>NC_137694.1:199605381-200944559 GCF_964034855.1 Anser brachyrhynchus | reverse complement strand
TACCGGTCTTCATGCGGGTTTGCTCTTCCCAGGCAGTTTCCATATGCCATCGTATACTCAAGAGCAGAACTCCTGTTAGTTGAAAACAGATATCTTTCTTCCAAAGGCAGTGAGTTCCATGTTATATGAGCTTGGATAATCTGACATATTTTAAATCTCACCCCTTTTTCCATCTCACCTGTATTCTCTGGCAAGGTCCATTTCAAATATAGGCAACATCTCTGGAAGACTTTTAATTTCATTAAAAGGTGAGCTTTCAGCTCTGTAAGTCCATGTTATAAGATTTCTATTCAGAAATTCCAAGTTGGTCAGATCTATTCCTGGATCTCGCCATTTCATGACACTTCCTAGTTTACGACTGCCTACCTGCTGGTCAGCTTTTCAATTCTTTTCACTATTCCCTATTACAGGTTCCTCAAATAATCTCAAATATCTCTAGTGGGTTTCCAGATGATTTCTTAACTCCCATTTCTGTTCTCTGTATTTTCTGGACCTTCTTGGCCTTCTGTGCAGACCTCAATTACTCATTCATTGGTTCAATAGGATTCCATTGCAGTTTTGTTATTTTTTCCCCTTTGGGAGTAATTTCTTTTCCAGACAGTAGTTCACCTTAGAGCAGAACAAAAATATGAAGTTTTATGGATTTTTTTTTTGATTAGGCAAAAAAAAAAAAAATCATGTTAGAGTGAGAATTTTTAAAGTAAAGCCCTAATTATTACCAAGAATATAAACTGTCATATATAACCTGAATTTAAAAGAACCAAAAAACAAGAGACATGAGCAGTATTCACAGTTGTAAGCTTCTTTTCTAGTCAACATTCTTTGCAAAGTTCTTTCACTTAGCTTTCCTCAAGATCATATATTTAGTGTTTCCTTTGATAATGTCCTTGGTTTTCTTTTTTTCCCAAACCAGATATACATATCTTTGAGCAACCTGATGTGGTAGGAGGTGTCCCTGCCCATGGCAGAGGGGTTGGAATTAGATGGTCTTTAAGGTCCCTTCCAGCCCAAGCCATTCTATGATTCTATGATCTCTACCAGACAATGGCAGTTTCTACTATATCAAACCTATAAATGTCCACTAGCTTGTGTAGTGCAGCAAACTGTTCAGAATGGCCATTCCTCTGAAGAGGCCGGTACCTTCTGAAGATGCTGCTACTTCTGCTGGTACCTTCCATTCTTTTTCTCTGACTCCGAAGCCATGCTTTCATGGTAAGTTCAATAGGCAGAACAGTATTTAGGGTCCAATTCTCATAGACACTCTTTGGTGCTTCCTGATTCTGGAAGAAAACAATCATCCGATCCATAACATTTCAACAGTTTTTACAATAGAAGAGAAACATTCAAGTTTAAAATATGTTAATGATAATCCTTCATTCTGGTTAGCGAAGCACCCTTTAAAAATGTCAACACAAGATGGCAGTAAACAAGTGTAAAACATTTCATATAAACAGCAGAGGAAATGACACTATGGATAATAGTACCATAAAAAACTTCAGCAGAAGTATCTGTCAGATGAACCCATCTGAACAGTTAGTTAACATTTATGTGAGATCTTAGCCGTGTTCACCTAAGAAATTAATTTTATTAATTGATTCTTTGTTGTATTGATTAAATACTTAGATTGTTGAAGTTGCATAAAGAAAACCTTGCCCACATGGTCAGCCTTGACAGATTCTGCATGTTCACTTCTGCTTTCATTTTTAGTTTTCAAAGCTGACACATAGTTATGAAAAGCTACGGTTACATCAGTTAAAACAAAAAAATCTTCAAAGTAGAGGAAAATGTGAGGAAAGCCTAGAGACACCATTTGAATTGAGTAACTTAAACAAGAAATTGGAGGTAAGAATATTTTGTCATTATATTCTACTTTTAATATACATTTAGAATTAATTTGTTGATTTCAGTCAAAACTTTAAATTTCTGCTTATTCTACAAAAGTTATGAAATTTTCTTCAACTGGCAAGAAAAGGTGCATAGTTTGATATCCAGGTTTTGTCCCTTCACTCAAGTTTTAGTAATGTTTTTAGTAGCTTTATGAGTTAATAGACATAATTTGCTTCATAAATGTATCTTCATACATAGATAAATTTTACTTCCTTCCTGATTAATATATTTAAACTGAACAATATCCATTGAGGCTTGAGAGTTTTTACATATGCAGGATATTGTCACATGATACCTACCATTAATTTAGGTTTGTAGACTTCAGGACAACTTTGGTTGTGTAGGGCTGGATAGAAAAAGGATTTAGGATTGAAAAATTGCTTGTTATACACATATCTTGTCAGCACCTATGTGCCTGAGGCAATCCACAGCCTAGGTCTCAGTATCTGATTTCCCTAGGTCACACATTAGGAAGGATAAGGCACTTAAAAATACAGTCCACAGAATCCAATATACTGAGTGAGGGACTAGATAATATGTGATGCTGAGGATAGGATTCAGTTACATTCCCCATCCATCCAGATACAGAAGGGATTTTAGCTGACTTATTCTTGGATACAAGCAGATGCTGATCTCTGACCAGAATTCCCAGCCATGACTTGTCATAGTTTGAGGTTACTTTGTGATCTGTGGAATAATCAAATATTTACTGGGCCAATAAGAGAACTAGCTAGCACAGAGAAATGGCAGGTGTAGGCTGTGCCTCTATATGGTGGCTTCTCCTTAAATACTCATGGGTACATTCACTGGCTCAGAAACTTGGATCCAGTCTCACCTCTGATAACTGAGCAATCTAATCTCTAGCTGTACTAATTTTCCTTTCTTCTTCCTTACTTATCCAATATATTTTCTAATATCCTATGCAAAGTGAAACTTCAAAAGGAGGAATTCCAGAGCCTGATGAAAATTAGTATATAGTTTATTATGTAGAAAAATAACCTGGGAAGACTCTGGTTCAGATTCTGTTTGAAGAGACGTTGGAAGATTATTAAACCAAGTCTTCCCCATTTTAGGAGAACAGTCTAACCACTAGTCTCATGTAGCATAGAAGGATCAGAAAAAAAAAATAAAAATTCTCTGGCTATCCTTTGCAGAGAGCATGATGAAGTACTGTGTGCTTCAAGCATTTACTACACTATGTCCTGTAGGGAAAGTAAGCAGAGGAAACTGGTGGAAACAGCGTGAGCTAGTTACTTAGCTATTAAGCATTTTGAAGACTTAGAGGCTCATGATTTAGATTTATGTAAATTTATGCTGTAGATAGTTCAAATACTTAGAGAATTTCTCAATCAAAAAAAAAAAAAAGATCTAATAGATTTTAAGTACTTTCATAATACTTAAGCTGCAGTTAAGCAGGATTTTAGGATCTATATTTTGAACTTGCCTATCTTCTCTGTTACGCTGTAGGATATAGGACACATAAATGTTGATGTCTCTTCCACATGGAAGAGTCCTTGTCATCAGAAAATCTGCTAGGCCTTGGACTTCAGCATAGCTGCCAACATGTGCTACTACAAGAATAATAAATGGATTATACATCCATTGTTGACTAAATATATCGCTACTGTGAAACTGTCTGATCCAGCTAATTTGAGAATGACCTTATTCAAGATTGAAATGTGAAAATAATGTAACACAGTGCTATCATTTGATTAATTATGCAGTATGAAAAATGAGTGCTTGGAATATATACAGCAAATTCTAGTATTCAGGAAATAATTACGGTGCTGAAAATCTACTAAGCTCAGCAGTACTTTAGTAAGGCCTTGAATCTGCAGTCCTCATTTAGTAGTCTAAAAGTCCTTTTGTATCACATTTTGCTAAAAGGGAAAGATTTTAGTTGGTTTAAAGTACCAAAGCAGATATTAGGAAAGCTAAGACTTGTATTAATGTATGTTAGAAAGCATTTGATTTTATTTCATTTGCAAAGAAATTCTTATTTTTTAAAACTCAAGGAATGTGCCAATTTTGGCATAATTATAAAAACTCATCTACCTTTTGGGAACCAACAATTCCATTGTGAAAAAGGAAATTTTTATAAAAGCTTATAAAACAGTATACTTTTATTTTGGTAACTCTTCATGCAAACAAAAAGTGCAACAACTTTAGTAATTGTGGAGTTCTACTTATTTGGTAGGATACTGCCTTTAAATACCAGTCATGAACATGCAAGGTCTGATATGATACAAAAGGAAATTCAGATATAGTGTAAATAGGAATATAAATACAAATACAAGACCTGATATACTAGAATTTGTTAAACAAGTTTTTATTTAAACTAGGTGAACTTAGGTGAAAAATTTGGAAGCTGAAGCAGCAATTGAAAAGAGAGCACGAAGTAAAATTTATTCACTGTAGCTGCTGCCCTCCTTGTTCAAGAAAAAGAACAAAAAAGAAGGCACTCAAAACATTTGTCTGAATATTAAGGGTTTGATCAATGTTGATTACTCTACTTTACTTTAAACTCACAGGAACTACCCTCCAATAAAATTGGTTGTTTACTGTCACAACTCTAAGATCTACCCTGATTTTAAGTGACTTGAAATATTTTATCATTTCTATTCAATGATTATGTTTACCACTCAAATTTTTCAGATTAACAGCCCTTAAGAATTTTTTTCTGGTGAGGATGGCTGGCGGCTGGATGGCTTTTTTCGTATAACTGTTCTTTTTATCTTCTTTCCAAGATTATGGAAAGACTATGTATTAACTATAAAACTGCATTTTTCTTAGAACCATACAAGTTACAAAATTATTTAGATTAAGGAAAAGAAGTAATTCTACCTCTATTCAGTAACTTTGTTTTGCTGTCTTTCAGGAATTTAAAGCAAAATCAAGAGAATGGGATAAGAAAGGGACAATCTGCCAAAATCATCTCATTTATTTAGATGCTCAGCAAAAATTATTGTCTGAGAAATGTAATTTATTTCAGGTAAAATAAGAAGCTTTAGAAGGAAGATGAGAATTAAATGAGCTGTTAGTTCAGCTAGTATTATTTAAAACTTATTTTTAAAAATTTAAACACTAATAAGCTTATAGTGAGTATCAAAAATTAATATGGATACATTGTTTTAAGGCAAATCCATACTGAAAGATCTGTTGATACATAAAGTTATTTTTATTTTATTTTTCTCATTTAATGTGAATAAATATCATGATGAAAATTAGAATATTTCTGATAAAGATAACTGCAAAATGCAATACACATTCCTTTTTACTTTTTCAAGTATACTATGGGCATACTTTTATCTTCTATGCTATCTATTAATATACAATTAATTGTGATGACAAGTTATTGATAAGTATCTTACAAAGTAAGCAGTACATGCCACTACTATGTTGGCTGAAATATAAATTTCCCTCAAATCTAAGGTATCCCTCACTTTCTGAAGATCATAAATAAACAGTATAATTTATACAGAAATTTGAATTCCTATGTGCTGCTCCAAAATCACACTTGGAAATGTTTGTTGGATCACTTATCCCTTTTTGATCATATTTTTCGGCTTTCAAGTTACCATGGCTGGCTTTGTGATCCTTTTTAACTTGCCAATTTGCTTATTACTTTTTTTTTTTTTTACATTGCCCATTGATCTAGCGTATTTTTATTTTTTTAATTCCTTCCATTCCAGAATAAAATATTGATTTCATGGTGTCTTGATAACATACCCTGCTCTGAAAAAAAATCAAGAAATAACTAAAAAAATAATGGGTCTACAAGACAGCTCAATAATGAAGTACAGGGAAGCCAATTACGTTGCTGACTGGTAATCCTCTTTTCCACTGGGACTAAGCTCATTGGATCTTAATCTAGTGAAACACTTTCTTAATGATTCATAGGAGACTCTTTACCCATATTCAGCATTTCCAAGGATGACAGTTACGTTTCATTTACAGATGCTGAAAGCACTATATTGCAATTATTGAACTTTCATACAAAAGTGTGAAAAAAAAGCAAGGCTTTGACTAGACAAATCTACTGACTGATGTATGTGGAGGTGATTATATAATTAGACGAGTCAAAATAGATTGCACAAGATGATCACATCTTTCTTTCAAGGCTCACATGACTGTCATCAGTGAACTTTCTTTGAAGAGAGCTTTCGTTGTAACTGCAACATCACACTGGCTAGTTTATTAATTACAAAGCTGATGAAGTGTTTCAAAAGCATTAATTTGTCCTGTGTCTTTGCCCCAAATTCCTTTTCTGTGAGGTTTTTGATTTCCAGATGGAGACTTGCACTTTTTTTCACAGGATGCTTTGACATTATGGTGTGTCAAACTCCATAATTTAGATTTTGGGGGACCTTAATTTATAATCTGCATAAATTAAAATTACCTGCCAATTTCTTTAGGCTTTTTATTTAATATGCAGCCAGTGGCCACTTCTACTTATGTGTTCAGCCAACACAAATTATGAGAACTTAGTGAAATCAAGAAAGTCTAAAGAATGCTTTTTTGCAGTCCCAAATAAAGTATTTGTAGCACGACTACTTATGTTTAATGTAAGTTCTCTTGCTCAACTTGATCTTTGCACATGATATATGTTTTGTAGGTTTTATTTTGTCATCATTTTTCAGCTAATTCTCAGTCTTCTGAAAGATTACTGCTACTGTGTCCCAGTAGGAGGATCCATATGGGTTTTTTAAACAGTTACTGTAGGTATTTTGGTTCTTCACAATGCCCATGAATTCACAAATACCACCAAGACCAATTTTCTCAAGTTTTGTTTCTAGGACTCTTTAATCAGTACAAGAAACTGAATGGAGTTTGTGACTGCTTCCAGAGATGCCAAATGTGCAAATGATTTTTCCACAAGATTAAAGATAATGATATCAAGGAAGTACAGTTACTGTAGTAACTGAGCTGTTTATACATAAACTATGTACTACTAGCCTTCTAGTCAAAGGTTAATACCAATCCTGGGGCACATACACACAACTCCTACTGAGTTCACTGTATCAAAGAGCAACATTTCTCCCCAAAATTTTTATAGTTAACTGCTTTGAGTTAGGTCATTGTAATCACCCTTTTACATTTGGGGCTAATTAATATTAAGTGCTAGGAAAAAACACAACAGAGGAGAAAAATCCTTGAAAAAGTCTGCAACCTCGTAAGTTTCTGAAACATTCTCATGGAAGGTAAGGAACTTGAGGCTCAAAGAAGATGATATCCTTTTGAGAAGTAATGCAAACTGTTCTAATGGTGCCATCTTTTCTGAGAAAAACCTGGTGAAAAAGATGAAAATAGCTTCATGATTTTAGTAGTAATGGTTTGACCTAACAATATAGATATAATTATTTAATTTCATTTAAAGGGTTTTATTGTTTTATAGAAGCAGACCAAGAGTTATCAATTCCAGATAAGCAATAAGAAACAGAATCAAGAAGAGGTAATTGCATATGGCCATCCTGCAAGTGAAAAGGATGAGTTAATTACTGAAAAGCTAAAGGCAGCTATGAATGAAATAACAATATACAGGAACAGACTACAAGAGGAAAATCTGAAACTCCAGGAGGATCTAAAAATGTTCCAAAAACAGTGCCAGGTAATGATAGTTTTTCTTTTCTGTAACTACTGTAGTATAAATGTTAGAGCATTAATTACTTACAAGTATACTTTCAAAAGTGTTACTGGGATGCCTATATAAAAGATCTGTACATGCATCATATATAAATTTTTTGCAGGAGCACAGAATGAGCTGTGAACAGTAAATTTTTATTAAGTAATACATGAAAACAAAAATGTGTGATATATAGTAGCACATTTTATTCATATCTGTTTATCTAGATTTTTATACCTTTCCTATACCTGTAGCAGACGGAGAGTGAATTTTTTAATTCACTTGGTTCCTTGTATAAAAATTACTTCCATAAAATTTCTTTATCTGGTTACCTCTTTTTGTACAAACTGTCCTATAGCTACTAAATATTTATATTCAAAAGTCTATGGTATACCTTATTGCTGTAAGAATATTTTTCAGTGCAATGAATTTCTAAGTTGCCAGGCATGTGAAGATCCATCAGTTTTTATCTTATCTCTAGTTTACTGTGGTTTTTTTTTCAACTGATATATGAAGACAGCTATTTGGGCCTCTTCTTTTGTTCATAATCTATGAATTCTGACAAGATTGAGATAATACAAGATCTCTTCAGGCTTTTTTATTAGTGAAGTTTGAAACAGATCCGGAATAAGATTCTCATTTCTATATTTTT
This sequence comes from Anser brachyrhynchus, assembly GCF_964034855.1. Lineage (NCBI taxonomy): Eukaryota > Metazoa > Chordata > Aves > Anseriformes > Anatidae > Anser > Anser brachyrhynchus. The sequence continues at coordinate 200,936,397 of NC_137694.1, read as the reverse complement.
CTGGTCACATACCTCTGCTTATTTATTTAAGCTCTTCAATATTCAGTAATATATAAAGAGAACTATAGTGACTTTAACTCTTTCTCTGGAAAGATAATCTATTTCTCTTAATAGACAACCTTATTGAGTTTTAACTTCAGTTGCAATATGCTTTACAGTAATTAACATATACGTGGTGGAGATTATTTTCAGGTGTTGTCAGAACAACCAAGTTTTGCACACATGACGTTTATACATTTAATTCACACATATTTAGAGTGGAACAAAACATGGAGAATGGAGCAGGGGGGTAGATGTTGTAGAGAGTACATTTAGAGAGTAGACGGCATTGTCTGTGATGTAGCCTTCTTTAAGAAAATCTTTAGGCAACAGTTTTTTTGGAATTGTGTGAACAGAATGTGAAGATGTTTTAGTTGGAAGTGAAGCTAGGTACATGTAACGCTATTGGCTAAAGAGCAGAAAGGTACAGAATAACTCTGGTGTTCTTGTGAGATAACTGCTGTGTTAGTTTGAAAAGCTGCATTTGCAAACAGTTGCAGAAGGGGACATTGTTGTAAAGTTGATATATGGTGAAAATAATGTCAGTATGAGCTAAGTGCTAACAGCTAGGAGACAATATTTTTTTGGAATGTCTGTATGAGAAAGAAGGAAATTCAGGGCCTGTCGTCAGCCAGAAGGAGTAAGCAGGTTTGCGTGAAGGAATGCTGGGTGGAAGTTGAGGATAGCTGGACCTGATGTGGATGAAAGAGGGAGGAGTAGATGGGCATCTTGGTGGGGAGAAGGCTGGTTGCAATGCCTCAAGTCTTCTTTGCCTGCAACTATTTCATGTGTGCTTCTACCTATTTCTCTCATACTATTGATTAGCAAGAAAGAAGTGATAAAGTGAACTGTATGGAAGACCAGTTTGCTGGCTCTGCAGAAAATACAAACTAAAGAAGATTCAAACTGAGACTACAGAGTATTTCTTTACCGCATGAATTGTCTGACAAACTTGATTGCAGCCATGCATGAGAGGCAGCTTGAGAACATCACACAAACTCTCAGAAAGTCTGCATTAAGTCAGTGGACACTAATTTATATAGAAATATAGCATATGATTGTATTAAAAAGGTTGAACAGTGTTGAGTACAATTAGAACAGGAGCTGATCTCAAAAATTTTGAGACTTCCTTTTGATATCAAACATGGCAATCTAGTTAAGGAAAAATGTTCACAGAAGAAAAGAGAACATTTGGTAATTTTTTCAACTTGAAACAGTCTCTGAAAATGTAATATTTTATTGGATATTTTCTAAACAAAACCTTATCTTTTCTGGTTCAAAATTAATCTTAATTTTGGTATTTTAACAAAATGCAATAGATATTTCTGAAAATAATAAATGGTACATATCTAATTGATTTTTTGAAGTGATATGTGAAACTCTTGACCTGAAATTCTGTTTCAATTATTATTGCTGCTACAGCTGTGGCTGCTGTTATTCCTGTTACTATTGTAATTCATAGAGAAAATACAATTTATGTAAATATGCGTGTTGACTGCAGCCTGCCACAGATGATTCAACTTCTACCACACAGTTGTGCAGCATTTCCCTTATCCACCACATAATCAAATCAGAGATGTACACACACACACCCTAAAAATTTATATATTATAAGCTAATTGTGGCTGTCTCTTGAATGTTAATGTCATTAAGGTGATCATAAGGAAGTTTCTGCAGAGAATTTTAACAATTTATTGCACTTTTTTTCACTAGAATATGGCCACACTTCAATTTCTGAGTTTAAAAAGCTCTCTCAGCCTTAATTTAACAGAGGATGTGATGAATCTGTATTTGCAGCCCCTAAAGAAAAAAAAAAGTTTCATATCTGTCTTCAGCAGCCCTTTCAGCCACAGGAAAACCACAGGCTTCTTGGAAGGAAGGTCATTCTAATATGAAGTTCTAAGGGAAATAAACCTTTGAAGTTCCTTGCTTGTGGAGTCATTTCTGGATTTCACTTTTTAGAGTTGTCTTTTGTTTAAAAGGTTTAAAAGCCTTATTTCTGCTTTTAAACATGGAAACTATATTAAAATAAAATGAAGAAATTATGATAAATACTAGTTGTTAGTGTAACAATTTTAAAGGCAAAGGATCAGCATACTTGGAAAATCCTTTTAACTGGAACATGCTTTTGGATCTTGGGTGAGAGAAAATAAATGTTCTCTGGGTATTGTTATTGCAAGAATCTGATTATTGTTGCCACTTTTGTTTGGTAGTTATAGTTCTAATTTCTTATCTTTAGTATGATTTTAGTGTATTTTTTGGTAATTGCTATAGGAAAGTAGATTTTATGATGTCAAATATAACGTGACAGACAACTTGATGATAGATCATCAGTCAGAAATGAAAAGTAAACTAGAGATGAGATTTGTGGAGTCCCTAAGAAAAATATTTTTATGATTGTGTGAAAATTTGGTGATGTTCTTCTACCCAGGCAATTACCTCCATGGAGATAGAACATGGAGATAGAATTGTTTTGGAGATGATTGAGCGCATACAATATGCATACTTATACATATGTGTGTAAGTCTACAGGTATCTGCTCCAAACTTCCAGGCAACATTTAATGAAGATATGCACCTAATCCTGCGTTTCTATAGCTTTGTAGTTTCATGGTTTTAAAATTGGAAACGCTGTTATCAAAATGCAACATAAAAGTTACTTACGGCACTAATTCTTACATATGAAGCATGTTCAAGGGTGTAGAAGCTGTTTAATCAAGCAAACTATGTATTTTAGATGTATTTTGTGTGATAAAGAGCTTCTAAGTGGTGTCTCCTATGATAGTTTCAGAGACACGCATCGGAACTAAAGAATGTTCAGTATCTGGTTTTTAGATGGCATTTCTGGAGAAAGTAGCTGACGTGGAAGCAATACCTTCCTCAGAAACAAAGCTCAGAATACAAGCATTTATATCCTTTCATACACATTACACAGGTGTCAGAAATGATGCATTAAAATACAGCATTTTGAGTTACTACTCTCTCATTTGCCTATTTGTGTATTTGTTTGCTTCTTTAGAGCATGGAGGCCAGCTTTTTAGAAATGAGAAAAGAGCTGCAGTCACGCGATGCTCTCTGGAGAAGGATACATCTGGAATGCCTACAATTGCATACAGAATTATCGAAAATCAGAGAAATGCAGGAAGTTCAAATAAAGTACGTGTGCTAAAGAGAATGTTTAAATTAACAAGTACTACTAAGATAATAACTTTTTTTCTTGCCTTTGATTTAAATTAAGTCTGTTGAAAAAGATAGTTGGGATTCAAATGTCAGACTATTAAACAATTTTTGAATGAACATTTTCATATATGACGACTAAAGGCAGTATGTGCATTCTCTGTTAAAAGGTTTTTATATTGCGTAGATCTTTGCAAATCAATGTATTTAACCTATTTTATTTATATGCTTCAAGTGCCTTTCTATTTCTTGGCATTAAAACACTGAAAATCGTGCAATTAAGATTCTTCCTAATCTTCTATGAGTAAAATGTTCATCTTGTTATGGTTTATCTAATCTACCGTAACTGTCTTAGAACACATGAAATACTAATCGACAAGAAATTTCAGGGTTCTTTCTGCACACACTTCCCTTGTCCTTAATCTCTAGAAATCTCCCAAGATCCAACCTGATTTAGGCCAAATCTCGTGTTTTTTGTTTTGGTTTGATTTGATTTTTTCATCCCCAAACAAGTTGCCAGTTTTACACTGAGGAGAAGATATTTTAAGTTAAAGGTTATTACACATTGTGCTTATTTCATATTTTGTTTGCTTCTTATTTGAAGACATCAGTCATCTTCTGTGCAACTTACTGAGCAACTAGAAAATATAAATTCAGACTTATTACTACCGGCACAAAGTCAAGAAAGCCAACAAGAAGTGCTAAACAAGGTATGTCATATTGTTAAGTATTTCCAGGTCTTACACTGCAGTTTAGGATTTAAAAAAAAAAAAAAAAAAATCAAGGTATTGACCTTGGACATGTGCAAAAGAGAGCAGGAGGATAAACTGAGGGTTTAGGAGAGTATGGAGTTTTCATACATGGACAAAGTTCTCATATATGGTTGCATTCCTGGAGGTAATTGTATAGCTGTGCAATTGGTATTCTGACTCTGCGCACTAACAACTGAGGTTACTACTTTGTGAAAGTAATGGAAAAGCCCAGGCCTAAGTATTACTGTGATTAGGTAATACCTTACAAGTAATAAGTCCTCCAAGGCTATGGGTAGTTAATAGGCTGTAGGAGGTAAGTAGCAGTTTGTCGTTGGTCTCAGACATAAGATGCTAACAGATCAAGCAATAAAATTACTATGGCTGGTACCCACACAAAGCTAAACATAATCAGTCATCTGCTGCACAATCCAGGGCAGTGCTTCTTTGTTTGAATTTTGCATCATATTGCACTGCATGTTTCCAAACTGCTGTGTGCAAGCAGTTGTGGCATGGCACTGTGGAATGACATATGGCTTGGCTGGTTAACACTTTGAGGAAGAGTGTGTTTTTTGCTGAGTAGCAATGTAAGCAGGCACATCTGGAATTGGATGCAGCTGACTTGGATGCTGCAGCAATTTTGGCATGATAATCATGATATAGCCCTCAGATTTTTTGCATCTATATCTATTTGTTTACAATTCTAGTATTTCTGTGTAGTTAGCATAAATAAATATGAAATGCCATCTGTTACTGATTATGTACAGTACTGTAAAGAATTATTAAAATGCATTCAAAGGTATTTTTGCTGTTTTTAATAGTTATGTTTCTTACATAATATGAAAATCTATCAGTACTAAATTTTTGGTTCTTAGTTGAAAGATTATGAAAACAATCTTTGAGTTGATTCTTTGAAGAACCCTTTACATAGGAGATAATGCAGAAATCTTGACCTTAAATTTTATATATAATGGCAGAAATAAGAGAATATATATGGTAAACCACTTTATGAGAATTTTTCTATCATAGTTTCTCATTAAAAGGCCTCTAGATTGATTTATTTATATTGCTCTGGAGTTAATTTCGGTTTAAGACATGTTTAATGCAGCCTAAATTAACTTTGGAGCAATATAAATAAATCATACTTAGGTTTAGTGAAAAGATATTTCCTTGGATTTTCTTTGTCGTAATTTCCAATTCTTGAAATTAACATTATTATTATTGCATTCTTTCTTAATATAAATATTTTATATTCTGTTCATTTCTAATACTAAATTAGCAAATGAGAAGGGTTAGAAAAGACGTAAAAATAAATAAGACTGTGCACTGCCTCGTGAAGACATTTTATTATAAAATCTCAAAAATGTGTGACTTGGTTAGAAGAGTTGGTATCTTGGAAGCAGACCGTAAAAAAAAGTCAGTAGTAGGTGGTTAGTGATTCAGTCATATTTACTGCACAACATTTTTTCTTATTGAAACGTATTTGCTACAGATAAGAAACCATCTTTATCGAGAGGAGCAGTCCCATCGCTCTGAGCAGGAAAGAACAAGGACAGAAATCTCTGACCTGACAGAAGAGCTTCATCAGAAGGAGATCACTATAGCAACTATCATGGAGAAAGCTAGTCTTCTGGAAAGACAGTTAAAAATGGAGTTACAGATAAAAGACAAATTGTTAGCAAAACAACAGGTATGCAAGCAGGCAAAACCAGCCTAGGCCGTTTTACTCCACACTATTGATGATGATACATTATCTGTTAAAAAAGACATTACTTTTCTTTCTGTAGTTTTCATCTTCATCAGCAGTGATGTAGTAGTATTTATTAAATAGTACAGTCAAATATTGTAGCAGCCAAATTGATGCTGGAACAATAAAGCACCACTAAATGTCAACTGTACATCTAAATTGCAAATCACCCTGACCATCAATTGTAGTCACCATTTTAATATGCAAAAGATCTCAAAAATTTCAAGTTTGTTGTTATTGTATGTACTTTATCTTTAGAATCATTTGTTACATTATCTGGAATATTTCATAGTTTTTAAGCTTTTTGTTAAAGCTTTTTAAAGAATATTACAAATATGCTCAGAAAAGCGTGGCAATTTGAAAGCTGAAAACTGTAAGATACTAATTTTTTGAAATAGTAGTTTTCATTTTTTAAAGGAAATGTTCTATCTCCATTACTTAAGTTTGTAAACCGAAAGAACCTTGATATTTATCAAGGGTATAAAGGTATCTCTAAGTTTTCAGAGAGGTTTGGTACATATGAAAAACTGTGATTGGCATAATACTTTATTTTTGACAATAGCAAAGTTAGTGTTTGGGAAAATGTGACACTGCTGCTGTGTGGCACTCTTTACCAGGCCATATGCTAGATGGTATCATTAAAACAGTGAATGTGGTTCCTAGGCTTCGTGACTAGGGTTTCATACAGTTTCAGTGGTCTGCAAGGTCTGTCCCTCTTGGTATTTTTTATGTCTAGTCCCTTGTTTTCTTAACTGATTATTTCTTTCAAAAAAGTAAATAAAACTGGCAGCAGATCATTTGTATGTCTTTCATAGATTGTTTAATATTTCTTTCTGGTTTAATACTGATGTATTTTTAAAAAAAAGTTTCTAATAGATTCATAATTACTTATGTATGCTTTGCAAAATTAAACTTATACCTATAGTCAGTATTTTTTCAAATTATCAGTAATATTCATATGTCTAACTAAGAACTTAATCTTCTTCTAGTTGTTGGATTTCAGGTACAAAGTTATCAAATCAGAAAACACACATCTAAAAGAGATGGCGGAAAATCTGGAGTGCAAAAGTTGCATGGTAATTTTTGCTTTTTTAATTTATGCAATAGGAAGAACAGTTACTTATACTTACTGTAAATGGAGATTGAGATCATGGCAGATTTAGAAGTTTCTGGTTCATGTAAAATAAATAAAAATAAACTGTATGACATAGTGAAAGACAGGTGGTATTCATGCACAGCCTGAAGATGGGTATAGCTAGGAATAATTTTTAATTTAATTGTAGTAAGCTAGAAGTAAACTAGACTCTTCAGCTATTTTGTCTAGATACCAAAAAATTCTTGGAGCCTATTTTTGTAACTGACCACTTATTTCAGAAAATATCTATTTTTAAACAGTTGTCATTTTCACAGATACAAAAATATGTCTGTTTTTACTATTTTCCCCTTTTGTTCATCTGGCACTTAAATAATGGTATAAAAAAAAAAACTGACACAACACTTTACCCCACCCAGCGTATTTTCAGAGTTTAGTATTTATTTCTCTTCAAACGGGATATATAAATTTTAATTCATAAAACCATGTGACAATATAATGTAGAATTACAGTTTATACAGATGTAATAAACATTTCAAAAACTGTCTTCCACGAAGAGCTTTAAAACCTTCCCTGCTTACAGAATAACTGCAGTTATTGTGTGTGTCACTAGAAAAACACCAAAATGCAGTTTGTAAATACTGCTGTAAATACGTCTTTGGGGGTTTCATAGCCTGGTAATTGTCTGACTGTAAACTGGCAAATGTCACCTTTTTTCCATACCCTTCAAATGGCATATCAGGACATTATTTATACATACATATATAATGTTACAGATACGTGTGTGTGTATATATAGCTGTCAGCTCAGTTGTGGGCTTCATGCCATTATAACTGCACTAGAGCTGGTTCTAGAGCTATTAGTTTTAGGGTGACTTAGCAGCCACCTTTGCCTGTTCTGCCTCACCTCTCCGGATGAGAGACATAGCTGAGCCACTGCCTCCATCCTTGGACAAAATGTCGAATTTTTTATAAACTTTCTGGCACTTCCATGCCAGCTTGGCTCATAATTTTGCCATAAAACTAGCCAAGCAAGGCAAGGAAGAAATAACATCAGACCAACTAATCCAAAAAACAGGCAAGCTTTTGGGTGCAGGAACCCTAGTTGTGCTAGCAATGTGCTAAAACCAAATCTTTAATGCTCATGGATTGCTGGGTTCCAAAAGAATAAGGTAAAACTAGAAATATATGAAAGCACTTCATAATAAAATGTATGGGGTTTTAGCCTTTTGTGTACAATCTGAGAAGTCTTTTGAGATAATTTTCTGTTGGTGACAGCTTACTGCTATTGCTAGTCAACCATCAGAGCTAATTTTTCCATTAATAATCTTCCACTCTTGGCATCCTAGTGGATGGGCCTCTTCAGCCTCTGGTTGCAGTGCACACGTTGTTTGCACTTCCATTATTTTGACTTGTATACTCCGTGGGTTTACCCAACTAAAAAGCAGGATTTAGTAACACAGGTGGAGACCACAGTGATAATGTGGCTCTGCTGTTTCTGAAACTGAAGGTGACTGTCTATCAACACAGATATTAATTTGTGCCTGTAGACATACACTGTATCTAATATAGTAATGAACTTACGTAATTTGTCTTGTTATTTTTGGTGCAGTCATTACTGGAGGGAGCAATACAGTCTATAGCTATAGCTGTTATGGTTGCTTTTATGTCATAAGTTTTACAATGCAAGTGATGATGAATTTACAACAATAACATTTTGAATGCACTGTTCGTTGAGAAATTTTAATTTGTTTTATTGTGTTGTAGAGGCTGTTATCCTTTCTTTCCCATTTATCTACAGTGTTTTTTTTCTGGAGGCAATTCTTTTGGTTTGCTATAAGTGCTGCATGATTATATGTGGTAGCTAGGTCTTTCTTTAGCATAGAACATTGTTTTGTGTTTGCTTGTTGAAAATACTAACACCCATTTATTGTGGAAAATATGCCTATTTAGTGATGGCTTTATCTCCTTTCACAGAGTATAGATTTATCTAACAAAGAACATGGAAATTTCACAGCTTCCATTCACAAACTGGAACATGAGAATGTAAGATTTCAAAATAGTCTTGTTAAACTACAAAATGACACAGAAACATCAATACTGGGTGGCATGGATATATATGGAGAAACAGAGCACAGTTACCAAGCCGGTTCAAAGATGCAGGAAAAGGAAGAGAGGTAATATTTAGTTTGTACTTATATATGAAACTTTCTATAAGCTTTCTGGAAGTATGTAATTGGACCAAACTTGTAAGGTTTTTATTTTCTTTTCTGCTCATTCAGAACTCCCACCAACCCAAATATCAGACCCAGTTGGTATATTTGCAAGGTTTGCATACATTTTTGTGGCTAACTGAATTTGGCAATAAATGAAGTCCCAGAAATGTTTGCCTATTTTAATATTTTTCAAGTGAAATAGTTTTAAAACCTTTTTTACACTGCTTAAGTTATTCTTAGCTCCAGGTTTTGCAAAACAGGACAGAATTAATTTTTACTGCCAAATAAAAACAAGACAAGGAAAGGATATACAAACCAACATGAGAGGTAAACTGCTCCACAGGAGGTTATCTTAATAAGCAGTTTGAACTACAGCTCCTGCTGGAAAGGTTTGTGTCCTACCAGTTCCATTTGTTGGAAGTTTCATTAAATGTATTTTAATGCCTTGTGAAGTTTTGGTGTTCTTGGGTGATCTGATTTTTAAAAGAAACATAAATTCAGATGCCCTGAATAAATTGTTACCACAGTGAACTTGTTAGGGAAAAGTAATGTGACTTAAGAATACTCCATCTCACAGAAAACGTATGGTACTGATGTCTTTACTTCTTAATTCCCTGTATTCAGTGAACTACTGAAGGACCTTCAAATGTGTTATAATCATGGCACTGCAGTAATAAAAAGAAAATTAAACTCTCTGCTAAACAATATTTCACAGTACAGGAGATTAAAAATTAATAGAAAGCTAAATATTTTGATCATTTATAACAAAGAACTTATGCAGTAGCACTAACGTAAAACAGTTCTGTGGAGCAAAGTTTAAATAAAGTGCAGCCAAATTTGTACAGGTTAAGATTTCAAAGTCATATATTCAAGTTTATGGCAAACCATGAAGTGATTTTCTTCTGTATAGTAGAAAAGCATTGCATTATCTGTTGATACAGTCTTGTCTAAAATTTCCTTTTAAATATGACGTTTAGTGATGGAGGTAATATTCACATGGAAATAAATGTATATATGTGTGTCTGTGTGCATATACACGTATATACATGCACATACAGAGATATATGGAAGCAGCTGGTATGTCTGTTCTGCTACTAAACTTCAAATGATGTTGAAGGCTTTGCTGAATCAAAGATTTACAAATCAAGGTACAGACTGTTGTGCACCTGTAGATCTCACACTTCCACCAAAGATTGGCCAGTGCATTTTTTGTGCATGCTTCCACTTTTAAGTGAGCAAAAGTAAGATTTTCCCATTTTATCAGTAATTACACTTACTGTACATGAGAAACTGTGAAATTTCATTCATGTGAATTAAGTGTAAAGAGAGTTATGCAGGTAATTTGCAGGATGTTGATTTCATAGCCATTAAAGCCTGATGTTAAACCAAAACAGGGAGAAATAAACCTTCCTCACAACAGAAATCCCAGCCACCCCTACTGAACACAAGTTAAATTATGATTCTAATTAATCTGATGAAACCGGTGTATTGGGCCTGTTTTTCAAGTTCTAAAACATGCATTTAAGTTCCTAAGTTAAAGGCTATTTATTTTAAAAAAAATTCATATACAGATTACAAAAAAAGGGCAAATTCCATGTGCAGTGTATGTATACATCAACCGGCAGTCTTTTTAAGATTGAGCCCTATGTATACTGTTGGTTCTCTGTTCCCCAGATGGGGAACTACCCCAAGATTTTCTCAGAAAAAAAAATTAAATTTTCAACCACCAAATGTGAGCACATAAACCAGGCAATTGATGTTGGTTTGGTTTAACTCTGGGGTATGTTTTATTTTATTGTGAGCATAAACCATGTTATTTCTGTTTTAATTTGCAGTTCTGTTTCCATGGTAATTATGGTACTGGAGAAAGGGCAAAGAAGATATTTTTTTTACATAGGAAAAAAAAAAAAACCAATGTTTGTGCAAAGTAGGAAGGTTGTGCTTTAAGTGGTAATTTTCAGAAGCTGTACTCTTTGTTTGTCCTTTGTGCTTTCAGAAACCTAGAAATATTTGCACAATGGACAAAAGTGTCTTTGAGTGTACCCCGTAATATTTTTCTCTCATGATCGCTACTAGAACCCTAGGCTTGGGCACAGACAGATAGGAGACCTCTAGAGAAAATACAGAAAATTGCAGGAAGTTAGACTGGTGATTTAGAAAAAAGCATTTCTTCTTTCTTTAGGTGTGCAGTGAAATTCTAAATATCACAAAGTAGCACATGGAGAAGTAGCATCTTTGTGCTAAAAAAAGACTGAAGCCACATCCTACCTATAACCACTTTTAATTAATTACTGTTCTCGTATATGATCATTGATTTTATTAATATTAAAATAAGCATTCTCTACCCCCAAAGTTTTAATCCCTTGTTCATACTTAGTACACATACAGTTGGTTTGAATTTTGGCCTGATTGAAGAGGATTTTCTTTGATGAAGCCAGTGTGCTTGGCCTATTCAGAAATTAAAACATGCACGTGAGTTCCCATACAAAGTTACCATAAACACATACAAAAATTAGATAACTGGCCAAGCCCAAGTGCACTTTTATCATGTGGAAAAAGTGAGGGGTAAAGGCTAGGACTGAATGCCTTCTGAGGTAGCTGAGAATCTCTTAAAGGATGTGTTGACAGTGGCATGTCTGTCATAAAGAAGTCTTCACTACCCTTTGGAAGTCCTGCATTCTTAGTCGTACTCACCGCTGTATCAGTTATTGCAGCAGATAAATTGGAAGCTGCAAAAACTATCTCTTCAGGAAAATACTTACTAGCAGTATTTTAAAATCCAGTTACCAGTTATTCTTGCAAGGTAAAAGCAACAACACTAATCCCGCAGACATCCTGGTCTTTAAAGATCTGTTGTTCCTGTCCTCAGGAATAGGTATGTCAAGCAGCACGAGCTGCGTAAGGAGTTTGTTTTGCACCACGGAAGTCGCTGATCTCATGGGGACCTAGCTGATTTTATATATATCTGAGTATGGAAAAATCTATTCTCTCTAAAATTCCCCTTGTGAGGACATTGTTCTTTCATTCTTGTCCCATATGTCTCCATGCCAACAGTGACATTATTTTTGTGAAGTATGTGTATATGTTAAATGCTCTATAACCCCAATAAAAGCATAAGTTATTCAACTGCAATTACAGTGAATTTGCATTGCCAGTATTAACAAATGGTCATTTTTTTCACAAATTTGCAGATATTTGCCTACCTTTACATTTGTATTCAACCTAGAACTCTGTTTTTAGATTTTATTTTGGACCGAACTAGCAGAAATTTAAGCCCCAGCTGTGAAATTTGTCTTGAGTGAAGGCATAGCATCTATATCGAAACACCTAAGTGTAGGTGGTATGTTTTTCCAAGATAGTAAACAGCCCCAGCAATTTTATGGAATACAATAGGAAGTAGAGCCTTTAAAAAATCAGGTTTTGGTGGTGTTCTTTTCGGGGGGGGGTATGTCTTTTTACTATGTGAAAGCTACCATAACTGTAGGCACCCAAGTCTGAAAATTCTGGTCTTAGTGAGGTAAGCTATAAAATAACAGTAATAACTGTTATTAAATACATATAGAACCAGTTCTGTGGAAGAAAATGAACACAGATCACACAGACTTTACTAGGGGTTTTCAGAGGAAATTAATTCCAAAAAGGTCAGAACACAAAATGAAAAAAAAAAAGTCTGTGATTTTGTAATTCGTTACCATCTATCTTCAAAGGTGTCAGTTTTTTCACTGTGCCCTTCATACAAACAATAGGCAGAATAGATTTAAAATAGGAGAAAAAAAAATAAAATGCATTCTTCTATGCCTAGAAGGACAGAGTATATTTATTTTAATGAAAAGCATGAAAGAAAAGAGAAAATTCTGCCCCCCAAAAGATAAACATTTTAGGTCATGTAGAGAACCGGAAGGTTTGGTAAATATTTTCAGGGAGTTTTGTCTTTGAATGCATATCAGCAATATCATAGTAATAATAATATTATAGCATCATGCTTATAATTTGCTTTCTTGTAGCATTCGGAGTAACAATCACTACTACTTTATAATCAGAGAAAATATGTTCTTCATCAGGTTTCTGGGTTGTCCTGCACAGCCCATTTATAGAGGACTCAGTCTCACGTTTCAGCCCCGGTGTGCTTATGTACAAGCAGGAGCCATTAAGGCTGCACAGCTACCTTCTCCCAGCACTAAATATTTAAACCAGCATTAGAAAATGATGGTGTGATCTTTCTGCAGACAGCACTGCCCTTTCCCCGTGCTTGGCAAATTCTTCCTTTTTTATTAAAAATAAAATCTGTTTTCCTTGGATCTGAGTAGCACTGCATAGTCTTAGATACAATAGTAATCACATTTTAGTGGCAGAGAACTTGATCTTTAAAAGCTTTTATAGCTGCATTTCAGATTAGCAAAGCGTTTTAGGATCTTTTCAATGATAGCATCTTTTCAAACATCTATCATGTTTAAGTACGGTAGTTACCTCCCAAGAGTGAAATTTCTATTTCATCATAAGCACAGGCCTCCCTACAGTGGCAATTTCTACTATAGCCAGAAATGTTGTCACAGAAATGTAATAAAATCTGAAATAATTGAATTGTCTTTTTTTCATGTTTTGGTATATAAAACAAGTAAAGATCCAATTGAAAATTAGTCTAATTCAGCAGACATCTGGGCAAGCAAGTCTCAAAATTTCCTGCTCTTTAATCTATGTAATTTCAGAGTTATTTGGTTAACTGTCAGAAGAAGAAATTTCAAATGGGAAGCAAGGAGTTTCCTTTTTTTTTTTTTTTAAGTTACAGTTAACCATAAAAGTTTTTTGCTTCACAGAGCTACAAATGAATGCAAATATATGCTTATACATCCATTCTGATCACTATAAGCGGGATTCAAGAGTTATGGAACATCATAATACTTAAAAATTCAATAAACTTGAAGATTTTCCTTATTGTTACAAAAGCATGTTCTTGTGTAATTAAAAAAAAAAGTATTTTAAAGATTTCATCATTTCCCTTATTAATTTCCAGTGTATCTTCTTTTATTAATTTCCAGTGGGTTATCATTAAATCAGTAGCAAAATTAGTGTTGCAGCAAAGATTTAGGATCAAAGTTTCCTGTACTATTCTTTTATTTAACTGATTTAAACATTTATTCTAATTTCTAGCTATTCAAATATAGTTCTTTAAAGTTATATTAGATCAAAACTGACTAATTATCCAGATGACAAATAATCTCAGCTCTCTTATAATTCGACATTTTATTTCTAGTATTTGTGTGGCTTAGTTCTATCTATTTCCCATCATACTGAAGCAAGTTTGTGGTTTAGATCCTATCCTGCAAAATTATATGGCAAGGTTACTCAACTTAAGTTCCGATGGGAGAGTTTAAATCAGTGTGATTTAAGGTACAGCTGAAGCAGACAAAGAATGCACACTCAGACAATCACAATAAGTTAGGTGGAAAGTGGTTTTGCTGCAGCTTGGTAATGCGTAATCTTATGTCCATACCTGGGTGCAGGAAGCAGTTTGAACAGTTGAGTAATCAAAATCGCACAAATGAACAAAAAGCATGGCTTTGCTCTGACAGCTTGGGGTTTTAACTGGTTTTCATATTTTGATTTTATATTTTTATTGCTATTTTAGAACTTTCCAAAATGAAGATGAATGGCACATGAAAGCTCAACAGACTGCTCTGCTCACAGCCAGTGGATGCCACAGAAACCGTAGCCCCACTTTATATGGCCAAGGCAATATTACTGGCTCAAAAAATGGTATCGCTTTATCTTGTAAACTTGACAGAGGTCACGAAAAGGAACTGGATGATAAATCTCCATCACCACCAGTGGGGTATCCTTTGTGCTTTGGCGGGCTGTTTTCTGAAAAAGGCACAACAGGCGGTTTACTAAGCCATGCTTATGATGCAGAAGAAATCAAATTATCAGTAAGTAACTGTTTTTCTATAACGTAGATATTTTCAAAGCTTCTTTTAGTGGTCCACATCCATCTGTGGACCAAATGCAATCCTGAAGGAACCAAAAATCAGATTATTCCTGTTGTCACTGTTATTTATTCAGTGCTAGCCCAGCAAAACTGTAAATACCTTATCCTAACATAACCACAGTTTTTCTGAAGATTAAACATCCCCTACTGGGCCATATCTCTGTACTAGTAACGATGGTGATAATTACCTGCCATTAGGTGACTGCGGGAGAGACTTCTACATTTTAGCTCATTGCCTTCTATATTGGGGCACTCTGCTTCATGTTGCCTTCTGTAGGGGCACTGCTTTAAATGTCTTTCCATAATACCTGCAAACTTATGCTTTAAGTGCTGTTAGACAAATCCAGTTTCCACAGCATTTGATTGATGGATGAAATTAGAGGAATTGCAGCAACTATTTTCTGTGTGTTAGCTATTGTATTTGAAAAGGAACAGAAATGATAACTGCTGTAATCCTTATTTTTCTTGAAATGAAAGAGTAATAGTGCAGCATTCTTTCTTTCAGTCTTCATAGGGTGCAGATTACCAACCTCCATTGACAAGTGGGATAAATCCCACTTTGGCTCTGGCAACTTCTTAGGAAAAACTTTCCAGAATTCTTCGACTTCAGCTCTCTTTAAATTTGAGCTTTACACTCTTCCTTAGTATCTTTTTTCCATCCTTAGGCATCCACTACAGGCCCCTATTTTTTTTTCCACTAGAAGATTTAGCACTCATTTTCCAGACCTCAAACCACACAACCACACCAACTTTTAATAGAATTTACAGATTAGTAAGGAATGGACTGTGGCCATCTCTCTGTCCAACAGTGATATATGCATCTTCGTACCCAGGAGATCCCAAACTGTTTGTGCCTGAGTCCTGTTGAGAGAAGAAAGGGAAGACTAATTCAGCTTTTAATGGGGAGAACCAGTAGGCAATGTTCTTGCCACATGGCACTTTAATTAGGACAGAAGAGGCATTGTGACACCAACAGCCATCTTCAGGCAGGTTGCATTGGTCGTGCCCCAGTTCTTTTGTTCACTTCATAAATGTGCACACATCCTTTTCTATCAGAGATGTAGCTGCTGGAAGATGCTCCAGAAGCTCCCGGCCGGTGAGCAGCGACATGCTGATTACCTGCCTGGGAAGCGGGAGTTGCAGTGCAGCCCTTCACTGCCTGTGCTCCCAGCAGCTGTGTCCCAGTAGTCAGAGTGAACCAGCTAGTTCTGGGTGTATGACCTCATTTCCATTTTTACACCGCATAGGAATTTTAAGTAATTGGCTTTTGGTTTCTCATTGGCTTGGAAGTTTTCCTCTTTGTACTGCTAGTAGCAAAAAGAACTGTTTGGACTTTTTCAGGAAAAGTCTGGTAAACAGCAGTTCTCATCCTCTCTTCTGTCAGAAGTGTCAGACAGAGATAGCAGGGCACAAAGCTTCTATTTCCAGCCAGCCCAGGGAAAATGCCCATTCTGAGACAGTTTTGCAAGCTGCAGGGAAACTATTTCCCAGCTGGCACTCAGGACAGGGTCGATGCCAAGACAGTTGACTAGATTGAAAGGAAAACATTTCCAGCTGGTGTGTGGGCAAAGTACAGAATGAAACTATAAAGCAAGGGATGTTTCTAATGCATAGTCTAAGTCCAAATGAGAGGGATCAAAGCAAGTAGGAGTTCAGAAGATCAACAAAATCAAATCGTCATTTATATACATATATATTTATTCAAGAAGATTATTGGCAGGTTCAGAATTGTCTATTTCTATATAATTTCTCTATATTAGCTGGAGCAAGCAGTTATGTTCATTGTGCTTCCCAACCTGGATCTTCATTTGTGACTTTTAGTCAGAAATACTTTGTCATGTTTCCCTTCATGATGGACATACATCACGTGTTCTTGCTTTCAAAACTTAGTAGGACAAGAAAGACTTAGGCTGTAGCAAGGAAAATTTAGTTAGGCATTAGGAAACTTTCTAACTTTAAGGATGGGAAATGACTAAATGAATAAATAAATTACAATGGATCGTTGTGGAAATTCTAGCACTGGACGTTATTAGGAATGATTCTGACAGTCTTGATCGTACCCTGAGGAACACTGTGGTCCATGCCTTTGAAGTAATACTGTTACCTACTTACTAAGGTATTTAGGTCTTCCAAATGCATTCCTATGTGGCTTGAAGTTATCCCAGGAATTTCAATTTTCATATACAAGCAGAAGCACATTCTTCTGAGAAGACAGTCATCTGTACCTGCTGTCTAAGATGTATTGCAGTGCAGGGTTAGAGGAAACTGCCCCCAGAAAATTGAAATTAGCCAGATCAATTCGTCGTCTTGGTGTGACAAGAACTTTCCTGAGAAGTAGAAGGGCTAAACATGAGAAGACTTTAATGCTCTTGGGAGCACGATTTGACCACTAAACATTGCACTATCCTGAATGTCAATGTTTTCTTGCTGCGCTGCTAAATGTGCATCCAGGAATGTTGGGACAATTCATGGGGCAAGACAGAGATTAACACTAGTAAAGTTAACTAGGCACTCTGTGAGAGAGAACAGACCTGGCTTCCCGGAGTGCTTCTGCCCAGAAATCCAGTTTCATAACTCATAAGCATTTTGAGCAGTTCCTGTTTAAGGAAAAGGCATATTTAACATATGTCACATGTGGAGATATGCATCTGTATATCAGGTGTCCTCCTTCATTTCCAGCAAATGATGAGGCAAAAGGGTGGCTCCATTATTGGTGTACACCAAGGAAACATGGGGGGAGCTGACACTGTAGTAATGAAAAAGCAGAGTCCTTGTTGCCTCACTACCCGACCAGTTAGGCTGAAAGCTTACCAATGAACCCATTTCTGCGCAGCTCCAGTTAGAAAACTGAAGGATATAAAGGAGGTGTTATCTGAAGAAAACAAATTCAAAACTAGGGACCATGAGTCTCATCTGAGACAGGGATTAAAGCAGTTTCTTTATAGTTTTTCTTCCTCAGGCGCAGAAAGTGAAGATAATATAGGACATAGTGAAAGAACAGACCAGAGGCTGGGAAAACAAAGCTTACTTGCTAACAAGAAATTTTGCCTTTTAGACCTGTTTAGATACAACCTTCTCTCAAAGTGCATAAACACAGTGCATTAGGGACCTATCTAAAATGATAGTCGGTGATGTCTGACCCTCAGGGTAAGAAGCTGTAAGGAGCCACGATCTGCTTGTTCCAAGTGGTAAACATTCTTCTCTCCTCTGAGGAAATTCAGAAATGTCTCATTTGGGGTTCACACTGTATTTCAAGAAAAACACATCGAAGTAAGTACCAATTGAAGCAAAGGACAGTAGCATTTTAGGAAGATAGCTTCATCGCGAGGCTGGTATGTTTCTACTGACAAGTCAGCAATTGTAAACACTGTTGTAATGAATCTCTGAGAACCTCTTGTAACTTGATGTAATATTTCTGAAGACTGGCACATCTGCCTGGTTTCCTTTGCTTCTCTCTGGAAGTGTTTTATTTGCTCAGTATTTACTCAGTGATTTTGGAGTAAGTGAAACATGGTGTTGCTTTAAATAAAGCCTCCACGTACAGTGTCTTCTTCATAATGCAAAGCTATCTTAAAACACTTCAAAGTAGTACCGCCAACTCTATCGCTGAATCCAAACATCACAAGAAAATGTTTATGTGACCTAGCCCATGAGAGGGGAGGAAAAATTCACATGTAGCCATAGCATTCAAAATCTCAGGAAAATCTCTTTCTGTGAAAACAATGGTGATTTATGGGTGGGGAATCATGCACGTGTTTCCAGGGAAAAACAAAAGGCGGGTGATTTCCCTCCAGAGTTTCTCAAACATTGGAATATCCCTGCTAGTGCAAGAAGAGTGTTGTGGGAAAAGGTAAACCAATACCTTTAGGTTCCGTATTCCTACCTGGCAAATTAAGTCACTTTCTTCCCTGCCCCATTAAAACACTTACTTTTGAGGCACTGAGTAAAGGAAAATTCTGCTTTATCTGTGAATTTCACTTTAGGAACCCCGTATGTCCAGAAAGCCTGGCTCAGCCTAGAAGGGTGGTATTACATCCAGAATTTATTTCTTGCTGTACTGTGAAAAGTAAGGGGATTTCCTATGGGAAATCCCTAAATTTCATCTCAAGGTCTGCTGCAAACCATTTGAATAGAATAGTGCTTTACAGCATTTCTATATTTTCTAGTTAATATCTTCTGGCCTGAAAAGCTGTTAAGGGCAGTTTTAAAGCAGGCAGAAGCAAAAACCGAATCTGCCTGTAGTTGCTGTGGAAATAGGGAATACCCCCTTCTGATATAATGGATCCTAGAATAAACATTTACAGGTTTAATAGAATTGGCATTTTCTACAAGCCATTTGGATATTTAAATTATTTGAGGCCCTTCCTATTTGATGTACCGGCAGTCTCCTTTTTATATTCTAGGAAAAACAAAATTAGAGATTCTACACTAACAATTCTAACAGTTATTAAAAATATTTCAACGCATGGTTTAATTAAGATAATGATTTCTAATATTCTTACTCAATATATGGTCACATAAAGACAGAAAAATATCTTTCTCTTAATATTTTACAGATCCTGTATGAAGTTTTTTCTCAGTTCACTGTTAAAAATTCATGTCATAGAATCATATTTATCTTTACAAATAAACATTGAATATATTTAAACAAGCAAATTATCTTTAGACAGAGAAAAGGGTTTTTTTTCTTTTTTTTTTTGACAGACATTCCAATGAATGGATCTTAAATATTAGCAAAAGGAATTAACAAAGAATGCTGCTTACAGTTTTAGAACTCATTCCAGCAAAGATTTATTCATGTCCTTTGCTTTATACAACTCTGAGTCCCATGACAACCATTTTAAGACTGATTTTCATATGTTTTATGTCTCTGTCTACTAAATGTTCATTAAATGGAAATAAAATTTTTCAGTGAACTACTTGCAGTGAATAAAGTTTAGTACATTCTCCGGAATATCAGGACTTGAAGTAGACAGTGCTGAACTTAGTACAGTTTTTCTTCCTTTCCTAAGAAAGCATTTCATGAGATGGAAGAGAGACAGAGGGAGAAAATTACAGGAGGCAATCAGCAGTACCCAACACTAGTTATATTCTGTAGTTCCAAAGAACAGGTTATTGTCCTCTGTCCTGGTCTAAATTACACAAATGACTAACATGACCTTTAGCTGATCCAAAGATTTAAGAGGTTCTGAGGCAGCTTAATTCTGTCTAACAGGATATTTATATTTTTAATGGCAAATCTACATCCCAGTGCTGTGAATGTCAGAGGTGTTTAAACATCATGTTCACATTATGTTATTTAGCTGCCTGAGTGTATTTAAAAACGTATGCCTGAAGTCATATTTTCTTGGAGATGTATAAAGCATTAAAGGGTTATTAGCTGCTCTGTGTTAAGATGTGTTTAAGTTTAAAAACTGATTATGCAAGCACGTTGTTGAACTTTCTGTTTTTTACTATTTCTTTCTGTGTGTTTCTTAGTCTTCTCCTGAGATGTCCATCCTTGCAACAACAGAAAAGTTCCTTCAAGAGGAAGAGAAACACACAAAAGAGTTTGAAGAACGTTTAAATTCACACCTTGAAGAACTGCAGAGACATTCTGAAAACACTCTAAAGAAATATGCCATGCTACAACAAAGCAGGCATACTTAAGCCAGTCACACAATCAAAAAAATAAAACCACGCGTAACCGCTCCAGAATTTCTTAGAACTAAAATCTGCACCTATCTTCTTAATGTCTTTAGGCACATCACGAATTGCAAGTATTTTAACATGAAGGCTTCAATAAGATAATCATTATCCTGCAGATTTGGGTATATTGCAACTGGACTACGCTACAAAACGTTGTACTCTAGACGTATTACAAAATACACAGGTTAGCTTCACATAGTTAAATTGAGACCCCGTTGTAGCACTGTAAATGAAGACACTTTCAATTCTGTGATGTACAAAGGGCTAATAAGTGGAATCATTCCCTCAAAAATATAATCAGCCAAGAGAAATTCTCTAGATCGCAGAGAAGAATAATAGGGGCCTTTAGCCATGTGATAGCTCCTAGCATAAAGAGCTAATCTTTGCTCTGGTTATTCTTGGCTATTCTATAGCCCTTGGGACGCTTGAAATGAGAAATCTGAGCTTTTCATTTTTTATGGTGTAAGCCATGCCGTTCTGTGGGAGGAACACAAGCAGACAAAGCACAAACATACTTTGAAGCCATCCCTATTACTCCTTTTGCCAGACCCATAGACTTCGCTTGGGACAGTGATCTTGGGTGCTTTCTATGCTTTACATTAATACTTATGATTTTTAAATCCCATCTTCAAAAGCACCTCCTTTAATAGTACGTTGGCACATTGTTTAACTACATTGGAATAGAGAAAAAAACTTACTTCAGAAAACTTGTGATGAGTCTTAGGAAAGGGCCTAAATTCTTTATATTTTTCTGCAACATAGGAAAACATTGTAAAACTGAACAGAGTTAGTTCAGCTCTATACGCTTTACTGAGAGCAGTCCTGAGGAGAAGGGCCTGGGCATGTTGGTGGATGAGAAGCTCGGCATGAGCTGGTAATGTGTGCTTGTGGCCCAGAAAGCCAAACGTACCCTGGGCTCCATCAAAAGCAACATGGCCAGCAGGGTGAGGGAGGGGATTGTCCCCCTCTGCTCTGCTGTTGTGAGATTTCCAAAGAAATTCTTCCCTCAGAGGGTGGTGAGGCCCTGGCACAGGCTGCCCAGAGAAGCTGTGGATGCCCCATCCCTGGAGGTGCTCAAGGCCAGGCTGGATGGGGCTTTGGGCAACCTGGGCTGGTGGGAGGTGTCCCTGCCCGTGGCAGGGGGGTGGAGCTGGGTGGGCTTTAAGGTCCCTTCCAGCCCAAACCATGCTGTGGTTCTGTGATTCTTTGCTGAAAAACTGCATAATATTGAGATTCCTTTTATTTGCAATTCAAACTGGATTCTGTTGCTGTGTAAGCAAAACAAATTACAGACAGTGTTGATGAACCACCAATTTCAGTGAAAGAGATGCTGAAGTGCTGCTTTCCAGCATGTACTGTTGCCAACTTCCTGGAAAAATCTAGATGAAAATAATGCCAGACTGTCAAACAGCTCCAGTGTGTGAGTAAAAGAAGTCTCATTAATATTCAAGACCACAGCAAAAATGTAAATTGTCTTTGGAAGTTATATTTCCATTATGACAAAATATACTACATCACACTTACACAAAATACCAAGATTTTAAATACCAGTTTGGCTCAGTTTGCAATAAAATGAGCAATGAAAATGAGGACATCAAAGATCCTTTACAGGAAAATTCAGGGAAATTGCTAGACTCAGCTGGAGGAATAAAGGCTGAATAAAAAGATGATGAAAGGACATCTGAACAAACTAAATATATATGTGTCCTCAGTCTAAGCAGAGAGGCATCTGGGTGTTTTAAAAGGACTAATGAGGAAATTTAGGAACCTCTGTAAATAAAGCTTAATTTTAAGATCAGAAAGATTTGCAGCAGCAAAAAGACAGCAAAATGTTATCTTTCAGAAGGGCAGAAGAAGAAAAAAAATGATATTAGCCAGTTAGCCGGATTCTTTTGCTGCTGAAGACTTAAACAAGCAAGAAGTCAGTATGCCCCAGAGCTTCAAAGAAATGTGTCTGAGTCCAGTTAACTACCCAAGGATCCCTCTCGTGATACAGGGCTGTGTGATTATGTAGAACGAATGATTGGAATTATCAAAAAATGAATAAGATTTTTTTTTTTCTAAAGCTTTTCAAGACCTGCCCAAGCTCCTGACTTTGGCTAATGAAATAACAGAGGCAGTTTCAGCCTGGCTTTTGTGTAATGCCGTATAATAAACTCCACGTGAGAAGCACCGAAGCCCCAAAGCACGTGTGCCCGAGCAGCCGCCTTGTTTCCCGGTCCTTGCTGCATGGAGCGTGTTCCACCAAAAACACGCAGGGTCAGCACGGGTCACAGGGCTGGCTCGTACCACTTGCTCCTACCACCTTCCCCTTCGCTGGCCCAAATCTGCAGAAGTTGCTAAGCTAGCAGCTACGTTTGTACAGCCTATGTTAAAGAACATGTTAAAGAATGATGGACGGTAGAAACAATAAAGACTGAGAAATGATATACCTGCAAACAGGGACTAAAGATGTAGTGTCAAAAAAAAAAAAAATCGTCATACAGCTCCAAGGCTTATAAACGCCTGAAAGTACCCGTAAAAATGAAAAAGAAATGAATTATTAATTGTAAGTTCAGTTGACAGGACAAGGTGCAGTGTTCTGGGGCTACGGATTAGTCAAAAGATGGAGAAGGTTTCTACTTTGTGAATAGCTGGCAATGGAAAATTCTTGCAAGCTGCTGGACCTCTTTTATAATTTTTCAAAGCTTCACCAAAAAGCATTTTTTTGGCTCCCGCTTGAAAGGCTTGTTTTAAATAAAGAGCACAATGGTTCAAACTGCCACCAGCCTTTTGTTGCTGAAGCAAAACCAGAGGTCACGTACACACAGTTGCCAACATGTTTCGGGAAGATATAATTTCAGAATAGTTGGTGGGAGATGAGCTGCCAGGCCACTGCTGCCCAATTTGCTTCCCAAAACTTGTGCTGATGGGGCTGTCAGTGGAATGGCAGCGAAGAGAAACATGTAAAAGTGACTCAGGTGAAAGTTGGTTATTTAGTACATTTCCTTCCTACTTCATTTCTTACTCTCTTCTTTTCTGTGTGGGAAATTTAGGAAGGGAGGAGCAGCACGGAGACCGTGGGCACGCTGAGCAATGCAGCGAGGGATGCAAACAGCAGCGACAAAACGCTGCCAAATCAGCACAAAAATGGGCAAACGTGAAAAATCACAGGCACGGTTTTCTCATTTTTCCAATGTGTAGACTTAAGCAATGGCTTAAACTTATCCAGTGAAAGGAAGATAAATTTCTGCTGTGGTCAGAGACCCCAGGAGCGCCTAAATCCCCTTCTCGCTGCTGCTTTAGCGGCGGTGCAGCAGGGCACAGAATCGAGCCCTCCACCACGCGGTCATTCACAGCGAGACCAAACAGCGGTGGGAGGGAGGAAGAAGCCATAAACAGAGACTGTCAGATGAGATGAGCCCCGGCGGAGCTACGTCCGGGGTATGTCACGGCAGTCACCGAAGTGTTTTGGATGCGGCAGCCCCGGTTTGTGCCGCGCTCCATTCAGGAGTCGGTCCTGCTGCGTCCGCCCGTGGCCCCCCAGAGGAAGGACCCGAGCCCCTACGATACAGATCATGGGATCATGTTCCCATGCAGCTTTACGACCTCCAGCAGCCAATTCCGTCATTACAATCACTTGTTCTCACAGAATCACAGCATGGCCGAGGTTGGAAGGGACCTCTGGGGATCCCCCTGTCCAACCCCTGCCGAGCAGGATCACCTAGAGCACGTTGCACAGGATGGCATCCAGGTGGGTTTGGGAGACCTCCACAACCTTTTTCATGTCTTTCCATGCAAAACAGCTAATCACTAGATTTCCTGTCAGCTGTCTTGTGCTAGCAAAGCTCTTCCCAGAAAGCGGGCTGCTTGGAAAGTGCTAAGTTAAAGCTTGCTCCTGGTGGAGCTCATTTGAATTGGCCAAGGTGATGTGGGAGAGTAGTGTTGGCTTTTCCTCACTGTAGAGTTCAGATCTCAGTTATTTAATCACTGTGTCTGAGGTACTGTTTGATCACATGGACACCCTCAAATCGAGAAATAGGCTGTAATTTAATGTACCACATCTAAATTCCATTAGTGGGTTGAGCAACACCCCTAGACACTGACACGCGGTGCTCCAGACTCACTTCCTAAACCAACAAACCCATCAGTTTGTTCCTATTATCTACTCCTAGCCACAATGCTAGGGGCCTTAAAACAGATTTATCAAAAACGTGTTTGCCCGCTTATCTTATGAGAACCAGTGTTTGTGCAAAAAACAGTCCTAAACCATCCTGTCTCTGAATTTCCTGCAACAGATGTAGAATTTACTGTGTTCAGCCCTAGGGAACCCAGCATGAGAAGGACATGGAAGTATTAGAGCAAGTCCAGAGGAGACCATGAGGATGATAAAGGGGCTGGAGCACCTCTCCTGTGAAGACAGGCTGAGGGAGTTGGGGTTGTTCAGCCTGGAGAAGAGAAGGCTCTGGGGAGACCTTACAGCGGCCTGCCAGTACCTAAAGGGGGCTACAGGAAAGCTGGGGAGGGACTCTTTGTCATGGGTGCAGTGATAGGACAAGGGGGAATGGCTTTAAACTAAAAGAGGGGAGATTTAGATTAGATATAAGGAGGAAATGCTTCCCTCAGAGGGCGGTGAGGCCCTGGCCCAGGCTGCCCAGAGAAGCTGTGGATGCCCCATCCCTGGAGGTGCTCAAGGCCAGGCTGGATGGGGCTTTGGGCAACCTGGTGTGGTGGGAGGTGTCCCTGCCCATGGCAGAGGAGTGGAGTTAGATGATCTTAAAGGTCCATTCCAACCCAAACCATGCTGTGATTCTATGAATTTACTTACAGGCTTGGCATGGCTGCTTGTACAATCCAAAAGGAGCAACAACTACAGAAGTCCTGGGTCCTTGGTATTCCACCTAAGTACCAAAACAAGAATTTTTTACTTGAAACTTTTCCACCGGGTACAAATAAAGGTGGTGCACAGAAGACAGGATCAGCAAAACCTGGACCCATAGCGACGATGCAGACACGCAGCTGGGCAGTGGATGGCCGGACCCCGGGTGGTTTGGTGCCGCCGTGTAAACTGGGATCACACACCCAGAGCTCTCCCAGTAAGGAACTTTTTCAAGATGCTTCTCCAGAACTCAGACTGGAAGTGCAGGCCCTGCTTCACCTCCGCCAGCTCCAAGGGGGCATTTGAGTCTGTACCCGTACCGGCTGGGCACGCAGCGGACATGTTCTGGAAGAAGGACAGTGCGCCGTATTTCCCTGCTGTATTGCAGAGTGCTGGTTTCTGACCACGGGCATTTGAATAAGCAAATATTTTCTTGAAGTTTGATGGAAACAGAAGACCGATCGTCAGTTTCTCTAAGTTCTGAAAACAGATGTAGATCTTCCTTCAGAGCACAGGCAGCGTCGCTGGCTTCTGTCACTCGCTTTTGGGGACTCGGGCCCATTTGTAACACAGCCGGCCCTTCACCCATGGTGGGAACGTTTGACACAATTGCCTTATTTTCCCAGCATTTTGCAGACATGCATAAATCTCCATTCAAACCTTGATCTCTGTTTGACTCAGACGATTTATGCTTTGAAAAACTGGTCTTAATAAATTGCTTCCATAACTTGATTTATCAGAAGGCAATGGCAGGTTTATAATGACTTCACCTGATAATGAGCACTCGTGGAAAACTTATCATAAGCCACTGCTGAAGAAGCATCTCAGCATGAGTTTTCTGGTAAAATGCTTGTAATAAATCATTCAGGTTTGCCCACAAGCTACTGTATGCTGGGAAACGGTTGGAAACTCTATTTCTAAAACACTTCTGAAGACAACTGACACTTGGAGTAATACATACAGTTAAAAACCAGACACGGTTACACCTTAAGCAGAGAAGTTCACAAGAGTTGACATTTGGGCAACTGCCATTAATTTACTTCCTGATTACTTCCCAGTGATTTTTGACAGTTTCTGTCCACAGAGGCTTCATACCACTTTTCCAAATGTGCATTCTCCTATGCTAGCAAAAGGGAACAGGGTAGAAAATGTCAGAATCCAACTTCATTATTTACTAGAGAAAAAAAAATTATATATATATATATATATTTTTTTTTAAGATTCAAACTGTGAAACCAATTCTAACTCCTGCATAATGAACAGTTCAGAATATGCAACGCTGTTCCTCTCAATTAGTACTCAGCAAAATTGCACATTTCAGGGGACTGAAGCACAGAGTCTCTTATCAGCATTAAGCTCTAGGTTCGTACTAATAAACATTTGGCTCTGAGAAGATGATTACTGTGACCTGAAGAAGTTGTGGATGACAAGAGACAAAGGAAAAGCATAAGAAAAGCAGAAATTAAACATCTAATTAGAGAAGTAATCTTAAATATTATCAAGTCCTACTGACCTTTTACCTATTTTGTTGTTATCAGCTGGTTAATTGCTCTTACGTGTCACAGACTCAACTCTTGCAGAAAATGAAGGGGGGATAAAAAACCATAATGACTCTGAACAGCTTCAAGGAAAGCTTTGCAAATCTATGAAATTATTGCTTGGGCTGATAAATAAAATAAAATGAAAATAAATGAAAATAAATGAAAATAAATGAAATAAATGAAATGAAATGAAATGAAATGAAATGAAATGAAATAAAATAAAATAAAATAAAATAAAATAAAATAAAATAAAATAAAATAAAATAAAATAAAATAAAATAAAATAAAATAAAATAAAAAGCCCTACAGGTGGAACTGACTGAACTAAACCTGCTCCTGAGATGGGGAATTCACAAGGAACTTGGGTAAAGCCTACAGAAAGAGCGTCATGGGGCAAGGAGGGAAAGGAAAATGTTGGTGAGGAATCTAGGGAAGGAGAAGGTGAGGAAAAGGAATCTATGGAAGAGGTCAGAGGAAACTTGGCCTCCATTCACGATGCCCAAGAAGCCAAGCACCCTGCAGAACACGCGTATTTGACGTACATACAATTTTGTCGACTTCCTCGGACACACGTTTTAGTCCAGCTGAACGCCTCCCTTCAGAACCAGGCAAACTCTCACGTCTCCATTGCAGCCGTACATAAGGATAAAATAAAAATAGGACAAAAGGCACTTAGTGAATGGGAGAAGGGTTTGGTGAATGGTTTTGGGAGAACAGAAACAACTGGGAGACAACCCAGACTGAGCAATGACTTTTACAGATTGATCACTTTGGATCTCTCCAACTGGAGGAAGCAGCTCTCAGTACAAAACCACAGAAAATTTTCAGCGCAGCAGCGTGCGGCTGGGTGACCATCTTGTCTGTGTCACTTACTGTGCTGGTATCCCAACTACGCTGCCAGCTGGGTGGAAAACAAAACAAAACAAATCCTAACAATTAATCCAAACTCTTCCCTTTAGCTTTAAGCAGATTCTGTATCTCAAAAACAACCTGGTCTGCAGAGCCAGTTTAATTCTAGGCACTATTAAGAGCAGTGGCCATCCCAGCGTAACTCACTGGCCATGCGTCCCCTCCGGAACTGGGTTGGTTTGTACGTGGTCACAGACTCACCCCACTTCAGGGACGTTTGCCTTTGGGCAGAGCCTAACGCAGGGAACTGCATTTGCTTGCCTACGTTTGCTGAGGGTTTTTTGCAAAACAGCTTTGGCTACCCATAGCACCCTGCACAGAACAGGGCACCAGGTTAATGCTGGAAGCAAGAGCTGAGTTTTTCGCAGGCAGATGTACAAACAGTCCCACCGAGCTCACTGGGACTGCTGGAAGGTGGCACCTGATGCAAAGATCAGCGTGGTCTTTGCCTGCTCAGGAGCACGTCCTGCTACGCTTCCACGTGTTGTAGCATTGTTTTCTTTCTTGCTTGGTCTGTATTTAAGCAAGAGTCAAGAGTTCTCAAATTCTTTCCTCCCAAGTCTTTCGGAACTTAACGCTTACTGAGTGCCTTAAAATATTTGGACGAGAAAGGGCTGTAGAAAAATGCAGAATTACTCAAGCGTTTTAATCAGAATTTATAGTTTGACTTCTGAGGCTAAAACTGCCTAAACAGTGCTTGCAGCTCCCTTTAAGTCAGGGGAAGAAGGGGATTTCACAGGACAGCGGCTCACTTAAGTAAAGAGATTAGAGTTATACCATCACTTTTCCTTCCTTTATGAAACATTAAAAAAATGGAAAAAATAACCAAGGGCTTTATCCAAAACCACCTTTTATTGCCACTTAATGGATTTAAATATTTAACATTCATATAAACAACTCTCTGTGTTTACGTAGTTACTAGCGATTTCACCATAAATGGCAGAAATGGTAGAATCTGCTTTTCCAACTTTTCTGATATTCCTGGATCTGGTGGATCCTGAAGTATTCACTTTGCATATTCTCATCTCATTGCAAAGAAAGAAAAAAAAAAAAAGATTTTTTTTGAGTGAACTATAGTGTTTAATGAAAAAATTATTACACAGTGTAGGCTTTCACAATTAAGCCACATTTTTTTTTTTTTGCAAAATAACATTCCAAGTAAGACTTCTCTCTTTTATTCAAAAAAATAAATATATCCTTTCTGAATCAAAGCATTTCATATGACATTAAGTACAAAGAAGAAATGTACTTCTTTGGAAGTTCTGAAATAGACAGACAAGAGCTCATGGGAGCAACATTTTCCATAACAGTGATAAAAGCTGAAAGCTGATTTTTTTACAAATTTATAGCAGAACAGAATTTCCTTTTATAATATAGAACTTCAAACAGATTTCAGAAAAACACCATTTTAAAAGTCTGAAAGGCACATGAACTGGACCATAAAACGTACTGGCACATTCACTAATACGTTTTATGTTACATTGCTAAAGAGAAACTGTGGAACCCTAACCAAGAGAAAAGACCGAAGACACCACCAAGTTCTTTTGTAAAGTATCAGGAGTGGCAGAGAGTTTCTTTTGGCTCTTGATAAAAGCATTAATACCCCAAAGGTAGAAAGTCTGAAGCGCCGCATCATTCAGTCGTGTTTGGACGAGTTGCTACATAAACAAACACCACAATCAGCAGTACTACGACGGCCAGCGTGGGAAGCACTACGGTGGTGATCTGTTGCCGGGCCTCTTGCATCGCCTGTTTCCTCTCCTTTTTGTCTTTGGAGGTCTCTTTTTTGGGCTTTCCTCTTAGCTGCCTCATTTTCCCCTGAGGATTTTTTGGTTGCCAAAGCGGAGGAGTGAGGGGAGTTGAGCTGCAGAAGACGGGCCAAGGTCTCTCGAAGCAAGGGGCTGAAATATTCTGTCTCCTTCAAACGGCTGGCTGTGCAACAAACTGCAAGAGAAAGGGGAAAAATGCAAGTCTTCTGAGCAAAATCTATATATATAATAGAGTTATTAAAACTATATCCAGCTTCACTTGGTAAAGCTTTTCCCTAACCAGCATCAACTCACTCAGCTTTTCTCGATGAAATTGAATTGCAGCATGTTCGTTCACTTCATCATAGAATCATAGAAACATTAAGGTTGGAAAAGACCTCCAAGGTCATCTGGTCCAACCATCCCCCTAGCACCAATGTCACCACCAAACCATGTCCCTAAGCACCAGGCCCAACCTTTCCTTGAACACCCCCAGGGACGGTGACCCCACCACCTCCCTGGGCAACCCGTCCCAGTGCCTGACTGCTCTTTCTGAGAAGAAATGTCTCCTCATTTCCAACCTAATCCTCCCCTGGCACAACTTGAGGCCATCCCCTCTGGTCCTATCACTAGTTACCTGTGAGAAGAGGCCGACCCCCAGCTCCCCACAGCTTCCTTTCAGGTAGCTGTAGAGAGCAATAAGGTCTCCCCTGAGCCTCCTCTTCTCCAGACCAAACACCCCCAGTTCCCTCAGCCGTTCCTCACAGGACTTGTGCTCCAGGCCCTTCACCAGCTTCGTAGCCCTGCTCTGGACACGCTCCAGGACCTCGATGTCCAGCAACACTTTCCCCAGGATAAACTACAGCAGTTTGTCGTGGTGTGTCCATTCGCCCAGGAGCACTGAACTTGCCCTGTATTAAGCTGGAAACAAAGCCCAGCACCATCCATTTTATCCTCCCAGGCAAACAAGATAACACAGCTAAAGACTTAATGAAAATAATATGAATTAGTCTTGCGTCAACACAGAGCACCAGCTGCCCCATCTTGTAAGAGCAGCAGGCTCCCAACCAAAGGTCTGTGGCTCCCCACAAATCTGCAGAACCAGGAAGGGCAAGCACACAGCCTGTCATAAGGAAAAGCATTAAGCATTTATCATCCACACCTGGTATTTATGGGAATAAAGGGTACTCTAACAGGAAGGAACGTGGGGAAAGAGCTGCTTAATTTACAGAACATAGCCTAAACCATAACGTGACTCAGTGCTGTCGCTCTCATTACAGCTGTCATTTTTCTATGGGAAAAAAAAAACAAACCACACACATCCTAAGTGCTAATCAGCCTGCTGACAAATCGCTGTCTTAGACAAGCAGTCATTAATAAGCTAGTTGCTCTGGAGCATCAACCGCACCGGTTTAGAAAAGCAGAAGGATCTCTCAGGCAGGATTAACAAAAACACCGCACCATGTGAAGCCTTCCTGAAAGAAGGAGCATTAGGAGGTGCTTGTATTCCCGAACCCAAGGGCGCAGGGAAGTTTTTCTCTCCCCCGACACTGCCTGCAGCTGCGTAACTCACTGCCTGGGCTGGGGGAGGGAGAGGGCCCGCCGGCTGGCTCTGTTCCTCCTTGCCATGTCCCCGCTGCCGCCGCTGCATGCAGGCCACTTGTATCTGAGCACAAATTGGGGGTGGAACAGTTACTGCTGCTGTGCAGTTAACTTTCGGTTCAACTGAATAGGAACTGATGGTTTCCCATCGCTCAACATACTGGGAATTAAACTTTTGAAGAAATTAGTGGGCGACTGCAACTGCCTCTTTCTTTTCTCTCTTTTTTTCTATCGCAACATAAACCCGATGTTAGCATGCTGCTGCAGGTGGTGAGCACACGGCAACAAGCAAAGCTGCATCGCGCTCGCAGCTCACCACAGGCACGATTTCTTCTTGATGCGTCATCTTGGTCAACGTTACAAGTTGTCTTACGACTGCCTTAAAAAAAAAAAAAAAGGAAAAAAAAAAGTGGTTTTCACTGAAAGTGAGATTCTTCCTGCTGATGTTATCACTCAACCCTGTTCGTCAGGCTGACGACAGAAGCAAAACCAGACTAAAATGCCCACGTCCAAAACAAGAATCCCCACCTATCCGCTAGGTGCAGCTGCAGAAGGGCTTTCATCCTTTCTTTCATCCCTTCTCCTAACAGCAAGCTGCCTGTTGTGAATCTCATCCAGTCGGTTAGGCTGGCGAGATGTTTCATCGGTTCAGGTACGATGCGGAACAACT
This sequence comes from Anser brachyrhynchus, assembly GCF_964034855.1. Taxonomy (NCBI): domain Eukaryota; kingdom Metazoa; phylum Chordata; class Aves; order Anseriformes; family Anatidae; genus Anser; species Anser brachyrhynchus. The sequence goes on along the minus strand of NC_137694.1, from coordinate 200,904,379 downwards.
CCACCAACCCAAAGCCACGGAAGCGACCAGACTAGCAGAACGATCCTGTGGCGTTGGGAACCCCCCAGCAAACCAGCGGGTCTGTACGTCTGTCTGTCTGTCTGTACGAGGTCCTCCCTGGGTGCCATCCAGAGGAACAAGCCCAGTGTGAAGGACCCATGGGCAGCTGGGGTTGCTCCTTCAGCATCCCATGTGCACGCCTTGCCAGCTTCTTCTGATCTTAAACTCCATAAATTCAACCTGGCCTCCGAGGCAAAGAGTTCCCGTCAGTGTTGATAAAGCATAAAAGGGAAATTTGGGTGGCTGGGGTGATTCTCAAAAGAGGAGACAAAGTTCAAGTCTTAGAAAGTCTTCCTTCCGCCAGCTGCAGCACTAGAGTTGAAATGCAGAACGTATTTAGAGACCAGAAGCAGTCAGTGAACTTCACAGCGAGAAGGCAAATAGGAAAGGGATGGAGCAAATACACCACACCCTGTTCCAGTCTGTTCAATCAAATAGGACTGCCTGATTTCTAAACGTTACCTGTTCCTTTCGTCAAATCTTCATCTCTCTTATTGATTCAGGAGAAAGTCTTTGGTATTGCAACTTCTGCAAACTGTGTTTTGGGGGGAGGCTGTTTTTTTTGTTGTTGTTGTTGTTTTGTTAATCACTTCTCCAACTTATTCTTAGATTTCCTCTGGGGAAAAACAGATCTCTGTTTTTCTCCTCCAGTTTCCATTTTCCTCCTACTCTGGTCACAAGCTTTGTTACCGAACTCTGGAGAAACTACTATGCAAAACAGAGCTTTACATTTATCCCCTGGGATAACTAGAGATGCGTTTCACGTATTTTCATATTGTTTTCTGTCTCTACTGTTAGCGCACGTCAGTGGGTTTCATGTCTGGATTACTCACAAGACCTAAGAAGTGATGGACAGTGAAATCCTTTGGGACTTTCTGTGTACCATAGTAACAAACAGGAGTTGCCATGAAACCAAGCTCTCGAACAATAAGCGTATGCCTTGCTCTACACAGCATCACTTGCTACCCAGACATTAGAAACATCAAGTCTCTTTTGAATATTTCATTGTGAAGCAAAATGATACCAAGTTAATTACATACGCTAGCTAGCATCTGATGGCTTGGAACATAAAGCCTTCCTGCAAATGTCAGCACCACTTGAGTCGCGAGCTGATGCTCTCCAGTTTGGGAATCTGGCATCGATCTTCAAACACGCTTCCAATAGACCGGGCTACTTGGCTTTGCTACCAGCGGAGATGGCCTTGTGCAGAAACCAGCCTACAGTTTTTAGCCAGATGAGCCTCGGGGTTCATCCTACTTAAACCACAGAAGGGAAGCAGCCAGGCTCTGCAAGCTGCTGCCAGGCTCCTGCTGCCTCTAGGAGACCATGTGGTTTCTGCAGGAGAATTCGCCCACAGGAAAGGTCCAGGACATTGTACATGTACGCGCAGGTGTATTCCTGCTGGTGCAGAGCAGTGCTTAAAAACTGATGTTCAGCTGCATAAGACAAAATTTTGTGGCCCGTGTTGTGCAAGCAGAGTAAGGGTGGTCACAGCCGTCCTTATCCACTTCCAGGCCTCTCACTAGCCACACATGGGCTTCACTGGCCACTATTTGTCCCGCTTGCCCACTGGAAAGGCCAAACTTGGACAAGGAGTGGAAGGAGATAATATATCATCAGGATGCCTGTAATTAATAACCTAGTTAGCACTGCCTGTGTCTCAGATCAAGCTGCTCTCAGAAGGGTGATGAGAAAGCAACGGCCTCGGTGTACTCCAGTCTTGTGCAAACTCATTTCCAAGCTCAGTGACCAGCGTACTCACTCTCTGCAGGAGAGCTGGAAACTTGCTTTTTCTCCTCAAACAGAAGCTGTGAGTCTTCTTTCCCCTCCAAGTGCTATCACACGCTGTATGCATCCCCCTGAGGCTGCCTCCCATTTCTAGGAACTGCTTAACCCAGCCCAAGCACCTCCGAGGCTAGAAATGAACACCCAACTGGGTCAGCCACTGCCTTTGCTGGTCAGTGACTCCTTCAGCTGGGACATTTGCAGGAATACCAACAGAAAAGATTAACAGAGTCCAGTAGAAGAGGAACATCTGCGGTCCACAACAGCCTGTCTTTAACTTCACCTTCCTTTTATGAATGGCAAGCAGTGACTGGGTGTAGCTGGTTGGAACATCCATTTCAGAGGCTGCCTCTTCTCTCTGATACTACAGTGCTCCAACTTGACCCTGAAAAACTAAGGTTTCAAGCAGAACAAAACCTGGAAAGTTCAAGCCAGTGAGGACAAACCTAAAAATGTTGTTCTTCAGCATAAGAACAACTCACAACTATCCTGTCCTGGCTCAAAGTCTAGCCAGTGCGATTACTCTCCTCTCTGCCCATCATCCAAACTGCTTTTTACATGTAAAAATGTTCTTCATTCTAATTTCTGGGTTAAATTGCTCTGAACTGGTTTGCAGAGCTAACCTCAAAGCCTAAGAGCACAAATCAGTAGGCTTGCTGAAGTTACTCATACCGATGCTGGAGCATCTGGCAACACCTTAAGGCAACTCAGATGTGGTTAAGCAGGGGCGAGGCTGTAGTAACACCTACGGGGACTGACAGCCTTCAAAACACATCAACAATCTTCCAACCTGAATTTCTGGCAATCCGCTGCCTCCTTTTGTTGTAAAATTAACCCTGGCCATTAGTGATCTGCAGGTAGAAGCTCCTCACACGGCTGCTCCCGGGCGCCAGGAAAGGCAGAGCCGACTCCGGCTGCGCGGGTGCTCGCTGAGTACTGCACTTCTGGATCTCCTCCTACAAGCAACATGCACAAAAGATTTCGTTTATCTGCTCTTAGTGTAATCACACGTCTAGACATCTGAGGAACTTATTATCACTGCTGTTACAGCATGAATGTATTAACCACATTAAGCTGAATAATTTCTCTCCAAATCCAGAATTACAAGCGTTTGTGAGCCACTTCGGATTAACCTGGCCCCAGGATCCTGCTCCCGACACTGTAACAGTTCTGGGACTGAAATCATCTTGAAATTCAAACAAACAACCCAACAAGAATTAATTTTTATCATTTAAATTTTCCCCCAGGGCCACGTATGTTACTGAGCCGTTACAAACAAACAAACAACAGAACAGGAGACCAGGAGGACACGCTGTATTCAAATTGCTTGCCAACGGGAGGGAAAAAGGACACAAGATATGTAAGCAGACAACGCTCTTCGCCTTACTGCAGCGTCAAAAAGCCCCTAAAACCAGTAGTTCCCAGTCACTAGAATACATCAGAACCAAAAGTAAGTCAAGAGGAAGAACCCAAACCCACAAACCTATCGCCTTGTTCCTTTTTTCTGTAACCAGACTTGCAACTTCAGGGCACTGCAGTGCCCTACAGGCTGGAAGAGGAGCAGAGCCCCAAGGATGGAAAGAGGCCACCACCACGAGGAGGTGGCAGCTCCTGACAGAGATGAAGGAAATGTGACACGGGGACTGGCCACCACAGGGTGCCTGTGGCCAGCAACTTGGCAGAAATAACAGCACCACGGTTCCGCCTTCGTTAACGTCTAGCTGCTGCTTAGACCCCACTTTATTTCCTTCCTTTGAAACCACACAGATGATTTATTTATTTTTTTTTAAATGATTGAACTGTGTGCGACGTTGTTATACAAGCCCCAGGTAAAATTTAATAAAAGAAAGGTTTGCTTTAGACTACCCCACAGAGCACAGATTTACTCCACAGCTGATTTCACCTCGAGGTGAAATACCACATTTTGGCCAGGGGATTGGCTTTCCTGCAGCTCTCCGCTCTGGCCATTGCTACGACAGCACCGGCAAGGTCACCAATTTCTAATGTGATTTGGCCAGCTTAAGAGATACAGCTAAATAGGAATTTTAAAATGTATTTCAGCAGGAGCTCAGGACAGATTTCCAAACAGCAACATGTGTGTTCAGAGCTCTGGATGGGGTCTCCAGAGACCTCGGGTCTGCACGCAGCCTCTCCGACCAGCCAGGCCAAGGTCCAGCTCCGCCACTTGTTTTTCTTGTGCTTCGGTTTTCCCAGGTGTAAGAGAAAAGTGAGAACCCTTGCATCTTCCCTTCATTCCTTCAGACGGTCACGACCTGGGTGCCCTGCGGGACTTGCAGAAGAACTCAGACCTGCTAACAGCCAGCTCCTGCAGTCACAAGCCAAAACTGCTCCTGCGTTTTTTGTCCAACACCAGGCACCTCACGCTTCTGCAAACCTGACTCTGAGGGGAGAAAAAAAAAAAGAAAAAAGCACGATTCTAACAGTTTTTATCCAACTGTAGCACTCACTGTCCGGCTATACTCCCACCCACGTCCAAGCACAATCACGCTACTTTTAAAACACTAAGTGTAAAATGATAAGTTTCGAAACCTTTGTTATTTGACGAGCTCCGAAGGAGCAAAATGTTCTATGCAACCCTTTGTGTGGGTGACGGAGATGGAGAGAGCAGAGATCTGTCAATTTGACTGAAACAGCTGAACCCTAAAGAGCGGGCCTGCCCAGAAGATTAACGTAACGCTTTAATCCCCATCACACCCTCCCTCCCTCCTCCCCCAAACTCACTTCCAGCAACACAAAAGCAGCCTCGCGATGAAGCAAATACTTCCAGTTGCAGGACAGTTCCTCCTGGCCCTGACGCGCAGCTCCGGGGGACCATTAACATGGAGAAACAACCATTATGTGCTCAAAAAATAAACTTTTAATTCGTACGAGCTGTCCCCCTACTGAAACAAAGGCAACTGAGTGAGGAAGGAGTGTGGGAAGAGCTCACCGCGACACGGGTAACTTTGGCTCCTGCGCTATCCGATGCTCTGGGTCACCATGCCCACGGCTTCCAGGCAGAAGTTACGTGGCGGAGCTGGCGAGTAGCTGAAGACAATACTTGCAGTGCTAAAATTGAAATCTTCATGTTTCAGTGACGCTACCTGTCATGATTTCGGAGTGCTAAAAATGAGGAAAAGCATTAAGAGAAAAATTTTGCCTCTGTGAAAAATGGATTTTCGCACCACGGCGTGAAGCCGATCCTTAATACCGTAAGAACCTACCTCAGCCTATTTCACTGCAGCAAAGAATTAGGATTAACAAATCAAAACAACCCCCTCTTCGACGGCAAAAGCTTTTAATTACGCACATAACGATATGGAATTATTAAAATGCTGCTTGAAGTCGGTTTAGCATTATTTTTTAGTGAAAGTTGGGGGGTGAGTTTTTTGGTGGTGGTTGTTTTTACTTCTTTTTCTTTTTTTTTGCCAAATTACCGACCTAAATCTGAATTGACCCGTCATTACTGCAACATCACATTTACTGCGAGTGTAGCTTTGAGAGTCTCCAAACTACTCGCAGCATTTGGAAAATGAAAGCCATCACTGAGTACTGCCAGGAAGTCAGGGAGTACAAGGCCGTCAAAACAAAAAGCTGTTTCAATACGATCTTCACAATTCCGAGGACTTGGAGGCAGCGAGGAACCTATATTAGAAACAAAAAGCCGCGGATTTCTGCGTCTGGGAAGGTGTCGTTAAAGAGAGACGAGGTGCTGGTATTTTAGGCACAGACATCCAGTGCAGAGCAATCCAACCTGCCCTGAGTACGGCAAAGACACAGCAGAGAACTGAGTAAAAAATGAAAAGGCGAGTGCTTTTGCTCTCCGAACAGGGGGACAAATAACCAAGATTTTTCCGTGTAGGTAAAGAATCGGTATCAAGACAGTTTCTGCAAGAGGCAGTCCAGTGACGAAGCGGGAATAATATTTACTGAAAACACGACGAAAACAAACATGTAATTTCTGTCTCTGCACGATTTCAGTTCCCAAGGCAGGGCTGGAAGAGAAATTCTGCCATTCCTGCCATTCTCCGCATCCGCAGCCACAGATGATCTTGCACAGAAGGGCAGCAAACCACAACACCTAGCATATGACTCCACATCATGTGTTTGCTCAGCCGTTTTCTTGAAAACTAGCTTTCTCAGCTGTTCCTGACACAAATCTGGCAGACACGAATCATTTATCTTTCCACTGCGTTTACAGAAATTCAAACTGTTCCTAAATAGCTACATTAAATAAACACAATAGCCACCGGTGTTAAATTCCTTCAAATCCATGTGCTGCTTTCCCAGGTTAACTCCAAGCGTTCGGCCTCTGTGCAGCAAAAGGAGTACGGCATGAAAATGGCGTTTTGTTTTCCACTACAACTGCACCAGGGCCAGCAGCCCACCGAGCCCGGGGCTGTCCCGGCTACCTCAGCTCCACAAACTGAGCTGCCGCCCCAGCAGCACTCATCCTCTGAGCCGGTGATGGGAAACTCTACATCCTAAATGGGAAATTCTCATTTTTTTATGTTCCAGCACATGCGTTCTGGTTGGCACTCCTCCGGTCCAAACTACCGGCTTCCCAACAAAGTCACTCCGTGAGACGGCATCGCTGCAAATAGGTTTGAAGCAGATCCTAAAGACACCAGTGAGGCAGAACGCCTGCAAGTCTGAAGGCTGACGTTAGGGTTTTGCAATGCAAACACGGGAGTTGAGGGACTGTCACTGCTTTTCATTATAACTCTGCTGTCATTAAAACTTTGGCACTGAAAATTCAGTCCCGACTAAAGCTTGGCAGGGAAAAAAATCCGTGCCCACAGCAAGAATGGATTGGGGAGCCTAAAACCACAAAAACCCGAAGGCAAGGGATGAGCTTGAGGTGGCAGCAGGGCTGCTGGAACGATGGAGACTGACCAACAGAAGAGGAAAGCTGAAAAACAGCTCCCGAGACACCAGGACAACATCTAGAAACAACATGTGTGCTTCCTGACCACAAGACAATCTGTGAATGCTGGACTCAGATTTCTTGTGAAACAGCCTCCTCGGAAGGCACAAAGGGAAATCTCCCTCTTCTGGCTCAAGTTACGGAACTCTCCACAATAACAGAAGTCAAAACTGATGTGTATCTGGGCTCCTGAAAGCCTCCCGAGCCAGTCCTGCAGGGGAAAACGGACAGCAGTGCCCTGACAATGAAACTTGCCGATTTATGGAGTGTCCTGGAACTGGATGCAGCCGAACAAGGGGTTCTGATCTCAAACTCACCCGCTTCAGGGCTTGTTTGAAGTTCTGGTTTTTCAAGCTTTTCTTGGCACAGCTGGTTTTTCAGTAGGAGGCTGAGGAAAGAGTGCTGGCACTGTGCCTGTCTCTCCCTTCTTGCGCACATGCCAGGGGAGGGCTGCATGACAGGACAGAGGAACTAACACAAGTCAACCCAAATACAGTCGTTGAAGTGAGCGTGTGTGATAGAGGAACCTCTTTCCCATCTCCGCAGGAAAGGAGCCTCCCTCAGCCCCTTGTTTTCCAAGCAGGGCAAGCGTCTCACGGCGTTTTGCTTTGCTGTGGCGTGGCTGAGTTCATTTCCACCTCTGCTGCCTTCTGTGCTCCCTTGTTTGATCCGGGTAATCGAGTTATCAGTGAGTGAAACAAAACCCACCCTGCATTAGAACAGCACCACTGGTGAGGCTGGAACTCCTCTGACAGTCAGAAACCTGCAGTTTCCCCAGACTCCCTTCAAATTACAGCAACGTGCTCAAACATTGCGACAACAGTGCAATCAGGACACCTTTGGGGGGAAGGGAAGGTAAGGACTGAGACTTGCAACACAGGATGGGTGGGGAGTTTTGTCTTCCTATCGGTGCTCTCATTAAAATCTCATTCTGTTTACTTCCCGGCTTAAACCTGAAGCCTTATTGCATTTCACTAAACAATCCCACGTTATAATAAAGCAGCAGGCTCCCCTGCCACGATTGATAGACTCTGCTTGCAATTATTTAAGGAGAAGGCACATAATTACATACAGCTGGATTAGGCTGATCAAATCCCTGTTAGTGTCCGTCAATTTGCACATAATAAGACAGTGTGACATTAATGTAAACTAATTTCAATGCAGAAAGTTTAATTAAGACCTAAAAAAAATAAAAATAAAAAATTAAGAGATGGATGAACAAAAAGTTTTGCACGCTGGAAGCAAAGGGAGTTTCCCAGCAGAGCCATCCCCAGACACAAGCCTGGTTTTGCCTCGGCAGTTCTGCAGCAGTGGCTCTGGCACCACCTTTGGACGTGCCCTCTGCCAGGGCTTTCCATCTGCTCCAGACGCTCAAGACAACTCAAGACAGAAGCAAACGGCGTGGAGCTGCGTGCGTAATGGAAGTCCATTACAAGCAAGCACAGGTAGTCAGAGGAGGGGGCCTCGCAAGTCCCTCTCGGTGCTCAGCAAGCAGCTATTGATTCAACACCAGAATTCAGCCACCAGAAATTACGAGTGATCTTCTAAAGCACTTACCCAGACCAAAACACGATATTCCCTACGTAACAGTATTCATTTGCTCCCTTCACATTTATTCCTTTCCGCTCGGGTTGTTTTTCAAGTGCTCTGCTGTGTTCTCAGTGCTCTCAAAGTCACCGCCGATGCGCCCAGCGCAGCGTCCCGGCTTCGTTCCCCGCTGAGCCAAACTTTCCCAAGGCAGTCCCGTTCCAGAATTGCTAACCACAGCTAAATCATTTCAAGGGGTTAGCGTGGCACACCAGCTGCTTCAGAGGGTGTAGGACCCAAGGAGATCTGCGACACCGTCCTGCAGCACATCTCATCCCCCCCGGGAGCAGCAGGATCCAGCATCTCACACAGGCCAACTCACAGTTCCCAAACATGCGGTCTTATTTTCCCACGCTGCAATTTCCTAGCGTGCTCCCTGCCAAATTAAATCAATTTGAGCATCTCATTAAAGAAAAAAAAAAAAGGCAGGTTTTTATTCATTTTTAATGGCTTCTCTGTCAGCCGAGCCTGCTGCTCTGAGCTGGTTTACTTTCTTAGCTCAGCCACCTCACTGTGGAGACCCTACAGGGTTTCAGTAGCTTTAGAAATGCTGGATGACATATAACCCTCACCAAAGCCTTATCCAAAAAGGCAGCAAACATCCTGAACCAGCCCGTTTCCCAAGCGTGAACGTTTCCCACAGAATTAATTTTGGTCAGCTAGGGGAAAGGGAAACACGGAAAAACTTGAGAAGCGTAAGCTCTAGAAAGGATTACGGTGCAATCTCCTGGAAAATACATTAAAGCTCAATACCATACTAAAACCGTCCAAAAACTTAAGCCCTCCACTGTTCAATCACATCCCTCCAAAGCTCTCAGTCACCCTCTCCTTGGTGGGGACAAATCGCTGCTAGATAACCTCTCCTGCACAAGCCTACCCGTTATTCTAGCTCATGTTCTGGTTTCTTTGGCAGCACAGCTATTTAAGCCACCCTCCTAAGCCAGCTCCTGCGGTAGTTTTTCTGTTCCTTTACAACTCTTCAAAGCATCCTAAAGGCAAATCGAATAAGCACCTCAGTTTGTGTTGCTTTCGATTTATAATACTGCGGGCACCTGCTGCTGCTGAGACCTGAGTAGGCATCTTTCTTTCTTCCTATGGATTGATGCAGATTAATCTCAAGAGTTCCCCATTTTGGAGCAACTTCAAGAAACTCCTCCAAGCTGTTGGGTTTGTGGGTTTTGTTGTTGGGTTTCGGTTTTGTTTTGAGAGTGTTTGTCTTTTTTCTTCTCGTTTTTATCAACATCCAGCTGACCTGCTCTCGAAAATGCAGCTCGCTTTGTTTCCTCGCTCACCTCGGCCACGTTTGGTAGGCTAACTTCTGGTTAAATGCAAGGGCAGGCATTCAGCAAGCAAATCACTTCAGGTTTTCCCCTGAACCTGCAACAATTTACATCTGTAGGGCCCGTGGGCGGTTTGGGAACGGTGGGTGTGCAGGGAATGGCTGTTGGAAGGAGCCTGCTCACCACCCTGCAGACACAGGGCTTGGATCCCGTGTAATCGGACCTCTCAAATCAGAGATATATTAGTTTCCCGTCTCCTCAAAGCACCCGTGACCACCAAGAGGCAGCTCAGGCTCTGCAGGGCAGGGTTAAGCCCCGGGTCTGACCTTTCAGAGGGAGCCCCAGCCCCAGGTGCCTCTGCTGGGTCAGCTTCCGCTGCTTCCAAACAGCGCGCGGAAGAAAAAGCTGTAAGGAAATTAAATAAAAGATGTGGATGGGCTCCAGGTCATTAAAGAGGGACATCAGTTATCGTTCTCATCTCCGCACCGTGGATTTTCCCGGGGCAGCTGTCCTGTGAGGTCTGGAATTCTCCTCCAGCTCCCGCCGATGCGTTTAGGGGCGGTGTTGCAGGCTCCTCCGCAGCCTGCCAAGTGGTCTCGCAGACAAATTCACAGGACAGCCCGAGGAAAATTTCATCCCAGGAGTGACTCTCTGTGCCTCAGATCCTCCTCCAGAGGGATGCTGTGCTACTTGCCTCTCTGCAGTATTTAATGTGGGCCTCAGAGGGGAAGGATTTTAAGCACTCCCTTTAAAAAACGTGCAGCTTTCTCAACCAAAAAATTAAAATAAAAAAAATCTTGTTGCTGTTTTTAATCATCCCAATCTTGCAAAGATTGCTGTTAGCTTAGAAAGCCACACAAAAATGTGTAAAGTGAAGTTTTCAAAACTTTTTTTTACTGCATTTCTTGAAAAATTAAGCAAATAAAAAGGCTCAGAGATGCAATAAAACACCTCTGTAAAGTACTCAGTGTGGCGCTCTCCTTCTCGTTCTTACTTCTTAACCATACAAACTCAGTATAACCATTATCTCAGGAATCCACAGATTTTTAACTCTGTACCACCGCGAAAGAGATAACACAGACTTCCTCAAAAACTAAATGAGGCACGGGGACCTTGCGGGTCATTTAAGAGGCACTGTTATATATTTTTCAGCCTCTCCCTGCAGCTTCCAAATTACTGTCCCCAAACTCCTGTAACCTTCCCGTGTTCTCATCCCCTTCCACAGTCACTTCTTACCACGCGGGGAGGTTTGGAAGTTTTGCACCAGCTACATTCAGGAAATCAGCTATAAACGGGCATGCTGCAGATCCTCCACAATTCCAGGCTGATAGCTAATCACGGTTTTTAGCCTTTCAAGCAAATAGGACAACTTAAAATGGCAAACATTGCTCTATCAGCCCATCCATAAATTAGGAGTGACAATAGCAGATTATTACTCATTCACTCAGTGTTTGTTTGGCCCTGAGAGAACTGGCTTTATTCCAGGAGCTGGCAAACATTGGTTAATATACATGTAAATGTTTTATTTCTCTCAGAGTAGGCAATTTCACGAAATGAAATACCAAATTAAAGACGACCTTAGTTTTTTCTGCTGATGCCTGCCTCGGATGCAGCGCCGCTGAAAGCCTTTGCAAGCGTTTTCACACCAAGTCACCAGGGGAAAAGCCACCTTTTCTTTTGAGAGTGAGGCAGTTTCACTGTGGAAACATGAAAGCTTTTATATAAATATTAATCACCTCAGTTCTCCTTGAGGTAAGTGGATGGAGACCGGCTTGTGTGAGGTTCCAGGGCTGACTTGATACGTACTGAACTGTCTTCGCAAACTGCTCCACACAGGCTGGTCCTCAAGGTAAAAGCTGTGCTGCCTTGGTACGAGAGCTGCAGTGCCAAAAGTAGATTCAGAGGCCCCAAAATTTAATATGAGGGCACTTCAAAATAGCACTTCTCAGCTCCTAAGAGTGAAGATGGGACATTTTGTCATTTGAATTTCCAGTAACACGGAAAAGGAAAACGTGATTTCCCTCAAACAAACTAATCTGAACCAGGAGGAAGAAGAGAGACTGAGAAAAGTGATGGATGTTCGGCACGGAGATAAATAAACCATTCATCTGGTCGGAGAACCAGGCAGTGGTTTAGCAGGGCTTCTTGCTAACCACCAACCCAGCACCCAAATGTGCTAAATTAAGCCAAGGGAATACACCAGCTTTCAAACAACTGGAGATGGTAGCAACAAGTCAGCATTGCTCACAAACCTCTGGACAGAACGGACACGGTATTCACGTCTTTCAGCAGAGCAAGCTTAGAACGAAGCACAAACTAACTTAGCACTGGCAAAGCTCACAGTAACGTGATGGAACTCAAGAGTTAAAAAGTGTACAGCACTTAACCAAAAAAGAATCAAGGCAGTCCCTGTTCCTCTCCTTCAAGTGGAAGACAGAAGATAAACACCGATGGGAAGCAACAACTACCAAGAGAAGATACTTTCAAAAGATACAGGGCTATGCACGTGTGGGAAGAACTGAAGATGAAGGAAGCAAAACGAGTTCATTTCCAGTCTGGCAGCTTGTCTCAGTTGGTACCCACAGGTTTCAGGCAGGTCTCTCCCTGGACACAAGCATCTGCGTATCCCAAGTGGGCTGCAGATCCCTGGCTGAGGGAGGCAGGTACAGCTGACATTAGAATTACTCTTCTTGATACTCTCCATTTTAATAGAAAAACAACTTACACTTTACAGGCTATTTCATTAACTAAAGCTACTTCTGAACTAGAATTTTGGGAAGTAAACACAAGAACTACGGATTTGTTTTAAGCTGCAGAAAGTCACAGAGACGATCACAGCTGCAGCAAGCACACCGTCTACTGTTTGACACCGCTCTGCTTTGAACCTTGGACCTCACGCTGCACTTTTCCGTGCTGCTCTCACCCAAAGCACGCTCTCCCTCCTCTCGAATGGCGCTGCTTACCCGACACTTCTGGAAGCTCTCACAAGGATATCTGCTGAATGGAAGGGCAACACAACAGAACAAGGCAGTGCCGGGTTCAGCTCCGTAGAGGATTTTAAAATTTATTACAGGGTATCACTTTGGCACTCGACGTGGCTGAAACGAATGCCCTCACCTCTCTATACGAGGCGACAGCACTGTTACCAGCCGAGCCGCCGGTTGGATTCCCTGCTAACCACGTTGGACAGCGATTTTAACTCATCTGGAGGGCAGACGGCTAATCGGATTTCTGAACGGGCTTCTCTCGCTTTCACCGGGGCTGATGCATGCAGCATATAGGATTCGGAAACAGATTTTCCCCCAGATAGCTCATACAATTCTGCTGCAGCATTCCATTATCATCTCGGCTTATGCTTACGTAAACAGCGCATGGAAAGGCAGCAGTCAGGTGAACGGTCACAAAGAGGTTAATCATTACATTCAAGCTTTGCCAGGGCAGCAGCAGAGCTGACCTCTTGAATAAATTGAGCTTGGATAAGGCAGCATCGACTTTCCTAAAGAGGTTTCATTACTTAACTCCAGGCTTGTGATTTCTTGTGACAGGACAAAGTTAAGAGTTAATCCAAATTTACTATTTCTTTTCTATCCAAACAGAAACCAAGTCAATTAAAATGCAGAGACTACCATAGACCTCCCTCCCTTTCGGTGTTCTCCCCCCTCTGAGAGAAACTAAACTTCACAGGACTTCAAACCTCATGGAAAAAGTGAAAAAAATAAAAAATAAAAAAAAAGCTCATCTTTATTCTACAAGCCTTTCTTCCAGCACTGAAAACCCAATGCATATTTTCTGCCAACTACTTTTATCTCTGCATTGTTCTTAACACTTTCCTAGAAAGGAGATTCTTCAGCACACAAGTGAATATCGTTAATTTGGTGAGGGGACAGAGACTGTTTGGAGCCTAGCCGGTTAAAAGAAACGAGGTAGGAATGCAGATGCATTATATGACCTCCAAATCTTTCTGACACATTTTCTGCTTGACAAATCGGAGCTTCCTATATTCTTTTTTTCAAAGATAGTTACATCAGAACCAAACAGCTGGCCATTACAAGCTATTCCATTCAACAGAAGAGTTGCTTCTTTACCTCCTTCGAGTACGATAAGAATCCTCCATAAAAGCAAAGTCATCTCTTTCTGATTTCTCGCAGGTGCCCTAAAATGCTTACTGAACCACAGCAAGCGCATCCATGACAAACAGGGTGTCTAAAAGACTTGGGGGTTTCCTAACTTTCTGAAATTACCTTTCTGACTCACTCACATCTCTGGGAACATGAAACTTAGGTTAGGTAAGGTCTAAGAAAAAGCAAGCAAGATTATAGAGAACAGGTTAAAAAGAAAAAACAATCACTAATCTTTGAGGGGAAAAGATATCATTTCTAACTCGCCTATCGTAAAAGCCTTGCCTCTTTCACAGTTAAGCAAAGTTTCCCCAAAGCAGCTATCACCGATTGCATTCGCTTGGAATTTTTATATAAACAAGTCTTGGAATATGAAATGCAAAGTTAAAGTCAAAAAAGGATCTCAGATCACAGGATGTATACATCCCAGCACCTTGTCTGCATCTCTTCAGAAAGCAAGAACAAAAAAATAATTGAACATGAAAGAGAAATAAAAGTAGACATGAATTGAAACCTGAAAAGCTTTTTGCTTAAGGTCCCTAATGTCTAAGAATTTATTAAGAGATGATGTTAGAGCACCTGAATTTCAGAGAATTACTTCGGAGATGGCTCCCATTGCAGCTTTTTCTGCTGGAATATTTTACCCTGGCTGCCAGCCAAATCTTCGCTATGCTGATGCCAAATAAATGATACCCAATTTCAACGACAGATGCTGTTGTGTTGACACATAATTGATACATTTATATTCAGGGCTCCCTGGAATTCTGTAACAGCAACACTTTATTCACAAGAAATATTACCGGCAGCAGAATTCAGAGGGACTGGCACATAGCTGATGCTGCTACGCTCCTGGTAGCGTGAGGCTGGAGGGAGGAGATCTTTAACTACCCAGGGTGGTGAGGACCTGTGGAGACCACGAAGCTCCTTGGGCGGTGGAAGATGAGAAGGGCCCAGCAGCCAGAGAGAAGTGGCTCAGCCAGAAACCAGCGTGCTCGTAAAAATAGGAAACCTGAAAGTTTTCAGCACAAGTTGCATATCCCTTTCCTGCAGAGCCTGTAACTGCGTAGGAGATGGAAGTCATAGAAACGCCACAGCACTCAAGTAACAGCTATGGCCATACCCTCCTCGCCTTGACTTCCTTGGTTTCCCAGGCAGGAAACAGATTAGCAGCCTTTAAAAATATATTCGGAAAAGGTATGTTCCAAAGGAAACATCATACACCCCCCACCTTGCGTGTTCACTCTCCCATAGATGACTTGAAAGAAACTTCCATAAATAATATTTATTTTGGAAAGCAACTGTATCTCCCCAAGACTAACAAAACTTCAGTCTTTACTGAAATTATTACTTGAAAAAAAGTAGGCGACAATACAATTCATGCCTACAACCTAACTTCTCTTTATTTTTGGTAACGCAGCATCGTATTTTCACACGACAAATGAAAACATTCACAGAATGAAGATATTCAGCGAAAAATGCATCCCCATTCCATTCCCAAAGAAAACAACCCTGCAACAACTAAAATTTGGCACAAAAGACAGCAGCAAATAAACAGCAGAGAGCAAAATTTCCTGTCATTTATCTAGCTAGCATATGTGGTTCAGCAAACATGCAATGTGGAATATCCTGCCATGATGCCTCTTTTTAATTAAAATAAGGTTAAGCTTAAAAATACTTTTGAATCACATTTTATGGGGATTATCAAATGCATTTGAAGCTTACAGATGAACAGGAATCACCACCTAGAAATCTCTTCAGCCCCCGGAAAACACATTTTGTTGGCTGTTTCTTAAACTGTATTTTAGAAGATTGAGCACAGCCCAGAAAGCTTCTGCTGCTTGTAGGGCCTTATCTAGCTCTCTGATTTCATCCTCAGTCAACTTTCTCCTTACAGCACATGAAACAGGGACTGGAAATACTGATGGTAATTCTTCAGACTCTGCACACTGCAGCTCTTCCTCTTAATTCTTCCTCTCCTGCTCTCCTGTGCTTCTGAGGGCTGCTAAGGCCAAAACCTGTCAGAAGACCTCTTCGTGCTGAATTTCTCCTTCACGATCGCGTGGCACAGAGCAAAGATAAAGTTATACAGAGAAAAACACACATTTATCGTCAAAGCACACACCTTTCTCTCAATAAATAAATAATTTATTTTTAAATGTCATTTAGCTCAGCAACACAGGATTTGTAAAATATCCAGGACTGTATCCTTGCAAAACCACAAAGTGATTGAAAAGGGCAAAGTGCATGAAGTAGAAAAGCTTTAGGGGCCACCGGGTTCTTTTTACTGATGCAAGAGAGGCATTGGAAAACCAATCTTTGCCAAGAAAACGCATCCAGGCATTAAAAATGTATGCATCAAGTGCATGGGTACCTACCCATTGGCAGCTGGGCACCTCAGGAGCAAGAACAGCGGATGAGGAAGGGACACAAACACCACCTAGCAGCTTCCCAAACTTACCAGCCGTGAGGAACGTCTGGTCCCAAATTTCCTCTCTCCCGTTCAGAGAAGATCCAAAGCAAACCAGCTCCAGTTCAAAAGCTGCAGCAGTTCGTTAGAGAGGTGCTGTGCCTAAGCTAAAAAGGCCAGTCTCTCAGCGCTTTTTAAATTGAGCACCGAAATAACAAAGCTAGGTGGCTTACAGACAAGATCCAACTCCTATCTAATTATTTAGGAGCGTAGACAGAAGTGGAGGTCCGTCTGCAAGGCACTGTAGAGCTACATGCTGTCGGTGTTGGAAGGGGGATAATTAGCCCGGGAGGAACTTCATGTTAATAAATACAGACCGACTTGAATATTTCAGCCCGTGACTGAATTTCCTGCAAAGATTTATTCCTACAGGTTTCTTTGGGTGCTTGAAACAACCCCTGCTCCCCCTTAAACACGCAATAAATGTAATACCGCTCTTTAAAACCAAAAAAAAAAAAAAAAAAAAACACCATTTTCAATAGCAATAACCCATCCTGTTATTAACAAGGGCAAGGGTCCAAAAAGTCAAATGGGTTCTCACTCCAACTGCTACTGCTGGCTTCTGCGTTTTACTCTGGACACAGAACAGAGAGGTCTCACTTTCTGATTCTCCCACTCAGGAAGGCAGTTCTACAGCTGGAAGACATGGACAAAAAATAAAATGCTTGTATTCAAATCTTTCTGTCCCTTTTCCCCAACTTAAGTCATTAAGGGAGAAAAAAAGGCAGAAGTGTTTCTGCTAGAAGGTACCATATGAGTTAACATGCTAAATAAACTAGCAACAGAAAAAAGAGTAAGCCAGTTCCAATTTTTAAACATATAAAACGCTTAGAAGTAGTTCAAGGCAATCAGATTTCAGGGCAAATCTTACTTTTACAGACAGTGTTTTCTATCCTGTCAAATGTTTCTCTTACCACTCTGGGAAAGATTTGAACAATGGAGGGAAGCTGGCTAAGGCTTGGTGTGCAGACTGAAATAATCTCAGTTCTGCATCCAGGCTCCTGAGAAGCAGCCCCAAACCGAGATGTTTAGGCAAGATGTTGACCTGCACCCCCTTCCTCCAGGCTAAGGCCCTTCCGCACAAATAACTCCACGCCTTCAAACACACCTCACAGATCATAACACTGCAGCTACAGGCCACTCCTTTAAAGTGTCAGTTCAGTAAACCTGTTTTTGTAGCGCTATGCAGCATCACCACCTAACCCCCTCCAGCCATTTAAGATCTGCAGTTTCTGTCCTAAACTACCCTGAAGTTTAGCAACGTGCTTTCCCACTGCTAGGGAAGTGGCACTGCAGTGCCAGGTCGGGGGGGGGGGGTGTGGAGAGACCCGGTACAGTAAGTGCAAAGGTCTCTAGGCAGACCTAAGGTCATAAAAATGACCAACTACACGTGTATTCCCCGAGCCTTTTTGTGGCACAGCTGGGGGATAAGAGCCGTACTTAATACTGGCACGAGTAAGATCTAAGAAGAGTCTCTGGGATCTTCAGCGTTCTTTGTATGGCAAGAGCCATGCACCAAGCTATGTTTGATGGTGCCCTTTTATACCTAAAAGCTGCATCCCGCAGCTTCATCTGAACCTTTCCTTATTTCTGTCATCCTTTTACTTGGGTGGCAAAACCAAGCACAAAGTCTTTCATGACACAAAGCCGCTACACAAAGCGAAAGATGCTACAGCCATCTAACGACTAGTAGGCAGACAAGCTAGGAAATTAACTTTTTTTTAGAGACAAAGAGCTTCAGTGAGTTTTAATAACGCATTTGTACAGCACGCCTCCTCTCCAGGCCTGATACGAAGCACCGTATCATGGTCAGAGAACTGCTCTCTGAGTATACAAAGCCAAGGTGTCAAAAAAAAAAAAAAAAAGGCATACGGTGAAAAGGCAGTGAGACCAATTTATAAATAGAAAGCAGTCTGAGAACAAGATGAATACACCCTGAGGTTTGGTACATCCAAGGCATGATTATCTAATACCTGTAACACGGTACAAAGGCCCACATCAAGATGGGCTGAACACAAGGGTTTTATAGGTAGCAATACAAGGCTCAAGGAGCCTTATTAAAGGCCCTTAGACCTTATCAGAGAGCCTTACTGAAGGCAGGTGCTACCTAGAGTGTTAAAGCCCACCCTAACCTGCTTAATTTTTTCCCCCAATTATACCATCCTGCAGCCATAGCTCTTCAGCTCTTTACCCACAGTATATTTGCACCCTTAATACTTTTTTAAGAGCTTTAAGGGTTTTAAAGGTCTTATTTTTAAGGGTCCATCAATATTTTTAAGGGTCCACCTCTTAAGAGTCTTGTTTTTAAGGGTCTTATTTTTTTTAAGAGCTTTCTAAGGGTTTGCTAGTGCCAATTCCAAGGGGTGCCCACGTAAGCAAATCCAATGCCCCAGCATTCTGCACTCCTCCACGCCACCAGCTCACTTCAGCCTGGAGAAGTCACTCGTGCCTGCAGCAGGGCCGGCCACATTTCTGCTCTTCATGTGACAAAGGCGCAAACACATCGGTTTAGGCAGAAGCAGCTTTTGCACTGATGTTGCTCTTTATTTTCCACTCTTTTTGTGAAATACTGAGACAATTTCTGAGCAAAGCCTTTGGGGAAAGAGCTCTACTCAAAATCACTAGTCCTCTGTCTAGCACAATGAGAGCAGAGAATGCAAATTAGTTTCAATAAAAGCAGCTGGCAATCAATACAAAAGGGCTGGTCTCCAAAAGTAAAACTGGTTCCTCTAAGGATGAGAGTTAAAAGGGGAAAAATATAAGAAGATGAAAGTAAAGGAAGAACCAATGTAAACAACATTGTGGGAGGGAGACACAGAGGGAGGGGAAAAAAAATCTAACTATACGACTAAAAATATTAGACAAAGTGACAAAAAACAGCTGGGGGTAAAAAGGGAAGAAATACAGAGATAACTGGAGTGCAAAGAAAAGGATCATTAGAAAAAGTCTAATGGCAAACATGTGCAATCCAAACAGGAGATAAAATGAAAATTGTGAAAGGGAGCAGAGAAGAGGCTAGCTGGCACTAGGGCTTAAGGCAACAGTCACGGGTTCATGTTCCAGCCCGGCTCCCAGGCACTGATGAGTCTGATAATGAGTTTCAGCATTTCTTCCACTGCATGCCTGGCCACTTCACAAAACCTTGGGCTTTCGTCTCCTCACCTTCTGCCATAATTTTCTAGCAGCCAATACCCACCTGAGTGGGCCAGAGCCCGCCCACTCTAACCTGCATGCAGAGCCCTTTTTTAAACCCCTTCACCTCAGAAAGTCCACAGGCAGCCGTGAAGGACGGAGAAAAGCCCAGCATTATCATTACCACCTGTTTAAAGAAAAGAAGAGTTCCTCAAGATTGACACTTTCACTGAGTCTCCCTATTATTTTGTCCAATTTTTATAAGCCGGTTAGAGAAGGAATACATTATGGTCACAGAAGCCTTCCCTTGCAGCTATTATAGTGAGTGCTTGATATAAAGGCAAAAATAAAGGTATTTTTGGCACTGTTAGCTACCTCTACTCAAGAGAAACGAAAAAAAATGAGCTTCTCGCATATTGCAAGGCAGTGTCACAAATCACTCTCAGTCTTCCATGTATACACCTAGTCCTGGTTTCACGAACCATTTGGTTTTAGCAGAGAACTAAAGCCACTCATTATCTTGCACGTCTTTAATATTGCAAATTAGCAACAAGAAAAAGGTTACTTTGCTTGAAAGACTTTCAGCCCCTAGGAGTATCACTAGTTAACTACACAGAACTCCTTTGACCCCAATAAAGGTCACACAATAATTACACAGGGCAGACAGCGGTGTCTTCTGCACTCACACGGAACTGCAGGGAACATCCTATCAGTGCAGAGTATTTATTTAGATTAGGTTTTGACCAGAATACTGATGGACCAGGCAGAGAAGTTTCTGCCAAGTTGCTAATATACTTAAAATTATGCTTAGCCCTTCAGAACTTTAACACAGAACAATTCAATCGGAGCATGCCCTATGCTTTGAGAAATTCTCCAAGATTTCTAATGATAACAAGTGGCCAGAAACTTCCAGTCACATTGACATCTAAAAGCACAGAGCTCACCTTTTAAAGGGAGAAAGAAGCGACCAACTTCTTTGCAACTAAAAACACTGTACAAGAAATCAAACAAAGCAGGATGAAGAAGAATAAAAAACCCTGAGACCAAACCAGGGGTAGGGCAAAAGACAACAAAGAGAATATTATCACACATTCTCATCCCCTCAAGATACACGTGTGCCTAAAGGGCTCACAAATATCCAGTCTCTGGCTGTCTGCCACATCCAGTGTGCAGAGCCTCCTTCCTCTATTGCCTACAGCAATTATTTCAGGCTTTCTCTTAACAAGTAAAATTCTCTCTTACAAAGAAAAAACAAAAAGTAGGGGTGGAGGCCTGCGCTGTTGCTGAGGTTTACACCGACAGCCTCTGGGACTGCCACTACTGCTAAGACAATGCCAGGATTTTAACAGCACCTTTCCCTAAGGTAGCAGCACTTAAGACCTTTATACACTGGAAGAGATGCCCTTCCACATTAGCGTGGCCTATTAGCCACAAACAGGATTAAGAGCTCAGCAAATCCTCACAGAGCTCACATCTGTCAACATAACTCCTTCCCATATGGGCTGAAAGGAAGGTAACTTCTCAGCTTTACTGAGCACTTACAAGAAAGCTGATATTGCAATGGTTATTAAAAAAAATAATAATAGTTGGGGGGTGAGGTGGGGGGATGGACACAGGAAATCACGATCAGGGAGGCCCCTCAGGATGCCTTATTTTGTGATAAAAAATGTCATCTGGTTAAAGAACTTGTGGTCTTACAGGGCAGCCCTGCTGTTGCCTTGGTGGCCCTGTACAGCAATTAACATCAGGAGACCTCCTGAGAAGACAACAACCAAGATCTCTTTGCCAGATACTACAGAAACCTTTCCATGCTGTCAGAAATCAAACTATTATCACAAAAAAATAGAGCAGCTCAGATCTGCACGCAACACAAATTGCTATGGGGACAACAGGACATCAATGAATCCACAGATACTTCTTGCAGTGCATGGAGAGTCTTGCAGGGAGACAGACAGATCATTTTGCTCCGGAGCACAGAGACCTTATAGCTGAATCAAGAAATGCCAGATCCATTCTCGAAGAGCTCAGACTCTTTGGGAGTAGCTGGGACACACAGCTGTAAGAGTAAAAAAGCAAACCCAGCCAATTCAGCAGAGAGAATTCGTGCTCAGTTCTCTCAAGCCCTGATACCACTGTGAAAGATAAATTAATCTTCCTTTAAGTGCAGTCCCCATGACAGCACTGCTACCTGCTGAACCAGGGCAGGTCTCCTGCGACTCTTCGTGGAGAGAACTCTCCCTTTTCAGCTTCTCTACAGCACTGCTTCTAGGTAATGCACACAGCACCAGGCCAAGTCTTGTTGGGCTTCGAAGTAACACGCAAGGGAGAAAGACCAGGGAGAAGGAAAATTTGCAACAAAAATTAACAAATAAACTGTTACCTTACGCATTGAGTGCCATAGCCAAAAGATTTACTGTGTAGTCTATCGACCATCCCGTGAGATAGCTCATACCACCTAATTAGCATGTATATTGTATAGATATGCAAAAGCACTTTACTGCCTATTTAATGCATGGAAAAACATGATTAGTTTAAGTATATATATATTATTTTGCTAGCATACTGATAAGGCAGTGACCAGGAGATCGTCTACTCTCTCACCTGTTGCTGTGCACACCTCCAAACGAGCAGTCAGGAATGTGACTGAGGGCAGCTGCCTCACACAGCGCAACCTCCGCTCAAGCCCAGTGCTCTGGGATCACCTCACAGCCCAGGTGCTCTTCCACAGACACGCTGCCACTGCTAAGATCTTGTCTCAGGCAAGTCAGTCACAGAGTCACAGAATGGCTGAGGTTGGAAGGGACCTCTGGAGATCCCCCAGTCCAACCCCTGCCGAGCAGGATCACCTAGAGCACACTGCACAGGATGGCATCCGGGCAGGTTTTGGGTATCTCCAGAGGAGGAGGCTCCACAACCTCTCTGGGCACCCTGTGCCATTGCTCTGTCACCCTCACAGTAAAGAAGTGCCCCCTCATATTAAGCCAGAACCTCCCATGCTTCAGTTTGTGCCCATTACCTCTCACCCTCTCGTGGGGCAAAACAGGGACAGTCCTGTTGGCCTGCAAGCACTGGTCACACCCCAGGAGGGTGTTCTGCTAAGGACTCCCTAGAAACAGGGCTTTCCGACAGCCACTCTGGCAGCCTCTGAAGATGCCCAGAGCTCTGTAAACGGCTCATTTTTACCTCTGTATGTATCAGTGCTGTCCATGCTCTTCTATATCACTCTGCATTTGCAGTCAACAGCTTCGCCAAAACCCTCTTGAGGAGCAGAAGATAACAGTTGTGCGAGTCCCTGCTGGAAAGAGCACTAAAGAAACAGGTAGTTCCTAGAATTCCCTACATTATAAAGGGTATTTGACAACCACACTCCAAATCCCTGTTGGTAAACGTCCCTTTTACATTTCCTGCACATCATGAGGGAAAGTTAAAACTAAAATTGCTATAACAACGAGCTGTTCATTTATCTGACAAAGATGAGCGAAATTTCTAACTACAAAGCTTAAGAACAGTCTAAAACCTGCTTTCTTCTTAACTTCAGTCTAGGAGGTCTGCGTGGTATAAATAGGCCACTAAAGACAGTTAAAAGAGAGAGAAAAAGTTATTAAAAATGCACTAATTAGAAACTTTTTTTTTTTAATAGGGTGTCAGGGAATTTCTGCAAGACTTTTGTTTTATTTAAAGGAGACAATTTCAACAGACCTAAAAATAACACACAATCAGGTTTTCCAAATTGAGAGGATCACGAAAATCCCCAGGAGGCCCCAACACAGCCGGGCACCGCTCGAGCCCACAAAAACCTGACACAAATTTGGGGCAGGACCACGGAATGTAAATCTCCATAACATGACAACATTTATTTTCCCTACCGTCTTAAAAGGTGTGAAGCATAACGGCTTTAGAAACATAGCGGAAAGTAAATTATTTTTTAAGGTACCCAACTGTACAGAGAACCGAAAAAAGCTACAAATTGAACTCACGGCAGCACACGGCAGGGACAACACACGAACAAATGAATTCACTGCGCTTAAGAAAGAGGTAAAAGCAGCATATTTGCATTCAGAACGGATTATCTTATTTTTCTTTCCCCTGGGTCACCTTTTAATGCTTTCCTGAGCTTACTTCCCCCTCGGTCGGCTGCTTAAACAGAAGTCTCGGTCCTTCCTCACACACGATCGTCCTCGCGACCGAGGAAGCGAAATTAAAGAAATAGACGCCAGATGAAGAAGTTTCGAGCCTTTTGAGGAGATTTTTTTCCTCATTTCCAAGAGTTATTTTCCTCACGGATCCCCCCTGCAGGGTCGCCGTTCAACACCGGCGGGGCCGGGCCGCCCCCGGCGCCTCACAGCCGGGTCCCTCCTTCCCGGGGCCGGCTCCCTGCTTCCCCTCACTTCAAAACTTTCCGCTTTTAACCACCCTGGAGCACTCGGAGCCCCCCTGGAAGTCCTCGGGAAGCCGGCCGGCCCGGAGCCCCTCAGCTCGGCGACTCCCCCCGGGGGGAGGACCGGAGCGGGCTCCCGGAGCCCCGACCTCTCCCCCCTCAGCGCTCCCTTCCCTTCCCTCCCCTCCTCCCCGGGACAGCCGCGAGTCCTTACTCTGAGCTGCGCCCTCCTGAGAGCAGGGACGGGCGGCCAGAGAGGGGCAGAGTCCGGGCTCCCCGCCGCAACTTCCCCGCTCCGCCACACGTGGGGCTGAGTGAGGCGCGGGGCTGGCGCCGCTCGGCGCAGAGGACGTGGCAGCTCCCTCCTCCTCCTCCTCCTCCTCCTCCTCCTCCCCTCCCTCCCTCCTCGGCCGAGCCGAGCCGAGCCGAGCCGGAGGCTCCTCCCGGCCCCTCTCTGGCGGAATTCGGGGCGCCCTCTGCCGCCCGCCGAGGGTCCCGCTGCCCCCCCCCAGCTTCGCCCCGCTCCCCTCAGGGCGCCCCTGAGGCGAGCCCTGAGGTGAGGGCGGGAAGCTGAGGGGCCGGGAGGCCGCCGCCTCAGCGCTGCCTTCCCCGGGGGGGCACCGGCCAGGGGAGCCCTTCGGCGGCTTTTCTCGGTAGAAGAGGGTGAAGGGACCCCCACTGGTCCCCCACCGGACCCCTGGTCCCCCACTGGTCCCCCATCAGCCCCCCACCGGCCCCCCGCTGTGTCTGGTCATACGGGACAGGTGCACGGCAGCCGGCTGGAAAGGCCGGCGCAAAATCATCGTCTGTTCCTGAGGAGATCTCTCTGTCTGGTGTTGCAATAAAAGGCTTATCACAAGTGCGTTTGTCTGTTCATTAAATAAGGGAGTGCGAAAAGAAGTGGAATTAGAGTGGAGATTACTGACATTACTTTCTTGCATAGCACTGGGAGCGAAGTGCTTGTTACCAACTCCGAAATGATCGTCCCAAACACACATAGAGAGATGCCCCATGTCCTCCAAGTGAATGGGGACAGTGGGAGTGTGAATTCACTTAGAAACCCTATTGCACCCACCCCACGCTGCTGCCTGCACCAGCAGGACCCCAAACATCTGTAGCTGCTGCATGGTCTTCATGGCTTAGGCTGGCTCCGCCACGGAGATGCTCTCCTTTCTCACCGAGAAGAAGAAATCCCTTGCTGTGTTCCTGAAGAGACAGTAGCTGCAACTGGTAGGCGATAAAAGATCTCGGGCATCTGTTTGCATTTTCCCCTTTGCCGGGTTGCGTTTTGAAAATAGGAGACATCACCTGGGCTCCGTGGTATCCGAATGCCTGGCATGGAGGTTTACACTGAAAAGGTCAGTCGGGAGGGATCTCCCCCTTCTCCCAGGTTAATAACAGCTACAAAGCTGCTCCCGAGCTTAATGGTGTCATCCTTCTCCTAATGCTTTTCTCAGAGTTCAAAATGTTTCCTGCAAGAGCATTCTCATCAGGCACCTTCGTGTAACCTTAATATACCTTCTAATTGAGTGATATTGGAGTGTCATGTTGTTACTTCCTATTGCACTTCTTTCTGCTGAAAACATCCATTTCTTCCAGTTGTGGGCAGATTTTTTAATCTCGAGGTGTACTGCCAATTTGAGATTAGAATCTGACTTTGAAGTTGTAAGGAAGTGCTGTTCCTGATGTTCAAATAACACTGAACTGCTTAGGGCTAAAGCGGAGAAGAAATAAAATTGTGTTTTTCTAAAACATCTCTCACACTGTGGTTATCTCAAAGGGCTTTATGAAGTAATGTCAAGTAAAGGGACACCTTTAAGCAAAGCAGCAGTTCTGTGCACAAATGTACCTTCGGACATAGAATTTTTTTGGCCAAGACACTAAAGTTATCCATAATCATTTAATAGGGCTATTATGTATGTTTAATGATCACCTGCAATGGCATGAGAAATGTCCTATAGTGGTCATCACTTAAAACCATTAAGGAAAGATGAAGTGTGCATATATCAAATTCATCCTTGGACTGATTGGACTGTGTAACAACATGCAGTTCAGTCACATTAGGATTACAGTGTACGTGTGAATTTTTCCTGCATACTCCAGTAAAGCTATTACCCTTATAAAGGACATAATGTGTTGGCTATTAAGTTATGCATGTATGCTGAAGTACCTGAACAACAAACTACACCTGAACTTGTTGCAGGGAGAGATCTGACCCGTGCTGGGTGGCAGGCAGGTAATTGCTACTGTAATCATTCTAGCTTCAGGACTACTCTGTAACAACAGGACATTGCCATTTAGGAAACAGTTTCATTTCTAACCTTTAAGCAGAAGGATGTATGTGGACCATATAGGATTTTCCAATCTGCATCTGTCCACAATAGATATGATTAAGTGCATTTTTGTTTAGCTATTGATTTATTCACCTGGCTTCCTCAAATGTCAGATATATGTATGGTTTTTTGTCCAAGAAAAATAGGGTTGTTTGGAGTATTGATTGCAGCAGCGGAGTCTGCGGTACAGCTCAGTAGAAGGTTTGGTTCACATTTTAAGACATTGCACTGTTCTTTAATAAACCTTCAACTCCTTTGGATGTAGATGTAAAATCTGCTGCCAGGATTATATTGTAATCTTTATTACTTTATTTTTAATCTAGGAAAAAAAAAAAAAAGTCTTTTCAGATTGTTTTGAATTATCAGTGTGCAGTAATCCTCCCTTAAACCTGCTTAGACTTTATAGATTTTATATGCAGTAGCATAAAAGGATGGGAAATGTTATTATTAAATTCAGATTTTTTTTTTCTTTTTTGGTATTATACCTCTGTGATGGTAGCAGCTTAGTCTTTTAATATATACATATGCTTTTAAAAATCTGTGTGTATGGAGAGAAAGAGAAAAAATCACACATAAACAGTAATCAAATTGCAATGACTCTTGTAGTAGTTACAAGTTCAAATACAAACTACAATTTTATGGGTGCACTATAAACGCTACAAGAGTCTTTTCATGGAGAATCTTTTCCTTTTCAGAGACCTTACAGTGGCAAAACCTTCCAGATAACATCTTTCCCAGCTAAGAAACAGATGTGGGTTGTCTAGACTCTTCGGATTTTATTTTTACTAACTACACCAGTTCTGAAGTTCTTTTTCTCCAAAGGGTGAGGGAGCAAGAGCAAAACCACCCCACCTCTAGGCAGTTCCACCTCTGGGTTCTGCTGGTGTCTTTACCTTTCAAATTATTTCAAAAAGTCCTTTACCTTTCTTTGAATTCTTTCTGGTTCCACACTTTCTGCAGGTTGACTCTGGACTCTTGTTTTCTTTACTCCGTTCACACCATACTCCTGTGGGACCCTCCCTGAAGCACATCATCAGAGTCTCTTATGTTAAACACATTCTATCTCTAAGCATCCAGGAGGCCTCCTGTATTCATATCTGATACCCATGCACTAGGTGATATTCAACTGAAAATTTTAGGATGGGAGGGCTACGCCACAGAAGTGCCTGTTAATATTTTCCTGGTTATAAAAAGTACTCAAGAAGTGGATCAGATTTTGACATTTAAAGCTGGGTGAGATGAATTCCATCTTATGAGACTTCTCTGTCACTAGTGAAGCCATAGACAAACTCTTACTAATTTCAGTAGTGAAAGATAAGGTCCTGAATTATTTTTTGACAGGAGGTGTGGTTAGCACCTGAGGTGATGTATAACAAACGCTTTCTTTTCCAGCTCAACAGCTACCTCAGAAGGCAAGTGACCATTAGCCATTACTCTCTAAAAGTAGTTTGGTAGCCTCTGAAAAATGAGAGAATCCACTTAGCTCTTCATCTATATTCTCGAAGATGAGTTCATTATAAATGTTGCTCACTGAACTGTCCCAGAGATTACTTTACTCTTTTGCTGTCTTCTGGAGAGAAGACACTTTTGGAGCTCGATCTAACGGTGGTAGACCAAGTTTATCAAAGAGATGCTTGAAGTAGTGAACTGGCTGTAAGCTGGAAGTACCTATGTGGGGAACAAGACTTCAGAAACAAACGCTTCAGGCTCTCAGATGAAAGTTAAAGCTAAATATATTCACAGTAAGAATGAGATTAAAAAGAGGTAAGCAAATATATGAGGAGAGAAATATACAAACCAGGATGACTTGAAAAGTTCTAGCAATACCAACAATGGATAAATTCCAACAGGATGTTTTCCTTAAAAAATTGCTGTAGATCCAACAAAAATTGAGCCCAGAACTTGGGATGACCTCTAAATACAGAAAGTTGGAGTGAATTATCACAATGCTGTCTTCTGACTTTACAAACTATGGGATAAGTTCTTCAAACAGAAAGTATGCCCATATTGACAAGGACAAGAAGTGGTTTGCACTGTCACCCTGCTGCAAGAACTCTTTTCTTCTGAAGTCTGGAAAACAGTTTCACAATCTCTACAGTTTGCTCAGTGTAGAGACTAAAATAACCTTTAGAAGAATATGTCAATTGTGATAGAAAACAAAAGACTGGATTCATCTGCTGCTATAACTTGGCATGGCTCCACTTAAGTCCATGAAAATATATTGATTTATACAAGAAGAAATTCTGTTCTATGAACGTTTGAAGTTAAGACTGAAACAAACTGAGATGCTATTTCTTTTCCCTAAAATTCCTGTTTACAGCAGGACAACAGAGACCCTTTTTCATTAAAATAAAATGTGTAAAGTTCTGAAAGATACTACAGAAAATTGGCATCACCAGAACTTTTGCTGATCTTATCTGAAAAGCATTAAAATGTTATTCAGAAATTTCTAAGAGCTAATTTATGTTTTATACATTGGATACACTACAATAATGATTATCTTTCACAGGCTAATTGTGCAGTGCATGTTTAGTCTTTTTACATTTCTTTTGCTGTCAAAAGTGATCAAAAGACAGGAAAAAATTTACTTGATAATAACTGAGCATGTCATCTACTTTCAATGGCTCAAAATTCCAAAGCTAAGATAGACTGAAAGACCAGAAATGTATGATGTTCCATTATGCTTTATCTTCCAGGTAGCTAAATATTGTGACTAAAAGTCAGATTAGACAGTTACATCTGTACCATGTTTTACAGAAGCAGAGAAATAAGTCCTGGACATTGACAAAGCTTTCTTCAGTACAGGCTATTGATACAAACTGTTTAGGAGCTCTGCCTATAATTTTTCACACTCTCTCTTGTTTTGGCACTGAACTATACGAATTTTACAGAAGCAGCTCCTCCAGCTCTCTAAATCACAACCATTTTGAGAGTTGATGTCTACGTACAACATTTCCACAGTCAGTCATCATCAATATATAAACAGTTACGTGACTTGTGGTGAATCCCTGTAGATGAATGCTTGATAAAAGATTTTCTTTGCTTCAAGATTTCCTTCTTTCTGAAGAACCTGTCATACCAGCCAGACTTTCAAAATCTGCACTATAAACACAGTCGTGTAGTGCTGAGCGACTTCCTCCAAGTTACTAAAAGCTTTCAACTCCTGTTGATCTTTAGGAACTTAACGCATTCACCTATTTACAGGAAGAATTGAGACTTTTAAAGAATCAAGTGCAAATGAATTCTATTAACTTACATATTTGTGGTTACTTTGGGGTATAGTTTGACATTTTTTATATTTTTTTGACATAAAAATATACTTAATGTGCAAGCACCTACTGTTGCTTCTTTTACGACTCTCACACCAGTCATCATCTTCGTCTGTTGTTATGTTTCCTTCAGTGTGCTATCTTCAGTGTCAGAGGACAAAAAACTTTTAGTTTTAAAAGTTAATGTGCAGTTCCATGACTTTCAGCAGATAATTTGTCTCCCTTATGTATATAAACATAGTAATGCCGTGAGCTTTTCTGTATTTTTCCTAAATTGTAGCAGCCAGATATCCGAAAGGGTGATTCAGTTGAGGACTTTTTCTCTAAACAATCAGCCTAATTCCAGGCCAGAGCTGTTGACTGCTCAATGATCTGTTGAAAGGTCCAGTAGCATTTGGCGCACAGATACTGTTTACAGCATGCCCTTTATTCTTTCTGGCAGATTATGGAGCCTTCTGCTTCCTCCTGCTTCACTGATGATCATCTCACAGTGACTGGGGAAGTAAAATAATATAATTAGTGAGTGTAGGTATCCCCAGATAATGTTAGAAAATCACATAGCGATATTATCCAGCTTTGTCCTTAGCATATTTAACAGAGAGATGGGTCGTGTGCTTTTTTTGACGTAGATGTCACTATAATTCTTTATGACAGCCCTTCACATTTGATGACATAGCAAAATGCAAAAGCTTTAAGTCAAAGTGGGATCGATTCAACCTTGAAATAAAATGCAATCTGTGAGAATAATTAAACAGTAGGATGCCTTAGCAAGGAAACCGTAGATTCATTATAATTTAAGTTTTTTAAAAGTGTTAATATCCTTTTTATAAAATATGCATTAGTCATCTGGAAGAAATGTACAACCTGCGTGCTGGGGTTATGAGCTGGAGATATTACAGTTCCTTTTGGTCTCAGAAAATATGAATCTGGGGAGTGTTTCTTCATGGGTCCTTACATGGTGAGCAGAAATGTGTGTGTGGTCCTTGCTGTGCTCATGGTACAGGGTAACTAAATCTGATACCTTGGATCTTGATTCCCTGAAGTGATCAGGAAGATTTCTCTTCCTTGCCCCCTCACTTGCCTGTGCGGAGCTGAGCAGATGTAGCTTTATTTTACTTATCTTTATCTTTACTTTTTGTTTTACTTATCTTTTCCATCAACACCATCAAGGGTGAGATGCTGGATTGCATGGACTGGAGAGGGAGCCCATGGGAAATGATTTCAGGCTGGCTGGTTGGTACATCTTTACCACAAGCCAACTTTGGACTTAGGAAGAGGGATCGTTCAGGCTTGGACAGCAAGGTGGATGTGTGTGTTTCTGTCAGAAGGGAGGGTGCCAGGAGATTATGCTTGCAGTTGGGTGGAGGAATGGAGTAGATTCTGGCTGTAGATCATCTGCTTCTGGAGATATCGCTGATGATGGCACCATAAGACACCTACATACATATAATGGTAAAGACAGAAAGTCTGGTTCCTGTTTAGCTCCAGCTGAAGAGAATTTGGTGAGTTTACCAACCCCTTGGTCTTTACCTTCCTAACTACCACGTTTCTTGAAAGCTTGGGCGGTCTGAGGGTTGTTCTCTTGTGCAAATTGAACTAGTCAGTAAAGACCTGTCCCTCATAAAACTATGCAAGTTTAATTCCAGACTTAAAACCTTTTTATTTTTTAATGTCTGACTTCGAGATTTTAGGAAAAATGTAAGAGATTCCGTCTCATTTCATCGGTTTCGCCTGAGCTCATTTCTAAAGTATTTCTCCACATTATATCATGGTTATAATATCTGATATTATATCTGTGGATGTTCAGTCCTGAGAATCCCAGAGTCTAAGTCCATAACCTTTCTTCCCTCCAAGGTTTTATATTTATAATGCAAAGATAGATACTGCACTTTATTGCAATGTT
Source organism: Anser brachyrhynchus (assembly GCF_964034855.1). Taxonomy (NCBI): domain Eukaryota; kingdom Metazoa; phylum Chordata; class Aves; order Anseriformes; family Anatidae; genus Anser; species Anser brachyrhynchus. The sequence goes on along the minus strand of NC_137694.1, from coordinate 200,873,140 downwards.
GAGAGAAATGAAGGGGGGAGATACTCTTAAATCCCTTCTCCTTCAATCTAATAACTTGCATGAGTAGGTGCTACTCAGCTACAGGAGCAATCTCACAACGATGAGATGGGCGTGAAATGCTGTTTTGAAACTAGACCCATGTGGAAACTCACAGTCAGGTGCAAGGGTATTTGAGATAGCACATTCCTGACAGTTTCAGATTTGTAGTTCTTGTTTGGGATCTTTTCCAGCGGAGTTAAGTATGATGATGCACCCTAGGAGTTGAAATAATCTCTGGTTACATTTAGATTCATTGCTACATGTGTTCTTCATACAAAAATATTAGAGATTAGCTCTTTTCACCTCCATCTATGTAGCAGTAGAGTTATGCTGTGTTTTTTTCTCTATAAAATTCAATAACAAGAAAAAAATCCAATGCATTTATACTCACAGAAAACCAGTCATGCAAAGCATTCATTTATGAACGAGATATGGTTACTCAGAGTCAATACTAACACAATTACCTACTTGAACAAGCTCAGCTACTCTATGCATTACCTAATTCTTTCTCTTTGGATTCTTGCTGTTTTTTTGTTTGTTTGGTTGGCTTGTTTTGTAAGGTTCTTGTCTGTATTCTTTTATTCTTGTGCTTTCAAGAACCACCACTACCGGCTAGAAATGTAGAAGTGCACACTGTTGTCATGGAAAACCTGACTTATCTATCTATACAGATATCTTGCCATCACTATAAACAAAAAACAGATGCAAGATCTGCAAACTGTATTTACAGCTCTGAGACACAATAGTCTATTTCATAGAGTTGGCTGGGAATTGCTTTTCCCAGTCTGTGTAAACCTAGAAGGAAACTCTTCTTTTTCCCTGTGGGACAGAAGTTTTCTGTATTCCAAGAGGGATGAGGGATTTTTTTTTTTAATTGTTTTTTATTTTTTGAGCAGCAGGGAGATGAGGGGGCTAAGAATTGTCTCTGTTAAATTGTTAGATAAAAATAAATTAATTGATTAATTGTGGGTGAGTTTTGATGTCTTAACTTAATCAATTCCAAATATTCTATTTCAATTTAAACTTTTCTTATATAAGCTTCGTGGCTAAATGGCAAAGAGCATTGAAGATAAAAATCAACATGTCTCATTTGGAGAATATCGAAAGAGGAAGATTTCAACTATTTCCTAATAGAAATTGTTTTGAAATTGATAGTTTCACATAAAAACTCCACTTCTGTAGAAATGGCACTTCCCAAAGAAAATTGTTTCAGTAAAAAAAATATAACTAGTCTCATCTATCACTGATTCTCAAAGATGAACTCTGCAGGTTTGGAGTGGGTAATTTCTGTCAGCCTCTGAAATCAATAGGAATCTTTTACTAATTCCTGAATATTGAATCAATCATTTTTGCAAAGTGTTATAACTCAAAATACTTGTGTCAAGATCATTTAAAAAAAAATGGAAATAGGTTTCACTTTTTAGAGACCTATTGAGATTTGCCATATCCTGCTTTTACTGCCCAGCAATGTAACAGGAGATAATTTAAAATGCTTAAACATCCCCCAGTGCATCCAAGGAGCCTGTAGCTGCCTCGTTCTTCTTTAGCTGTAGTCAGAGGGAGGTACTCCACCACCACACTAACCATGTGCTGTTGTTCTTAACCCTACAGAAATGGGAATTACCCAGGAGCGTTGCACTGAACACAGTTCGAAGTTACTTCAGAAGGCACCAGATCCACGTCAGAAAAGCAAGTAGAAAAGACGCTCCTTTACCACAGCAGTTTGGCCTCGAGTAGCGCTATGACCAAATTTAAGCCTGTGTCATTGTACATTTCCTATCTAGCATTCATCATAAATGTTCAGTCACGTACTTAGTAAAGTCATACATTCCCTGGAGAACAGACAAGAAGCCCCATCCCCTCTCCAAGTGCGTACCTCAATCACTACGTTTCAGAGCCATAGTTTCTCAGATCCCAGTGAATGTTGATTATCCTCCACCAAGAGGAACAGCAAAGGTGGTCAAGAGAGACACTCAGAGTGCTCTGTGACCTGGTCATTATGGCATTTTGTGGGAAAACAAACCTCAAACCTTTCAGCCAAAAGAAGAAACTGGGACACTTGTGTCCTGGACTGCATTCAAATCCAGGCTCCTTATCAGAGAGCTGTTAGCTAGAATGGACTTATCAGGACCATCCAGCAGAGCTTAGCCTTGAATCTAATCTAAGCAGCCTCCCAGCAGTACGTTAGTCACAGGACCACTGCTGACATTAATATTCCTTCCTCTGGTGTTAATCGTTATTTAGAAAAATCACTGCAGTATTTTTTTTTCCAGGCAGAAGGAATGAGGGTAGAGCGCCCCTAATGCTTGTAGTGTTGCGAGGGGGATGTGAAGCAGTAGCTCTTTGGGAAAGCACACTGCTGGCAGTCTGCATTGGCTCCATCCCTCTGCAGCTCACAACTGTGAAATGGCCTGTTTTGTCGAGCTTGTCAGCAATCTGCATCATTCCGTTGACAACACAGAAAGCTTGGGTTGGCTCACAGCACAGCAATTTCCAGTTGACGAGCTGGTTCGATTGATACATTCACTTTGGGAAATAAAGTAAGAATATTCTCAGTTTGAGCGAAGCTAGCACTGCACGAGTATCCCCCTCGTCTAAAAGAGAGACATGATGACAGCGTGTACAAGACAAGGCATGATTAGCAGGAGGGAGAAGGAGATGCAGTGTGTCTTTTGGAGGGAAACGTTTCATTCAGTTTTCCTTTATCTTTTGAAAGGAGATGTTGTTTTCTTTATTGGTCATACGTGCCATTTGAAGCCAATGAGAGTCTGTGCTTCCACCCTTTCCCCAGTTCCCCTTTTCCCACACACACTTCATACACCGCCCAGCTCAGGGTATAACCCAGCAGCTGTGTGCACACAGGATTTCTTCTCCAAAGGAGAGGGATCATCACTTTGTGAATATAGAATTAAAGACTCAGGAATCAATGACTTTCTAGAAGAGTCAAAGAAGTGCAGCTGGACACAGGAGGGACCGATCCTTGCAAAGTTGCAGGGTACCAAAGACAAATACAATCTCTAAAAAAAGATGCAGAAGAACAGTAGTCGGGGATCAGAAACCTAGCAGTAAACCTCACTCCGTTGCTTGCATTCTGGCACCTTCCAGAGCAGGTTGCTTTTGAAGTTGCATGATATAGCATTAATAAGAGCAATTCATGGTTTAGCACTGCTCTTCTAGGCACTACTTCATCATTTTTCCGTGCAGAGAAAGAAGGAGATCATTTTTTTTAATATTATTTATTTATTTATTACAAATGTGGCATGCACAAGAGGAATTTCTCATGTTTTATGTAATCTGTTGCTGCTAGCTTTTTCTGCCACTGGCATTCATTCTCCTTTCTTATTGCTACATTTGCCATAGGTCTGAGCACATCATAACAATGCAGTACATGTCAGCAAAAAGATCAGAGTGGCCTCTCACTGTATAACTTGCTGGTATAGCTGCTGCAAACCCCATCTTCTATTCCTGTTTCTGCTTGGCAGAAAACCTCTCCTGAAAACCTTTAAATAAATTAAACATTCCCAGTGTGCAGCATTTAGTGTCAAACTTTCCTCATTTAAGATGATTTTTCTCCTTCAACTTTGTACAGGGTATGTATAATTGGTAGTCTTACAGTCCTGCAGTGCTAATCATACCTTGAACACAGTAGGCTTATTTTGCTTCTAGTATAGATACTGATCCTTAATTACCCCTGCATTGTTTTAACTACCTCATCGCATCCTTATCTGTGTTGATGCACTTCGTTTCACATTATATATTTACAGTTGGAGTCTTGACAGGAGGCAGAAGCAATCAAACCATATTGTCTGGCATAACGGTGGGGAAACTGCCATGCCTCTCATGCAAAATATTAATAACAGACCCATGTGCTGCCTTTGTAAAACAAAAAACATGTCATGTTTAAACCGCTTAAAAGTTACCTCCCATGTGATGTTGTCAGTATGGGCGCCCAGCGTCAGACATCTAAAGGAGTTTTAATCTTTGAAGAAGCAGCTTTTTTTCCTTGTAAATCACACTGTAAATCCCTGCTGCTGATCTCAGGGCAAGATGCTTACATTAAACTGTTGCTGCAGATAGGGACAAACTGTTGCTGGGCAGAAGATGAGAATCAGCTCACATGGGAAGGGAACAGCCTGCTGCTTGCCAGACGAGGGAGCTGTTTAGGTGCAAGCTTGAATTTTAGATCCAGACTGTCTCTGTACTGTAAGGAGCCTAAATGCATTACTGCTGTTCTAAATACCTGTGGGAGCCACACACTTAATTGCTAGATCTGGCAACAGCTAGGAAATACCTACCTAGATGCTCTCTCCCTCTTGCTGAGCTTGATCTGAGGAGGTAGGGATACATCCAGGACGATTTACAGGAAAAAATAGGAAGGTAGTAAGACTTAAGAGGCAACAGAAGTGTATTTAAAAGCTGTATTCACAGAGTGGTTAAGAGATACTTCAGAAATATATGAAGCCACTTTAGGGACTGATTTCCATTCCAGAAATATAACTACCCCATATTGCATTTCCTACGATCCATCTTGGCCTAAGTATTTGAATCAAAGGTAATGCAGCACAGCAAGCCTGGATTTTATTAATCTCACCAGAGGAAAGAGAAAAGGCTAAACAAAACAAAACAAAACAAAGATTGCAGGTGGTGGGGAATAGCAAGTCCTGGCAATATGCATGCAGGGCGTAATCTTCGTTAGAAAATTCAAAGCCCGTCTGGTTGGCGTGAATCCTAGCCGTGTAGCAGTTTGTTTAACGGTGCTGGATTGCTCGCTCTACATTAATTCCTAATGGATTATTGCAAAATGTTCTGTAATGATGACGTGCTTGAGCTGTTAATTGATTATGAAATGCCTTAAGAGCTTTATGAAAAGTGTAAGGTAAAATTATTACTGGATCATGCCACTCATTAGCTTTAAAGAAAATAGATATGCTTTATTTCCAACTAGCCCCTAAATCTCTTTTGTTTGGAAATAGATTCATGTCACCCTCCTTTTCTCTGGTGATATCAATACCTGCTGCTTGTTCGAATGGAAATGTGTTCAGAGAGATTAAGGGCCTGAACCAATCTCAGCGAAGTCAACTGGAGTTGATCCCACTGACTGCAGAAGGAGTTGGAGCAGTCCTTGTTTGCTTTGCCCAAGTACAAACAAAGGTTCGTAGAAGAGCTGGGATTAGGACCCGCATCCTCTGATTTCCCTGCCTGCACAGCAGCCATGGGACTCTTCAAATAGAGGGGATGTGAAAATTCTTGTTTCTGGATGGGAAACATTGCTTTATCCTAGAAGAGTTTCAGACTCCCAGCCATCTTTTGTTGTCAAAATTTTACCTAAATGTCGAGACGTGGGAGATTAGGACCACATTTACTGTGATACATTTATTTGGCTGCTACTGCAGCAGTTGTGCAAGCAACCATCCTAGAGCATTTTATACTAAGGAATTTGTAAGATAAATTCTGTAAGGAAGCTCACCTTGGCAGCTCAAATTTTGCTCAGTTCCTGCTCTGTGCTTTTGAAAGCCACAAGGACATCTACAAGAGCACACTTCTGGAGGAATCCAAATTCTGTACTCTTGGTTAAGCACTGGCCTGATCCTGTCGTCTCCCAGGCTGACTTGCCAGTTTATATTACGACAAACCCCTGCAAGAAAGCAAGCTTAACAGGAGGCTGAGTGCTTTAAGTGTTGGGTGAGTGCAACCCCTGGGTTATTCACACTGCACATCTGGTGGTATGCTGAGACTGAAAAAGGATAGTCTGCTGTGATGTCGGGCTCTTAGCTGATTCACCCCGTGCCTCTGCGAGCCACGCCAGGAGAAGGCAGAGAAAGGACAGAGTGGGATGGGGTCACTTCCCCACCATGTAAGACTGAAGTTCCACGTAGAAATCATAGATTTTCCCTAGGGAGAATTTATCTCATTCTCTGTATCTCAGTTTTTAGCACCTAAAACCTGTTGTGTTTTATGAGTACAATTAGTTAGAAATAAAGGTGAATAAGCAAGCATCAGCCAATGAGACAGAATTCACCTTCTGGGCTGTTTAACTAAAACCAGGAAATCCAAAGGCTTTCCATACCATTGTGTAGCAAGGTTGTCATTACTGTTTACAAAGAAAAGTTTTCCACACAAAATTTTAGACTTTCCTGCACCTCTCATGCATTCAAGTGCTGCATACAAAAGAGATAAAAATCCTACCTGATGATAAGCTGTATTAGGAAAGAGACATCTCTGATAGAGAAAGAAAAGCAGCACTTACGGGTGATAGAAATAATGAAACAGTGGTAAGTATTTTCCAAAATCCCTTTACAAGTTGAGGTTTTGAATATTAATTATTATTGTAAGTGAATACTTTGGCAAATTTACAGTAATTGTTACTTACATGACTATAAGTACTACTATACGTAAGTACTACTATAAATCAATACATACTTTTAAAAATGCTGCATTTGGTTTTTGAGATTACTGGGGTTTTCATAATTTCTGATTGTCATCTCTGCAAAGTTTTGGAAATAGACCACAGTCTCCAGAGTTCTGCTAAAATTTGAGTGGATTTAATTTTCTGACTCAAAGTCGGTCGTGCAATGACTTCAACATAATTCGTTTTCTTGTAGACTTACCTTTGGAAGGAGTTTAATGTGAGAAACAATGTCTGAATAAATAAATGTTTTATTTCCTATTTAGATTTTCTGATTCTAAATATCAATAAATATAAAGAATATTCAATCCAATTGAAATATTAATTTGAATTTCAGCAGACCAAATTCTGTATAAATTTACATATGTATAGTCACTGGCGTCACTGAACTGTTTCATACAATTTGGCCTTCATGTTGGTTTCTGATGCAGAAAGCAATTTTGCAGTTTGCAGATCCAGTATTATTTCATCGCAAATGCTCAAGATTTGGTTACAGTTACCTTCCTACCTAATTTCAAGAAGGAATTTGAATGCTTAGGGTATGACTTGGCCCTGGCAAGGGGAGCGACCAGTGCAGTCCTTGACCATTCAACCCATAAGTGCCACTAAGAACAAGAAAAATAATCAGTAGGACATAACCTTGCTTTGAGTAGGGCTCATGCATGAAGCTGATCCTTGGTGTAAAGCTGAATTTCAGTTCTAGTTCCCAGACTTGTAGTGAATATACTATAACTGACAGTTAAGCATTTTTATAATGTATAAATTGGAAATAAATTAACTAGGAGACATGATAGTTGTATTTGTAAGTGTTTTCAAGTTGTACTGCTTCACAAATAATGCTGTTACCACCACTCACTTGGAAATAAACAGATATTTTGCAAAATGGTTTTCTATTTTTGCAGAAACAGCAAAGACCCTTAATTTCTGCAGAGCACTCAGTCTAGAGGAGTCAGCACACACCCACTTTACTCCAGACCTCAAATGCTGACAGGTACCACCAGGGCCTGGAAAGCTGTAAGTGGAAAGTGAATTCTCGGTATTCATATGCAAATTGAAATAACTGATGTCCCATTGTGCTTTTGCTTTTGAAAAATGGAAAGGAAAAAAAAAAGGAAAAAAAAAAACATAATAAAGTATTTGCATATAAAAAGGCTTTTAACTCACATTCTTTGCTCATTGGCAATCTTCAGAAGCCCATTTTTCTTTGCTGCTGTTAAATTTGCCTAGAAAAACATTCACATTGCTGGTCAAGTAGAAGTTCATGAAAAATAATTTATTCTTCCTTTATTTCCATAAGATGCAAACCTAGACACAAGGCAATTATTTCTAGGCACAAGTGGTAGAACAAGGTAAGATTCTGGTTTTGTTATTGTTTGTTTGTTTTTAAATTATCCTAGCTAAAGGTATAAAGATGCTATTTCAGTAGAAAATCTTATAATAACAGGGAAGGAAACACGGACGTCTTGTGTTTCTAATCCTGAGTGTGCAGCTGTATGGCTGGATAACCATAAGCAAATGGCTTAATCTTTTGGGGACTACTGTTAGTATTATTCCTACTGGTGTAAATGTGGAATAACTCCATCAGTGGAGTTGCAATGCTAATCCAACGTTGCTTCCTCATCTGTAAAAGAGGTTAATGACATTCTCCTCTCTCTGGGGTTGTGACATGGATATTTAGTTACGTTGACTCTTTACTGTGCAAAATGCTAATATGTTGTTATTTTAAATGTTAAATTTGTACAGTACAGGTGAAACAAACAGTTAACACACAAGGTACTCATGCTTAACCCACTCTGCTAAAGACATATTGTAATATATCGGCTTTCATTATAGCACCTCTAGCAATTTTCCCATGACTGCTTTCATTATGGAAGGAAGACTGGTCTATTATATTGGGAAAGCACCCAGATGCATATAAATAAATTAATACCAAAATATTACGAAGTGTAAAACGTGCATATATCCTCCACTATGCTCTTTGTTTGTGACAGGTCCAAGAGAACATCGTAACTTTAAAATAAGCAGCTTTCATTCTGCAAAGTAATTTGTTGTTATATATATGGTGAGGAAGAATAAAATATACACAGACTAAATGGTGGTCTGATAAATAATTACCGCCAGAAGCGATCTGCAGCTTTCAGGCAACCCTTTTAACGTTTTTCTGTCTCATTATTTCTGTATATAAATTAGAAACATCTTTGGAAGAAGTAGCAAGGATACCAGGCATAAAAGCTTTAGCAGGTACCTATCCAGTGCAAACCAGAACACAACTGTTTAATTACTACTACCTCAGAACTAGTAATTAATGAAGCAACCGTGGCCCAGGACACAATGCCTTTCTGTTATGAAACTGTCACAAAGCAAGTAGTAAAACTTGTGAAAGTAAAACTGCAATAACAACACTTCGCACTCCTGTTCTGAGGCTCATGCCAGTACTTCTCAAGGCATTTTACAAGACTGGGTGTAGCATCGCTATTTTGCAGCTGTGGAAAGTGATCCCACTAGGACTAATGCCTTGTCAAAGCAAAGTACTGGGTGAATGAGCTGGGAGGAGACCATGCAGCCAAGTGCAAGGAAGAGAAGGGTGGAAGCAGAGCTGCCATTTCCTGCAGCTGCCATCCCATGGAGCTGCTCCCATCATTGTTCTCACCCGGAGAAGTTAACCTGTCAAATCCCAACATCTATTCACTGGCATTAGGTGGATGGTGGAAAAACAGAAAGGTGCCACATAAAACAGCATCAGCCCGTTAAAAAACCCTTCCTTGTGAGTCACTGTCTCAAGCATTTTTATCTCTTCTCACCTGTGTGCTAACTCTGATGTTTTGCACTGCATCTCCAACTAATAACTTACAAGTCTGCTTCTTTGTCCCCTCTGCTAGCACTGCAGTGACAAGGAAGCCAAAAGAAGTCTCTTATCTGTGTGGTTTTCCATGATCTAACCTTTCCAGAGGTTCAGCTATGATCTTTTGACTTACGTTTGTTGTACAGCATGGATCAGCTCAAGCTCATTTAGCTTGCAAGATCTAGTGTATTTGGACTGTGTGGCTGAATCTTCCTCATATGCTAGCCAGTATGATTGCGTCTAGTGAGATTTTCTTTTTTTTTTTTTTTCCCAGAGAATAACATCATTAAAACAGTCCTGTATTAACCAAGAACGTCTTTACACTGAAATCTAGAGTTGGCAGTGTAGTTCAAGTAGCTTGGGCACCAGCTGCCAAGTACTTACACAGGATCTCAAGCTGGTTTGTGCAATTCATTGCTACTCACATCGTGCTATTTAGCTTGGTTTTATCAACATGATATAAGAATAAACTTGATAAGCTAAAATACACTTTGTTGCCAAAATGTTTTCATTAAGAAGCAAGGATACTACAACAATCACTGGAAATCGCACAATGGGAAAAGTTTTTATTTCCAACATTAAGTATTTGTATACTCACATGCTGAAAGAAAAAAGAAGCAACAATATTTCTTAGAAGGATTTAATTTAGGAAAGGAATCGATCAAGTGACTTTTACTGTAGCCTCTATGAATTAGCAATAGCACTGGTTCGGCCAACTTGTCCTGAAAATGAGCTCATTAAATCTAATTGGACATACTGTATAGCAAAGAATCATATGATAAAGCTATGAATTTTATGTCCAATTAGAAAAATACTCTGTGGCGTTCAGCACTTGATTCCAGTGGTGGATGTCTGCCAAGATACATTTAACTAAAGCGTATGTGTGGGTTAGATTAATACATTTTGAGACAGAACCAGCTCTGACAACAGGGAAGTCATTTATTAGAGGCAGTAATTCAAAGATCACAGCAAAACTGCTTGTTAAAGGAAATCATAAACTTGGGAAAATATCAATGTTTATTAAAATTTATTATATCTTATTTAAATAGATGGCTTAGTAGAAGAGAAGAGGATTTTTTTAAGAGCTTCTATCTTGATGATAGTGAATCAAAGTGATTGAACATGTGCCTTGCAAGTAGAAAATAAGGCTTATATCTTTCTCTACAGTCAAAAGCAAAGGGAAAATACACTCTTGACGCACAGACGAGATGCAGAGCACCTATGTATGCACTTGTTATGGACATCACAAAGTCTGATCTCAGCGGGGTGAATTGAAGAACGGAAATTACACATCTAAGATCCATATTCTCAAAGAAAAGAATTAGGCGATTCCCAGGGTAGCCCAGAATGCCACGTAAGGGCTTGATGGCCAGCCAGGATGAAATCCTGAGGGTTCTGTGTCCGAGCACTTCCCTTCTCCTGGACTTGGGAGCTTCTGCCTGCTCAGGGTGCACAGCACAAAGCCTTCCTGGAGCAGCCTAACTGAGCACAGCTTATTCCTTCTAGAGGAATGTAATGGCTGAAGAACAAGCCGAAACTGTGATCTCAACTCCCTCATTATCTTTGAATGTTCATCTCATGCTTGCCTAATGCCAAATGTGTTGACAATTCAGAGCACAGCAGAGAGCTCAGTCTTTGCCTGACTCGCAGGTCCCCTCACCTTTTTCTCCATGTGTCCAGATCCTGGCAGCACTCCGTTTTCTTTTCAGTCTCACAGCTGTGAGTGGTTAAACCCCTAGGGACGGAATGTGACTCAGTGACTAAATCCTACCATGGAAGAAGGCTCAGTGGAGATGGGCAAGTGTGATGGGCCCATGGAGCTCTGAGAATAACGGAGAGTGTGACCGGCCACAGCTATGGCAAAGAGGCTGGCATTGTCTCAACACAAAGGGGATCAGAGGGTGGCCTTTGTTTTAGATAAACAGCTGGTGGTGTAAACGTTTCTCCCCAGTTCATCGGAATGCACACTAAGTTACTCTGTAGAGCATATGAAACTGGGAGGAGCTCTTGACAGGCATGAAGTTGAAAAAGAGCAAATGCCGGATTCTGTACCTGCAACAGCGTAATCATGGATATACGTACAGACTGAGGGATGAGAGGCTGGAGAGCAGCCCCACAGAAAGGGATCTTGGGGTTTTGGTCAACAGCAAGCTGAACATGAGCCAGCAGTGTGCCCTGGCAGCCAGGAGGGCCAACCGTACCCTGGGTGCATCAAGCACAGCATTGCTACCTGGGTGAGGGAGAGATTGTCCTGCTCTGCTCTGTGCTGGTGCAGCCTTACCTCAAGAACTGCGTGCAGGTTTGGGTGCCACAGCATAAGGACCTAAAACCACTATAGAGTGTCCAAAGGAAGGCTGTGAAGATGGTGAAGGATCTAGAAGACAAGATTTATGAGGAGCTGCTGAGTTCCCTTGGTTTGCTCAGCCCAGAGCAGAGCAGGCTGAGGGGAGGCCTCATGGCGGCCTGCAGCTCCCTCACGAGGGGAGCGGAGGGGCAGGCGCTGAGCTCTGTTCTCTGGGGACAGCGACAGGACCCGAGGCAACGGCATGGAGCTGGGACAGGGGAGGGTCAGGCTGGGTGTGAGGGAAAGGTTCTGCACCCAGAGGGTGGTCGGGCACTGGGACAGGCTCCCCAGGGCAGTGGTCATGGCACCGAGCCTGACGGAGTTCAAGCATTTCGACAACGCTCTCAGACAAGTGTTTTGATTTTTGGGTGGTCATGTCTGGAGCCAGGAACTGGACTTGACATCCTTGTGGGTCCCTTCCAACTAGGGAAATTATATGATTCTATGATTAAAAGGGTAAGTATGTCTCCCTGAGTTACCTAGACCATCATGGAGGGGAGTGCATATCTGGTTCAGCCCAACAAAGAGTATAAAAACTAAACAACTAGGAAAAGAATTTTGGAGAAAGAAACTGGCTTGAGCTGTACTCAGCCTGCATGGATTGAATGCTGGCGGAGTGGCTGGACCCACAGAGTAGTAGTCAGTGGCACAATATCTAGTTGGAGGTCAGTAACAAGTGGAGCATCCCACGGATCAGTATTGAATCCAGTCCTATTTAATATCTTTATTAATGATCTGCATGATTGAGTGCACCCTTAGTAAACCCAGAGATGACACAAAACTGAGAAGAGCAGCTGATTCACCAGAGGGCCATGCTGCCATCCAGAGGAACCTCAGCAGGCTGGAGAGGTGGGCTGCCAAGAATCTCTTCAAGTTCAACAATTACAAAATCCTGCACCTGGGGAGGAACAACCCTCCCCCCCAACCGGGGGTTGGACCAGATGACCTCCAGAGGTCACTTCCAACCTCAACCATTCTGTGGTTTTATGAAACCTCTTTATCAAATCTTTAGTACGTGAACAGAATGCTTCAGAATAGAGCTTAAAATACCATATCCAGTATGAAAGCTAGGAAACAAACAAGAAACTTCTGTTTTCTGTAAATCTGGATACTTGTGCATCTCCCATCACTACACTATCTAAATGAGTCATTACCCATATATCTCACTGCTATTAACCTCATTTTATACTTGGGTAAACAAGGCTCAGGTTTTTTGAGTCCCAGCCGAGTGACTTCCACTAGCTCGGGCATTCTGTTCTTATTTAAATGTTGTCTTTTTTTTTCCTACAAATGTTGGTTTTACAGGTAAGAGAATTTAAAAAGAAAACCAAGAACATAAATGTCGTGTAATTCTGTCTCTTTTATTATGAAACAACTTCTTGTTTACAAGGAGTCAAATTTAGCTTTTAGCAGAGGACTGAGCAATAGACCTAAGCACAATAAGTGCTGATTGGTCTTGTGTGCATAAAATTTAACCTTGGTCAATCTCTTTCAACCAAAATGTGTCACTGTGTGATGCTGATTCATGCCTAGCTCTTCTTTGCCACCTGCAGTGGAATGAGATGCCTGGCCAGCCAACCCAGTCTGCGTGAGAGGAAGCTGATAGATAACGTGCTATAGAGGTTTATTTTTTCCCCAGTATGTGTTTACTCTGCATCACAGAAAATCAATTTGTCAAATATTAATTGAATTCTCCAACATTTGGCATATTTGCATAACTATTATGAAATAGAGCATTATCTCCCTTGGTATTATACCCATTTCCCTTAGATGGTGTCTCTTTGATCCATTAATCATGTTTCCTGTATACTCCCACAGAAGCTTAATTGCTCACATCCTGCAGAACCCCCTCACAAAGAAAGAAATTAGCTCTATGTAAATCTAAGGTTATTACCTTGCCTCTATAAATGTAAAACAATTAAATTATCCTCTAAAAAGGACAGTGATAAAAATCCAGATGAGCATTGATCACCCAAGGAAATAGATTGAGGTAATTTTATTGGGCCAGTGGGAAAAAAAATGTTTTTCCTTCACCAAGGACGTTACTGGGGCAAATAATACTGTTATCTATGTCTTTTTCCACTAATGTTTCTGTCCCCTTCACTGATTTCAGTATTATTTTATTATCTGAACCAAGGGGACTGATTCAGGTTTTTCAGACAAGAACGTGGAAAATGGGAGGCCTGGTCTCCAATCGCTTCTTCTGCCCAATCACAAAAGAATACAGTAGCATGTTTTGTGCAGACCCTGTGCAGTTGAAGTGTTACCTGTGTTTTGAGTATCCTAGATGTCAACCTACATCAAAAAAAAAAAAAAAAAAAGTAATTCCTGATCTTGTTCAAGTTTAGGTTCTGAGTTGTTCATCCCCAGCCAAACAGTTGACATCAGAACAGCTTGAGCATATAAAGGTGAGCAAATCTAGAAGCTCAGGACTTTTAGGATTAAAAAAAATCTGACTTCTTCTAGACTTCATGAGCTTAACTAGACTTTTCAAAATCAGGATTCTGGGACTCAGTTGAATTTATCAGATCAAGCCCTAAGAGACTAACCCAAGATTACATGCCCAAAAATCTACGGTATCACAGGAAACTGAAGCTCTCAGATTCCAGTTTATAAAACTAGCATCTAAGTCATAAACCAGCTTTCCTTCTACATTGTCTTCTCTCAGATTTTATTCTAAATTTACTTCTTTTCAGCCACTAATGACCCTTTGTTCTTTGATGCTTCCTTGGTTTCCCTATTATTTAGTAAAATCATGGCAGAAAGTTGTCTCCATGTCTGTAGAGAAATTGGTTTCTACCAAAAAGAGCAAAATGGGAGCCAGAAGAACTAATATATCACTGTTCTATGTTCACTGATTTCTTCTAAATACTAGTTTATTCACCCTTTGCAGCTTTTTCCAAGTGCAAATTCATTCTCACTCCTTGTAAATTTTTCTTTACCAACTTTTTCTTTTGTAAGGTTCTCTTTGAAATGCATTTCTTCCATAAAGCCTCTTAATGACTCCATCTATATAATCAGTTTCTTTCTACTAAAGAAAACATCAAAGCTAATTTGTGATAGAACCATAATTTGGTACATCACAGGTCTGTCTGATCATATAGTCTGTTTGATTCAGACTGCAAAGGACTTGATCAAGCCAGGATCCACTCTTTTCACTGTGAATATTCTGCTGGTATTTCATAAAGAGTATTATGATATTTTAACAGATATCTGAGGATAATGTCATGTCCATTTTTTGAGAGGAACTCGTATTTTATATCTTACTTTGCCTGTCACTCAGTGCAGAAGTTGTCAGAGATGGCAGAAACCAGCAGTTAGGAAAAGGAGCACCTAGGACATAGTGCTAGTTGCTTTATGCCTAAATGACAACTGAGACCTCAAAAGCTATTCTGATTGAACTTTTTCTATCACTCATTATATTGGCAGAATTTTTTTTTTTTGTAATGATTTCATCCAGAACTTTTAACCTTTTGTTCAGCAACTGGTAGACTTGAAGCCTTAAGCTATTGTTCAAAGTGTTATTACATTAATTTTATTGTTTACTATACAGCATTTGGATGCACTTCTGAGAGAATCTGAAGCTTGTGAAAACTTTAGCAGACACTTTTCAATATATGCTCCATGTGCTGGACGATGCCAAGACAGAGTTCATGCCAAAAAACATTCTCCACTGGCTGTTTCTGATTGCTTTTGCTAGTCTTCCTCCGTGTAATAAACATAAGCAACTAAACGGAGGAGGCAAACAGTACAAATCAAGCCAAATTAGGTTAGAGAAAAAGTAATCCTTTTAAAATTAGAAAAAAAAAATAGTTTTCTCCCAGTTTCATTTGTAGACATTCTGAAAATATGCTGCTTACTGCTGACATAGGACTAAAATAAACAAATTTAAATAAACCAAACAAACATTTTTAATCATATAAAGAGGTCTTTTTCTGCAAGGTAAAACTTTAAACTATTCAAGACATCTTGCTGGAGTAGAATCCACTACTTAAAGAAAATACCAGAAAACACAGTACTGTTCTATTTTCTGCTTGAAAGTACCTGCAATAGAGCAAGTAATGTTCAGTGTAGGCTCAGAAATTGAATAAAAGTAGATATTACATGAAAAAACAAGTGAATTTTATCCAAACAAGATATGGCATGGTAGTTAGCAAAAACTGGCAAAGACCAGCTGTAAACTCATAATTGTCCTATTTGTGAACATAATTACTATGCACGTTATAACAACTGCAGAAAATTCTATGCATGGTTTCTATATATTTTAAAAGGTTGAACACAGATTACAGGAATTTTAGTAAAACGAATGTGCACGTACCAAGTTTGTGCTGTAGAATTCTGCATATACTGGTATTTCTGAGTAATTACACAGACTGGGTACACACAACAGTAAATACACAAAGTTTCTGTAGAGAAACCTGAATTCAGCTCTGTTCTTGTTTGAGAGCCCATTTTAAAATGATCTCATACAGCATCAAGTTTCATACATGAAGAATGGTGTTCTTACGCGTTTTTGGTACTAATCCTACCATCCCAAGACTGGCTCTTTTCCAGGATCCCAAACTGCTATGCCCATTTAAAAACTCTGCGTAAGGTCCCAGGGTTAGAGAATGGGCATTGCATAAGCTTATTGTTGGTCCTCTAATCATAGAATCATTAAGGTTGGAAAAGACTGTAAGAGCTTCTGGACTAATATCATAAGAAAGCAATTTTGTTTGTTTGTTTGTTTTTTGTTTGTTTTTCTGTAAGACAACACTGTTTATATCTAAAATCAACTCTGATTTTTTAGGCATTCCTTTGTCTCCTGTTGGCACTAATTTTAGGTTGTACATAGTATTTAATTGAATTACATGTGATAACCCTTTCAACAACTATTTAGCTTTTCATGTCTCATCTTTTGCTCTGTGGGGTTTTTTGTTTGTTTTTTTTTGTTTGTTTGTTTTGTTATGCTTTAACACGTGGCATCTTTTTTATGAATAGAAACTACAAGATGAGAATTTATACAGGCATGGCTCTGGGTATAGTTGCTTTGGTACTGAAAAGTGTAGCTCTGCAGACCACGCAGACATGGCATGGAGCATAATAATGAAAGCTACTCTTCCACGTCTGTCAAGAAAATTTATCTCCAAAAACAGTCTCAGGCAGAGACTATTATAGGCTGTGCTTGCATGGGCTGAACATAGTGTATTAGTCAGTCTCTAACATAAAGATCAGGAAACACCTGTGTTTGCAAAGCTTACATGTAAAAATTGCACTTAATGCAAACTGTTTAACAAAAGCAAACTGTGGTTTTGAGACCTTTTATCTGGAGGATTACAAACCTTTGTAAAACCGAGTCCTGCTAGTTCCCGGTGGTCATTATAATTAGACATCCATTGTCAGGTGCTAAAAGAGATAAAACAGCATGAGAGAAGCAATCACGGATCACAACAAAATGAACCATAGGAAAACATTTAAGACCACATGATAATAGGCTATGTGACATTGAGGAATACTGAATGCAGAGAGAATGGCCAACTCAAACTGAGAGAAACTCTTATTTTATTCGGGTATTTCAGTAATCAGCAAGAAGGAGACAAGAAAGCTGTATTACTGCCTAATGAGGTGCTGGAGCACCGGGGGCAGGGAGTGGGGGGGCTAGTGTCTGAATCTGACACCTTCTTTAAAGCTCTTCCTTCAGAGTTTATCAAGGAGAATGCTTAATTCTTGCAGGGTGCCAAGTCCTGCACAAGGGTGAGCTGTCAGGTGGTTGCACTGTTCCATTAGTGGATCTCAGCAAACCTATAAACCAGTGCTTTCCTGCTAAAGATACAGAAAAGCCTGCAAAACCCATTCTTCCCCTGTAAGAGCGAGAGACAGGAGCATCCAGCAAGGAATTTCTTTCTAGTGAAGAAAGGAACAAGCGCTCCCGGGTGGCAGTAAGAGATGTGCAGGTGCTGGTATGTTCACCCTGCCCATAATCTATTCAACTCAAGGCAACTCCCTTCTGATTTTTATTTCCAGACAGGTCTTATATCCAGACACAACAACCCAGAGAGTAAACCAAGACAACATGCCTGTGCCAGCATCTCTCACAACGGGTCATCTGCTGATCGAACAAGCATTCTCTGTGACAGGGAAGAATGGACATCCTCAAGATTTTTGGGGATTTTTTGTATTGTCCTTTCAGCTCCTGACTACACGCTGCAGGCTGCTTCAGCAGTGGACTTCAGTCATACAACCCCTCTTCAACTTCAAACACATGAATTAAAAAAAAAAAAGACATTTTTTAAAATACTGTTTTCAAGTAGATTCATTCTGTGGGACATTTTTTTACATACAGAATGAATTCTGTCTTGAAAAAATATTCAGATTTTCCCCTAACTATTCTGAGAATTTGTAGATAACTCCTCTAAGTATCTTTCTTTGCCCCCAGGAGAAATATGACTGGTAGTTGAACCACAGGGGAGCTATGATCTCCGGTTTTATATATGCCTAGCTAGATGTACCAATATCACTGCATCACCCTTCACCTTTTATAAAAGGAACACATCGACTTCATAAGAGGAAGGAATTAATGGAGGCCTGTAATACAGTAATTCAAACAGGTGTATTAAAAAGTGGAAAGCGTCACCATATTAAAACGACTGTTTGCTAAATACCTGTTTTTATGTATGTAAATTAGGTGGCAGCAGAAATAATTCTGCAATATGTTGACTAGAAAACACCCTTGAAATAAAGTTCTTATCCAGCACACGTAGGCTTCATAAGCCTTTTTTCCAATACTATCATTCCAGAGCATATATTTGACCTCTTTCACATCTTCTAAGTAGAGGACTCTAAAATCTATAATCTCAATTACTCTCTTAATAGACTGTCTTCAATTGTTTTTTTACCTGTTGACCTGCAGGATAAAGCTATTTAGAAGAGATGTTATTGTGGAGAGCACTGCCATAATGAAAATGCTGAAGGACAAAAAAATCCAATAAGGGGACTGGAAAACACATTTGGAAGCACACTGCTCAAGTTTAATTTATTCAATGTGCATATTGTGAAACATCTGGGTGTCTTTAATGTACAATCAGGTGTTAACTTTGTACCAGCTATTACAGTCAGCAGTTTGCGGGAAGTTGCAAGCACTTGATAGAAAGCAAATTGTCTGCCTAACTGATCCCATAGCACAGGAGTCTTTGAATCAGAAGACAGTTTAGCACTAAAATGCAGAAGACAGGGAAGAAAGCACATTTAACTGCAGTGTAACCTTTCTGTGCTTATGTCTTTTGTTTTGCAATCCTGTAATTTTCGGTGTATTTCATGTGCAGCCATGCATCCAAATGCACCATAGCATTTAAGTTTTACCAAGCAATCTCAGGTCGCCTGATTTCTGTCCTATAGGGCACAGTATAATGGGTTACTATGCCGGTTAGCTTATAGTAAAAAATTACTTCTTCCTTTCTCTAGAAGAAACTGCCACAGAAAGCAGTTGTGTTTTGCAGTAACATTTAGAGGAGGACTACTGGAAAGACGGGGAAGGACTCTTTATCAGAGAGTGTAGAAATTGGACAAGGGGTAATGGTTTTAAACTAAATGAGGGGAGATTTAGGTTAGAGGTTAGGAGGAAATTCTTCCCTCAGAGGGCGGTGAGGCCCTGGCCCAGGCTGCCCAGAGAAGCTGTGGATGCCCCAGCCCTGGAGGTGCTCAAGGCCAGGCTGGATGGGGCTTTGGGCAACCTGGTGTGGTGGGAGGTGTCCCTGCCCATGGCAGGGGGGTGGAACTGGGTGGGCTTTAAGGTCCCTTCCAGCCCAAACCATTCTGTGATTCTGTGACTTCAGCATAAGGCCGTTGATTTTATCCTTTGTGATCAGTTACAAGCGTTTCTTCCCTTCTTGCAGCAGCAGGTCAGACCTTAGGAAAATATTCAACGCAAAGAAATACTCTTGCACAGCCTCTTGCTTCATCCCTTTGCGCTGCAGAATTGTTTCAATGTGAATAACAAGTTGTTCCTCATCAGTCAAGGGTATCAGATGACTTCGCTTTCAAATCCCAACTGCTGTAAGTCTCACACATAATAAATGGTCACTCTTATAAAGAAAACTAAAACATAAGGATGAAAGCACAGAAGAAAACAAGTGTTGTATCAGACTTGAAATGTGCAGCCATTAGTTAAAAAGTGTCTTAAAAAAGAAAGACCAGCACTAGTTACGAGGTTGAGGTTGCTGTTACAGATCCACTTAACCAGCTGTAAGCACACCTGGAAGACAGGCAGAGCAGCACTGCCAGTCCAGCTGCACTATCAGTGCCTAAATTTACTCCTTTTAGTCGTACAGCACACCCCAAAGCCATGTTGGAATAACTGAGTTAAATTTTGGAGAAGTTAGTGGATCAAGAAGTAATGCTGAGCTTTGATCTCCCCCGTCATCCCTGTCATCTCCAGGTTAGCCAACACAGCCAACACCCACGCCTTCATGGTTGGAATCATGGAATGACTGAATTATGGAATCACAGAACGGTTTGGGAGGGCAGGGACCTTAAGGACTACCCAGTCCCAGCCCCCGCCATGGTCAGGGGGCTGTGAGGGAACATGGAGCCCCTCCTCCTCCCCCTCAGGGCTGCGCGCGGCCGGCCGCAACCGCGCCTGCGCGGCCATGTTGCGGCGGGAAGCGGCGGGAAGCACAGCGCGTGCGCGGAGGGCCAGCTCCGCTGGGGCGCTGCGTTTCCCGCCGCGCCCGCGCTGATTGGCTGGCTGGCGGGGAGCGGCGGCGGCCGGCGGGTAGGTGCGGGGGGCTGCGCACTAATGGCGGCGGCGGGCGGGTGCGTGAGGGGGTTATTCTCTCCTCATCCGCCTCGCTTCCCTTCAGCGCGGCGTCCTCGCTAGCTACCGGGGGCTGGAGAGGGCTCCGGGCAGAATTATGGCGAGAGGGGGGAGGTCTCAAGGTCCCTGGGTCTCCCTGGAGGCGTTGCTTACAAGAGTCTGTGCGGCGTTGCCGAGAAACCTGGCTGGTTTTAACCGCTGGGTGTGCTCTGGGTGCCCTGTGCGGCCGTTGGGGCCGTGCTGGCGGTGACCGCCTCGCCCTGGGGTCCGCGTTTGGTCACAGCCTGTGAGAGAGGGGCCTGCCCATGGCAGGGGTCGGGCGAGGTGATCTGTAAAGATCCCTTCCTACCCCAATCGCTCTATAATTCCCAGTGTTAAATGCTCTTTTTTTGATTTGCACTCCAAATTTTCCTTCCTTATTCCAACAACTGAATAAGGGATGGTTAGCAGGAGCCGCAGTCCTCTGTTTATCCTGTAGTGAGCTTGGGATTCACTGGCTCGACAACCCTGTGTTAACGATATCTTATGGGTAATTATTGTGTTTTTCCACCTCACCTGATTGCTTCAGTAATTTATGTTACTAAAAAGTGTATTTATTTCTAAGAATTACTTATTTATGGTACTGAAAAGTTTCCAGGTGTAATGTTACCTCACGTTGGTTTAGTGCTACCTGGATTGTGCACTAGTAAAACATCTTTGATTCTTATAACAAAAATATCTTTTGAAAGTTTTTACTGTTTTGTTTAAGAACAGTGTTTTCTGGGATGAAAATATTTAAAGATCAAATACAGATGTATTTATTTTTTATTGAGTTGAGTGTCTTTGGGGCAGGCTACGTATCAGGCTGAAAAAAGGTTTGTTTTTTCTTCTGTCTGTGTGGAAAAAATTGAAATCATAGTTGTGAGGAAAATGGGAAATGATCAGCAAAACTAGCAGATCCAGGTTCCACAGTAAAATCTACTGGCAAATATAACTTGAACTGGCTGCTGACGAAAACTCGCACAAAAAATTGTCAACGAGATTATGGCAATATTTTTTTTTTATATATAGCTGTCTTTGCTTATATCACTTATGCTCAAATTTCTGGTTTTCATCTTCTCATAGAAACTGATTGTTAGGTGTTACCAAAGATGAAGAGAAAAGTGGCAAAACTTGGGAAATTGAGGCTTAGTCCTAATGAAGAAACCATGCTTCTGAAAGAAGAATATGAAAGAAGAAGAAAACTGAGGCTACAGCAAGTATGCCTCTATTTTTTTCAAGTTGTATATTTCATTTAAAGATGTAACAAATAATTTTGGAAAATCAACCGAATTTTACTTCATATAAGCTAACTTTTTGCAGCGTAGTAACATTAGGTTTATATTTAGCTTGTGTAGTAGTTTCTGTTATGTTCATTTGCTAGTAAATTCATATTTTTCTCATGATACTGTCTCCGTTAGATTCATACAGGCCTTTGTTCCAGAACCTCTTCATCCCTGCCAACTTCACTGTATCTATCTTTTTAGTTTCTTTTTGTCTATCAACATACAGATACCTCTTTTTACTGATGTGTTACACAGCACTAATGGAGAAGAAATAAGCCACTTGTGGCAAATACAAACCTATCTTTCTACTAGGTCAACCAAATCGTTACAGTGTCACAGCTCTTAATGCTTTAAATATTGCTCCTTTTAGAATTACCTTTCTGTTCCTCATCTCATGTTTCTTTTATTTCTGTTATGCTGTGCTGTGTTAGGACACAAGGCTATTTTTCCATTTCTTTTTACCCCTTAGCCTTCCACTGTGCTGTCCTCCAAGGCATTGATTTAGCAGTATAGTTGCCATTTCTCTTTAGAGTGCGTTGCATCATAATGAGAGTAATAAATTATTGTGCTGTATTTTTGGCAAGAAGTCTATTTCAAACAGTTATTACATTTAGTTTATCAGCAATGTGTTGCTCTCTCACTTTAAGTAAAACTTTTAACAAAGTTTAAATTTAGTATATGATATTGATTTTGGAAAAGGGTAATGGCAACTTTAAAGTATTTTCTGGACAGATTTTTTTTAATGTATCTTTCCACCTAATCTAGCAAGGAGGGGAATGTGTGTTGTGGAAGTAATTGCTGCAAAAACACTGTGCTTTTACTAAGTTGCTGACAAAACATAAATGCTATTTCTACAGGTTAGAGAGCAGCAGAAGTACATTGCCTTACAGATAAGACAGAAAGTAAAGCAGAAGAGGGAAGAACAGCTACATCAGTTGGAGGAGGCATTGAGAGCTGAATGGCAGAAAGAACAAGATGAGAAGATAAAGGCCTTAGAAAAACTGTTTTTATCAAGCTTAAGAGCTGTTGGTGAGGGTCACCGACAAGCCAAGGAGAACGTAAGTACACAGCTTAATGTTGTCAGAGATATACGTTGGTGTTTTAGAAATAACTAGGTTGCATTTTTTTATATTCCTGTTTTTTAGAGTCCTAATATGTGGAAGGTAGAAATGTTTAAAATATTTAAATGTTTACACGTGTTTTTTTGCAGATATTTATCCATGAGACCATGCATGATAAGAAGGAATATAAACTTTTTATTGGGAAAGATTTATAGCCCCATCGTTGCTGGATGGAAACTCTTATTCATCTAAGCATGAATAACCTATTTAGTTATTTTTAGAAGCCTGTTTAAGAGTCTGCATGATTTTGCCTGTGTTTTATTTTCAAGTAGTTTTGTACAGCCTTGCTGTGGTTGGAGAATACTGTATTAAGTTCTCTCCAATTTGCTGAGGCTTTTGCTGTGCAAACTCCTAAGTTGTGTGTACAATATCACACTTGCTTATGTGATACTGTATATTAAGATAACAGTTTGTCCAAATTGCACATGGTGAGCTGTCCCAAATATGCCAGTAAACTTAGTAACTTTGTTTCTCTGCCATCTAATAGTTTCTTTTCTATGCTTAATAAGGTGAAATCACTTTTTTTTCTTCAGTGCTTTAGACCTTCAGTGACTTAAAAGGTATTGGTAAGGACTTTGGAGGCTTTTGCACAGATGATGAACTGGCATCACTTAATTCTGCAACTGCAAACTGTCTCCACTTCAAAACTGTAACTTGTGTAGGCCTGTTTTGAGAGGTCGCTGAGGTTGTTCAGTGAAAATCTCTGGATTTGCATTGATAGCCAGTTGTAATTAATGGCTGAAAAATAGTAAGGTGCTTTCGCTGTACAGTTTAATCACCATTTAAAATGTATAAGTATATATTACTGTCGTTATAAAAAGAGATGAAGAGAGAAGCTAAGGTTTCCACGTCAGTCTTTGGTTCCATTGGCTGAGGAATATGATAAAGTTACTGCTGTTGGTGGTAGGCAAGAAGAGAATGAAGGAGATAGCAGAGAAGAATAAGTGATTATTTGGAGGATTTTTACTTTGATATGATAGAAAGAAATTTCAGGCTTTTGATTCTTACCAGCAATCCTTACTTTGAAATATAACACTGATAGTATGAGAAGTCCTGGATTAATCACTTGCAATATTTTATTAAGGAACCTGATTTAGAAGCTCTGGCAAAGCAAGCAGAAGAAAGGAAGCAAAGAGCAGAGAAGAGACATAGGAAAGCCTTGAAAGAGCAGAAGTTCCAAAAAGAGAAATTACTTCGTGAGCAAGCCCGGTATGCAATAGATATTGAGCTTCATTAAGCATAGAGTGTGCTTCATGGTGTTACGTGGTGAAAGGCAAAAATCACAGTGCTTGTTTGCAGCTTTTTAATTTTGATTTTTTTTTTGTGTGTGTGTTAAAGGATACTAGCTTGTGGACAAACCCATGGATTTTGATAAAACTTTGTAGTTTTAAAGCCAAGATCCCCTTGTCAAGTACACAAGTTGATCTGATCGACTCTCAATGGCCAGGGAGCCTGTCACCTCTGTATTACCGTTTTCAGTCCAGGTTATTGGCTGGCAGCTATTCAGTGACAGATGAAACGAGATGTTCTTAGTCCAGCTTATGGTGGAAAGACACTCTTTTGAAAAAAGGACCTATTGCATTTGACACTGTCTGCCTTATCTCTTTAAGGAAAAAAAAAGGCACAAATTGGTCCAAACTTGGGCTGACGTGAAAAATAAATTGTGTACTCTTGGGGATAGCTGAGCTTGATTAGAGTTGACACCTATTGATTAAATACTTAGCTTTGTGCACACTTCAGTGATTAAAATATGTTGAAGTGATGCAGAGCTTTCTGAAAAGCAGGGTTTTGCTTTGATCCGGAGAAGTTTGCGTGTTATTACTTTTTTTGCATTACTTCAAAAGTTAATTTTTCAGTGCTGCCTTTCAGCGTAAGTTCTGTTGACTCTTTGGTGTGCTTACCTGTTTCTGTCTCCCAAGAATTAAATGGAGTCAATGATTATATTTTTAGGTTTGCCTTTTATTTTACACAGTGCTGTCATTGTTGCTTGAACTATTTAACTGTTTTTCCTCCTCTCTCCCCCCCCCCCCATTTATTTACTAGACGAATAAATGCACGCAAGCATGCTCTGGATGTGGAAAGAGAAAGAGCAGCAAAAGTTGCAAGCCTACCACCTCCTCTGCCCCATCCTCTTGAGGTGTGTATCCACGATGATCATAATTTCAGGATGCCGTATCAATACAGTGCTTTATTTATTGGTTTGACTCCTCACAGTGGGTTATCTGAAAATGTTATTTGCGTGCTATAAGGAGAGTGGTGAAAATCAGTAAAAATCAAGAAAATTAATGAAATATTTATTAACAGACTTCTACTAAGCTTTGATAGCTGTCTTTTTCAGATCTCGTTTGTGCAGATTTCTTCTTAAAATCATGTGAGATCATTTTTTTTATGTTTAATGTGTGCTTTAAACCTCATCATGATTTCATTTTCACTTACTAGCTGTAGTGATGTTAAACTCCATAGTTACCTACCCTAACGTTTACCTGCCACCTCAGCCTTCTGCTTTAATAACATAGTAGTATTGCATTTTTTTGTTTTTTAATAGTGTACCCAAAACTCCCCCTCCTCAAAAAAAAAATACTTTTTGTACAGTATGAGTAAATGCTTTTTCAGCGAGGTTATGGAAAATGCTCTTTTCTCTGATCATCTAATAAACTAGAAATAATAGATTCCGAGTTCTGTAAGAAAAGTCTGTAGTTGAGAAATGTTATTTTGCTGTTATGTATAATTATATTATGGATCTGTGCTTGCCCTGCTTTGAGATGGATGTGTCGGCTGTTGTAAGTGGGTTTTGTATTCGTACGTGAAAGCTCAAGTGCTTTTGTGTTAAGGTAATGCTATTGAAACAGGAAGGCAGAGCTCTGTGATGAATGTCAATTTGTGCGGAGACGTCTGCTGTAGGCAGCGAGATGCTCTCAGTCATTAAGCCCTCTAGGTATTCCTTGGGCTGATGTGATTAATTATTAATTGTATGCCAATATTGAAATGACATAATGTTTTCAGGAGAGAATTTTGTGTTTGTTTTTAATTTTGAGCTTTCTTCTGTTACTAATTAAGGTATGGAACTCGCTTCTTTCATTTAGTTGCTTTGCCAGAGACAGCTAACTGTTCAGTGGTACAGCTGTACTTATTTCTGCTTTTCTTTCTAGAATTTTGAAGTGAAAAAGGTTCCTGCAGTGAAGGCCTCTGGTGCTGGCAACTTCTCCATTACACGTTACCATATTTCAGAACCTTATGTGGATAGAGAAATGGATGGAGAACAGGTGATTAAGTGTTTGTGATATATGCTTCCATGTACCTGTATATTGCACATTGTGTCTGGCTATCAGATACCAGCAGGTCAGCTTCCTAGAACTTGTTTAAAAATAGAAACTTGCATAAAGCAGATGTTATATGACTTAATAATCAGAATCCTGGATGATGGGAACTTGTGAGGACTGTTCTGTGCTCGGTTGCTGTCAGAATCGCTCCTGGCTGTCTTTCTAACATAAGTAGGCCTCTGAATGGGGATGAGTCCACAAGACTGGCGTGTTAGGGCACCCCAATCTTCTGTTTTGTCTTATGTTAAATTAATAGTTGCAGTTACCCTGCTTTTTTCCTCTTTTAGTTGTGTTCACCCAGTCTTTACCTCATATTCACGTTCATCTGTTCATGCAGTCAACAGTTTCAGCTTGCCAAAATGGCAAAGGTCTGATTTGAGAAAAAGAATGATGAACAAAGCTATGCCAGGTGAAAAGGTTTACTTAGGTTCACGGTACAATCAGACAAAGGCTCAGGTCGGATCAGAAGAAGGGGAGGATCTGGACAAGTGAGAGATGGAGTAAGAACTTAGCTTTTAGAGCTGATGATCTGTTGTTTGGTTTGTCTGTGAGGTGAGATCACAGTCTAAATTCTTGTTTGGGATCAGCCTCTTTTAGACTAGACTCTCTACAGTCGATAAGCTTCTCTTTGTGAATGTTCTCTCTAGTGGCTTTGATTTCATTCATGAAGTTTAAGGTTTTCTTGACCTTTTAAAGGACTAGGTCTAAACAATAAGAGCAGATGCTGCGGTTTGAGCTTTATATCAGAAAATTCCTAAATGTCAATCTTTCACCTAGCTTATGTGGAACTTTTTTACTTGAGTATTTATTAAAGTGTTAGTAAGATTGTTTTTATTTAAACATTGCAGATTTTTTTCCTTGTTTCCCAAATGAAAACGAAAAAACTTCTGGCTTCCTTGTTTAAAACAAAATCGTGACCACAAACGAAGTGAATCAGTAATATTGATTACATTATTCATTTTAGCTTGTATTGTAGGAAAAATAACTACTCGGCTATAATGAATAAATCATACAAACGATTGTCCCTAATGGAGTTAGGAACTAGAATACTTTGACACCTAACACTTAGCAAATGTGTAAATATGCATTTTTTTTCCCAAATGTATAAATACAGTTCGGTTTTGCTTGCAGCTGAGTACTATAAAACTTCTGAGAGTGTTCGTACGGTATTGTATGCCTTTTTCAAAGTGGTTTTGCTACAGAATTATTTATTGTTACATACACTTTAAACTATCACAAGAACTCGGTGGACTAAACTATTAACTGACTGCCAGCCAGATGCTCGGTTAGCTGCTGAAGAGGAAGGCAAGCGCTTGGAGGAGCTGCACAGAGAGGCAGAGAGAGAGAAAAGAGAGCAGGTTGCAAAGGCCCATCTCAGAGGAAGTCATGCCTTGAAGAAGGTCCATTTGGCTCAGGTAGGCAAAGTAAACGTTGTGCCCGTTTTTCATGTCAAAATGACCGGTGTTAAGTAAGCTGTAGGTTTCCTAAGGGGTCGTGGTTTCAGGAGGTGGACTAAATAGGGTTTTCAGAATGCTTTCAAAAAATCATCAAGCTCGTCTTCTTAATTTTGTCTCTCTGGAAGTTTATAAGACAAGAAACCTTTTTGATAAAGATAAATTAGAAGTGTTTGTAAGCAGCGTAGACACTGCAGATAATTTTTTTTTTTTTATTCAATGCCATAGCTCTTACAGGGACTAGTATTACGGTGTCTTTGTTTGAAATAAGTCTTTTTTTCTCTTGTTCTCATTGGCAGAGGTCAGGGTAGTCCACTGTCAGTTCAATGAGAAGTAGAAATGATGGGGTTCTTGTTTTTAAATACAGGATAGCATGGAAAAAAAATACACTTGACAAAGTTGTGAGTTCTGTACTTCAGGGCCTTGTTTTGCTTGTCTTTTTTTTTGTTATACTATAAAGGAATGAGCCGAAGTAATGTTGAGCTGAAGTAATACCTTGTGAGTTAAGTAACTGGTTGAAGTATTTAGATAACTTATGATAAAATTAATGATAGAACTCTTCTGCCTGGAAGATCAACAAATTCAAAGTTTTAATTTCATCAGTTGTTCCTACAGCCATTCTTTTTATAAACTTGTTTACTTAATAACTGTGCGAGATCAAGGGAAAAACATATAATGGTTCTAAATTATGACCAGAACGATGGGTACTGCTTTGCAAAGCACCTGTAAGAATGTCAGTCACCCTAAATCTGACTAATGTGCTTTTGAAAAAACTGAAATCTATAGACTTATTGTCAGTCCTCCTTCCTCCCTTACGTTCGGCTTATTTTACATAAACGTGTTAAATTAGTATTCAGAGCATTCAGTTGTGGGTTGGTGCTTCTCCCTGATTATTTCCTCACCTTCGTATCCTGTCTTTTTACAAAAGGTGTAAGGACCTTTTACTACATGTAAACTACATTTTATGCAGTGAAAGCATACTCTTACATATGTACCCTTCTTCCAGAGTGTCCTTGTGTATTCTTGAGCTGCCTCCATCTTTTTTTGTTAGTTTTCTGAGGTTCTACACAGTTGCAAGAACTTCTTTTTCCACAGCCTTTTTTTTTTTAACACCTTTGTTTCTAGTGTGTCTGTATATAAGCTTCAAATTTCTGGTATTACTGTATCTTGTCAATCACGCGTGGTTTTTTTCTGTGTCTGAAAAACTTGAAGACAGAAATCAAAGAAAATAACAGCGTGTGAAATGTGTAAGAATGTACCACGTGTATTTATATCTAATAGGAAGGAAAACTTGGTCATTATCTGAAGGGCAGAGATCATCATGTTTGTACTGACATAAGCTGGTACAAATGCTGACTTCAAATCCATACTTGGATTCAAATTGGGTGTCTTTGCAGTTATCATGCTCTTAATCTGTTGTTGGTGTAAAATTTGTATACAATTTTTAAAATTTGTATAAAATTTTGTTTACATGTATACAGGAGAGGAAACTATTCAGTACTTTTTCTATTGATTGTTCAATATGTGGACGTACCACTTTGTTATTGTATTGTACACAAAGCTTGTGCTGAATAAAATTGAGCTTCATCATGACTTTATCATGGCACATCTCAAAGTATGTATGAGATTCTCAGAAATTATTAATATTTCTTATAAAAAGCCAACACTTTTTTTTAATTTTTGGAAAGAAATCAACATTATTACCTTAAATTAAGGTTCTGCTAGTATAGAAATCTGGAAATACTGATGTTATTTTCCTTAAGAAGTAAAAGCAACTGTTGAGAAGGGGTTTTGTACTTTAGAAGTTTGTGACAGTAACAGACAATAACACAAATATCTCAAATAACAGCTTCCTATGGTTTTTTAATTGAGATATGATTGGCCATAAATGAGTAACCTAACTAATTTGGGGAACTGTGAAAATTATATTACTGATGTTCATTTTAAAAAACAAACAAACAAAAAAAACAACCCTTCAAATAAGGCTTTTTTAAAATAGCTTTAATGTATCGTTGTACTGCACCAAGAGTGTTAGCTTACTTCAGCAACTCTTATGTTTAAGTAGCACGTACTAACAACAATAGCTTATCGAAGGAAGTACTCGTTTACTTCAGAGAACAGAAGACTTAATTCTGTTTAGGAAAGTTGGCCTACAGTGTACAATGCAGTTCTTTAACATTAGATCTTTTAGGTAGTTTTTGACTGTGTTTGAAGGTCAGATATACTCTTCTCCTGAGAAAGCACCCGCTCTAGAATAAAATTAACTAAATGTTTAGGATTAAACAAACATCATGGTAACCAAATTGGAAGTATTTTATCAGTCCTGACATACAGCTGCCCGAATATTAACACAAAATGCTTCTCACCCCTTTCCTTGAAGGACAGGGAAAGGCTACTGCAAGAACTTGAACAAATGCAGAACGTGGATCGGATGCGCAGGAGGCAGCTGGTAGCGCAGATGCCACCTCAGCTTTTTGTACCCGCATACAAACGTGTGGAAATAAAAGACGACTGGCAGAGAGAACTGGAGTTTGCCTTTGAAGATATGTACAGTGAGGACAGGAGTGAGTAATTTGTGGGAGGCTGCTGACTCGGGTTGCTCAGTAGATGAGAGGCTGCTGCAGCTGCCTGTTCTGGGTGCAGCAAGTAGTGGGGCTGTGCGTTTATTCCTGGTAGATGATGCACACATGCAAACCAGGATTAAGTACAGATACCTGCAGCTGGCTGTGCAGGCTAGTGTAGAAAACACAGCACTTTGCATTAAACACAAACAGCATGAATTGTCTCATTCTGTTCCCTGCTCTGGCTGAACAGGCTGAAGGCTGCTTGGTGGGAAAATGTCTGTCTATACAGTACAGATCTCTGTAGCAGTTGGTCTCGGACACTCACTCAGCCCAGTAGCTGGTCCCTGCACCCCAGCTCTCCCCAGACACATACATGCCCGAGCTTTACAGCCCTGCATGTACATACACCTTCTGTCTCCCCCCTAATTCCCCAGAAATGGGTCTTAAGCATCCAGTCTGTCCAGAACTGATCGAAGAGCCTGTAGCCCTCCAGTTACCTTTCGTTTCCACACGCGCCCCGCTGTCCTCGGTATGTGCTATGGATCCTTCAGGAAGGTAGCTTTAGAAGCTCAGTGCACCCAGCAGCTGGCCCTGGATCCTCAGCTTCCCCCCTTGCTGGCTCCTGGTCACGCAAACAGCTGAGGTTTTCTGCTCCTCTCCAGTTAGTGGTACACAGACACCCCCCCTTTTTATGCAAACACAGGCACCCACTATGAATGCCTGCGGTTACTGACTGTAAATACTTAGTCAGTCCAGTAGATACCCTCAGCTGCCTGTTAAAGAAATAACGTGTACGTGTGCCAGCAGGTTTCTTGGTTGAGCCTGAGCCTCCTGCAGTGTCCCCTGTAGCTGGCTTGGATCTCCTGATCCCTCCGGTGGCCCAGTTGTAAACCCTCTGTCCTTTCCAGTATCCAGCCCAGTCTTAGGGCTGCTTCGATACCCAGCTCCCAAGCCTCTTGCTGTTCTCACTGGCTAGTCTGGCTTGCTGTTTGCCAGTCATTGCACACTGATATCTATGCCCATGTAATATGCACACGTTCCTGTTTACGCTCCACTTGCTCTCTGTTACGCACCCATACGCATGCAGGCATACAAAGTAGAAAGTTCTTCCCCCAGGAAAACAGTTAGAAATGGAATTTAGCAAGAAGACAGGGCAGGCTGCCAGGAACCAGGCTGCGTGTGATCAGACCAGTGTACTCACTGGCCCTTTATGCACTTATTCCTCTGTTTTCTCCTCTGACTTGCTAATACTTCCTTTTCCCTGCTTTTTTTTTGTTTGTTTTGTGTTTTTTTTTCCATAAATGTCCATAATAAGTCTAGTACAATCCTAAGGTGCTCTTCCCACATGTCCCACACCCCTCGTAGGCAGTAACCTCTCAGTTAGTGAGGCGATCCTGAATCGTCTCCCATAGATTCATCTTCCAGGATTTTGCACCTGAACCATGGGAGTGGTGTGTCCCTCATGTGACAGATCTGTGAACAGCCAGGTCAGGGCGCTTCTTTTTTCTGATGAGTTTTTGGGATTCTCCTGCAATGGTTCTACATGCTGCTTCTTGCATGGAGATGAGCCTTTTATTTTAAAACCTTTTATTTTGAAATACTTAGCATAGTTTAGTGGAAAACATTGTAGAAGGTCAGAATTAAATAGACAGCTAATGGTCTAAATGGTTTCAATTTTAAAAGTTTTCTATTTTGGGGGAAAAAAGTAGTTGGATTAAATACGTTGTGAAACAAATTGATAAATTGATGTTGGAATTTCTTAGTGTCTTGCAGCATTTGCATTTTATTCTGATTGGTCATTTTTTGTGGTTGTGTTCCTTTAATTAGAAATGAAAGGAGACCTGATTTTGCAGTTTGAGCCACAACCTTTGCCAGCCCCTTCTGATAGATCTCAAGATAATGATCTCGATCTCTCTTTGGAGCAAGAATCTGCTTGTGACAATCGACAAGAATCAGAACAGATGACAGAAGGGGAGGTCCCTGATGGAGCAGAAAGTAAGACTTTTAAATTTTAACTTAGTCTTTTTGGTTTTATAGTAGAAGAGAAGGGATTGTAGGGAAATAGGGACTAGGGAAATAGTGTTGCTGGTTTCTGCAACAGTGGAGTCTGGGATTCATCTTACTCTGAAATACTGCAACTGGCTGAGCCCTCCTTTCATAGCATCCTGAGACAAATTGCTGCTTCTTTCTTTCAAGTAAGAGAAAATACTTGTTAAGCCTTGACAACTTGACAGTATAGCTGAGCTATTTGTCCAATTGTGTAAGCAATTTAAAAAAAAAAAGATTTTTTGTTTTCTATGACATGAGGATAGTCATTACCCCAAACTCTTAAAGGTGTATGTTCCTTACAGAACACGAAGAGGCAAAAACTCACCAATCTCAATCAAAACTTGCCTTAAAGAAGTTGCTGAACAAGATTAGAAGCCAGAAAGAGGAATGGACATCAAAAAATGACAAAGAGATTCCAAGTGAAGTTGAGACTATTGAATCAGGCACAATTCCTAGCGAGGAGAGACAGCTCTGTGATTTAGAACCTGACTATGAGCAACACAAAAATTCAGTATGTGAAGCCAGAGGTATGTAATACATACTTATATGTTGTGTAGGAACAAAAGGGTGGACTGTAATAATGTTGTTTAATTAATTTTTCAGTGGTGGTATTTTTATCATTTTGCTAGAGATTACATACAGTTCTCTCATCTCTGCCTTTGTCTTGTAGATTTGTTGAAAATGCAAAAGGGGAGAGGTTTTTGCTCCTTTATTCACCTTGCCCATAAAGATCTTTTGGAGGAAAGATGTCTAAATACCTTTATCTTGTAAATCTTGCCCATTTTTTTGCCGCACTTGCTGCTGCCGTGTTCTAAAAGGCGTTCGGGAGGAGAATTCTCAGTGCAAAATTGTTTGTTGAAGTTCCATACCCGTTAAATCGCAAGAACTGCATGCTTCAGAGATTCACAGCTAGAAATGCTTAAGACAAGCATGAAGTGATGTGTCTGTAGTGATGTATTTTTCCTGGTCTTAAGGCACCATTCCAAAAGGCCCCAGTGTAAAACTGGAATTTAGAGCAGTCGAATGTTCCATTTTGCTTGGTAGCCCCAGCAGTTTGGGTTCCTTCCCATGCTGGGCCTGTGCTCTTTTCATTAGGTGAGTGCTGAAGTTAGTGAACTTGCATCTAGTATGCTAAGTGTGATTTTTGAAGTCTATTAAAGTGATTATATATATATGTATTTTTTTTTTTCTTTTCCTACTTTGATAAGGTACTTGCTGTGGTTTTGTTTTAAATAAGCTTAAGTGTTTTAGTTCACTCGTGTGCATGGATACACCAGCATAATTCCCGGGAGCATAGCAAGAGTGAAAACGTGCCTCTGCTGAAGGTGTGCTGCTATTTGAAGCTGATAGTACAGGATGAAGATTTGCTTTTTGTGCAGTAGCCAAATGCTAGATCACTTTCCCAGAGACTGACAGTTTTAGATCCTCTTTTTTCTCAGAAGTTACTGCTTTTTTTTTCCCTCAGGATGATCTTGCTATTAGGCTACCAAGTTACCTGGGTAGAAACAATCGTCCATCCTGTTGGAGCTGGGCCATTACTTTATATTCAAGAAAGGCACATGATAAAGGGTCATTAATGGCTTTAATACAAAACCTGATTTTTCCAGCATCTTGTCAAGACCTGCTTGTGCATTTTTGTTTAGAGAGGTGGGAAGCTGTAAAGCGAGATGTAAGCATGATCCAAAACTCTTTCTGACTGCATTTACAGTTAAATAACAAATATATTTTAGACTCTGTGGAAATGTTGGAACATACAGCTGCAGCTGAAAATTCAGTTCTGATCCATCCTCAAGAACAAGCAGCTAAAATCAGAATGGAAAATGAGAGAAAGAAGTTGGTAAGTGTGTATATATGTACTTGTCTTAATTATGATGTAAAAAGTGATTTATAGGTGTTTCAGCTTATAAAGCCGTAATAGACCCCTTTAACATGCTGCGAACATTTGAATGAACTTTTAATGAGAATTCCAATTGTAGGTTAATACCTTTTTGGCTTAGGGAAAATGTAGCCAACAATACACAACTTTGAAACCCTGTGTAACAATACTGGAAAGTGTCTGGGATTGTTTAGAGTGACAGGAAAAGCTTACAGATCTTGAATATTTTGTCTCCTAGCTAATTTAAAAAAATCGAATGCAAGAAGTCTTTCATATTTATATGAATGCTACATTATATTTAGAAAATAATAGCTTTGTTCATTATATGCAATATATACATAGTGTATATATTTCATTATATTTTCATTGTATCATAGATGTTTAGAGACCTGCCAGCTATTACGTGGTGGTTTATCAATTAAAAAAAAAGTTGAAATTCAGGTCCTACCTAAATTGTAGAGTTAAAGTTCAGAGATTCAGGAAACATTTGTCAACATAGTGTGTTGCTAGAGATATATGTGGGGGGGAGTAACCAAACTTTCACCAAGGATCTACTGTTTTAACATCTGTTTTCTCCCACTTTTCACCTGTCCAGGTGTATTTATTCCCATGTCTGCATTAACTGTTCTCAAACTCTTCATCACATCCCCATTCAGACCCTGCCACTATAAATTGTTGTCCACCTCATCTTTGTCAGTGCTTTGAAAATTTTCCTCACTTCCATTCTAAAATGAAATGTGCTGTTGCTCCATGTGGATAGAAGTGATTTGTAGATGAAAGATACTTGGAAAGAGAATAAAAATAAACAAAACACTTCAGAGATTTATGGAGTGCTCTTAAACTGGTTATACATTAGCAATTTTAAAAATTTTGTTAGACTCAAATTAACATTTAAATGCATTGAAATCTTGATGAAAAGCTCTATAAAATGCAAAATAGGCTTCTGAATACAGTCTAAAAGAAAGACTTCCTTTGCAGTCTCTGGGAAATTATAATTTATCTTGAATGATTACATTTTGATTTTTATCCATTCTGTTAATGGGTAGATCAAAAGAGCACAATAACAAACAGATTCAGGGACTGTTAGAAATACCTAGCCAGGCAACTAAAAGTATTCTTGTAAACTTTGGAATTATTTTTTAAGGCCTCTTACAATTTGGAAAAGCTTGTCATACATAAGCAATAAAATTTCTGGTACAAGTTGCACGTTGGAGCAAAGTTTTATGTGTGGTGGTGTGGGTGTTTTTTTCCTCAAATTGTGTAGATTTTTTTTTCAATAGATTGAGCAAATAGAGCAACAGAAACAGGAACAGCTGGCCTTGCTAAAACAAATTGAAGAAAAGAAAGCACGTTTGGAGGCTGATTTTCTGAAGATCCAAATGCAAACCTGTTCAGAGGAGGCTAAGAACAAAGAGGAGGAGGAAGAGAAAGGTCAGCCAGTACAAAGCTGCAGCGTTCCTTCTCCAGATCAACAGAAAGAAGTGGAACATGAGGTGAAGAATTGCAGAAAGTTGTGTGTGTGTGAATTATTTTCTTATAAGAATCAAGAGCACCAATAGCTAGTTCTAAATTCTGTCGATCTCAACCTTGTTTTTAGTCCTCAGGCCATGAATCAGAAGCTCTTATACATAAAGACCACAACTTTTTTGTCTAATCTAGAAGCTTGTATTTCCCATGATATCAGAAAAACGCTTTGAATATTTGATTATCTTTGCATAGTTCTGGGGACAGCAAATATGTATAAAATAGCTGCTAGTAAAATCTGACTAGAGTCGTGTAATGATTATGTGTGTACAAATATCCTCCTTTTTGAAGGAAAAAAAATCTTAGGAAAAAAGAAAAGGAAAAAAAGCACCTACACCTTTTTGTCTTTATCTAAATCCTAAACATCTACTTAAATGAAGGGATATTTATTGTGGATATTGAGGAAAAGTAGCCTTTATTTTTATTTTTTAATCTTTTTTTAAAAAATTTTGAACCAGTTGCACAACGTTTATTCTTCAAAGAATCTGTTTGCCTTGTAAAAGCAAACGTTAGATCATTGCTCCCTCACTTTGCTACCGGGTACACTTACCTCCCTGATCTCCCTGAGCTAAGCACGCTGACTTTGATGGTATATGCTAGACTTGCCAAGAGAGGCTGTAGCTGTAGGCCACGTGTTCCAAAAACTGCTTTAGCTTCAGTGCCCGAGGCTGAAATCTCACAGACTTCAAGTGACAGGGAGGTTTCTGTAGACTTGGGAGAGCAAACATATAGTTTAAGATTGTTGCCTTAACAGTTTTCTGTGAGTTACTTGTATATTTCTACTTAAAATTATTCAATTTCAATTAGTCTGGAAGTACTGCTGTGTCAGAAACTAGAAGTCCTAGAGAAGACAGCCATTTACAGATGATTCGTAATTATCAACAGCGTCTTCTACAGCAAAATAGGTAAATTACTTTATAAAATGAAAGCTCTGACTTGCCTGCTTCAAATTAATTTAAATTGCTTTGATTATTGAAAATGATGTTAGTCTTTGCACCAGTCTGGAAAGATTCATGTTTTCTGTATGATTAGGCTGCACAAACAGACAGTTGAAGAAGCCAGAAAGCGTCTACAGGAGTATCAGAATAAACTGAAGCAAAGATACTCGGCTGCTGCTGTAACACCTTCAAGCTCTGTGGAAACAAAATCAATGAATTTAAAGCCTGTCTTAGAACCAGTTCTACAGAGGCAAAGAGCGCAACGTACGCAGCAGCAGTCACCCAAACAAGTTCATGCAGAAGACCATGGACGGTCACCACCTGTTTTTTCCAGCCTATGTAATATTCCTGAAAGCACATCATCACAAAATCAGGAGGAGCAAATGCATCATGTTTATCCTGGTAGACATGCACAGCCTCTAGAAACATCAAAACTGAGGTATGGTGAGTTTAGCTTGCCGTGGAGCTGTCCTTCACAGGAACCAGTGAGACCGCTGGAAACCTCCCCTGATCAGGTCAGGGAGCCATCTCCGTTCCGGTTACCACCAGCCGTAGGCACACAAGATGTTGCTGCAGTCAGAACACAGCCAGAAGCACGTGTACAGCAGGTTAGGTTTGCTTTGCCTGCAGAAGATTTCTCTGAGCCCTCAGAAGCAGAGCACTTTCAGGAATCATCTCAGATGATGTCTGACCATCAAGCAGAAACAGAAGCTGTAGAAGAGCCTCCACTCACAGCACCCCTTATGCCAGCCACAGGATCTCATGTGGTACAGGCCGCCACAGCTGATCCTTTGGTAGGTCAGCAGGGGTCTGTAGGGAGCACCATCAAAACAAGCCTTGAGCCCACCGCTCGTGCTGAACCTGTGACTTTATCTCATGAAGAAGGCGTTGAGGAGTTCTTGACATCAAAAAGTGGAGAGGCATCTTTGTTAAATTATTCTGGTATACTGAGTTTAAGGGATAGGATGCTGGCCTCATCAGAAAGCATCCAGGCTCAGCAACGGTATTTGAAAGAATTGCAGGAGCAGCTAGATGCACAAAGAGAAGCTCTTTTTTCTCGACAGAAAATACAAGAACAACTACTTTTACAGAAGCAGGATAAATTGAAGGAACAGATGCAGAGGCAACAAGACGCTTTGAAAGAATTTCTGAACAAGCAGGTAAGCTTTATAAATGGTTCACATGGTGAGTCAGCTAGTAGATGATAAAACTTTAGGGTGAACAGTAGGATCCCATAATGAAAATTTTAATTAGGACTTGTGATCTGTAGTTCTTTTCCATAACTTCTTATTTCAAAAAGTTTCTTTTTATGTGCACATATTAAGGAAATGTTTTGATAGTTGCACTCCTGACTTGTAATTTTGCTCGTTTCTGGGTAATGGGAGAAAAGTGCAAGTTTATTTTGGAGTTCCTAATGAAACCTCTTTTGCCCTTTTTTTAACCTGAAGCCATCTTAGAAAAATAACTGTTTCCTCGAGCCTTGCTATTGCAGTCTTCATACAGCTAAAATTCCTGAACTCAGGAGTGGAAAAGTACAAGCAGACTTTTCAGGAATTATTCCTCTTAAAAATGCTGATTATTCTAATAAAATCCAACAAATGCGTTGAAAACCTAGCCAATTGTTTTATCATGCTAGGTTTGTAGAGCTAAATATAGCATCTTTGTGCCCAAATGTTTCAGTAAGATAGACAAGGCACTTGAACTTCTTTCTCAAACTAGAAAGCTTAGTATTGTAAAATATACCCACAAGAAAATGCTGGCTTAATAAATGAGTATAAATATAATCTTAAGTAATGCTGCTCTTTTTTTTTTCTATTTAAGGTAAGACGTATCAGCACAAATGAAGAAATGACAGAAGCACTAATGCCTGACTGGATCAACAGGAGTGACATTTTCCAAGACTCAGAAAACTACCGGCAAGAGAACTGTGGCATGAGTAAACTTCACAGAAGTGAAATGATTTCGCAGTGCATCGATCTAGCTGGGCAAACTGGTAAGGCTGTTACAGCATTTTGTATTACAATATTTTTTTTCCTCTTTTTGCTGCTGAGATGCGGTTCTCTTCCATTTGCCCAAGCTGATTTGATAGATACGTTGTAACATGCCAGGGGATTTTAATCCACAGAACTTTATCTTGCAGAACAGCCTGAGAAAGTTCTACATAGAGAGCAGAAGTGGAGATCTTCCAAACCACCCGTGACAAAAGTCAAGTTAGGGCTTGACTTGGAACAGCATGAACTCAGTGTTATTCCAGAGGTAGACACACCGAGGAGTTGCAACATTTCTTTTGCAGGTAAAATATATTGTATATATTTGATAAAATATATTGTATATACACACACACATATATGTATATACACATGTATATATGACAAATGATTCTAAGAAATATAGATTGGAGGAAATGAATCTTTTCTGAAGCCTTTGAGCTGATTGATTGTAAAATAATAGCTGATACTGTTGCCCTAAAGTATAATTTGTACACCATCCTAGGGAGCTATTGTTGAGAAAAACTTATCCTATCAAGGTCTGACTAGAAAAATATATCCAAAATAAAAATCCAGTGAGAAAAGAAAATACACTGTAATTCCGGGACTGAAGTTTCCTGTTGATTTTTCTGTTGGGCATATGATAAAATTTGCAGGGTCTATGTTAAAAATTCCTTTCATATCAAAGATACTAGATTGAATGCAGAATAAAGTCTTATGTAGCTATTCCTACCTTGTTTTCTCTGAGGGTTTAATCAGATGTGAACGTATCAGTTAACTGCAAAAAGAACCATCAGAGCTTATGGAAGGGTGTTTAAAAGTTTAGCTTTGGAGCATAGCCAGAATGAGTGAAGTCTTTAAAACAAGGAGCTAGTATCTAGTTTCTACAGAATTTTTATATTAGCTCTTTAATGTTTTCAATTACAGAACACTGTAACAATTTCAGAACAACTCCACAAAGCAGTTACTGGTTTCTGTTACCATTTGTGTGCAGTACTTAGTAATTCTTTGTAAGGAACAGTAAGTAACAGGTACAACAAACTGACGTTTTCTAGATGCAAACATTTAATTCTTACCCCTCCACACCTCAATTCACCCAAGTTTCTTTGCAGCTAAAATCTAATGAATATTTTACAAAGCTTTAATATTGTGCTAGTGTTTCTAAAAGAGCAAAGCAGAACAATCCAAGTAATTACAGACCTGTCAGACTGGCGTTGATCTTGAGCAAAATAATGAAACAGCTGATATGGGACATTTTTTAATTAAAGAAAAGTAATTAATGTTAGCATCAGTTTATGCAGAATAATTCTTGTTGGGCCAATTTGGTGTCTTGATTAGGTAACAAATTTCTGTTGGTGAAGGGTTTGATTGAAGAATATGTTTATATTCTTAAAAGCACTTGACTTAGTACTACACTATTTCATTTAAAAAAATATCAAAATACATACCTAAAAATGCTTCTGAAATATTATCCAGTAAAATATTAGAGTAGGGAATGCTTACATGCTGTGTAAATCCCCTTCTGATCCACAGGTGATTTATGCCATTATTATTTGTTAGTTGTGTTAGATAATAACAAATTGAACTTGAGTTTTTTAATTGGATTGGGTGGCCAAAAGGGGCTGTTGGTGGGGTGAAAGGGTTGGGGAGAAAGGAGATCTTAATCCAGAGCAGAGAATTTGTGTTGCATAACTATATCTAAACTGATTCAGTGCTTTAAATTCAGGTAAAACAGATTCTGTTGGTGGAGAATCTTCTTCCACTTCAACTGTTGGGGAGTTTGCATATGTGAAATGTTACAGTCCTGCTCTTCGGAAGGATGGCAGGTCACCTGGGAGCACAACAAACTATGAGGAACACATTTCTAGTGAAAGTCCAAGGCAAAGGAAACAGTCCGGGTTACTACAAGAGCTGTTGCTGATGAGTGCTGAAAATTCCTGCGGTTCAGGTGAGGAGATGCTCATCCTTTTGAGGAACTGCGTGAGTACCATTCTGCACTGCTAATCTTACTGCTACGTATGTACCATGTAACCTGACTTGTTATAGAATATTCAGTGTTATTTAAATACAGTTTAATTTCAAGTGTAAAGAATGGAATTTCAATAAGTGTCTGTCTTAGAAGGACTGAATTTTGGGGTTTAATTTTTTTTCTTGTGATCCACTACCATTCTAGTAACCTGTGTTCATGCTATAGTGATCTGCAGTGCTAGTCAAGAGTTTTTCATCCTACGCATGTGCTTCGAATCTGTAACCTGTGGAGCTGTCTGTAAAGAAGCCTCTTTTGTATCACCTGATTGCTCTGCCTTTTCCATCAGAATCTCATGCATGCATAGGGAGCCAACTGCTAGAGAAAACTGCAGAAGCTGTTGTTTCTCTCCTGAGGGAGGTACCTTCTGCCAGAGTGTTTGTAGGGTGCTCAGGTGGGCAGCTTCACCGGGTGGGAACCTATTTTGAGCAAGCGCAGTGGTGGGCCTGAGTCAGTACCCAGTGATTCCTTTAGAGACACAACGGAAATTAATGTTTAAAGAGAACTCTGAATTGTTAATATACTGACACAGACATCCACAGAAAGTTCTCTTTCTGTAAGGAATTGCTCGGAAATTTAGTTGAGACAAACTATAGAAGGCTGAGTGTAACCAATAGCTTAAAGAAACAACCTTGAAAGAAACAGCTGGTAGCAACGATGGAGAGAAAAATAATGCAATGATGTAAGGATTACCTTAGTTCTGCTATTTTCTGTTAATCTCTGAAGAGCTTTTATTAGAAACTACACTGTTGAGACTGGTCTGTGTCCATGGATAACAAAGTTACTATGATTCCGTAAATAAATAGCAGTTGTTTTGGGTACCACAAATAAAGCAAGTTGTGGATGTTCAAAATAATGTTATTACAGGGTTGTTGAAACCTGCTAAGCACGTTATGGGTAGCTTAGCTGCCTTATAAAAGGACAGAGGTAACTGGTCTTAGGCAAACAAGTAAAGCAGGTTTCTATGAAGTTCTTCAAGCACTTGGACTAACAAGTGGATGCCAAGGGGTTTAAATCCTACAGTTTTTCCCTGCCTGTAAGAAATTCAGCTCGTCTCTTTAGTCTTGGAAGAGCTAACTCAAAGGCTCCAGTACTTCCAGTTGCACTGCATTTGCATCTCTTCAAATTTCTGCAGGTTGAAATGCAGTTTGTTGTAATTCCGATTGAAAAATGGCACGCTTGACTTGCTGTGAACTCTTATTCAAAGTTTGTGAAACACTTACTTGAGCAATGTGAAGTTTAATATGGGATGACAGCACCTCATTGTCCGTTAATTTTCAGCATCCATCCAAACTAAATACATTATTAGAGCTGCTAATGGGTTGTTTTCAGCGACTTCGCTGCCATATGTACGTCTTTATGAGCAACACAGCTCTGTGGTATGCACCTCTTGTTTTTTGCTAGAGTTTTCACTGCTGCCCCAAATCTTAACTTTTAACTTAGTTTGTGCCGAGACATCCTTTTCAATCAAGACTTAATAGGAATTGAACTTGCTTTAAATCAGTACACCTAAGTACGTTAGCTCACTTCCTTTCAATTGCTTCCTTTAATTCTCAGAATAGTCCTTTTGAAATGTATATTTAAATTATCGCCAAAGAATTTGGGTTTTAACAGTATTTGGAGACAAGATTTTCTGAGTAAGTTTTAGAAGTATTGCTCAATCACCAGTTTCCAAATTAACAAAAAATACCATACTGTAGTCTTTTTACATAGCATTATATATGAACAGTGTAATGGTTTATGTAAGAGGATTAGGAAACCACCATGTGAACATCCATATTTATACAGAAAAGCAAAGCTTTATGTGATTATGTATTTAGGAGCATTGTCCTCTTGAGCAGTTCAACAAACAACCCAAGCTGTCAACAATATCTTCTTTGTAATTTGAAGTCTGTAAAGCACTTAACGGCACTTGGAGTAACCGGTACAGTATTTTCATAAAGAAAATCTAGTTTTTCTTAAAGTTTTTAAAGATAGAAAGTTAGGGTGCTTTTGAAGTTGCAACTTATGATGGTAGCTGTGATTTCATTTTTCTACTTGATTCTAACTAGATCGTGTTTGCAGTTGTCCCATGTTTTCATAGAATATCCTGAGTTGGAAGGGACCCACAGGGATCATCGAGTCCAACTCCTGGCACCACAGAGGTCTACCCAAAAATTCAGCACGTTTTCAAGAGACATAATTGTCTCTCTAAAGATAAGAGCAAGTGAGTGCTTTCTGTGTGCGATCTTGACCTTACCCTTTAAAGAGAGATT
This sequence comes from Anser brachyrhynchus, assembly GCF_964034855.1. Classification (NCBI taxonomy): domain Eukaryota; kingdom Metazoa; phylum Chordata; class Aves; order Anseriformes; family Anatidae; genus Anser; species Anser brachyrhynchus. The sequence continues at coordinate 200,830,299 of NC_137694.1, read as the reverse complement.
CGTGGTGGTTTCTAGCTTTAATGTATAGCTTTACAACTTGCAAGTTGTACTGCTTTGTAATTATAGGACTACCAGATGTGCACAGATCCTATTAATCACTATTCACTTGCTTTTTCAAAGTAAAGCATTAGAGGTAGAAAGGTCAAAGTCATACAGGTTCTGAAAAAGATGAACTTGGTAAACTTATTTAGATACTTTATCAATAAAGGTGTTTCATTTGATATGAGGTTTGTCATTGGGTGACAGGCATATTCTTTTTTTTGGGATTTCCCTAACTATCCTTATTTCTCTCCTCCAATTGTTACAAGAAGGAAAAAAGAACCCCCTCCAATTTAGATGCAGACAGATCTGGATGTAAAGGTGGTCTCGAGGACTACTTTTGGTTAAGGAAGGATGAGTCCCTAAATCCCTGCTGAAAAATCCATAAATCCATACTGAGCGGTCACAAGTGCTACACAAACTGGTCAGCCGGTTAGCGGGCAGAGGGGACAGGTAATGTTAGAGTGATGTTGCAGGATTTGCCTCGCTGGTGGCACTGATTCAGATTGCTCTCTCTTACCATGCCACTGATGTCTCACAAGATGAGTTAGAAACTGAACATATTTGAGAATTCTTCAGTTCGGTTAAAATGAGCTAACAGAACGTAAATTGTTAATAGGGAATTGCAGAGTAATCCTACAGATGAGACATTTTGGTTGCATAAACCTTATTTCCTTAGGGAAATCATCTTGGAAATAGTGACTAGACTTGATGCATACAGCTTTTTCACAGTTCTCCTTACCGGCCTGTAAACAAACCTTTCTATTTACTCACCTTGGGCTTTGAGTCTCCTTGAGCAGCGTTCCAGATGCAATTACTTTCATGTAATGCCACCCTAAACAGAGATGTTATTCCATGATTATTTTTTGTGTAACCTAAGACTTCAATTTATTTTTAATAATCCCAAATATTTGTCCATAATTCATTATTGCAACAGGTTGTTTTATCCATCACCAATTTAGCAAACTAGTGTGGAGTACAACTTTCTTCCCCCTGTGGTTGGGTTTGGACCGGTCCCTGTTTTTCATTGTCTTCACAAATGATTTGTCGCTCAGTCTTACGCCTTTCAATTGCACCATAAAATTATTGCTGTTACTATTTTACTGCAATTTCAGTTGAATAAATTGCATTCTGGGTATTACAGCCTCATTTTTTAAACACATTTTAAACACTGTGGTGGCCGGGAGGTTGAAACGTGAAAGTCCTATGTAGATGTCAGGAAGCTGTGAGGAACAAGAGCCTTGCACTATTATTTTGGAGGGAGGGGAAAAGAATTAAAAAAAGCCCCTCTTTGTGAGCCACCAAGTACAGTTTTTAAGGATATTACTGTAATAAAGACATGAGATATGAGCATGTTGTATTTTTAACTCTGAAATCAGTAATTAATTTGGTTTATAGCACGGAATTGCTGCTGTTTGTCCCTTGTATTTATATCACAGAACAACGCAGTTATTGCAGTATAGGAATAAAACGTTTGCCGAATGGCTTTTAATAGAATTTATATAAAAGAGTATCAGATACTTGAATCTCCTCTCATATGTATCCTAAATTACTGCCTGTCACTCTGATAGGCTTTATAAAATAAAGCATTTATTTCAGAGAACTATCGAATCTTGATGTAAAGATATCAGAAAAAAGAATTCAGTGCCCTCCACGGTAGCTTGTTTCAGCATTTAATTATTCTAAAATAAGCAGTCTATTTCCAGCTCCCATATGTCCTACAGCCATTTCTTGCCACTGCTTCTTGTTACAACGTTCTTTGAGGTTTAGATGAAAGGACATTTTTTTCAAGGCCTTGGTTATTCTCACGGTCATCCGCCTCCTATATTACGGTCCCAAGAAGAACAGCAGACTTGTGCACTGTATCTGGACTGGATTACATGACTGGCAGCCAAGGAGCTCGCTGCCACCTTGTCCTACTCAAATTTTAAGTTATATTTACCATGAACCTGAAGACTTTTGTCATGCACTTGACTTACAGTTTTACCTGTACTGCAACAGCGTTAACAGACCCAGATTTGTATAAAGCCGAGATAACTTTTACAGTTGCAGTGCTACTGTGTTTGTCATTCTTCCAGTCTTTGTTACTTGCAAATTCTTTTGCCAGTGGCTCTGTTCAGTTTCTGATCAAAATGCCATGAATGATCAGGATCAAGCTTACTAGAAACTTTGGAGAACTGGAGAGGGAGGTCCTTCTGAGAACTGTTTTCCCCTTTATTTTGAGATCTGTCATCTAGCATTTAAAATAGTAACATAGTAAATGAATTAAGAATAGATTAATGTCTCTTTTAATTCAATAAGTATATTTTAGATGTTATTTCCTTTCGTTTCTTGTACTTCCTCCTAGCAGTGTAACTGGGTGACAGTGGCTAGAGGAAGCCTTGGATTATTATTTTTTCCTCTTTCTTTCCTAGAAGGAGTTTCAAAATGTTTGATGCTGACTTCAATAATTAATGCAATACTTAAGTATCTTATTCCACTGACGTTGTTTCACAGAGGAAACTTCTTCCGCTTTGTGTAGTAGGAAAACCAGAACATCTGGGTTCCATCTTCTAGTAAGAAATGGAGTTTCAGTTCATACAAGGGACACATTAATGTTAGAAGTCGCAATGTTATGAGATCTACCTAAGGATAGAGCCTTGCAGATGCCAGAAATTTGAAATGTCACTGTCATTAGCAGCCCTAGTAGAACTGGAGAAAACGTGTGAACTTAACTTCCCCAGTTTGAGTTAAATTTCTGTTGGATATTTAACACATTTCCTTGAAAAAGTGAGAGCAGACCTAACGGATTGAGAGCAGCCCTGAGGAAAAGGGCCTGGGGGTGTTGGTGGATGAGAAGCTCAACGTGAGCCAGCAATGTGTGCTTGCAGCCCAGAAAGCGAACCGTATCCTGGACTGCACCAAAAGTTAGGTAATTTTAAAAAGGTAATAAAAAGTTAGTTAGGTAATTCGTAGTCTCTGATTTCTATGGTCTGCTTTGCTTTGTAATCATTGTCGTGGTAGAGGGCAGAAGGATTCCTCCACCCCAATGAAATGGTTGTAGGAACACTACCAAAGACGTATTTCATTCTGCAAAGCCAAAGCATGAATTTTTAGCTCTTCAGGCATGGTCTACAGAGATCAGTCATGCTAATCAGAAATTGTGGTACAGTGGAACAGAAAGTATAATGTAAGTGAGACGAAAGAAGTAAGAATGGGCAAAAATCAGTGCCTAACAGTGAGGACAGCCGCCGTAGAGTATTACTGCCATCTGGTGTTAAAAAACAAAAACAAACCAACACTAACAACTGCTTTCTATTCCTTCTTGCTTCTATTACATTTTGTTCAGCTCAGTCCCAAGATTCTCTTACAGCTCAAGATTCACCAGTTCCTGCTGTTGAAGTTGGAGAGAGCACACCACGTTCTGGACCATCGTTCAGAAGCATTCATGCGGTTAGTCATAGCAAAGTAACTGTGTAACATAATTTACTCTTTGTGATGGGTTTAGCTGGAATGCTAAGATGATGTGCAGAATGGGTGGTAAGGCCCTGGCACAGGCTGCCCAGAGAAGCTGTGGATGCCCCATCCCTGGAGGTGCTCAAGGCCAGGCTGGATGGGGCTTTGGGCAACCTGGTGTGGTGGGAGGTGTCCCTGCCCATGGCAGGGGGGTGGAGCTGGGTGGGCTTTACGGTCCCTTCCAAGCCGAGCCATTCTGTGATTCCATTCTAAGCTGTCTCCTCTTCTGGGTCTCCTTGCCGAAGGTGTTCAACAGGGCAGGTCCCAGGTTAGACCCCAGTCATGCTCCCCTTCTTCCCCACTTGCAGGGGGAGTGTCACCCACTAATCCCTGTCCTCTGAGCCTGGTCAGCCAACCAGTTTTCTGCCTGTCTGGCTGGCCGTCCATCCAGATTGTAGCATCCAAGCTCAGATACAAGAATTTTTAGAGAGACTGTCAAAGGCCTTTGCGAAATCAATGTCAATGATACCCACTGCTTTTCTTTATCCAAAGATCCTGCTGTTTTGTCAGTGGACAAAACCACTATTTAAAAATTACTGTTTGTTTATAGATGTATGGAAACATTTATGCAGACAGTATGTATATTTGTGTGTGTGTGTACATCTGTGTATACACACTGCCTTATATAAATACTTAATATAAGTGAAAACAATGGAGGGAATGGGTTTCCTAGTTTTCTGTCTTAATGTATGTTTTAATTCAAAGTTTGGGAGAAATAAAATGTTAACATCTCATCCTTCAAACCTTCAAAATTTGGAAGTACCCTCATTCCCTATTCTGTGACTGTAGAGCTTTCTTCAAAATTAAGGAAGACAATATTTTAGAATACTTTGTATATTTAGGTGTAAAACTAGAATTAAACTGTTAAGTCACTCCCCTATATTCAGAAGGCACAGACTTGAAGGTGCTGGTAAAATTCCTGACTTTTTCATGTGTTTCATTTATGTTCCTCTGAGATCTACAATTCCACTGAAGTAGGTCTGTGATGAGAAATAGCCAAATCTGACCACCAGGAGATAAAATAATCTTCCAGGTGTAATGATTTGTAGACAGTTCTGAGAGGCTTGGTGTGTGTGGGTGTGTGTGCGTGTGTGTGTGTTGGGGGGAGGGGGCTGCTGGGGGCATTTGGGTCTGGGAGCTGGGCTGTGAATGTTGCGTGCTGAGCAATGATGAGTTCCTATTTTGCCTGACTGCCAAAAATGAAGGCTTCTACACTTGAACTGAGCTCAGAATAAAAGCTGTGGTTTTAAAGTTTCAAATAGTGTCTGAATACAAGGTAACAGATATGTTACTTCCTCCTAGGAAGTGCTTTCTAAGGTAGCGTCCCCAGATTTGGGTTCAGAGGCTTTCATGAAAGCGATACCCTGTGATTTATCTTCAACAGTTTCCACTGGAAGCTTTTTGACTAGCGAAACGTTGGATGCCAGCCCTATTGACACTGGTAAGTGTTGGGGTTTTGTTATTTTTGTAAATGAAAAATTGTGTTCTCTCCCTTATTCTATAGCAGAATGGATCTGGCTGACTGGACATAAATCTGTCTGAAAAAGGTTAATATGGAACTTCACTTAGGAATTGTCAATACATGTTTTAGAGTATAACTGGAATATACACATTCTGTGCTTGTGAGCTTTTTAAACTTGTAATTTAGCCTTGTAACACATCAGGTTTGGCAAAGGATATTTTAATAAGCAACTGTAACACTAACAATTTTCAGGTGGCACAATTTTTAGAAAATATGATCCCCAAACAATACACTGATGGAAGTTTTCCAATCAGTATATACGTTCAATTTTTAGAGTTGTCCTGCTGTTAGGAGAATTGTGTCAATATCTTGTTGCACCAAAGTGTTACCGTAGTAATTTCCAATATCTTGTAAAAATGCCACTTTTGATGCCACGTTGACTTGGAAGTGTGTTTGTTTCCTTTTTTGCTTGCAGGCTGCCTCTTGATCTTAAGTTAGCATTGTATAAAATTAAAAATTAGATCTTTATAATGTATAGTCATTCCTCTCTATACTGGCTTTATCACCTGTGAACATGGAAGGTGGGTTGGAAAGTGATTATGTAGTGACCTGTAGATTTATTCACTTTAAGGCTTAATATTGTCTTAATCTGAATTGTATCTGATCTCATTTGTACCCATATATGTGTATGAGTTATTCCATGTTCATAAACCAGTCCTTGAAGATTACTTCTTGAGCCACTGAAGTCTCAGGCTGGCTCTATTTTAACTCCAATCTTCTGAATGTGTAAGTGGCATTTTGAGTAACAAACTTTGTAACTTGCATCAAATTGTGTCTTCCTTATGTAAAGCTCAAACTCTAAGATCATTTGCTTGCAGCCTTTCTTTCCTATTGTTTTTAGTTGTAAAATATAAGGTGTCAGTATTGATTGGAGACAGCTTACAAAAAACCACAAAACTAAAAAAAAACCACCAAGAATCCAGATGTTAAGGGTATTTCAGGGTATTAAGCAGTGTGTTTTCAGGTGAGTTCATGTGAGTGGCTTATATGAAAAACCGTGTGAACACCGAGCTTCTTATTTCAGGATTGTCTTCTGACAGTACGGAAGACCGAATTTTGAAAAAACCAGCAAGCTGCCCTTGGAGCTCCTTGCTGCCTTTTATCTCGCCGCAGAGGCAAGAGAATCTGTCAAGAGCACCTGAAACCTGGTTGTCAGAAGGGGAAGTGTACCTTTATAAGGACAGTGAGATTCAGCAGATCTTGGAGAAATGTGGTGGAGATTTGAAGTCTTCATCAGAGAACAATGTGCATTTCCAAGGTACCTGCGATTTTAAAGCATTTATGTGTTACACTGTCATACGGAATGAGGGTTATGCATTTCTGCATTATATTCAGCTTATATTTTATTGTCAGTGTGTTCTAACTGCTTTAAAGATGTTCGTCATCCTTTGCTTTATGTATATGTCTGCATAGTATAGCGCAACAAAAAGATAATCTGATCAGACATCTGATCATATTCTGTGCAGCTTCCTGCTACTATGGCTAGACTGTTTCTGTTGTCTGTGCTGATCTTATTGCTTGTGTATCTATAACTCTGTATTAAGGGATTCAGAACAGATAACAATATATAATACTTACCAACTATCAACCCTATCTGAATGAAACACCGATTAACAGGCTGCCAGAAGGTCTGTGCTCTCCTCTGTGCACAGTTCTGTGCTAAGTGCACGTTTAATGATTCATGAAAATAAAACATCTTTATTAGCTGTCGTGGCGATAACTCCAGTGTTTTAATTTGAACTACTTCCTTCTGCAGTGTCTTTGGAAACGTGGAATCATAGAACTTTAGATTCATCTAAAGAAGGGACTTCTACTTGTGATCCAAATTCTCCTTCCTGCTCAAAGCAGAGCCAATTTATGCCAGGTTGCTTAAGGCCTTTTTGAGCCAAGTTCTGATTATCTCCAGCGGCAGAGATTCCATACCACCCAGGCAACTTGCTTAACAACCTTCACTGGGACTTTTTTTCTTTGTATCTAACCAGAATTTCCTGTGTTCCATCTTTTGTCAATTATCTTTTCTTCTGTCACTGGGCATGTTCAAGAAGAGCATGACTGCATCTTCTCTTTACTTTCTTTTAGGATGTTGTAGATGCCAGAGATGTCTGTTCCTCACCTCTTTTCCCACACTGAAGCCTTTTTGTAAAACTGAACAAACCCAGTTTTTAAGCTTCTCTTCAAACATCATGTGCTTCATCCTTCCTCTAATCACCGTTAAGTCTCCTCGCTGGACTTGCTCCATTGTGTCAGTGTGTACTTTTCATACTGGGAAGCCCTAAATAGGATACAGTGCTTCTTACGCAGTCTTGCAAGTACTTAACAGAGAGCTTCTTGACTGTAGATTTTCATTTAAAAGTAAAATAAAACCATCACTTTCTTGCTGCTGTTTGTACCTGCGTTGTAAGAGTTGGATGTTGTAATTTTTATTTATTTATTTTTTTTTACAAACTACTATTTGTATGCCTGCAGAATTCTGTGTGCTCTACTTATTCCATCTGAAAAATAACCTCTTCTCTTATAGCTCTGGCAGCTGAGCTTGATTTTCCTGAAATGGAGAGGCATTTTCCTAACTCCCGTCATCAGCTCTTTCAGCCTTTGGAACCAAGTCTTGACTTTGATATTTCATCATCCATTTCTCAATACAAGATTTCCCAAGACAACAGAGAATTTAGGAAGGTACTACAGAAAAACTCTGGCTTAAAATTTATGTAAGATTGAAACGTGTAATCCTTATACTGTGTTCTGTTTATATGAAAAAAGATTTTGATATATGTAGAACTGGAGGCATTTTTGCTGTTAGCAAGGAGCAATGTGATCTAAAAAGCAAAAATTTCAGTTGACTTTTTATCCTTCATATTCCTGAGAAAATGAAATCTTAATTGGGATTTTTTCTGCCACTAGACTTCAACATTTTCAACAGAAAGTCAAGACATGTCTGCATTTCTAGATGGGCGAAACTCCAGTCTGAATATACAAAGAGGCAGTCTGCCTTCTAGTCTTGAAACAAACAAGCCTGACACCATTACATCAGAAGAAGAGTCTTTTAAAGAAAATGGTATTCTGGGTATGTACAATGTAGTCTGATCTATGCTTACAAAATCAAACCATCTTTAGTATGGAATTACCAATCCTTAAAGTTGGTTTGCTGGGTTGAAACTGGAAATGAACTCTTCCCTTCTAAATCAACAGTTGCTACTTAAATACAGAAGCAGACCCTGATATTCATATACTCTAACAGATATCTTGTTACAAACACCATTACTCCGAACATTCCCCTCCTCCTCCTTTACCTCAGCCTTTATTGCGGAGCATGACACCACACAGTGTGGGACATCCCTTTGGCCAGTCTGGGTCAGCTCCTGGCTGTGTCCCCTCCCAGCTCCTTGTGCACCCCCAAGTACCTCGCTGGCAGCACCAGGAGCTGAACAGCCCTTGGCTCCGTGTGAGCACTGCTCTGGGACAGCTAAACATCGGTGTGTTATCACTGCTATTGTCATCAAAAATCCAAAACACAGCACCATACCAGCTAGTAGCAAGAAAATTAACTCTATCCCAGCCAAAACCATGATGTGTGTGGTAATTAGGATGTTAGTGAACAAGTATCAGTGCTGGCTGAAACCAATAGTTTAATTAGTTTTTTGAAAAATTGGTTCATGCATACATCCCTCATTTTGTACATTTGAGGAAATAATTCAATTTATGAAACTTTGATTTTTGAGGCATGTGTTAGAATTTCTGTAACCTTATTTCTCTTTTATACACTGTGTCCTTCAAGAAACCGTCGGACTTTCCTCTTGCACTGTTGAGTTGCACCAACAGTCACTGTGTACTGCATGTGAAATTTGTTCTGATTATAAATTGCCTTATCTACCTTCAGAATGAAGGAAGAGAGAAAGGAATAAACTTTCAGATGACAATGTAATAATTAGTAGATTAAAAGCTTATGATTCTACAGCAACACTAAGCTAACAGCAGCTCATAACTGGAAAAGTTTTTTTGTTAACGTTCTGCAGTTGAATTATTAAAATTATAAACTTAAATTATAAATAAACTTAATAAATTATAATAAACAATATATTAAAATTATAAACTTAATAAATTATAAATTATAAACATTATAAATGATAAACTTAATCTGTAACATATTCTAAAGAAAGAACTGATCTGAAATTCCAAACACAGTGAGCAGTAACATAAGTATTTCTGAAGTTCTAAGTCACCAAGAACCAGGTGTTTCAGCACAATGGTGCTTTAATAGAAACTGATCAATAACAGTAAAAGTAACACAGTATTTATGTAGTGGATGTATGAATAACATAAATGTTCCTGGTTATTTGCATATATATCCACATAATTTTGGGAAACACATACTGGTCATGTTTAAAGCTGCAAGCAACCGTGCTAGGTTTTATTATGCTTCTTTCACTTTTGATAGCAGGTACGAGTGCAAAAGAAAATGCCAGAAAAGGCTTACACCGTGAGACTACCTCTGGTGACAGCAAAGGGGATTTAGCAAACTCCTGCTAGCTGTAACATTCACTTTCTAAATTGCTCATAGAAACAATCTTTGTGCTTTAAACTTCTCTCTTATATTTCCTCATCTCTTTTAAGTTTTCTTTTTATGATCCCAAACCAATTATGCTTGGGCTTTAAAATAAAAAAATAATTAAAAACAAGCAAACAAAATACAAATAACAGGATGAGAAATCAAGAACTAATTCAGGTTGTCAGTTTGAGGTAGGTTGATATTTAGTTCCATCATCTGGAGAATTTTCTAGCGATGGCTGATATTACAGTGTAATTCCTCCCTCCCTGTAGTCTCTTTCAAGATTTTTAATAATTGCTATTTATCTGGAGACAGTATTCCTTATGCATATAAAACCAGATATCTTGTTAAACAAAACAAAAATTTCTTTAACAGAAACACTTAAAGATTTAGATGATATATTGCTATCAATATAAAAAACAAACCAAAAAACCACTACCACTAAAAAAAAATTAATAATGTGATGCTGGAGTCTGTGTAACTGATTTTATCAATCTTATGTCAGAGGCATATTAAAAATATATGTATGTATTTAAAGAAACCTTGTTTGTTTGCTAGATGCTGTAGTACTGAAATGCCTTCCCAGTAATTAAAATACTTACACCCAATTTTTCTCCTTTCCTAGCTTCTTCTGGAAAAAAAAGTAATCTTGGTTTGTACATTTAGAATCTAAGGGAAAGATAATTTAGGGTACAATACTGTAGCTTTTAGGAGTCACAGAATGGTTTGGGCTGGAAGGGACCTTAAAGCCCACCCAGCTCCACCCCCCTGCCATGGGCAGGGACACCTCCCACCAGCCCAGGTTGCCCAAAGCCCCATCCAGCCTGGCCTTGAACACCTCCAGGGATGGGGCATCCACAGCTTCTCTGGGCAGCCTGTGCCAGGGCCTCACCACCCTCTGAGGGAAGAGTTTCTTCCAGCTAGCTGACCTAAATGAACAGCTGTCAGTGTTCCAGTTTGGATGTTGTCTTCTGCTATGAAGAGTTTCTGCCCAAGTAATGATGTTTCTGATCACTTTCTTCCTGCTTTTGAGATTTTGCTGGGGGTTCAAAAGAAACTCAGAGGACTGCTATTTGCAGTGTATAAATAGATACAAATACAAATCTAGTGACTTACAATGCAGTTATGTCAGCAGCATTGTGAAGGCTATCCCTAAACATGTTGTAATAAGCAACAAAAAATGTTGTTTCTTTTTGTGTACAAAATGAATCATATATAAAAAACAAATCAAAAGGAGTCAAAGTTGAATGAATCAAGCAATGTTAATGGTATCATATTTTACTAAACTTGAGCAGAGTTGCACATTCCTCAACAGTCCTGTTATGGAGGGATTTTTTTAAAGCCGAAATTGTGTTGCGTTAAGATAGAATTCCGACTCTAACTTTTTGAAACAGGTTCAGATGAATCTTTCCACCCACTGCGAGCAGAATCTTCTCTGAGCGATCTCAGTCAGAATGCTGATCAGCCAGAGGACCGTAACGTAATGTTAGAGAAGTCTTTTGGACAAAACCCTGGGATTAAAACACGAGGCAATGAGAACTGTATTTCATCTGCCAGAGAGTATGAAGAACTGGCAAGAAACATGGAGTGTGTTAGTCTGCAGTGTTCAATGGAAGAGACGCGAAATGAAAGTCTGAGCTCACTGGAAGAGCAAAAGTCATTTTATCAGCTAAATACCACACCTGTCCCAGTGGAAGAAACTTCCCCTCAACACTTATTCAGAGAGAGTGTAACATTCAGGCAAGAGACTCTGTCTTCTGAAAAATTACCTGTCGAGGCATTTGATAGGAAGTACGTGAAGCTTCCTGAAAAACTACTTCATGTATATGAAGCAAATAAAGCAGTGGCAGTGGATTGTCAGTGCGATAGCGGTGTAAAGGAGCCGGATCAAGGATTTCCAGAAGTACAGAAATCCTCAAGGATTACCAGAGAAACCAGCTTGGAAGTCCCAGGCGTGCGTTTACAGGCTGTTGTACAACAGAATGTTTCTTTCCTGGGAAGACATGAAAAACATTCCAGTTCTGTGCCTGGAAGCTCATGTCGTATTCCAGTCTGGGTAAGTAAAACAGATGTGTTTTTTTTTTTTAAATTTGTGCAGGTATTTTGTTTATTCACTTTTTTTTTTTAATCAAGCAATTTTAGGCCTTTAACATCAGATAACTTGGCAAATGTTCACTTTATGATTCTAGTTTGACTTGCATGTTTCCTGGATTTATGCTCTCCTGCTTGCCCTTTCAGATTGTAGCACTGAAGTAATCAGCGGTAGCTAAATTGAGCTTTATCTCCCATGAGCATCATCGCAGGAGCCCTAGCGTATATATTCCATCTCCCATGGCATTAGTTGGTGTACCATGTGCACTGGCATGACATGGCAGTTCCTTAACTGAACAGCCCCTACCCCAGTTAAGAAGGGGGCTAAATAATTTAACCAAAGCATAAGTAAACTTAAAAAAAAAAAAAAAAAAAAGGTTTGACAAAGTGGTGTGTTTTTATTTATTTATTATTATTTTTTAAAAAGCATGGCTGTAAGTAGTTTTCAGACGTAATTTAAACTTGAGGGGTGGAAGAGGTGATTTTGTTGCTTGGTTCTTTGGGTTATTTGTTTTCATTTAGCAGTGTTTAGAAAACAAACAAGCAAAGAAATGTACTTTACATTGGATTTAGGTTCCAGGGTTTGCATGCATCAATTAACAAACATCCCAGGCAAGGTGCTCTATTTCCTTAGTGCTTGGGGCAGATTTTTTTTCCTACGTGTTGAACTAGCCTCATCTTTGGAACAAGCTACTAGCTGTTGATATTTCTGCAAATAGTGGTTTTTTTTATTATAACATTAATATTAAAAATATATTTTTAAATGTATACAATGCATATATATATATATATATTATATCTTTTACACTAAGGTCTTGTGTAATCTGTTTGCTAGGAAACTGAGTCGGGGCATGGCATTATGGAGGAACCTGAACTCACTCTGATAAGCTCAAATGACATCAGCGTTGTGGAATCTGACGTTGAGCATGCGAACCAAGAAAAAAGTGAAGAGGATAAAATCAGTAACCCAGCACGTGTGGATAAGTCTGACCTTAATGATTTTACTGAGGTGAGTCTTAATTAGTTGTAATTCTGCAGTTGAGATCTAGTGGGTGAAGGGACTCTACTGGATTTATTTTTAAAGTTTTTGAATGCTTTTAGAAACACAGTTTCTGATTCTTACTGTCAAGATCCATTTCTGATGATTTTTTCTTGTATCTAAAGGCAAAAGAACTCCTTTTATTTCTATCTGGTCTGTGTCAGTGTTGCAGTACTACTACTTGACTCAAACGTGTGTGTTTTATGCATTTTTAACTAATGTTTCTTTTTGAGACAGGAAAGAGAATTTTTACCACTAGTTCCAGATGCGGATTATTCCATGTTTGTAAGGCCTGACAGTTCTTCCAGAGCCCGGAGTCCCAATGACAGACAGCATCCATCACATCAGACCGCAGGTAATTAATTAGGAGCTTCTCAGGTCTTTGGTATGCTTTGAGGCTTTAAGATGCTTTTGATGCAGTAATTATTACAGCATTTGTCTTGGCAGTACTGCTTACAGGTACCAGATCCTGTAGCTCTGAAGTGCTGCCTATTTTGCAACGTTCATTATTCACAATGTCATTCTCCTCGTGCCATTTATCAAAGCAGTCAAGGTCAGCATTTTATGAGAAATGGATTGAAACATATGAGTTATTAGAGGTGATAATGTTCTTTGCTGAACGTGAGAAATGTTTAGTCTTCTCCTTTCCTTTCTCAGTGATGCTCCTAGAGTTTCCTTCTGCATCAGGAAGTTTGCAAGAATCTTTTTTGAAAAGAAAGAAGAGCTTCATTCAGAAATCTCTGGAAAGAGTAGAAGAAATCAAAAATAGAGAGAGAAAAAATGAAAAGCCAGAAGCCAGACAGTTTCAAAGAGGAAAGTCTGAGAAGTTAAGCAGGCAAAAGGAGTCTTTTCTTCTCACTGGTATGTTTATCTGGGGACATGACGTAGGAGTAGGTACGCCTTTAGTCGCTGTGTAATACCAAAGAACAGCTCTCCCATTTCTTTCACTCTTGCTTTTGCAGGCTCTGCAGGGATGTGGGGAATTTTTTTTCCCCACTCTTTGGCTACCTCTTCAGTGATATAACGGCCCTTAATTATCTGCTTCATACATGTGTGGTCATAAGGTGTCTCTTACGACTGTATTGAGAGACCTCACTCATCTCTGATGTCTGTTAATAGGGATTTGGAAGTCAGCTGTTGAGAAGCAGTAGCCTAACGAGTCAGAGTGAGAGACTTAATTTCAACAGAAAACTTCAATCTCCATTGTGTCCATTCTTCCAGCTTTTCCTTGCTGTAGTTCCATCTTTCAGTCTTTGAAACCTCTCGTGTTTTTGAGTACTCTTGTGCTGAAAAACCCTGTCATTGACGTTCCTTGATATCATACAACCAGTCAGCCTTGTGTCAACTTGTTAAATTGAGTAAGCCTTTGCTGGGGCACAGTGCAGCTTTGTATGAATATATGTATTAGCTAGATTAAAATCTCCATTTTCCGTGTCTTTTGAAGGAAAAAAAGGTGCAGTTGTCAACCAGTTGAAGAAAGTAGGAGAAGTGAAAGTATCTTCTCCAGAAGACAGGAAGTCTGGAGAAGTGGAAATGCATCAGCGTACCTCAAGGTACCGCACGAACAGAAAGAAGTTTGGATTAAACAAGCAGAAGTAGTTCATCTGTGTCTTGTGACAGCACTTTGTGGTCTTCCAATTGCACCTTAACTGAACACAGCTTAACATGAAACTATTGGGAGAGGGGAGTGAAGTGTGTTTGAGGCAGGCGTATACTTGGGGCAATTCCCTTGCAGAGCTTCCTGTAAGAATCAGGGCTGGCAGCCTGCTCAGCTGCAGCTCACAATTAAAGCTGGACACTGACAGCTCCAAAATGGGGTTTTTGTGAGGTCAGGGAGCAGGAGAGGAATTTTAAGTGACCCTCAATTATTGGATAGCGAAGTCAAAACTGGTTTTTTCTTAATTTCTAGTAATTGAGACAGACTTCCTTAATGTTAATTTACTCCTGCTTTGCCACTTTGCTTCCTGACAATATTTTCCCATTGTTTTGACAGACTTTATGATCAACTTGAAGAAGTAAAAAACAGAAAGGAGGAAAAGAAAAGGCAAGAAACTTATGCTAAAAACAGAGAAAAGGCTAAGGAGTTTCAGAAGGTAAAATAATCTGTTATACGGTATCTTGAGCCGGTCAGTTCTCATTTCACTGAGCTTCCAAGCAGAGACAGTTGTGCAGTGTGTGACTGAACAGAACACGGACTGAGTCAGAATGTTTCAGCTTCGCTTTTGGGGAGTTGTAACCTAACCTTTGGTAACTCAGCTTTTAAAGATTTCATAGCTATTGCTATGGGCATATCACACTTAAGACTGCCCCTGCAGACAGTCACTGTGTTTGCAGGTTCAGAGCCCCTCTTCGGGCTGAAATTTTTCTCTAAAGGAAATTGGCTTTGGCTGTTCCAAGTAACTTCAGTTTCTACTGAGCTGAGAATACCTGAGGGTAAGGTGGCAAGGGACCTGTTTGGATTTGCCTGTAACAGGAGCTGCTATCTGTAGAAGTTACACAGCTGCTGTTACCGCTGTTCAGCCTACACCCAAGTCGTACCTCAGTTTTTTGCTTTACTACATTTTTAGTATGACTACTTAAGCTACATCACTGTTGTCTCATTTTTTTTACTTACAGAAAATGCTAGAGAAGTTACGAGCCAAGAAGACAGGGAAAACACCTTGACTGGCAGAAGCCTTTGAGCACTCTCCGTTAACTGGGTTGGTACAATTCAGAAGAGCAAGCACTTAGCAGTAAAATCTTATTTAAATATGGTGTCTGTGTAATACCTAAGGTAACAGTTCAGCAATTAATTACTTTTCACCTGTGGCAAACTTTACTGGAATGACAACGCTGTAAGTCTCTTGATGTGCATTTTGGTTCTAAGAGCTTGTACTAGTAATACAAATTGTGTAAAAATAAAGGTTATTTTTAAAAAACCTCAACCTACGGATTCCTTCTGAAAAGCTGCATCTTTAGGTAGTTCCTCAAGTTTTCTTAGCCCATCTTAGAGTACACTACAAGCTCAACTAAGCCCCAGGATATCACAAATTGTAAGCTCAACTGGTAATGCAAGCCTGAATTTTGTTACCAGTAGGTAGAATACCTGGGTAGCTCCATGAAATCCGGCCCTAGTTAAGAGACAGTAAAGTTAAAGTCTCAGAAGGGTAGAAGCTGCTGAGCTTCTTTTTAAAGAACAGTTAACTGCTTTGTTCATTTCAGAAAGCAGTATCACTGCTGTTATAGCTGAAGAGGCTTTCAAACTGCTACCCCCTCCTTAAATAAAGAGGGTAAGCCAAACATAGTTTGTTTGTCAGTCCCTGGATTTAAGTGATGTGGAGTGTTGCTGCAATGGGGGGGGATCAGAGGTAGTAATTTTGCAGTTGAAGGGTATAGGCTCTACTCTCACCTTCACACTCGTGGTTTTAAAGGGCTGTTCCCCTCTTATACCTGAATATTCTTTTTCCTTTCTCACAAAACAAGCCAACTTCACCATGTTTTATAGTATAGGGTTAAGAAATAATCCCTGGCTGCAGCTGGTCCTTTCAGACATGACTTTTATTTTAATGCTGTGACACGTACAGAATAAACACCCCCAAACCTGAATACAGTTGAGTTCAATAATGGAGAAGTGGGGGAAAAACAGTTGGGAACACGGTATTTCAGTTTACAGAGCAGTAAGGAAAGTTAGAATGACATTAAATTACTGCAATTAACACTAGCATCCTTTCTGCATTTAAGAGCTGTTCTGTTCTTCCTTGCAACAAACATGCAGCAACATCACAGCAGGACCTGAAAGAGAAGAGCACGCATTAGCACCATAATTCCAGAGAAAAGCCGTTTGAACTGTCTTCATGTTTTCCTATAGTTTAAAGCAACTAACTTGGTAACATGGTGCCCACGGAAAAGCAGTATGGAGGAACATGTTTATATATTCCTTACTGAAAATGTTTATGGGCAAAAAACATTATTTCCAGTGCCAGCTCTGATTAGAATTTTCTTACAGCCAGTGTCCATAGCATTCCAGTCCTGCACTTCCATCCCCCCTCCCTCGCCTATTTTGGATCTACTTGAAGACTTCCATGCAGCTCTAGGAACATGTCACACCCCCCAAGACAGAAAGAAGCAGCGTCCTCTCTCCATCAGCACCTCAAAAAGGTGACAGGGCAGTAGATCACCTTTTTTCACTCTAAGCAGCGTTACTACATCAGGTTTTATCTCCTCAGAAATAGACCACAGCACACACAACGTGTCCACAGCATCCTGCAGAGGATTTCAATGTACGGTCACTGCGTTAAGAGCTGCTGGTTTTTCAGCCACGCAAACCCTCTTTGAAGTGACCCTGAGCATCCTTTTTAGTACCAGCAATTCTGGTAAGCGCCTTACCTTCGGGCTTGCTCTGGCAGCACTCAGGTGTTGCTTTTCACCCCTCCGACGTTCAGCAACTCAGTAACTGACACTACAGGCTAGAAAGTCAGATTGTTAGCACGCACCATGAGTTACAGCAAACAGCAGTTGGATGCAGACTGCATGGAGCAGCCTTTTGTTTTCCCTGGTCTGTACGCGTGACAACCCTCTCCACGGCAGCTTCTGGAGCCTGAATTACCAGGTGAGATTCTAACTAGATCTTTGATTCCCTGGTAGCCCAAGTGTCAGGGCTGCCCAACAATAACAGCCACACACCTATCAACACCTCAGCAGGAACCTGCTCAGTTACCAGCGGAAGGGAGCATGTGTCTGACCTACGTTAAAGCTTTATCCCCAGCAGACCTAGTGCCACGCAAGGTGGCAGTTCAAGAGTCTGATGGACTTGCTTTACGGTCATGTCCACAGCTCACCAGAAACATAATATCCTAGCAGCCTTGGTAATGACCAGATTCAACCAGATTCTCACTGCTATTACCACTGACTTAAATCAATATTTAAGTCCCACATTTAAGTTTCCCATCCTTTTTTCTTAAGGACAAATCAAAATCATGCCAATATGTAAGTGAAGCCAGGCTGCGTATCAACAACAAGCCTAAAATGTTAAATGCTCCAAAAAAATAATTAATCACGACCAGCAACAGTCTCTGCTTCAGGAGCTACAAATCACTGCCTAACTCTGGGGCATCCACTCAAGTTCCACAAACACTGAGGTTTGACTTGCGGATGAAGCAGCTTGCCCAGGTACTGCCAACACCCAGGACCGCCTGCTACTAGGCAAGGATTCCTCTACTTCACTCGACAGTTTAATTCAAGTCCTAACAAATTAACAACCGCTATTCTGTGAAGTTGCCTGAAACCTTCTGAACTGACAAGTAACTCAGTGCTTACCAGTCAAACAGGTTGTTATCCTCTTCCACAGCTAATCCTTTTAAAACTGGGTCCCCTTTCTTCTGTACTCCAAATCACCTGTAAAAAAAAAAACTGAATACACCTGGGAAAACCAGCTCTCACATGGGGAAGCTGTACGTGGAATAAGGAGTGCACTCGGATCCTTGAAGAGGACAGAGTTTGTATCAGCAGAAATACCAGGTTTAACACACACACCAGAATGAAAACCAACGATGCTAAATGCCGAACTGCTGTAGCACTGTTTTTTGAACACCCCATCAGAGGAATGCTGCTGGGTGCAGATACCATACAGTGCAACAGGTGCAATAGCTCGATCCACCACTGCACACGTTAAGGTTCAAGCTCTTTCTTTCTATACCCACTCCACAAAAGCAGTCATGCATTTAAGAGAGAAGAGATTCCATGAATTTCAGCAGCTTCAGAACATTCAAGTGTTTACTTTTTCCAGAGTATTTTGCTTGTTTTACTTATTTTTACTTTAAGCTGTATTCTGTAGAACAGAATCCAGGAATTGTAACAGTATTGTAGTAAACTGGCTGAGAAGCTCAGAATTTAACTCAAACATTTGAAGAATTTGAAGATTAAAGGTAGATAAAGCAGTATTTATTGCTCAATTAAATAACACAACAAAAATGCAACATGTTATGAAGTTATTTCAAGACCAGACAGACACCAGAGTGCCGTCTTTTTTTCTTTTTAAAAAGCCATAGCAACCAAACCAAGAACTAGTAAATAACTGCTTTAGGATTAAAGCTGGACTAGACTGTTCCAAGACAACAAGAAAACTCACCCCACAAGCAACAATGAAATAATTTTGATACCTACACAAAAAAGAAAATTGGCTGACATCCCAGCCATGTAATTAACCATGTAAGTTACACTTGAAATCTCAGAACACATCTTTTGACTCTTACCAAGCTTCTCCATTTGCACCACTTCTCATTTGTGTGAAATGCAGAAGCCAGTACCTGAAGGAGAACATAACACATTATTTTTATTCCTCAAATGGTAAATGAAGGTTTGTCTTGTAGTTTTATCCCACAGAGCTAACAGGTAGTTCAGTGGGTAAAACTAAACCACAAGTTTGTTCTGTGAGGCGTTTCCAACGACATGAACCTACAGCAGAGATCCTATCGGGATAGACCTCACCATTGCTGTTACCACCAACTAATACAACAGATAAAAATCAAGCAGACCAGAGTAGTATAGTAGTTGCTCCTAAAGTGCCTTTTTACTTTTTCCCCAAGAAATTTAGGGGAAGAGGGAAGGGAAATGCACTAATATTTGGATAAGATGCAGTAATAACTCCTCCATATCGGCAACAGTTTTAATATTAAAAGCTAGTAATACCTGAATGGTAATAGACAGAGGAAATTAACTACAGAATTTATTTAAACACTTGCAACATATGTACATAACGTATTTATTTTATAATTTCCACTTAACATACTGAAAGTGAGCACTACTTCAGAATGCAGCAATGCAGTGTTGAGAGAAGTCCCGAGACGCTCCACAACACAGTAAGCTTGACTTGGTAAATAGTTCGGTCACTGAAACCCTGAGCCTCCCAGGCAGTAATGAACTTGCACAACCTCAGCTGGCACACTAACCTGCGGAAGGTTCGTACTCCTGGGAAATGGCTTTGTTTTTCTCATTTTCTGTGTCACCTGAAAAAGCAACATCATTACGGGGTTACAAAGTGACATACAAACAAGTAGAGCCTACAGCAGTACTTAAGTGATTTCTAATCACCACAAGCATTTCTGATAAGCTCTCTCACTGCAATCACACTTAAAGCTGCTACATCTGAATATAACTATGTAATTTGACAACTTTATTAATAAAAAGTCAGCTGTTATCTTTATTTACTGACAAAACACCGCTTGTTAAATATTCAGAATGGCCACCCAGAATAAACTGCGATGAAAAACACGTAACTGATTTGTTCAGAAAGGCTATTCTCACTCACTCTCTTCAGAGCAGTTGAACATTTTGCCAATCATCACAACAATTATCTTACACCACTCTCAACTCTGGAGGAAGGTAAGTATCTGATGCAGCAACACTGCATTTTCTCAGTAAGAAAAAAACAGCAGTGTACCAGCTCAATGGACTGAATTTAAGACTGCTAACTTGCACTGATCAACAGTCATAGGAATTTGGTATCAAACCAACTTACCAAGACACTCCTTCAGACTGGACTAGTGGGTGGGCTTCCTGAAAAGACAGTAAGTTACAGGATCTGAGAAACAGTTCTAAGTTCCCTCAGCATTTTAATAATTTTAAGACTCTGGTATTCTTATATTGAATAATGAACATTTCTTTTGAGATCAGAGACACGGCCCAGCCTGTCACAAAACTATCAACAAAATCTACCTGTGATTTAAGAAATTCGAACGCTACGGCACATGAGATGCAGAGGAGTTACCTCAACTGGTATTGGGATGTAAAGAAAACATGAATGAGACTACATTTTAAGGCAGCTTAACAAGTACATTTTCACGAACCATTTACAGGACTGGAGCACTGCATGCCTTTCTTGTAGCTGCCAACCTTCCTCTGTAGGCAGGATGCCAAATTCAAAAGCAAAACAAGCCAATCCTTGGGATTTCGTTTTATTGGAGCTACTTTTTGGACTATGCTTACATAATTGTTTCACTAGGCAAGCCTGTTACAGGCCTCATTGTCACCACTGCAATGGGCTTTACAGTGAGGAAAGCACAACCTGTTGCTGTTCTAGCCACGTTGTTCAATTCCGACACACGGTGAGTTGTGTCTATTTGCTGAAAAACGAGGCATAACGACACTTCACTATGCCTAGAGAATAACTTCTGGTTTTAAAACTCAGCCAATTAACTTTCTGATACTTTTGTGTTTCAGAACAACTACCTCCTCAGATACCTCCCACTGCAAGAAGCGTTCAGGAACAAAATATTATCAAGTAACAGTTCAAAGAAATTCTTCATCTACTTGTTTCAACAGAAACACCAAGTTAAATCAGCATGTCCACATGAAAACGACGCCAGCAGCTGAAACACTGCAGTGCTGCTTTTTGAATACATCATCAGAAAGACACTGCTGGGTACACGTCTTGCAGCATACAGGCTGATTACTTGCTCATTACTTAGCGCAATATTCAACGTACTTCTCTGAAAAAATTAATTCTCTCATGCTGAAGCTCAGCAGAAACACAAAGCTTACCTCTTTCCCTAATGCGTTCCACAGGAGTGCGCTGAGGTCAGCCAACAGTTGTCAAGAATTCAAACAGTCCAAAAAAAAAAAGTAAAAACTGCTCAGTGCTGCCAAGCCGGTGAATTCATCCACAAAGTCTGGGAAGGAAACAATGCAACTAGACTGTATTTCTGCAAAGGCGATACAAAATTCCTGCCCCGGATTCAGGATTTAGATTAAATGCTGCTTGAATAAATGCAAAGATTGTCCCTTCATATAAGTAACACAACCAATACATGCATCAGCTGTGGGTTGCGAAGAAGGGTTTTTTTTTAAGCACTAGGTTCCAGGTTTTTGTCTACAGCACCAGACAAAAACTGAACACGTGCTGAAACAAACTGAAGGCATCAGCTTTCACCTTTTTTTCACTATTTTTAGACTATATTTGAAGAGCACACAGAAATCACGTTCAATTTCTCAGTCTCCTATACACTTACCCATTAACAACTGTCACTTTTCATGCCATGCCTTCTATTTTTAGATGGGTATAATTTGGACTACAGTAACTGGGGCAACGAGTTCAGTATCAGATCTGCTGTTGTAAAAATCAATTGAAAATCAATTTAACACTGCACAAGTTCCCTAGTCCAGTACCCTTCCTACAGCAAAGGCCAGAAGATGATGCTGTGTTCCTACCCGCTTACAAGGAAGAATGCTCTCAGAAGGCTTCACTACTTTCTGTCTCTTGGCTTCCCACCTTGCAGATCTTTTCCTGTACAGTAACCCTACATAAAGTGTTCTTCTTCCATGCTATTTCCTAGGCCCTCCTGAAGACACGAGAACTTGACACATGAAAGAAGCTTCTTGAAAGAAGTTTCACAGCTTTAGTGATCCAGGACTACCTCCCTTCTGATGTTCCCATGACACAGGACATGCATTAAGATGGGATTTTACCAGAGGGAAGCAATCACAAGCTGCAGCTGCATGACACACGCCAGTACAGAAATTGGTGGGGCACCACCAGGAGACTAAGTGCACAGTAGCTCTCCAACCTCCTCAGCACAGAAGGCTCCAGGTAATATCCAAAACAAATCAAGTTTGTCCTCAGTTGCGAGGCCCTGCGGCATTCAACACCAGGTTAAACAGAAGTATTTCCATATATGACTTCTAAAAAAACTGCCTTTAATATGCAGGTACTACAGAATTATTTTACTTTCCAGTCAAGCAGAAGCTACAGGCTCTAATTTTGGTTAGACTGATAAAAGAAGTGTTACTCTGAACTTTCTCTCTCAAGGTTTCACACATAGTAGTGAAATTTAATTTATTCACCTGAAAATTTAACTTATTCACACTAGACTGTTTTTCAAAAACATTTTGTGAAGTAAAGCAAAAGCTACCTGACAAAAATAGCAACTACAAACCAAGTAACAGCTTACCTCTTGCATCAGTTGACTAGTATTTCATTATCCAAAAGCAAGATAAAACTGGAAAAAAAAAGGAAAGGGATAAGAACTGTTAGATATGATGAAGTAACGTGATTCCTAAAGCCAAAAGCTACGTTGAGCAATCAATTTAACAGCTGTAACAAGCTGGCTTTTCACGTGTACAAATCCAGTTCTAATCAGAATTGAAATTTAGTTCATTTCTGAGTCACTCAGCAGTTGAACAGAAAAATTCATCACGTGAACTGCAGAATGAGCAGCACTCCCTCCACACACCACCTCGCTACGCCTTACCCAGCAAGAACCCCACTCCTAGATCCAGGACGAGTCTGTGAAGCCATAGAGTACTTCTCAGGTAGATGCCTAAAAGAGTTACATTTAGCCATTAATTTTGGACCATGATTAAATATGATCTTCAATTACTGAAGGTAAGATTTTCGTAGTTCCATTCCCTACAGCTATTAAGTTGCAATAGAGAAACCTCAAGGGATATCTTCAAAGATTTGAAACCTTAATTCAAGCAAATAAAGAATGCAACTTGACCAATCCTCTTTGTACTGAGCACCCGCAGTAAATCCCCCCAGCTTGTCAGATCAGCAGATAGCTTGCTTTTTTTTTTGATCCCTTTTACCTGCTGAACAGCTGTTAGTTTGTTGCTGACAGCAATTTGGCCGTTACAGAATATTTGGGGCTGAACCCATTGCTTATTTACATCTCCTCGATTTGCAGGTAAGCTTTTTAAGCGTAATTTTTTAATTATTATTATTTCTACAAGAATCTCTTGATAGTGGTAATCTAGGAGTTATCACTTAATGCTCATTAGTCATGTTTCCAACCGGCTAAAGCACCTTTCAGGAAGGAAAATTTGGATTTGAGACAGCACTTGTTAAATACTATAATCCTAGAGAGCTTCCCACTTCTGCTTAGTTGCATTCACGAGACCCCATTAAAAAGAATCTTTAAACTGAAGTTATCCTGCACTGAAAAAACAGACAACTTCAGTTATAAGAATTGTCATCTTTCAAATGTATCAACAGCATTTTGTAGTAGCCTTGTTGAAACTATCTAACCACTTTAGTATTTTTTACTGCTGGAACACACAGATGAGCATTAAGCTTCAATTCTGTCTTCAACCTTTGCTCCGCTCTCCAAGTATTTTGAAACACAGCCTGCATTTCCTTGAGATACTGAATAACCCCTCAAGTATCACTCAGTCTTACTCCCCAGAGCTACCAAGTTGCAACAGGGAAAGGTCAAGCTTCCTCTGCAAAGCTATGAAAGGGGTCTCTAAGCCCCCCTTCATAACATGAACGCAGCTATGTATGTGCGCACACATGCTGCAACTAAATCACAAGATTTTGAACACTTAATTCTGCAATTCTATGACCCCTTGGTTACACAGGTTGCAGAAGCTAATATTTAAACAGGTTTACCAACCACTGCATCAAGGGTATTCGACAGGTAAACGCTTAACAAAACGATTACACTTGTTTCCTAACAGTCAGACACAAATAAACCCCATACACTCACCTTAAACCCAATCTGACTAGGCTGCTGAGTCGACAGCTTAATGTGGTCCTCAGACCAACACTTTAAACCAAGTAGGCCTTAATGAGGTATTCGAAGAGTGACTGCTGCCACCTCATTAAGCAGTTTTCTGTTCACTGGAGTGAGCCTCGCTGAAGCCCGGACTTAGCAGCAGCACGACTTTTCTTTTCTACTTCCACCACTCCCGTTGATTTTGCACGTTTTGTTTCTGTCTTGGATTTCTTCTTATTGGGAAGTTTGCTGCTTAAAACGAAACAGCTGTTGTCCTGAATCAATGAAAGACAGGGTATTCACAAGTCTAATTTTGAGACACCTCACTTTGATAAGGACATTATCTACAACTTTAACCTCAGAAGGTTATAGAGTTTTTGAAATTAAGGAATATTTACTCACCACTACTCTGACATCAAAGTCATCTTGATTATCAGCACCCAAGCTGTTATCATCGCTGAAATACACAAAATATAAATCAAACTCTACTCTTATAGTAGCCTAACATATTCATGCTATCTTCCTACTACAATCCCTGGCTTCTCGTAATGCGTATGGAAGTGCTACAGCTCGTGGGTGTAAGATACTACTGCTTTTACAGGAGGCTGTTCTCAGATGAGCTTCTGGCAACAGAATTACATCCCAGCTACCAACACAGGCAGGACAAATTCATTTTCACTATGGTCCCCAAGTTTTTACAGCAAGACAACTTCCCAGAAAGCTGGGACCATTTTAGTCCTATTGTCCCGGTTTCAGCTAGAATAGTTATTTTTCCTCCTAGTAGCTGGTAGGGTGCTGTGTTTGGGATTTAGGATGAGAAGAATGTTGATAACATGCTGATGTTTTAATTGTTGCACAGCAGTGCTTACACCAAGCCAAGGACTTTTCAGCTTCTCACACTGTCCGCAGCAGGCTGGCTGGGAGTGCAGGAAGAGCTGGGAGAGGACAGACCCAGGACAGCTGACCCAAAATCTACAGGCTTTCATTTCTCTTTAATTCTCTCCCCCATCGCAGAGAGGGAGAGAGAAGGATGAGTGAACAGCTGTGTGGTGCTCAGCTGCCCGCTGGGTTAAATCACAGCAAGTGGCACAGGGACAACTTGCTTCAAAACACTAAGTCTTCTAGTACTTAATTTCATATAAGGAATTCCCTCTTTGTATGAGCCACTTTGCATTTGTTCTGCAGACCTTTTTCTGCTCTTCTGTAGAAAACAGCATACCAATTACTGTTACCTACTTTAGAGGCTCACCCTAATACTTCAACATGCAAGAATTACCAGCTTGAGTGATAAATAGGTGAGCAATACCTGAACAGGCTTGTACCTTCACACTACCTTCTAGCTTCCCAGTTTTAAGGTGCTATGTATACTTACAACACTACGTCATCTTGCTGACTTTTTGATCCACTTATTGTGTGTAAATAAACTCTTTTGATCATGAAGACCTACGATATACCTTTTATACTATAAAATGCTCCACTTTATTTATTTGAATATTTGAGAAGAACAGGAAATATTTCATTCAGGAAAATATTTCAGGAAATATTTCCCCAAAATACAGATTTCAGTCAATCACATTTAGATTGCATAATGTTGATATAGGTTAACAAAAAGGGCAGATTTGAGCTCAATACACCTACAGCTTGGTCACAAAAACACACACTATTGAAGACAACTGTTCTTCCTCCTGAATTGTTCAGCTCTGTGTAGCAGACTGTCCTGGATCTGGCTGGGGTAGCTTCTTTGCAGCAGCCCATAAGGTGCTCCGGTTTGGATTTGTGATTGCAAGTTTTTTGTCTGTTGCTGAACAGTGCTTGGACAGCTTCACAACTTGCCCTTTCCTCATTCTGTTCCACCCACCCCACCCCCAAGCAAGCCGGCCTTCAGGTGAGCAAGAAATAGGAAGTGGACAGAGCAAGAGAGCCCACCTGAACTGACCAAAGGCTTATTTCATACTGTATAACATCAGGTTCAGCAACAAATACCAGGGGCTTGTTCTTGCTCCCACTCCCCATTCCCCTGCGCCGCTCAGGGGGAGGAGGTGGAAGAGGATGGATGGGGGGAAGGTGGTTTTAGTTCATTTTTTCAGTTTCTCACTCCTCTAGCTTGTTAGCAATAGGAAATAAGTTACATTATTCTCCCTACGCTGAGTTTTGCCTGTGATAGTAACTGGTGAGTGATCTCCCTGTCCTTGTTTTAACACACGAGCTGTTACCGTGCCATAGCGGTGGCTCAGCTGTTCAGTGTTAAACCACCAAGTGTGTTACTGACTTACAGGAGCACCTATTCATTTCGCCCACCAAAGTCATGCATCTACCCGTTGATAACAACATTGATGCCGTATACTCAACTTCGTGTTTTAGTTTAGAACAAAACAGCAAGCTTTTTACTCCCTAAAAATATAAGATTAACTTACTTCATCTCCTGGATAGGGGAAATGGGACCTTCATCATCTAAATACTTGTGTTTCCGTACTGCCAGACATTCTCTTTCTAAGTCTTCACTAGCTTGAAGTGTTTTTAAAGCCTTTTTGAGGTGTTCTTCATATTTGAGCATTTCAATGTACCGGAAATATCCCTTTGTAGCTGCTTGCTAAAGAAAAAAAACACATTGGGCAAGATTTTAAAAATACCACTATAATAAAGCAAAGAAATGAAGTATTTATAGTATCAACCCAATTGCAATATTAAATTGGCACCCTTATTTCAGCTGTGCTTTTCTTCAAGGTATTAAACAGAAAACAGCAAGTGTCCTGCGTAACAAAAATAAAACCAGGTTTGTTTCACTCTACGTAGCACATCGGGTAGAAACAGAAAATAACCAATTCACATTCACTGTTTTTAAAATAAATTCAAAATTAAAACATTTCTCCAGTAAAACAGGACTCACCTCATAGTCAAGAACCATCTTTAAGGGAATATGTTTTGTCCCATAATGTTTTTCAACAAAAGGGAATTGAAAACCCCGATGTAGAAGCCTTTTCCTTTGCTCTTGTGGTGAGGCTGTCAGTGGCGGCCTCCCAGTAGGCATGCATGTGCGCTCATGCCTTGTCTTTGCCTCCGTCTCAGTCTTCCTCTTCCTTGATGTACTCCGAAAATTTCTGTGTGCAGCAGCTTTAAACTTCCTTCCCCTGAAGTGATAGGCAAAAATGGCTTTCAAATTAAGCTTGGATTTCTTCTCTTTGGAGCTTTCAGGTAGTTTCACTGGACTCGGAGGAGACGGAGAAGAATCTGAACTTTCATCATCAGGCACTGTTACAACAGCTTCCACTTGTTGCCTTGAAGGTCGTGATTTCCTTTTTTGCTTTGAAGGTGCACTGGAGCACTTGGTGTGGTACTCACTGCCACTAAAAGCAGAAAGGTCACCAAAGAAACATTTACTTTCAACAGAATGCGTACATTTATGATGTATCATGCAGGTTTTGTGCATGAAAAGTTCTCCAACTAGCAATAAAAACTCACATTTCTGAATCACTGCTGTCCAGGATGACCTCAACTGAAGACTCCTCAGGAGTGGCACCCTTCTGTCTTGAGCGTGAACGTTTCCTGTGTTTATTTGTTGCGTGCTCATTTAACATATCTATTTCTTTCTGTTGAGTGCATATTAGATCTTGGGCATCAGGGTAATCGGAAACAGAAGCCTGGGATTCATCAGTCATGTTTCAACCTGTCCTAAAATCAATGAGCATTCAAGAAATTAAAGAAAATCCTCTGTTAAGCAGGCAAACCTCCCCTGCTCCGTTTCATAGGGTTAATTTCAAACAATTTGTGAGCAAACTTGGATATGAAGTTCTCCTGTACATGGACACATGCATGTAAGCCAGCAGCTTAACTTTAAAGGATGCTGCACATCTAAGTCATACTCAAACACTCACTTCACTGTAGTTTATAATAATTTTGAACTTATCCAGGCCTGTTGGCATGAGAAGCAACGCCATTTCCCTGTTCTTTAAGGCTTCCTGCTCTAACAATCTATCAACATTTTGTTTACTGCTATCAACAAAAATGGAGACTAGCCCCAAAAGAAAAAAGTAATTTTCAGCTGAATCTGCAATACAATCCACCCCTTGAGCTGCATAAATCTATACAAAATAGACTGGAACACACAGCAGAGGAACCTGCCCTCACTGTGCAATAGCCTAGAGTAATTTTATCTGCATGCTAGTCATTTACTAACCTCTAGTTCTCTACCTTGGGAGATTTTTACATGCCTTGTACATATATAAACCAGCAGTAATAGGTAAGATTAGCATGCCAAAACAAATAGTTACAGGACTTCAGCAGCTGTGACTACTCACAGGACTAAGTTCTATTTCCTCCCCAACCCATATAGCTACAAGCTATTATCAGAACAAAGGTGATGAATACCACAACTCCAGTGCAGCTGTTGTTACCATAAAAGCAGCAAATAAAAAGTCTTATTTTGAAATCTTAGAAAGTGGGCATTCTTTACTATCAAAGCTGTGGCACTGGAGACACACATGGATTGTTCTGCCGAAGTGCATTTGCCTTCTCAATGCTGACCAAAAAAAATTTATAATCACAAGGCTTACATATTCATTACATTTCTTGAAGAAGTCATACGTATTACTACTGGTTTACTGAAATTATGTATGTATGTTCCTCCCATCTGCACAGACTCAATGAATTGAAGCAGTGGTCATGGTGGTTGTTGCGGCCTCTTCATCCTTGTCTGTTTAACCCTGAGCCCGTTTTTCACTATTTCTTCCTTAAATAGTGTTGTTTTGCTGATGTGCCAGCTGAGTTACGCATGCTTTTTCATTTCTTTCTTATGTTGCGACCCTTTCTCCATTTCCTTTGATTTGTTAGTGCTTAACTAAGCAGAACATATAATACAAAATTCCTCACGAGGCAGGACATACAGCAGAAGGTTCCTTCCATGCTAATATCAATATTATTCAGCCCAAGAGATCTATCAGTATCACTGCACATCAGCAATTAAGTTTTAAACAGCCTACATTTGGGAATGAGTTTTTGCATCATATAACTGTTCAAGGTAGAACCTTCTTCCTTGCGCTTTTTTCTTCCAAAACTGAAGTCATTTATTTATCAACCTGCACTAAACACAGGTGTGGGAGTACAGCAGAATTGAAACTCTCCCTAATGGAGTTTCAGAAGCAGCAGAGGGGCTAAACATGCCCTCCTTTGGTGAGGGATGAAATGCAAAAAGGTACTGTAACTTTCCAAGACTCTTCTGGAGAATAAGCAAGCAGGTATTCTTTATTAACAGCACTGGGTACGTGGGGGATAATTCAACAAAACACACACACCCAAGCACAACAGTGAGTACTTATTTATAGTTTAGAGATATACATATTCACACAATTTCCAAGAAAGTAAAGTATTTAACATTAATGGCTTCCCAGAACTAACCATCATACTATCCCTCCTACTCTCACATGCGCAGTACCCCCTCTCTGGTAGTCACACTTTGGGGTCTTTTTGATTAAGGCTCAGTCTTCTTCACTGTGTACTTTTCCCCTTTCCATCTTTGTGCATGCTCAGTCATTGTTTAACTGTTTCAGCTGTCTTGCTCTTTAGAAGCTCAGCTACTTTAATTAATTTCTACTTCAGGGCACCATGTTCCCTTTTCAGTTAAGTTCTTCCTTACTCTTGTGATTGGAGCTAAGTCTCCCTATCAGTGAGGTTGATACAACTCAGCAATCCCTTTTCATTTGCGCACTTTATGTCTTATATTCTGTGTTTCAATTTGGAAGTAAGTTTTTGTATCATGTAACCTACTCCCTTGTGGTTTTTTTTTTCAAAACTTAAGTAATTTGTTTATAAACCTGCACTAAATGCAGGTGTTGGGGTACAGTGGGGCTGAAACTCACCCTAATGCTCTTCCAGAAGCGACAGTGGGGCCAAACGTGCCTCATTTGGTGCCAGAGCAACCACATGGCTGCTCTAATACTTGGGGCCATCCATACAAGGCCTGAACAACGCAAACTCCAGAACAAAAGCGCATGCAACAACGCCAGCTTTTCCTACTCGACTGCAGATAATACTTACAGTTCAGGGCTAAGCACCAGCTTCTACTTCGTCTCCCTCACCACCCGGCATGCCAAGCAGCTCCCTGAAAAAGAAAACCAATCCACTCATTACACATTGACGGATCCTTTCCCTCGGGAGAGCCAAAAGGCTGCCGAAAGGCGCCCAGCCCCGGGGCGGACATTTTGTGCGCGGCCACCCGCCCTTACCACAGCCCGAGGGCGCCCCGACAGCCGCGAGGGGAAGCTCGCCGCCGCCCAGCCCGCTCCTCAAGGCGATCCCCGGCTCCTTCCCCAGGCTCGCCCCTTCCCCAGGCTCATTCCTCAAGCAAGCTCCTGGCTGCAAGCGCTGGGCGAGCAGGAGGGACCTGCCATCGCCTCAGCCTCCCCTCGGCCGGGCGCCTCGCCCGCCAAATGGCGGCGGGCGCCGCGCTCCCCCTCGCTCCCCTCACCTCACGCTTCGGCGCCGCAAAGGGCTCGAAATGGCCGCCCCGGGGACTAAATAGCGGCCGGCTCTCGCGAGAGGAGCTGAGGAGGAGGGAGGGAAAGAAGGAGGGATGGACGGAGGTTGGGAGGGTCGGGCTGGAGGCGTCATGGAGGGGGTGGCGGTGCCGCCTCCAGGCAGCCCAGTCGGGGGAGGGACACCCCGGGAGGCGGTGGTTGGGGCCCGGCGCTCTCCCGGTGTCTCAAAGGGGGCCAGCCCGGTCCTGTCTCGTAGCCCAGCCTGAAACGGGCGCAGCTGCCGAGCTTTCCCCGCTCGCTGTGGGACTGTGGAGAAGTGCCGGTCGCGCAGGTTTGGCTCTGCGGCTCCTGGCGGTAACCGGGGGTTCGCCTTGTACTGGGCGGGCAGGGAGCGGAGCCGTGCTGCCGCTTCCCCGCCTCCTTCCCTCAGCTGCCCAGCCTCAATAACCCCTTCTTTCTTCCCCTGCTGACTTCAGCGGCAGCTTTGCTGTTTCCTCTCTCTCCGCCGTGTTTCCTCGCCTCTGCCTGATGGTCCCTCAGGGATCCCTGTCTCGTCCATCCTGACCCGCTCCTCTCCCGGTCCCGTCCTTCGAGCTGTCCCCGCGGCCCCCCGCATCCCCTCAGCCGAGGAACACGACGTTTGCAGACACATCCACAGATGTTCTGCTTTGCTTGGTGTCTTCTTCTCTCGCTGGCTGTCATCTTCAAAGTTTCCCTGAGACTTCACCCCCCCCCCCCCCCCCCCCCAGCATTTTTAGCCCGCCTGTAACTTTTCCTTTCTGGTTTCCTCCTTTCAAATTAGTTTTAATCCAGTTTTTGATACCAGGCACTTCCCACCCCATGAACATGCTACCTGTTTATCTGTGTTCTCCTGGCCCTTACCAAATCTCTGGTGTTGTTTTCCTGCTTGGAAAAGAAAAACTAAAAAATCTTTTTACATGCTTGTCATCTCAGCTCTTACTGCGCCATTCCAGATCTCTTCCTAATAATCTTACTGTTCCTTTAGTATTTGGGTCTATGACACATCAACACTGCTTTGAAAGCCTTCTGTACTAACCACACTGGAGTCCCCATACAATGGATTTCATTGCCCGTTGTCTCCTTCCCTCACCCACACCACACAAACTCCCTGCAAGTGCTGTTCCTTAGGCTGGTGACTAACTGATCTACTTCTCTTTTTGCTTGCTTTCAGGTCAACTACTATCTAGCAATCAGGTGATGTTTTTTACGGGACACTGAGCTTTATCCAGTTTTTCTGTTTCGTGACTGTGGTGAGCTGACTACTGTCCTTTAAACAGCAGGTGATGGCCTAGCTGTTACATTTGAGTCTACTTGATTGAACTGTGTCCAAGTCTTGCCTCAGTCCTTTGCACAATACCAGGTCTAGCCTGTCTACTCAATCTATTTCATGATTTTTCCAACTGGTGTCTTGAGTTCTGGCACAGCTTCCTTCTGGATGTGACAAAAGGTTCTTGAGGGGATGAGGTTGACTTAATGCTGCCAAAGCCATCTTCACTCTTTCTCTGATTTAATTACTCCCTTTCTTGTGTTCAGTGCGCACTTAAAGTCCTGGAGTTGGATTCGATCCATCTGTTGGTAGGCTTCTACCAGAGGCGCCAAATCCAGTCTGGTACCTTCTCTTCCACAAGCCGAAGAAGGGAGAGGGTCACTCATGGAGATGGATAAGACCAACTAGGATGAAATTTACTATACACAGATAGCTTTCTTTCTTCCTTTCTCTACTGCTCGCAACAGCAGTGCAGACTCGAGAGGACAGTTGTATAAAGACAGTTGTGGTTTGTTTGTTTGTTTCAATTGTAAAAGCTAGGAATTTGTTTTTAATAGAAGCTAAAAGTATACATTAGCAGGTAGCTCGTGTCATAGTCCTTTGTAACAAAAGCTCTGTGAGATCTGGGAATGTAATTTGGTTTTTTGGCTTTTTCCCACAAAACCTGAGATCTGGATGAGTGGGGCCCATTTTCTTTTTCTGTTGTGTGCAGCAAACACGTGCCTAAGGAGTTAATGATTGCTGTGGCTGAATTATAGATAGCATATAATCAGATATTTGTGCCCAGAGCTGGTGGTTTGCCCTAGTAGCTGACATTGCTGTTGCAAGGCTACCTGAAATATAGCTCATTTCAAAATGGACTATTACACTTATGTTCCAAACAGAACTTTTTGTTACGGGCTCTGTACCCATACAGAGCCCAATACGGTAGAACTTGCTGCTGCTGTTTTCTGTTTTGAGATGTGCTGCTAGCCTGTTTCCCTCTGGAAAGGGAAGCACGTGCCCATAAGCAAGTGGAGACCATGTCACAGCCAAGGTTGAAAGTCCGCAGTAACCGATGCTTGAAAGAGTAAACATTAACGTAGGGAAGACCTGGGGAGGCAACTAGCGTGCTTTAGAAAAGCCCAGTTTTCTTTCAAAACAAATTATGGCTTCTTCCAAAGCACATAAGAAAATTAACAGTAACCTTGAAGCTGTTAGTCTTTCCCTTGAAGACATAATTGCGATTCTACTGTTGTCTATGTATTCTTGCATGAATTTGAAAAATAAGTTATGTATTGAAAACAGACTGTTTTAATCACTAAACCATTACCCTTGTTGACAGATCAGTCACTTCTACAGTGTGTGATAATATATTTCTTACCTGAAGAAATCAGTAACAATCAGGAAATGGCCAAAGTTGAAAGGTTTGCTTTTCATGTTCCAAGCCTGGAGGAGCTTGCTGGAGGTAAGTCATGCAGAGAGTATAACTTATTATGAACTTAAAATGTGCTCTTCAAACTTACTTTAAAGCTTTTATCGTATCCTCTAATACATGCAGAATGTTCTTGTTAGTACACTAGGATGTAAAGAAAAGCACTGTTTTTTTATATGCTGTTCTTTAAAAACAAATGACACCTCCCCTTCCCCCTAAAAATTCTTGCCAGATAATCTTCATGTGAATGGAAACATGACAGGCAATATCCTGTAAGAGCAGACGCTTCCAGACAGTGTCTGGAGATTATAATAAAGCAATTGCAAACAGTCTAGTTCATGTATTTCAAAAAGTCATTGCCTTGTCAGCTAAAACTTTCTTCCTTCTTTGCTCTCATACCATACTTGACTGTGATCATAATTTCCTGCCCTTGTGAAGCAAAAACACTGCTGAATGTAGTTTAAGGTTATACATGTTACTTCACAGCTACGGTACATCAATTAAAAGCTTTGTAAAATTCATAATTAATGTGGTAACTAATAATTCTCTGAACAAGCTCTTGATCTTCTCCAGTGTTCTGGCTTGAGAAACAATGCGCTTATAGGCACTACCATTTAAATCAATAGATTTAAAATAAATTTACTTAAAGTATATGTTCTTTAAAGTATCTTGCTGAAATAAAGCCTAAAAATATTTTGTGCTGTTAGTTAACTTGTCAACCCCTTGGCAATGTTGCATTGCCAATAACTTTGCCATTACTTTTTTTTATTACAGTTTTGCAGAAAGGGCTTAAAGAAAACTTTGCTGATGCTCAAGTCTCTGTTATAGACTGTCCTGATCTGACTCAGGAACCTTTCAACTTTCCTGTTAAAGGTAACCTAGCATTCCTGTCTTCCACAAAGGCTTCTGCAGTTCTTGCTACCTGATTGCACTTGGTTTTGATCTTCTAGAGATGTTAGGAGAGCTTAAGTCATTTTTTTCAGGTACAGAATATGCATGAGAGGAAAGCTACATTTTACTCTTGGATTTGCTGCCTAGTTGATGTACGAACAAGGACAAATCATTCAAGTGCTTGTCATCATTTTCTTTCTTAACCTATGATTGCAATACACGCTTAGGAAATAAGCTTTATTTATTAAACTCTAAAGGTTTTGAAATGAAGTTATCTTCCAGCTGGAGAAATGTTTTTGATCCGTGACAATCACTATCTGAACCTAAGGAGCTGCACTTCCATTTGGTGTAAATTCCTGCCATCCATGTATGTCTGTGAAATGAAACTGTCTTATTTTGAGTGGGATTCATTGTCTTTGACATTAGCTGTCTAGAAGACAGATGCCTCATGTCATCTGTTCTACTCATCTGAGTTCAGTGTCATCAACGTAGGTGAAGAAGCACCTTGAGAAGGTCATGCATCCCTTCTAAAGTTTGAGTCTGACTTTCTAAAGAAGTTTGAGGAACCAGTTCTTTGGTGCATTAGACTGTGTGCTTACTTAAGAATTTCACAGAAAACATTTTACCAAGCTAACTGGCTGTATTCTTCCAGGAATCTGTGGAAAGCCTAGAATAGCAGATGTGGGAGGTGTTCCTTACCTCATACCCGTTGTACAGAAAGAAAAAGTGAGTATTTTTCTGTAGCTGTGGGGTTTAAATACGTTTTTAATAGAAAAGGAATATCTTGTTGAAATAAAAACAAAACCAAGGACTAATGGGTACTATAAGATTCCACTTTTGTAAGAAAGTTAGTTTTCAGTGTTGTGTTAGATTGATTCTGATGTGTGTTAAGCACAGACCATATCAGGAAATCTTACAGATCTTAGCAAAAATTTCATATACTGTCTTGTATCTGGTAGTTCATCTTCTCCTGCTTTCAAATACCAGATAGTATTGAAAGCAAACAATTTGTGACAGGAGCCATGGAAAGAAATACTAAACAAAGGGCTTGTCTGTGTGTTTATGTATGGTTTGTTGAAGTCAGTGATTTCAAGTCACAGCCGTGCTTCTTTGTAAAACCTGGCTGCATTTGTTTGCATTTTCAAGCCAACACTAGATTCGCATTACTGTTCTTTTCCAAGAATATCATGCTTCCTTTCTGAAACCTGGCCCTATCTGTCTCTATATGATATTCTCTTCCATGTGATTTCTTTTTTATTTTATACAAATACAATTTTCAATAGAAACAATAATTCAGTTTTTGGTAAATGGCAGGGGAACATACAGGCAGACTCTCTCTTTCACAAAATGGTCAGGGCTATACCCAATCTGTTACTACTAAATGTTGTGTTGTTCAGACTTGGGAACTGTATTCATCCTAATTATCCAAAATACCAATGAGGTGTTGTGAATGAAATGCATCCAGAGGTTACAGTGAACAGAATGATAACTCCAGATCAGAGCACAACACCACAATCAAAGGTTTGTGTCTCTTGCAGGTTTATGATCTCAATACAGTTGCAAAAGACATAGAGCTACCTGGAGCCTTCATTCTTGGAGCTGGAGCTGCTTCATCTAGGATTCTTGGTGTAAATGCTGAGGTCGGTAACAAAAAGTGTGACAGTTCTCAGTGAATTTGTGGAAGTATCGAAATAGTAGAGCAGTATCATGCTCGGCGTTTCCTATTTACAACAAAATGATCATTTAATGTAAACCTTTCATGCCAAAAGCACATAAACCACATGAGAAGGAATTAGATGAGATGCATACTATCGATATAATACAAATTGATTTTTAACTTGTAGTTTCCAGAAAGCATGTGATTGATTTGAAGCACACAGAAAACATGATTTTCTTGAAACTGACTGATGACACGTTTTAGAAATGTCTGTCCGAGTTACCTCTAAATACCTTTGAAATGCCTCCTGTCTTTTGCCTTCTCGAGTGACTTTGTTTTACCATTCTACATTTTAAAGTTTCCATATACAAAACGTTTA
Source organism: Anser brachyrhynchus (assembly GCF_964034855.1). Classification (NCBI taxonomy): domain Eukaryota; kingdom Metazoa; phylum Chordata; class Aves; order Anseriformes; family Anatidae; genus Anser; species Anser brachyrhynchus. The sequence goes on along the minus strand of NC_137694.1, from coordinate 200,794,003 downwards.
CCTGCAAGAGAGGCAGGAGACAAAAACTACTGCCTCTGGAGGCTTTTGGTTAGTCAGAGCCCTTTCAAGCATAGATCCTTGGGTTTGCCATCCCCTTTTGATTAATTTATTGGCAGATGAGATAGACTATCCCAGCACTGAATCTGGACCACTGTAGTAGTGCTTGCTAAGGTACAACTCGAGAAGGTATTATGTAGAATTCCAGTACTTGCATGGCAGGGCTCAGATCTCAAAGGCTGGACTTCTTTAACACTAATATTCATCTTCAGAAAACATTACGTTTAACTCTTCAGAGAAAGTAAAAATGATTTCTGGAGGTTCTATTGCGTGAAAAAATTAGCACATTTTCCTCATCCTGAGAGATGAAGGGCATGTGATGAAGGGGATATTTCTTGGGATCATGGTCCAACACTTAAATTTACGTTCATTTGACTGACTCTTACATGTTCTTATTAACTTAGTTTGACTTATTACATGTTCTTTTTCTCAGTTTATCCCTATTGTTCAAGCTCAGAGTGATAAGAAGCCTGCTGTAAATGGGAGCTACATCGCTCAGATAAATCCTGCAGATAAAGGGTGCCTGCTCGAGAAGTACAGCAGTAAATACACTGACTGCGAGTTTGGGCTGTTGGCCAATCTTTATGCCAGCGAGGGCCAACCTGGTAAGGTGCGTCCTTGGAGCAAAGGTGACTTTGCTTGCAGAGCTTTGTGGCTGAAGGGAAATCCATGTTTCAATGTTTTAAAATCAGTTTTATATGATAATAGTAAAGAAGCAATTCTATGAAAGAAATATCCAAACGGAAAAAACTGCTGTTGGTGAACAAGGAGAAAAATTGGTGGAGACAGAGAAGCGTTTGAATTTTTGAGGAATAAGTAATAGTTTAGTAAAACTTTTCCCTTATAAATCATCCATTCAGATCCAGTCCAAACATGCAGTGACTTAAGGTTATTGCTGTACAGTGACTGACCTGCGTAAATCATTTCTGTGCACTTACTTATTTTTTGGAGGTGTATTGCCCCCAGCACAGCTAGCACAAAGCAGTGTTGGCAGAGCAGCAAAAAAGCTGTTTACTGCACGGAAACTGAGCAATCTTTTCAATTAAGAGTTTCTAAGAGCTGAAGCCAGCTGGTGGATAGAAGGGGGTTGCTTATACCATTGTTTCATGTGTGGCTAAATGACTTGTGGGCCAGTACTCTTCACAAAGTTAGTGTTGAACAAAGTTGATCAGGTACTGAAAGGACATGGAGCAACAGCTGTGGGGAAAGTCATGCTGTGAAACAGAAATCTTGGGTTGTGAGTGTGGGAGAGTTTCAGAGCAGCTTTCACAGACTGGTGCAGGCTGTTGCTGGAAGATAGCAGTGATGAAATAACTTTATTCTCCAGGTCATTGAAGTGAAAGCCAATGGAAGAACTGGGGAACTTAATTTTGTCTCTTGTCTGAGACAAATTTTAGAGAAGCACTATGGAGAAAAGCCAGTTGGGATGGGTGGTACGTTTGTCATTCAGAAGGGGAAAGCAAAGATTCACATTATGGTAAGTTGCTCTCAATTCATATCGCTGTCTTCATTCTTCTGAAAACAGAAGTATAAATCAAGGTGTAACCTCTCATTGCCCTGACTTTCTCTTTGTATTTTTAAATTTATGTGTGAACTGTTACGATAAGCAGTGTATTAAACTAAGAAGCTGATATTACAAAACTGGCATCCCATAACTAACAATGCTGTATTACTTGGCCTTAACACTGTGATCTTTTCTTTTGAAATCCATGGGCAACTAGAGAAGGAACTGTAGAACTGTTGTGAAGTGAAATAAAATGAAATACAGGCACTGAGATGATACTTACAGAAAGCAATAAACATTAAAAAACAACTATTTGAGCTTCTAAAATATAATAAGAGGAGAATCCTCACTTCAGCAGCTTTCCCACTAAGCATCTGTGATGAAACAACTAATATTCTGATCACTTTTGTTTCTGGCAGAAACACAGTAATGGGTGAGCTTCTGCAAGGCAAGAAGTAATTTGAGCAGAATAGTGGGGTGGGGAAAGGTGAAGTAAAGTTTCTAGAGAAAAAGTGTCTTGGTATAAGTAACTTCATCTCACTTAAAGCTTTTGTTTTTGCTGTAGCCTCCAGAATTTTCTGCTTGTCCTCTGAACACTGATGAGGATGTGAATAACTGGCTCAAATTCTTTGAAATGAAGGCTCCGCTGGTTTGTCAGCCAGTAATCGTTTCCAGGGATCCAGTGAGTCTCTTCCTCATTTCTGAGTGTAAACTAGGGCTTGTGATGGATTTTGTCTTGGATATGATTTTCACTTTAAGAACAGGAGTGTGTATGTATTGCTTTAAATGCTTCCAGAGGGAGTGTGATGAAATACAAGCTTCTCATTTCTGTCATTGGTTTGAATTTTAGGCCCAGTCAATCAATTTGGGAATGTAGTGGGTGTTCACAGAGGATTGAGGTTAATGGTTCTGTTCCAATTGCAAGTGTGCAAGTGTTTGCATCCCAAACCTAACAGCACAGTTTGCATTTACAGCTAGGCACAGCAGGAGGAATGTCGAGAGCACGGAAGCTTGATCAGCCAAGTGTTCTTGTAGCTCACTTTTAGAAGCCTCTTGCCAATGCTGTGTCAAAATGTGTACAGCATGTGTCTCAATTGCTGATGCGAATTAGAGCCTGCAATTCCTCATGTTAGAAAGATACCTAGCATCTTTCACAAGCACTAAAATCAACAACAAACAATTCAGGATAAAAAGCAATCAGGTTTCAAAAGCCATTTAGATGTTCACCGTTAGGAAGGCTGTGTTCAGAAGTAACCGGGAAGCCATAGACGAAATTGACTTTTTAAAATAACAATGCAGTAATAAATAATATAAGTAAAAATTTCCAGAGTGAAATGAGACATGCTGTAGGCTTGAATACGCTCAGTGGTGTGACTTTATTGTGTCTTTATTTAGCAGCTTTTGGCTTAAGACTAAATTGTGTGCGTCTTTCCAGAATCTAATGCTGAGTACTTAGAAAACAGCTGCCAACAGCTGCTCCGTTCCGAATGAGTACGAGTTGTGTAGTGGATGCAGCTGGAGCATTCTTATCAGTATCCATTGGAAGCACAACAGCACTCAGCTGGGGCAGTGTTCTTGGAAACGCGTGAATGCCATCACAGAGATGACAGTGGAAGACAGCTTTAATCCTGCGTTAATGAACTGTTCTGTTTCTTGCATTCAAATGCCATAGCATTACTCACCAGTATCCTCTGGATATATAAAATTGATAGGGGTGGTGTCACCGGCGAGGATGCTAGTTGTTATTTTATTTGCTATTCTTCCTGTTTTCATCCAAGCTGGCCCTCAGAACTGGAGTAGAGATTGTCCCTTTATTGCATGTTTCTTTGGTATTCAGTGCAGAGGGGTTCTGATTTCCAGTAGGGCCTCCTTGATAAGACTGATTTAATCCCAAATTAGAAAAGAAAAAAGGAAATCTCTGGGAGATTAACAGCAAAAGCTGGGGGCTCTCAGGGTTTCTAAACTCTTTTCTGTCCTGTGGTACAGACTCATATAACTCCTCTTAGTTTTTCTTACTATTAGTTTCGCAAGCACCTCGCAAGTTTTCATTGCTTAATGGCTGTAGCATCCTTTGAGATCTGTGGAAATACAAATGCGAGATTATCCAAGTACTTTTAAATACCAATTCTAGGAAAGCGTGCTCACAGCCCTTTCTTTACTCACAGGGTTTCGACCTGCGCACAGAGCACACGCACTGCTTCAGCGCCCATGGGGAAGGAGGGCACTACCACAACGACACCACGCCGGACAGCGTGCAGTACTGCGGGTATTTCTTGCCTGCAGAGCTTCTCTTCCGTATTGACAGGCCCAAGGAGACGCACATGGTTGGCAGAGACTAAGCTGGCCCGTCCACAGGGAGGCTTTAATGAAGGCGTAGCAATTTAATTTTGTTAAGTAAAAATGCTGATTTTTGTAACGCTTTTAATTATGCACATATTTATCAAAGTCAAGAACAAAAATGACAGCAATAAACTTCCAGCCTTTTAGATTTGTTAAGGAGAGAAAATCAGAGTTTATTTGTAATTGGAGTGGTTATGGCTAAATTCAAGCTGTAATTTCACTGGAGTGTTACTAATAACGTATTTTTTGCTGTTCGGTTCCTCTTCTTGCATGGTTGTTGCTGATGATTGATGATGTTTTATTGTAGACAACACCAAGCTGGGAGGAAGTGTTGATCTGCTGGAGGGTCGGAAGGCCCTGTGGGGGGACCTGGGCAGGTTGGGTCGATGGGTAGAAGCCAATGGGATGAGGTTCATCACGGCTAAGTGCTGGGTCCTGCACTTGGTGCACAACAACCCCATGCAATGCTACAGGCTTGGGGCAGAGTGGCTTGAAGGCTTTGTGCAGAGGAAAAGGATCTAGGGATGCAGATTGATGCTCGCCTGAACATGAGCTGGCAGTGTGCCTAGGTGGCCAAGAAGGCCAACGGCATCCTGCCTTGGATCAGGAGTAGCGTAGCCAGCAGGACCAGGGAGGTGATCGTTCCCCTGTACTCTGCTCTGGTGAGGCTGAACCTTGAGTGCTGTGTTCAGTTTTGGGCCCCTTACCACAAGAAGAACATCGAGGCCCTGGAGCATGTCCAGAGAAGGGCTACAAAGCTGGAGAAGGGCCTGGAGCACAAGTCCTGTGAGGAACGGCTGAGGGAACTGGGGTTGTTTAGTCTGGAGAAGAGGAGGCTCAGGGGAGACCTCATTGCTCTCTACAGGTACCTGAAAGGAAGGTGTGGGGAGCTGGGGGTCGGCCTCTTCTCACAGGTAACTAGTGATAGGACCAGAGGGAATGGCCTCAAGTTGTGCCAGGGGAGGTTCAGGTTGGAAATGAGGAGACATTTCTTCTCAGAAAGAGCAGTCAGGCATTGGGACGGGTTGCCCAGGGAGGTGGTGGCGTCACCGTCCCTGGGGGTGTCCAAGGAAAGGTTGGACGTGGTGCTTAGGGACATGGCTTAGTGGGTGACACTGGTGGTAGGGGGACGGTTGGACCGGATGATTTTGGGGACTTTTCCGACCCCAATAACTTTATGAGGGGTACCAGCGCCTTCCTCCCGTCACGAGGCGGGGAAGGGCGGTCCCTCGCGGCGCGCCCCTCCCCTCCCGAGCGCGGTTTCGGCTCCGCCCGGCGGCAGAGGCGGAGGCGGAGGCGGAGCGGGGAGGCCTCCAAGATGGCGGGCGTGCCGGCCGTGCGCATCAGCATCGAGTCGGCGTGCGAGAAGCAGGTGCAGGAGGTGGGGCTGGATGGCAGCGAGACCTACCTGCAGCCCCTCTCCATGTCGCAGAACCTGGCCCGCCTGGCGCAGCGCATCGACTTCAGCCAGGGCTCCGGCTCCGAGGAGGACGAGCCGGGCTCCGCGGGCCGCGCCTGGGCCGAGCCGGGCGAGGCGGAGGATGAGGAAGGTGAGGGGCGGCCGGGCCCCGCCGTCGGGTGGCCGCCACCGAATTGCGGTGGGAGAGGGGCGAAAAGATGCGGGTCCCGCCTTGTTTTGCTGTGATTCGTGAAATGCGCGAACAGGGAGGCTTGCGCCTTTGTATCTTACAAGCCTTGCTTTCGCTTTTAGGGTTGGTGAAGTTCCAGCCGTCCCTCTGGCCTTGGGACTCGGTGAGGAACAACCTGAGAAGCGCCCTGACGGAGATGTGCGTGCTCTACGATGTCCTCAGCATCGTCAAGGATAAGAAGTTCATGACCCTCGATCCAGTCGTGCAGGAGCCCCCTCCTCCCAAACAGGTAAGTCTCAGCGCCTTGTGTAGTTCATATGACTCGATACCGAAGACTTTATTTCGTTGAGGCTTTTTCATGTGTGTTACATGCAAAATGTATTAAAGCATTCCACGTCATGTCCTGGTTTAGTGCTGTATGGGTGAGTGGGAAGGCCGAGAATGGGAGGCGAGGCTGATTTCAAAGGCCTCTTTGTCAGGGCTGTAAGTCACAGTGCTTCCTGTGCATGTTCAATACTGATGTGAAAGTGATTCTAAATCAGCTGCTCAACATACAGCAAAAGCTGCTTATCAGTTGCTGTCAATTAGCTTTTACTAATAATAATTTCAGGTGACTTAAAATACAACTTTTTTTTTTCCTTTTAGAATCCGCAGTTCCTACAGTTGATTTCCAAAAAGAAGTCATTAGCTGGAGCAGCTCAAATCCTGCTGAAAGGAGCGGAAAGATTATCCAAATCAGTGGCAGAAAACCAGGAAAATAAGCGACAAAGAGACTTCAACTCTGAACTGTTGAGACTGAGACAACACTGGAAGCTGAGAAAAGTGGGCGACAAAATTCTTGGTGATCTGAGCTACAGAAGTGCAGGTATACAGTAGATTTTTTTATTTATTTTATTATTGCCAAGAATGGAAACTTATATTTTACAAAGTATTTTTAAACTGGAAAAATACAGGGGATATCTTTAATAATGAATAACAGTTAATAACAGATAATTATGTGACAAAATTACAGAAGGAGGAAACGATTTATTATCAGGGAAAATATTCTGATATTATCAGGGAAAACATCCTTAGGTAAGTGACCTTAAAGGCTGGCAGACTTTTAGTAAAGATTGCTTTGTAGAACAATTCTGTATTGGCAGTAAGGTTGATCAGTTGACAAGTAGATGCTGTAACTCTTTGGCTTTTGTCTACGTTTGGTCTGTGAAGCATTTTAAAACATTGAGGAGTATCTTGTATTTTTCTCTGAACACTGATTCATTATTTCTGTTGTAACTTCTGAGAACTGAAGCTGAGAATATGCATTATTACATGAATTTCAGTGAGAGGGGTTAACGAACCCAGAGTCTAGAGCTGATAACATGGAACGAAGGAGTGAATGCAGAATAAGTAAAATTTGTAGATATAAAGCAGGCATCTGAGCTGGTTATATTGGGCACCTGATGTAGTCAGCGAAGGAGGGGAAAGAGAAACTTAGGGCTATTCATCTTCAGTTAATGAAGAAGCTGTGTGTGTGACTCTTCTTGATGATTTATCTTAAAGAACATGAAATGTTCCCTGGATGTAACAGGGTTGCAGATGTGGACATCTGTCTCTATCGGTCTCACCCAAATGGCTGGCTGTATGGTTGCTTTTTACAGACCGAACCCAGTCATAGCTTTTAAACTGCAGGACAAACATAAGCAACATTGCTTTATAGCAGGTGTTGCACCTTTACTTGCTATCTTATATTAGAATATTAGATATCACCCACTTGAGGACTGAGATGCTGCCGTGCTGAAATTAACTTTCTAAATTCCCTATATTTTTAAAGATTTCATTAAGAAATTAGAGTTGAGCGTAAACTATGGAGCTCTGGAGTCTTAGATGCATTCTGAAACAGAGGTTTGGGCTTCCTTGTTTGCAGGAGATGCTCTATAGTCTCAGGGCCGTGACGTTGTTGGCCTCAGAGGGACGTTGTGGGACAACTCGCGTGCTGTGAGAGATGGTTACAGGCCCTACAGGAGAGGGAGGCAGGGCAGAAGAAGTGGGTTAGCCCTGTATGTTAGGGAGTGCCTGGACTGTGTGGAGCTGGACAGTGGAGATGTGTCAGGGTGAAGGGAAAGGCCAGTAAGGCAGATATTATGGTGGGGGTCTGTTGTAGGCCACCCAACCAGGATGACGAGGTAGACAAAATACAAGCAACTAGGAGAGGTCTCACAATCACTAGCCCTTGCGGGAGACTTCAACTTCCCAGATGTCTGCTGCAAATAAAGTACAGCAGGGAAGAAACGGTCTAGGAAATTCCTGGAGTTTATGAAGGATAACTTGTTGACATAAGTGGTGAGGGAAGGTGCCCCACTTGATGGGCTGTTTGCAAACAGGGAAGGACTCGCGGGTGATGTGATGGTTGGAGGCTGTCTTGGGCACAGCAATCACAGAATGATGAGGTTTTGATTCTTGGCGGAGATCACAGCAATTACAAAATGAAGAGTTTTTGATTCTTGGTGAAGGAAGGAAGGTGGTTAGCAGGACTGCTGCGTGGATTTCTAGAGGGGAGACTTGGGCCTATTTAGAGGCCTGGTTGACGGCCCTTTGGGGGAGGTGGCTCATAAGGGTAAAGGAGTCCAGGAAGGCTGGGCCTTGGAGAATGAAATCATAAAGGCCCAGAAGCAGGCCATCCTAATGTACCAAAACTGAAGCAGGTGAAGGAGAAGATAAGTCTGGATAAACGGAGAGTTTCTTGTGGAACTTAAGAAGAAAAAAGCTTGTCAGCTGTGGAAGAAGGGGCAGGCAAATGGGGAGGGCTCTAGAGCTGTTGTCAGGTTGTGCAGGGAGAAAAACAGGAAGGCCAAGGCCCAACTGGAACTCAGAAGGCAATTAAAAATACTCATTTATAAATACATCAACAGCAAAAGGAGGATTAAGGAGAATCTCCATCCTTTATTGGATACGAGGGGAAACATAGTGGCGAAAGGATAAGGCTGAGAGACTTAAAGCCTTTTTTGCCTCTGTCTTTGTTGGTAAGGCCAATTGTTGTCAGGGTGCCCGGCCCCCTGAGCTGGGAGATAGTGACAGGGAGTGAGACAAAGCCTCTGTAACCCAGTGGGAAAGTGCAAGAGACTTCCTCCATGTTGTAAATGTTCACAAGTTGATGGTCCAGCTGGGATTCATCCAAGGAGGAGCTGGCAGAAGCGCTCACCAAGCAGCTTTAAGTAACCTGCCAGCAGTCCTGGCTAACCAGGGAGGGCCCAGTTGACTGGAGTTCAGCAAAAATGACTTCAATCTATCAGAAGGGCAGGAAGGAGGATCCAGGGAATGACAGGCCTGTCAGCCTGACCTTGGACACAGGGAAGGTTGTGGAGCTGAATCATCTGGGATGATTCACATCACAGTGAATCTGAATCACATCAAGATCACGTTCAAATGAAATTCCAGATCACATCACTGTGATCTTATCTTGAATGTCATTTTGCGGCACATAATGGACAACTGAGTGATCACAAGCAGCCAGCATGGGATTATGAAGGGCACGTGTTGCCTGACTAACCTGATCTCTTTCTATGACAAGACGATCTGCTTAGTAGATGAGGGAAAGACTGTGGATGTCCTTTACCTCAGTTTTAGTAAAGTGTTTTGACACTTTCCCATGGTATTTCCCTGTCTGCTCATGGCTTGGACAGGTGTATGGTTTGTTGGCTGGATGGCCAGGCTCAAGGAGCCGTAATGAATGGAGTTTGGTCCTGGTGGTGGCTGGTCACCACTGGCATTCCCCAGGGCTCAGTGTTGGAGCCTGTTTTGTTTAACATTTTAACATAGATTTGCATGAGGGGATCAAATGCTCCCTCAGGAAATTTGCAGATGATGCCAGTTTAGGTGGGAGCGTTGATCTAATCGAGGGTAGGAAGGCTGTGCAGAGGGATTGGGAGAGGCGGATCGATGGGCTGAGGCCAGTTGTGTGACATCCAACGAGGGTAAGTGCTGGGTGCTGCTCCTGGGGCACCACAACCCCATGCAGTGGTATAGGCTTGGGGAAGAGAGGCTGGAAAGCTGCCTGGCAGAAAAGGGCTTGGCTGTGCTGGTTGACAGCTGGTTGAACACGAGCCAGTGGTGTGTCAGGTGTGCAAGAAAGCCAACGGCATCTTGGCTTGTATCACAACTAGTGTGGCCAGCAGGACTGGGGAGGTGATTGTCCTGTTGTACTTGGCACTGCTGAGGCCGCACCTCGAGTACTGTGTTCAGGTTTGGGCCCCTCACCACAAGAAGGATGTTGAATTGCTCCTGTGTGTGCAGAGAAAAGCAACAAAGCTGGTGGTGAAGGGCCAAGAAAACAAGGGCTCTGAGGAGCGGCTGAGGGAACCGGGGGTGTTTGGTCTGGAGAAGTGGAGGCTGAGGGGAGACCTCATCAGTCTCTCCAACTGCCTGAAAGGAGATTGCAGAAAGGAGGGTGTTGGTCCCTTCCCATTGGAACGGGCTGCCGATGGTTGGACTTGGTGATCCTGAAGGTCTTTTCCAACCTGGATGATCCCGTGTTTCTAATATGCATGTCTCTGTTCTTCCTTGATTAGGTTCCCTTTTTCTTCATCATGGCACATTTGAGGTGATCAAGAACACTGATATTGACCTGGATAAAAAGATACCTGAGGATTACTGTCCTTTGGATGTTCAAATTCCGAGTGATTTAGAGGGATCAGCCTATATAAAGGTTTGCCAATATCTTTAGTAATTTAGCATGGGTTTTATGTTTATTGTACATTTGCAACAAAGAACAAGCATTAAAAAAAAAAAAACTTTTCTTTTTCATCCCCTCGTAGGTTTCTATTCAGAAACAAGCTCCAGACATTGGTGACCTTGGGACAGTAAATCTCTTTAAAAGACCCATGCCAAAATCAAAACCAGGTATAGTTATGTGTTGTTTTCTGAGCACGTTATCAAGAAACTGGAAAATTCTTGCACAGAGCTTGAAAGAAGAGTGAACGAAAATATTCTAACTTAAACTGAAATTTTCTGCTTGGGCTTTGGAAACAGGACATTTTCAAAGTGTATTCCTTCCATGTTTTATACGTGTTTATGCAGTTTATGAAATAAAATCCCTAAATTTGTATTTAAGTATACTGGAGTGCCTTGAGCATGTAACTGAAAGTACATCAAGATACCGTGGTTCAGCCCCTTACAGCCCATTTATCTCAACTGAACTGAAGGACTCTTCACTCTTAATTTTGCCCAAAATAAATCATTTGTTGCTGTGACTCACGTATTTTCTCTGAATCTGAAAGGTGCTGGGCAGCATGTCTTAACTACTGACAGCTCACCTGGCAGCAGCTTGGTTAAGCTGATACACGCCAGTATCTGTAGCTGTAAACCTTTGGGATTGTAAACTCAGTTGTTTAGGATAAAGAAAGAACTTGTTTCTGGCAGGATTTTACTTCATAGTGGTCTGTGTGCTGCTTTGAACATAGACATGATGCTATGTTATGTGGATATTTCATACAGCATTCAGGCTACAGTATAGACCAGAATCTTCCAAGAATTTGGGGCCTATAAATAATTTGAAAGTACATATTTAAAATTATTTTGTTGGTTTTTGCAGAGTGAGTTAAATAAAGCCAGAAGCTTCTTTAGAAGTAAATGGCAACTTAGGAAACTGAGGTTCACGAGCAGAATTCACGGAAGATCTGGGAATATAATGGCAGTTCCAGAAGGGACTAGCGATTTACAATATACGTATATGTGTATACGTACATATATACGTTCAATATACATATAAAACAAAGTAAAATTCAGTAGTGTTATCTAAAAGTGCTTGCTTAACAGATAAAACTTTGAAAAATACTCAGTTTGGATAGAAGATAATGACTACCTTGCTGCTATAATGATTGCATTCAGGCCACATCTCACAGCTACCGCTGAATATCTGATACCTGGAGGGGAAAAAAAGAAGGTAACTTCTCTTTACTCTTCTGAAAACATTAATTCATGTTTTTAAGGTTCTCCACACTGGCAGACAAAACTGGAGACTGCACAGAACGTTCTCTTATGTAAAGAAATCTTTGCCCAGCTGTCACGAGAAGCTGTTCAAATTAAATCACAAATTCCTCACATTGTTGTGAAAAACCAGATCATCTCCCAGCCTTTCCCAGGTAGGATTATTTGCTTAAATACAGTCTGAAATTCTGTTTGATGTGACAAAAAAAAAAAAAAAAAAAAAAAAAGGCAAAAAGTGTGTTAATCTTGCTCCTCAAAGAATTTGAAAAAGTTTCCCAGAATTTTGCTTTCTAATTATAGTAAGACCGAACTAATACATTTCAGTTTGTAATTTACAAATATTTTATTGTATGGATTATGATTTGTTTCTGATTTGTTATTTTGTCAGTAGCATTTAACGTTGTCAACTATAACGATATGTGTACGTAGCAGTTTGGAGCTGTGCGTGTCATTGCTGCTGTGGATTTCTTGTAGGTGAAACTGAAGACCTTAGCTAATGGGTTTTCAGAAGAACTAAGATTAAAAAGGGGTATACAGCTAATTATATCTTACGGGGAATGTTTCTGTATTGCTTGAACCTTTTTTTAAGAAAAAGATGGTGAATGTTGGTTGGTGAAGAATAAGAAGTTCTTAGCAGCAGGCTTGAGAACTTTTAGTATCCTTAATTTTTTAATCTGCTTGCGCAGGTTTGCAGTTGTCTATTTCTCTGTGTCACTCTTCCAATGACAAAAAATCACAAAAGTCTGCTGCCGAAAAACAGAATCCAGAGGATCACCTCTATGTTCTGGAACATAATTTGCATCAACTTATCAGAGAGGTAATGTGTTTATGGTCAAGTATTGAAGAGTTTGGGTTTTTTTTGGCTTTTGTTCAGGCTCGCAGGTAGTACAACAGAAAGCCACTAGAGGCCAGTAAACTCCTATCCATTTGTGTGAGGCAGCCTGCCGCTCAGTTCTGCTACGCGTGGGTGATGAGGGAGTTGCAGTTACGCTTTCTTGGAACAGTAGTTCTGGAGTTAACCTTAGGCCTTGCTGCTTGCTTCAGAAAAGCTGTGCGAGGTCTTTGCAGTACAGCTCCCTTTTTCCTTTGAGTCTGAGTGTTTGTCAAGTACCGGAACTGAGCATTGGTTCTGACCGGACTCCCGTTAGGAAAGAAGAATCAATTACTATAGTAACTTTGCTTTGTTTGAGGTCCACTGCTTGCTTCAGTGTTTTAGATTCTCATGTAATCAAGTGGAAGGACCTGGGGTAGGAGGTTGAGATGTGCTCCCCTCCTGAACAAATCAGACAAATTGCAGGTATCTAAGTAGTTGTGAAACCATGTTCCTGAGAGTGTTCATATCCTTAGAGCATGGCTCCACAAGAGATGAAATTATGCGGAACTGTCCAGTGTTTTTAAACACTGAGCTAAGGGACTTGAAGCTTTGGCTTAGTGCCCAGCTCTGTTGTGAATTTTGTTTCATGATTTTAAAATTTTTTGTACCTCAGTTTTCATCTCTAAAATGCTTCCTTTAGTTTTAGACTGCAGACTTGTTAGTGGGAGCTACTGCTATACTACCAAATTTTTCTTAGCTGGTAACTTTTTTGTTTTAAATCAGTTTCTCCTTTCATCAAGGTTTGAAAGACGTGCCTAAACAGGGAGGCAAAGTGTGATTAGAAAGCTGTTTTTATGTAAACCGCTGTCAAGCTTATGAAGTCAGAAAAGGTACACTTTGTGAAAGTATGTACACTTCTAAGACTCAGCGTGAAACAGAATGTTGTAGTATACATACTGCTTCTTGCAGTTGCACTTTCTCTTACAACAGCTGTTGTTTGTTTGCAGTGTCACAAGCAAACCCTGAGCTCAACAGTGATGCCACATCCAGCTAGTGCACCTTTCGGCCATAAGAGAATGAGACTAGCAGGACCCCAGGCTTTTGATAAAAATGAAATCAGTGCTTTACAGTCAAACGAAGGACTTTTGGAGAAGATAATAAAGCAGGCAAAACACATTTTTCTGAGACGCAGGTAGGTCACAGGCTATTCTTATTAAAGTTGTGATAAAGTATATCTATGTAAAACACAACTGATCTTTTTTCAGTGTTCTTAAAACTAGCTACTTCTTGATTCTTTATTTTGAAGTACTAAGAACAAATAACATATCAAGTATGAGTAAACAACACTTAACTAGTTTAAAAAAAAACAAACAGATTTCTGAGATCTGTGACAGCTGTAATGTAGGCTGCTGATAGTTGTCTCTACTTTCCCTATACTGTATAAATCCTTTTTAGTATTCTTTGCTGTGCAGTAGCTGATACTGAGTAATACCACTTCCGTATTTCTGCAGAATATGTGTGAAATTGCGTAAGTAAGTGTGCTTCATTTGCACCTGAATGGTGCTGAAATAGAACTTTCATCTGCACGGCTCTGTAAAACTGGCAAGCTTTTTGTGTGGCACAAAGAAAACCAAACTCATAATCTACACGCTTCCTTTTTTTTAAAAAAAAAAAAAACACAAACTGGCAAGATTATTTTGGGTGGAATGTGTCTCTCTCTTCTAGAACTGCTCGAACCATTGACAGTCTGGCTAGCCGTATTGAGGATCCTCAGATTCAGGCCCACTGGTCAAACATAAATGATGTTTATGAATCCAGTGTTAAAGTTCTAATAACTTCTCAAGGATATGAACAGATATGCAAGTAAGTATGAAAATGTTTGAATCTTTCTAGTTGTAAATTGATGCTGCAATGGCAGGGAGTATTCAAGTTCTGCTTTACAGGTTTAAGACAGAAAACCGAATTTGTCTTAAGACAGAAAACTAGAAAACCGTTTTTCGTATAGAAGTAATTTATTTTTCTGGATGGTGGGAAGGAGCAACCACCATAAGAAAGCTCTCACCCACTTTACAATGCATTTAATGAAGAAACTTAGTAAATTGTTAACTTATTAAGCAGAGTTTCTTTCAAGGGAGGAATTTTGAAACAGAAAGTGGTCATTGAGGAGGATTTAGTTCAGATGGAGATAGCTGAGTATGAAGTATTTCTGTATGTGCTGGATTCTAAACTTCCAATTTGGTCATGGAGAGCTGGTTGCTGCTCAGTCCTAGCTTGGTTACATAGGAACTGAAATGTGAATCTCATGCAATTTATGCTGTTATTACATTGACATTGAAATATGAGACATCATGTTCCAGAAACGAATGTCTACATGCTGACCGGCAGCAAATTAACTATATAGACAAGTGGACGGACTAGTTGCTTTAGCACCATTTTCCCATTTTGAGCAGTCTTTTCTGGCTGCTTCAACGCTGCGGAGCAGGTTGTGGTCATTGGTACAATTTGCAGTCTCGGTTCCAGAGACACCTGCTGCTCAAGACTTAGGTAGAACAGTAACCATCGTTTTCCCATGCACCTCTGGAAGGAAGCTTGGGAGGGAGCTGTGAGGCACCTCAGGAGGTTCCTTGACCTGAACAAGCAGTGGACTGGCTCTGGGAGCACGCCATGCCCTGCAGTATAGAGGGAGGTGTTGAGGTGAATGATGAAATTGAGATATTTTGAGTTGCTGCTGTATTCTATGGGCTTTGCACCATCCTCATGTTAGAGTTCCTATAACTTAATGGGAGGGATTCTGTGTTCTAGAGCAAGCTTCCTGTTTTCAGAAGTTTTGTAACACATTTTGAATAAACGTGCATCTTGTCTTCAAAGATCCATTCAACTACAACTGAACATTGGAGTTGAACAAATCAGAGTAGTGCATAGAGATGGAAGAGTTATTACCTTGTCCCATCAGGAGCAAGAACTGCAGGATTTCCTTTTATCTCAGGTAGAGTTGTATACGTTATTCTTCTATTTCTAATAGTGTGTTGGGGAAGAGGAGAAGTGAAAATCCCACATTTATCTTTGTAAAAAAAAGTATTAGATAATTAGAATAAAGGTATTGCAAATAGGAAGGTGGATGACTTTTTTTCAAGTATGTTTGTGTAGTGACTTTAGCAACTGATATTAAATAGGATGCCAGTTTTTACAAAGGTCACCAGCAGTAATGTTTTTACACTCCCAGTGAAATGCATTTGCTTATGCTACTCATTATCAGTGCATTAAGATTTTTGCTGACTTCAGAACAAGCAAGCAAGAGTCATAGCAGACTATAAGGTATTCAATATATGAAGCTTGCTCTAACCAAATCCAATTTAGAGTAGAGATTTTAATGAGTCCACAATTACTGTCATTTCAGCACTGTCTTGTTCATGTTTGCTTTGCAGCAGCCATTACTAAATCAGCTGATATTTGAACCGTGGTTTCTTAATTGTGTGGAGCAAGCTGCTGGTTTTGTTCAGAAGTGGCAGTCTTGCTAATATGCATTATAAATAGCCAAAATACAGGCCTTTAATAACAATGGTTGGCCTGTTGCAGTTACATGAAACTCTGCGACACAAAAGAAAACAAGTTGAAACAGGTTCTGCTGACGGTATCTATTTTTGATCAAGCGTTTTCAGGCTTTTTCAGAGAATTGCTAACAGTGCTAGGCTCTTCCTTGGAATGAGCATTAAATTTTCATACGGAAAAACTTAAGTTTCCAATCTTCTAAGCTGTTAAGGCTCAATGCTTAAAGCACTTGAACACTAATGGAGATAATCGTGTCCAAGAACCTCAGCTCTTATTTATTTGAGTTTGCCATAATACTTACTTGCACAGATATTTTAGTTATTTTAGAGCAGAGGTCTCATCTCCTGTCCAAGAAAAAATATTTCAATATCCTGTTCATAACACTTTAGTTAGGTGTTAATTGAAAGCAATACTTTAAAAAAAATAAAAAAGGCATATAAGCCCATATACCTATGGAAAATTCATCTGCAGAGTGTACTTAATACAGTGGTCTCTGTCTGCAAAGGAGATTATCAGTAGTGCTTTCTTCAAGTTAGACTTACATAGCATATTAAAAAAAGTTCCTCCAAAACTTGAGAACATAAGATAAAAGTCGCTTTTATAAATAGCTACTGTCCAGCAGCAGAAGAAAAAGCTTGGTAAAACCAGTATTCAATTAATTCTGTGGTGTGCAAATATTGATGAGATGAACTTGTTGTTATCTCTCAGATGTCACAGCACCAAGTACATGCGGTTCAGCAGCTTGCAAAAGTTATGGGATGGCACGTGCTGAGTTTCAGTAACCATGTTGGTCTGGGGCCAGTGGAGAGTATCGGCAATGCATCAGCGATAACTGTAGCATCACCAAATGGGGACTACGCCATTTCAGGTAATGTTTTCCTATTCCAAGTGTATACAAAATTCTTAAATGTGTTCTAAAGGGTTTTTAAGTCTTTTTCTAAAGCCAGTCTCTGGGATTTATAGAATAATGCCAACTTTGTGCAAAACGTTCTAGAAACAATCTCTTGTACCTGGAATTGACACCTAAACAGAATTAGTATATTAATAATAATAAATGTCTTTTTTACTGCGAGGGTGGTCAGGCCCTGAAACAGGTTGCCCAGATATGTTGTGGAGTCCCCATCCTTGGAAATACTCAAAACCTGACTGGAAATTGTCAAAAATCCCTTATCCACACAAGGAGAACACCACCGATCTCTCAGAGTTTTGCGATTAAAAGCAACAGAAATCCTTACTTTTATAATCCTTGCTTTTATAGATGCATTTCAAGAGATTTAGAATATACTTTTTTGAATGGAGTGGTGAAGAATACATCAAAGATAAGAATTAGAGAGGGGAAAAAAAAAGACTTGGTGTTCTTGACAATTCTACGGAAAAAGAGATGCATGTGTGAAGGGTTTTTTGTTGTTTTTCTGTTTTGTTTTGGTCAAATGTTTTCCTGATTTGGTGTAGCCAAGAGCATGCAGTGCTAACATAACAGAAGTAATAGAGAAGTGGGAAAACAGAGAAGGCAAATCCAAAGAGGAAAAACTCTTTATAAAAGAAAAAAAAAAGGTAGTTTTTTTCCAGCATATTTGGAATCGTCTAGGCAGTAACGTATAGCGTGCATGAGGAAGGATATTTAACGTGAGGAATTTCTGAAGTATAAAAATACTCATAAAATCTCTGTTCTTCACAGTACGTAACGGTCCTGAAAGTGGCAGCAAAGTTATGGTTCAGTTTCCACGGAGTCAGTGCAAGGATCTCCCCAAAGGTGATGTACTGCAAGATAACAAGTGGAATCATCTTCGAGGGCCCTTCAAGGAAGTCCAGTGGAATAAAATGGAAGGGCGTAACTTCGTGTATAAAATGGAGCTCCTCATGGCAGCCCTAACTCCGTGCTAATAGTCCATCAGTCTGTCCGTGGGGGCTTGGAATCAGTGCTGTGCGGCAAAAGTTTGCTGCCCACGCAACAAAGGGAAACGGAGCCTATGGGGCAATACAAGAAAACAAAAATTTATTTCCTGTACAGATCTGTCTATTGTAGCGTTTATAATAAATTGTTTTCAATGATATAGAGAATATGACTTTTTGAAAAAGTTCTTTTCAGCTGTACCTTTGCATATTGCTCTACCTAGATTAATTAGATATGTTAATGTTTTTTCATTTAAAAATAAGAAATTCAATAGGCCTGTGCTGTATGAAAGGTGCCTGCTCAAAGTGATACCCTTTTCTTCCCAGCCTCTACTTTTTCTGAATTGATTTTTGCAAATCTTTCTGAAAGAGGAAAATTCTGAGTAAGTTGTGCAATCACTAAGCCTTTTAGTGCCCTAGATCTCACACACACACACACCAAAATTTCAAGTAACCAGTCTTCACTGTGCGATGTTTTTGGGTTGGGGGTTGATGGTGTACATCAGTTGTATAGTGATGTGGCCTCTGGGCCACCTGTTTCATTTCTTTTTGAGAGAGATGTTAGTGATCTAGGTTGAGAACACTACAAAGCCACGGCTTCTGATGAGTGTATGCAGTGTATGTTACTTTGCAATCAACAGAAGTTGCAAGCAGGCATGTAGAGGAACAACTCTTGATCTGCATGTAAAATTCTCCTGACTGAATTTGTGTGTATTTTTTTTTTGGGAGGCGGTGTAAATTCATGTCTGAGAATAGAGCAGGAAGAGAGAGGAAGAGCAGGTAACTCATATGCAGTAGACCTTGGAACTCCACAGTCATGCTTTTTTTTCCCCCCTCTCTGCCCTGGCATCATCTGCCATCTAGAAAAACAATATTATTCATATTATTCTTATGGCGATCAGCTCTTTTGAGGTCCTAAAACAAAGAGGTAATATGTTTGGTTTTTTCTTTTCTTTTTGGTTGTAATTGTAGCCTTCTTGAAGCTTCTACTAAGGTGTTGCACAGAGCTTTTCTTTTGTGTGATGATTAATTGCTAAAGGTCTTTTTGAAACCTGTCTGTATAAGCTGGTTTAGACTTAAATCCGTATTGTGTTATGAGATGTATGTATATATATGAGGACACCTGCACATAGGCTATGCTTGAATTAAACCATTTTACTTCTGTAGTGACAGCTGTTATTTTGGTAATGTTCTTGAGCAATATGGAATAGCTGTTAGAAATGTGTGTTAAGCAACTGCTTGGGGCAAGCTGCTGTTCAGTGCGTATCCAAAGCAGCCACTGTGCTTACGTTGGAATTTTACATTGTGGAACAGGCTGCTACTGCAGTTCATCGAAATATTTGCCTCTGTGCAACTGAACTGTGGGAGAGGAAAGGGTTTTCTCATAAATTCTTTGATAACTCATGGAAAAAAAATGGTTGAAAATGGCACATACGTCTTGATCTTGAGATGGGCGAGTCTTGTGCAACACCTGAGATGCCTGTTGCTATATTGCTTGGCTAGCAGAAGCTGTAGGATTGCAGGCAGAGAGGGGTTTTGTTCCCTATAGCTCACAGCTGCATGCATTTGTCACGCATCTGGTTCCAATGAGGCAGTTTTAGCAATGCAACACATCTTTCAATCAAAATTAGAAGATGAGTGTATGAAACTTAAAAACAGTGAAGTATATGGATAAATTTAACTCAAACTGACAAGTCTGCATGTAGCAGTAGTCTTTTTGTCAAATAAGCACTTCATTACCAAATAATCACTGTGGAACTATTAGGTTCTTATGGTTGCAGGATATGTTTCCTTCTGGGAGGGGAAAAAAATAAAAACAACACGTGCAAGGTGATCATTTCTCCTATTCCAGGAGTGTAAGCATTACACATCAGCTGAGTATCTTCACTTACAGACTTTCAAGCTTAGATGTTATTAAAAAACAACACACAAGATGATTTGAAACCTTCAAAGTGTCTTTTCAAATTAGGAATCTCTGTGTATTCAACACCAATGAAAAAACAGACTGATACGACTTCTAACAACAGAGACAGTCTTGAAATTTTTCGTAGTATGTCTTTAAGCATGAGATGGAGACATTAATGGATGGTTAAGACCTTTACACTTGATTGCCAAAGCAATCTTAAGAACTTGGACATCTCTTTAATTAAAAAGTTTAAATGTAAAATGGTTTAATCCCTTTGATCACTTGGAATGTTCTAAGTATTAGCTTTTGCTGCAGTTTTGCATGCAGTTTATGAATGGAATAAGAGTTGCTATTTAATTTCTAAACTTCCATTTTTAAAAGCTTGCAGTAAAACTAAATTCTTCAGCCACTCCCTGTGTAGCAAGGGACTGTTCCAAACAGCCTCATATTTTGTATATAAAATATTATTGACGTGGATAATGCATATTGACAAATACCAGTTTCACAGAATTTGAATTATGTTACACTACCTTTAATTATGCTATATTTTGGATAAACTTTTCCACCAAGGAATTGTCAAGGAGCAAAGCAGTGCATAAGCTAACTGCTGTATGGGATCACTGAATATTTTTTGAATCCCTCTTGTTCATGTAGGATATCACTACTTAAAAGCGAGATTGGTGGCAGCAGCATCAATAACCAAGGATGGGTGCCTGAAATTGCTTTATCTTTAGCCAAGCTGAGAGGTAGAACCACACTAGTCAGAAACTCCATACTGCTGTTACAGCACATCTAAATTGTAAGGATTTTAAATGGTCACTTACTACTTTTACCCTAACTTTCCAGCATTGTAGTTTAGAAGTGAAAGCAATCTCTATGATTAGAGCAATGAATTCAAAAGGTCATTTATGCTTGCATATGTTTGCTGACTTTGACAATTACATTATTCAAGTAAATGTTAGTAGATAATAATGGTTTGACATGTAAGCTGCACTTAACTGTACTTTCTAAGCAAGTCTGGCAATGCACCTGCTATGTGCTCAGCTTAGTGAATAACTTCAAGTTCTAAGATGTAGGGACTGAAAAATAATAATCTGAAATAAAGTGAAAAAAATATGTATTTTCCGTATGCTATATGGATACCTTACAGAGTACTGTAAGCTTGGTAGTTAAAGCAGACATTTCTAGCTTCTGTGAAATCAATGCCTACTTCACTCAAAGATACAGAAGACTGGTAATAAATACATACTTAATGTGAAGAATTGGAACAAATTGTTCCTTTACAAAGCTGTGCTGTAGCTGGGATTTTAATTTAATTTTATTTTTAGTTTCTTTCTTCCTTGACGCAGGAAGGAGCAGCCAGCTGAATCTAACGTGAATTTATGAGTGGATGTCAGGCCCTTCGTACTACAAATGGCCCGTTCAATCCAGGGCTGACTTCTCAAAAGTATTGTGTTCAGGATGCTTTGGAAAAAGCTTTTTTAGCACCTATCTGCTTTATTACGCACTTGGCAAGAGATTCTTTGTTTTTATGGGTCTAACCTCTGCACCTGAGCACAGAAGTCCTTGAGCAGAGGGAGGGGAAGCTGTCAGCATGACTTGTAAAAGTTGTAGGAGAATGCGCTGAAGTGTGAGAGGCAGTACCAGCAGTTAAGCTCAAAGAGCCATGTGGCATCTGTAGACAGAGGTGAGCCTGCGGTCTCTTACATTTTCAATGTTTATTTCACACTGCTTTACAAAAGCAAAACAGGGTAATTTGAAGATTCACCAGTTTAGTGCTTTCCCTCTCACAAAAGCAAATGTTATTCCACACAGAGGATCTGCAGGTGGAGAATTCAAGTGCAGCATGCGGATTCATGCAAACACTAGCTAGCTTGCTTCTTGTTTTCCACAGAATAGGAAAGCAAAGGTGTCTTCCCTTAACTAGAGTGATTTCAGAACTGTAATTGTAAACACTACATTTCAAAGTAATGCTGTTTTAATTTTTCTTCCTAGATAGGCTGTTCATCAGTGGGCTCAGTTCGCAAAGGGCTCGACATCTTTCACAAGGAAACTGTTCGATATTTCTGCCGTGCCACAGGTGTGATACGTATTTTATCTGCCCACTCTAATTGTTACAGACAGCGTCAGCTTCAGTGCCTGTGTGCAGTTCCCCATTTAACAACCTTTCCTAGTAATGTAATAAAATGTGTGTTAATATCCCTGGGCAATGTAAACAATTGGAAATGTAAGTGGCGGAACTTTGACCAGCTTGGCGTTATTTCAAAGTCAGTTTTGTCTCGAGAAGAATTACAGTTTGTGTTCAGACCTTCAGGAAATTCCTTATGACTGAAAGTAGCAGCATATGCACAATAAACAGGATTCAATCCTTGCAGTTAATTTTTTTTAATGTAATACTGTAATTAGACATAATAAATTTACGTTGAATGATCCTAATGGCTGGTTGGTCTATAGCAGGATACTTGCCGTAGCCAAAATGCAGGCGTCCTTCAAGAGCATGATCATTTCCTTTATGGGTTGATACTAGTTGGTTGGTTGTTTTTAAGAGTGGCAGAGGCTGTAGATTTTATTAGTTAGCCACAGAAATGTGTTTGTGCTCAGCCATGAAAGCGTACTCTTTTACTTTGACAATGACTAGCAGAGCTGAAATTGTAACAGGTCAAAACAGCTCCATCAGACGCAGCTCATTTCATGTCCTATTAGCTTTGCAAGCCAAACAGCTTCTACAGTAGTCACAGACACTTTACCTTATAAGTTTCTTCTTGCTTTCCTTGCCAATACTTTCTCCTGAGGTAGAATTGTTATTTTTGTTATGAGACAGTCCTTGGCTAACATTCAATGGTTTCCAGTTCAATCTCTTCAGTTGTACTTGCTGCAAATGAAAGGATATTATTATCGATTGGCAAATGGATGGGAAGGTCCCCGTTCCAAAATTAACAACTCTGTGTTAATAGCTGAGACATTCTGAACTTTTTAATATTAGCTCAAGCTTACTCATCTACAATTGGGTTTTAAATACAAGACATTTCAAAATATTTGCATAAAGAGTCCCTCACCATGCTGAATGTGACTCTGGTTTTGTCAAGTACAAGACTAAAGGCACAATGAAAACTAAAACAAAGTCTATAGGGCCATTATACTTTTCTTTATGACTTCCAAAAGGAGGGCTGTCCTAAGGTGGGCTCAGGACAGAAGTTATGTCCCTGGTTGGATCCTGTTCTGGATGAGGACAGAGCAGGTGTCCAGTACTGCAGTATTCCTAAAGCCTGCCAAATAATGTATGGGATTCAGACTTTGTAAGACTCTGCCTCTATAGAAACATTGGCTTTAACTGAAGGAAGGAGAGGTTTTATCCAAGTAAGACTGTGTATTCTGGCATGATATGAAAATTTTCAGTAGCTACAGAAGCTCGTGAGCTGTGTGTGCACTGAAAAAAACATCAGCAGCCCTTAGAGTCATAGGTGAGCAGCAGAAAGGAGGAGGCAGCGTAAGCCAAATTGATCTCTTTTGACATCAAGTTTTGCAGAGTTGACATAATGTCTGGACCAGGAGGCTTAGGGTTCCTGAGCATCTGTGTTGACCTAGTGAAATACTGACACTTTGGCTGCTTGAAATGTAACAGCTTAAGCAGCACTTCAAAAAAGAAACACAGATGTTTTACCTACAGGGCAAGAGACCACAAATGGATCTGCACTTACAAAAAATGGAGGTGAATGGCTGAAATGTTTTGAAGTGGTAAAAGAAACCACCCATTCCAAGGATTTGCCTAAAGCTTGAGCCCGTGCCCATAGCATGGCATCTTCTCTTGCTACCTAGGCAGTATATCCCAGGCTGTGGCTGGAAAGTTTCTTCTCTAATATGTGAAAGCTCCTGTCAGTGCATCTCTTGTGTTCTCTTGATCTGTCAACTCTGCTTTCCATGGCTGGTGCCTTCGGCTCATGTTAGGAGCCTGATTTTAATATTAGTCAATGTTCATTGAAGTTTGCAACTGGGTCAGCCATGAGGATGGATTAAAGGAGGGTGTTGGAAGGTGAAAAGAGTGGTGTGGTCCTCCATGAAGCGAGGTGGGAACCACTCCAAGGGCCATTTGAGTATCTTCCCCTTGGAGATAACCTTCTGCAGCAGAACCTGAAGGTGTTGCTGGTGCGCTTTGGCTCACATCCCGTGACAGGGGGCGGTTATTGCAGCTCTGGCCTTTTCTCCCTAAGTTTGGCAGATAATGAGGTTGGGAAGTGTTTTGAGGTTTCTGATGTAAAAGGTATAAGGTAAATGTCCCGTGGATCTCTCTGAACTAACAATCTATTATTCTGTTGCCTGTGTTAGTAGAGGGTTGAACAGGATAACTTAGCTGAGCCCATCCAATTTTGTTTCTCCGTCACTGCTTAGCACCTTTACAGCTCAAACTGTGAGTGAATTTTTGGCTCAAAATTCAGATTTGAGAACCCTGTACCTTGACTGCACTCTTAGATACCTGAGAGCTTATGTGTCGTCTTCTGGAATAGGTGCAGGGATTTATTACACAGCCACATGAAGCAGATCAAGATGGCAGATACTGCAGCGAGAAATGCAAAGAGAACCGCTACAAAATGTATATCTTCGTAGATAATCTCTGCAGGGAAGACAGAAATACACCATTAGAAAATTGTTTATGAGCAGATCAGTGTTTAAACACAGGGCAAAGCTGAGAACTCCCCTGAAATTCATACCATAAACATTGACTATGATGGCGCCGTAGGTGTTGGTTCCATGCTCCTCTGTGACAGTGACAAAATAGTAGCCAGCATCTCTCATGCCCACGTTCAGAAGCTGTATAGAGCCATTTTCAAAAATAGTCACTCTGTCCTTGTAGACAGCGGATATGTTAACGTAATTCCCACTTTTCCACTCCACAATTTTGGTGGTGCCCCAGCTCGACACATGCTTCCACTCAACGGTGGCGACGCCTCTGCAAGAGTATTCAACCGAGAGGAGGATATTTTGTGCCACCGTTGCGTTGATGTTGGGCTGTGGGACAGTTAATGATACTCCTCCAGGGGCTGAAAGAGAAAGGAGACAATAAGCGTGGAGTTGATGCAGCAGTGAGTGTCCTCGGCAGGATGGGACGTCTTGCAGGGAAAATTGTCCTGTCCCTGTGACCTGTTTTAGGAGAGGAGAGATTATCCTCTGCAGTTTCTCTCTCTCTCCACTGACTGTGGAAGGAACATACACGTCTAACTTAAGACTAAACACATGTTTTATTTGGTTATAACCAGGAGAAATTTGTCTATCTTACAGGACAAGTAATTGCTTGTGTTTCAGTGTTTTGATACCCAAGAGGAGACGGTTTGGAAGAGTCTTTCTGGGGAAGGAAGCATAACATTTTCTGAAAAAAATGATCTTTGAATTTATCTCAAATGGAGGAATGGAAATCACATCCTCCTTTCATAAATCTCATCTTTAATACCTTTTAACAATCAAATTCTCTGTGTAAATGTATGGGAAAAATAAGTGCCACATTTGCTTAATAAGCTGAAGATCCCTGCAGTAGGCACTCCCTATCATTGTGCTGCTGTCTCTTCTCATGTCCCTGCAACCCACCTCTCTCCTCAGAGGTTAAATGAACCGTTTTTTTGCGAGCAGTCCTCACCTCCCATCTCCCTCATGTCCCCCAAAGTCAATAGCTTCACAGTAATGTATTTACAACTTAAATGTTGAGTACTTACTCAAAAAAAGAAAAAAAAGATGGCATTTGTGATTTCAATCACAATGTTCCAGTTTATGGGGACCTTAGGCGAGCCAAGTCAGCCTAATGCCCCCACTAAAATGGCAAGGAACAGTTTGAAGAAATAAGATTGTATAAAACCTGGCTTATTTACCTCATGCCATGGATCAAGAGTAAGGCTTTTGTGTTCATCAGAACTGGCTTGCCTTTAAAATCCTGCATTTAAACGGAAAGCTTAACTTCCATGGTCAAGGTAACCCACTATATCAGTTAATTATCATCCCCAAAAAGCAAGAACAGGCTTAAACATGTGAAGACTTGGCAAGGACTTCATTATGTTTGCAGGATGAGAGGGACATAGCAGGCTGCTGGAGAGGTCTAGTAGACTTTAAACCAGAAATAAAGTGTTAGCAACGTTTGAGACAACAGCTATATCAAGGCAGCCAGCTCTTGGCCAGTGCAGATAAATTGCATACAGTCAGAGGTACCTTGTTTCATGGGAAACACTGATTTCTTGGCAAAAACGGATACAAAAGAATATTGAATTCTAACACAATACACACTAATGTGATTATGGAGCTGTTCATAACAGTTAAACTGAACTGATTATTCAGTTTAATGCGTAAGTGCAATAGCTCTGCTTGCGCGGCGGGGGGGGTTCTGCCTGAAGATTTGGATGAACACCAAACATCCAAGTTTCAATCGGTGTACGTAGTTTTTGAACTAGTGGCCCATTTCAGACGCTTGGCTAGAGGCTGAAAGCCTGTTATCCACAGCAATCAAAGCAGACAGATGGCAGATAAAGCACAGAGTAAGCCCTACCATCAAATGCCTTTTCCTGGTTCAGCTTGGAGGAGCTCACCACCCTGCTCTCATGATGCGGGCACATCCCGAGCGCTATTGCTGATCTGAGGAGCGGCGGTGATCTGCAAATGTCGAACCCAGCGGGGCGAGAGGGTGAGTCCCTCAGCCGTGACGAGGGTGTGAGCGAAGCAGGACCATGGGGAAATGCCTCCTGGAGGCTGTGTGGGGTCTTCAGGAGAAAGAATGCTTAAAAAAGGCAAAGAAAAACATCTCCAAGGGAAAGAAAATTAAAAAAAAAAAAGATAACCCTCTGGGCCAGTGATACCCCTGAGCAAGCACAAAGAGGGAAGAGAGAGGTTAAGTGAATTTCAAGCTGACTCCACTCTATTTAGGATCCCTCTAACAGGATTCAGAAGCTACTGGCTAAAGTAAGCCAGGGAAAC
The DNA here is from genome assembly GCF_964034855.1 of Anser brachyrhynchus. Taxonomy (NCBI): domain Eukaryota; kingdom Metazoa; phylum Chordata; class Aves; order Anseriformes; family Anatidae; genus Anser; species Anser brachyrhynchus. The sequence goes on along the minus strand of NC_137694.1, from coordinate 200,767,439 downwards.
TGGGGAAGCTGGTTTGGTTCCTAGATCTTCATCTATGGGACCAGCACAGGAGAAAGCCCCAGCCTCCCTGTTTTTTGACCAGATGGGGTGTAGGCTTTTTCCAGGATAAGACCCCTGGGGTTCTCCCTTCGTGGTACTGTGTCGTGCTCGTGCTGCCCGCTGCCGCTGCAGGGACACCGTGCTTTCCACCTCCAGCTCAGCTGTGCTCTCAGTTTTACCCTGCCTGCACAAGAGACTTGCCAGACCTGTGAAAAGGGATTTGTGACAGCTAGATAAACAGAACGGACGGGAACTTCTGGTAATCGCTGCAAATTGTTCCAATTGTTTTCTGTTCCGTGTGTTCAGTTAAAGGCCTTTTGCTCTGTTTCTGACCAGACAGGAGCTGAGTGTCTCACCACAGCTACTCTTTTATGCTTTGATAAAGGCATGACTTTGTTTTCAATATAAGACTGCAAGGTAAAGGTAAAAATAAATAAATTTCCTCCACTGAATTATTTGCATGTGTTCTGTCTCCATCCAGCACACTAAGCCGAGTATGGCAACGCAGTACCTAAACACAGAAACGCATTTTTAACACGCAGTCTGCCTGGGTCACCTGAACCGGTCTGAGCTAAGCAGAGCCGCATCAGCCCCGAGAGCAAACATCGCACCCCCCTGCAGCACCCTGCGCAACGCCGCTGGGCGCTGCTGGCTGCGCCTACGGACCCGTACGGCCCTGCACGAGGCAGGACAAGGTGAAGGGGGTACCGATGCCGCCTGTTTGCTGGCACACCGCTGCACCACGAACCCTTCGTCCGGCCAGGAGCTCGAGCTGGACGTGCTGCTTTGTGTCCCAGACCTTTTGACAGCCGCACCGGACGGGTTTGCTGGGTGGAGGAGTGCTGGTGGCGATGAGGCCGGTGCTGCTCACGTGGAGCTCTGGGGTCAAGCGCTGTTGGTCCCCAGAGAAGGGTCTCCGCGGACAGGACATCCACCCAGCGGTGTCCCGCTCGTGTGCTGCCTTGGTGAGGAAGGAGGCAGCGCACAGCGGCCAAACCCACAGCCACCTGCAGCGCTGCCCACCCTAATTCTTCTGTGTGGGTGCTGGGGGGCTCGTCCTGGTCCCAAAAAATCTTCCGAGCAGCCAGAGTGGAGGCCAGAAACAGGGGAGAGGAGGAGGATGAAAGGAGGAGGAGGAGAAGGAGAGGAGGAGGAGGAGAGGAGGATGAAGAGGAGGAAGAGAGGAGGAGGAGGAGGAGAGGAGGATGAAGAGGAGGAAGAGAGGAGGAAGAGAAGGAGGAGAAGGAGAGGAGGAGAAGGAGGTTCAGAGGGGGATAAGAGGAAGATGAAGGGAGGATGATGAGGAGGATGAGATGAGGAGGAGGAGGAGGAGGAGGAGGAGGAGGAGGAGGGTGAAGGAAGGGGACGGGAGCCCGGGGGCGCAGCGGGGGCCGGGCACTTACTCTGCAGAGCCCACCCGGCGGCCAGGCAGAGGGTGACGGTGCCCACGACGACTCCGCGCCTCCGGCAGCCCCGCGGGGGTCTCATCAGCCGGCAGCCCGGGGGCTCGCATCGACCCCTCGGGGCGGGCCAGCCCGGCCCGGGGGAAGAAGCCGCGGGGCCTCTCCCTCCTTCCCCGCCTTCCTCCCTCCCTCCTCTTCCTCCCCAGGCACCGGGGCCTCCCCTCGGCTCCCCCCCGAGGCGGGTTTGAGGACACGAATCCACTCCGGGGCCCGGCCGCCGCCGCCGCCAGGAAATGAGCGCTGAGGGGCGGCCCCGGGCCCGCGGCGGGGCCGGGCCCCGGGCAGGGCGGCGGGGCTGGGCCGAGGAGCTCGGCTGGGCCCTGGGGAGCCCCGAGGAGCCGGCAGGGGAGGGCTGCCTCCGGGTTCAGACCCGGTACGAGGGGCTGTGCTGCCCCCCCGGTGAGGGCACGGCAGCGGGGTGCTGAGGGGCACCCCGGGCGGCTCGACGGACACCCCTGTGCTCCATGATCCCAGACCCTCAGGGAGGGACAGCACTTTAGGTGACTCCAGGAAGGATTTTGAGGAGAAAGCCCCATTATACCTGGAGAGCACTGGTTTTCCATGAGCTTCTGGTCAGAGCTGGAGGGCAGTTTGCCCGGCCAGCTGGACTCCCAGCCCCGCACCACTGGTGGTTCCTTCTCGTGACTCGAGCAAGGCCTTAGATGCTGCCTCCACAACATCCCCATGGGCACGCTGATGGGGTTGGGGTGAGGGAAGCGGAGAGCGAGGTGCACGGAGAGCTGGCTGCACGGCCAGGCACCTGGACAAGGGGAGAAATGGGGAGAAAAGGGGAGAGATGGCCACGCTGGAACGAGCCTGGTGAAGGACTACGAGGGAGACTGAGGGTTTGGAGTACCTGTCACGCAAAGAGAGGCTGCAAGAGGAGGGAGTCTTCATCCTGGAGAAGGGATGGCTCAGGGCAATCTTGTTACCGTGTATTAATAGCTGATGGCGGGGGGAGAAAAGAAGACAGGGCCAGATTCTTCTCAGTGGTGCCCAGTGACAGGACAAGAGCTGACAGCCCTGTTCCCATCCTACTGTATGCAGCACAGGCACTGGGTGTTCTCTCCTTTTGATCGTCTTCCAGAAGCCCCCCCAAAATGCATGCTGTTCTTTCAGAAAAGCTGGGATAGCACAAGATAGGCAGAAACATGATTTGAAAACATATAAACGCCCCAATCCTGAAAACTGATCCTCGCGCAAAGATGGATGCTGCCGGGAGAGCCACCCCATGACTAATAAAAGGGTCGTACAGAGAGGTGGCGCTTCTGTAATTATTCCAATGCTTCTCCTCATGTTTCCCTCTCCTGAATATTTCCATAGTGTGGTGTGTAGAAGAGATAGACACCTTGGTCTGTGCATTAGCTCCCTTCATGGGTGAGAGGAAAAAGAGATTCCCTACCTTGTAGGGTAGGGTACTTTGCTGGGGCATCAAGGTCTGCCCGAGCCCCTCAGCCAAGGACTGAGCTAAGACCCATAGAGGGGATGCAACCTGCATGGACTCCAGGGCCCATCTTTCGTTCAGGATGCAATAAAATCTCCAGTTTCCCTGACATCTGGTGCACCCCTTAAAGCTCAAGCAATGGGAATCGGGTGAAGGTACAGGGGAAGGAGAGGTCAGTGAGAACTCACTGCCAGAATATAGGCTCTGGCACACGTTTTGCAGCCTGCCTTGGTCTGGGCATGCCCTGGTGCTGGGGTCTCTGAGGGTGCAGAGGCACCTTACCTGTAAAAACAGCCTGTGAATTGCTGCCCCTCCACCCCATCTGTGTGAGCTGTTCCCGTGGTTCACCAGATCCCCTTTCTTCCATCAGGCCAGCATCATGCCTGTGATGAAAATGAGACCAGAACAAAAAGTCCTGCAATCCTTCTCCTAGGAGAGAACCCCAGTGGCAAGGTTTCTTCCTGACCCCATCTCTTCATGACGGTTTTATTTCTTAGAGCATTAAAGAAGGTTTCATGGTGATGTGACTTTATGTCATTACCCTTATTCATCTATTTAAACCTTAATGAAATTATTTTGAGGCTTTTGGTCCAGTGACCTGTTTTGGTAGCACAACATAAGGGGCATAGGCTTGAATAAAATGAATTGCACTTTGAGTAATTTAAAATGTATCCCGCCGGTTCCATCGATTTAATCTGCTCCATTGGAAAGACAGATGGTAGTCATGAAATTGAAATCCAAGTCTCGAGCTCTTCCCAGATACTGTGAGTTTTGGCTTTGCAGTATAGGGCAAATATCCAGTCCTGGGATAAGAAGCGAGTGTGTTTTCAGCATCAGTAATTAACAGCAACGAGATTTTGGATTCCACCTTTTTAAGGGGAAAATTATAAAACATCCAGATTAAAAACAAAGCCAACCAACTAAACAAACAAACAAAAATCAACAACAACAACAAAACACAAACCCCAAGCCTGTGCCTCAAGAAACACACTGCAACACAAGACAAAATGCTCAGTATTAAGGAAGTATTTAATCCAATTCAGAGACATAGGGCTGCTGTTGGGGACATGGGGCTGGGAAGGGAACCAGCCTGGTGGCTCCTGCCTCACATCACTATGGAGTTTCTCATTGCTCAGCTTTGCAGCTCGCACAGAAAGGGTCTGCTGCCTTAAAAACCACCACCAGTGCCTCTCCGGGCAACTTCTGCAACAAACCTTTGGCATGGAGGAGTTTGCTGCTGCTGGTCTGATTTCTCTCACCCTCGTGGGCTGGATGGCTTGAGGAAACCTACCAGTGACTGGTGAGGGGGGCCAGCTTGGCAGCTTGGATGGAGAATCATAGATTGGTTTGGGTTGGAAGGGACCTTAAAGCCCACCCAGCTCCACCCACCTGCCATGGGCAGGGACACCTCCCACCAGCCCAGGTTGCCCAAAGCCCCATCCAGCCTGGCCTTGAACACCTCCAGGGATGGGGCATCCACAGCTTCTCTGGGCAGCCTGTGCCAGGGCCTCACCACTCTCTGAGGGAAGAATTTCCCCTGAACATCTAATTTAAATCTACTCTCTTTTAGTTTAAAACCATTCCCCCTTGTCTTGTCATTATCTGCCCAAGCAAAAAGTTGCTCTCCATCTTTTCTGTAAGCCTCCTATAAGTATTGAAAAGCTGCAATAAGTATGCCCCCACAAAGGCTGAATCCTCCTCCGCCTTTCCAAAAAGCAGAGGATTTTACTGCTTTACATGAGAAGCATCACTTTAGGGCTCTAAGGGCTTTAGAAAGACCATCCATGTCCTGAGCAGTGTTTGAACCCAGAGCTTCTTGCCCCACAGCACAAATCACTTGACTCCAAGGAGGACCTATAATGACCATGTGGTTCATTAGCAGCTAATCTAACCTAATTTAACCTCGGTGCTTGAGTTCTGGTGAGCCGCAGGGGGTCAGCACCCCCTGATTCCCCCCAGCACGTGGCTGCCTCCCAGCACCCCAAATGCCAAGGGGGGCTCCAGCAGACCTCTCTTGCTGCTGGAGCAGCTAACGCAGAGAAACTTCACCGGAAAGCCAGGTTGGGGCGTTAGTGCTGAGATTATTTACCTCGCCATATTCTTCACTCATTTTCCTAACGAAGCCTTTTATTGAAATCCTGTCCGACCACATTCAGATGGAGGTAGTGATACGCCGCTCCGGGTTACAGAGGTTTCGTCCATTAGTCCTGCCCTTCTGGTTTTATTTTAATCAGTTTGCCAAGCAGCAGCTCTAGAAGCACGAGCATATCAAACAATAAGGCACAGGCTGCGAGGAATTAGTATTTCCTGGTTTAATTATAAAGTGCCCTTAAAGTAGCAGGCTTTGGGAATGATTTACAAGCATTGTGAAAGATTCATTTCACCACCCATACAGTGCTATTGACACCTGGAGATTTTTACAGCTCCATGCTTAGTTCCGGTATTTTTATTTTATTTTCCCCCTTCCCCTCAGTTATTTCCACCATTTTAAGGGTCCCCCCCCGCTCTCCTTCCCTCTTTGCTCTTTGAGAACCTCTCAAGTTTGTGTGGAAGGTCTGATTTCTTTTGCTGGTGTCATTAATAATGGAACAAAACCACATTAATGACTGCAACAGCAGTCAGATAGGAGCCAGAAAGCTCCTTTCAATCTCTAATATGCTGTATGAGTGCTCTGAAATGCTTTAGACAGAGCTTTGGTGGTTTTTTGATTTTCTTTTCTCACTCTTTTCCTTCTGAACCAGTGACAGAAACATGCAGCAGAGGTACAGAAGGAAAAGAGGCAGCATCCTGCTGCACCCTCCTCTTTCACATGGAGTCGGCAGCCCAGGCTTGCCTTATTCCAGCCTTTTGGAAGTGGAGGGAACGTTTGTTGGGAGGACGAGGAGGTTTCAGTCTGTAAAAACATTCCTTCCTTCCACATGAGATGAAAAAAGCCCTTTGAAGTAGAAGCTGGCCAAATCTTTGCTCTGTGTGTCAGTGGTTTCTTTCTGCCTTTAATTATTTATTTATTTTTTTTGGCAGAGGTACGGCACAAAAAGCCCTTCTCTTACCCGAGATGAATCAATAGCTGTAACAGGAGAGACCCCGGCAGTCCTGGTCTGTCAGCATTCCTCCACTTTTTAAGCTATCTGAACTGATTCTCTGTGGTTTGAGGTCTGTGGTTTGGGAGGGGGGGGAGGGAATAGAGGAAAAAAATAAAATGAGGTGAAATTCAACCTTGAAAGACACAGAGATGTATACGTGAGGATGCACAGATGCTTCCCCATTTGGAAATAACATTTATCAAATCAGGGGTACTGAAAGCCCATATTCAGATGGGAATGTCTGGGTGGCTGCACTGCCCACGAGGCACTGCTCAGGGTCAGGGACGAAGCAGGCGATGGCTATGTGGCATTAAAACTTTACCACCAGGAATATCCTCACCCCTCCACACCCTTCTGAAATACAGAGATCACAATGCCCCCTTGGGAAGCCAAGGCACGGAGTTGCTGGTTTCTGGGAAGCTTGTGGCAGAAGCCCCAGCTTTCCTGAGTCTCTGGGGTCACCTCCAGAAGGTGCGGCAAGGGCACTGTGTGCAGCCAGCACTGTGACAGTGGCTGTGGGCTCGTGCTGTGGTAGTAGGACATGTTATATCATCGCTGCAATTCATTGAGCTCCTCGTTAGTGGGTTTTTCTCTTTCTGTCTTCCTTCCCTCTTTTTGGTCCTGTTCATCATGCACAGTGCAAGCGCCTGCAGATGTTGTCTAAGACACTGGGACAGAAATCATCGAGGTGAGACGTGGTTCATGCACTACAAACCATGCCGGGAGAAACAGCTTCACCCAGGGAAGCAGCTACTGCACCAATCGGGGCAGGCGTGGCGACCATGAAAACCTACCCAAATCCTGCAAAAGGAGAAGTGAATCTTGCTTGTCTGGAGGAGCTGGCTGCAGAGGCTTTCTGGTACAGATCTGCCGTCAAGATGCTCCCAGAGGCAATGGCTACATCCGTGCATCGCTGTTACCAAAGCTACTGGGGTGGGATTTCCAGCCTGGTGTGGCCGGCGTGCATCTCCTGGGAGCTTGGGGGTGCTGCGCCTGCAGACACAGGCATGCTGTTTCTACCAGACAGCTGTATTATGTGCCACCTGAAGGCTTGTTCCTCAGATTTTATAGTCCAGCTCTATAAATAGAGCAGCTTAAAAAATTCCAGGCATCACATACGTCAATCGTTGGTAAATCTATTCTGTGTCAAAATCTAGTTCTGGTTCATCTAATTTGATGACTTTTTCATCAAGAATTTGAATCCTATATGCTGAATATTTTCGGGATTCTTTTCCCAGGGCTAGGCTCCACAATCCCTACTCTCTTTCCTCTCTTGGTTTTTATTCAACAGTGAGGCTCTCACCCAGTAACTGGGAGACGCAGGTCAATTGTGGACATTTCTGGGGAGGTGAGATGGAGGAGAATAACTGGATACCCAGTTCTTTTACCCTGAAATGTTAACCCCACAAAACAAAGTAGGTCTTAATTTCAAAAAACAAAGACAAAATAATGTTAGGAAAACAACAGTGCATTTCTAATTAAATAATATTTATGCTCCAGTTTGGTCATGACACCAGAAGGTCAGTAGTCATATAACCCTTCACCTGACATCCGTATCTGAAGTTATTGTCTATTGTATAAATAAAAGAGCCTAGCTAGTTTTACACCACACAAAAAAGATATAAAAGCATCTTTTATCACAATCATCTAACCATTCCCAAGGATGCTCTAGTTCTACGTCGCTGATCCATGGTGCTTTGCATTATTCATTAGTAGCAGTGTAAATATTTTCAGATGCAGAAATGGCACATCTATCCAATGTGTGCAGAATGAAAACCATCTCAAAAAAAAATCACAAATACAAAAAGAGACTCTTATATCTTCCTTTTCCCCCGTGATTTTTGTTTTTCTCCTCTCCATTACCAGACTAGGACAAGGTTTTGTCATCCCGAATCCTGGGATGTCCCAGGAGCTCGAGCCCCTCTCTCCCTTCTTTAATTCAGTCGCTGTCCTAAGATGCAGGGGTAGTGATGTGCACAGATTGGGTGAGAAGTTAAAAAGAATTTATCCTGAGTTATAATTAAGCAAGGCAATAATTAAGCATGATTAAACTAGTCTAGTTTAAATGGACCATTTAAATATCTCAATAGCTCTTTTTATGTGGATCACCCGATCACCTCTCCGTTTCATTTGGTGTAAATTTGGTGCAAAGAATTTCCTTGGACCTGTCCTCATGGCTCCCTAGTTTGGACGTGGCACCTGTGGGGGGAAGCTGGGAATAGGCAGCCCCAAACCAAATCGAGTCAAGCCCATCCAGCCTTGCAGAATGACCGCTGAAGCATTTTAGGCATGTGGCCTTTTGAATAATGGCCACGATTGAGCAACACGTGTAATTATGGTGTCTCCTGTGGCAACAAGTGTGGGTAACTCGGGGCACTCACAGCTCAGCCCCTTGCACATGCAGCAGGGGTGGTTTCCTCCTGGAGCACCACGGATGTCCCCAAGTCAATTAGAGCTTGGCTCCAGCTCCCCACCTCAGCCTGTGTGTGGGGACAACTTGGGAACTGCCCCGAACATACCAGAGGTGGAAACTTCATTTTTTTTTAGCCTCTAATTTGTAGGAGCGTGGTGTGGGTAGGTGGCTGCTGGAGGAGGTCTTGCAGCACCATCACAGGCGGCAGAAGACCTTCCAATAATGCACACGGTGACCTGGGGTGGGCTGTGGGCACCTTGTCCCAAAGTCCTCCTTTGGGTGGATTCCCCAGTAGGACCCTTTGGGAGGTACGCTTCGTTCCAGCAAGTGGCAGGCAATGGTGCCTGGTGGCAGCCTGTATCTCCAGGTGAGGACAATTCTGGGGACGCTGCACTTAGGGTGCAGGGAATGGCAGGCTCCTAAAAGGAAGCAGTAGCTTGTGTTACTTGGGGCTGCTCTTAGGTGGTGCTAGAGAGTAAATAATTAACACTGCAATTTGGGTGTCCGTATGGGGAGTTCAAAGAAATCTGTCCCTAAAACATTTTGTGAAGAGTGGTGAGAGGGTTGACTCAAGACTATACAGCAAGGCACATCTCACAGGACATGCCAGGGCTGCAGGGCTTAAGGGGAAAGAATCTTAAATGATCCTAACTTTCTTGTACTTTCTCAAAACCTGATTTGAAGAATAAGACTCCCCATGTCCATCTGTTAAAAGTAAGCATCCTTTCCTACTGGGGTGTTTCATTGTCCTGGCACATACTGCATTTGGATAAGGGCTCTCGGACATGGTGTTTGCTTTACAAAAACAAAGGTGTAGAACCTAGAATATAGTCCTTCATAAAAACAGGTATATGATGCTGGTGGACTGCACAGTGGAAGTATAACGAGAAGTTTCAGGATTTACCTCCAACCAGCCAGTTTCACATTTTGCTGGTGGTTTCACCAGTACTGTGCCGGTCTGCAGACATTGTCTCCACTGCAAAGATAGAAGCAGGGTCTAACGTGGCCAAAACTATGATCCATATTGCAAGCTGTTGCCTTTTATACACTCTTCCCTGGCTGTGGTCTTGCCACCCTGTGGGGTTCATCTAGAGACTCCAAGAATGGGCCACCCAGCAGCAGTGCAGCTGCTCAGACCCAAGGGCTTGTCCAAAGCCCCAGGACTTACTGGGGCTTCAGGTACGTGCTGTGACCCTCCTGTGCAGACCTCGCTGCAAGACCATGCCCTCAGTCTGTGCTGTGTTTCCTGGATCAAATCATCCTGATGAAGTGAATGGGAGTACTTCCATAAATCCAGTTACACGTGGAATTAAAAGAAGTGCCTGGTCCCAAGGACAGCAAGCAGGAGCACTTCATCTGGTGCTCTCAAAAGATTTGCCCAGCCTTCATCTACTTCCAGCAGACTTCAAACATTTTCTGCAGGTTTCTTTTCTATTTCAAACATCCAAACAATTCTCTGAACCTGGAAGGGCTTTGGAAAGGTGGTCTCAATGAATTGATGTAGAAACTGCAATGCAGCTACAGAGAAAAAAGGATTGTTATTCCTTCTGCGTTTAGCTCTGAGCCTCTTAAATGTTTGATGTTTGGTTCCTGCTTTGGCAAAACCCGTTGCAGGGCTGTGGAGGACCCGTGTTTTAGTTGGACGAACTAAAGGAGCCCCAGGGCAGAGATTGCAGGTTTGATTTCAGCCTCATTTCCACTTTCCTTCACAGTCTTGTTCCCAGACAGGTGTGTGCAAAGGTGAGTTTCCTCCTGTTTAGGGAGTTATATAGCCTGGGCAGCTTCAGCCAAGTTGAGCTAGGTCTATCTTGATGGGATTGAACTGTTATCTTTCATAGACTGCATGCAAAACAGCATGAATTCATGCTAAGGGGGCATTATGTCAGGACACAATTTCTCTGTGGCCTTTGGGGACTGCAGTGCTGCCCAGGCCATCTTGAGATCTTGTCTCAAACCAGCAACGTCCATCCAAGAAGAAGCTACACATCAGTAGTGCACAAAATAACTTACTTCTGGAAACCAAATACCTCTATTTAATGTCCATTGTATAGGTCTTTGTCCATAAAGTGTTTCCTATACTTAGACTTAGTAACCAGGTGGTGAGGTCAAGAAATTAAAAAATCAAAAAAGCCACTTCAGTACTTAAATGGACTCCTTTTTCTTTATCTCTGTTTCTCTACCCAAATACATTATTACAAGTGCATAATATTCCAGGTCCAGTGTGCATGATATTTGACAATCCTGTTTCTTTCTGTTTCTTTCTGTTTCCTCTTTGTGGCTCTTCTGTTTTTCTTGTTTCCTTCCCTGTTCCCTGAACTCTCAAACTGGCAGGGTTTCCTACCTGTTCCTTCCTAATTCCATCTAATACGATAATCATCAACTACATAGTTAATCTTTGCAATTCATTATCATAGTTAGGCTTGGAAACTTAGTATGATTAAGGGACGTGCAGGAGAATCAATCTCTGCTCGGCATCGTTTCAAAGCATCCTACTCAGTACTGCTCCATATCAATCATCAGACTGTGCTCATCCTGTTCTGAATTGAACCCTGTCCAGAGGTTCATTATGTGATGTACAACACAACAGTGCACAGTTCATCAAAAAATGTAGAAACGTGGAAAAGTTGGAAGTTTTTCAGTTTGCTTTTGCTTCATAGGGTACATTTTTTCTCCCATTCTGTGATTAGGTCAAGGTCTGTTATTTCTGAATTAAAAGCACAGCTGAACTTGTGAAATAAATCTCACATGTCTATTAAAGAAAACCCTGTCATGCCCTTCCTGCAATACAGTGCAAGTATCACAGTCTGTAGCTGCATAGCAAGAATCCCAGAGTTGTAAATATGCTTCAAAATTTAATCCCACTTTCTTCTTTTTTAATAATCACACTCTCTCCCATGTCTTTGCAAAGATAACGCGGGATTCAGAATACAGGGTTTCTGCTGACGTAGGACCAATTTATATAGGAATCCAAGACTCATTATGGTCTTGACTTCATCTCCATGGCTGGGGTTCAGGTGTGATAGCAATGCTCTGAGCATTCAGTGGCATTAAGCTAAAAGTGACAGTGGTTGCCTGGATGGCTGCCCATCTCCAGCCCTGAGTTCAGGGTCGGGAGAAGTAAGGAACAGAAAGCATCACTGGGGTTTTCTGATCTGAATGTTGGGCAGGACGCCACATTCAGAGCTCCCCTGAACGAAAGTTATCCTCCTTAAAACAGAGGATAACTTTCAGAAAAGCTTCCAATTTCACTGTAGCATTTTCAGTGATGAAGAATCCACCTCAGTCCTTGGCAAATTGCTCTTACATTTAATGGACCCTACAGTTTAAAAAGCTGAGCCTTGTTTGTAGTCTGAATTTTTTTAGTTTTGACTTCCAGCTATGGTCCCTTCCAACCTCAACCATTCTGTAATCTTGCCAAAAGCTCTGTGAGAGAAAAGAGACATCAAAGTAGCAGGAACATGCTTTTTGAGTGATTCATCTCATCTGTCTTTCAACATTACAATGCATAACACCATTCGGGGCTTCTTTTCAGGCAGCGTCTGTACTCAATATTAGTCTGTGGTTCACCTGATCTTTCTATAGACATCTGTGTTAGACTGTCCATTAGCCCATACTGAAGTGCATCTGATTTGTTTGGCCAGCTGAGGACACAAAGTGGACTGCTTTTCATTGCTTCCCCAGTCATCGAGAAATGCAGTTCAATCGCATAGTGCCAAGAATCAGCCTCACTAAAGATTCAGATACTGGATGACAGTTTTGTACGTGTAATTACATTTCAGGACCTCTTAGTTAGCCAGTTAATCTACCTAATGTACACAGCATTGATTTTTTTACTGTTCTTGTTTCTTAATCAAATTGCCATCTGATATCAACACAGATGGTCCGCAGAAGATGAAGTCTAAAAATGTCAAGGAAACCCAAGACGATGGAAGCCTCAGGGCATCATGGTGCTAGCCCAAGAGATGGTGGCATGCTGCCCAGGTGCTGGTGTTTGCTGCTTCAAGTATGTCTACTGGAAGCATTTCATCCTCTCTGTTCACTCCCAGGTCCTGGGCCACTGCTTATCAATGTTGCATGAGTGCTAGTGCATTCTCAGGATCTTTTTTGGAGTGGACCAACTGGTTTCTTCCAACCCAAAACTCATCTGCCATTCTGGAGAGAGTTCACTCCAGACCACTCTGAAGAGCTGAAATTGAGCTAGGGGCCCAGGACTGCTCCACCATGCAGCATCGTTTAGTCCTGTAGACACAGCCTTTGAGCCCCCTGGGTCCTCTCCCTGCCCCATGGGACCAGCACAAGTAATGTTCAAGGGGCTCTTCATCTCCCTTAGGGCAGCATACCAAAACCCTGTCTGACCACTAATTTAATCTGTTTCCCATTTTTAGAATCTTTCTGTTCATTGTCATGAACAAACTGCAACAGCACCAGGAGCCTTGAAGACTCCTTATCACATTTATATTCACATCGATGGCCCAGACTGTTCTGGCCTTTTTTCCCCAGCTTTTGTTAGTTTTTGTAAACAAGGGCATTCAGTGCAAGCTAAGCTGGACTTCCGTTATCTTGGACAATTTTCTGTCCTCTGTACAGCAATAAAAACATAGTTTTAGGAAAAATTTAAAATGAAAACTTTCTAGGATTTAACTGCTTGTTATTATTGATGACTAAAGTGAGAAGGAAAGGAGCCCCTGTGCAGCCCACCAAAGGGATGCTGCTGCTGGAGTTCAGTTTCTTTATCCTGCCATGAAACTGGCATTGTAGTCTTCTAGGGTCTCCGTCACAGAGGAGAGAAGGCACCTCTGGAAATTCCTCAGTCCAAACAGCTCAGAGCAGGATCAGTGAGAACAGCTTGCTGAGACTTGTGTCCAGTTGGTTTTGAATATCGCCAAGGATAAAGACTGCACAACCTCTTTGGGCAACCTGTGCCACTGCCTCACCCTCACAGTGACAAAACTTTTCTGAGGGATTATCTTGTACTTCAGTTTGTGCCTGTTGGCTCTTGTCCTGTCACTGGGCACCACTGAGAAGAATCTGGCCCTGTCTTCTTTTCTCCCCCCGCCATCAGCTATTAATACACGGTAACAAGATTGCCCTGAGCCATCCCTTCTCCAGGATGAAGACTCCCTCCTCTTGCAGCCTCTCTTTGCGTGACAGGTAGCCCAAACCCTCAGTCTCCCTCGTAGTCCTTCACCAGGCTCGTTCCAGCGTGGCCATCTCTCCCCTTTTCTCCCCATTTCTCCCCTTGTCCAGGTGCCTGGCCGTGCAGCCAGCTCTCCGTGCACCTCGCTCTCTGCTTCCCTCACCCCAACCCCATCAGCGTGCCCGTGGGGATGTTGTGGAGGCAGCATCTAAGGCCTTGCTCGAGTCACGAGAAGGAACCACCAGTGGTGTGGGGCTGGGAGTCCAGCTGGCCAGCAAACCGCCCTCCAGCTCTGACCAGAAGCTCATGAAAAACCAGTGCTCTCCAGGTATAATGGGGCTTTCTCCTCAAAATCCTTCCTGGAGTCACCTAAAGTGCTGTCCCTCCCTGAGGGTTTGGAAATGTGGAGCACAGGGGAATTCAATGAGTAGCCTAAGGCGTATTGTCCATAAATAGGAAATACATTTTAGGCACATACACCATATAGACTTGCCATATATACTGATTCTTCTTAAGCTTGTTTGATGTTGAAGACATTTGTTCACAATTCTCTGTCTGGCACACAGAACCTCACTCAGGTTCACATTTTTCTCCTTGGTTTGATTATTCCAGGCAGCCCAGATTCCAGTTGCAAAGATACGCTACCAGAGGGTCAAAGAAAGCCACTGCTGCAGCGGTGTTTCCATCCCTGGGGATGATGGCTGGCATAGAAGCTTTAAGAATCAGCAAAGTGAGATTTTTTTCTTTTATTTATTTATTTTTCAGTGTGCCCGTGGGGATGTTGTGGGAGGCAGCATCAAAGGCCTTGCTCGAGTCATGAGGAGGAACCGTGAAGCCTGAGAACTGCGAGAGAAGATTGGAGTGCGGCATGTGGGGATAAAGTCAGAGAGCATGGCATTTCTGTGGAAACGAAGGAAAGTTCATCCAGGCCCCACACAGCCCATAGCTCATGTGGAAGTATCTTTTTTACCGTGTTAGGAATGTCTGACAAACCTGTGAGTGTTTCTTGGCTCCCTGGCTGGTCCCCAGCTGATACTCCCGTGAGGACACATTTAGGAGTTCCTAAAACTGAGCAGAAGTGAGAAGGAGAAGAGGTACAGATTTCCCTTGTGAGGTCTCATATTCCTATTTTTCTCATTTATGTAAACCAGACATCCACGAATGCCTAATGAGGAACTAGGGATAGTTCCTATCAGTATAGGAACTTATTTATATATATATCAGGGATAAATATATATATATATATATATACACATCAGGGATATGCACTGGAAACCAAACACTTCCCAAATTGCATTTTTTTTTCCAAAAAGATAGGATATGATTAACCTTAAAAATGTCAGAAAAAGGCAGTAGCTTTTTTTTTTCTTTCTTTTTTCCTTTCTTTTTTCTTTTTTTTCCCAGTGGACAGGGAAAAGTTAATGAAAACTGGAACTGTACAGAGATCATGTCATGGGCATATTTAGGTTGCAAAGGAGGCAAACCCACAAATGGAGGGGCTAATTGGGGCCCTACAGTGTCCAAGCAAATTATTATTATTATTTTTTTTATGAAGAGGGGGCAAAGAAACAAAGGGTATAGTGAACTGGAGGCAGAAACCTGTGAGATGAATGATTTCACTGGGTCATTATCCCCTGTGCTGGCAGCACCTCAAGGACATTGGGTGTGCTGGACTGGAACAACTAGGCATTTTGTCATTAAGTATAGGCTAGAATTGCTTTTATATTTATTTTACTTGCAGCTAATTTCTTTCAAAACTTTGCCTGACCTTGATGAATGTTTTCCTTTTAAGCTTGCTGGGGGATGTTCTGAGGAGGGAGTCATATAAGGATGGAAAATGGTAAACATTCGGGAGAGTTACAGTCATTGTGTCTTTGCCATTTCAGTCTCTCCACGCGAAGCAGTGTGTTTCAGCGGTATGAAATTCAGAGGAGCTTTGTAAGGGCAAAATGTCTCTGCTGAGCGTGCCAGATACCCCCCACAGCATTAAAGATGTTCCTATTTGAACACGCTGAGAGTCTTCTGCGGTGATGCTGGGTGGTGACGTGACCGTGGTGGTGATGCTCGTCAGCAATGTTCTACCTCACAGTGCTGGACTTTGGTGCTGCCTTGGGAAGCTGGGGATCTACTGCCTGCCAGGAAAAATGCCTGATTTAATACCGAGCTTGAGGACTCTGCAGTGGAACAGCTGGAGAAGTTGGGCACAGTGGTGAAGAGAAAAGATATGTCCAGATCATAGAATCATAGAATCATTAGGGGTGGAGAAGACCTCCAAGATCATCTGGTCCAACCATCACCCTGCCACCAATATCACCCACTAAACCACCTCCCTAAGCACCACGTCCAGCCTTTCCGTGAACACCCCCACGGATGGTGACACCACCACCTCCCTGGGCAACCTGTCCCAATGCCTGACTGCTCCTTCTGAGAAGAAAGATCTAGTCATTTGCCCTTCAGAGCTGCTGGGTAGGGTGGTCTGTGAATGGGATGCTGGCCTTGACATGAGGAATTTGGAGTTTCATTCTTATTCGGGACATGCAGCAGGCCCTTATGCAAAGTGCATTGGGAAAGTTTTGGTCTGCTCCACACAGAGAGATGTCCAGCACCCAAACTAGGTCATCCCTAAATCAGGGGAGTATTCCTGAATGAGCTATAGCAACTGTGATTTAACAAGAGCCTGGTTCTTCTGGCGCTGAGGTAATGATAGCTTTGGTGTCTCCCTTAGCTAAGCACGACCTCACATGCTCCCTCTCAAATCACTGGTGTGGAAGATTTCAGTGGGTGACTGCCTAGGGCTTTTAATTTTCCAAACATTTGTTTTTGTGCTTTCTAAACACACATTTCGATTAATGACAGTCTCTAGAGGTATAGGAAAGAATTTCTGGACTTGATTTAACAAAGCGTATCAACAGGACTGCTGTATACAGGTGTCTACCAACACGAGGATGGAGCACAAGGTACTGTGATAATCTTTCTGATGAAGAGCAGAATCTCCATCTTGCTGAGGATGACGCTGGGGAAGGCATTTTAAAGGATGCTCTCCATGGAGGGCAGTGATCAAGGCTGCATCTAGAGCCCAGGGCTGCCGGTCCTCGTCCCAAGTCACTGCACCTTGCCTTGGTATAGTTCAGAGTAGCGCGTGGCTCCTCACTGAGTTTGCTGCAGGAGTGGGTGGTGGCAGCAGCATCGCTTTACACCATGTGTGTGCACAGTGTGTGCTGGACACAACTCACCAAGCAGCGTGTTGCTTTCATCCTCTGCAGCTTGGCAGGCTGTCCATTGCCCTGGTATTGTGGATATGCTGTTATGTGTCGTCCCTCCATTGCCAGGTGTTTCCACGCACAGCAGCTCCCACTGCTGCTTTGTGGTGAGGGGCTGCCCAGTTCCTGCTGGCCGTGGCGGGTGGGTTGCAACTGACCCCTGGAGAGCCAGACAGCCATGTGAGCCATCACTGCAGGGCCTTTCTGAATCTTTATTTCAGCTCCTATCTTAACAACCCATGCCTGAGGGATGCTTTCAGTCCATCAGACTTCAGGCAATGGACCAAACCCAATAGTTAGCTGGGCCATGTTTTTTTCTGACCCATTAAGAATTTATCCAAACACGGTACCAGGGGCTTTTCGGTAAAGACTTTGCAGCTTGAATCTTTTGGGATTGCACCCTCAAGGTTTCATGTCCTTGAGGGCAGGTGCAGTGCCTCTTCCCAGCACTGTTCCGTCATCACAGTCCTCTGAGGTCCTGTACATCAGTTTGTGAAGATGTCTCACAGCATCCCCCTATTCAGCTTGGGCAACACCTCTGCACGAGTGATTTAACCAGGTGTGTTAGAGAACTCACTTGCTCATGAGTGTCTCAGACACCTCCTCCAGTTTCCCATCTGGTTAAGTTTTTGTGAATAGTGGCTATGTAACTTTTCTTTTTTAATCCAGTAATTAAAGGCTTCTGCTTTGTCTTCCAGTACCTGAAGGGGGCCTACAAGAAAGCTGGGGAGGGACTCTTTATCAGGGAGTACAGTGATAGAACAAGGAGGAATGGCTTTAAACTGAAAGAGGGGAGATTTAGATTAGATATAAGGAAGAAATTCTTCCCTCAGAGGGTGGTGAGGCCCTGGCCCAGGCTGCCCAGAGAAGCTGTGGATGCCCCATCCCTGGAGGTGCTCAAGGCCAGGCTGGATGGGGCTTTGGGCAACCTGGGCTGGTGGGAGGTGTCCCTGCCCATGGCAGGGGGGTGGAGCTGGGTGGGCTTTAAGGTCCCTTCCAACCCAAACCATTCTGTGATTCTGTGATCTTGCTCCTCTGCTCTGCCAGACCAGGTCCTGGTCAGGGGGGATGTCCTCTCCTCAGCCATGTGACAGCAGACTGCCTACGTGACCTGAGACCACAGCTGGGGAGAAGCATACGCAAAAGATATTGTGATAGCAGGGAAAGCTTCTAAAGCATACAAAGAATAGTGTAGAACTGATATTACTGATTGACTGCTGTGGTGATTGCATGGCATTCAGTAATCTGTGTTTTATATCTAATGCCCTCCCCAGGGAAGTTTACACTAAAACTCTAGCTGTTTCAATGGGAATAGGTTTACTCACCTTTTCTTTTTTTTTTTGTTTTCCTTTTTTTTTTTCCCCTTTAAATCAAGAATGCCTAATCTATTAAACATCAATGTGTCTCTTTTGTGGTCAGAAGAGTATGTGACTTGAGAATGTCATAAATGTTGGAGCCTTGCCTTCGGGTGGGGAATCAGGGACACCCTGGAGCAGCCACTGCTTGGGCCCGTGGTCACCGCCACACGATCATGCTCCACCACCGCGCACCTTTAATCACGTCAGACTTTGCGCTCACTCATTCTCCTTGCATGAATGGATTGCATCTTTATTACTCTGCGAGGACGTTAAATAATTCATTGCTGGAGAAAGCAAAGGGAAAAGCAGCTCCAGATGCTAATTGCTGAAAGCAGTGTGTCCTTTCAAACGAGGCCCCACAATTAATCACGATTCTCTTGCAGTGCAACTGATTGGGTACCTGTCCATTTGTCCACCCAGCGCAGGGGGACGAGGGGGCGGGTTTCCCCCAGCACATTGCAGACATCCCATCTGCGGGGAAGGAGGTTTCTCTAGAAACAAAACCACGGCCACGTACGAAACAGCAACGATTGTCCCCAGGGTGAGAAGCACGGTGAATGTTTTATAGGGGAAGAGCTGCGTGTAGGTCCCGTTCACGAGGGAGCAAGCTGGGTAGTGGATGACAGGGGGGATTTTCAGGGCAGGCTCCCCCGCCAGCAGCCTCAGGAGGAGTCCAACCAAGAAGCCAGCAGCCGAGCCGTAGGTGTTGGTGCTGGGAACGAAGAGGGCGCAGCACAGCTGGGGGAAGAGCAGGGCATACACCAGCTCCCCGCTGAGGAACCAGAGGTCGTAGACAGAGCTGGAGTAAAAAGCCAGGCCAGCAGCCCCGGCCCCAAACACCAGCATGGAGATCCTCATGGCCCATAAGACCTCCCCTTCTGTAGCCTGTAAAACAGGAGATTGTAACGTTACAACAGCATTGCCCTGCCCCAGGCTGGTTCCCACCAAGCCCTCGCTGCTTCCATGTGGCACCACCAGTGGCCACCCTGGTTCTCCTGCTCTGAACACGGCTGCAACAGCACTGGAGCTGCCCTCTGTAATTCTGAGGGTTATGGTTTTATGCTATTTCCACAAATATCCTAGTCCATACTTTTTATCACTCATTTTATGAAGAGCAAAACTCACTGCAGTAGGTGTTTGTATCCCTACTAAGTATATGACACCAAGCTGTGTGGTGTGGTCGACATGTAGGAGGGAAGGGATGCCATCCAGAGGGACCTGGGCAGGCCTGAGAGGTGGGCCCGTGCGAACCTCATGACGTTCAACGAGGCCAAGTGCAAGGTCCTGCACCTGGGCTGGGGCAATCCCAAGCACAAACACAAGCTGGGCAGAGAATGGATTGAGAGCAGCCCTGAGGAGAAAGACCTGGGGGTGTTGGTGGATGAGAAGCTCGACATGAGCCAGCAATGTGTGCTTGCAGCCCAGAAAGCCAATCGTGTCTGGGGCTGCATCAAAAGCAGCGTGGCCAGCAGGGTGAGGGAGGGGATTGTGCCCCTCTGCTCTGCTCTCCTGAGACCCCACCTGGAGCCCTGCGTTCAGCTCTGGGGCCCCCAGCACAAGAAGGACACGGAAGTATTAGAAGGGGTCCAGAGGAAGACCATGAGCATGATCAGAGGGCTGGAGCACCTCTCCTGTGAAGACAGGCTGAGGGAGTTGGGGTTGTTCAGCCTGGAGAAGAGAAGGCTCCGGGGAGACCTTACAGCGGCCTGCCAGTACCTACAGGGGGCTACAGGAAAGCTGGGGAGGGACTCTTTGTCAGGGGGTGCAGTGTTAGGACAGCAGGGGAAGTCTTTAAACTAAAAGAAGGGAGATTTAGATTAGATATTCACAAGAAATTCTTCACTCAGAGGGCGGTGAGGCCCCGGCACAGGCTGCCCAGAGAAGCTGTGGATGCCCCATCCCTGGAGGTGCTCAAGGCCAGGCTGGATGGGGCTTTGGGCAACCTGGTCTGGTGGGAGGTGTCCCTGCCCGTGGCAGGGGGTTTTGGAACTGGATGGGTTTAAGGTCCCTTCCAAACCAAACCAGTCTGTGATTCTGTGATTCTATGAATACCCCTGACCTACATTTCATGGCTCCAGAACTTCAGCAGCTGAAGGACAGACACCTCTAATCACGGACAATGCAGAGTGGATTTGCATCTGTCCTGAAACTAATGCATCTAACCTGACACCAAAGCTTCTGAATGCTGTAACCAAGTACCTGTTTCCTCAGGATTTTTCTGTAGATGTTGTGAGCGAACATGGAGCTAGCAGAGAGAAGTGCTGAGTCCGCAGAAGACATTGCAGCAGCAGCGATGGCTCCTAAGCCAGCAATGGAGACGTATGCTGGGCAGAGATAGTGTAAAACAAATGGCAGTACCATAGCAGATTCTCCTCTCTCATGTGGACTCGGAAGACCATAGCTTGTCTGGTTCCAGTCTTTAAGACAGAAGAAGGAAAAGTCACAGCAAATCCTTCACTGATATTTCAGCTCTCTGAAGCTGCCTCTCCACCAGGACCAGTCACAAGAGGGCTAAGGACTGAAGCCCACTCAGAATTTTAGGACTTTTATTAATTGGTCAGATTCTCTTATCATCTCTTACGTTATCCCTAAGCATGCTGCAACTCTCACCATATCAAAAGTTTTCCTTCTCCCCAGTAGCATCTACAGAAATAGCTGAAAAGTTTATAGAAATGTCTATAGACATAGATGAATGTCTATAGAACAAGCTTTGTGTGTTTCCAGGAATGGGATCCTTAAAGATCAGACTTCTAGACCTCACTCATCAGAGGCCTCTCAGAGGAGAACGGAGTTTTCCTCTGATGTCCCTAATGACAGATGAATTTGTAAGTTCAGGTGTTTTTTGTAAGTGTCCGGTGATCTGGCTGTTCTTTAACCCTTGCTCACAGCCAACACAGGACTGAACTCCTGGGCAGGGGCTGTAGGTTTATGGGACTGAAGTATCTTGATTCCTCCAGGCAAGTTTTCTCCTGAACGTTAAAAGCAATCAGTAGTAATACTAGTGGGTCTTACATGCAGAAGACATTAAGAGAAGCAAGCATAGCTTTTCTTGGAAAAGAGGATTATGCAGTGTTTTACATATTCTGCCTTCCTCTTTCCTCACTGCAAGGTGCATGAAAAATCATTTCACCATAAAGATTGAAACAGGTTTTGGGGCTGTTGTAAGGTAAGTAGTCATGCATTGAACCTCAAAGGGTTCCACATTTCTGGTGCAAGCTTCTGGCTTGGCAGCCACATCTCCCATAGAGGGTCTTTAGGGCAATTGGTTCGGAAATAGTTGGAAATCTAAATCAGGACTTATTTGGGTCCTGTTTTAATCATCTTTGACAAAAACATGTTCATTATTCAGGGACAAACAGTTCAGTTTTACCTGTTGATGCTGCAACTGCACCAATGAGCACGGAAGGGATGGCCATTAAAAAGCACCCTAGTCCAGAGAGGTAGGAGATGAACCTGGCCTGGCCTGGCGAGGCAGCCGAGAGTACTCTTTGGAAATAGGTTTGCCATGGGATGCTCCCAAGAACCTGAAACATCCAGATGTTAGCAACAGTTCCCACTGGATGCCTGACTGCCATAGAGCATCATACATCCTTTCTTTCCTGTGATTAAAACCTCACTTCAAATGAGTAACCTTTGTCCAGCTTTAGCTATTGAGGCTGAATGTTTCTCATTGAGGGTGTCCTTTTCCTTTGTTTTAATTGCAATGGATGTGAAATTTTGATCAAAACAGTTTAAAGCTTTAGCAGACTGAGAATGCTGAGAAAAGGGTTGATTGGCATGGTGAAAGAGAATCAGAGGAAGGAGAGCAGAAGCAAAGTTTTTCAGGAATGCAGCTTTTACAAAAATATGCCCAAAGTTAGCTAGAGAATAATCTTACGAGAAATTATTTTTTAAAAAAAGCACCATTTTCAATTACTTAGCAGATGAATTTCATCAGATAAAATCTGAAGTTTCTATCCTCACCAAACAAACTCAAGCTTCTGTATGTCTCTATTACCACCCTAGTGAGATATTAACAACCCACTGCAGTCTTGGATATACTGATAGCTCAAAAGCTGAGTTGTGCAGTGGAGCCAATGACACCATGCTTGCTGATGACCTGCAGCAGTGCCATTTTAACATTTTTTTTTTTTTTTTCTTAAATAGAGGGAATTTTACATAATTGTGTTAAAAACACATGACTGCAAGACCTACCTCTCAAAAGATACAAAGTGCCTCATTTGGTGCCAGGAATAGAATTAGTTGCCTGGATGGTCTTACTCAAGAGTAAGACATTGCATACCTTCACATGGGTGCAGGATGGAGTGTACCTACCTCTTCTTTCCTACCTAGAGCTGAGCCCTGGATCTCCCCAGTCCATTCAGTGTGTTGCAGAGAGAAGGTTTTACACCTCATCCTGCCCCTGCCACCTGTGCATTGTAGCACTACCAGCTGGAAGAACCCATAAGCTTTCCATACAGAAACTCCTGCACATTTCCTTCTCCCAACCACCCGTCCAAGAAACATTCCATACCAGGTAGAAGAAGTCATCCAGCCACCTTCCAAGATACTGTTTTTCTATTTTTCCAATCCAAGGGTCTTGGTAATATTTATGAGTTGCAGTGTAATAAATACTTTCTGTTGCAGAGTTCATCATAGCAAATGGGATACAGACCCACTAGGGAAGAAATGGAAATAGTTAACCATTTCCCCAAGATCCTTGTTCTAGGGAAATTTATTCAGCCATTGAAATCAAGTTAGATGTAGAATATAAAACATTATATATAAAAAATATAAAATATTAGATTAAACCCAGACTCAGAGACTTCCTTTTCTTCCTTCCTTACCCTAAATCTACATGTGTCTTGTTCATGGCATCATCAAGAATATGAGCCACTAATTCAGGTCAACTGATGCCTTCAGTAGACAGGTCTCTCTCCTTTCCAGCCAAGATTATTCTGGACAGGCTCTGCTGACTTTACGTGTGAGCAACTTGTCACCCAGAAAGACCAATAGCTCGTGTGAACACTGTCCAAAATGCCTAAGGACAGTAAGACCTTTCAGGAGACCTGAAGAGGATCTGTAGTGCAAGGAACAGTACTGATGGAATTATTTTTGGCCTGAGACATACTGAAAAGAGCAGGATTTTGTCCCTTGGTTAGGAAAATGGTAACAAAGAAATGCACAGGACTTGCCAGACTGAGGGTAATGAAAACCAACTGGATGACATCTGTGTATGCAACAGAGTAGAGGCCTCCCAGTAGAGTGTAGAGTATGACAGTGGATGCTGAGAGGATGATAGCCAAAGAGCCTCCAATATCCAAGATGACCCTCATTGTTGCTCCTGCAGAAAATGATAGTGGTCAAGTATTTTATCACAGATTTCATACACACAGCATACAGAATAAATAAGGTTACATTATTCCCTTGATGCCAGTACACCATTCTGGTTGAGGAGCGCATGGTCTAGAGGAAAGTGTGCAGAGCGAGGACCCAGGGGAGCCCATGTTCCCTTTATGCTTCTGCCACTACCTTGCTGCATGGCCTTAGCCAAGTCAGTCTGACTTAATGCTTCTTCTCTCCCACAGGCAAGATGAAGGTACTAAATCGTATTGCCAGAACTCTCTGTTATAATATCATGCATAGATACAATACTACCATTGCTTGTTTTAAATCTAAAAACGTATTTTCCAGAAATTAGAAATGCTTTTGTTCTTCACAGAAAATGAGACATGAAGCACAACTTCCCACAGCTTTGTACAACTCAATTACCTCACGTGTATTACACTCTTCTATTTGTGCCATATGTCCTTTACCAAATGTAACAGTGAAGCAGTTATTTACCCAGGGATGCCAGGATAGCTGCAAACCAGAACATCTCTCCTAGCAGTGGAGGAATGAAGAGTAAGCTTCCCATCACATTCCCATATGTTTCCTGGAGGGGATCCATCACTGTCACATAGTTCTTGGATCTCATTGGATTTACAAAGAAGAAACCACCTATCAGAAGTGATGACATTTTAATAGAATTTTACATGTGTTTTATGGTAGGAAAAGTGTAAGAATACTATAGTGTATAGTACAGTACAGTACAGTACGGTATGGTACGATATAGTATAGTATAGTATAGTATAGTATAGTATAGTATAGTATAGTATAGGGTGTATTTCAGACCATTACAGTGAGATTGAAATCTGTACATACTGGGTTACAGGGAACAATGCAGCCAACCAAGTGCCAGGGCCCCAGTTCATTTGCTTAAATGGGGGATTTCATCCATCTGATAGGTTCTAGGTTATCAGGGACATCTGCTTGCAGCTGGTAGGTATGATCCTCCACTTTTGGCAGACCTTTATGTTTCTGGAATGGCTACTGTAAGCCAGATAGGATCCCCTAGGGCATCCTAAATAGCATAAAATATCTATGATTCAGCAACTGAAATTTGGTCTTAAATGTCTGCCTAAGACTGAGCTGAAATCTAGTTCCACTGTGTGTCTGGAGGACATCTCCATTGACTCTAACAGGAACTCATGCATTAGCTCAGAGGACTCCTGCATGTAGTCTCCTCTTCATCTCCAAAGACACACAGTCTTCTGAAATGCTTCCCCTGGAAAATGTCAGTTGGCAGAAAGAGGTATTGAAAATGCCTATTTGGCTAAAAATAGACAAACTTCTGTCCTTGACCATGTGATGCAACATGTTGATATATGTTGCTTTTCCGGTTACATTTTCATTTTGGTGGCTTCACTGTCTCTTCCCAGAATTATGTTGTTTTAATCTGTGCACAGAGCTGAGTTTCACCCACCTTCATCTAAATATTAGTCTTCAGTCATGCAGCTGTCTTATTAAAAGCAAAGAATACGTATTGTGCCTAACCCTGAAGCCAACAGGACTGCTTGTCTGGGCACTACTGACCTGAGTAAAGATTGCAGGATCAGACCTGCACTCTTCAATTTCATTAGTAAGAATTACTCACATAAGAAATGCTGGCACTATATTTCCAAGCCTGATTCATATTCACGTCAGTCGCACTCTTTTCTCTGACTTGAGAAAAAAGGTTATTGTATTTTCTGAAAGCCCTGTGCAAGGTCTACACAGGTCTCCTCGCTTTCATCTTCCCATGTCTCTAGAGAGTTACGGCATAACTTTCAGTGTGGACTGGAAGAAACCTTGGTCTCAGCAAGACAGCTGAACCTCGGCATAAGCTCAGTAATTCTTGGAGTTAGGAACAGATATAGGATATTGCAAAAGTAGCTCGCCCAGGAGGCTGTGGGTCACAGCTTCAACAGCAGCTGTTAGGTGAGACACAGCTGGATGCATCACACGTTCATACCGAGATGAGACTGTTCAGTGGGGAAATCGAAATGGTATCACTTCGTCACACAAAAGTTTCAAAGAAAAAATGTGAATGATCCTGATACTCTCAGTAGTCTCTGACTAACAGGCTGTGGTGAAAAGGTGATATCCACATAGCCACATGCTCCCAAAGTTCTCAGATAAGATTTTTGTCCCATAAATTGCTTTAAACAGACAAAGATCTATGCCAGCTCCAAGCTACCTTGATTTCTTATGTTTCAGGTCAGGAGACAGCATTATAAATGCTTATTTTGGATCTTTCAGAGACTGAGGGAACAAAATCACCTTTAAAATGTACTCTAGACTGTTACACAACTTAATACACTCGTGATTTTTTAGAAAGATTTTGTGTCCCGATTACTGTGTGAATTATTTACCAATGACAAGGGACAAGGCAAATCCCAGGGGTGCCTGGACCCAGAGCAGTCCTTTTGAAGGCAGGTAGACAATTTCAGCTGTGCCGTTGATGTATGCTCCTCCAACCCAGGTGGCTGTAAACACGAAAGATGCAGAGGTAAGTCTTATGGTGTGCATCCTCATCTAGTCCTGTAGAACAGTGAGAGCTTGTGAATATTTTTCTCATACAAGCATTTAATCACATTCCTCTTTTCTTTCATAAGCTATATACTGTAAGTGAGATGTACTGCTCAATGAGGGTAACAGTCTTAGAATCTTACCCTATGTAATTCCCCAGGTTCAAAATGAATATCTGTGCTTCTATGGAAAACCTCAGTGTCTAGACATTTAGAGGCAATTTGAATATACTTATTTTACGTTTCATTTTTCTCAGTGGAATGCTTTTGCTGGAGAAAATAGAATTGCTTTTGTTATTCTGCTGTGGCTGATAGACCATCCTTCGGCCTTACACAGGCTGACAAAATAGACATTAGGAAAACAAATGCAAGCAGACATTGCAGTCAGAATAGCAAACCTACAGCACAGGCAGACAAATATCTCTTGGACAGCCTTTGACAAACAACAGTCAGGAAATCAAACTTCAGATAATGCCAGGCAGCAAGGAGGGAAAAGGGAAGAAAAGATCAGTGGTCAGCAGGGAAACTTCTCTTTATATTTCCCAGTAGGTGAGACCCCAGTGCTCAACACCAGGAGAAATTTATTCCACACAAAACTAGATTGTTACAGGTGTAAAATGCCGGATAACAGAAACTGGTTCAAGATTAAGACCACACTCCTCCTTAATGAAAACTGTCATTCTTCAGGCACTCCTAAATTAAACTCTTTAACTCTTAACTAAACTCTTAAATTAAGCTCTTTAATTTAAAAGAATCTACATAAACATTAGGTTCTGCTTAGTGTGAAGAGGTTTAGAAGAATCCATCCCAAAATGATTCATGAAACCATACTCCTTTAAAGCCACGCTCAAGTAAAATCTGCCCTGACATTAAAGGAGGTAACCTGCTTTGAAAGGAAGAAGTCCCCCAGATGCGTGTGTTTTAAGAAGAATTTAAAAAGTCCTTTAAGAAAACTTACCAGTTGCAGTAAACAATCCAATGCAAACATTTATATTCCTGCCTCCAACTAGGGCCATTTCGGTTGGGTTTCTGTTCTGCTGATCCTTTTTGCTTTTCCATGAAGCCCAGATTCCCGTAGCCAACGTGAAGGTAAAAAACACACTCAAAGATACCAATCCTGGCATATTTAGAGCCATTTTCTGTTGCTTAATTTAGGTCATAGATGGATAGTGAATTGGTGACAATATTATTTGATAGAGGCTATAATCAGAAAAAAAAATAGTGCTGCTTCATAAAGAAACTGCTAAGTATTAGTTTACTGTACTTTGCAAGAGATAATACAGTATAAAACAGTGCTATGAAGTCAAAAATCTTGAGAACAGGATGCAGAGTCTCTGTCTTGGAGGACTACTGGCAATTCAGTCTTTCCTCTTCTTCAGGAAATACCGAACTCTTATAGGGAGAAAGGAACATGACAGTAGGAATTAGTGCTGCTGAGAGTCAGTGAGCACTGATGTGAGGGGTAATGCTAGCTTGGCTTAAATGGGGGAAATGTTATATTTTGTCTGATATGCAATGGTATGAAAATAATCTGTATTTCTCTAGGTTCTAGGTACAAGGCTACCACAGCAGATAGAACTAAGAATTTGTCTAAAGTTAACTGAAGTAAATCCACAATAATAACCAAAATAAAGCTAGGGAGCAGGGAAAGAAGATTTAGCACTGATCCACTGAAGGAACTGTGTTCTGATATCTGAAAACAGGCAGCAGAGCACGGTGCTGATAGAACGTACAAGAAAGCAGCAGGAAAAATGCAGGGTTTCCCTGCCTCCTTTCTGAAGCTCTCTTTAAACAGAAAAAAATACTGAGAAAAACTCTTATATACATTAAGGAATTAAGTCAGTTGCATGTATTATACAGTTGCCATGTATACAGTTTTGGTTGCCCTGTGAATGCCTTTAATCTGTCCAGATGTGGTTCTAAAAAAATGACTGTGTATAAAACCAGCCTTATTTAGGGCACTTGCTTGGCTTTCCTGGGTACTTGCATTCATCTGTGGAGTGGGTAGCTCCTTTCAATGGGGAAATCAAGGATTTTTTCTCTAGAGATTGGCTTTGAGCAGGAGCTCAAAAGCCCAAATGTTTAGGAAGGCTTTCTGCATTGTGCCATCTCCTACAGACATCCAGGAGCTTCTTGGAAGTGACAGTGGCAGAGCTAAATTGCCATGAAAGAAAATATTCCTTTATATTCATAATCAATTTTGACTGAGTGATGGGTTTTAATTTTGACCTAATTATTTATGTGCAAAAAGGGACGCTGCAATTTAAGGGCACATTTTCTGGGTGATAGTTGGAAGCACTCTCTTTCACCTTAACTGAAGCTGCTAAAAAGTGGTAGAATCTTGCTCGAAGTGGATTTTAAACCTTCTTTATTAAAAATAAAAAATAATCTTTTAAAACATTATCCGCAGCCAGAAACACATGGAAGGAAATACCTGGCATGGCATCCTTCATGTCCAGGTCTACCAATATTGAGTGCCCAGAGCAAGGTTTGAGTTTCTTCTTTGACATCTGCTGAAAACATCTGGACTGATTCTACTTTTTATCATCTCATGTTATAAATAAATAAATAAATAAATAAAATAGCAGGCATGGAAATCTGAAGGGAAACTTCATTTAAAGACCTAAAGGGGTGTAGGGCAGATGTGGTAGGACAAAACATAAGCAAAAACTACACAGTGGGATGGAGGAGACTAGAGAAAAATTGTGCATAAGATAATGCTCCTGAGGGTGGGGTGGTTTTACTGACATACAGTGCCCACAAGAAAGATTGTACAAGCATCAGATCGTATTAAGACCGATTCATCATTGAGTTTGTCGTTGTGCCCTTTTGCCACTAGGTGACTCTCAGATATTGCGTCTATTAAAAAAAAAATAAAAAATCCCGGTTATTGAAAGATGTGGGAGGTGGGGTTCACCTCCTGCTCGTGATGGAGGGCTGCAGCTCAGGGTGCCAGGCGCTGCGCCAGCCACTCCGAGCTCCCTGCCTAACCCAGGGGGAGAAATATGCAGTTTTGGGATGTGATTCAGTGACCTATTTTAGGTCACCCTGTGAGGCAGGACAGGGTGAAGGCAAATCTCTATACTCAGGTCTGCTTTTAAGGACAGTGTTGAGGTAGCCAGAAGGTGTTTCAGGGCTTGATTTGGCTGGTAATATGGAGATGTCTGGTGCCACCTGAGATGCTCTAAAGCCTCTGAGATGTCCCCATGGGCAGGCAGATAACGCAGAGCTCCTGTGGGAGGCACATGCCCTTCTAGACCTGCAGCTAGTGTATTGTGGGATATCTCCAATGGCCCTAAGATAAACCAGTGGGATACTCAACTGGGCCCTTACTATCTCCTTATCACTTAACCTTGATGGCACAAACTCTGCGGTAAGCAATTTAAACAGATAAAAATGAAAGTGTGTCTGGAAGATACTGAGGAGTGCTGGGTGCCAGGGAAGTTTTCTGTCTATGCTGGAAATGATCTGCACTGTAGAGAGCACTTACAGCTACTCAGCTTTGCAGCTAACCAACTGGAAGAAAATAAGATGAACAAAACGCCTTTGTGCCTTCAGAAAAGCTCTTGCGGGTGAAACACACAGCCTTTCTGGGTGAAATGTGCTAACTATTGATGATGGGTTTCAGACACCCCTCTGAGGCCCATGGGGACAGGGAGAGAGGGTGGCTGAGGGGGTGAGAGGTGTCCCCTGGGGGACGGGCATTTCAGAAGGGTGGCTGTCCCCTGCGGCTCCTATGGAAGGGGACAAGCCCACTGAGCTGGTGCTCTGTGTGAAATGTAATAAAGTATTCTGACAATCTGGAAAGGGCTTTTTTTTATTTATCATTTCTTTCAGGATTTTTTTAAAGCTTGTTTGCGAAGGAGTGTTTGCCCACGAGCAGCTCCACTGAAGCAAGGCTGGGCAAGGACAGCAGAGCAGAAGCCACGGCACAAGGACATCTGCAGGGACCAACCTTTCTACTGGTTTGCTTCCCTCTGTGTGTCACAAGAAACAGAGCACGGGGGCCTGAGGCATCTGAGCCATTTGCATCAAAATGTTCAGACAGTTTCTCCTGCAATGAGACCCTGTGAACCAGCCTGTGGTTTCCAGCCCGAGTATTGAATCACGTCCTTGACCCTGGCAGCTAAAACATCAGATCACTGGTCTCAAAACACAGCTTTTCAGATAGCATGCTTGCTTTAAAGTTTTATTTTTATTCCAAGTCAATCCCAGAAACACATTTTTTCTCACTTGTTATAAGTATTTTCTCTTCCAACCTACACAGCTCTGCAGGGGGCTGATCTGCACAAATTATGATTGCAGAAGGGAGAGGGATAATTCAATTAGAAAGTAACACATTTCTGCTTCTTGTGTGAATCTGTGTGGTGAGACTCCACGGTGAGTCATAAATGGAAAAATTAAATGCATATGCGGTCATTATGTCTGTGTGAGGTTTTGACCATTATTTTTTAGGGTGAAGTCATAGATGTAGGTAGGTAGGTAGGTAGATAGATAAAAGGTAGATGTAGAGTAATATTGAGTTCCTTAGTTTTACTAAATTCTTCACATGTACAACACAAAATACGTTTCAGTCAAATATGCCTTTAGATTTCACAGAAATAACTCTTTCAATTTTGAAAAGAAATACTCCACATTTAAAATCGGTAGTTATCCAAGTTCTGAAATACGATATTTTATCTTTAGTCGAGTCAGCTCTCTGTCCATATTGAAGTTGTTGTGATGATGATGATGATGATGATGTAGATTTCTTCTTTAGAAGTCCTGCCCATGAGAGCAGCCTGCAGTGCTCTCTGTGAGGAGCTGCCCATACCACGATGTGCTGACTGGTCCAGGACAAGGCTCTGGTGCCATTTCTGAGCACTCAGGCTTTGACATACATGTAAAGCATGATTTGAAGGATTCCAGAAGTCATCAGCTGAAATTATTTCACCTAATTTTAACCATCCTTAGGTATCTGGTCAAAAGGAATTTTTGGTGTGGTGTGTCTGCAAGAAATAGTGTTTGCAAAAAACAGTGTACTTGTTTTGGTCGCCCACAGCTCCATGTTGTTAACTCCACCTGAGATATTAGGGTCTATGGAAACCTGTGAGGAGCTCTCAGGTGTGACACAGGACATGCAGGAGACCATGTGGATTGGCATCTGGAGGCTGAGCAGGGGTCTTCAGTGCACTTCAGACGGCACCAGATGTCCCTGTCTAGTGTCCCCAACTGCACCTTGCCCAGAGAGGTAATTCCTCCTGTCTGCCTTAGAATTCTCTTTCATTAAGGGACAGGGAAGCCTGCCTCTCTCCATGGACTGTGTGTCTTGTTCTCAACCCAGAAAAGACTGACTGACTTGGTGGTTCAAGTTAGACAAGATGAATTTAACTTTACTTTCTGTGTAATTCTCTGTCTTTGCTCCTACTGGAGCTAGTTTGAAGTCATGAGCCGCTTAGGTCACACAAATGAGACCAGAAAATAACTTCAGAATAACAATATTTAATATTTACACGTATCAGTGAAGCCAGTGATTACAGAGTGGTCAGGACAGATGGCATCCTCATCAGTACACAGACGTGGCACCAAACATCCCCAGTACACAGACATGGCACTAAACATCCCCAGGGCAGGGCAGCTCGGTACAAGCAGATGGCAGCAGCACATTTACCCCTCTGTGGTGGGGATGATACGTACCAGTGGGTATCTCTGTATCCTGGTGCTGGCACAGCCCAAACTGGCTCCCTCGTAGAGATAAAAGTCAGGGAGACAAAGGATGAGGGCAGGGCTGATGTTTAAGGACCACGAAGAGCTCATAATAGCCTTTCTGTTGGAGGTGGAGTATCTCTCAGTCTGACTGCATGCTGGACATTACTTCTAGCTGCCTCCTCGGCTCTTTTCCTGGCTGAATCAGTAGGCTTTAGTTTGTCGTCTGCTTTGGGTGGTAGCATTGCCCAGGCTTCACTGTTTACTATGCACATCAGCTTTTTTAAGCCACCTGGCAAGTTTGGATGCACCTAGTCATGTTCGCAACCCTCCACAGGTCTTACACTTGTTTTACAAAAGGTGCTTCTAAACTTTGTAATGCAGGCTTCCTGCTTCTAGGAGTGAAGCTGTGCGCCAAGGAAGTGTGTGTGTGCGCCTCTACTTAGCAAAACTGACATTTCCTTCACCAGTTTGTGTGAAGGGTTTTGTGTGCTGCATCAGAGGATGGCACAGACAGCTGTGTGTGTCTGGAGACTCTGGATCTGTTCAGATGACTTGCAACAATGCAGAAATATGAACAACATTTGTTGGAGAAAACATAAATGCCTCTTTTTGAAAAATGGATTCCAAATACTTTAAATGCACTCAGGTTTTCATAACTGTGTACACGCGTTCAGGATGGAAAGCAATTATCTTACAGTTTGCCTGACTCAGGGAAATAAGGGGCACGTCCTACAATTGAGCTTGGAGGAAGTTGTTGAACTGATGGGGTTCCTGAAATTTGCCGGTCATGGACTTCAGGCTTGATCTCGGTTGATGATGGAGAATTACGCAGATCCTTGTTGGGATCCTTGTTGCTGTAACACCACAACTGATGCAATTTGTTGCCTTGCAGATTGTATCTCTTATTTGTTACTAAGCTGCACGTAATTACTACCCGTATTGATTTAATGTTTATCTTCAGCACTTAATTGCTTGTGCATGTGATCTATTCTAGAACAGCCCTGTGTGGAAATTCATGAGACTCCTACACAGTCTCGTGAGGGTAAAATTGATGCTGAGGTTCTCCTTCTTTTTGTTAAACTGGACATAGTTAAACTCTTGTTCCAAAACCTACCATCTACATTGACCTAAATGCTCCTCTAGGGCCACCACGTCTGTCAGGTCCTCCTGAAGAACTGATTTAAGATTGCATTGGATTTGCCAGACGTGACAGCAAGATACCAAAGGAGAAGGGGATTTGGCTCCAGGGTGGCTGAGGGAGGCTGAAAACTGTGCTTCACTTGCCTTCATGCTGCTCAACGTCATATCTGCAGATCCTAACGTAAACTTGGGTCCCTGGGTAGCAAGTTAACAGGAACAGACAGATGAGCTTAAGGCAGGTTTGGGGGAAATGGGAAGCTCTTTACATCCGGCCAGAGCTATTTACATCCTGCTTTGTGCAGCTGATAAAATGTGTACATTGTCCATTGTCACAGGTTGTTTCCCCTATACACAAGAGGGCAAGCGGTGAGCTTTTATCCAAGGACAAGGACAACCCATCTACATTTTAAGAACAAGCACAGCAGTTGGGACCAGAAAGATCTGTGTTTTTGCAGTACCTGAGATTTAGTAGGAATATTTAGAGATGAAAATTTGGAGTCCCAGATTTAAATGATCTAGCCAATTTCCACCTTGATTTCTTTATTAAAAAAAAAAAAAAAAGCATTTTACCTTCCTGAAACTCCTGAATATTTGGGGGTTTCTTTCTTCCCCCCATAAATACAGCACAATGCACTATCCTTAAACATGAATGTGCAGTTCAGGGCATGTCCTGGCATCCCCTGCAGGGTGTTCACATTCCCAAAATATTTGTCTGAAAGGCAATGAATGAAAAGTGATTAATATTCCAGAGGGTATCAGACTTATTGCAAACATCTTGTACAATGAAAATAAACAGTGGAAAGGAAGCAGTGGTGATAAATGAAACTGTAAGAGGTTTTCTACTGTTTTGTGAAACAACATTTTTACTACCAATTAAAAACCCCTCTAATCCTCATCTTTCTCACTTATACATACAGGACAGTCATTACATTTTATCAAAAAGGCTTCTTGAATAGGAAAACAACCATGCAGCTGGGCATGCCAATACATCACACTTCTCATCTGTTTTAAAACATCTGAGGGCTGCGTTGTCCCAGACTATAATGTGATGGAGAGACTGACAATGTGCAAATGCATCTGAGCTGCCTCTGCTCTCCAGAGGTTCTCGTTTGGGGGCTATGCATATCTCTCTGATTGTGTACCATTATCAGAGCCTAAAATACAGAACTGGTAAGAATGCAAAGCACTCTGATACCTTTTACTGCATACCAACCTTTTTCCTCATACATGTGCCACATATGAAGCCAATAAGTCCATTGGCGACTTGAATGAAACAAAGAACAGCCTCAATTGCACCAATGGCCAAGAGAATAGAGAAAAGGACAATATTCCAAAGGATGATGTTTTCAGGTTCTTTGCAAATGCTCCATGTTGTCTGGTTGAACAAATAATTGTATCTGTGATAAAGAAGAATAATTGGCATTGTATTAGAAAATTACACTCTGAGAATGCTTTCACTTGTATGCCATTACAAAAAGGCTTTGCATTTTCTGGTTTACATTTTCTGAACTTGTCTGCACAGTGGGAATTGAATCTCAAATTCTCCTACAGTTGGTAAACGGTGGTGATTCTCTTTACGATTCCCTTTGCAAGGCTGTAATTGATGACTTGGGAAGAGAGCTACACCTGTACTTTGCTGCATGCTCAAGAATCTCCCTTTTGTTTCACAACTGAAGGGAAAGGTCCCTAATGGTTTTAAAAATGGGTCTCCATAATCTCCATTTCTGCTGTGTTACCTCAGCCCAGCCCATCCATCATCTCTAGTTCTGGCTTGAACATTGTGGTTGCCACAGTTAATCTTAAAGAATCAAAGGAGATCTTTGCTTTGCTTTTCAAAATTAAGCAGAGTAGACACAATTCATGATGATTTAACAGATTAACGTGGCATAGTTGTCAAATACTTCCTATTGACTGAAGAGAGTCACAGCTCATTGCTCAGCAGCCTTTCGAAAGTGTGGTGCATCTTGCACAAAGGGCTGCTGACAAGCACGATGGAAGAAACTCAGGCACCTTGCTCACATGTAAGCCCTTGGTCAAGGAGATGACCAGCTGGAACATGTTGGCTCAAAGGAGTGTGAATTCAGGTGTAGGCAAGGTGGATCACCAGTCCACTTTAGAAAAATTCAGATTTCCTCTAAGAAGGTGTATTTGTGGATCAGGGAAAGCAAGGCTGGAGGAGCCTGCAAGTCATACTCACTCCAGAGTGTTGTTCCTGAAAGGGTAGATGTATTCTCCATCACCCGTGTCACACAGAGGGCCCCCAATCAGACCCATTGAGGAGAAGACTGCACAGTACACTCCTCCTGCAAGTCCCAGCAGAGACAGAAACACTGACAGCAGCATCTGAAAGGGAAAAGGTCTTCAGCATCACATGAACAGAGGCACTGACTGTCATGGAAAGCTTACAATTAGTGGGAAGGAAACTATCTATCTGTTTCCTACTATATGCTAAAAACTCATAGCATGATATTTGTGGGATAAAAAATAGTTGACTCCTCACTAGTGCAGCTGTCCTAGATGTTAAAGGATTTCAGACTATACTTGTTTTGCTTTTAAAAGTGGCTAAGACCATAGCCATAATCATTCCATTTTATTATTATAAATCTTACAGCTCTTCTTTCAAAAAGCCAATATGAAGCCAGCATTGGCTTGACATGGTCCTCTGTGCCCAGAGAAGCTGTGGATGCCCCATCCCTGGAGGTGCTCAAGGCCAGGCTGGATGGGGCTTTGGGCAACCTGATGTGGTGGGAGGTGTCCCTGCCCATGGCAGGGGGTTGGAGCTGGGTGGTCCTTAATGTCCCTTCCAACCCAAGCCATTCCATGATGATATCACATGGCTTGGCATTTCCAGCTCTTCTCCAAGAGCACCCTTTTCAGCCCTTGAACCAACAGAAGCCAAGGGCCAAGCAATTACTGAACCAGGTATGAAAGCAATGGAATATGTGTTAGTTATTTTTGCCAGTTAGTGAGGAATGCAACACAGCCATTCTTATGGCTGCTTTCCTTCACTTTGCAACAGCAAGAAATGTGGTTACCACTGCTGTTGAAGAATCTAACTATACTGCATGTGGCAATGAACCAGTGGTGACTTCAAATGACGTGTGAAGCACTACTCCCATGAAAGTGCTCCTTTTGTTCTGTGTTGGGGTAGTTCTCCATTAATGGATGGTATGTATCTGGTTGCAGTTTGCATATAGGAGCAAGAAGCTCAGGCAGGTGCTACTAATGTTGTGTCTATGGCAGACTTTCCACAAGTCTAGTCAAGAATCCTTAACAAGGATTTGTGGTTGTTTGCAACAATGCCAAGAAGGAGAAGAGGGCAGAAACTCTGGAGCAAAGGGACAGAGCCAGGAGAAGACCAGGTCAAGAGGCAAGGCAGCAGGACTGCCTGCAAGCCTGAGGAAGCACGTGGCAAACACTCCCATCCATGACTTGCATTTGAAGCTGGGCACCTCAGGCCTCCCATTTCCCTATTGCCAGCAAATACCGGTGAGGTCTAACAGTCCAAAAAGAAGGTCTAATGTCAGCTGCTCTGCAGAGCTCTGCACTACAGACCCAGATGGAAATATCTACTGTCCACTTTGGAGATTTGTGACATAGTCTCAAAAACTCCTCGCTATCCAGACATGTTTAAGCTGGTGAATGCAATTTCCAACTTGCCAACCAATTACATTACTGCTTTCTGTGCCTTCTTGCCTGTTGCCAGTGTGTGAATTGACTTATTTTGTGTGTTCTTTGCTTCTAAAGCAATCCTTCAGCTACCAGTTGCTGGGATTTCTCATGAGACTTATTTCATCCCAATGATTAATAATTGTCTTATTTTTTTTTGCCAAGCTGGACACTCTTTCTGTCTTTATCTGCATGCTGTCTGAGTTGCATCTTAGCAGAGCGTCATGGTCAGCAAAATATAGATAATCTGGAATACTGCCCTGGACCAAGGCAGTGTCTGGGTTGTAGCCGATGCCCTGCGTCTCATAATAAGATCACCAGCTATGCCTTGCAGTGAAGGTGAGTGACTGATACCATGTCTGAAGCTCCTGCCTAGCTGAACCATTTCTCCTGATCTGTTTTCTGTTTACTTCATCTGTGCATCTACATCTTGGTTAAACGATCTTAATTATGATAATGATTAGTTTCATCACAACACAGCAGTATGGGAAGTCCCAATGACAATCATGATAGAAAAAGTCAAATGGTCTCTTGCTGTTACTATGTTTGATAGTGGTTAGTACTGGTACCAGTAGTACTTGTCAGTGCTGTCTTTCATGACTGTTCTTTGACACACGATTTTCTCATTTGGAATCTCTTGGCTGCATGGTTGGCTTTGTTTCACCTATTTCCTTTACTGTACCTATGATCACATGCTCAAAGATTTTACTTGTCGCTGAAAAGGGACTCTGAAATGGATGCAGCTGTTAAATTGGCTCTTCTCAGCATTTTCTAGACACAGGGTGGCTTTTACCCATTATATTTACTGTTCTGGAGACCTTTCTAGAGGTTTATCCCATATTCTATGGAAATCCAACAATTTTATTAACTGTTGGATCAGTTAATAATACTATCTCATCATCTCAACTGTTCAACATTTTCCCTACTTATATTGTTTTCACTTATCACTTTTTTATTTTGTATTTTTATTTCCTCATTTGCATCTTCAGTTGCAAAAAGAAGTCTAAGTTGAGATGCTTGAGTTTGTTGAAATATTTAGTTTTGAGTAGTGTTGGCCAGTTCTCTACCTCTTGCAGAGGTTTTGCTGATCATTTTTCCTAACTTTCTTTTACCATTATCATGCTTTATCCTTCACAAAATTGATTTGTCTTTGCAGAGCTAATGAAAGTTTTTAGCATTGGTTCTTTGAGCATTTGCATCAGCTGCTTTGGGAAAGTTACCAAGTTCCTCCTGTCCCAGATGGTACTGCTCTCTACTGCTCTTTTTTCCTCTGGCCTTTGTCTCATACAGATTTTCTTTCTTCTCTGTGTGTTATTTATTTGTTTATATTTTTATTTATTAATTATTATTATTATTTTATTTTAAGAATTAATATCCTGCCTGGTTATTCAGATATCTCACTTATCTAGGTTTGTTGGTCTGGAAAGATTCTATGGCTATTCTTGTTCTACTAGTAACTCTTAAGAAAGGTGTAGAGTGAAATACTGAGTATGCTTGCTGATGCAATGACATATGCTGTATTTTAGGGGCCTTTTTTCCTCATTGTGCCAGCGCAGCAGGTGTTTTCAGTTGTGTACATGCTAAGCTGCAGGACACTGAAGCTTTCTAAATCTGTTACTTTCCAAAGTCATTACTTCATAAAGCAAGAACAACAAGCCATCTAGGTGTTTTTGCAGGCAACAGCTTAAAATGGATTAATGAAAAAAAGAATTAATCAATGCAGAACATAATCACTGTTAACTGGACAACTTAATATGATGAATAAAAGGATGAGAAATACAGTAATTATTCTTACTGTTGTTGATATTTCAGCAGCATGTAAAGACTGTGATGAAGTCTGGATCTATTAAACCAGGAACTGCACAAATTATCATAGGATAGAGTCCCAACCCTGAGGAAAATGGTTATATTCTGGCTGAATAGTCATTCCAATTACTATTTTTTTAGCTTTTTTTTTTTTTCAAAAGATACCTAAAGCTATTTTTTAGCTTAATGTTTTTTTAGCTTAAAAAAGCAAAAAGGTGGCCAATCTATCCTTCAGACCACAGTGACTCCTGAGTAGCTCTAGTGAGGGCTATTTTCCTGCTGGTGGATGGAAGTTGGTTGGACAAGCCACCAAAGCTGGGGACCCAATTTCAGGTCATCCCAGAGGCACCTTGCAGGGAGCTCTGGCACCCTGGGACGCCGCTTCCATGGTGCATGTTTGAACCAGCCCCAGAGCTCCTCTGCTCTCCGGAGCCTGGTGACTCACACCATCCAGCCCTGGGTACGCAGCCCGTATGGTCAGGGTGTCTGAGCCACCCTGCCGTGGGTCTCTGCGCATGTCCTCACACTATCCCCAAGGCAAAGTTTCTGTAAGGCTTCTTCTCCTGATGAAACACATCACTGGTCTTCAGATCTCCCTACAGAAGTCACATCTTCTATAGGGTCAGAGAATATCTTGAGTTGGAAGGGACTCACCAGGAACACTGAGTCCAACTCCCATCTTTCTCCATGCTTGGAAATCACTTTTCCCCAGGGGCTGTGGAGGGGAAATGTTTTAATGCCATCCATAGCAACTCACTTTTTGCTTGTGCCCTCATCCCATTTATAATTTTTAAGCCACAGGATGACTTGTACAGCTGCACCTTTTCCCACTTTTAAGAGGTGGACAGTTTCCACAGTCCCAGACAGCCATTTCAAAGCTATATTGTCCTCACCAAGGTTTTCTCTAACGTGCTTGTCAGTAGCTTCATCGTCTGGCCATCGACCCTCTTCCTACAGATACTGTAGAACATAAATTAGTTTCTCAACAACGTTTTTGTTGTATTCCTCTAAGAGCAAACAAGGAAGAGGAGGAACAGTTTGTACAAATTCTCAGTGCTGGGAAGCTGCAGACAGGGTACCTGGCCACCGCGGGCCATAGCTAGCACCATCTCGGGCAGTGAAACGGTGGTGGTGGGGAGCACATGGAGGTCTGCAGATGTGGGCTGCTGGGCAGCACTGTGCTGCTGCCATAGTCAGTGGGCTGAAGGAGCAAACCCAGCCTGTCCTGGGACATTTAATGTTGTGTAATACTTAGGGTTGGGATTAAGGGAGAGCGGAGACTGAACTGAGCCCAGATCAGCTGAATTTCCCCACTTACTACTTTCAGCAGGGCACAGGAACACCCACAGCACTGCTGTTTTTCACCGCTGCTTTCTATATCACTCAGAATTTGGAGAAGCAGCTGGCTGTAGCACTGGGCTCGCCGTGTCGAGGCTCACATCCCAGCCCTGCGACTGGCCTACTTGGCCTTCACTAGCAAAATCCTGCTTGCTGTGCATAGGACACCTAGTAAAATCAGTGTAATGACATGTCCCTCGGGATGTACTCGCTGACATCCCAACTAAGAATGTTATTTTTGTATTA
The DNA here is from genome assembly GCF_964034855.1 of Anser brachyrhynchus. Taxonomy (NCBI): domain Eukaryota; kingdom Metazoa; phylum Chordata; class Aves; order Anseriformes; family Anatidae; genus Anser; species Anser brachyrhynchus. The sequence goes on along the minus strand of NC_137694.1, from coordinate 200,727,487 downwards.
TGAATAATGAACCAAGTAAAGTAAAACATCTTGAAGAGGTAAAGGTCATTCACAGATCAAACTAAATAATAATTGAAGAGTACAGAAGAGATGCTTTATTGTAATTGAATCTCTTGTTAAAGGCTGTTTCTGGGAGGGAAGAAGACAAAAAAAAACAACATTTCTAAGCCAGTTTATTCTTGCTAATAATGATGGCCACACAGAAGTCTGTGCCCTGGGCTTGAAGATTATTGAAGATGCCTGTATAAAATGCTGTTTCATTCTTAATTATCAAGGGAAAAAATATCTCTGGCCTTTGTGTGGATGACAGAGAGCCCAAATTACATTTACAGCTCTCATGTACATAACCCTTGGGCAAACACATGCTGTGGGTCAAAGCCTTGCCTGGTGACCAGACACTGGGAAGCAGAGCTGGTTCCTCAGTGCCAGCTGCAGTGGCTCAGGCTTTTAGCCTGGACCAGAAAAGTAGGTGAATTATCTGCCCATACACAGGTAAGCAGGGATGAATCTATGGTAAAGCTAATTGTCATGGAGAGTTATGGAGGAAAGAGGACCAGAAAGAGGAGAGAAGAAAGCAGAAGGAATGGGCAGTTGTCTCAATTTTTAGGATCACTTCAAGCAGGAGAAAGCTGGAGCCATGCTTTACTTTTTGTAGGGTGAGGTGGAGTGTCTTTGTCCCCCTCTACTCTCAGCACTGTGGCTAAATGCTCCTGTACCTCCCTGGCTGAGTATGATTTCCCTCATATCAGTGGCTGTAACATCACAACATTCCTGTTGGCTAACTGAGATCTCAGCCCCAGCCCAAGGACGCTGCAGATCAAGCTCTTCTTCTGCATTTCCCTGACTTGGCTGTTGATGGTGGTGTGACGGTTTGTCATTGTACGTTTCCGTCTGCTGAGCAGCCATTTAAGAGCTATTGTGCAAACCCTGTAGTGCCATTTCAACACATCTACTTACCCCACATCTGTTAGCGCAACATCCTGCTCCACCTGCCCCCAGCATCATGAATGCCGGCAGAATAGCCTGTGAGAAAAGCACAAGCTTAATTCATAGAAATCATAGAATCACAGAATTGGTATGCAGTACTTCTGTTTGGATGGTTTTTAAAGTCTAGGAGCTGGGGCATCGCATTCCTCAAATGCAAACCACCTTCTAGCACTTCTCCATGAGTTGCACCAGCTGCGATGGTGCTTCTTGCTGAAGAGTTTGCTTTCCCTTCTCTGTCTCGGTTGAGTGTTTTAAGCACTGGGATATTGTCCATTCTGGAATGGAAATTTTGAATGTTTATGAAAAAAAAATAAATATAAAAATGTTTTCTTGAGAGAGTATAAATTTCCATGACACAGAAGAAAACGTTTCCCTCTTGACTTTCACTTCAGCAGAATCTAAATAAGTTTATTTATCCCTGCAGCAAGAGTTACGACAGTTTAAATCTTCTGAGCATCCTGCTCTAAATTATAATTGGGAAGTGGGCCTTAAACTTCCTGAAAAACATCGAACTTATGTTCTTTGTACTAAGCTTCTGGAAAACCTACATGATGGATATTACTCAACAGGAAACTCACAATTCACATCAGCTTTCTCCATGGTAATGAACAGGCGGAGCTGGATGATATAGCGGAGTCAGCAATCATCCATGTCTCAGGACATAACGCCACCTTACACAGGCGCTCTGGAGATAGGAAAGGCTGCATTCAGTTTGGTAGCTAGAGGGCAAGAAAGCTTTTGTGGGTCTAGCTGTGCAGCCAATGCACTCCTGCTGCCTGGCCTCTGCCCACCACTGTCTGTGCAGGCGTCTCACAGAGCAATGTAAGGAGGTAAGTATTAGACAAATTAGGAAATGGTCTCTGTAAAGTTAATGAAAGAAGGAGAAAAAAAATAAGGAAAAGGAAAAAGCTGTAAAAAACAGCCTGACTAAATGCTGGAAAGATGTTGTCCCATGTAGGAGAGGAAGAGCAGAATGTCCAAGGTGAATGAGGCTCAGGGAATTTACAGTGCGAATATCCATGTTACACTATGTAGGACAGTGTTATGAAACCTGCTTAGTCTTGCAGCCCATAAATATTCTTCAGTGGATTTCCTCTTAGCTGTGTTTTATGCACCCCTCAGAGGCAGCCTCCAGCATGAGCAGTGGTCATTGGACCACGGTTGGAGGCCTGCAGATGTAGAGAATTGTTTAAAAGACTTTCCTCTTCCTGAAAAAAGCCAGCTCTTAAATAATCACAGGTGATCCCCACGGCAGCCCCAGCCCCAGCATGCTATCATCTGGCCCTCAGGAGAGCTAATGTTGCCCTTTCCTCCAGGGCTGTCTTTCTTCTTTGGAGGTTTCCCATCTAGGATGTGGGCACTATTCTTTTACTAGCCTGGCTAAGGATGAAGGGTTTGCCTGGCAGCTTTCTTTTTTCTTTTCCTTTTTTCCTTTCCTTTCCTTTCCTTTCCTTTCCTTTCCTTTCCTTTCCTTTCCTTTCCTTTCCTTTCCTTTCCTTTCCTTTCCTTTCCTTTCCTTTCCTTTCCTTTCCTTTCCTTCCCTTCCCTTCCCTTCCCTTCCCTTCCCTTCCCTTCCCTTCCCTTCCCTTCCCTTCCCTTCCCTTCCCTTCCCTTCCCTTCCCTTCCCTTCCCTTCCTTCCCTTCCCTTCCCTTCCCTTCCCTTCCCTTCCCTTCCCTTCCCTTCCCTTCCCTTCCCTTCCCTTCCCTTCCCTTCCCTTCCCTTCCCTTCCCTTCCCTTCCCTTCCCTTCCCTTCCCTTCCCTTCCCTTCCCTTCCCTTCCCTTCCCTTCCCTTCCCTTCCTTCCCTTCCCTTCCCTTCCCTTCCCTTCCCTTCCCTTCCCTTCCCTTCCCTTCCCTTCCCTTCCCTTCCCTTCCCTTCCCTTCCCTTCCCTTCCCTTCCCTTCCCTTCCCTTCCCTTCCCTTCCCTTCCCTTCCCTTCCCTTCCCTTCCCTTCCCTTCCCTTCCCTTCCCTTCCTTCCCTTCCCTTCCCTTCCCTTCCTTCCCTTCCCTTCCCTTCCTTCCCTTCCCTTCCCTTCCCTTCCCTTCCCTTCCTTCCCTTCCCTTCCCTTCCCTTCCCTTCCCTTCCCTTCCCTTCCCTTCCCTTCCCTTCCCTTCCTTCCCTTCCCTTCCCTTCCCTTCCCTTCCCTTCCCTTCCCTTCCCTTCCCTTCCCTTCCCTTCCCTTCCCTTCCCTTCCCTTCCCTTCCCTTCCCTTCCCTTCCCTTCCCTTCCTTCCCTTCCCTTCCCTTCCCTTCCCTTCCCTTCCCTTCCCTTCCCTTCCCTTCCTTCCCTTCCCTTCCCTTCCCTTCCCTTCCCTTCCCTTCCCTTCCCTTCCCTTCCCTATCCATTTTCTTCTTCTTTTCTTCTTTTCTATTTCTTTCTCCCTTTCTTTCTCTCTTTCCTTCTCTCTCTCCTTCTCTCCTTCTTTCCTTCTTTCTTTCCTTTTTTTTTTTTTTCAGTGCCTGATTATAAACTGCTGCCTTTTGATTGGGAATGGAAATTTGCTAGATTTGGCTGCTGTCAGTAAAACGAGGGCTGTGCGTGAGCCATGGCTCAGACAGGCATTTCCCAGTGCTTCACTTAGGCTTTCCATTAGGAAGGATGTTACTGTGACACATGGAGACAGCTTTCCTCTTTACACACTCAACATTGGAAATAAGAAAGTGGAGAGGTTTTCATGTCATATGAAATTTCCATTAGAGAAGCAGTGGATGAGGAGGGATGAGTGGGGCTGTCTGCTCAGCCAAGGGGCGTGCTGATGATCTGGGTATCAGCCGATGGATTAAGACCCCAGGTGGAAGCGGGTTTCCTGGCATGGGGGAATGCCATGCAGCCTGGTCTGTTCTCACTGGGGAGCCAGGATACAGCCCGGGCTCCGGTCATGGGGAACCCTGCCCCTCGCATTACTTCTCTGCATGGCCCAGAAGCCAGTCTCCATTTTCATGCTTCCATCACTTGGAAGAAGGAGCTGATGATAGCGCTTTCTTTCCTCTACTCGTCACCTGTGGGCATTTGTCACGCTGTTCTCTGGAAAACGCGTACACTCAATGCCGTTGTTTGTGGATTGATAATTACTCCTAGTGCTGCCGTCTGAGTTTTCAAGGTCAGCACAATTTTTTCCTCCCCTCTCACTTTCTGTTCTCATTTTTGATGTATGTGGTGCCGGCCACAGGCACACCTCTGTGGAGGCCGTAAAAGAAGGCACATTTTGAATGAGCCTGTGATGCTCTCACGCTTAACATCTGCCCTTCCTTTCATTGAACGCCAATGACTCCTGGGCTTGCAGTGATACGAATTTTCCGCAGGTCTCTCATGTAGTTCCACTTCTTCCTTTAGGCTGCCTTCCACACACTCATGCTTACGTTCGAGCTCAGTGTGAGTAATGTGCCCGAGTGGCAGCTGGAAGAAGAAGGAGGCAAGCTGCTGGTGGAGAACAATTTATTGAATGATCCTATACCACATTTCTGCTGGGGGAAATATGAGTCTGAACCACATCCATTGTAGTTTTCCCATAGACTTAAGTGGAAGCTGCATCATGAGCTGACTGAATGAGATTTGCTTCTTTCTAAGTTAATTATTCTTAAATATTCAGGCTTTTTTTTTTTTTGATGTGCAGGTGCCCAGCTCTGTGCCAATTTACCATCTGCCTAGGCTGCATAACAGCCAGTACTTGTCATATGTATGCCACTCGCTTGGCTTTTTATCTGCACTTGGGCGTGAAACAAAGAAGGTACAAGGAGCAGCTTTCTGATGAACCGGAAAGATCAGTGTTCCCAAACATGTTCCCTTCTGGTTATGGATATTCAGATGGAAACAGTTTTTCCTGAGTGGTGGAATGGAGGAACTGGTCACAGAGCATCGCACACAAGCCAGACCCAATCCAGAAGGAGGTGGCTTTGGAGGAACACAGGAGGTATCTGGGATTTAAGCCATTTGCAGCTCCACATTCGCACAGCGTTGGCTGGGTCTCTAATGAATACCTACTGAAACACCTTTCAGTTTTTCCCTTAATATTTTTTTTGTCAGAATAAAATCAGTTAGAGGAGTAAGGAAGGGATGAAATCTCACCATCTCCAGATGAGCGTAGGGGTCAGCATTGTTTTGACTTATGGAGACATGAACACCCACATCACTTTTCTCCCCAGGGGAAAGCACTCCTACTGCTTCTCCCTTACCTGTAGTCTTGACATTGATTTCAGGACTATGTTGTATTCCCGTGACAGGTGACTTTGTCAGTCTTGAAGGCATTTTCTCAGTCTTGTACCCCACCTTCCCAGTTAAGCTGCTCAGATATTTGTGCCCAAGATATTGCTATGATTTTTGTTAAATTAACAGAGGTCCAACAAAACGTAAGAAGCAGAAGCAACACTTCTCTCTTACCAGTATCCCAGCTCCCAAAATGCCATGGAAGAACCAGACCAGATCGGTTATCTCGCTGAGCTGCAGGACTTGCCCGTTGGGGAAGTAGAGGAGGATGTTGGAGACTATAGCACATAGAGCCAGTGGGAACAGGATGATGCCAATGCACCTCGAACACTTCCCTGTGCACATGGTAGCTTGCTGCTGAGGAAAGATGCAGGTAGGTTTGGGTTACTGTGGTGTTACAGGCATGGGATTTCAGCAGTTTTCTTCTCTAATGAAAGAAGAACCAGATGTGAGGCAAGAAATGTTCCAGCTCAGACATACACAGGTAATATTGTTATACAGTGTCTGTTCCCTCCAGAGTCTTTTTTTAAACTGGAATTATTCCAGACTGGGTTGCTTTAATTGGATTTATTTAAAATTGTCAGGAGTAAACGAGTTGGCATTAAATGAATGGAGATGTACACTTTAGTTGTTAATGGACGACTGTCTGTCCACTGGGAACACAACTGTGACCACACAAATTGATACCCTGTTGGCAGACTCATGGTGGGGCTAAGGCCATGTGTAGGAGCTTCAGGTTGCCTGGGATGGCAGTCCTAGGAAGCCGATTTAAAAAAACATAAGTACATCAAGTTCGGGGGCTATTTGCCAAGGGCAAGTCACAGAGCCATCCCACCATAATGTGTAAAACTGCAGCTTAACACTCCAGAGCGGTCAGGTTTTTCTTCCAAGATCAAAGAATCATCTGTTAAAATCAAAGAATCGACACAAATGAGGCTCTGGTTGGAAGAGGTCTCTGCAGGTGTGCAGTCCAACTTCTTGCTGAAAGCTGAGTGCCACCAGCACTAGAGCTCTGCATCAGCCATGGCTTTGTGTGGCTGAGCCTTGAAACCCCCATAGGATGGAGCTAAAATGATGTCATTTGAGGACCTGTTACAGGGCTGCCACAGCATCTGGGTGAAAACATCTTTCCTCCCATCTTGTCTGAACCTCATAAGCTGCAAATGTTGCAGTTGCTCTTCACTTTATCCTCTCCTATCTCTCCATCACCTTCATCATCCCCCTCCAAGCCTTCTGTAGGCTGCTATTAGATCTCCCTTCACCGAACTAAACAACCCCAGCTCATACTACACCTGTGCTACAATCTTTAGCCAACAAGAGAAGGCTGATCAATACAAAGCTGGATCCACAGATATTTCTCCATGGAAGGTTGGAAATTTCAGACTATTGGAACTGAGGTTATTGAACTTTCACACTGCTATTAACTTTACGGGACAAACTGATCACAACTTCTTCTGATCAGGGGTTGTTCAGCTTGGAGAAGAGAAGGGGAGACCTTATAGAAGCCTTCCAGTGCCTAAAGGGAGCTTATAAGAAAGACAGAGAAAGACTTTTTACCAGGACCTGTAGTGAAAAGAAAAGGGGAAATGGTTTTAAACTAAAAAAAAAAAAAAAAAAGGAGTTGAGTAAGATTAGATATTAGGAAGAAATTCTTTACTGTGAGAGTGGTGAGGCCCTGGCCCAGGCTGCCCAGAGAAGCTGTGGATGCCCCATCCCTGGAGGTGCTCAAGGCCAGGCTGGATGGGGCTTTGGGCACCCTGGTCTGGTGCGAGATGTCTTTGCCCATGGCAGGGGGTTGGAACTGGGTGGGCTTTAAGGTCCCTTCCAGCCCAAACCATTCTGTTATTCTTATAACTTCACTCCAGCTCAAGGTTTCCAAATGCATAAAAAAAAACGTGCAGGTTTCTGTCCTCAGAGAAAGCTGGTGATTTCTGACAAAAGAGGTTCTGCTTTATGATCAGCACGTAAAATGTAAAAGAAGGATCTGGATACCCACTGTTTTGTTACACACACCTGTGTTATACACACGCACCCATGCACGCACACAAGCCTACGCTTGCTACGTGCAAATAGTTTTTGTAATAGCCAAGGCAGTAAACAGTGAAACCTGCCTCAATTTAGTCATGTGCATTGGCTAATCCTGAAAGTTTTGTGTCAAAAGTTGGTGTTGGGAAGATGTTAAGCAGAGTAGGAGTACAGAAATCAATCCAGGTTGGGTTCCCAAGCAAAAAAGCCCAGGCAGAAGGCAGTATGAAGATCTTTGAGACAGACAGAGACAGACTGAACCCGGCTTTGATGACAGAATGAAGACAGCAAAAAGGTGAGGTAAGGCATGAAGACAGGCCTGTGTTCTCAGACCTCTGATTTGAAGGGATTCGGTATATTGCTGCGAGGGCTCTGCAATTGCCAGAGACTTCTGAGTTTGCATTTCTACAGCAAAAAATTGCATTGTTCTCTGTTGCTATGAATTTAATAAGAGCACTCTGCTCATATGCATTATCTTCTGAGTACTTTATAATCACATTATGCATTCTAATCCAGCTTTAAAACAAGTTATCTGGCATTAAACTATTTCAGAAAGGAACGTTTAACTTGGTTTATGGTCATTACCTATTGTTTATATAATGCTCAAAATTGGGCAGGGCATTTTGCAAGCATCTGGAAAAAAGCCCTGACTTAAAAAGATAAAAATCTGACCAGACTGGCAATGTGCAAAGGAAGGATGAAGCAGGGAGGGGATGGAAGGAAAAAAAAAAAAAAAAAAAGGTATTTTAACTGTCTTTCTCCAAGCGCCAAATGCATTTGGTATTTTTTATTATGTTGACCTTTGCCTGCTCTCCCGTTTCATTCCCACTTTTGCTTTTCCACTCGTTTGCCCAGCTTCACCTGCTCCCCCCGCAGAGAGGAGCGAACAAGCACGGGCACAGCCTTTTCTCCTCGCGTACAGCTCGGTCTTGTCGGGGCGCTGCACGCTCTCCTCCGCATCTCTCGCACGTAGCTGCAGGGCCTAATTCTCACCTGGAGCTCGGGAGCAGGACGCCGCTTTGGCTGGGAGAGCGCAGGTTTACGCCGGGAAGGATCCGGCCCTGACCTATCTCAACACCAATTCACACTGCAAGGAGAATTCAGGCAACCATCAATCGCCAGATCTAACGAGAGCCTCCACCACCAAAATCAACGCAGCTCTGTGACCTGTGCACATCACAGAGAGGATCTGGCCGTGTTATTACAGCTTAGGAAAACACTCTGGGTTGCCAGAAGCGCTCAAAATGCTTTATTAATTCAGCAAACAAAAGCACTCTCTGCAGCTTCGTTAGGCGAGGCGCTGAGAGTGAGCTTCTAATTTCAAGCTAGGGCTTTAGAAAGTTTTGTTTTGTAACGCTGAGAGAAGAAATACCACTGCTTACCTTTTATACGGGCCTAAGATGGCCTCCAGGCCCCAGAGCTTCCCACGGCCTGCGTCCAGCTTCCCAGCTCCCCTTTCCTGGAGCGTGGCAGCCCGAGAGAGGCACAGCGATGTTTTCGGGTGATGGCCTCTGTTAAACAAATAGTGGTTCCTCTCCAGAGAATGAGGAAATACCCCAACTTGTTGCTGGTTGGCCAGCACGAGGTTTGCGCGCCACCCTGCCCGATCGATTACTTGAGGGCAGCGTTCCAGCGGTCAATGCCTCAGCCCCCCAGGACATGAATTTGGGATCGGTGGAGCCCTCTCCACTGCCAAAACCATTTCGGCTATGTGCAGTTGTAGAGGGGAGGAGAGGCACATGAAGAGGAGCACCCTGAGCTGTGCAGAAAGCGCGGTCAAAGCACAAGGCAGTGGTACAGCAAACTCCATCAGTCGGTGCAGAGTCATCTTCTGCACAGCAGGCTTTTGTTGGTTAAAGTTTGGCTTTGGCTTTGCTCCAAAGCATGCTGCTTTCAGCCCAAAAGGGAGGGTAGGAGTGATAGCTCAAGGGGTGAGAGACAAGGGCAGATAACAATCTTGCAGGGGAGTAAGGTGTGGTTTGGGGATTATTCCCACTCTTCACCTCACTGGCTTTCTTCTTTCAGTAACCTCTTCTTGTCTTTGGAGAAAAATTCTCACTGTAAAAGATTGGTCACGTAGGGTGGAATCCATCTCACATGACTGTAGATGTCTGTGAGGCACGTCACACCAGGATGCCTTTATTCCTGGTGAAACATGCACTTTCAAGGGAAAAATCACCCAACCTATTTTAGGAGCTACTGTAGGGTTACAACGAATGCAGGTGTTACAAAGGTGCAGGAATCTCAATGCATATTCAAGCATAGATGATGGTATCTGTGGTCAGATGGATCCCACCCACGAGGACTTACAAGTGTGGCAGGGTGGCTGTAAAAGCACGGGGGCAAAGCCTGAGACTCCAGACCCCAGGTTGCATGTTTAATACCACCAGAATCAGAGGATGCAGGGAAAATTGTCTTCAACCCGACTCACGGTAGTGAAAAACCTTTAAAAAGCCCATAGAGTGATCTCAGGCAAATAAACTTCATTACAGTAAAAATCGCAAAAGTGAGGGAAGCAGCTGAACTACTGAATCCATGCCCCAAACTTCAGCTGGTGTCAGTGGCAACAGCATTTCACCCTGTTTCATGTGGTGGTGCATCAACTCCATGGAAAAGAAACAAAGAATTAATCAAAAAGGTGAGGTTTGCAAGCAACTCTCAGGTAATCCTTGAAAGGGCAAAGGCACAGAGCCTAATGGCATTTAAAGTCTTCAATTTAAAACAATTTAAAGACCGTCATCAGTTTGCACTGACAGCTGGGGCATGTGGGGTGAGACTGCCAGCTTTTGTAAAGAGTTAAGAAGCAAATAAGGAAATTTCATAATGATATTTAAGATGAACCTACCTGTAAATCTCATATGCTGGTTGCTAGGAGTTTTGATAGACTCCTGTTTTGCACATTATATATCTAAGATGCCATGTTCTCCATTTTCATCTAGCCAAAAGTCTCCTTTGGGGTCAGCATCCGTGACCTTGATTCAGTTTTTCTTTTATTTTCCCTGGCTCAAAGACCTCTGGGACAGCGTACAAGGTCCATGTCTGCACTTTCTCATCCAAGCTGTGTTCCTATCTCTGTATATTTCTTTACTGACCATTTTTAAATTTCTTCTCTTCACCTTCCAAAGCCTATCTCATCTGATCATTTAGTGTGTAGACTTAATACCTAGACTTAACTGTGTCTGTCTCAAATACCCCTCAGTGCCTTTTGCCACTGAATACTTAATAGTTTTTTCAAGCAAGTGCATAATGAACAGAATCAATATTGTGCCAGTTTTGTGCTTTTTAATTAATCTACAGCAACCTGTTGTCTTTTGTACTACTACAAAGATTTTAAACTGTTTAGGATGAGTTCAGTGCTTTCATCTGTGTTTGTGCAACAATTTTCACTCCAGGGCTTAACCGATGACTAGAGCTTCTAGCCATTAAAGAAAAATAAAAATGCTGGTAAGCTGTATTAAACACAATTCTATCTTCAGGAATATTTTTAGACTTACAGATTACTGAGTGGGATCTGTATTCAGTCTTTGATGAGAACTGAACCAAATTCTTTCTCAGTCCAGCTTGAAATACAGAAATACAGTTCTTGTTCTGCCCTTCTCTGTGATCTCCAAGGGAAAGGAGTTAAAACATGGGAGAAGGCCCATTTTATGCCTGCTGAAGATCTTTCCACTGGAATGAGAATAGCAGCACAGAATGAAGCAGAGCACAGGAAAGTTGTTTAAATCCCCAAACTAAAAGTTTGTGTTATCTCCAGAGAGCTCGGCTCTTACCTGTGTTTCTGAAGTGATAGACACCCTGGAGAAATGGAAACAAACAAACAAACAAACCATAAAATACTTAGAAGAACAGGATTTTGTCTGTGAACTGTTTTGCAGCTAAGCTGAGTGTATACAATTGTGTACATCTATTTTTCCCCCTGCAGTATTGACTTTGAAGGCAACGAAAGCATTTTGTGTTCCACTGATCAATGTCTCCTGATTATATTGACTTGCTGTGCATGAGCTCTGGTCCTCCTTTTATTTCTATCTTTTTAGCCACAAACTCTTTATTAATTTTCCAGTTATGTGTAGTAGCCTGGACACTGAGAGAGGAGACGTAAATATGCAAAACCTCCTGTTCATCGTGCTGGGAATGAAAACAGTTCCAGCCCTGCAATTTCCCAGGGTGGTGCACTGCGTGAGTTAAAAGCTGAAGAATTACAGCCCCGTGCAGGTTTCTGAAGGGCATATCTGACTGCCCACTTTGTCTATTAATAGATGTGTCCCATTTGCAGTGCAATAAACAGAAAATGCCCTATTTGCTGTTGACACTGTGCGTCAAAAAGGATCCAGGCAGTTCTATTGTCATTTATTCGAGTATAAATCTGGAGTGTAAATCTCATAGGTGCACAGTGATGCTCTGCCCAGTTCAATTTATTCCACTTTGGCACCAGGGCACAAACAATCTCTTGTTGCTGTTTCCTATGACATTTTGTTGGTAATGTTTTCTTCCACTGAAGGAAAGGGAGGCTGATTTACCCAAGGAAGAATCACTGTTTACGCTGAATCGAACTGCTAAGAGGCTTTTTCAGAGCCAGGTTTATCAGCTGGGTTTTGCAGATAGCCTGTTCTAGCCCCAGCTGGCCCTCCTGCTCTGGCAGCAGGTACCCCGTCAGCAGGCCTGCCTGTATCCAGGAGTGTCAGGGTGCCCTGTAAAGGTACAAACAGCAAGGTGAAATTGGCAGGACGGGCATTATTCAGGTTTTCCTTTACTCAGTGTATCCCAGACCTGCATAGCCCCAGCTAACACAGAGCCGACCTAGCATGAGTGCAGAGGAAGACGAGCAGGAGCTCCATGCCAAAAGGCTCACATCTTCAATCAGATCAGAGAAAGATGTAATAAATAACATCAAATAATCGCCTGGTGAAGGTTATGGTGCTTATGATGAGAATATATGAGAGCTTGAAGAGGTGGAATGGTAGTTGATCCAGACCGAGTTTAAAAGAGGCTGTCTGCACTCGTGGAGTATATTCACTGCAGGGTACCATCACACACATGCGGTCCTAACACGCAGTGTGTTCTGTTCATGTGCTTCACTGGGACAACAGCTTACATGGGTGGATCTTTCCTTTTTATTTTACCCATTTTCCCAATTTTTTCCTTCTTTCTTTTATTTCTCCTTTATATACATAACTCCCTTTCCTACATCCTTATGCTCTCTCCCCTCCCAGAAACAAAACCCAGAGTCTGCTTTTCCCCACTGACACATCATTTCCTCTGGGGACAATTGTGCCACCACCAAGAGGCAATCCTTTGGGAAGGAACCCTGTGATTCAGTAACTCTCACCCCGGTTTGCACAAGCAATGCTCTGCACAAGCTCTGCTGTACGCCAGGATGGGGGGAACAGTGCCAAAATGACACCTGGAAAATACCAACCATCACAGCATTTATCCGCTGCTTGCTTGCGTGGGTCTGTGTTTATTAGATTTAACACAAAACTCATTTTATTTCATTACTCAGCTGCTTTGACCAGGAGTGGCACAGTGCCAGTGCCCCTGTTTTCTGAAATGGCAATGAACCGTGACCTGTGGCCAAGGGTTGTTTGTGCACCTCACACTGAGCAGCACTGTTGCTCTCCAATATTAAAATAATTAGAGGTTTCTGCTTTCATTTCGCTGGTTTCGTGTAACACTTCTTTCTGGTTTTGGCTGAGAGGCATTTCTCAGCCTCATGCTTTGTCACTGGGGTTTGTCCCAGTCTGTGCTCAGGGTGCAGGTGAATTTGGGGCTAAAAGCAGGACCCACTGGAAATGCCTCTAGTTACCTGGAAGAAGGGGAGACACGATACTTCTGCTGCTGATTCCTCTCCTTTCTTCCTAACTTGACCTTTCTCCCAGGAAGCCTTCAGCAGTGACAAGCAAACATTGGGAATATACCACAGAAATGCATGTTTTGTTAAAAACTGCTGATTGTGCTTGAAAGAGCTGTTTGACACTGTCAGGAGGGAAGGTGCCTGCAGCCCAGGGTGGTGTTTCTGGTCAAATGGAGAAACCCTTTTCTGGCCAGGGAGATTTTAAAATAAAACCCTGGTGTGAGGCACCTGGAGAGCAGAGACCGGAGCAGAGAGAAGAGGGCAGCAGCCCGAAGGCTGACAGCCATCGTCGGGTTTTTTGTTACTCTGAGGGGGACAGTCCTGCCTGTCCTGCCTTCCCCATCTGGTTTGGTGCCAAAAGAAAATAAAGAATAATAATAAAAAAATCAATATGAGCTGTGCTGGCATAGCTGTAATGTTTCAAACACATAAACGAAGTCAGGTTTCTAGCCAGAATTACTGCTTGCCAGCATATCTGCTTACTGCTTCAGCTGTATCGGAGAAACAGATATTTGTGGAAAATTTGGGTAAGCCTTTGGGAATGCAGCTCCTTCAGCTCCTGAAATTTGTCAGATTTTTCCAGCTGGTGCTGGCTTATTGGAGAGGGGACAGTGCATGCCCTCTGCCCCGAAGTTGTTCGTGGGGGCTCATGGTGGGGTAGGAGGATATTTTACACCTCCACGTTATCACCTGTAGCAGAAGGGCCCGAGGCAATTGCAGCAATATTTCCCAAAGTGGGAAGTGCCTTTGGGAATTTGTTAGCACTGTCTGGGTTTCTGAAAGCAATTCACTGCTTGCATGGACAGCCACATCATGTAATTTTCCCCAAAAAAGAAGAAATTTCCATCTTCAAATCAGTTATACTTTGCTGCTCTTGTGTCTACTGGAAGGCAGCTTCAGGGATTTTGGGAGGGGGGGTAAGGGGGTGTTGAGGAAAGTGGACTTTTTTGTTGTTGTTGTCTAAAAGTAGGTATCGAAAGTAGACATAGGTGCCTTCTGAAAATGTGTGGCCTGTCTGTCTCCACTTACCCATATCTCTTCGCATCCTCAGGGACATACCATCTCCATCCCTGGAGATGTCCAAAAGCCACCTGGGCATCGGGGCAGCCTTCTCCAGGTGGCCCTGCTGGAGCAGGGGGTTGAACCAGATGACTCCAGAGGCTCTGTGATTGTGTAGTTCTGGAAAGGGCTGTGCTATAGCAGAGAGGGATGACAGCAGAGCGTTGTGTGGCTCAGGAGCTGCCCTTTGTGCCAAGCACTGTGGTCACGTTAGCAGAGGTGGCACTGTGCTGCCATGGGTTTTGGAACACAGTCCCTGTAGCAAAGCTGGCTCTACCACAGCCACTATGAAGAAGACTTCAAAAAGCTGGGCTTAAAGGAGAACAAAGTGTCTGGCGTACATTGCTTTTGTTCCTGAGTGGTGTCACCCGTTGCTTACACTGGGTGTGGGCCCGAGTTGAGCTAAGGGCAGGATGTGCGATGACAGCAGGTCTGCGGAGGCCGGGGAAGGATCCAGGGAAGCGCTGAGAGGGAAGACATTGGGTGGAGATGGGATCATAAAAGAGCTCGGTGAGAGATGAACCCACACGCATTTAGAAAATAAAAACCTGGAGGGCCTTCTCCGGCAGGCACAGCTCGCCTCGTGCTCCCCCCGGCTTTTGTGCCCGCAGCTCGCCCAGCCAGGAAGCACACTTGCTGCGTCCATGAGGGAGCTTGGTGTGAGCCCGGGATGAAATGCAGACCTGGAAAGCTGAGGCAGAGCATGGCAGACAGCTGTTTCAGCTTTTAAAATCTATTTTCAGCCTCCTTATGATGCTTGCATTATTGCATATGGCTGTTATGAGATAGGGATGCACTTCCCTGTGACCTGCCTCTTCCTTGCAAGAATTGCTTTTTGAAAGAGGCTGGGATCCTTTTAAGAGTAGTTTAATACTTTTATAGCGGCTCATATCTGGTGATAGCTTCAGGCATCTTCCTCCCACGATAAGTTCACCAAAAAATGTATCTGATGTCCCAAGCCTGTTCACCAGCTGGCATTAAATGCACTGGATGCCTTTCCTTGGGAAAAAGCAAACGGGAAAACCACTTGGATTCACACGGCAGTCAGAGGAAGCCATTTTAGTGACATTTAACCGAGGGTTCAGTGGTTACTGGATTCACCTGGGACGTGGTGAATCATATCCTGAACACCTTCATGCTCTGAAGGAAGGGTGGGATGCCTCACATCAGCACATCTCACCCCAGAACCCCCGTGCCTTCGCAGCCAAATGTGAGTGGTTTCAGATTCAGGCTGGAGACACTGTGTTGTTCTGTTTTGTTTTCTGTTCTCCTCTATCCATCCATCTGTCCAGTCAGGCATTAGATAAAGGAACAAATCACTCACTGCAGAGCATCTCATCACAGCAGGGAGCTAATTGGGACAGCCTCCCGGTCCATCCGAGAGAGGTGAGGGATTCACCGGGCACATGGGAGGAGGACAAGCGGCCACCCAGTGCCCACGCATCTCCTCCCTGCTCAGCAGCCGACTGACAGCGACCTGGTACCACTGGTAATGACGTTTCCAAACACGTAATCTTGCACATTGAGAATGTCAGCTTTTATTCGTCAGTTAAGTATTTTCAGTCCTTCTGGCTGCAGAGAAGATCTTGAAAACCTGATCTGCTCAAAAATCGGAGACCAAAAAAGCAGAATTAGCATCTACTGTCTTCCGTGATAAAAACAAAACCAACCAAACAACCAAACCAACAAGCACCTTTTATTTTTGAGAGCCTGACTTATGATTTTCAAATAGCCCAGAATGGCAATGTTGTCCTTTTTGGCTAACAGTGCATTTTATAAGCAGCAGCTGCCAAAAACACGTGTGCGGTAAGTCACCACATGCACTGCCTTTCCCTGGGTTTGTGCTTCTTTCCTTGCCCTTTGTCTGGTTTATCTGGCTGGTAAGATTAGGAGCACTGCAGGGCAGGGAGGGTCCCTGTCTGTGTATTTGCACTGTGTCTTGCCACTTGTAAAGGAAGCAAGTAATCACCACCCTTGCTGCTTTCATGTCTACTTGCACAATAGAAATAATTAATAGTAATAGTAGTGCTTTGCCTATCTGCGGCTCCTTTCATCTGAAGACCTTAAAGTGCTTGACAAGCATTAGCTAAATTAGCTTCCAAATACCTGGAGAGGGAGTCAGATATAATGATCCCTACTGTGCAGATGAGCACACATGGAGAAGCGAGGGCTAACTGAGTGCTTACAGTTAGTCAGCTGAACCCATGCTTCCTCCACTGGGGGAGGTTGCTCAGCACTTCTGAGGCTCAGGCCGTTTTCTCAGGCACTCAAATGTGGGGTTTGCTGTCTGCTCTTTATTTCCGAAGCACACAGCCTGCGGACCTGCGCCATCTGCCCCAGGTCCTGCAGGAGCTGGAGGAGGTGTTTCGGGCACTGTGATTCACGAAGATGCCCAGTCGAACTCCTGACCTGGCTGGGGAGAGGAGGAAGCTCTGCTCACGCCATGTCACATCCGTGGGAACAGGCACGGAAAAAGTGGCTCTGTCTGAGTTGTTCCTGGTTTCAGAAACAGAAGTGGACTCCAGTGCAGAATCGCTCCAAGCAGCCTGGGGCAGCCAGCTCGGTCCCAGGGGTGGTAGGGCCACAACTGCGAAGGCACATTTGCCTTTCACTTCATAACCCTTTCAGAGAGAGATCTTCAACTGAACTGGCAAATTTTCTCCATTTGCTCCAAATTTGGTGAGGGCTTACCAGGCTGTCTCCCCGTTCATAGGGTGCACAAGCCCTTGCTTGCAAAGGAAGATGCCAAGAGCCCCGACCCAACACCAAGGTCTTAATCCATGGTCATCTTGTCTCCTGCATGTCTCACTCATACCAAGCGTGCCCTTCACCTCCTGGGATCATAGCCAGCAGCAGAAAGGAAAGACTGAGTAAGAGCTGGGCAGAGGACATGAGAAATCCTCAGAAGGGTCTATGCAAGATTTAATATTAGCTTTGGGTGCCAAAACACAGGCAAATGGGAGACCACAGAAAGCTCTTCAAGGGGATCTCTCAAGTGCCGTTGGGTTGCTGAGGGGAATAATTGGGTTTGTGGAAGGAAGAGCTTTTATTTATTTATTTATTTGTTTGTTTATTTATTTATTTATTATTTTTCTGTAGACTGTGCCTTGTCTATTTTAGTACCAGGGCTGAAAAGTTTTCACTCCATCTAATGGCACTGTGTTGTAACATAGGCTTCTTTTAATAGGAAGCAACAGAGCCACTGAAGAGCAGCAGGTCAGGTCTTTATTGCAAAGCCTCATAGACACAAATGAAAGACTTTACAAGTGTTGGCAGTCGCCTGCAGATCCCGTAAATCACACCATCTCCCTGTGGGCAACCATCCAGGCCTCCACAAGGTCATGACATTTTCCCCTGCTTGCTCCTTTTCAGGCGGAGGAACTGGGCAGAAGAAGTCATCAGGACAACAAGTAATTTCTGTTCGCTCGTCCTCCGCAAGTAACACCCCCCCATTAAATCAGCAGACCCCAAACGAATTGTCACAAGCCTGCTGGGAATTTGGATGTCTGTGCCACTCTTGGGGATGGCTTGCCTGACTGAGGTGAGTCTGCAGCAGGGAAACTACTTGTGAAGATGCATTGGCATCACTTCTTCTTTTTTATTATTATTTTTTAAAAATTTATTTATTTTTCCCCTCTGCAATGCTCGATACCTTCTTCTGCTATCTGCTTTAAAAAATCCTGGTTAGTTTTCCAGTGCTGGTGTTTCTCACCACAACTCCCCTATTTACCTAGGGAGAAAATGGGGCAGTGACCTCATAGGAGGAAAACAAAAGGGACACATTCCCTCCAGAGCAAGTAAGTAGGTCAGCGCCGTGGGGCGGGCTGGAAGCGGAGCCTGCGGTGCCCAGGGGGTGGCTGGAGGAGGTTGGGCAAGCAGCAGAGCTGCTCGGGGCAGAGACGAGGCTCTTGGTGCTGGTGTTCCTGCAAGTGGGAAGCAAAGGTGGGTGTGAAAGGGTTTCGCAAGCCAAACGGGTCAGAGCATCACTCCTGTGAAGAGGGAAAGTCCAATGAGAACCTCATCTCCATCACATTCAAGCAAACAGGGACGGCAGTGGGGCAGGAGGGCAGCTGCTCCCAGTGCTGGACTGGGAGCCAGGAGACCGGGCTGCCTTCCTGCGTGAGCACCTGGAAGTTACCTAACCTTCCTCTTTCCTCATTTGTATAATAGGGTTAATAAACACGCTCTGCCCCACGGTGGTGACGTAAAGTTAAGCTCTTTCATGTTTGTTGGGTGCTACAATGGGCATCACCCTAAAAAACCATAAATAATGTGCCTTGAAGTTCTGTTGAGGTATTAGCCTTGTTTTAGCAGTGCAGATGTTACATGAGCTACCTGCACACAAAAGCTTCTTCTAATTAGGATCAAAACTTCCTTTTTTTTTTAGCCTTTTGTTAATGGCTTTTGAAGCTGAATACATTTCACTTGCCCAGCCTATTTGGCAATTTATTATAATCTCTTCAAACTAGCAGCACCTTTCAGTACACTCTTCATTCTCATTATTGCATCCCTTTACAATCTTCACCTTTAAGTGTCCTTTTGTCCTGTGTACAATCAGTTTCTCCAAAGTCTAAACTCAGCTTTGGTATTCCCCTGCATCCTCAGTGTGGCAGATATGGGCTTTGGCTCAAACACACGATGGAAAAGAAAATATCTGTGGTTTGTTCTGACCTAACTGGAGCCCTCTTTTTGATTTCATGCAGTTGTGGTTTAACCCGGCAGGCAGCTACACACCACACAGCCATTCCCTCACTCCCCAGTGCTGGGGGAATGGGGGATTTCTGGACAACTGTTGTGGTAAATGCCCAGGTGTGACCCTGAGCTGGGCACGTGGTCTGAGCCCAAACTGGTGGGTGGCAACAGTGGGGACCCATTTGTGCTCTGACGTGGAACCTGGACAGCTACCTGGCTTCCGTCTCCATCCTGCCAAGGGACTTTGTCACACTGGGGGAGTCACCACAGGCACAGCTCCAGGTTTGGTGGCAATACCAGCTGGGGGTAGTCTTACCTGGTCCACCTGCACCTGTCCACGTGAGTAATTCCCCAACCAGGCATGCAGAGTAGACACAAAAGTGCCATAGCAGGCAGGCCAGGAATGAGTGTCTAGGAATGGGAACTGTACTGCTATCAAGAAGGAGCAGAGGGAACCAGGGAGTTAATCTGCTTGCACATCAACTCATCTGCTCAAAGGAGAATACAAGTTGGCTTTCAGTAGTAGGTGGTCTGAACAAAAGGGCTTATCTCTGAACTCACGTCAACTAACTTTAATGAAACAAGGTCTACTCGATGAAGTTCAGCACATCCAAAATTTCTTGACCTAGGTGGACATGGACCTAATGTCCATCATGAAGTTCACTTAGTTATTCCAGCTAATCTATTAATGTTGGGTGGCACAAGTCTGGGCTTTAGTGGATTACAATCATTCCTGATGTACTTAAAAGAAAGCTCCATTAGTGACGTCTCAGGGCTCATTCACAAACTGATACTCAAGATATTCACTCTTCAGACCTATGAATATTGCTTGAATATTATAATGAGTTACAAAACTTTGAAACCCAGCCATGCACTAATTTTAGCCTTCAGAGGGACAGAAAGTCTTGGGGAAACCAGTGTCCAACCTTGTTGCGGAAAGGATTCTGAACAAAGGGACAAACTTCATCCCATTACCTCACTGCTGGAGGGGAACTTCCCAGAAATTTTCCTGATGCAAGGGCAAAACAGCTATTCTTTCATCTTTTTCTGAGTCACGTCCACAGCACCTCTCCGGAATGTAAATGTGCCTGGTTTTAATGATGTGACAAGGTAATTAAGTGTTAATATGTGGATGCAAAGGGTATACAAGGTGCCAGATCTAGTAAATGCTGAAGCCAAGCTAAGGCGTCTACCAGACTTACAACACGTTTCTGATACAGGGTGCTAATGTCTGGACATTACTCCTGTTACAGAAAAGAAATTTCCAGTAAAAGACAAATAAATTAACTTTGTATTTGGCTTTTGAATATTTTTTTCTTCTAGCAAGTAAGCAGCCAGGAGCCAATCCCAGGCACATGAAGAGCAATAGAAAAACTAGGACATAGCACTACGAGTATTTATGACCATAGTGCTGTCAGGTGCCAGCTCAGAATTAGACATTTCCTCTTCCTATTCCCCATTAGCTCGATGCACTTTGGATTATATGAGTCCACATATACGGACTTATGTTAAACATATAACAGAGCTCTTTAGTTACAAAAAAGCAAAAAGAGAGACAGTTACAGCAAAACTGTCTGGATGAAATTTGCCCTGTACCTGTTCTTTAAATATCTCTAATGCCATGCAAATTTTTGATTTAAACAATTGAGCTGTATACAAACTCATTCGAAGTACATGCTATCCTCTAAACAAACACATCCTATTGAAATGCAAAAACCTAACTACATTCTGGCAATAAACTTTCACCTAACAGGCACCCGGTTCTGTAAACTCAGGTGCTTGAGAAGCAGCTCACAGTTTGCTGGGCTCAGGACAGCTACTGGGGGTGAAGGAGGCATTCGCTGCAGGAGGCTGCAGGGTCACTGGCCCTGTGCAAAGACCGCAGTGGGATGTTGTTAATTTGTTAACCAAGTGTCACCTTGGCCTCTTCCCAGCTTCATAGCCCACCAGCTGGCTTGTTGGTCCCACCACATTTACATGTTTGACAGCTGTGCTACCAGCTGGAAAGCCTCAGCCTGTCCTGTAGTCATTGTCTTTTCTTTTGCTTTCTAATTATGCTTTTTAGAATCACGGTGCTATTACTTGGCACCATTTGGGTAACTGAGTGACACAACAAAGCAGTGGAAAATTATTTTTTAATATTGTTGTTTTGAAAGATCGGAAACTGATGTGAGATGCCAAGAGGTTGGGCAGCATGGATTTGCAGCAGAAGGACAAAGAGAAGAGCAAAGTCTTCAAGGTTAACATGAAGATAGTGGGTGACATACTTCAGGATGTCTGTACAGCATCTGTATTGTCACGTCTCTTCTCACCCTTCTCATTGTTCATCAGTCCATTGACCTGGGGCAATGAACATCAGCATGTATCAGACAGCAGCTTACAGCTGAGGGTCTCTTGCTTTTACAGCTGAATTAAGATGACCGATTGCAATTGTCTCTGTGTTTACCCACGTACACTGGGCTGCCAGTACTCACAGCTAAAGAAACTGAAAGCTTCTGTAGCCAGATACTCCTTCTTTCTGTGTGCCCTGTGTCTGCCTTGAAGGAAGACTCACCATGGTCCATACCTCACATAACCGCCGCATGAAAACACATTCACTTTGCAGAGATACGTTACGAGTGATGCAGATAAACCTGTGGCCACCAAATTCCTCTGAGAAGCCTCTGACACCCCTAGCAAGGAGTGACCATTAACCTCAAAGGGAAGAGGTCGGATGGCTCTGGAGCGGGAAGGGGAATTTCACAACCATCACAGATGGAAATGAGTCTCAGCTGTAATGCTGCATTACAGAACTGCAGAGTTTAATGTCTTTTGTCAGTTAAAAACTAATAAGAGGGTAGTATGGCTCTAAGTGTCTTGTCACCTAGGTGATTCTTTGGGGACGTTGCCTAAGTGGTTTCAAAAACCCTATCAATTAGGTTTATAGGTTTATACCATTTATAGGTTTACACCTGGCTTCACCAAGATGGTAATACCAATGTCCTCCTAGAGGAAGTCAGGCTACAAAAGAAGGGACTGATTTTCTACAGAACCATGCGGGCATGTTAATTAGGAAGTTTAATAAAAAGGTAATATTTGTGCATTCATTCTTAATGTCCAAATGGAAAGACCTTCCAGGGGATCCAATTTTCAGAAATCTTTGTAAAAAAGTGCTTTGTTTTGGACACTCTAGACCTGAATACAACCAGACCATATTCCATCATAATAAATTGGTCAGAAAATCTGAGAAATGTGAGGGGTACTGGCAAATTCTCTCTCTCTCTGATAGTGCGCTATTATAAATTAGTGTTATGTCACTGAATAAACCCAATGAAGGAAGCAAGGTGCTAGCTTTAGAAATCTCAGACATGATAAAGAAATTAAAAATGAAATAAAAATAAATAAATAAAACAGAAGGGGGAGTTGACAGGGGTGACAAAAAGACCAAAAAAAAAAAAAAAAACCTGTCCCAATGTGCCATACCAACCAGTCTGGAAAAGAGGGGACAAAAAAGCGTTCAGACTTCCAAGAAACACCAACTGGCTCTAGCCTGGACAGGTAAATGAGCAATTTATGCATTCACCGAAGGACTGGCAAGAGTCCTACTCTGGCAGCAACCTCCTCCCTAGCCCTGCTCTGCATAGCAAGGCTCTCTACCTATCCCAGCCCTAACCTGCTGAAAAGGAGGAAAGGAGGAGCTTTGCCCTGTCCATTCCTTATTTATAACTTGTCAAGAGCCGGGAGGGAGGGGTGAGCTCTCCGTGGTGCATCCTGCTGCTGCCTGCCTGCTGCCAGCCTTGCAATCACAACTACAAATGCCTCCTGTGCGAGGTGGTGGCTGCCTTCGCACTCTTGGGTTCCTCTGCCTGTTCACAGTGGTGGAAACAAAAATCAGAACCTACTACCTCGGGATTGTGGAAGAGAACTGGGACTATGCACCGTCTGGGAAAAATCTGATCACAGGACAGAACCTCTTGGAGGACAAGTAAGTCATCAGGGGCTTTCATAAACTGGAGGTACAGTGAGGGCTCTAAACAAAATTGACTGATGTGGTTAATGTTGCTGTAAATGTCTTAAGATGGCTCTTCTCTTCTCTTCTCTTCTCTTCTCTTCTCTTCTCTTCTCTTCTCTTCTCTTCTCTTCTCTTCTCTTCTCTTCTCTTCTCTTCTCTTCTCTTCTCTTCTCTTCTCTTCTCTTCTCTTCTCTTCTCTTCTCTTCTCTTCTCTTCTCTTCTCTTCTCTTCTCTTCTCTTCTCTTCTCTTCTCTTCTCTTCTCTTCTCTTCTCTTCTCTTCTCTTCTCTTCTCTTCTTTTATTTTCTCTTCATTTTCTCTTTCCCTTCCCTTCCCTTCCTTCCCTTCCCTTCCCTTCCCTTCCCTTCCCTTCCCTTCCCTTCCCTTCCCTTCCCTTCCCTTCCCTTCCCTTCCCTTCCCTTCCCCTTCCCTTCCCTTCCCTTCCCTTCCTTCCCTCCCTTCCTTCCCTTCCTTCCCTTCCCTTCCCTTCCCTTCCCTTCCCTCCCTTCCCTTCCCTTCCCTTCCCTTCCCTTCCCTTCCCTTCCCTTCCTTCCCTTCCCTTCCCTTCCCTTCCCTTCCCTTCCCTTCCCTTCCCTTCCCTTCCCTTCCCTTCCCTTCCCTTCCCTTCCCTTCCCTTCCCTTCCCTTCCCTTCCCTTCCCTTCCCTTCCCCTGTTGTTGATATTGTCACAGACAACATTTCAGCTTCTAGGCAAGAGGAGAATTTGTTTAACTTCTCTTCCATCTTACTTGATTAGGCCGTGTGATAGCCATTGTGTATTTGAAGGTGATGCAAAGGAGATGATATTTACCAAAGATTTGTCAAAGAATTGTAGTGGATTACAGGATCACAGCACGGCTGAGGTTGGAAGGCACCTCTGGGTCCACCTGGTCCAACCCCTGCTCAAGCAGGGACACCCAGAGCAGGCTGCCCAGCACAAGGTCCAGGAGGCTTTTGAAGATCTCCAAAGAGGGAAACTCCACAATTTCTATGGGCAACATAAAAGAAAGATTTTAGAACAGGTTCAAAAGGGGGTTAAAAATCCCCTCTGTGTGTGTGTTTCATGGAGAGGCAGGAATTTCTAGGACACATTGTCCAAAGTGAAATTGCAACTTCACCACAATCAAACACAGCTCTTTGCAATAAGACGCAGAGGAGCATTTGACAGGCAAGCACTTGTGACTTTGCTCTTGGTGAGATGATAGAAATTGGGGGTTTGGTACGACTTTGTAAAATTCAGATGTGTATAATACCTATGAATGAGATTCAAGACGATTATCCATATACTCCTGCAACGTATTCAGCTGTGGAGACTTCAGTTTAGGACATCTGTTTAGGTAGGTGCTTAAACGTACAGCTGTGAATGATGACATTGAAGTCCTGTGCTGAAAATGGAGTGCGTAGGTAAGCTCCGTGATGAATCATGCCTCGGCCAGAGGAAAACAGGCAGACAGGCACCCGTCCTTGTGCCCTCACTGCTGGCGTTGGCTCCGTACCGCTGCCGTGCCAGGACAGCTTGCCTGGACATCAGGAGGCACAAACGCTCAGTGCCTTTCTATAGTGTGGCCTTCAAACACTCGTGGGAGTATTTTTAAGATTTGACCAATATCTTTTACAACCCAGGGATAGTTAAGGGGTCCTTCCTCCGAGTCTAGGCCTGGGGTTGGGATGGGAGCTGTGAGGGAGGGAGGAGGTTCTGGTGTCTGAAGGCACACTGGGAGCTCTGTGCTGTGTCCCCGGAGTTAGAAATGGAAATGTCCTTTCTGTTGCTTTAGGCAGAAGCAGGACTTTTCTCTAGTGGTTGGTAATTTCAGAATCACTGTAGTCGGATTAAAGAAATGAAGAGTTTTTGCCACAAGAAGGAGGCAAGAAAGAGTTTATTTTTCAATAAAGTCTTATGCTTATGCTCTTAACAACCGGATGTCCCAGATATTATCCAACTCAACAAATGTTACCCTTTTAGGTAGGATACGGGGTAATATTTTGTTCCTAACCCATGAATAACATTGCTGGAAAGGCTCTGTTAAACACTGGCATTTCTCACTTCCCTACTCTTTTTGCCAGAGGATAACTTCCTCTCCTCCGTAAACTGGAAGATCTCTCACTGGAAAGAGATGAGCTTTAAGTGAAGGGCTGTTTTCTGTAAATCCTCCCTAATACTGCAGAAAGACCTGGAACCTCTTCTGTAAAACCTACTTTTAAGGCTACCTGCACTTTGAGCTCCCTGAACACCAAGTGGCACTTTTACCTTAAAGTAAGAGAGGTACTGGCTTTACATATTAACATCCAGGTACTGAGACCTTAAAGTAATGCCTTTTTCTTGGCATGACAGGGAGAGATGATAGCTTATGTCTTCAGTCAGTGTTGTAATGTAACCATTAGAGAATGTTAATTCCAGAGGGATTACCCACAGAGGGAATGTAATCTGGATTTTAAGGTAGACTATATATGTTCAAAGTTTGGGAGCTGTTTGCGATGAACTAGCTCCCTACGCAAAGCCTTCTACTGCAGAATAATAAAACCATTCCTGTAACTAGTTTACTCCGTTTCCAAGGTGTATTGAATTAAGACAGAACAAACCTGCTGTATTCTGGAATAATAGTTTCTCTGAATGGGTACATGGACTAAATTGTGAACCAGTTGTAGTTATTCTGAATATTTAGCTCTTTAATGTGAATTCTAATGTAAATTTAAAGCTGTATACTAATGGTTTACCTGTCAGCTAACTAATTGGTTCCTATGGATAGTAAGAAAAATGCAATTCCACTTATGAAGTTTAAGGACCAGTTCCTAGGTAGGGGCAGGGATGCATTTTGAGCCAGCTGCATTCAGGAAGCAGCAATGCTCGGGCTCGCTGAGCCGAGCACTTCTCCCCTTGTGATGCATCCTCACAGCATCCGTCTGATGGGACACAATCCCAGTTTAATTGATAGGGAAGTGCAGATAAAGAGCTTGCATATAAACTGATTATCTTTAAAAGGGCAGGTGCATATACAAAAAGGAATGTTCCCTTTGATTCCAGCTAGCCCACAGAGATACAATCAAACACACTTATTCTTTGCTCCTTAATAAAAATGCTGAATTAGCAATTGTGTAATGGAAAGTGTTACATTACCTGGATCAGATAGTGAGATTCAACAGACGATTTCAACGTTGCTGTGCCAAAGCTGATAACATATTCCTCAGCCTTTGGTTCTTAGCAGCGACGAGGCTGCTTTACAGAAAGCAGACCTCGGCAGCTGAGGCATGGGGCTGAAATCAGGGAGCGGGCTCTGGCACAAGGCTGCTTGGTTCCTGCTGTGCTGGTGCTGAGTGAGCTGCCTGCCCAGCCAGAAGCCGTGGAGCTGCCTCAGCACCTCCCTGGGCGTGAGGTGAAAAGTCTGCCTCTCGTCACAGCTGATTAACCCGAACGCAGCCCTGTGTTAGCGTAACTATCCTGCTCGGATGTTAATTTTGATGACGATTTGTGTTGCTGCCATGCTCAAGGGCCAGCCTGCTGCTTGCACAGAGCAAGTATCTTGCTGCGCATCAGTGCTTCTCATGTAAAGAGAGTAATGAGGCTGCTTGCCTCTGCCTTTTGTCTAGTCTACTTGAAGCCTCAAGCTGTTCCACTAATTTTCATAATTTGGATTGTTGCGAACGGGGCTAAAATGTTTCACTCTCAGTTCTTCCTTCAAACATCAAGCTGGCATTTTCTGAAACCCACAGGACTTTGGAAAATAGAGATAAATCCAAATTACAGCCACTGAAAACAGGTGGGAAGGTTTTCGGCATCCCCTCCCACCTGATACAACTGGTGGAAGGGTTGACACCAGTTGACCACATCCACGTGGTAGACTGGCCATGCAGGGTGCAAGGAGCTGTCAGTGCTGCTGGACGTGCTGCAGATCCCTGTGAGATGTCGTGGGTTAGGACATGGATATTGCTGCAGCAGGAGGGTGAGCTCAGACACTGCCTGCTCACTTCAATGGCCACAAAGGCAATGGCCTTTCAAAATAAGAATGCACTTGGGTGTTGTGGCTTGACATACATTAGTCTTTCCCTCCCTGTTGTGGCTCAGCCCTCAGGATTAAAGTTTGGTTGATAATCCTTTTAAATTAATTTGGTGCTAGTTTATATGATGGGCACTTAAATCTTGCTCTGCTGGTGGTAGATGTTATTAAGTTTGCCTGATGTAACCACTCATCCCCTCTCCTTAGGCCACCAAAGTTATATTTATCTGGGCTAAATCTTGCACCCACCAACACTAACGGGTATTTTTTGTTACCGCAGCATCAAACACAGTTTGTGCAACTTGCCTACGAGGAGATCCCACCCAGATAAATGACGGTAAAACTGTCATCACAGATGCTAAACTAATGGCTGAGTAATTACGTGGCCAAATGACCCAATTGCATTAGCAGAGAACATCACTGTGGGAAGGGTCAGCATCAAAAGGTGAAAATCCTGGCTGTAATGAAGTCTGGGGGGAGTTTTGTCACTGGCTTCAGTGGAAGGAGAAGTTCACCCTAGGAGAGAAACCAGTGACACTTTGGAGCCTCGTTTAGAGGTTTTTGGGTTTTACTGACCTCGTCAGTTGCCATTGTGGAAAGAAAAGGTCACAATTGCCTTTTGAGGACGTTGTGCCTCTGTCGTTTGAGGGCACACAACTCATCTTGTTTGATGGCGTGCGGTCAGGGCATCACCTACACACGTGAGCTGGTACTGCTGGTCCCCCTACACTGGACATCCATCTAGCACAGACATTGCTTTGGCCATAGCACGGGAGCTGTGGTCTGGCAGAGGGTTACTCTGAGCCTGCTGCATGACCCAGGTGTTAAAATGACAGGGGAACCATGGGCACTGTCGTAGCTTACTCCAGCCATGAGAAAGCTGGGGAATTTTTAGGGAAAAAAACTGTTATAAACTCTGACATAGAGTACGCAAAGAGGGTAGAGAATAAGGTTTCACCAACAGATTTTAGGGAAGAAACACATATGGGTATTTGCATAAATTATTGCCTTTGCAAAACCTATGGGACTTTAGTGGAGCAATAATAGGAAAAGAAAGTTTGTGTTTACCTACAGCTGCACCCAGGAACATGCAGCAGCTGTTGGGCACGTTAACTGCAGGAGAAAATTCAAGACTCCTCATCTGGTAGTTGTCTGAAGTGTTGATTTTTCAGTGGTGATTATGATAACAAACCAACTCAGCAAGCTTCAGAACTGTATCGGTGAGGGATCTGGCTCCATGCCCTGTAGTGTTTGCTTTGCTGTGCACAGTGTGTATGTCTCTTCGTGTACACCGTAATGTGGTACTCACATAAGCACCATATGAAAAATCTAACCTTAGATTGTATCTCTGCTTATAAAGATCACAGGTAACATAAAAAAGGTAAAAATCCAGGCAAAGTACATTTTCTGTGTGATAGAAGGAACAGGTACAGAAATCACACTTCACTCATGGTCCTTCCCTGAGACAGCAGAATATCTTCACGTCTGTTCTTGAATTCATTGAAGAAGAGTCTAGACAACACTCGTTTCACTCTTTCTCTCATTTGGAGGAGTTTTAATGTTCATCATTGCAGGGGGATGGCTTGCTGTAATCACATGAATACTATTTTTTAGGAATTAGAGTTTATCACCTATTAATAATTCCCTGTCCCTCTCATGTACATTGCCATCTTTTCTTGGAGTTTAAGAACTGCTGGGAATGGTCGGTAGGTAAAATGAAATCAGACAGAGAAATAACAGAAGGATTTGTATCGTTTTCCTGGTCTGAACAAGATCTTTTTATGCCTTCATTTACAAGCCTGCTTACCTCCACACGTAAACTTAAGACTGCCCTGATTATAGGAGGAAAAGGAAGGACCACTGGAGAGTTTCTGAGGGAATTTAGAAAGTTTGCATAGGTACAACTCCAGGGGATGGAAGATTCCCCTTCCCTACAGGGAGTAGGACTGGCTGATTATCATGACTTTGTGCACATGAAGTGCAAGCTGTAAACTGAGTTGGAAGGGAGATAGTCAAAGTTCAGAAGAGCAGCTCTTACATCTGCACAAGACCTGAGGGATAGAAGAGGTTCAGACAACGATAACACATAGCCATGAGGAGAATGGAGTGATTTAAGGGAGCAGGAGAGCATGAAGAAACAAGGAGGTTTGCCTGCTCGCAGCAAAAGAGAAGTGAGAGGTAGGAGAAATTTTGGCACGTGAAGCCCTATAGAATAGGCACATCATGATCACTGGAAGAAAGAAACAAAGGCAGATTTAGAGAACTGGACGTGTTTAACTATTACAGCATTTTAAGAAATTGCTGCTGCAATAATATATTGGAAGGTCAGTGAGTGGGAAAGAACAAGACAAGAGATGCAAGGGAAGGGGATGTTTAACAAGGTGGCTGGAAATGTGAAGTGCTTCCCAAAGAAGCAAACACCATCAGAAGAAGACAGGGAATGGTCTTTGAGAATGCTGTTGTCAAAAACGCAAGATGAAATCCTGCAGCAGGGAAAATCTCGGAGGGACTCTGGAGATGGGAAGGAACCCAGGAGTGGGAGATGCACTGGTGCATCTGAGTGCACTGGTGCAACACCAGCATTGGAGACTTCACAATGAGAAGATGCTCTCACTGAAAGAAAGAAGAGGGACAGGGGAAAAACCTCTGTGTCCCACAGATGGAGCAGCAGAGGACATGGAACTGAGCCTGTTCCAGCTCCCTCTGACACATCCTCTGGCTGCATTGTGGCACTGGGTAAAGGTACCAGCCCCACAGTGTGCCCACATGAAGTGACCAATTGTTTCAGCATCTGGGGGTGCAAAGGAGAAGTCACTAATGCCTGTACATCCTTTCTATGAGATTTCTGTGGCTGATACTGTTAGTTCCAGTGTGGGCAGTCTTTATGCAAAGGACTGTAATGTACAGCACAGCAACCCATGTAAAGTGTTTCAGAGAGCTGCCATTTACCTGAAAGGCTGAGGTGGGCACCCCAGAAGTCCTCCTGGATGAAATGGGAAAGCCTGGACACCTAGAGTGGGACTCACAACAACCAGTGTGCTCTGGTCTCAGGTTGTGGAGGGCAACCAAAAGGGCACGCTGAAAATAGATGTCTCTGTATATGCAGAAGTGGGATCTAGCCCTTCCCAGACAGAAGGAGGAGTGAGGCTGAAGTGTTTGCACTTCAAGAAAGTCCAAAGGCGTCACTGGTGCCTTTTGGGCAGCAAGCTCTTCTGCCCTTTGGGAAGTGTGGGTCTGGTAGGAAAGGGAGCTATGGATGAGCCTGAGTCCAGAACACAATGGTGAGAGCATCAGTGGGGTGTGGGAATTTGTCTCCAAGAGTTGATTGGTTATTTTCTCTTAGACTGTGGTTAACTAAAACCCATAGCTAAACAGACCCAAGAGGGTAAGTTTCTGCTTCTGTGCTGTGATCCCTTGCTGACTCCATGACTTTTGCATCTCCTGATGCTCAGCATAGGAGAGCATCACCTGCTTTGTGACTAGCTGTAGGATACCTGTTACAGACAGTGGGCTCTGCAGCTCTGAATGGATGGGTTACTTGAATGGACCTCATCTCAGAAAGCTGCCACTAAAAATACTTTTTTTTTTCCCTGCCTTCTAGATGTCTTTGAATAGGAGATGAGCACAGATCTGGTCAACAGAGATGTTAGCTAAGATGACCATCACCAAGGAAGTCTTCAGTGACTAAACCTTCAGGGCGATTTCCTGAACCTCAATACTTTAATGGGCTTTGGGTTCCCCATTCTGTGCATTTACAGGAGCTACACTCATGTCAAGCATTTGAATATGCCAGGCCAAGAAGTGACTGTTTTTTTTCTTGAAGTACAGTTCTGCAGAGCAGGCAGTGTGTCCCAGAGGTCTGAAGTTATGGGAGAGCATGCAATGTTGTCTGGCCAGATAGCCGGGGCCATAAAAGCTCTGTCATCGTGGGGGAAGCACGGTGCCATTGCAGTGCCTCATGTAAAGTATTTGGCTGCTTATAAAAATGGTAAAAAAAAAAAAAAACAAAAAAAACCCCACAAAACTGCTGAAAATAAGTACTTTATAAAAAAAAGGATCTATTTCACTTTTTTTTTTTCCCAGAGAAAATTTCTTTCAAACCATTCTAAACACCAATTTATAATTCGAATTAGGGCACAGCCACAGGAATACATTGCCATGAGGTAAAGCAGCTTGGGCGTTCACACTGCACTGCTACTACCACCACCTACTGCTCTGTGGTAGCAGCTCTTCCCCCAGGCAGTGGAAGGTATCTGCTCCTGGGCGAGCACAGGGTGACTTGCCAGGTCTCGCTGTGCACACAGAGTTACCACAGAGCTGCTAATTTGCTGAAGATCCAGACTTCTTGGCAGCTTACTCCTTAACAACATATTTTATATGTTATATATGTTTATATGTTTATATTTGACATAACATATTTTATTCAGTGATGAACCAGGCTGAGAAGCTTCCATCCTTTCCTCTCTGTTCTAGGCAGCTGTTTCTGCCACAGCGGTGTCACTGGCAATGCTTCCTTTTGTACCAAAATAGCTCTTGAGGAGTCTGCATTATAAACCACATTTTTCAAATTAAAAACCATTCTTTTGGGAGGCTTTCAGATTTCTATCACTTCAGTGATCTGGTTTAGGCAGTGGCCACAGGGGTGCAATGGCCACAGTTGGGGGATGTTGTGAGTTAAGGTAGCAGGCAGTTTTGGGCCCCTTGCTACAAGAAATACATGGAGGTGCTCAAGCAAGTCCAGAGAAGGGCAACGAAGCTGGTGAGGGGTCTGGAGAACAAGGCTTACGAGGAGCGGCTGAGGGAGCTGGGGTTGTTTAGCCTCGAGAAGAGGAGGCTCAGGGGCGACCTTATCGCTCTCTACAGGTACCTTAAAGGAGGCTGTAACGAGGTGGGGGTTGGTCTATTCTCCCGCGTGCCTGGTGACAGGACGAGGGGGAATGGGCTAAAGTTGCGCCAAGGTAGGTTTAGGTTGGATGTTAGGAAGAACTTCTTTACTGAAAGGGTTGTTAGGCATTGGAATGGGCTGCCCAGGGAAGTGGTTGAGTCACCATCCCTGGAGGTCTTTAAAAGACGTTTAGATGTAGAGCTTAGTGATATGGTTTAGTGGAGGACTTGTTAGTGTTAGGTCAGAGGTTGGACTCGATGATCTTGGAGGTCTCTTCCAACCTAGATGATTCTGTGATTCTGTGATTCTGTAGAGATGTCTTGATAAAGGGGAACACTGGATCTTATAGTGAAGAAATTATAGCAAATTATACCTTTCAACTCATATGACATGCAACGCTGATGCTGTTGGTAGTGTACAGAAATGGCAAAACAGAAAGTGTTCAAGAAGGTGAACTGATCAGTCACAAAAATTCACTATAAATATGGAATTGCCATGTTTGTGCCAGTGATACTTCAGGAAAACTTAGCTCAACTTTTTAATGAGTTTGTTTTAGGAAGTGTTAAAGTTCAAACAATCTTCAAGGGATGCAAAAACTCATGGAGCAGTCAACTATGTTGAAGCCAGTCATACAGTCCTCTCCTGGTTCTGTGGCAAGTGTGGTTATTTGGACACTGTGTGGGATACTTAGGGATGAAGAGTGTGTATCGTACTTGTCAGATGTATTCTAGAGAGAAGTAAAAAAGATTTAGTATCATGACAGATGGGCTAAATGTTGGTTGCCAGTATGAAATCATAGTTATAAGGGCAAAACTAATTTCTAGTTGTATAAGAAGTATTGACAGGGAGCACCTTTAACTGCAATATTACTTGCATATTATGTGAAGTTCTTGTGTTCAGACTTCAAAAGAGATAGAGCAATATTGGAAGGCTTTCAGAAAAGAACGCCAGGGAAGGTTTGTGGCATAAAGAATGTCAGTGCATTTGGTTTGTCCAGAAGAAACGTAGGAGGCAGTTTAATCAATTAATTAAAACTTGTGCAAGTGTCTGCCTAGAAAATAAATTCCTGATGGTATGTGGCCTCTTTGATCTGAGACAGGTCATGATGGGAACCAGTTGGAATATGGAGCTAGATGATTTTAGACTGCAAATACAGTTTGGAATTTGAAGGGAGCAGGAATTTAATAGCCACAACGTGTCAGCCACTGACCATGTAGTGGGCTCTCTGTCACTTGAAAGTGCTATAAAACGTGGGTTCTGTAAAGTAGAAATTATGTCTTTCATGCAAAAACATCTTATGCTACTCTTATGGGTTGCCAAACTAGTTGATTATAATTGCTCTTATTGGCTTTAGAAAAAACTTTGAATTAATTTGTTTTTCTTCTCCTGCACTGTCATGCATTTAGATGTGAGGTTTTGCCCTTGCGAAAGAGTGAGAAGGTGCTAAAACTGTACAGAAAGTCCTGGGTGGCTGGTCCTCAAGTGAAGACTTGTTCGTAGTACCTGTGTAGTACCTGCAAGCAGGATAACTGTTACTGCACAGGAAGGGGCATGGACCCTGATAACGTTGTCCAGGTTGACTCCTCACTCTTAGATCCACTAGCTACGTGATTTGTCCCTGGGAACTATTATCTGCTCTGTAAGCACCTGTTATTTGGTCAACTCTTCAAGGAATTTTTAGTCTCTAAATTATTTTCCCTTCTCAACACCAGGTTTGCAAGCGTGTATGCAACAAGAGGAGCCAACCGGATAGGGCGTGTGTACAAAAAGGCTATTTTTAGGCAATTCACTGATGACACATACTCCCAGGAAATCCCCAAAGAAGCCTGGCTGGGATTCCTTGGGCCAGTCCTGAAGGCAGAAGAAGAGGATGTCTTTATTGTCCATTTGAAAAACTTTGCTTCCCGTCCATACTCAGTGCATCCACATGGGGTCTTCTATGACAAGGACTCTGAAGGTAAAAGCTGATTTGCCCTCTCTTTTCTTCTCCGTTTCCCCTGGAGTAGCAAATGTCAGGGCTAGAAGCTTGTCCAAGTATTTATTGTTCTGGCCATTGACATCAGAGGACTTTAGATCACCCTCTCATAAACCCATCAGTAATTGCAACTGATGAATAAAACCAGGAACATCCTCATTTCTTAAAACTTTTGCCACAAACCTTTGACGCCTGGGATAAATCCAACACTGAAACAGGTTAGGTGGGTCTTTTTTTCCCTGAATTATTTTCCTGAATTATTAGTCACAGAAGTATTTTCCTTCCTTCTTTCTATGTCTAGCCTGTTGAATAGATAGAGTTCTTGTAAGTGAATGCTTTTTCTCTTTATAGGTGTATAACATACATGATATAATTTTCAGAATCAAATTCAGAATTCAAACCTATGTGTGTGCATTTTGGTTAGAGGTGTATGGATTTGCCTACATTTATCACTCTCATCAGTTTTCTGATGTATAATTTAAGCTGACAAAATGTGTATGTGTCTGTTTGATGAGAGTAAAGAGACATGGAAAAATTAAAGCCTGTTTTTTAAAAGCTTTATCTACTGATAAGTAATTGATCTTAACTGTCAACAGTTTTTGAATATTTTTACCAGAACTTCTGAAAATTTTCACAATTTCTCAGTGATTCTTTGTTTGTGAGTGTTGTTATTATTTTTGAAAGCCCTGATAAAATAGAAGAATATACATATTTATTCAAGGAAAATGGTTAAGGGGGAGCTAAAAGCTTCCTTTTTTTTTTTTTTTTAATGTATTAGGAGCGCTTTACCCAGATGGAACCGGCGGTAAAAGCAAAGAGGACGATTTTGTTGTTCCCGGTGGAAATTACACGTACACATGGCCAGTAAGGAAAGATTATTCCCCAACTTTGGCAGACTCAAACTGCTTGACTTGGATTTACCATTCTCACATTGACACACCAAGAGATATTGCATCTGGTTTAATTGGGCCACTGCTGGTTTGTAAAAAAGGTACTGAGCTAGGAAAAGTGACAAAGCAAGCCCCTCTGCCAAGCTTGGCATCTTAACAGTCATTTTTGCTTACAGGTATAAACATGATGGTCTAGAGTCTATCCCTACATAGCCCATAAAAAGGGGCAAGGAATAGCTGGGCCATTCCAGGAGCACCCCAGGGTAGGTATTGTAGCTCTGGGACAACCCCCTTCCCGCTCCCCTTTGGCTTCACAAGAGATTTGCCTCGGCTGGTGGAGGGACTGCAGCATGCTCTGTGGCCAGCTGGGCATGGCCGAGGCCAAAAATAAACGTTCCAAAACCGGGATCATTTCAGGACAAGCGAAGGACTCATTGCCCAGGAAGTGAAATTAGGGCTGGGCTGGTGACTTCGGCATTGGTATTTACATCCTTGAAACCCCAATGTTCCTTGTCATTTTTTTTCCCTTATGGATTTTTGCATGTAAGTTTTATATCACAGCCATTTGGAAATATGGACTGAACAGCTGAGGTGACAGCCTGTCCCATGTACTTATAGCCTGAAAATTTTGTGCTGGAGCACTCAGGAACCATGTACCAACTCTCTCCCCTCTGTCAGCTGAACCATCATCCCCTCTCAACCTGGGACACGTGTAAATCTGCCACCTCTTTCCCATATCTGCTGCAGTACAAAACCAGCCCTAATTTTATATACAGAAGCAGTTTTTATATATTCAGAAAAAAAATAAAATACTTCAGTGTGGAGAGGACAGGCATGGTGTCCAGCTTTACTCATAATTAAGATATCTCAGACTTTTTTCTCTTGGGGAACTTCCTGAATATGTGAAACCAAGCCAATAACTTTAGGATAATGCATGTAGCTAGGAGATAGCATGTTCAAAACAATCCCAGCCTGGAAGGCCAGCTTATCTGCATGTTGGGTCTTGACTTTGTCAAGGTGGATATCTGCACAATGCCACTGCTTTAGGCCTCCTCCCTCTGATGGTGGCGGGTGGCTCCTTACAGGGCTGACAGCAAGGCTCTAGGGCTCCATCCCGGAGGACATTGGGGAAGCAAAAGGTTTTTAAGGGTTCAGAGGTAGACTGGACAATTAGATGAAATATAAATCCCTCAATGGTTAATAATAGACTATCCAGTGTCACCACTCCTATAGTCTCAGGTTGTCCCCCAGATGGCCCCTCAGATACCAATACTCAAATTAGATTGAATAGATTGTACTCATCCTGTCTTAAGGCTTCTAAAATTTAAATAACTTGTCCTAGTTAATTGTCTAGGCTTCCTCACTAGTCCAGGAGGAGTGAGCTGCATTTAGCCAGCTGTTCCGAGGGTATGCTCCACAAGCTGCTTCCATGCAACACAAATGTGGGCTACCACTTGCCTCTCCTTAATTTCTGGCCAAAACAAAAGTCACTGGTTTCCAGCTGGATCAGGCTTCTGTTCTGGCTCACTGCACAGCTACACAAGTGTTAATACTGATTGATGGGCAGGGTTGGGAACAGTGGGAAAAAGATGGAAAAAACAGGACCACAGCTTTTGGCAGCTGCTTGTGCTTATGTCATATCATCAGATCATTAAATATCAGCTTGACTTAGATGAGATGAGCTGCCTACCGGAGGCACCCATCTGCTGAAAGGTTGGGGAGGGAGGGTTAAGGTGTCTTGGAGGAGCAAAACCAGGTGAGAGTCAACATGCCCTATAGATCATGGGCAGACCACTATATATCCTTGAATGCTCCAAAGTTGTTGTCATTTTTTACATTCAATCCCCTCCAAGGCTCTTTTTAGCACTTTCCTTTTCGTTTGCAATTTAGGAACTGCAGATGAGACCTCAATAGAAAGGACTGGTGCTGCTAACGCTTTTGCCCTGATGTTTAGCATTGTAGATGAAAATTTCAGCTGGTACCTCGATGAGAATATAAAGACCTTCTGCTTAGAACCAGCAACAGTTGACAAAGAGGATGAAGGTTTCCAGACCAGCAACCGAATGCATGGTGAGCAGGACTCTTGAGCAAATGGTGACCTACAGCAGTGATCAGGCTCTTTTCTTTTCACTGGGACTTTCCGTCTCTTGTGATGTCTCTCCTTTATCTGTGACAGCATGGAATGGTTCAGGATGCTGAAGTACTGTACTGATAAAAGCCTCTCCCCAAACACAGTACAACACACTGGTTTGCAGCAAGGAGATTCAGCTTTCACATCCAGCTCTGTCACTTGTTTGGCATTTTATCTTAGGCAACAGACATAAGCCTTTTGGTGACTGCTTGACCAGCTGTGAAAAGAGAAAAGGAGGCTGCAGAGCACTTTGAGATGTGTATATTTGAAGAGTCCAGCATTTCAGGCTCTCGAAAGGCCTCAGGACTGGTGGGCTGGCTGGTACTGCTACTCCTGCCCTTCAGAGATCAGTGGGGCAGTAGTACTTTGTGCTATTTAGAGACCTGGTGTAAGAAGTTTAATCCAGATATTTCTCAGTATTTTGGTTGTTCCTTAGAGCCTAGGAGATAAATTATTTTGCAAAATATGAATCTTGATCTCCTAAAGTTCTCTTAACATTGTCAGACATGGAAGTTGAGGAAGAGAGAGCTGACTAAGACTGATTTGTCTGATATCATAATTTTCAAATCTTAATTGCTTGAGCCAGGTATATAATAGCTATTTATGACTCAGAATTAGAGAGAATAGATTCCAGACATCCTAAGTACTTGCAGAACAAATTAACTTTGTTATCAGGACTTCTTGTGATGACTGGGGCTTTGTAATACCTTGTTATGACTCAGGAAGTTTCTCATAGACCCAGACAGAGAATTTGGGCTATTTGATCATCCTGAGCTGTTAGCTGGCTGTTCAAAAATGTTATTCCCCATCAGGGATCCCATGAGCACCTAATTCAGCTAGGGACTCAGTGTGGACATTCATAGATTCTTTTCCAGGAAAGAATCATGCTTGGAAAGGAGGTCAGAAGAACCTGGCACTTGTCTTTTCCCTCTCATAAAATCTCCTACTTTTTGTTTTTAGCTCTTAATGGTTATATTTACGGAAACCTCCCTGGCTTGGAGATGTGTGCTGATGCTCCCATGTCCTGGCACTTGATTGGCATGGGAAGCGAGATCGATATC
This sequence comes from Anser brachyrhynchus, assembly GCF_964034855.1. NCBI lineage: Eukaryota > Metazoa > Chordata > Aves > Anseriformes > Anatidae > Anser > Anser brachyrhynchus. Next base: position 200,689,747 of record NC_137694.1, on the reverse strand, counting down.
CACGCTGCGTATTTCTACGGCCACACGTTCACCAACAGAGACCAGAGGGCAGATGTCGTCGGTCTGTTCCCAGCAACATTCATCACAGCAGAGATGACTCCTGGGAACCCCGGGAGGTGGCTGATAACTTGCCAGGTTAATGAACATTTACGAGGTATGGTGCTATAGATCTTCCTGATCCTATCAAATACAGAAGTTCCAGCCTCAAATATGCTAGGAAAAGAAAACTGAGAGATGTTTCCATCTCTGAGTTTCCAAAACCAAACGCTTGAGAACTATTTCATCAGAAAAACATCATGAGTTTAGTCTCCAGTGACAATTATGTATGTTGGGCCAAATATTCAGCTAGAATGAATAACTTAACTGTGTAAATATGGGCAACTAATGTGAGAAAAGCATGATAGACCCAGTTTTGACACAGAACTTTCTATATAAATTGCAGATTTTGTTGGTCAATGAGAAGATCCATCATCACTTTTTGTTGTAGATAAATATGTATACTTTAAGAAATATCATGCCAGATGAACACATCGTAGCTTTTTTTTACAGAAATCAGACAAAAATTAGCAATGTGTTCAGAAGCTTGGTAAGACACCTTTACGTGAAAGAATTTGATGGTGACGATGTTGTATTTGTGTGGTGTGAGAACCTGAAAGCCACATATCATAAACTAGGTTTGTGACTGCAGGAACTGTATAATTATAATATCAGAGTCAGTCACAAGTTGTGAAAATTTTTACTTTTAAGAACTTCCATGTTCATTTCAGTAGGATTATTATTAGGCAGAAAAACTTGATTCTGGCTAGCAACTCCTTCAGTGATAATAAACCAGTCTCTCTATTTCAATGGAAGTTGGGGAGGTGATGCCATGTTGCACATTTCAGGAGGCACTCTGATCCCCAAAATCATTCTGTCATCCTTACCCAGATTAAGGAACGGAGCAAATAAGCCCACTAAAAAGTGTCATAGATTTCAGTGGATTTCACCTGTGGGATGATGTACCACTTGTGAGAGAAGGGTGCTAGTGTCTAGCCCAGTGTAGACAGCAGTCTCTAAAAATAGAAGCTTACCCAAATGATCCTAGCCACTTTTTCCAATCCACATAGCTCCTGCCTAGAGGGTTCTGAATGTTCATTTATACCCACAAGTTTGCTGACTCTGCAGCTGGCCAAGGACTGTCTCCAGACTCTTTCTCCTCCCAGGTGGCATGGAGGCACTTTATGATGTACAGATCTGCCAAGAAAAACTGTCTCAGCCTTCACCAGTCAGTCACAAGAGAAGATATTATATTGCTGCTGAAGAAGTGCTCTGGAATTATGGACCTGACGGTTATGATAAATTCACTGGGCAGGGCTTAAATGCCACTGGCAGGTAAGCTTTCTCATCCTCTCCTGTTGTGCTTAATTTCAAGAGTCTGGGTGAGACTTCCACAGTGATTCACCAGGGCTAGGTCCTGCACTGTTATTAATTTTAATTGAATGGGGCAGGGAGTATTTAAACAACCTTGTTGAGAAATTAGATTTGTAACTGCGATGCTTAGGAGTTGCCTTCTGGAAGCACTTATCTCTCTCCATCGTTAAGTCCACGGAGAAAGTGAGCCCTGATGAGGCATGCAAAGTTCAACAGAATGGAAACCCTTATGTCAAGATTCCTTTGGCAGTTTTCACACTTGAAATTGGTGTATCTCAGAGGTGCTATAATGGGAGATTTCCCCCCCTTGTTATAACTGATGAAGATGAATTATGTTAGAGTATCTCCCAGGAAAAGTAAAGAAGATTAAAGACATGAATTGTGCACAGGTAATAGCACTGGTCTTGCCCTAAGGTAGTTAGAGGTAAGTTGACAGAGCACTTGTCCTAAGTAAGTTGAAATTAAACACATGGAAGTCTAATGCACAATGAATACCCATTTGTTAACTAATTTGTAACTGTAATTCAGCTCAGTAATGTTTAATCTAGCCTGCTGGAAAAGTGTATGCAAACTAGTAACTTGGAAGGTCATTTCTCCCATGGCTGGGGTAATAACTTTATCCTAAAGAAAGGTTTCTGCCCAAACCTCTAGTAATTTAACCAGTCTGATTTGTTAAATCCACAGTGAATCTGCAATATATTTCACACAAGGGACTGACAGAATAGGAGGGCAATACTGGAAGGTTCGCTATGTGGAGTATACTGATGCAACGTTCAGTAAAAGGAAGATTCAGCCAAAGAACATGAAGCACCTGGGAATACTTGGTATGGTGAATGTTTTCCCATCCTGTCATTCTGTTGGGCTTGAAAGCAAAAGTCCCCTTGGATCCAGAGGGAAATTTAGGGCATTCAGCTACCAGTCAGTGCTGTCTTGTTTAGATAAAAATACATTTGTTGGTGGTTCTAACACCTTCCCTAACTCCCTTTCTTTAAGGTCCTGTAATAAAAGCTGAAGTGGGAGATACAGTGCTAGTTACTTTTGCCAACAAAGCCAAAAGGAGCTACAGTATTATGGCCCATGGAGTAAGCTTCAGCAAACTGTCAGAAGGTGCTCCCTACTTAGATGGTAAGTTTTGACTGAACTGCTGTATTGTCACATCCAGAATACATGAGTCTGCAGATCTTCCCCTGTTGCTCAGTAGCTTTGCCCTTTTTGTGGGTATTAAGGAATGGAAGGGGTGATTTGGTTTAGTTTGTGTCTACCCTGTATGTCACAACCTGAGGGACCCCTCCAGTCTGCCTCAGTACAGGTTCTTCCCCTTGGACATGTGCCAGACAGGGTCACTGAACCCAGCTGAGGTCCATCTGTTAATTTTGAGTACAAGTCAAAAGCCCGATCCAATTTACTTTAGTTCTAATCTAATATCACTCATCCTCAGTCAGTGGACCTACTCTGAACATGCTCCAAAACAATGTTGCTTAGGATCTGGCATGATGACCCTGCTGAGTTTTTGGATAGAGCTGTCCATGTGGTCTGGGCTGCTTCACACCTGATCCTCTAACAGAGGTTGGGTATTCGCCTTCCTTCATGGCCAGCATAGTCAGTGTCCAGGCATCTTTTATCTGATTGACCCAGAATGTGAAGCAGCAACAATTCTTATTAATCCTCATAACTATGTAAATGCTAGAACAGAGCATTTACCAGAGGCTTCCTCTCATTTTCTGCAAAGATGGGATCTTTATCATCTAAGTTTAACCATTAAATGTAAGGTGTCATGTCTAATTGGTAGGCAACTTCTTCAGTCAAAGGCAAAAACCTATATCTTCAGAGTGTAGGAAGTCTCATTTACTTCAAACACCTATTTTAGGAGACAGTAGGTCACCCCTGGAGATGCCTCTATTTCCCTTGACTACCAAAGGAACCTAGATTAGGGTTAGAGCAAGTGTCCAAGCTTTAGAGTGCTTATGTTAGATGAGCTGCAGCACCGAAGAGAAAGTTATCCTTCTTGTTGTCAGAATTGTTTTGCTTCCATCGCAACACATCAGAAAGGAACTCCCAGGACATAATCCCTCTTTTGAGAACTGTGCGAAGAGAATTAGGTCAGCATGCAAAACTCATAAAACCGTACAATAACATTGACACAAAAGGCTTGAATCAAATTCTGTTGTCTCTAGTTGCTGACCTTGCAATGCAACAAATTTGTTAGCAGGCCGAGCTGTATACTGAAACATCAAGGTTCACTTCGGCCTTGAATTCACCTATACACATCCTAATGTCAGATATAATTTTTTGATGGAAAAGCAGATCTTTCTCTCTGCTCACAGTCAGTCCTGTTGTGCTTTTGTTTAAACCTCCCTGGTAACAGCATCCATTGGCATTGCACCCTTCAATGTGGAGCAAAACCAACCCAAATCCTACAATTCAGCAGCAGCATGAGCCGCACACCTCTGGGTCTTTGGAGAGGAAACTGACTCCAGACTTATCTCTTCCTAACAATCTCTTTGCCCTTCTCTCCCCGTAAGCCTAGTGTCTTGGATTTCCATCATACCCATCTGCAAGAGTATGTAGGTATGGCCCCTACAGGGGCTGTAAGTTTATACTGAGAGACAATGATTTTTCAAAGCCTGTGTTTTGTCTGAGTGTAGATTATTCATATGAAAATACTGTACATAGACATACATAAGGCTTATTAACCTTTTTTTTTTTTCAGTTGTGCTCTCAATAATATTCTTCCATATTGAATTTAACATTTGTCCAATCTCATATTTTTTTTCTCCATATCAATGTTCTTCTCCTTATTGAGCACCACTGCAGGATTAATTTAATAGCATCAGATACCACTGCAGAAGTACCCTGCTTTGTTTTGCAGTTTGTGGCAGATTGTAAGTGTTTAAATATTGATATTTTCATTCATTTCTAAGTTCATAAGAGGATTCTCCATGAGGTACTCCAGGCTTTTGGCAGCACACAGAGAATCAAATCAGTGCAGACTGCTGCTGACAGACACATCTGACTGTGCTGAGAAAACCCAGTCAATGGGTGCCTCAGCTTTAAATAAAATTTCTAGTTTGATCTTCCTCAAAGCAAAGAGCAAAAGGGTTATTTAGTAATTTTTTCTTCTAAGGGTGCAGTGCTGACCCCTTTTCCCAATTTTCCTTTCCAGTCCCTTTTATGAGTCCTCTCTCTGTGGATACCGACACCCTTTTACAGTGACTAAATTACGTGAGTGATGCTACAGCCACCCCATGCAGGGCAGCAGACAATCACCCCAAATTAGCTTCTAAAGAAAGTGGTAGCAGCCTCCCTTTGGGGACTCTGACAGAGGCTCCTGTGCTTTGCTGCAAAATCAAAAAGAAGCAATTACCAGGATCAGATTTGTGCTGAATTTCTAAACAGTCGCAACTGCAGCTCCACTCGCTGAGGTAATTGCTTTGTGGTGCTTAATGAAAAGTCAGAGTCTGCGTTTGCACCTCAGATGAATCTCACGATAGGCCAGGAAAGCTACAGACATTAGAGGAAGCCGTTTAAGAGCAAGGATGAGCTCTGCACGTCTGGTCTGACAGAATCCAGATCCTCCAGATAGCATCGGGAGGGTGTCTGTGTGAGGTAGCTGAACTTGTTCTTCGAGGAACAGCTCAGTGTGTCCCCAGGGCACTGGGCTCTGGCGAGGTGTCCCCATGGCAGAAGTCACCGGCCCACAGGATGGTGCTCGAGCTGTGCCTGCAAGGGAGAGCCCACCTGCAGAAAACAACGGCTATGTCTGACCCCCAGCCAACGCTAGTATTCTGGAGGACATAACTTTCCTGTGACCTGGGTGCTTCTCAATTTTCTCTCTGCAGGATATATGAAGCCAGGAGCCCGCGTTAAGGCAGGTGAAACCTTCACATACAAATGGAGAGTGCCTGAAAATGGAGGTCCAAGTGAGAACGACCCACCGTGCCTCACCTATCTCTACTACTCGGCCACTGATGCCGTCAAGGACACCAACTCCGGCCTGGTGGGGCCTTTGCTGGTCTGTCGGAAGAACGTCCTGAATGAGGATGGGACGCAGGTGCTCAGAGTGGAGATGGGCCTCCCTGAAACAGCAGGGTGGTGGGCTGGGGGAAGGTGGCCTTACGGGCCGATTTGCCCAGTTCCCAGCCCAGATTGAAGAGATTAAACCAACATCGTTCACAAATATCATTCCTCAGTTTAAAAGCTGACCAGTGGGGGTGTTTGGGAAGGTGAAACTGGCATTTGCCAGTATTCAGGCTTGTCCCTGGGTCTTCCATCTTTTCCATGCACTCATTAGCAATGAATGCATCTTTCCGTGATAACTAAGTGCCACTTTCTTTATTCTTCTGGCTGATGCAAAAGTGCCAGCCCCAATCCTCTATAATGATATAGTAAGAAAGCACCTGCAGCTTTCTGGAAAAAGATTTTTTTTGTTACACACACACACACACACACAAGGTAATTTTTCACTTGGATACTTCTGCACAGACTGATTTTAATGTCTTGGCTTCCTCCTTGGCTACAGAAAGGAATAGACAGAGAATTCTACCTTCTCTTTTCAATCTTTGATGAGAATGACAGCTGGTATCTGAACAAGAATATCGAAGCATTTACTGGAGACCCTTCAAAAGTAGATGAGAATGACGAAGATTTCAAGGAATCCAACAAAATGCACGGTACGAAATATCTTGATATCTGTTAATGACACCTTTTCTTCATTTATCATTGGCAGATTTTATCGTCATTCACAGCTGACTGCAATGCCCTGGAGGGTGAGGTGGAAGCTGTCAGTCAGTGTATGGCCAGCTCCCCATGTCCTTTGAATGCACGTTGGATCCTTTGTCACATTAACAATGATTGCATCCACCTACCAACTACACCTGGAGAAAAGGAACAGAGTGTAGGTTTTAGATACAACATCTAGATATATAAAAAGGCATAGTGCCAGAGTCAAACACCAACTGCAGAAAAAAATGATGTTCACTGGTGATTTAAATTTAGCTGCCAGCCTTGGCACTGACTCTGATAACAAAGGTTCATCCTCTTTGCTCTGACAGCTCTGCTTGGGCAGTGACCTCTGGCAGAGGGACAAAGACTAGGGAAAAGGCCAGTAATAGTTTAAAACTTCACTTCTATATGTAAGTATCTGACTTTGGCACAGACATTCTCAAATTTATTCCTGATGCGTCATACAAATCACATAATCTCATCATGCTTGGATTTTCCTGAGAGCATTAAGAATGTATGCTGATAGTGAACAGTTAACTACCAAGCAAAAAGTGTGTGAAGACATTGTAGGTACAATGTCTCAACCATCAGGCACCTTGCAGTGATTACTCCTTTTTTAATTCATTTCTTGTAAACTTGCCTACGGGTTTTCTGGGACTTATTTTATTTTTTTTCTGTTAGAAGGTGGTATTTCATACTGAAGTTTTATTCTGCCTTAGTATCTTTGATGCAGTGATCACAGGAAAATCTCCAAAGTTAGGGAGTTTAGCCCCACAAAACCCTCCTGGAAAAAAGATACATTTTGGAAGTAAAAGTAGAAATGAAAAGTCAAAATCATGTGAGAAGGCTGCATCAGAATTGAAATTACAACTCAGACTCTTTATGGCCCACTCCATGGCCTTAATGATCTTTCTCCAGGCGGAAAGGAGGCTCCTAATTTAAATATTTAATTGGCATCTGTGAAGCACCCTGGAAAGCTTGGAGGAACATCTCTACATTTCTGTTGAGGGCTGTTATCTTACTTTATAGGCTAAAAAGAAATGTAGAAACTAAGAGTTTGTAAGAACAGCATTTAAGCATTAATGTGGTGTTATCCAGTGCTACTTTTGCTTCACAAAATGCCTCTTTAATTAATGTTATGACTTGCTTGATTGTGAGCCTCTTGCCGCAGAGGTGTCAGGAGGCTCCGTGCTGAGGTACAACCCACGGGCCACCGACCAGGCTCTTTTCTTCTCCTCCAGCTGTCAACGGCTACTTGTTTGGTAACCTGCCAGGCCTGGCCATGTGCAAGGACGACAAGGTCTCCTGGCACCTCATCGGGCTGGGCAGTCACTACGACATGCACGGGGTTCAGTTTCAAGGAAACACCATTGACCTGAGAGGGACGACGAGGGACGGCCTGGCCTTGTTTCCTCACTTATCGGGAACAGCACTGATGCAGCCAGACCGCGTGGGTATGTTCCTGAGCTTATCATGGTGTTGTGGCGCTTGCAGAAATCAGGCAGCCTAAATAACAGCCAGTGAGATGCTCTGCCCCACTCAGGGAGTGTGAGGGAGCTTGAAAGGGTGGGGACATGCACAGGGGATGGAACCAGGCTCTTGTCAGTGGTGCCCGGTGCCAGGACAAGAGGCAATGGGCACAAACTGGCACACTGGAGGCTCCCTCTGACCATCAGGCAGCACTTCTGTGATGTGTAGGTGACAGAGCCCTGGCACAGGTTGCCCACAGAGGTTGTGGAGTCTCCATCTTGAAGATCTTCAAAACCTCCTGGACATGGTGCTGGGCAGCCTGCTCTGGGTGTCCCTGCTTGAGCAGGGGTTGGACCAGGTGGACCCAGAGGTCGCTTCCAACTTCAGCCGTTCTCTGATTCTGTCTCGACTGTGTGGACTTAACATGGCTGAGAATTCAGGCTGGGCTCCTTTTCTGGCAAGGTGCTGTAAACCAAATATATATATGTACCAAAGAGCAGAGGCTTTGATGACCTTGGGACAGGCAGAGCAGCAGGCAGGCAGATAGCTAATGGGATACTCACAGAATTTCCATAACTCTCAAAAGACCTTTTTTATCAAAGACAAAATTCACAGCATCATGTAAGATGTTTTAGAACTTCAGTAATACCTGGTCTTTAAGAGGTTCTTCAGAAGTATATACATAAAGGATACTTTTTATTTTCATGTCTAATCCAGTGATTCGTTCTTCAAAGCTGTAGGGGTGATTTATTCATTGGAGATACTTCAGAGAAGCTTTAAGCCAGAGTGCAATGTTACTTTTCTTCCCATTGATGCAAGTTTTTAAATCAAAGGAATCATGAGAGTTGTGCAAGGCTCTGCCAAAAGCCATCCTTGGCTGGGACACCCGATAGAAATACCTGTTGGCCTTGTGTGCACACACCAAGCCATGGTTAGACCTCCAGCACTGCTGTGTCTACAAGGCAGCAGATTCTTTTCTTGTGTCTGTCCCATACTTTTCCATGTCTGTCATGAAACTGCACGGCAGGAATTACACAGAACGATTGAACTAGGAGTTCATTATTTTTTGCCAGCTAACCCTCTACTGACCACAAGGGAAAATGAATGAATCGTCAGATCTTTACAAACACCAACACCTGCATTTCTTTTATTTATTTATTTTTTAACTGGAAGTTATCATCACCTTTGCCCCAGAAACACAAGGAATGGACTGAGATCCAGCCAGGACAAAGTTATGCTTCCAGTTTTGTTCCATCATTGACTCAATAAGTTGGACACATAACTCAGTGGACTTCTCAGCTTTTGCACGCACTGAACAGCTGTGTAAATGCTTTCCTCCTTTACAAGAGTGCTAGCAGGTGGAGCTGCACAGGACCGTGCTGTGGTCAACTTCTGCTCCAGTAAATGGGAGGGGGTGAACAAATGTTAAAAATCTGCACACAGGCCTGCCAAAAGATGTCCCTACTGTTACTGCAGCCTTAGACCATCAGAGCCACAAAAAGCCAGCCTGTGGTGATTTGGCCTCCAATGTTACCACTTCATTTGAAGCTTTCCATGGGCAAAGCACAGAGCTCCTCCAAAGAGACGCTGGATCGGTGCCCTGAGCACAGAGCACACACCAATACAATCAGAAACCGTGTGCCAACTAAAGCCATCTCAAGATTTTTGGGAAAGTGTCCCTTAGCACTTAAGTGACTTTCAGCAGCCTCTGACTAGGTTTGTCCCTTGTTGTCAGCCCATGCTGTGGCCACACTACCCCTGCTTCTCCTGGTGTTCTCCACGGGCATGGCCGTGCCTGTACACCCACCCTCTGACGTCTTGGGGCCATGGAGCACGTGGCACATAAAGGAGATGACTGGTGTGTTTCCATCTTGCCAACTAGTTCCCCCTTCAGTCCCCTTAGTTTTTCAAAGCCAATGGGTGAAATAAACACCCCCTTGATTGGATTTCTATAGAGCATGACAGACTAGGTTTTTTTTTAGAGGACAGTTCAAGGATTCACAAGGCACTGGACCTAATTTTCCAGCCTGCTTGTTTATTTTCCAGAATTAGTTACATCTCAAGAGCTTTCCTTTCTAGGCACATTCAAGGTGGTTTGCAGGACTTTTGATCACTTTGTCGGGGGGATGAAACACCTCTACGAGGTCAGCAGCTGCCGCAATGCCACCCGAGCCCAGCAGCAGCACAACACCATGAGGATCTTCTACATCGCTGCAGAGGAGGTGGAGTGGGACTATGCCTCAAATAAGAGCTCAGAACCAAAGATTTACAACATCAGCAGCAATGAGGAAAGGTACGCGAAGCAAAAAAAAGGCTGCTGGGTGTGGGTCCCACTTATGGTGAAGGAGGAGTGTAGATGTCTCCTTTCATGAAGCCAGCCTAGTACTTCTTAGGAGGCACTCTTTAAGAGGTAAACATTTATTAAATGATAACCTCTCAGAGCAGACTGATTCCTAGGCAGCATATGCAAATGTTTTTGTCTCTAAGTGTCTCATCATGCTGTTGAACCAAGGAAGGCTTCCGAGTCCCTAAATCCATGTGTGGTAACAGCCTTGAGTGAGCCACATCTACACTGCTCTGTGCTAAGGAACAGAAAGCGTGCAGAAGACACGTGATCCAGTGGTCTTTGAGACAGACCACTGTTTTGGTGAAATAAATAAATAAGTGGGTAAATACATAAATGAAGGAGAAAAGAACATATTTCAAAAATAATAATAAGAAAAAAACCTGGAAATTGTGGCTGGGAAGCTGCACCCTGTAAAAAAGCATGAGTACGCTCCTGGGCACTTGTTGCCTGTATTTTTTATGTTGTGAGCCAGCCTTGTAACTCTGCTGCCAGAGGGAGCTTGGAGAAGGGAAGCCAGGAGGCAGCGAGCTCAGAGGAGAGGCTGCGAGTGTCCTCTGCTGGCCCATAACATCCGTGATAAGACTAATATCCGAGCCAGTGAAAGCAGGCATCGTGGTAACAGGATCCAGGTCTGCAGGGAAAGATAGTGTCTTTTGTTGGGGTGGAGGAAGCACTGGGGTGAGAGGCCAAAGCCACACGTAGCTTGAACTTCTTTTCTGGTTTGTCAGCTCTGCTGAAGGATTTGTGTCCCTAAATGTTTGTGGTGAGTACAATATATCCCCGGCTGTACTTGTTTGAAGACAGCGTGCATTTACTGAGGATTATCACTGTTATTACTTGCTGTACAAAACCTCTTGCAGCACATAGGGCTTCCCCTCAATCACCACGCTGGACCAAGCTGTATATTCTTGTCACGCCTACTATGAATAACACAACATTTACCAGCTTTTACATACGTAAGTTTTAGCGCTTTTAATTTTTGCCTTTTTATTTTGCAGTTACGGGCACATTTTTCTGAGCCAAGGGGAAGACCTAATAGGTACAAAATACAAGAAGGTGGTTTACAGGGAGTACACGAATGGCAATTTTACACAGCACAAAGTGCGGACAGAGGAGGAGGAACACCTGGAAATCCTGGGCAAGTAGCTCTCATGGCTCACAGACTGAGCATAATAAATGAGAGGGTTGATTTCCAAAATAAAAGATTTTACAACTTTGTTAACAAAGAAAAGAGGTAACATCGATGCCTATTCTGGGCGATCAGTGATTTTACAACCAGTCTGTATAACTGCTGAGTGTAAAGATGCTTTCCAAATGAGATGATTTATTCCCAAGCATGTAATAAGGAGTTTCTGAAGGAGAACTAACAGGGAGGATGCAAAAATCGAAATTCCAGGATTCACCTTAACATCAAAGCATGTATTATGGGGGAAGCTTTTGTAGGTAGATTAATTCAATATTAAGGGACTAGATTAGTACCTGAAATTGGACAAGACAAAATTTTATATGTCATAAAATAAGCATCAGCTCCTGTTTTTCATGGGATGAGAAGCAGGCAAAAACTGAACATAAAATAGTCAATACTCCCTAGTACAATACTGAAAAAAACAGTTTAATGCTCTAGGGAAAAAAAAAAAAAAAAAAAAGCTATTACCACTTTAGGAAACACAATTTTGAAAGATATGAACAGAAGCTTTCCTGAAAAACAAGCTGTCCAGAGACCTATTTCCAGAGTGATATTATTCTGACTGGGAAAAAAAAAAAAAAAAACAAGAAAAAGGAAAAAAAGAAAAAAAATTATGTACATATACGTAGTTTTTCATCAGCTGAGATAGCAGGTTGGTTTTGATTGTTTTGCTGAAAGGAGAGAGCAGCCTAAAGGTTTTGAGAGCCCATGGCTCCTTTCCGAGGCCAAGCCATTGGAAGATTGTTGAAATTCAGAAGAGCAGCATTAATCACTGGCGTCTTCTGCTTTAATTTAGGGCCATTACTCCATGCCGAGGTTGGTGACTCTGTGCTGATCGTGTTTAAGAACAAAGCCAGCAGGTCTTATTCAGTGAGTGCACACGGTGTAGAAGAAGTGGGTTGTGAAGAACAACCTGAGACACCAATTACCCTCCCAGGTAAGGCTGCTCATATTTTTTTTCTTTGAGCTACAAACGCCGTATATAAAAGCATTTTAACGCAGGAATGATCCCTCTTTCAAGCTTATTCATACCTATATGTTCTCCCAGGCATAACACGCTCAACATTTATTCAGATATGATTCTCTGTGTTGTTGTGCATGTAGGTTCTTGACCAAGCGAGCATGTTGGGGCAAAGAACGAGCCTTTGTTCCTATCAGGGGTAGAAGCAGGAATGTAGTATCACTGGACAACCTCCAAAAATGCAGAAGCAGGCCCATAATCATGGCCAGGTGAAGCCTAAACCAGCTTTTAGCTCCAGACTGATGCTCAAACAGAGTTTTAAAAATGGGAACTTGGGGAGAGTTGCAGTCAGCAACGTTAATTCTGCCTCTTCCTCACTGTACACCCCATCTGTCGATGGTTGAGGTGCAATGCTGGGTTCGCTGCTGTAATGTCTCCTGTGCCCACACGGGAGCAGGCTTGGCATGAGCTAGGGAAGGTGTCCACGAAGCCAGGGGAAAAGACTAAGCAAGATCTAAGGATGTACTCCTTAGGTGTTTGGAAGCAGCGGTCAACAAGGAGAACAAATCCCTCAAAACCAGAATAATGCCTGGGCACTTCACTCCCCCCAGCACCTAGAGGCCCTCGCTGGCTCCCCCAGGCCATGCTCACTGCTCACCCTGGGCCCAGCTCACCAGATCCCGTCCAGTCCTACTAAATCCCGAAGCTGTCATCGATCAGATTGATGTCCTGCTACCCTCGTGCTCCCCAAAGTGCTGCCAGCTCCTAACAAGACTGTGTAGGGTATGGTAAAGACATGCAGGGAGTAGATCCCTGGCTGCCTAAGCCACAAAGAGCTCTCAGCTGCCACAGCTTTGTCCCCTCCCCTCTTTTAGTCCCCTCTACTCCTCTATTTAACCAGGAGAAAATAAGGGAGAAAACATCCATTTTCATCTTTTTTATCAGTCCTTTCATGGGACACACTTCACTTGCGCTTCAAACATGGAACATTGATGCCATCTGAAGTACCTTGGGTTTGAAGTAGAGTGGAGATCTCTCTCCCTACAGCCTCCAAATATCCCAAAGGGAGGAGTAAGGAACAAGGAAGTTGCACAGGACCATGGCCTGGCTCTATTCTCACATCAGCCCTTCAAAAAAAGGGAAGATGGCATGTAGGTTAGATAAAGGTGGATGACAAATTCTTCCTTGGTGTATGTCTCCAGGGCAAGAATGCGTCTGAGATTGATAGGTTTCTTGGTGGTGTTTTCTGTCCTACTACTGTAGTCTTGTGCCGTAAAAGTCTTTTTGATCTCTGCAAAGTCAATAAACCCATGCTGTAATGTACAGAAGGTGCTTGTAAGATTAAGTGGTATTGCATCATTTACATGAGACTCATGCTATATAATACGATATTTGAACGTCATCTTTTTTTTTTTCTTGTTTCTTTCTTCTTTTTTTTTTTTTTGTAGTTATTGCCACACCGTAACACCCACTATTGCATGAACTACCAAAATTGCGCAGTGGCTCAGTGACACAAAGATAGCTCAGACAATTCACAGCCATTTAAGCTTGAAAACTCTGCTTTGCTCCAATGTCCACAGCCATTGGCAGCTTTTGGGTTGTGGCTGTACCAAGACCATGGCCAACAGTTCCGGGATTTCCTTTTTTTCCCCTGACTTGTATCACATTACCAGGTGTTCTTGGGTTTTGTCACCCTGGAATAATTCTGGGGAAGAGACAGAGTGGTTCAGCATTTGTCCAGCACGTGGAAGGACAAGGTGTTGACCACTTTTTGGCCTCCTGCCTTTTTTTGCTGGAGCACCAGCAAATAAATAATTATTCAATTAAAAATGGGGAAACACAGCACAGACAATTCATCTGAGTGTAGGTGTGTTTATGTTCAATACAGAGAACTGATTCTCACCCAAGCAGATAATTTCCCCATCAAATTTGTGGTTTTTTTTTTTTTTAGAATTAGAGGTTAGGGAATCTCTGCTCCCCCTTGCCACAGGTTGCAGCACCATCTGCAGATCTCCTTTCACAGGTGATATCTGCCTTCGTTTACACCACTGGAACCTTGCCAACCTCCTGGAATGCAGAAACACATCCGCATGCCATTCCTGCATGCTTCCACAGCTAGTTTTGATGCAGATCATTTTTTGATGCGGAGGGTAGCGGGTCTCAGTTACATGCTGCTCAAAGCCTCTAATACCCAGCTGTTCTTGGTAAAACTCTTCTTCTTTTTTTTTTTTTTTCAGGGGAAATAAACACCTACAGGTGGAATGTTCCAGAGCGATCCGGCCCTGGTAAAACAGATCCAAACTGTATCACTTGGGTTTACTATTCAACAGTAAATTTTGTAAAGGTAACCAAGATATGGTCAATTAAAGATTAGCTAGTTTCAGATAAAGTATGCTATCTTGTGTAATGTCTCTGAAAGCATCCTGGTTCTCATTTCTGCAAGGACCACAGGTTTGAGGAAGGCTTTACAGAGCTAGATGCTTTGTTGTCTTTGGTAACAGTTGCATATGCTTGGGTAATATGACCTACTAAAATCCTCAGGGATACACTATGGTAATGTGATTCCCTTCTCAAAGAGTAGTTGAAGGGATTTTTGGGTAAAGACAAAACATTGCTTTGTTACATTAACACAAGGACATTAAATTTTGGGAGTAACGTGTCCAAAGAAAAATATGTCTAATCAGATATAGTAATGATTTTTTTCTCCCCTAATAGGAAAATGGAATTTCATCTTTATTTAATGTGTAGATTTTTTTGTACTTTTTTCATAATCGGATGAACTAGAACATCTGTAATATATTTATTTCATTTCAGGACACATACAGCGGTCTCATTGGGCCTCTTGTAGTTTGCAGAAAAGGAATTTTGGATGAAAATGGTTTGAGGAAAGACATTAATCGTGAATTTACTCTCCTGTTTATGGTGTTTGATGAAAACAAATCCTGGTATTTGAAAGAAAATATTGAAACATACCTTCATAAGAATCCTGATGATTTTAATTCCACTAAGGACTTTGTAGAAGGCAACAGTAAGCATGGTATGTAGGACTCGGTGGCAGCAGCCAAGAGGACAGAGGTTTATTTTTCACAGCCCTTTTAGGAAGACATTGACTTGGCCTGCAGTTACCCACCCACGTGATATCTTTATAAACTGCAGCAACTGGAAACAAAAAGATTTCATGAGGTCCAGCCAAGATATTTTTCTGACAAGCTAATTCAACCTTATCCTGATGGGGAGAGGCTGCCCTGCCAGACTTCCCTTGACGTTTGGGAGCTGCATTCCTTGTTGGCTTGCTTTGTAGGAGCACAAGGATGACTTTTTAAAACGTGGCTGTAGTAACAACCAGCCCAGAAGCCAGACAGGACAGAACAAATGGAGACAGGAATGGCCCTGGCAAAGCAAACTGCTGCTTCTCCAGATTTCTACTCATTTGAGGCAACAACTCTTCCCTCTTTTCCCATGTAGCTTCTCAGCCAAAATCCTGTTTGTTCAGGAGTCTGATCCCAACAAGTGAAAACTTTACCCGGTGCTTCACAAGACAGCTAAGTGGTTGCTGCTGTGCCCTTAGATGACAAGTTGTTTGGAGACTGAAACAAAAATGTGGCTCTCTCCCTGCAGTCACTACAGAGAGCCCTTGCCTTGCCACATGTGCCAGGCACCTGTTCTCCTTGTCTGAAGGTTATCGTCACCCATGCCATGGCCAGTTATTAATCAGACCTATTTTGTCATTCTTCCAGCAATCAACGGGAAGATTTATAACAGTCTCCTGGGTCTAACAATGAATGAAGGTGATACGACGAACTGGTATTTGATAGGAATGGGCAATGAAGTGGATATACATACAGTCCACTTCCATGCACAGACCTTCATCTTCAAGGTTGGTAAAATGGATCAAAGTAAAACTTGTAGAGTGTGATGGGAAATTCCTCAAAAAAAAAAAAAAAGAAGTCCAAGTTCTAGCCTATTTTTGCAGCTTGGACATACAGTCCTGGGATGATGTTGAGATCAGGGGGAGGTTTACATGTGAAGGAGATATGAAACAAAGTGGATCCTTGCAAAGCTTCTACCACTCATGTTCTGTTATAGAACCTGAATAAATGTCACTATTAGAGGTCAGGTAGGTTAAAATACATATTTTCCCATGGCTATAAGGGAAGATAACGGAAGGAAACCAGAGCTATGCTTGCTTACAAAATGGCTTGATGTTGTGACAGCCTGACACTGGTAGGATTACCTGAAAAATCTGTCTTTCAAAGTGATACCTGTGCTCAACCAGCACCCTAAGTTCCAAGGAGGAGTCTCCTGCTGCTAATTAATTGGTTAAATGAAGGCTGTCCACAGGCCTCAGTTTTCCTCCATGGGACACACTAGAAACATGTAACAAGAAGCATTTAATCTGCCTCAAGAAGCAAAAAGTCAGACTGGAGTATTTCAGTGCTGGGGGGTATTTGAGTACTGTAAGGCAAGACCCTTACGATGCTGATTTTGCCTTGCCACAGACAGATAAGGACCACAGGGGAGATGTGTATGACCTTTTTCCTGGGACATTCCAAACAGTTGAGCTGGTAGCAGAAAACCCTGGGACGTGGCTCCTGCACTGCCACGTAGCTGACCACATCCACGCTGGCATGGAAACGACCTACACCATCAATAAATCAGGTGAAGTACCAGAAATCCGTCCTGGGACTCTGACAGTGTATTGCAGCAGTTTGGATGAAAGGCAGGGAAGTAAGACAGCTAATGCCAGCTGGTGGGAAGCACCTGGGAATCACTGCCTGCTGCCCTGGGCAGCCAGCATCATCTAGGGATGCCCTGAGGGCATGGCAGGGACAGGAACATTGGCTCTGCTCTGCAAGCAACCAAACAGTTGGTGTTTCACAAGAGCATCCCCTAAGACAGTGGCAGCCTGTGGACAATCAGTCACCCGCAGGTGGTGCGGAAAGCAACTGCAAAGCTCTTTTTTGGCCTGTAGCTTAGGGCTGGTTCCTTCCTCCAGTCACTGCCTGCTCACAGGGATACTCACGCTCCTTGCTGCGCAGGCAGGGACCAGCTGGGCGACGAGGTGCTCCAGAAAATGGGGTTCATCCTGCCCAAGAAAGAGCAGTTCCCTTGACTAAGTAATATTGGCAAATATTTTGAGAGATGCTGGTCCCTTCTACCACCTGTGAGTGAAGTCAGAAGAGTTTTGTGAGCCTCTGCACACCAAAAAATTTCACCAGACACCTGGGTCTGGCATCTCCTGCCTGGGGCAGCACAGTCTGTGCTTGCCACACACTTCCGCAGGCGCTGCACAGTCCTGGAGTGGCAGGAGGATAAACGTGATGCCAAATGTAGCTAAAATC
The DNA here is from genome assembly GCF_964034855.1 of Anser brachyrhynchus. Lineage (NCBI taxonomy): Eukaryota > Metazoa > Chordata > Aves > Anseriformes > Anatidae > Anser > Anser brachyrhynchus. Next base: position 200,672,309 of record NC_137694.1, on the reverse strand, counting down.
CTCCTTTCTTGGGCGAGGTGTATATATTTTCTACCAATTATTCCTTCTAACTTGTTCAAATGAACAAGCAAATGCAGAAGTGAAGTAATAGATCCCTCTAGAAGAGGGGGGACTTTGCCCATGGAGCTGCCTAGAGCAATCTATTTATAACTGTGCTGATGTAATCAGGATTTATGCTCAGATTACCAAGGTAGGAGGAACTAAAAAAATTAGTGCTAATTTTCCAGTGTTTTTTTTTATGGATTTTGACTTAACTACGTTTTTTCTCTCTCTGCACAGAGCGGGAAGCCCCTTCAGGAGGAGGAGTCACGACTGTAGCTTATGGCACCACCACTGCAAAAAACAGGACCACAGCAAAGGGTATGGGTTTTTTAACATATAATTTTAAACTTTTCAGGCTCACGTGCAGATTCTTCATGAGCTACTTCTCTTTTGGCAGATTATAACAGCCAAGAGGACACTTTTTTGGGCAAAATCCTGAATCCCGGAGCAGCCAGCCTGATGTTCGCAGCTTTTGTTTTCGTCGGACTTGTTCTGCTGCTCACCACGTTAACCTTCTTCTGCCTCACCACCCGCCAAGGAAGCAGGATCCAGTATCAGGCTCTGCACGACAAAAGCGCGTTTCTACCAGACTCCCTGTAAGCCCCAGTTTTAACACCATTCACGGAGCTGCGCCGGATTTCACGACACGCTGCTGCTGCACCTGGAGCAAGACCCACGCCGACAGCCCCATCCCGTAGCCAGCGCTCACGACAGCGAACGTGAGCTGCCGGGCAGGGATCCGAGAGCCACCCACCACCGTTCCCATCCCGCTGCCTCTCAGCTGAGCTTTGCCCGAGCCCACACCTCTTGGCCAACGCTCTGGCTACAAGGGGATTTCATCACGGGAGGAAGGAGTGGGCAGGATTGCACCCGTGCGCCCTTTGCAGAAGCACGGGGGTTGCACCAAATACCGTGGGGGACTGTCTTAGCGTGCTGGCTCCCGAAGGCAGATGAGTAAGTCTGGAAGTCCCCGTGGTGTCCCTAAGGGAATCCAGGCTTACACCGGAGTCTGGCTCAATGATTCACTGACATTTAACCAATTCTCCCTTTTTTTTTCTTTTTTTTTTTTTTTTTCCCACCCTGTTAAATGAGGAAACTACACTGGGGACAGGTGTTTAAAGGCACCTAGGTACCGACCAATATACTTTAGCACGTGATGGAGCTCAGCAGCTGTTACAGTTTTTGTTAATCCCTTTAAAAATCTAGCCCTGAGCAACCTCCCAGAAAGTTATTAGACTTTGTAATTGCTGCTCCTTGTGGTCGTCCTGATTCTTTAACTCTTCTTTGCACCAAGCAGCACTTCACTCCCTAATTTTAATGAAACCAGCAGGAGGCTGATGTCTGTGGTCTGCAGGGAAGAAGGACAGAATCAGGCCGTGTTTAGTGACACTTGAATGTTTATAGCTCATGTTTAATTAGACAGCGATCACTCTTGCCAGCCAGCTGCTCCTGTCAGCTACAGCTCTTGCAGAGGAACTCCAGAACTAGCACGTCTGTGAAACTGTTTATCGAAGTTGGATTTTGAATGTAAATCCAGGTTGCTGTTCTTTTTTTTTTATTATATTTTTCCCAGCTCTATATTTTGAAGTATGTTCAAATCTAGGGAACTTGGCTGCCTGTCCCTCTTACTGCAGCTTAGCAGTGTCCTGGATCCATGTCCAGGTAGCTGATACGTAGAAGTTTCTTGGGTGCTTCTTGGTTATTTCCTGATTCCTTGTTTTCCCCAGTTATTTAAGAGCACACACATGAGGTAGAACTGCAGGACTGAGCCCAAATAGGAGTTATACTATAGCAACAAACACTTCCACACTCACTTACTAAATCTCCTCTTTGAGCTGACAAAAATAGATACCCTAAATCCTGTGATCTTTCTATTTTGTAAACATTGAAATTAAGGTTTTCTGTTCTGTCCAAAAACACTGCACAGAACATTTCATCTCTGTTCACATACAAATTAAAGCCTTTCACTTAAACATACGTGATTAATAAAAGAAGTTATTTGGTACTTTTCATTTTAGAATAGCTAATGTGTCTGACTTCTTAGAAACAGAATCGTAAATATATTCTGACCACAGTAACCAGCCAAAGTGATGACAAAGATAATAAAGATCTGGTTATTTGTACAAACCTTCTGGCACAGTTTATTTCACTCGGCACACTTCTCAGCTGGAGGGCAGCTGGGAAACAAGAATGAGGCCTCCAGAGGTCCCCAAGGCCTTGAGATGTCACTGCCGCTTGCTGAGGTAAGGCAGGCAGCCACGGAAAGCAGAAGGCATCACAGGGAGCATGAAGCATGGTGGTTAGCATTACTTGCCTGCCTGGAGCAGGCAGCTTGGCTCCAGCTGTGCCCCACATCGTGGAGCTGTGGAAAGCACCTGCAATAAAGGATAGCATCTGGGCTGGATTGAAGCACCAGCGGGAATGCAAGCAAAGCAACCAAAGGACGAGATGACAAAAGGAACAAGTCACCAGGACAATGTATCCAGGGCCACAGGCCCTCGAGGATGGAAACTCTGGATTATGTAGTCCAAAATCGTTGGAACTGTCCCAGCACCAAGAGCTTGGCAGGTGACAAACGCAGTCCCAGCCTTGAAAAACTTCCCAGTGGAAAGCTAGGAGATGAGGAAAAAAGTGGCCAAAGGAAACAAAAAAAAACAGACCATGGCAGAATGAATCTTTTTTTAAATTATTATTTTATTTTTTATTTTTAAAAGACAATTTTACTTTAATGAGGTTTTTGAAAGCCTCCAAGTGTACATAAGACACCTGCATGAATGTAGCCTGCTTACACCTCCATAAGACATTTGAGAAAGTCCATAGTAAAAATTCCTTAAAGAAATGAAATCACTCTGAGATAAGAGGAAGGAGGCTAAATAACTGGTTAAAAAAGGGAATAAGGGGCCACGTTTCATGGTGGAAGTCACTTGTGGGGTGCTGGAAGGACCCCCGCTATTCACTGCTTTCTGTAAGTGATGTGAAAAAGGGTGACGGAGTTTAGTGACAATTGTAAGTGTATGTGGCAAGCAAAATGATACTGAGTGTAAAAAGCTACAAAAGCACCTTGTGCTGCTGAGTGATACAAACTGCACTGGTCAGTTAATGGCAGTTACTTGTGGAAAAAGCAGTCCTAGCCCTATATACATCGTTATATGCGTAGGCAACTGAGTGTCAGCAATCATTAGGAATTAAGAACAGAGCAAACCTGGAAACACCATGGTGCCACGATACAAATGTCTGGGGCACCTGCATCTTGAACATGGTGTGAGTCTGAGGAAAGGATGCCGTAGCTCAAGAAGAGCCCGGAAAGCAGAAGAAAGGAAATCAGAGTTGCAGAACAGTTTCCATATGAGGAATGATTTCCTTGGATCGGGGCTTGGAAAAATAGAAAGGACAATTGAAAGCAGATAGCACAGCGGTTTTATAAGGAGAGAGCTGAGAAGGGAACAGTTTGTGCCTTCGGGCTGGAGCAGCACGGGCTATGGCAGAGCCACGTGCAGAGCAGAGGAGGTGGCTCTTTAGGGGACCGATGGCCCCCTCTCCAACTCCTGGGCTGAGGATGCTCAGAGCTTACGGAGACTAAAATAAAATAAAAATTAAAAGAAAAATAATATAAAGGAGGGGGCAAAGCCAGTTAGGGGTTGTTAAAGACGACTCCTGCAAAAAACGACTTGAGATGTGGCGGTGGAGATGAAACACTTTGGCTGGGGGAAATGCTCACGGTGCTGGGTTGGCTGCGGGCTTGGGGCGCCTCCAGGGGCAGGAGAGGCTGAGAGCGCTGGAGAAGGCTCGGGGCGGTGTGTGTAGGGGGGTTATCAGGGAGCATAAATACGTGAGGGGGGCGAGGATGGGGCAGGCTCCTCGCCGTGGTGAGGACGAGAGGACGAGAGGTGACGGGCACATACTGGACGAGCAGAAATCCCAGAACGGCCGAGGTTGGAGGGGACCCCTGGGGATCCCCCAGTCCAGCCCCCTGACGGGCAGGATCCCCCAGAGCACGTCGCGCAGGATGGCATCCAGGCGGGTTTGGGATACCTCCAGGGCAGGACACCCCACAGCCTCTCCGGACCAACCCCTCCAGCCTTGCGCCACCCTTGGAGGTGGCGATGCCCGGCTCGGCACGGCTCGGCCCGGAGCATCCAGCGGCCCGGCGGGGGCGGTGTCGTGCCGAGCCGAGCCGTGCCGAGCCGAGCCGAGCCGTGCCGGGCTGCGGGGGCGCTGCCGAGCCGAGCCGGGCGGAGCCGAGCCGAGCCGGGCCGGGCCGGGCGGAGCTGAGCCGTGCAAAACCGTGCCGTGCAAAACCGCGCCGTGCCGAGCCGAGCCGAGCCGAGCCGAGCCGTGCCCACCATGGCCATCGCGCACATCGCCACCGAGTACGTCTTCTCGGACTTCTTGCTGAAGGAGCCGCCCGAGACGCGCTACAAGGGGCTGCGGCTGGAGCTGGCGCTGGACAAGATCGTCACCTGCATCGCCGTGGGGCTGCCGCTGCTCCTCATCTCCCTCGCCTTCGCCCAGGAGATCTCCATCGGTAACCGGCCTCCCTCCCCCCCCAAACCCCCCCCTCATCCCCCTGCCCCGGCAGACAAAGGCTTCGGCGGGGCGGGGCTGGGGCTGGGCAGGGAAGGGTTGAAAAGGGGGGCTTGGGGGGGGCAGCGCTTTGCGGGGTTCAGCTGCCGCCCCCCGGGGGGTTTCCACTCAGGGCTTGGGGCAGAAGGAGGGTTTGGGCAGTGTGGGGGGTGAGGAAGGGGAGAGAAGCATCCCTGGGAGCGCCGCCATGGAGCAAGCATCAGGCTGGTCTTCCTCTGCCCTCCTCCTCCTCCCTGGGAGCGCCCCGGCCCCCCGAGCCAGACCCCTGGCACCTTCATCCCGTGGGGATGAATTCAGGTGGTCCCCGCTGCCCGCTTTGTTTCGGGGTGCTGCTCAGCCGTGGGCAGGGGGAGACCGCCTGAGCTGGGCCTCGAAGGCAGCCCATGTGCTGCGCTGCCGTGCCCCGGGCTTGGAAGGAGACCTCGCCGCCTGCCCGGCACCTGGCAGGGAGAGGAGGCAGGGATCAGGCCCCTCAGACCGCTTGGCAGGACTGAAAACCCACCGCTTGGGTTTCAACCCTGGAAAAATTGGGGTGCGCAGTGGTGGGGTGTGCTGTGAGCTTCCCCCCGCTCTGCTGCGCTTCTGCAACTGCCCCGGTCCTGCTCCTGTCGTGGGTCGGTGGATGAAGCTGTGCTGTTGGTGAGAAGGGCCGAATTTCTCCAGGATTTTGCACCTCCCCATCCCCAAGGGCTTGCGCTGCAGCCTGATAGCCAGCCCTTTCCCCAGTCTCAGAAATGACCGAGGAGATTTCCAAGCCCAAATGACGAAGGTTTGTAACTTGGGTGCCTGCTTATAAAACCCGCTGCGCATAACAATTCCTCATCATTTAAATGGCACTCTGTGAAAGAAGATTTCAAAGGTGAATAAGCAGCGCTGTCCATTTAGAGACAGAGGTGAACACCTCTTCCACGCTTTCAGGAATACCTGGATTTACTGCATGCAGCTGCCTGTCAGTATTCAGCACGGTACACCCAAGATACATGGTGTATAGCTCTGAGTAAAGGCAGTGACAAGAGACTGGAAGCTGGCATGGGGTTGTGAGTTAGTGGTGAGTCTGGGGAAAAACATCATGAATAGCGTTAATCAGATATCAGAGGGATTACCAGATAAGATGCCCCAGGCCATTGTGTCCACATCTAATTGCACTCCTGTTTCAGTAGATGTGGTTTTGACCCAGAACCCTGCGACCTGCAATAACCAAGCAGAAGAGTTGAGGACAACCAGGCTGGGATTGCCAAGACCAGATCCATGTCCCATGGATGCTCTGGTCAATCAGAGACTGAAAGGATACAGAAGTATCAGACGTATTTCTGCAATCTAACCTCCTTGTAGTTTTAGATCTAAAAAAGCTGTGTTTTTGTTTGTTGTTTTTTTTTTCATCATGAAAGAATGAAAAAGAGGGCTGTTGTATTAGGGGGCTGTGCAGGTGCACAAACTAGCTCGGATGTGGACCTGGCAGTTCTTCCTTCTGCTTCCTCTCTAAAAGCTCTGGATTCATCTCAGTCTGAAACGGTGGCTACGTATCAAGGTCTCTCTAATGAGCCCTGTAGAAGTAATTTCTTTCATTTTCCTTTTTTAAGTAAAGCCCCAGCATGTGATGGTTGAGTTGCAGAGTTTGGTAAAGCTTTCCTTTCTTTCGAATGAGTGACATTCTCCTGTTCACTAACCAAACATTTGCTCCCCAGTGCTTTTGGTATATAACACCTTTCATTATTAAAATGATTCAGATTGAATCTGCAACTACAGCAGATTCACAGAGCAAGAATAAAATGCACACTCCATCCTGCATGCCAGGGATATGCCACGTGCTTTTTTTTCCCTTGTAATCTTGAGAACCAGTCAGAAGAAAACCTGTGGTTTAAAACCCAGCTCTTCTATTTGAACAAGAAATAGATCAATTGTGTGGTGGCAGGCCTCCAGTGTCACTGAAGCTCCGCCACGTGGTTTCCATACAGAAAGTGATAGTACGGCAGCCGTGCTGCCCCTAGAGAGCTAGTGCCTGTGGCCTGCACAGTGCTTACAGCGTAGCAGGCAGGCTGCAGTTCACTGGGATGTTCCCATTGAGGATTTTTGAAGGATGCACAGGGTCTTGGGTCTTCTGTGAGCACTGCTGTTCAGCCTGTGATGAAATGGAGAGCAGGTGTTTGTCTCAAACACTTCCTGAAATAACCGTGCTTTGAAAAAGCTCAGGGCTGCTAAACGCAGCGAAAATGGTAGGGTGCGTTTTAGGTGTCAGGAAGAGCGACCCAAAATCAGAAGTGGTTGTGAAAGGAGCATGTGAGTCACTGTGTGGAAATATCCCTGCCTCTGGGTTCAAAAATCGCACGCACTTTCCAGAAACGAGTGCTCAGATCCTATTTCTGTTGGGATAGTTGTGTTCTTCCCACCTAAACTAGCACGGCAGCTCTAGCCGTCAACTTCCCCTTCCCTTCTGGTGCCTCATTGCAGCACAGTGTCCGGTAACTGCAATTTTCATCCCACCTGTGGTTGCTGTTGATTGTGCAAAGTGATTAAGACATTTACAAAGGCCACAGGTGTCTTCCGAAGCCGTCAAGTACCTTTGGGTTTTGATAGAAGTTTCAGATAACAAGTGATTCACAGATTCAAATTGCATATCGCGGAGGCTTTCTGTGCCAGAGGCATGAAAAACACAGCCGCGGTGCTCAGGCGGGGAGGAGCGAGCCCTGCAGGATCTCCCCGGGGTTAGGAGGCACGTGGTGTCAGGTCTGCATGCCGGCATCCTTCCGGTGAGAAAGAGAACCGACGTGAGTTTATTCTTAGTTGTATTTCAGACAACCCTGATCAGCTGCAGGTTTGTGGTGATTTTAAGCCTGTTCTGGTGTTGCTTCCTTGTGCCTGAGCTGGGCCCTGTCTGCTCTGCGAAGCTTTGCTGCTCAGCACGCGGCAAAGAAGGCTGGAGATCCTGCACATGCCATCTCTGTGTCTGTCTGATACTATTTTATACGGGGAACCTGGAAATAGCACTAGGATTGTGAGCATTTGAACAGTGCTATGTGTGCTTACATTACTTACATTGCTGCCTTACGTTGTTTCCTTAGATTATTTGGCAGCTCTTCGGACAGATACACAACAGGTTGGCAGGTACTGCAGTAACAGAAACCCTAGAAGTACAGACAAATCACCCATCCCCCTAGAAAAAAAAAAAAAAAAAGATGGGGAGATGGGGGCACCCTCAGCAATGTATGAGCCAGAGAATCTGTAAGTTTATCCATGCCATTTTTCTCTGACTGTGCATTTAATAAGAGTAGCTCTGAGCCATGGTTGAGATTCCAGTTTTTAAACTGGGTGTTGAGGTCTGCTTCCTTACTGTAAACAACTTAGCTGAAGACACAAATATTTGTTAGGGAAGCACCGCGTGTTATGGTCCAAGAATACTCGTCTTTGTCTGCACGGCGCTGAAATCCTGCATCCCGGTGTGTAACTTTGCCTCTCTCTGCAGGGAGCAGGGGATTGCAGGGTGGAAGCAGAAACTCCCCTGGCCATACATGGGTGGTTGAAGTCTTTCGGTGCCTCATCTCACGGCTGGGACAGCTTGGTCGTTGGGTGGAGAAGGGGAGGGAGAAGTCTTCAAACCCCTCTTTCCCATGGCCAGCACACCTACTGCGACTGTCGCTGTGTCTCAGGGTGCAGAGGGCTTTGAAGAGCCACAGGGAGGGAGGCAGCACATCTAGAATATATTCCAGAACAACAAGTGAAACCCTAAGCAGGTTGGACAGGGAGGAAATCGAAACAAGCTGCTAGTTTTGGCAGAGGCTTGTTTCTCCGCCAAAGTCGTTCTGGGAAAAATGTCGATGGCTGGCGTGGGTCGCAGCTGAAGAAAAGCAGATGTAAGAGCTGTCCACTCAGCGTCAAATACTCACATCCTTTTCCATAGGAAGGGAATTGGGAATTGTGCGGGACTGTCCCGTTTAACCCTCTGTGTGACAGCAGCGAGCAGGGTGTGTAGTTCAGCTGTGGCTCCACGCAGGAGCTGCTGTCAGGGAAGGGAGACAAGGACGGAAGGAGATGGCTGGGGGCAGGAGAAGATGGGCTCGGGGTGGACAACAAGTATCCCTGCTGTATGTTTGGTCTGGGCATCGGTTGCATGTGGCTGATACATTGCTAGCATGACTTACTCCTCTCATTTTAGCATCTGTGTTTATTCTATGATCTAACAAAAGCCCTTGGAAAGCTTCCCAGGATCCAGAAACCATCACGTGCTAAGTAAAGAGACCCAAGAAACTTGGGTATAATCAGTGCGAAGGTCTGGGAAGCACTACCAGTTGTGGCAGGCTGCTGGGTTGGGAAGCGCCTGGCCGCAGACCGACCCACAGCAGCAGCACGGATCTGTCAAGATGAAGATTTGCTGCACTGAACGAGTCTCGCTGCCCCCCGGTGCTCTCAGGTTGTCCCCGCCTTGCTGTGCTGGAGGGTGCTCGAAGGTGAGGAGCCCTGTGCTATGCTGTGCATGCCATGGGGTTAATCTCCCCACTGACCATTTGGGGCTTTCCATCTGGTGACAGACTGTCTTTGCCCTGCTGAAATTCCACTTCGTTTTTGGGAGAGGGATTTTTTTTCTTTTTCTTTTTTTTCTTTTTCCCAAATTGTTTTAGTTCTCATCTCCCCCAGATGTCTGTAGGCTTTGGGGTGCCCCGGACAGCAGAAAATAGAGGGGATATAATAGATGGTCTTAACAGGGAGTCTGTGTGGTGCATCTCAGCAGCTTCTGTGGGTGCTGCTGGGGCAGCGTTGCACATCCGCAGCAATTAGCTCAGCATCCCTCTTCTTGCTTCCTGCTGGGCCCACATCTCTATAAAAATTGTGTTTCTCAAGCAGCTGTGAGAATCAAATGGATAGGAAGGGAAAAAAATGAAAAAAAATTGAGAATAAATCATAACAAATATAGCAAGAAGAAGTCTTAACTTTTGGATTAGGCTCCTTGCCTCTGCTGCCACCCCCTTGCTGACCCTTGCTGCTGATGTGCATCTGCCTTCATGATCACAAGTTGCCGGGACGGCTTTTGGGAAATAATCCTATCTTGTGACTTCCGTGAGAGTTGGGTGTAATTAGGCCAAAGACTGTCACTATGGCAGCTGCTGGCTGGGAGCTTGGAGAGCATTTCCAAGTGCTGCCGGAGCAGGCTGAGCTCTGCTCATCTTGCACTTTGTTGCTGAAACTGGGAGCGGTAATGGGGGGACTGAGTCAACCAGCATCTGCCCAGAGCAGCGCTTCTCAGCCCCCTCCGAACTGTGAACTCCGAAGCATCTTGTGTTAGTGGTGCCGACCCAGAAGAGCAACCTTCAGCTCCCTGCTGCAGGCTCTGCTCTTGGTTTTGCCCCCTGGCTCCCCTTAAAGACCTCTTTGGGAGCAGGCTGGGGGCCAGGGACTGGAAACCACCAGTGCAGAGAAATTTTAGGACACGCTAATGTCACCGTGGATGTGGCAGCTATTTGCTGATTATGTTTTTTCAATGGCAGCTTATGCCGTGCTGCTCTTTGCCATCTAAAGAGCCGTCAGCGAAGAGGAGAAGATAAAGCCATCAGGGACAGGCCTGCCCAGAGAGTTGGGGCAAACCTCTAACACCATTTGCTTCAACATCAAGTCTAAATTGTCTTTGGGTGAACATCTTCATCTGCTGGTGAGGAGAATTTTTTCTGCTTTAATTCTACGGAGCCAGCTTTTAATTTCCTACAGAAATGACAGAAAGCTGCTTTGGGGGCCAGAATGCGTTTTAAAAGCCCTCTGGCATTGCCAAAGGTTTGGGGTAACAGCAATGTGGGCAGGGGAGCCAAAGGTCCTTAGCCACTGTTCTGAGATGTTGCTCCTTCTTCAGGTGAAGGGACATTTTTTATATTTCTTTATATCTCACTGGTGGGAATTTCATGTACAAGTTCTTTTTCCCATGATTAAAGAAAATTCTGTCACTCTGAAGGCATTCCTGACAAATACCTTGCTCTTTTCCCACTGCATGATTTTGAGGCTTCTCTGAGGAATAGCTGGCAGCCCCAAGGAGAGGGACAGATCCTCGCTGGCTCCTCTGACCCACTCTACTTAAATATTGCATCACCTGGGCTTTATGTTCTGCTGTCAGAGTAAACCTTGGTGAACAGAGCATTTTTTTTTCCTGTGCACCCATGTATCTCTCTATAATTCCTTCATAAACACGGTGATTACTCTCCTTCACCCAACCTGCCACTTTGGTCCATAAGAAGCGTCTATAAACCTAATAAAACCATTCCTTCCTGTCTGCTCCTGATGCATGTGTGCACACCCACGCGTACAGTCTCTTCTTTGGCACGCATTGGAACGTTTTATTTTAATTCTAATTAATTTTTTTTTTAAATGTCAATGTAAAGAATGTGCGTTGGGTGGTGCCTGGCATTCTGTACGTTGTGTACATGTTGCTTCATTTTCTTGTTTGTGGTGTTTTCTTTAGTGGCTGCTAAAGTAGCTAATTCTTCCAAGATAAAAACAGATATTTGCATATCATAGCTGGTTCATTTTGCCTAGTGCAACATTGTATAGTAATTAATAGCCAGGTTTCCATCTAAGCCTATGCAAATCTTTTCGCAGTGATTGCAGTGTAGTAGAAAGCAAGTAATTGTTTACTGAAGGTTTAATCCTGTTACCTACAAACCACCTGATCTTGGGTTAGGAAAAATGGCTCAGCCTATGATTAACATTGATTCTTGGAAGCACTCTCTGTTAGTTGAGTTTCTTAATTAGATGCCAAAGTAGGAAGGGAGGTGCTGGGCCACCGGGGAGGGAACCAGTCCTGCTTGCTGGGCATCCCCTCCTGGCGAGGGATGGGTGCGCGGCCTGGGGTGCTGGCCCTCTGCGGGTGTCACTTTGCCCACCAGTGAGGCAGTCACATACAGAAGTGGGACTCTCCTTCTGACCTGGGATTTTCCTTGGGAGGCTGGAAGTGTCTTTTTGTAGGTAGCCTGCTGTTTTGGAAAGCACCTACGAGGGCAGCAGGGTGGGAGCGGCAGAATTGACTTAAATCCTGCTCGTTTGGCATCAATAGCAATATTTCCAACTCCAGTTGGGCCAAAGGAGCCAGCGTGGGCTTGCTGAGCCCTGAGGAATCCCAGCTGGGATGGAGACGTCCTCTCTCAGCCACCTGATGACCAATTAGTCCCAAATGAGCCTGCAGGACGTAGGCAAGGCTCGGAAAGATGTCACCAGGACAGGGCCTCCGCCTGTGGCCTGTCCCACGCTGGGTTTTCCAGCACTGGATATGAGCTGCAGAGCAAGCAGCAGCAGGAGATGGGGCTCCTCCTGCCTCAGGCACGAAGGAGACACCTGGGGGTTGATGCCAAACCAGGCGTGAAGCCGCGGCAAGGCCGGGCAGGGTGGCAGCTCGCCTGGCTGCTCCGTGGCGGCGGTGACACAGGCCTGCCCTCTGCAATTCCTGCTGCCAGCGCCAGCTCTAGCTGCAAAAGTGACGTTTTATCACACGCAGGTGCTCATCTGCTGCTGTCACTGCCTTAATTTTCTGCAGCACTCATGCGTGGTCTCTCCTTAGGGCAGCTGCTGTTGTTTTTAATGCTTCTTTCTTGGCAAAAGTCTAAGTCAAATCCCCGTAACTCCCTCCCCGGGGTTGAATCAGTACCAGGAAATGATTAAAAAAACTCTGTAATGATAACTTGGCCAAGGACTGTGTTGTGGCATCTGCTTAATGAAGGCAGCCGTGTATAATTCCTCATCCTTCTTGCACCTCCCTGTCAGTGTTACAGGCTTGGCTGCTGCTTTTCTAGTACTTGGGGGAGCAAAGGGGCAGGGGTGGCTTCGTGTGACCAAGTCAGGAGGCTGTCCCTTTGATAGCCGGGGACTGTTTGCCTTCTATAAAGTGCGTGTGTGTGTGCACAGTGGTTCTGGTGAAAGGCATTTAGCCCTTTGCCCAATTTATCCTCCAGTTCAAACTACAGATTTTCACTTCCTCCAGAATGTCCAAACATAAATTGTGTAGATTCATTGCCGTTACTCCTTTGGAGGGGAGAAGGAAAGGAAAAAAAAAAGGTGGAAATTGTGATCATTTTCAGCTGCATTCGGTGGAAATTATGCACAAAAATTCCCTCTCTGTTTAAGTCTTGGCATACTGCGGTTAGCACAAGGTTGTAATTTATATTAACAATTATTTACAGCCAGGACTGCAGTAAGTTAATTAAAAACCAGGGCAATAACCGGAGAGTCCCCAGCTTCTGCTGATGTTTGTCTCTTCTCTGCCGGGCTCCCGACTGAAAGTTACAAAGGTTTCCAAAGTCCCTGCTGAAATGCTGGGGATCTGAGGAGCCAGGCTCGCTGCTCTGCTGCAGCCCTGGGATTGCTGCAGCTGTCCTGGTGGGACGCTGTGCTTGCGCTTCTCTGGAGAAGGAGGCTGGCTGCCTTGCTCATCACTGATTTAAAGACTCCATCACTTTCAGCGGTTTCCCACCCATTCACGAGAACAAACACGTTGTTGTTCTTTTTTGCAGATAGGCAGACACGGATAAGACAGAGCTTCTTGCTGAACCCTTTGCTCACCCTTTGAAAGGGCCACTTGCTTGCTGCTTCACCCAGGGCACAGCCAGCAGCAGGAGGAGGTTTGTGAAGGAGAGCAGAGCAAAAATGATCCCCATGCAGCAGAGAACAGAGACACTCCAATTGCATTCTTTTATTTATTTATTTATTTTCCTGCAGGATATTTCTTGAGCTTCCACGGATAATAGGAATTTTCTGGAAAGCAGAAACTCCCAAAGCTGTGAGAGAGTGCAAGTGGTTGTGCCGTGCCAAGTTTGTTAAATCACGTGAGCTCTGGTCTGATAAACAGCAACTTGTTTTCCATAAGGGAGGCTTGTGACAGGTCAAACCATGTCATTATGATACTACAGCCTCAGAAATAATTGTAACAGTGATTCATAAAGCAAAGCTTTTATTTATAATGCTTGTTCACTATGCTGCATTGTAAAAAGGCTGTACAAGTTACAAGGCTAGTGCAGTCATCTGTTACAAAAGCAGTTTTATTCTCTAAAAGCTAAGCAGCAAAAAGACACAACGAATGACATAATCTTATACTAAAACCTATTCCTATCAAACACACAGGATTGCCCTATAGCACTGACTTTGATGAATATGTTAAGGAACGAAGAAGGTAGCAGTATTTCCCCGTTTTGCGCTTTTGACATTTGCATGGTGTTGGAGGAAGCGTTGGAGGCTGTTCTTGGAAGAGGGCTGCTCGTGGAAGAGCTGCCTCCACTTTTTATGTAATCAGTTGGTGAAACAGCTATCCTGTTTCAGCTTCTAGGAATGCTGGCTGGAAACTACTTTTTGCTTTCGCTGTCAAAGCTTCGGAAAGAAAAACAAACCCCCTCAGCCTGTTTTACCAGCTCTCATCTAAGGAGCCACTGATGCTTCACGTCAAGTAACCGCTCTTGCACCTTGAGATATGCTGCAGGAAGACTTAACTGGTGCCTGTAGCTGGTTAGAGCACAATTTGACCCTAAGGCTGAGGCTGGCTAAACAGCTGCTCTTGCTGACAATTAGTGCCTAGATCTTCAATCTGAAGCTCTGGAGCAGCTGGAGAAGTTTTGGGAGTAAGCGGAGATGACTGTGGTGTGTCTAGTCATGGTCTCGGTCCTGCCAGGAGTTACAGCAGGGAGTCCCTGTTTTCATAGGGGTAACCAGAACCCCTCAAAATGCGTTCATGGTCTCAGAGGCAGAACCAGGGGCCTGGGACGCACCTACTCTTGTGTTATGGCAAGGGCTCCAGGGCTGGGGGAATGGTGTTTGAGGTGTTGTTTCAATAGACCTGTAAGCTGTGGGCTGAGCTACTGGGAAGTACAGTGGCATGGTGGTACATCGTGGTGGTTATTTCCTTGGGAAACCAGCCTTATCTGGTCACACTTTACATCTGTTGGCTCCCCTTTGGCTAGCCTAAGGCAAGTGGAGGGAAGAGAGGTCTTGGAGGTTCCAAAAAATATGAAAGGCCTAAAGATGGGTGCTTCTAATTGCTATCTCAACCTTTAGGAAACATCAGAGAGTCCTTGAGGGAGTTGTGGGAGCAGTTCTGTGGGAATTCAGGGATTCACAGAGCTGCTGTGTTTCCTTCCATCACTTAGTTTAGTAGCTTGGCATACAGCAAAATTACAAGTGTGAGCTGCTCTTTCTAAACTTTTCTTTTTTTAATCTCCCAAGTGCGTGATCACTTCTGCTTTGTTTTCCAGGTGCCCAGATAAGCTGCTTCGCGCCCAGCTCCTTCTCCTGGCGCCAGGCTGCCTACGTGGACTCCTACTGCTGGGCAGCTGTGCAGCAAAAGCAGCCATCCCAGAGCAACCTGGAGAACATTCCCCTCTGGCTTCATAAAGTACGTACAGGGCTCCTCGTGGAAAAATTGGCTCCACGTAGAAGCCTGCCTTTGCCTTAAGTTTCTCATTCCTGTTCTCTGGTATAGTCCCTGACTTTGACTTGACTCTGTTTTTAGAGAGAATGTTTTCTTTCCCTTGTTTCCAAAGGGGATAGTGCTGGAGGAGGTGTTTTCTGCTTTTAAATAAAGGATCTGTTGTGCTAAAATAACAAATATCACCACTTATCTGATTCAAGAGTAATGTTGATGTGTTGCCCTGGAGCTGGGTCCCAATATGCCTTTAACGGGGCACTTTAAAACCAGGACACAAGACACAGCAGCTGACTTAATGCTTGTATCAAAACCTTAATTTAGGAAAGCAGGATAGTAAAAACATTTCATATTTTTATTGTGTTATACTTGGCCAGTTGGCAAGTATACTTGGGCTCAGGGCAGATATGGATTTGGGGAGAGATGAAGTACATCAAGGGTACCAATACATTTAACCCCTGCCTTCTGAGTTTCCTGAGGTGGTTCCCATTGAGTTGTCTTTCACTGCAGGTAAAGCAGCATCATACTGAAGGCACAGCAAGGGCCTATTTTGTGGCTAAAAAGTGCAGTAAGTACTGAGATACATGAGCTGGCCCAAAGGGGCTAGCTGAGCTTTGGCAGGAGTTACAGACTGACTTAATGCCATGCCTGGAGCTCATTCCCTTGCTTGGGCAGTGCTGATGCTGAAGTCAGAAATGCTGCTGAAGCTCTGCAGGTGTGGGGGTTTGCTACGTGCTGCCCTTTTATTACCTCAGGAGCTGTGCTGCTCCCAGATCCAAGCTACAGCTCTGTGCTCCAGCAAATAACCCCACTGGTGACAGGGAGCAGGGGAGGGCCTGGTGTTAGAAGGAGCTCAGGTCCAGGACCTGCAGCACCTGTATTTCTGGGTTCTGCTGGCATATCCTGTACCTCAGCTTTTATGATCCGATCAGCTGGTTGGATTTCCTCGGACAGACTATTCAGGGCTCTCTGGTTCATTTGCTGACCCAGATCACTGACTGTGAGGGTTTACTACTGCCTCCTCCAGTGAGCTCCACTCATAACCTTAACCCAACGGTCTTCCATTTCATGAATACTAAAGCCAGCGTTGTTGGTTTCTGGCCTGAACTCATCATGGCTCAATTAGTGCTTCAGATCACTTCAGCAGAGGCCAGCTGAAGCTGCCGGGACATCTCACAATGCAGTCAGCTTGAGCAGGTGGAACCTCCACCTGCAAGCTGGATGCGTTGCTCCCTCCTGCTGAGGAAACGCGTTCTTGTGTTACCTGATTTCTATTCATTGAGTTTATGACACAGCTGATAGCTGGCAAGTGCAACTGTAATTCTCTTAGTTTGCCAGCCATGGGTAATAAGCTTTAGTGTCATACTTTTATGACACAGCCCACGTTAATTTGCTGACTAGTGCTGTCTCAGGAATTGATGCAAGGCCCATCCTCTGCGGTAGCTTGATGGTATGTGATGTTTCCTTGCAAAACCCTGCAGACTGGCTGCGAGCAGTGTGTCTGAACAGCTGAGTCAGAGGTTGTAACTGAGCCAGGGTGCCTAGTCCTAACCTCCTAAATCCATGCTTGGCCACCAGCCCTTCCACTGAGCCAGGCACTGGAAGCTGCACATGCTGTTTGGAAGCCAGTGGAATGGAATGGAATGGAATAGTTCAGGTGGAAGGGACCTACAAATGTCATCTAGTCCAACCGCCTGACCACTTCAGGGCTAACTAAAAGATAAAGCATGTTATTGAGGTCATTATCAGAATGCCTCTAGAGCACTGACGGGCACAGGGTACCAACCACCTCACTAGGAAGCCTGTCCCAGCGTCTGACCATCCTCACAGTACAGAAGTTTTTCCTGATGGCCAGGTTGACCTTCCTCTGGTGCAGATCTGTGCCATTCCCTTGTGTTCCTGAGGAGCTTCCCTCCTCATGTAGCCTCAGCGCACAGTGAGGCCTCCTCTTCAGACAGGGCACCCTGAGGCTCCTCAGCCTCCCCTCACAGGACACAGTATTAGTTAATATCCATCCACTTGTCATTCATCAATAAGTTTCTGGGCAAGGAGCAGCGTTCAGGCATTAACACAGCCCTCTGATTCCTGCTGTGGCATCTGGAGGCATTTGGTTGTCGATTTTGGTGAATCCAGGGTCAGCAGCCGGCTGCACCCACTGGTTGGCGTACAGCGTGGGCTGGTCTCTTCTGCAGGAGCGTAGGGCTTTGGCTGTCTCCCTGTGCTGCAAGGCAGGTAAAAGCTCATTGCTCTGCAGATTTTGGATAGATTTTGGCTAAGTTGTTTTTAAAATGTGCAGAGCAGAGCCTTTGTGGGAGCAAGGTGATGTTACTGAGGAAAGGGAGCCTGCCTGAGCTCGGAGGAGAGCAACGTCACTCCGCAGTGCAAGGGCAGGGATGCTCATGCAGAGACAGCAGGGATCAATGGCCCATTTTTTATTAAAACAACACTTGAGGCTTTTTTCCTGCATTCTGAGCAGCAGTACATTTATTTGCAAGGCACCTCAGGTTCTTTTCAATACTGACTCATTTAGCATCTTGCTCTTTTGGCTTGCTGGAAGACTCCATAAGAGATACTTGAGGAGGTGTTATATTATGGTTTTGGAGGCTTGAGGTTGTAGGCCCCAGTTCCTGATTGAAGCGAATGGATTTTGTTATGGCATGCTCTCTGCGCTCAGTCAGAAGTGCTGTCAAGGGTTTGGTGGTGTAGGATGGAAGTAGGACCATGGTGCTTTTTGTCTATTGGCGAAGAAGCCAACTTGCAGCAACTTGCCCTGCTTTTGTTCTAGGTGTCTGGCTGCACTGAAGGATTATCCAAAGCAGGTTGTATTGTAGAAAAACTGAAACCTTCCCATTTCCCTTCTATTTTGGAGAAATATTTGCTCTGGGATTTTTTTTTTTTCCATCAGTAAATGCATGTTTCCATTTTGGGCAATCCCCAAAGCTCAGGCATGTTTACTTGGTGCCAGTTCTGCCCCAGGAGATCTCTCCCAGGGCTTGAATTTATTGGTTGGAAAGCTTGTTTTGGAGTGGAGAGGAGCAATGGGCTGCAGCTCTCTGGGCTCTCTGGGCTGCCTACTGGTTTGCACATCCCTACAGGGTGCCCACTACCTCCCTGGACCCTGCTGCTCCTCGAAGAACAAGACTTTTGAACTTTGCAATGATCTGAAATAACTCTTTGCACTGAATGGATAGTGTACTGAAATGCACAGCTCAAGAAACAATTGATCTGCAGATGGACATGTGGAAGTGAGACAGTGGGGTGTGCCCTGCTTGTAATCTAAGCTTAACACTAAGCTTTCCTCTGCATCAGCAAGAAAGCTGACAAAATGCCTTTATGTTTGAGTCCTCTGGCAAGACTCATCTTCAGCACTGTCATTGGTGGAACTGACCTTGGTCAGGCTTTGCTCTTTTGCTGTCTCTACTTTCTTCAAGGGTTTTCCCTTCCGGCTTAACTCCCCAAAGAGATTTTCTGTATCTATCTAAATATCAGAACAGAGATACTGGTTTCTAAAGACGAGTGGTAGAGAGACTGATGGAGGAGCCATGTACGTGCTCCTTCTTTGCAGATAGTTTGTTTCTTGTCTTTGAAGATGAGCGCTCCACCTGATGGCCTATTCTGAAAAAACTGAGCTTGATTTTGAGCTGCAATGGAAATAAGCTTTTGGCCATAGTGAGTAGCTGATCTAGTGGAGGAGAAGACTGTACTGTGAAGCCTTTTTAATCCAGAGTGCCCAGAGAAATTTACAGAAACACACACAGGAGAACAGTGAACATCATCTAACTGGCTCTTGATAGCCACCAGACATGATGGCAACCAAGCAAGCTGGGGGACAGTCGGACACTGAGTGATGACCTCTCCCTAGCCCCTAAACCTAGATTGCTGGGATGTAGTTGCTTATGATCTTGTAAGTTTTTTTTGAATTGTTCTATTTCTAGTCTGCTGTTAATCAGAGAGAATCAAGGAGGAAGATGGAAGTTAGTAAAGCTGAGGTAAAGAGAGCAGGTTCTTCAGAAGAAAGGGATTGGTACCGGTGTGAAATGAAGGTAAACGGTTCATCTGCATGCTGCTGTGTGCATGACTGAGGGCAGAAAGGAGAGGACTTCACATATGGCACAGGAGGGAAAAATCAGTCATCTCGCTCAGACCTCTGCAAAAGGGCAGGGTGAGTGCTGTGGGAGGCATTTTGTCCAAAATTTTGTCCAAAAAATCTTAAGGCCTTTTGTACAAAAAAAGTGTCTGAAGTCATTGTATGTGTGAACTGAAACTTATCTTTTTCAGAAGAACTTTTTGTAATGAAACTGAGATTTACTGTGGACCTGTAGATTGCTTTCTGAGTTATTGTCTGCAAATATACACACACACACACAAAAAAGAGGAGTGTTTTTCAGTCTGTTGTGGGTATGATTATAATCACAGTTGTTACCAGGTTCTCGTTACTCAGTGTTTATGCAGCTTCTCAATCAGCCGAGGACTCCTCATCTTTCACCTATAAAGCCCCACCCAGAGGGATTAAAGGCTGCCAGTGCAAGAAAACTTGAATGCAGATGTATTTGTAAACCATTCTTTGAGTGTGTGGTATTATCACTAGTTTAGTCACATTAGTCTTACTAATTGAAGCTGGAAAAGTACAGTTCTTAATCTGTATCATAGCAGAAAGCAGGTAACAGGAGGGATAAAAAAAAGTGCAGTCAGGGTTTGAGATTCACTTTCAGATCTGAGGTAGGATAACCTCTCAACCACGTGGCAACCTTTAGAATTATGACTCATTTACAGCTCTTGTTCTGCCCTGAAAGCCAGTGAAACATCTCCCATTGACTCAAAAAGGAACAGGATTGTTCGGAGGGAGCTTAATAATATTTCTTCTGGAAATGTTTGTTGCCGCCAGCCAGTTTGGGGCATGTTCCTTTGCTTTGGCTCTGCCTGTTGGCACAGAGGAATTAGGAACTGAAGAAGCTGGCACCTCATCATGATTTTATTATTGCATGAGAACTATTCTGATCCCAAGTCAGTAAAAACACTTCAGTGCTTCTTTTAGTATTACTGTATGCCAATGAATTTTCTCAAGACTGTGCTCTACACCAGTGCAGTTTAACAGCTGTACATTATTGTATTTAAATGTAGTGTTTTACCACTATTAAGTATGGTAGAAATCTGAATATTTGCAGTCATTTTAATAGTGAATAAATAGATAAAGAATCAATAAAGACTGAAGATGCAGTGAAATTAGAAAGCAGTTGTTTTCTTAATGTCACTAAAGTGGTCCTTGCCTTCTGCCAGCTGTCTTTACCCAGATCTCAGCAGGCTTTCTGTAGGTCAGGTCCTATCGAATACTTTCTGGGCCGCTCCACCATTAACAGCTATATTTTCTTTTAATGACAAAACCATATTTGAGCATATGAAATAGTTATTAAAAAGCCCTTTCAACTTATTTTGTGTGTTTACTGGATCTTAGTGGAGTTGAAGCTAGGGATGTTATATAATAGACTATTTCAGGTTTTAGTCTGATTTTCCTTCGTTTTCAGGAGAGTGTGGTGCTAATGTATCTTTAAAAGACAATTCCTTGGTAGAAATGTCTTCTCTGCATGTGCAAATAGATTACTCAAACATTTCTTCAGACATACATGTATTTTGATTGCAGAACTAGCTGATTTCTAAATAATTAATTTAAAGTGACTGAAACAGATGTCTTCAAGAAGGCAGGTCAACCTCTAGAAACTCAGAAGGATGCTTTTTAGGGCAAGAGACAGCCTGGGATCTCCTGCTTTCCAGCTTCTTTGCAGCTTGAGGATGATTCTGTTTTCTCTCCTGTAAATAGCTGTGATTGTGTGTGTTAGATGTCAGGCTCTCCCCACAGACCCTGGCAGTTTATCTATACTGCACTTGGCTAATCACTGCTATTTAGCGTGACCAGTAGCATGTTGCTGTGTGTTAGCCTCCAGTGATTCAGATGGATACCTTTTTGTGGAGGCATAAATTTGGCAGCTTATTTCCCTGGCCTTCCAATAAAAGGTGATAAAAATCATGCCATGAGAATATTTGGAATTCATTTTAATATTTGTAAGGTTAACACCATATGTTCATTTATCACTGTAGGCTATGCGTGTGCATTGGGGACCGAAATGTAGTGAGGATGGTCCGTGTCATTCTGAATATTTATCTGAACACAGTTGTTGACAAATCCTAGTAAGACAGTTGTTTTGGAAAATAGGCTTTCAGTTTGTGCAGATAATTTTCATGAGAGGAGTCGATGCAGGCACTTGAATAAATGGTCATGGCTTCAAGAGAGTTCAGTGGGTTAAGCAGGAGATTTCTAGAGTTTCTACTCCATGCACAAGGGTTGTTTTTCCTTTCCATTCATAGTAGATAGTACTGATTTAAAACTGCTCTACCTATTTATGGTCAGTGATATAAGAAAACAGCACATATCTATGAAATGTAAGCATTTTGATGTGTATAGATAATTTGCTTTAAAGATAACCTTCATGGCTGCTTTTATGAGTGCACAACACAAGACTGGAAACCACATGCTCAGCTGAGATGGGCCTACATCCTAACACTCCTGTACACCCTGCTCACATATGGGGTGCACTTGGCTTTCAGGAGGATTTGAGTGCCAAACTTGTTGGGCATTTGCCTGTCCTTTTATTTTCTCCTTGCAGCTGGGTGGAAATGAAAGTTCAGGGCATCCAGGTGGAAGTGTGGTGTTACAGCCCTTAATGCAGTCTCACTGATGAAGTTCAGAAAAGAGCATCTTGTACCACAGGGTATTTTATCTATTCTAATCTGCTTTTAGGGGACCTGTCTTCAGTTATGCAATGTCATATGCTGCCTTAAACCAAACATTGTGAACTTGCCATTGGAAAGGAACTTGATAGATAGCAAAGGAAAAACTGAGTTCTACTTTTAGGGCAGTAACTTTCCCTGGCATATATTTGATTGTATAGCTCTTGAGGTGAGTGATACTTCCCGTTTCATCTAAATACTACAGACTCTCCAAGACTGGAGAGTTCCTCCTTTTGCATTCAGTGCCTTAGAAGTAACTATGTAAAACATGAAAAAACGAGAAGCATATTGCACATGCTTATCCATGTGCGAGTGCCACAGAATCCATTTTGTAAAATGAGAAGTCTTTGTGCATGACTGTAAAATGTGGTCAGATGAGCTGGATAATTCAAGTCTGTTGTTCTAAAACCTAGGACTCATGCCAGATGACTTTGCATTTTCACTTCTGCCTGCTAGTTCAGGACCCAAAATTTTAATGATTCAGAACAATTGGCTGGTTATCTAAGCCTGCTGTTAACAAATAGAACACACGTCATTCCTTTTTTAAAAAAGACAGATTTTGAGAAGGATGGAGTCTAGCATCAAGTGCTGTGGAAGGGCTGACAAACACAGGCTTTGTTTCCGAATCAAAAGAGCTGGACTAATAATGGTTGTGCTGCTGCTCTGGCTTTGAGACCATTCAGAGAAGAGCTGCATAGTGTCTTCTCATGCTTCCATAAGCTGCAGCTTTGGGGGGGTTATAAGAACCTCATGAGGGGAAGTTCATGGCAAACATGCCTTTGCCCCAATAGTCTGATGTTTCTGGGTGAAGAGGCAGTGGTAAAGGAGTCAGGGAGAGGAGGAGGTGCAGGGAAGAAGGCTGGAGCAAGGTAGGGGTGATGGGTGGGACTGGAGGAGGTCTGGGGCAGAGCAGCAGGGCTGATGCCACTGCCACACAAGTGCAGAACCTGCCACCAGAGTCTCTTTCTAGATACGAAGGAAGACATGGGGACTGGGACAATGGAGCTTTTGGGCTGTGACTTCAGCGTATCAACCATCTTGCCTCTTGCCGTGCCTCTTGTAGGCCTCTGGGTGAAGAGATCTGAAGGGGTAATCAGATACTGCTCATGTTTTTTTTCCAGTTCTGGGGATCAGCAAGAGAATTCATAAGTCCTCTGACACCTGTAAGATTTCAAGTGAATGAATGGTGAAGCCAAATAGTATAAACTGATGTAAGATGCATTGGTGGCTCCTTACTAAATTAGGTGTGCTGTTTCTTTCCCTGCCTGGCACCAGCGGAAGGGTGTTAAGAGGTGTATGACAGAGAAGTGAGTGAAGTCAAATGGTCTTTGCAATCTTCTACAAGCTGACATTTGTTGAGGCCTATGGAAAAGGTTTTGCAGCAGTCGGGGCTGAGGAGTGTACATAAGTTTAAGTGGGTTCATAGACAGGGGAGGTTATTTCTAGACAATACAGATTTCTGAGGATTTAAAGAACCTGGCTACGAGACCCTAAAAGTATGGGCATCCTCAGGCATTGGGACTTTGACTTGAGAGACATGATGGCAGTGTCCACAGTGATGAGTAAGGGCAGGTTCTTGAGCTGTTGGTTTTGAGTTGGACACATTGGAAGTATCAGAGTACTACACCTGAATTGTAAATGATAGACCTGGAGAAAAGTAGATGATCTGAAGTTGTTTGCTATGTAGAAAGAGGGAAAAGAGAAGGCAGAGAGGGCAGAGCTCTGTGCAGTTTCGACCGGCTGGTGTAGGTGGGGGAAGGCTCACGTCAAGGGTGCAACAAGTAGAGCTGAGAGCTGCCACTAAGGACATGACTTCAAGAGAATGAGCTTGCTCAGTTTGCTCAAAATCATTTAGTAGCTCCAAAAAATTAGCAGCACCCACCATCAGGGCTGTTCTGGCTGCTGGTGCAGGTAGGGGCTCTGGAGGGAGGAAATTCCTGATGGTGACTATAGATAACTCTTTCCGTGAGCGTGGTTTAGTGGTGCAGAAGATGATAGTATGGACTTTGGGGGGGGGGGGGGTACTGGGTAAATTACCAGTCCCCAGCAGTGCCAGGAGATCAGAAGGAACCCCTCTAGATCCGTCAGGCCTGGGAGATCAGTCCCCTGCAGTGGACCAGGGACAGACCACAGCCAGAATGCAGCAGCATGGGCTTGGCATTTGTTCCTTGCTGGTGAAGAAGAGCTACCTCTAGTGGGATGTACGGTATAATTACAGTCAGCTCTGCTTCGTTAACTCAACTAGGTTCTTGAAACAAGCCTGGTACAGGGTTAGCCCATTATTATCCCATTCTCTTTCAGAGTAAATGTGAACCTTTTTTTAAGCTTTCTTTCTTGAGGGCTTACCTAGAGACTGAAGTAGCAATTTTGGTCAAGGGTCAAGTACGTTGCTACTGAGCAGAAGGAGTTAAATTATGAATTGTTAAGGGTTGCAATGGAAACCTAGCTTTTAAATGCAGCATTCTCTATTTTCTGTGGTTATTTAATGCTTTTCATTGCTTTGTCTTACTGTGTGTCACCAATTTCCAATGTGACTGCTGTGCAGAGAACATGCATATCCTGAAAGCCAGGTCATATTACAGTCTCCAGTTGCTGAATGCAGTTTCTTTAAGAAGTTAGTTTTTATTTGGGTGCTAATACATCATATACATTCCTAGTATTAATAATTACATAGGATTTTACTTTAATGGTGAATATTAGAAGCAGCTTTTCTGGATAATATGCTCAGTAACATCAGATTATTTATTTTGTGCATACAAAACTTTAATCTCTCCTGCAAACACAAGATAATATTAGGTCCAGGTTCTCATCCTGTTAAGTATCTGCAAACCCACTGATGTAAGTGGAGCTGTCCCACTTGGTGATTAATGATCTCAACCCAGGTTTCTTCTAAAATTCTCCATTAGCTTTTTCAATGAATGTGCACGTGTGCAGCAATAACATTTAAGATAACTTAAATCTGATTCAAATTTGTTTACCCCAAATAACTTAAAAGTCACAGACCATAATTATATCCTTTACAGTCTATATGCCATGCACTCTGAACAGCCATCTTTGCTTGTGGGCAGATACAGCACTATAAAAAGTCTATTCATTAACCTCCTGGTTACTAATGGGCAACAGGAGAGATTTCCACCAGTGTTTGGAGCATTTTACTTGCTATGAGCAGCGGTGACACATCTAGGAGGGTGAGTTACGTGACACTGCCCTCTCCTTCCAAGCAGCCTCTCTGATAGCTTCTTTGGTTGGTTTTGCTATTTGTGGTTCCCTAGATTAATGCCTCAGAATCATTTCAGGCAGTGCAGTTCTCAATACTCAGTGAAAATGTAATCAGGACTCTTGTAACTTAATTCAGTTTGTTGGTTTTTGGTGTGTTTTTTTTCAAAGCTTTAAGCAGTAGCGAGGTTATTTGAGCTGTCTGAAAAGAGATTTGGCTTCCCTGCATGTCCCTGATAACTGCAAAAATATGTTTTAGTAAAAGCAATAACTGCAAAAATATGTTTTAGTAAAAGCATTTACATAAAGTTATGGGGAATTTAATAGGCTTATAGGAAAAGGTGGTGGCAGACTGACTTATTTTATATATGAGTGGAGCCTAACGTGAACTTTTTCTTCCTTCAGTTCTTCCCATACATCCTTCTGCTAGTTGCTATCCTGCTGTATCTACCATGTTTGTTCTGGCGCTTCACTGCAGCACCTCACCTTTCTTCAGACCTGAAATTTATTATGGAAGAACTTGACAAAGCCTATAACAGGGCAATCAAAGCTGCTAACAGCGTCCGTAGCGGGGACGCCAGAGACCCCACTGACTTAATTCCAACTGCTAATGAAAACTTGACACAGAGGTAAGATACTGGGGCTTGGCTTTCTTTGCTCTTTTCCTTAAGCTCTGAACTGATGTGAATTAACAAATAAATTTATAACAAAGGTTTGAATGGTGACCTCACACATTTTTAATTTTTTTTTTAAAGACATCAGAAATCATTACTGTGGGCACTTGGAGCTGGAACTCACAGGTTTCTTTTGTGAAAGAACATATTTGATTAGCTCTTCAGGTTACTAATTACCTGAGGCATCCTGGTTTCTTTGGTTGCTGTACTTGTTAATTAGTTTACCCACTGAGCGTAAGAAAACAAGAGGGGCTACAATCCTCACTTCTCAGTGTTCTTGGCAGTTGCTCACACACTGCGAGGCAGAGCCTGTTACTTGTCTTCTCCTGCCCTTTTACGTCTGGGTCTGTAGAGCTTCTGGTTAAAACAAAAAACAAACAAACAAAAAAAAAAAAAAACCCACAAACAAAAAAAACACCATCAACATCAAACCTACCGCCCCACCCCCGAAAAAAAACAGCAACAACCAAACAACAAAGGCAAAGAAGCTTTTTTTTCTGTTAAGTATAATAGAACTACTGTTGATTTACCCCAGTAAGAGAGAACCCAGTCTTGTGTCTGTTTTAGAGTATTAGGCTTACCTGAAATTTAAGATGGTAGCATCTGATCTGTGATTTTTTTTCTCTCTCTTCCAGTTTGTGGGAAATTTCTGAAAGCCACTTTAAATACCCAATTGTGGAGCAGTACCTGAGGACAAAGAAGAATTCCAAATGCTTAATAATCAAATACATTTTCTGCCGTTTACTCACTCTAGTAATTATTTTCCTTGCGTGCCTCTATCTGGGCTACTACATTAGCCTCTCCTCTTTGAGCGATGAGTTCCTCTGCACCATCAAAACAGGGATCTTAAAGAACGACACAACTGTTCCAGAAGTGGTTCAGTGCAAGCTTATTGCTGTTGGTGTCTTCAAGGTACTCAGCTATATTAACCTGATAGTCTATCTTCTGGTGATGCCACTGGTGGTGTACGCAATGTTTGTTCCCTTCCGGTGGAATTCAGGCATTCTCAAAGTGTATGAAATCCTGCCAACTTTTGATGTTCTGAAACTGAAGTCAAAGTGTTTAGATGACTTAAGCCTTTACCTCCTCTTTCTTGAGGAAAATGTGAGTGAACTTAAATCGTATAAATGCCTCAAAGTGCTAGAGAACATTGCAGTTTCTGAGAAGTTTGATGTCATGCAACTTTTGATAAACCTTGGTACAATTAAGACAGATACTGTAGATGGGAAGCCAGGGACAGCTGTGCCAGAGAAGCCTGAAGAAACACCTGTAGAAGAGCTGGAAAAAGATGCAACAGAGCTACAAGGTAAGGCGGCCTGCACTTTCTTCAAAAAAGAACAAGAAAAACAAAACAAAAAAACCCATATCCAAATCTGATGGTATAAGGAATCCATTAATAATTTAAAAA
The DNA here is from genome assembly GCF_964034855.1 of Anser brachyrhynchus. Taxonomy (NCBI): domain Eukaryota; kingdom Metazoa; phylum Chordata; class Aves; order Anseriformes; family Anatidae; genus Anser; species Anser brachyrhynchus. The sequence continues at coordinate 200,645,227 of NC_137694.1, read as the reverse complement.
GTAATAATTAATCGGGTTGCATCTGGGTGTGTATTCCTACCAAAAATGTTTTAATGTATTCTACAAAGAAATTGACCTGCTTAGACCTTGCTACGTTGTCTGCAATATAACTGCTGTAATTTTATTTACATGCCTGCGTGATGCACTTGGGATAGCAAAAGCTTAGATTAACATAAAAATAAGTCTGATATTCAGAAATGCTGCTGGTGGAGGAACAGAAAATGATGAAAAAGGGGAAGTGGAACTGGGGCCAGTGAATGTGCTCTCGTTCCTTCTTAAGCAGAGAGAAGGGAAGATAGTCTGCAAAGTGATTTTCGCCAAAATGGTCTGAGTCAGGATCTGGATTAGTGTACCTGTTCTCTGAATAGTCCCAAATGAACTTCACAAAGTCCATCACTTGTAGAAGTGGAGATGCTGTAAAACATTTAGTAGCTGACCTTAGTAGGTGAACACCAATGCTGAGGGCAAGTTAAAGAGCAGGAAGACGTGAAATCTTCCTCTTCAATTAACCATGTCCCGTGCTTAATAGAAAAAAAGAAGCATCGTCATTCAGAAGGTAACTACTACTGTGCTTTGGTCAAGCACTTCTGGTAGGCTGAGGCCTGGAGGAGAAGTGAATTTATAAAGCAGGGGAAGTAAGAACAAACACTGAGAATGATTTTATACTGTAGAAGAGACACTTCTGGCAGCCAGCTCTAGAAGAGCAGTTTGGAGTACTCCTGACAGACAATAGTCTTCCTTTTAAATGTGTCCTTTTTGAAAATACAGGTGGGTCAGTTCTGCTAGGAGGATTAGGAGCCCTAGGTGGAGTTGTCTGCTCAACAAGCTGAAAAAGCTAATGGAGAATCTGACTCATTTTTTACGTGAAAGCAGAACTTCTGAGACTATTTTCATTTCACAAAAACACTTCAAAGGTTTTGGGCTCGCTTGTCTTTAGAGCAGAACGAACTCATGCTTGAATCTCTGTTAAAATGTGTTACAGAGAGAAGCTGATGGCTTGATGGCTTTTCACTTTTAAAAGTTTACTTTCTGCTTAGTTTTGACAGACCATGAAGCAAGTGGTCACGTGAGCCCGAGAGAAGATAAAAAACTTCGCCAAAGACTTATTGATTCTTCATGCTGATGCCTTCCAGCCACAGCAGGCAGGAGTTTTGTGCTGCAAGAGGGCTTCTCCTCCGCCTTCGCTGAACACAAGGTGCTGCTCTTCGAGTGCAACTGTCCAGGGAGCCTGGCAACTCCTCAGAGGACAAACTGGTTTACAGCCTATTTGTTGAACAACAGGCATCAGTCACATACCTGAAAAAACATGCTGTAGACTTTCATTATTTAAAAAAAAAAAACAAAAAAAAAAAACAACAAGAACAAAAGAAACACTGTTATGAGTAACAAGTGAAATGCATTGAATGCTGGTGAAGCTGGCATCAGGAAAGAGCACTTTTTTGTACAGGGGTGGGAAATATACTCCCATAAATATCAAAAAGGGTTGGACACATTACATTCTGACATGTTGCTCTACTGGGCACAGTCATCATGGTTCTGGGGTGAAAGTGAGGCATTTGGGGGGCTTTCTGTCCTATGAAAGATTGTTGGTTTTTTTTGTGTGTGTGGTTTGTTTGTTTTTCTGAGTCCGGCTAATCCGTGTACCAGGTGTGGCTGGGCACTGATAGTGGCTGTGTCTTCAAAGGAAGAATAGGGGTTTCTCTGTTCAGCCCAAGATGTCTCGTTGAGTCATCTGAAGAGTGAAGTGTGGGATTATTCTCTTGGCACTGATGGAAAAAGAAACTACAAACAGTATTATTATAAGGGGGTACAGTAGATTTTAGGGATTTTGATTTTTCTAAGTATTCATAAAATAAAAATGTCAACATTTTTTATACAAAATGATATGTAAGCTAAATGTTAGGCTAATTTCTATTTGGCAGTTGTTTTGGTCTTAGTGACTAATGTATCCTTCTTGGAGTTTGGACTGAAGATCAGAGAAATTGGTTCCATTTTTGTAATTGTCTTTAGAAGTTCTTTTTTATGTTTGTACGTTTGGAATGTGTTTCATTGTGTTTGTAGCATCAGATGCAATATTAGTCATGCTGTTTTCGGAAACCAGCTTGAGAGGACAGTCTTATTTGTGCTAGTGTAGCATCCGAGTGCCTCAGCACAGCTAAGCACCCAGTAGCCAACGTGACATGGACGTGGATATAAAGAAATGTTCTCCCCACACACCATGCGACTGAATTTCAATTGAAGATATGATGCTGAAGTCGGTTGGGACAGACATAGGAAGGGGAATGTTTGTAAAGTAGAAAATTGTCCCACTTTGTTATTGTATGGTTTGGGGAATGTAGCATTTGTCCCATCCTATCCAGAACCTCTACCTTCTGTTAACATTAAAGTGACCTCTGTCCTGAATTTTAGATACCAGGTTAGGTGAGTGGGAGTTTAATTGCCACAGTGGCAGTGTGTATCTTCCATAAATGTTATATGCTCCCTTGCTTTTCTCTGTTGTCTGTGATACTGTAACTGAAATGTCTCGTCTGTCACCTCTTCCAGGTTATCTTTGTAGGCTAAGTGGTACCTCTGTTTTAGCTAGGCGAGCCTTCTGTTTTCCAGTTCATCTGTGTCATCTGCTGGCTTGTTCCTGCCTGTTAGTGTCCTCCGTGCTGCTGAGAATGGGGGGAAAAAGAAGTAGTTGGCGTTACAGCCTTTGCACTGAGCTGGTTATGTGCTGCGGCAGATTTCAAAGAGATAATGCACCTACTTCAATTGGGCTGCTGCTGTTAGACAAGTGGATCCCTAAGTGCTGCCATGATACACGTTGTGCTGCTTTTACAAGAACACTTTGGTTATTGTATGATTTTCAGCTAAGACAAGCCTTACTTAAAAGAAAGTCTTAATGCCATTCTATTGCATTACCAGTGAGCAGCAGGGTTTATGTTGGTCTGAGCTGCTGTGTTGTACTGCATACTTCTCCCACACACCTATAGCCACTCTGACCTTTTCTAGATCTCTCAGCTGTGCTGGTGCCCTTTATCTGTAGGTAAAGCAGATGCACTACTCTGGTTTGGTATGGTACATGGATTACATGGACATGTAATCTGACATGGATTTGCACAACCAGATCCAGCCACGTAATTCTTACTCTTAAGGACTGTCTCATGGGAGCAGCTTCCCTAAAGCTCCCTGATGTGACTGAACTCTTGATAAACCTTTGTGTTTCACAGAGACAAGTGTGCAAATACTCCTGAAAGACTAAGCCAAGCCCCTTCCCTTGGGTGGCATGGCCGTGAGCTGTTGGCCACCCTCTGCTGATTCCAGTGCAAACACTCCCGGGCTGTTGTTCGGTGAAACTTGTTTGGTTGTCTTCACGTGCTGTGCGTGTTTTCAACAAGGAGCTGTAGTGCAATACTAAGATTTTGTGATGTGGGTGTGTTAGAACTGTTTGATGTAAATAATGAGTTTGTAGTCTTTAAAATTCAAAGCTCCTTCAAGTAATATGTTCATGTTTCGTGTTGGATCTGAACCTTACCTTTTACTAATTCCCTTTTTGTATTTAAAAATATGACTTGCTGCGGTGAGTCTTTTGATGTCTTCTAAAGTGTTCAATAAAGCATGTATCAATTCTTGGTTATTTAAATAAAACTAACTTCTGAACTACAACAGTGTAAGTGACTGGGGGTTCCAGGAACAGCCACGTGTTGACATCTGAAAAACCTCAGTGCAGGAAATGCAGCCTGATGTTAAAACCTGGGCGAACTCTTTACACAGTGGTTAAAATTGTGTTCATTTATTATTTGTTCTCATAATTAATTCATCTTGCTCTGACAGTTCTGGTTCAAAATTTATTTAACCTTCAAAAACTGTTGAGAAAACATCAACACATGAAAGATAGCCCATCTAGCAATTTACTGTCAAAAATACGGCCACAGTCTCAGCACATTTGAGCTCTTCAGCTGTATCTTGCTGTTTTAAGATGTATTACAGCAACTGCCCGGCTCAGTTCTACTTTTATTGTAGTAGAACTGCTCCTGCCTTATTTTGCCCTTTCAGAAAGATGAGCTAAATTCCAATTTAAGAAATAAGGAAAGGGTCCATCTTTAGCCTGATTATCACTACACACTTTCTACAAACAATTATATCCATCTGCCTTTTTTTAAATACTTACTTTTTAAAGTAAGTAAAGTGGCAGTGTTGAGATTCAGGTTTGCTTTGTGCCATCCTTTGAGCCTTCTCCTCTCCATCACTTTGATATTAATATTTCTCCAAATGTGGGAGAGTAGCAACTAGCTCCTCTGCATGCTCTTGCCTTGTAACACCACTCAATAGCTCTTAGCTACCTGGTGAGTTTTAAAACTTGTAAAATAAGATGCATTGCACAGGGAAAGAGTAAAAGTGCTTATTCTAGTAGCAGATGGTGTGCCTCTAAAAGCAGCTGTGCCCCACAGCCTTTCTTCCTCTGGATGCTACCAGTCACTTCCAGAACGAAGGGTGGGTTTTAGGTCCGTGTGTTGTTTCACCGAGTGGTGGGTGATTTTTCCGTAGGACTGGTTTTAGTAAAGTTTTGATACCAAATTCAGGTCCAGACCTAGAGCATGATTTAATGAGCTTGTGAGCAAAGGATGTCCTGGCTGTGCTGTGTGACCATGAAGATAGAAATCAAGCAGGTCGTGAGTGGTTTTCTGAAGACTGAGGTGGTAAAGAGGGCTTTAACCCCACCACCACCACAGTCTGCTCTGTACAGTGGCTTCTGTGTGAGTTACAACTTTCTAAGAAGGAAGCCACTCAGTCTAAATCTTTATTTTTAAATAATGAATGTCATATAACTGATAAGAATAATTTCTACTGTCATGCACTGTGGACTAATTAGTTATCTAACCTTATCATGCCTGCATCAACTAGACTTCCTCATCAGTATGTGCAAGCCATAGGAAGCCTCATTGCTATTCTTGGCTGAGTCCTCGTTAAGAAATCTATTATGATTTCATGATCTAGGGTACTGATTGGGTTTTGAGGTCTCCTGAAGGGAAAATGGCATCAGAGCGACCCACAGCCATGCACTCTAGAAAGGTCAGATAGTGATAGGACAAGGGGAAATGGTTTAAAACTGAAAGAGGGGAGATTTAAATTGGATGTTAGGAGGAAATTCTTCCCTCAGAGGGCGGTGAGGCCCTGGCCCAGGCTGCCCAGAGAAGCTGTGGATGCCCCATCCCTGGAGGTGCTCAAGGCCAGGCTGGATGGGGCTTTGGGCAACCTGGTGTGGTGGGAGGTGTCCCTGCCCATGGCAGGGAGGTGGAATTAGATGGGCTTTAAGGTCCCTTCCAACCCAAGCCATGCTGTGGTTCTATGGCAGCTGGTAAGCACCTGTTGGCACGGCTCAGCACCACCACCCTGGCCATGAGCTGGGTGTGGATGGAGGATTCACAAGGGCATCAAGATGTGCGCAGTGGTGCGGGAAGGCTGTGCCACAGGGACACGCAGGAGGGTGCCGAGTTAGATCACTGGTTTCTAAATGCTGTGTTGAGCTTTGTGCATATGTCCCAAGGAAGTGAATGCACTGTGTTAACACCTGCTTGGAAATCTAGAACTAGCCTTTTTGGTGACTGTGTAAGCCAGTTGTGTGGCCCCAAAGGATGAGAGAGGACTAAGGAACACACTGGAGAAGTCTTATGCAGATGCTTTATCCCATCCTAAGTCATCGCAACTCACAACCTGTACAACACTCTTGTACTTCCATGGTGAAACTGTCCCTTCTCTGTCAAACTTCACAGGCATCTACAGTTGAATTGCCCTTCCCTGAATTGGTGTAAGGGATTTTAATTACATTTTATGATCTACCTTGATCCATGGGAACTGTATATTTTATACTCTTCTAATAATGCTGCTTAAGAAATCTCTGTGAACTCTACATAAAAAGCATTTCCACTGAAGGGCTTCTGCTCTCATAGAAGTGCAATATATTCTAATGTACCTAAGGAAATTAGAGATAGCTTGAACCTTTCATAAACCAACAAGGATTTTGTCAGCCTGCCTTTCAGGTTTTGTTCTGCAGCTAGGCTTGTTCTGTAGGCTTGGGTTTTAAGGCTCAGCCTTGTGCAACTTGCTTCTAACCCGTGGATCAAAGCATGCACCAATTACTGTGTTTTAAAAGATAGGGGAAGTATTATATCTATCTTAAGGAAGCTTGTAATTCGGCTTTTAATGAAGTTCAGAGTATATTCCCCTCAGTGAATGGTTGTCATCACTACACAAGTGTTTTCATGTGGGTATGACATTGCTCTGGGAACCAGATTATTGCAAACAGAACAAAAGCAGATGAAAGAAATCAACAGAAGTGCTTCCAGAGGCTTTGGTGTGCTCAGGAGTATCTTGCTGTGCTATGGTTTGTGTTGAAATCCCTGGAATACTCCTGGAATAAGAATTAAAATGCTAGGAGGAGCACAGGGTAACCCTCATGCTGTCTGTGAAATCAGCCAAAGAATTAGACTTTTTCAGGAAATCTCTTTGTACTTGGAGGTTTGAAAAGGTCCAGGGCGTGGGTTTTTATTTGAAGGGCGTAGGAAATTTCAAAATAAATAATAATTTAAAAACGAAAAACCACAATAGTTAAACTTGTTACCTACTGAAGAATAAAGTCTCATATTTAAATGTACAGGATCACTATAATTCGGAACTAAAATCATCTCCCCTTTCAGAGATGTTATTTTTCATTTCATCTTGATCTTTAAAATTCCACACACAAAAAAAAATTATCTGTTCATCTACTTGAAGCAAGAAATCCTAACGAAAAACTGTACATTTTTCTCAGGTGAAGAGTCCCGGTTGTTGGCGTGGGAGAGCTGCCTATTTACTCAGTTCATGGGATGGGATTATTTCAGCAATCTGTACCTTCTCCTGCACATGTCCATATCAGACTATGTCAGATTGTTCATTTATTAATAAATATTTTGTGCATTTTATTAATACATATTTTTGTGTAATAAATATAAGTGCTATTAGTCAAGCTGGCATTCACTCCTAGTACTTCAACAAGCTGTGGTGGAGCCTGATTTTATTAATAAATGGACAACCTGACATTGTCTGTATTTTAAGACAGCTGTCCATTAAAACTTGTCTGTGGAGAGAGGGATGATTTATCTTTAGATAAACATCTTTCTTGCAGAAGACATAAGGACAATCAGGATTAAAGCCCATCCATCCTGGTGTCCCCTTTTCTCACAGCAGTCAACAGCAGCTACTTAGGGGACAACACTAGGCATAGGCCAAGCAGTCGTAGGTGATGGCCAAGCATATCGTCATACTTTCCCAGAATAGTGTCATCACATTGTTCAGGGACTTTCTGAAGACAGCATCTTTTATTAAACCTTTGTATGTGACAATTGGTTGTGGATTTTACTTCCAGTAATTTCTCCAGCTGCTTTTGGAACCTATGAAAACTTTCAACACCTGTGATTCCTACCAGCAAGGCGCTCCGCAGCTTAATTAAATGTGCAAAGAACTGTCTATCTCCTCTGGTGATTTTAGACCAACAGTTAGCATCTTAAAAGTTTGATGTGATGGGTTTTGAAGGTTTCTTTCCAGTCTGTGCCGTTCTTTTTTCTATTGTTTTATGGTCTCGGTGTCCTCAGCTAAAATTGCTCGGCTCCAATTTCTATAATTCCAAGTCAGCAGCACGAAGGAAATCAGCTGCTGAGGTGACCTTTCTTCATCCTTTAGTATCCCAGAACATGCTACTCTGATACTTGCAGGTACTTTCTTCCACCAAGAGTCTCTTGCACCTTTGCATTGACTAAGCCCAGCTGACACAGCTACGCTAGCTCAGACTATCTCAGCTGAAAAATGTACTGGGTTATCTCTCTGTGGTTGTTTGATTATAACCCACTGCTGAAACTCCCTCAGGTGAAATTTCTAAGAGTCAAGGATCAATATTTCTGCAGTAGGTTTACTAAATATTTGAACTTAATTTTATGGAAAATGCACCTATTCCCATAGATTTTTAAATTAAAGCTGAAATTCAAGAAAAGATTTGTAGTTCTGACAGGGAATTATGGGCAGAAATCAGAGCTGTTTGGCGCTATTTTAGCTTGAAGTCCTGTAAATGCTCACGTTTGTGATTCCAGCCTTCTCTGAAAACAGACAATGTGGATTTTGTTACTAATTGGAGAAGGACTCTGTCTGTTTTGTTTAATTTTATGAACTCTCCAGGGCTTCTCAATGTACACACTGTGCATAGTCACACCAGCTACCAAAAAACACAGCCAAGCATGTCTAGAGCTGAATGTGAACCAGTGGAAATTTAGGATTTAGATGTAGGAAAGCATTGGAATGATTAGTATTTCTAGACATTTTTTTCAGACTTTTACACTATTCAGGTCCTCTCAAAGAAAACACATTGAAGAAGCAGTTCATTACAGAGCATACAAGTTAGGTGGTGACATAGGGATGGGATTTGGGAACTTTGGAAGTAGCAATTTTGTCCAAGAGTGGTGGGGTTTGAGGGCAGTAGAGGATATTTGCCAGGCTGAAGCATGAGGTTTTAGTAACCACTGATTACCCAAACCACAGGCTGGCTAAACCCAAATTCTTTTATTATTGTTATTATTATTAATTTTTATTCTTTAGTAGCATTTTGTGGGTATGACTCTGTAGTCTACCTGCTGTTTTCTACAACAGACCAGGTTTGCTGCCACATTTCTGAATGGGACAGAAATTGTTCTAGGTAGCAATAACTCCTGCATGCTTGAGAGAGGAGGGAGATTAAAGAATTATATAATTTCTCAGATTTAACAGACACTGTTTCTTCAGTAAGCAGCAGATGTAGGCAGAGGACTAAATGAAGAACTCGCTTCTTCAGAAAACAACCTAATAAAATCAGTAAGTGGAGGGGTACGTGAACGTGCCCGTGGTCAGGTTATCTGGCATTATATTATTTTAAAGAGTCGTAGCATCTGATTATATCAGCTCTCCCAGCTCAGCTGGCCAAAGAAGTCCTGTGAGTACAGAACAGGTACATGGAATCTTTTTTATTTTATTAAGAAATCAAATGATTATGGCAGTAGCTTGAGTTATTGGGCTATTGTTGCCTGTCTTGCTACAAACTTTCAGTGTGTCTTGCATAATCGTGGTGACTCGGATCCCTTCACTAAAATGTGACTAATAGTGCTTCCTACTTTTACTTGGTGTGGGAAAAAGAGATACAGTGAGTATTGTGACCAATTAAAATGCAAGAGTATGAGGACAATGAAGAAACTTAGAGTAACTTCTTATCCTTCCTAGCAGTTTCACTGGGAGGCCAAAGATAGATGCTAACGTGAATTCTGCATGACCAGATTTGTAAACTGTCCTTTCCCTAGTAAGTGCTACTAATGAATGGATGTCAGCATTCCCACAAACTAATCGTAGCATCTATCAGCAATGTAGTGTTCATGATCAAGAAGCCCTTGTATGACAAAGCCTGTTATAAGACTTCTTCACGGTGAGGGTGACGGAGCACTGGGACAGGCTGCCCAGGGAGGTTGTGGAGTCTCCTTCTCTGGAGATATTCAAGGCCCGTCTGGACGCCTGCCTGGGCAGCCTGCTCTAGGGATCCTGCTTTGGCAGGGGGGTTGGACCCGATGATCTCTGGAGGTCCCTTCCAACCCCTACAATTCTGTGATTCTGCAGTTCTGTGATATGCAATGCATAATGACAAACACAGCCACAGAAAATGCTTCCCACAAATGTTACATCTTTTCAGACCTGCAGCACTTCTTTTCTTCTCCTGACGTGCGTCTATAAAGCCCTTATCCTCCTCTTTAGCAGCTATGCAATAGCTGCCCCCTGGATTTTGAGGTACTTTCCAAAGGCTGACCAAGCAATATGATCCAGTTTTCTTGATGGAGGAAGAGTTTAAGTGAAGGGTCTACAGGAGTAAGGTTAACTAGGAAGAGTGGGGCCCCTGCATGCCTGTCCTGTGATCTGCTATGATTTTAGTACAGTACTCCAGTTAACTAAGAGAGTACAGTCAAGACTAATGAGAAGTCCTGTGCTTTACCTCAGGAGGAGGCAAAACTCCATTTCTCCTGCCTATTTGGTCCTCCTATATGCTAAAACGAAAGTCTGTGTTTTTAAGATAATTTTCTGTGATTATGTGCTGCTTAACTTGATCGTTGTTGCTGCTAATGAATTTGGATATTCTTGGGGAGTAGACCATTTCTGTGATGTACTCCTACTACGGTTAAACCAAGACAGCTTCCACCTTTTTGAGGCCACTAGATGAGGAAATTACAAGTTCCACAAGGAAAATTGTGACGGGATTTGATTAACATGCTGATGTGCTCGGTCCTTTATCAACATTTTGCAGCATGTTGTAACCAGCATCTGCACTGCATGCAGGCTGGCACATAGGCTTCCTGCACACCTATGCTTTGCAAAACCACCCCTGATCCACAGAAGCAAGTGGAGGTTTAGGTGAATAAAGTAATGCTCAGAGAGAAGTGACAGCTTCTGTCCTGCTGCTCAAGCCTGCAGCACAGCTCAGTGAAGGCAGAGATGAGTCAGTGTCGTGGCAGGGGGGAAGAATTAGTGCTGTCTCTTTGGAGTAAACTTTTCCAGAAATCTTTTCTTTGAGCCCTACTTTATACAGTATACCTTAGAGTGACACAAAAGAAAATCTAGCTGTCTGATAGGCATAATTTGCGTTTCCTGGCTTTCTCTCCTGTAGGGTGCAAGGCTGAAAGCTCTGGAAGAAATTTGCAAAAGAACAGAGACTTCCCTTCTTGTATGTCAAGGTGTTCCCAAAAGCTTCATTCCACTTCTTTGGTAACAAAAGCTAGGAGAATCTTTTACTGCCCATTCTGACTCTGCCCTGTGCGTGGATTGGCATACAGAAGGACTTCCAGTTAAAATTAATTAATTAATTAAATGTTATGTTCCCTGTTCGTGCTCAGTCCCAGGTCCCTGCCTGTCTGAGCCCTTCCCAGGCCCTACATCTGCCTCATCAGACCCCTTAGACTGCACTCTCCATACAGGCCAGAAGAACCTGGAATACAATGGTCATTCATGTAAATCTTTCCTTCCTGGCCAGGGCTGTTGCCCTGCAGAGAACAGCTCTTTGTCCCCACCCTCTGGGTTGGACAGGGCTGGATTGTCCCAGGCTGACTATCAGGAGAGATCACCCCAAAGTTTGTCATATACTCTTTGGTCTTGTCCATAAAAGAAGTACCTTCTCTGAACCCAAAGTATCCTCACCTGTAGCTGCATATAGCACACCTCTCAAATGAACCTTACAAAGACCACTGGAACCAGCATTAGGTAAGACTGTTCACTTACAGCATCAAAGAAAACCTTGGTGTACAAACTGATGTCTTTGAGAGGGGGGCCAAAGAATGCCTTCAGCTCCTCCAACATTTTTGCTAGTGTTGCTAAACAGTTACCCATGATCTCCTGTTGGACAAGAGCTTGATAACCACAAAACCAGAGCGAATGAGCAGAAATCTTGCTTTCTTAGAAAATCATGCTTTATTGAATCTTAGCACCATCTCAGGTCTCTATGCTTTTCTGTAATGTTGCCTGAAAGGGAAAAACAAACAAACAAACAAACAAACAAAAAACAACAACAACAAAACGCAGAAAGTTCACATCTACCTGTATGCACACATCTAGGTCTCTTCAGGTCACCGCCCTCTCCCTGAGCTGCCAGAGAGAGAAACTTTCCATACAAGAGAGCAATTTTTAAAGACATTTTGCCAAAGAAAAAACCCACATCTTCTTGAATTCAGAGAAGACAAGGTTGCCTGGGTCATGCTCATGTCCCTTGAAGTTAATGTTACTGAGCTGCTGATGTACAAAAGAGGAGATGATAGCCAGCTGGAGAACAATAAAGGAGGCTGGGGAGGTATTCTGGCACACTTCTACTTGAAAAGCTTAAATTATTCTCCCCATTACTTCAAAGGTGAAATTAGGTATAGATTCAGGAATGGGCGTAGTGTAACAGCTGTGTTTTTAAGTCTTTTAAAAAGATCATACTTTTCTTGTGCTCAGGAGAGTCAGGGAAGCAAACCACGAAAATCTATGGGGGAAAAAAAATCCTTTGCTAGGTTTGAGCAAAGTGGCTGTAATAGAGACAGAGGAATGGAGAACTGGCTTGGAATGAAAACCCCAAACTGTTGCTGATCAGACTCATTTCCAGGCATCCTAAATGCAAGATGCACTTGCCCTTTTCTCCCTGTCTCAGATTCAGTGAATGAATTCCTTGGTTTGCTGTGCTTGTGCGTATGGCTTTTGCTTTACGTAGCGAGCTGTCTTTATCTCAACCCATGAGTTCTTGTGCTTTTTAACGTTATGATTCTCTCCCCCATCCCACCTGGGGAGAGTGAGAGAGTGCTGTGTGGTAAATTTATTGCTTTTGAACACTGACCTTCTGTGAACCAGATAGAGCAGAACATCATGAAAAATTACCCTGTAATCCCACACATGAATGTTGTGTCATGCTGGGAAAGCAAAAGAGCAAAATGGTAGTTTTACTTTGTTACATTACTGTTCTTTTAAAAGCTGTGTGTTTATTATAATGCTGCATAGAGTTAATTTTCTGTCAGTGTCAGAGAAATATTGACTCCAGGGAAACATATTAGGAACAATGTTCACTTTCCAGCCTTGGGTTGAAGTAATGGAGAACTAAAGTTCAGTCAGGCTACAGTTGCCAAAAAGGTATTTGAATTTTAAGTTCCTATAAGAAAAATTTCTGAAGACTTTAATCCATGAGCTTTTACTTAAAACACATCAGGATTTTTATAGATTCAGCCAGCTTAGGTATATGTTTCAATAATGAAACAAAACACCTTGGTTTTAAAAATCCACATATTTAAGACATTTTCAAAATTATGTAAAAACTGGAAACAGAAAGTGAAAGGTGATTTTTATTCTTTATGAGACAAATTAGCTGATGATTAACTGATGATCTGCTGAAACAAGTCCAGAGAGCTCCAAGGCTGACTGGTCTGGAGAAGCATGACTTCAGGTTATGAGGTTCTACAAGGTGGAGAAACTTACTGGGAGGAGAGGAAAGGTCTGTATGCAGAGCATTCAAATAATACCTCATGCCTTTGGATTTGCTTTCCTTCCTGCAGATAGATGCTTCTGGTGACTGTTGGCCCTCTCCAAGAGAAAATGTTGCTTAAAGTAACATAGTACAAAACAAAACTCACCTGCCAGTGGTTTGGGATCGATGGCAGCTGAGCCTGCAGAGTCTTTATAGGCACTGCATGCAAACACTGTGCCCTTGACTGAAAAACCCCATAGCACTACTTCAGTGGTGCAGGAGAGCTGGAAGGTGATTTTTTCTGTTGAAGGATATCAACAATATCTTTGGCTTCATAGCTTGATACAGAAGCTAAAAACTCTTCTTTGAACATCTGCACCATCATGGCTTTTACACTATGTACAATTTTTATATAATTGTACGATTTTTATACAATCTTGACATTAATTTAGCTGTTATTTCGTAACGGATTTCTCTGAGTGTCTCAAGGGTTGCTATCCTCCCACTCAAATGTTTTTTTTTATTATTATTCTAACATTGCCCTGGGAAGTGACTAATTGTTACTCACCTCTCAGGAAATTATTTGGCTTGGCAAGCGTGCTGCTGGTGGAGTTACTTGATCTAGCTCGTGCAGTGATGAGACACCAAGACTATAATATCTGCAAACACAATTGCTGGTGTTAAGGCTGTCCAAAATCCTGCTCTCCCTTTAGTTATTTCTCTCAGATTTCCGCTAGGAAAAGATGCTCTTTGGGGAAGAACTGAGCAGGTTTCAGTGTGAGTCAGAATTTGGGAAGTGAAGTGCTCTTTTTAGAGGAACATAATGGCAAGGATGACACTGTATAGCTTGCGGAGGCAGAGATCTTCTGGACATCATTGCACATGTAAGGCAATCACATCGTAGTCAACTGGATGGCTGACAGAAAAGTTATCAAAGCATTAGAATGGATTTTGGCTGTTTTTTCCTCATAATGGCATATTTGATTGAATGTACTAAAATACAAGTACAGCAGGATGTAAAATACTAGCAGTAATAACTGCTCCAATGGGCTTTCTCCAAGGCAAATTCTGGGCAAGCTTCCTCACTTGAGGAACGACTCCCAAAAGGCAGTGGGGATGAAACCATACCAACTTGGTTCCCACCACCTGTGCATCCCTCCAACATACCCCATCAGTTTTACCTCTTCAGAGGCCCTGCTGGCAGGCTTCTAGGACATCCAGTACCTGTCCTTAGCTTCACGTTATTGAAAACTACTCTGGCAACCCCCTCACATTACAGTGTTTTGAACTGAAAAGCATACAGAAATATAAATTATGTTTTAGGGTCACAGAGACATCCTCAGAGGTCCAGAGTCAAGTGCTATGTACCATCACACGTCTAGATGGAGCTAGCCCTACACACTGTGGAAACGAGGGAGTTCACTCCTCAGAACGGGGAACTGTTTGTAGGCCTTCAGCTACTGAGCTGGATGAATAAACCTATGTCGTCCTGAATGGCCCTGCACGCAAAATACAGCCTGCAGAAAAGAGACACCTAAGAGGTGGCTGACAGACTGATCAGAAGGAAGTAAAACTGTCCGTGTGTTTGTTTGGTAGACAAAAGCGAACCAGTGCAGCCAGCAGGGCTAGGGAGGTGATCATCCCTCTGTACGCAGCACTGGTGAGGCCGCACCGTGAGTACTGTGTTCAGCTTTGGGTACCTCACCACAAGAAGGACATCAAGGCCCTGGAGCGTGTCCAGAGAAGGGCTACGAAGCTGGTGAAGGGCCTGGAGGACAAGTCCTGTGAGGAGCGGCTGAGGGAACTGGGGGTGTTCAGTCTGGAGGAGGCTGAGGGGGAGACCTTATTGCTCTCTACAGGTACTTGAAAGGAGATTGCAGTGAGGAGGGTGTCGGTCTCCTCTCAGGTGACAAGTGACAGAAAGTGAGGAAACAGCCTCAAGTTGCACCAGGGGAAGTTTAGACTGGATGCCAGAAGGAATTTCTTCATGAAAAGGGTTGTTAGGCATTGGAATGGGCTGCCCAGGAAGGTGGTGGAGTTCCCATCCCCTGAGGTATTTAAGAGACTTGTGGAGGTGGCATGGTTTAGCAGTGGACTTGATAATATTAGAGGTCTTTTCCAACCTTAATGATTCCATTACTCTATTCTATGATATTATAAAGACAGTTTTTCTTCCGGTCAGGACATTGTGGTGATGACCAGATTCATCCCAGCCTCTCTAAGGATCATCAAAATGCTTTGAGCCTCAGGCAGAAGCTGGGAGGTTTACTCTATCCGTGACTCACAGAAAGCCCTTCAAGCCTGCAAACCAAGAGGACAGGCTGTGGGGGACACATTTCCCAGGAGAAGAAATGGTGGACTAAGGAATCCTCCTGGTTCAGTTTCTCTAGTGACAGCCCAAACCTGCTCTCTCTAAAACCAAAGACTTCAGAGCAGCTGGCTCAGGCTCCAGAGAACGTGTCAAATCTCTTGAAGAAGTGGTGATATGAAGTGAATCTTTATGTTATCCAAGGTGCTTAAAGCAGAGCAGTAGCACAAGGAAGGATCTAATAGTGAAGTGACTGGCATACGTGAGTGAGCAAAACAAGGGGATGCTGCAACCCACAGCCTGAAATCCAAACTCTACAGACCTGTTGGTTTAGCTTAGAGATCTTTTTGCCGTCCTACACTTTAGCATAAAACACAACCCAGAGGTCAACAGGATCTAAGTGTGGGCATCTGGAGGAGCAGAGCCTCCCCCTGCCACCCCATGTCCTCCATCCACCCACTCTGTTGTGCCCCTGGAAGGAGCATGAGCTGCCTTCTGCTGGGCTTCAACATCAGGGCAATGGGGACAGGGAATGTGGGGCAGAACTTTGTCTTCATCCTGAATCAGTGATAAAAGAAAGATGGGGAAATAAGAGAGAAAGCTACAAGAGAGTAAACTCTGAGTTGTCTAGGACCAAGCCCAGACAGCTTTTGAAGGTCTCACTCTTTGGAGGTCTTCCAAAGCCATCTGGACATGGTCCTGGGCAAGCTGCTCTGGGTGGCCTTGCGTGATCAGGGGTTGGACCAGATGGACCCAGAGGTCCCTTCTGACCTCAACCACCCCGTGATGCTGTGAGTCATGATGTACCAGGCACAGGGGCTTTGGGAAGGTACCAGCTGTCCCAGGCTGTGACAAGTTCTCCCAGCCAGGCCTCTGAGAGCTGTTACAGTGTGGCTGTGCCTTGGCTGGCGCAAACCACTGCAGCTTGGTGGCTTTGCTACAAGGCTGGCAGACTGCGTCAGCAGCGGAGCTGGCTGCGCTCACCGGCACTCGAGAGGTTTATGAATAAGTCAGCCCTGAATAACAGGCAGTCTCCTGGGGAACTGCTCTTCTAAGGCTTTATCTGCGTGTCCAGAGACAGTTTCCAGGTTGGTCTAATTAGAGGTATCAGACATTTCTGAGGCTCTGGGAACACATTTCTTCTAGCTGTCAGCTTGCAGTAGGAGCTCGATGCTTCTTCTAAGTCCACTGCAGCCTAATGGCAGTGGGAATACCTGTCCACAGCTGTGTCATTGCTGTGCTTGAAGCACACAAATGACTACAGAAAGCAGAGCTGAAACTCATCTGGAAAGTCCACGCGTGGGTTGTGGCTCAGTGCCGTGCAGATGTATCTACTCACGTCTAGGAGCTGTACAGCTTCGTTCAGCTCATGCTGAGCTCAGCGTGAGCCCCTGTCTCAATAACTTCACTGCACAAAGGCAGCCTGCAAATCGGAGTGAGCTGGGAAGTCTCTGCTTTCACAAAATGCCAGTTCTTAGCTGGCAAAGATGTCAGGCTATCACACTGTGGTCTGTTGATGACATTTATGCAGGACATAGCCAAACTGTTTTAATCGTGGTCTATCCAAACTACATCAAAAAACATCTTGGAGTTTCAATATGCAAATGTTGAAGACCCTCAACAATCATAAAATCACAGAAACATTATGCTTGGAAAAGACCTTCGAGATCATCTGGTCCAACCATCACCCTACTACCAATGTCACCCACTAAACCATGTTCCGGTGCCCCAGGTCCAACCTTTCCTTGGCTACTAAGATGGTGAAGGGACTAGAGGGGAAGACATATGAGGAGTGGCTGAGGTCACTTGGACTGTTCAGCCTGGAAAAGAGGAGTCTGAGCAGAGACCTCATCGCGGTCTACAGCTTCCTCACGAGGGGGAGTGGAGAGGCAGGTGAACTATTCTCCTAAATCACCAGTGACAGGACCTGCAGAAACAGTGTCAAGCTGAGGCAGGGGAGGTTTAGGCTGGACATCAGGAAGAGGTTCTTCACTGAGAGGGTGGTTGTGCACTGGAACAGGCTCCCCAGGGAAGCAGTCACTGCACCAAGCTTGTTGGAGTTTAAGAAGCGATTGGACTGTGCACTTAGTCATATGGTCTGAATTTTTGGGTAGACCTGTGTGGTGCCAGGAGTAGGGCTCGATGATCCTTATGGGTCCCTTCCAACTCGGGATATTCTATGATTCTATGATTTCCTTGAACACCCCCAGGGATGGTGACTTGACCGCCTCCCTAGGTAACCCGCTCCAATGCCTGACTGCTCTTTCTGAGAAGAAATGTCTCCTAATTGTTTTAATTGTTGGAGAGTAGTGCTCTTTGTTCAATTCTTTGTTTTAATTGTTGAAGAGTAGGGGCATGAAGTTTCCCTTTCTCCACTCACCAGTGACATCACTGCCAGGACTTTTCAACTATGATGGAGAGAGGCTTGGCACCTGCATCAGCCAGTTCCCTCAGGACCCTGGGATTCATGTCATCAGGTCCCATGGACTTGTACCTGTTTAGACTCATCAGGTGGTCTTGAGCCTGCTCTTCACTTACAGTGGCTGGGACTTTGATCCTCCAGCCTCCATCTACAGGTTCAGGGAAATGAAAGACTTGGGAAGCCCATCTACCAGTGCAGACGGAGGCAAAGAAATTGTTGAGTACCTCAGCCTTCTCCATGTCTGTCGTTGCCAATTACTCAGATATAGAAACTCACTCCTAGGATAAGAAATTAGCCACCTATAATAGCTTACACACTACTATTTTCACCACTCAGTCTATTTTCACAAATGTTAAAGGTGCATGGTGGCCCCTGGGGACTCCTCCTGTCACCCCAGTGCAGCAGCGCAAAGGAAACTGGGTCCTCTCTTGTGCTCTTCCTCGAGGCTCTGTGCAGAAGGGATGCTACCTCTCACACAAGGGCTGGGGGATGGGAAAGAAGCACTCACACAACCCCTGAGAATTGGCAACAGAGTTCTTTATCGCCGGGACATCTTGCAGGTGAGCCTCCGTGGTGTTTGGTGGCTCCAAGCTAATGCTTGGTAAGGAGCCTGAGTGATGACGAGTAAGGACCTCGCCAGGCCCTGCTGCGACGCTGTTGGTGCGCTCTGATGGCAGAGAGCGAAGACATGCCGGGGTAGTTGCAAGTCTGATCTGGCCGAGGTGGATCCACTTCCATCGGTTCCTCCACATCAGCTGGTGGATCCACCTCCATGGGCGCCATGCTGTTTGGCAGAAGGACAAGCCAGTCCTTGCCCGGGACTGCCCAAACGGGATGCCTTCCATGTGGCATGTTTTCAGGCCAGGGTGCCACACCAGGGGGTCATCCAGTTGCACACCTTTGTCCCCACTGTCCGGTTGATTTTCATTTGTGGGTCCAACGCTGCCGCCTGTTTTACGGCCATGGCTGGGTCCCATACTGCATTCCGGATTATGGGCATGCCTCTGCTCCCCACGGCTGTCTGCCTGACACTCCTGCCTTCGCTCCATGCCACCATTGTGCCACTGGTTAGGCCCAGGCCCCCCGTGGCTGTATGGCTGAGGGGGCGGCCTGTTCCCCACATCGTTGCGGTGCCAGTGGTACCGCCTGTGTGTGTCTGTGGGCTGCGCGCCACAGGTCCCTCGGGCACTGGTGTCTCTTGTGCCGCAAGCTCTATTCCTCTGCCCATGACACATCTCCTTGTTAGGTGCACTCCTTCTCGGTGTTTCCTTGGACTGCATTGCTGTCCTCTCACACCGAGAAGGGCTGCCGCTCGCCTTGCTGCTTCGGCTCTTCTTCCTGCAGCACAAGCCAGCTGTCAGAGTGCCTAGAAGCTCAGCGAGTGGTGGGCCAGCTGCAGGGGTCCTGTTTTATAGGGCTCAGAGAAAAGGTGGGGCAGTGGTGGCCACTGCGACCTCAGCAAGGCTCTGTGATGGAGTGGCCCACGCGTGGCCAAAGGCGGCTGTGTTGGGAGCAGCCTGGCAGAGGACCTCACATGGAAGGAGGAGGAGGGCTGGGGGGGCTGAGGGCCCCTTTTGTGGGGCTGGCTCCCCTGGGCCATTTGGTTTGCCAGAGAGAAAGGCTGCCCCCCGGCCACAGGGACTGCCCTCCACCTCCCATCCTGTGCCCTGGGTTTATTTTTAACACTGTTTTTTTAGGTAATTTCATTATATTCTTCATGGAAAAGAACAGAAGCAAGGTGCATCTTCAGCCCTAATTCCCATGTGCGCTTTGTGCTCTGAGTGAAGAATTTCTTCCTCACGTCACATCTGATCTAAATCTCCCCTCCATTTGTTCAAAGCCATTATTCCTTGTTCCATCGCTGCACTCCCTGATAGAGTCCCTCTCCAGCTTTCTTTTAGGCCACTTTTATGGGTTAGGTTAGGTGGCAAAACTGCAGGACCTTGCAAATTGCAGCCTTATCTACCTTCTTCCACATGTTCCACACGATCTTTTCCAGCTCAGGCTTTAGCCTCTGATCAGTGTAACATAGAATCACAGAATCATTAAGGTTGGAAAAGACCTCCAAGATCGTCTGGTCCAACCACCCCCCTACCACCACTATCACCCACTAAACCATGTCCCTAAGCACCACGTCCAACCTTTCCGTGACACCACCACCTCCCTGGGCAATTGGATGATGGGGGTGAGTAACTGCTCTGCGGTACAGAAATGTAAACAAGAAGATCAACATTTGTGAAGTGCTTGGAGATCCAGACATAAAAGTCTTGTTTTTATTAGCAGTAGCTGGCTAAACACACTCACTAAGGAAATCAGGGGGTTTCTACTCATCAGAAACTGTGATTTTCAGGTCTCAGGAAGCTCCTGCTATTTTTTCCTGTAAGAGCAGTGGAATTGGGGATGGCACTTGATACCCTCAGAAAATGCCCATGAGATAATAGCATCAATGTTCCTGAATTTCCAGGAAATTACTATATTTTTAGCTGTCCTCTTCTCATTCCCATCAATGGAGAGGGGAACATATTCATCCCATGGTGACAGGAGAACGGGTGGGCTGCCCTGCAGTCAGAGAGGATGCCAACAGAAGCTGAGATTCAAGTCATGCAGGAGAAATGTGCAATCTTTTCCTTAGCTGATGTTCTCAGGGTGCTTCAAGGAGTCTTGGCGTCCTTGTGCGTATTACAGCGCGGGGCTTTGTGTATGCTCTGCACCGTCAGTTTTGCCTGTACTCCCAAAATATCCCTGCCTCTGGCAGATGCAGCTACATTGCTTCAGCCATCTGTTGCTTTGCTTTGGATAAGACTTGACTTTTGTCCATGAAGCATTAATATTACCACTTAGGCATCATGAGATGTAATACACTACTATTGGGAAACAGCACATGGTATTTTTATGTTTAGTTTCTCCTCTGTTACCGAGCCCATAGCTGATTTTTGAAATAAAAAACTAAATAAATCTGAATCTATGTTGCAATTTCTCCAAGCCTCCAACACCCCAGCATGGTTGTACCATAGTTTCTCATCCTGGTTTATTACTAATTATGGCCAGAATAGCAAAGCATATGTGAAGCAAACCCCTTCCTTTTACATCCAGTGAGGAGCTGGTCCTTGTCATTAATTTGTCTGCAACAGAACTTTCTCTGTCACGAAGAAACCCGCATAGTGGAATAAAACAAGCTGTGCATTTTCCCTGCTGAGCACGGCGATGTCAGATTGCAGCTTGTGCTCTGCTGCTGAAGACTTTGAGGATGAACTGGCCTGCTTCCCATGTGACTATTGTAAGTGCATGTCAAGTACTGTGATGAAGAGTCTGGAGAAGGTTTGAATTCACGTATTTGATGGAAAGACACTGTAAATGGGGCCCTGCAGGCTTCTTCTGTTCAGTACTGAAGCAGATGGTGTCCTACTGAGCACTACTCATTTGAGAAGTGACCTGAACCCAACTAGGTGAAATTAAATAAAACTGAATGCAAAACAACTACTCTCATGAGGGAGAAATCAAACAGGGAATAATCAGCTAGGCGTTAGGATTTTAGGAAAATAAATAAATAAATAAATGATTGCTGAGATTTAAACTCACCAAATTGTCACTGTGATGGTTTTGCAGTAACAAAAACCCAACTCCCCCTTCCAAATTCCCCCATCCCTCTGGAATGCCGTAATAGGAACGCCAGATGTAAGGCATGGGAGATGGCCTTCCTGTCCTACTTGGAAGGGGCCGTGGAGTACCTGGAATGGTCTGTTTCAGGCATCAGTTTTCAGGAAAAATGTGTGCACAAATTGAGAGGCTTGGAAAATGGCACCTGTGAGGGAAAGATGGAAGAACTCTGATTTTTGTAGACGAGAGGGGGAAGAAGTAAGAAACGTGTTCTCTAAATAAAACTAGTGAGACTGCTCTTCTAAAAGGACATGAAAAAGAAGACATCAAATTCATGTGCAGAAGTGTCGAGTTGGCATAAATGCCTAGAAAAAGCTTAACCACAGATCTGGAAAGCCCTGGTGTGAGGGACGTGCTACCTTCACAGCACTGAGGCTAGCTTTAGGTGGAGGCAGGGATGGAGCAGGGGAGCACTAATGGGATACAAGAACTTCTCAGATGCCATGGTTTCAGCAGTGGCGCAGCCCTTCAGTTATTTTTCTGTCATCTGGAGTCGTGACACCCTGGTGCTGATGCACCTCTCATCTGTACCAGGATGGATGCGGAACTCCTTTCAGCAGACTTTTTTTAAAAGAGGCCGGACAAGCAGCAATCCAAGACATGCTCTGTCTTTTCTCAGTGCAAAGGAGTCGAATAGATTTTGCCCTGACGTCCCTTCCCATCCAGCAGACATTCCTCTTCATTGCCTTAAGGAAGGGAGGACAAAGGGAGAGAGGGACAGGGGGAGGAAGGAAATGAGAGCTGAAAGGGAAAAAACTCATCTGACATCAACAAGTGCAAGAAAGGCTTCAAGGATTTGTTCTCCCCTGAGCACCGCTCAGAATAGCACAAGCTGCCAGACACAGCCTGGCATCATCTTTGTTCCCTTTCAAGGTCTCTGTCTAATTCCTTGTGGAAGAAATTAATAGAATATTGTTAGAAACAGAGAATTAAAATTCATGAATTCACAGAACTTGTAAGTTAATTTTCATAGGCCAGCTGTCCTACAATATTTTTCAAGGAAAGCAGAAAAAGGTTAAAACAGTATTGTTAATAAAAATAATTTCACTTTTGAATACAAATATCACAGCATTCTGTTAAAACCATGAAAACCGCAGAGCTAAGCACTCAAAGTTTTGGAGAGGCCAGCATTAATGTGACCTTAATCGAGCTCCCTTATTCATAGGCCAGACGATGCATTCTCTAAATACAAGATCGTGTTTTGTTTTTCCACAGAACTCCTGCAGTTGGGCTGTGTGGTCCTTCTGCAACCAGCTCCATGCCCTGTGTGCACCTTATTGCCCAGTAGATGCCCCTCTGCAGTGGGCAGTGTGTGCCAGGGGCAGAGGGGCTTCCTCGGGGACTTTTCCAAGGCTTGGTTGATGTGGTCAGCCACGTACATGGCCTGGGTGCATGCGCTGTGCATCTTAAAACAACTTTGGCGATGAGAGGCAGCAGAGATTTGTAATGCAAATATTGGGATGGAGATGGGTGGTGTGGGAATGAAAACACACATGCGAAAGCTCCAGAGGAAAGGACAGTGACAGGGTTAAAAGAAAGACCTCTACCAATAACCAAAGACAGGACTGACAGTAGTCAGACCGGTGAGCTCTGGGGAGCCCACAATTTACCTCGGGGCCAGAGGGCTGTGCTCTGATGTGTCCCCAGCACAGGTGAGCTGGCAGCAGATGACCTGGGGTGTGACGGCTGCAGGAGGACAGCCACAGGGTGACATGAACCATTCCTGTGCCTTCACCCCAACAGCAGTGCAGCCTGCAGCTATAAAGAAATGAAAATGAGGGAACAACGCCAGCAGGCAGTGACCTTGCCTAAGATTTACAGAAGCAGAAGTAGGCAGGGTACCTAGGGAAAAGGTGGCAATAATAAATGTTGATTCCTAAAGATGAAAAATATCTGTCTGAAATCTACTTCATTGCCAACCAAAAGGAACCCAAGAGGTGTAGTGAGGAGGGGGTGGCCAGCATCCCTTGAGCTGTGTCACACAGGGGTGAGCCTGGCCAGGCCACCTGGACACACAGCTCTTGGTGCTGCTGAGCATGTGGATGTGTCTGTGGGGCTGGGAAAAAGCAATCTGCAAGTCAGATAAAGTGAAATGACCTCAGGCTATGCTCTGATGCTTTACATTCCCCGGGGGAAAAGAAGAGCCTCCTGAGAGTGTGATTCTCACCGTGCTCCAGAGCAACCAACCCTTTCTCACGCCAAAATCTCCCAGGCTTGTCCTTGCCATCTTGCAAAGGGCAGCTGCCAAACCACCTCTGCGATGGCTTCAAAGCACTGCACCTTAACAAAAATCAAAACGTAGCAGAAAAAGTATAGCTGCAGCAGGCAAACATAAACAAAGGAGAAAACAAAAGACTCTCCACCCTGTGCATAAACGTATATCTTCTCATCACTCAGACTGTCCCTTCATACTCACCCAGAGGGCACCTGGATGCTGTGTAAGTACCAGTGACTTTTCTCACCTTAGAACACCCCTCTGATCTGCAACAGAGCTGAGGCAGGGTGAAAAAATACCCATGAAGCCTGGATGCCCAATTTAAATTGCCCGGGACGTGATGTTTTTGGAATACTTTTCATCCTGCTGCACTTTGCCTGCTCAGAACACAACCCCTGCTGTTTTCAGCAGCACCAGTGAATGCAAAACGTTCATCCAGGATCCCAAACCAGATATGAAGAAAATGAAGAAGAGTTGATCAGGAAATGCTCATCGGAAATTCCCCCATGCCACGCAGAGCACGTTGTAGCACTGTGTGTTACGTACAGTTTTGAAGGAAACCATTTCTAGTGCTTTAGCCGTGAGCTTGTTGTCCTCCTGCCTGCTTCCGTCCTGTTCTCCCAAAAACTTGTTCCTCTACTGGATGCTGAGCACCAGTTCAGGCCTAGATCAGGCTGTTCAGGTTCACTGGCTGTTGATGCTCATTGCTCTTTTCTTTTTACCAGGTCCATCCCTCCCAGCCTGTGTAACTACACCAGCTTCAGCACTTCTTACAGCCCCTCTGAGCCTGGATCCAGCAGGGCATGGGCAGAGCCTGAGGAGGAAGGTTTTCCTCTTGGGATCTGAGCTGTAACTGCAGGAACCCTGCTCAGGGCTGCCTGGAGCTACGTGTTGGGCACTGGGGGATGTGTCTGCTGGAGTTACGGCAAGCTTCTACACGTGCAGTTGTTCAAATGTGTTAACTGCATCTACAGAAGGTGAACAATCTTAGGATGTCGAAAGGTTACCTTCATCTTAAGAAAGCACACGTTACGGAGGTCAGACCATGAGCCCTTCGTCCCACACAAGGCAAAGCTACAAGGTTGTGCCTGCAGAATCTAACACGTGGATGTACTTGAAAACAGCACCATCACGTTCGCTGACCGGGAAGGAAAGAACACTGCCGTAAATCATAGCTCGGTCCAAATAGTTCTGGTGTGGCAAAGCTGTACTGAAGCACTGGGTTGGCAGAGCACCGCTTGAGGCTCACCTCTGCTGCTGGCCTGTTCATCGGCCCTGATCCTGGAATCACAGATCATTAAGGTTGGAAGAGACCTTCAAGATCATCTGGTCCAACCATCCCTCTACCACCGATATCACCCCACTAGACCATGAAGACTATTAACCTGCAACCCCTCTCACAGCAAAAGCTCCCTCAGGAGGAGCTGCCAGCACACCCAGCAAGCCCAATAGGAGCCAGGCCCGCACACTGGGTGCTTGTCTCTCCAGGTTTAGGCTCTGCAGTGTCCCGTTGTAATCTTAAACTGAAGAAAAGAAGGAAACCCTGGAGAAAACAGGGAGACTGGTAGCCTCAAGCTAGCAGAAGCAAGCTAGATAAGGGATGCAAGTTAGAAAACAAGGAGGAAAACAGCTGAAGGGAGATTCCAGATAGACCCATGGTGACCTTTTGCTAATTAAGGGTCATTAACGTATTAAAAACACACCCATCAAAATGTAGATGTATGGAAATGTGGGATTTGGTATCCACCCTCCCACTGGCCCTCTGTAATGCTCAGGGTCAACAGAGATAAGTTAGGCAGCTAAAACGATCAGAAGTAGACAGAGAGAGTTTCACAAGTTAGCCGTGTATAAAAAACGGTGCTCCAAGTCAGAGGTGTGCGTGCTTTGCGAAAGGTCGCCCTTGATTCTGCAGGATGATATAATTTATTATTTAATGAAAAGACCTTTCCGTCGATTCCGTCTCTCGCAGCTGAGGCACTGCGATCAGGGAAGGGGTCGGATTTGCAGAACATGGCTGAGGTTACGCCAGTGTTGAAAATACCTCATCACTGCTTCTCTCTTTCAAGTGCGTACTGTCAGATTTTCAGGCAGCCAGCAGTCCAGAAGGTTTATGTGCTGGAAAACAGAGGGGAGCTGCTGTCCCCAGACCGGGGAGTGTGGCCGATGGGACACTGCAGGCACTAGGGGAGTGGATGGGGCTTGGCTTCAGGGCTCAAAGCAGGCAGGAGAAAACTTTGATTCTGCCCATCAGTGACACAAAGCGCTCTGACTCATGGAGCCTTGATAAAGGGTAGGAAAATAACGCGGGATTAAAAGCGAGAGACTGATATTGCCTTGTGAAAGGAAAAACAGGGGGACAAGGAGAAGCGAGGCGTGCAGGGACGGGCTGGCTGCAAGGTGGGGCGGGCACTGCAGTCCCCTTATGTGCTCAGGTGCAAAAAACCTGCACAAGACTTAAAATGATTTCAGAATAAGTTTATTACAGGACATTAGGAAAAAGAGGTGGTTTTTTTTTCCTCTCTTTTTATTTTTCTTCCCATTTATAAAAAGAAGATTTTTCTCACTTCTCTGCTGGCTGCTGCAAGTTGAATGTGGAATGTGGCACCCTGGTGTGACATTCAAGCTAATTTCCACAGCACAGGAAAAGTTATTGCTTCCCTGTGTAATACAAGGTACAGCTTTTGGAATGCTCCCCCCCCCCCTTTCTTTTTTCTTATTCAGAACCAGATATTTTTCTGTTAAGAACACTAAGTTCTGCAAAATACTCCAGACAGCTGCAGTCACATCAATTTCTTAACAGCCATCCCATGAAGAACACATCTCACTCATCTTTAAATGCACTAAAATTGTGCATTGACCAATGGAAATCCTGCCAAGAAATGTTCTTCTTTTATTACTTGCTATCACAGATATCATCAAAGCAGTTTATTTATGAACTGATTCCAAAGAGCTAACGTCTGAGCTAAGATAAAATGTCCCAAATGTCTGATCTGAGAAGTCCCCGGGTGCTTTACAGGATACGAGAGCGGCATTCAAAGACAAATTAAAAAGCCAAACTGTGGGATCCTTTAGCTACCACTTGAGAACAACGCAGAGATGCTCTGATCAAAAGGTCCAAATCCCAACTCAGATTAAGCGATTAATCATCGATGCTCTGTGGATGGTGAGTCCATGGCTCTCAATGTTTTTTTTTTTAGGATTTAGTTCTCTATTTGAAGAAAATCTTTATGAATATTCATGACTATTTTATGAAGGTAAAATTCTGTGTGATTTAGCACTGGCAACAGATGCTGAGCTAACAGGTTGGTGTTTGCTATCTACTTACACAAAGAATAAGCATTGATTTTTCTCCAGCGCTACCTTAGAAAAAGCGCCTGTGATGCGAAAGACCACTCTAATATTCAATGGCTGTCTAGCCCTCCACCTCTCAGAAGGTATTTCCACAAAAAAATGGATTTTTAAGATGTATTTGTTTACTCATACTGAGCTGACCTTGACCCGTCAGCCCCCTTTAGGAAGAGATGTCTCACACCCAAGTGCGCTGGATTTAAGCCAGCGGCCTACGGGTCTATATCTGCTATTTCTGCGGTGCTACCAAGGGATAATGGGGAGGGAGGCTCGATGTGATCAGGCTGTTGCTTTAGCATTTAAATACCAGCAAAATACACACACCACCCCAGCGGTAAAAAGACTCAGTCATGCAGGTAACAGCGGCGTACATGCAGAGAATCCCTCCCTGCTGGTAGACCCAAAGTCAACGTGACCAGGACACAAAGAGAGCTCCTTCCCAGCAAGAGTTTCCTTCCTTCCCTTCCAGGGCTCCATATTATTTCCATCAGCCAGCATCAAAGACGCAGCTTCTTCATGCTGCCTCTCGCACAGCCAGGCTTGGTGCTGCCACTGCCACCACGCAGGCCAGGGCCCCACACCTTCCCACCTTCCTAGCTCCAGCCAAAATTAAGTGAGGTCCTTCTCAATGCCCCAGGGCCACTGTTTAGCTCACGGCTACTATCGGCTCCACTGCAGAGATGTCTGTCTTTCCTGACGGGATGTTGGAGGCCGAGGGCAGGACGTGAGAGGCCTGCAGCCTCCTGAAGGTGCCGTTTTCTGGCCAAGCCAGCCGGTAGGAAGGGAGCGCGGAGGGAAGCCTCTGTTCTGCGGGGCCTGGCGGTTTTCTGCAGATGTTGAGCAAAGCCTTCAGCTCCGATCGGAAACTGTCGTTGAGCCAGCAGTAGATGAACGGGTTGTAGCAGGTGCTGCTCATCGCAAGCCAGTGAAAGGCGAAGTAGAGGGCGTTGTTGGTGCGGATGGTCTGGCTGGAGAGGAGGACGACGTAGCAGTTTAAGGGAAACCAGCAGACCGCAAAGAGGACGACCACGAGCATCAGCATCTTTATAGTCTTCTTGTTCTTCCTGCGAAGGGCGAAGTACTGCTCGGTGGTGACATCCCCGATGGCGTTGCGCAGCCAGAGCTTCTTGGCCACCGTCACGTAGGCAGCCGAGATGATCACCAGGGGCAGGACGTAGAGCAAAATGAAGGTGGTCAGGTCAAGGTACTTCCAAAAGAGGTCAGCTGGCTCAGGGAAATCCGGGAGACACAGGCACCGGGTAACTTCCTCACTGCAAGGAGGAAGATACAGGGCAAGGGATGAGTGCGTAGAGCCAGGAACAGCAGGAGAGGTACCCCAAAAACAAGGAGCTAGGGGGGAGAGGGCTCACGCAGCAGAATTTGCGGGCAGACCCTTCGTTTATGCACATTTGTCAGTGCTAAGCAGAGCTCTGTTGTCCAAGGATTTGAGCCACGGTGCAGCCTGCGAGCAGCGCGGTGATAATTACTCATGGGCATCCATGGCATTATGGTAATTTAATGAATTTCATTAATTACAAGATTTCCAGCTGCACTGAAGCTCTGTCCTGTGGTGAACAGAAACACAGACTCTGCTCATATAAAGGACTGCTTAAACCACTTTACAAATACCTCTGCTCACAATGGCATTTTACAGAACAAGCAGCCGAGGCTGTCCCTTTCCCAGGGCTCAGGAGTCGATTAAAACCTGTTAAGTTTTCCCCCATTCCTGGTCTGCCCAAACAGATTGCTACATCGTGTAAAATGCCAGTGTAGAGAAATAGAACGTCCAGGCCAGATCCTCTACCTTTGTACCCTATTTTATAGGATTAGCGCGACAGAATGAAGATTAAAATATATGTATAAAAATGAGAAGAGGATATTAACCACTGCAAAAGGAAACTGATGTAAATTACAGACTAGATCTGTACCTTGGTGACTTCAACATGAGCTCAGGGCTTTCAGTAGAAGATGCCAGTGTGACCACTGGGAACTTGGCATTTAATGAAACTTCAGAGGAAAAGCAAAGGACATCCTTACCTGTATTCAAAAGTAAAGAGTTTTTGGTAGATAGCGTGCGGGAGGGAAAAACAAGCCGCCATGACCCAAATTACGGAGATGTAGATAACACCTTTTGCAGTAGATATGCGAGGTTTCAGAGGGTGCATGATAACCTGTTCGAAATAAACCAATATTCAGGCTTATGCCATTTCAGGGAATAATTATATCATTTTTCCGTATTAACTTCAAGCCTCTTGCCTATTACTAGACACGGAAATTGAGCATGCAAACTGTGCTGTCCTCATTCAGCTCCCACTGACTGCAAGCTGTGCGTGAAAGCCTGAAATAATTTTCACTGAAATGGGTAAAGGCAGATCCTGGTCCTACCCTTTCCGTCCGCCTGCCTCAGCCGGCTCTCACCTGGTGCCTGTCCACGGCAATGGCTGTGAGGGTCAAGGCAGAGACGTGGAGGGAGCAGTACTGGGCAAACCGACTGACGTGGCACATCCCCTTCCCGAATATCCACGTACTGTTCACAAAGCGAGCCTGGAACCAGAATGCCATTAGCAGTCGTGCACACCCCCACACGCTTATATATATATATATACGATATACATCAGATATATGCATGCGTATATATCTGAGCCACCGAGCCACCTCTGGCACAGAATGACTTCTGCTGTGCAAAAGATGCTTTAAAACCAGCAGGTTCTTTCCACCTCAGGTAATTTTCAGATTCCTGAAGCTACCAAAGCGAAGACGATCGCTCCAGCTGCCTCCTGTCCCCGCTGCTGCCGCATCCCTCCCCCGGAGAAGGACCGGAGGGAAGCCTCTGCCCCCGCCTTACCAGCGTGAAAGGGGTGTTGAGCAGCGTGATCATGATGTCGGCCACGGCCAAATTGACGATGAACAAGCTGGTGGCGGACCGCAGGCGTCTGCTCTTGACGCCGACGTGGCAGACCAGCACGTTGCCGAAGAGGGAGATGACGATGATGACGGAGTATGCCGCGACGAGCAGGGCTTTCGCCGCCACGTGCTGCGAGTCCGCCCTGTGCCGGCTCCTGCCCACGAAGGTCTGCCAGCCCGCCAGCGTGTCGTTATCCCAGGAAAACGAACCCGAGACGGTCGGGATGCCCAGAGACTCCTCAAGGCTTCTGTTGGCGGGCAACTTTCCCGAGGTCGTGAAGGCGTTAGCGAAGTAGGGGAGGGAGAAACAGATGAAAAGGGACAACATCCCCGACGAGACGCTGCGTGCTGCCTGGGATCTCGCCCGCTTGCAGCTCGTGCCGTGGTGGGGAGGCTGGCCATGCACCGGGGAGGCTGGCCATGCACCGGGGCTCCTCTCCCGCTCGGCTCCTCGCTACTTTTGCTGCTCCGGCAGGCTCCGTGCTCTTACACGAGCTCGCAGCCGGCATGCCTGCCCACCGGGCTGCGTAGCATCACCCGGGCTCTGACGCGCTGCTTTTCCGCGCGATTACACCCCCCGGGCGTTACTCCAAGACAAAGACGCCTGCACTCTGCATGAAAGGCAAAAGCTGTCTCTTCGGTCCTCAGCAGCCTTTTTCTCTACAGGCAGCCCCACTCGTGCTAATCCGGCGCTGTTTGTGAACAGCGACGCGCGCAGCAGCCCTGCTGTCTTCCAGGACTCGTTTCAAAGTGAAGTTCAGCATTAAAGGACCGACAGGCGAGTTTCAGCCTATGTCACAGCTCAACAGTCACAAACCAGCATAGAACAGAAAATCTGTGTATGTACACTGCTTTTACTGTACTCACAGCATTTTTCCAAAGACTTTTTTCCCCTCAGAGGGAAATATTTAAATCCCTCGGCAGGGATTTCCTCTTGGCCAAAGGAATAAGCCCTGAGCACCACAGAGAAGCACGCACATCCGTGCCAGTGAAAATACATGTGTGCAAGGTGCTACCCCATTGCTCTGAGTTTTCCCTGGTTTAAGGCTTCAGGCATTACAAACCAGCCCTGCCAGAGCTGGCACGCTGAAAAGGGAGGGCTGGGGATGGATCTGCTCGGGTGGTGCCAAATAACCCCGGCCAGAGCAGGTTTTGTACGTACGAGGCTTTATTTAGGCATTCATTTACAGCCCAGGATCCCACAGTTCAGGTGGTTTTCTCCTCACCATCCCTCAGGAGGCCAGCGCTGCTGGGCAGGTGTCACATCCCATCCACAGAGCTCCCCTGCAAGCCGCTGCCGGTATCAGTCACTTCCCCAAAGCTGTCCAGGAGGAGCTCTTTCTGCACTTGTCCCGCTCAGAAATACCCACCCGCAGCAGAGTGCTGAAGGTGGTGGCCAGCTAAGATGCCCCTCGACCTGATGCTGCCAGGAAAATACAAATTCTCTCACAATGCGACACGAAGGTCTTGGGAAGTGGCTGAGCGTGGAGCAGGGCAGTAGCCTGAAGGGTTTCAGACTTGAACAGAAATCCAGGTGGCTCTCTTCCTCTCCCAGGTCTGCTCCAGGAGATCCCCTCCTTTTCAGTGCTACTGGCCTCTGCCCGAGGACTCAGGTCTTCTGAAGAACAGCTCGCTTTCCTCCTGCCTTTCTTTCTGCAGATAGACGTTTCCTATCCCAACGCTCCCCCTGCCCGCAAACAAGTAGCGTGAGAGATTTCCCTGCAATCTTAATTTCTCTCTGCTGCTCTCTTCCCTCTGTAGCCCTATGGATAAAGCAACACCCTGCTGGCTTCCACCTTTGCTCAAACAGCCTACTCTTAGATGTTTTTTTCTAGTTCTCAAGCTAATTTTTATTTTATTTATAATTTTCTGAAGGCAGGGAATGTAGGTACAGCTGTTTTCTGGAGAGAAGACTCATTGAAGTAATTTGCATATTTACCAGATGATTACAGGTTGATAGCACCACCCGCAATGCTTTCCTTTATGAAGCAGGAAGCACACTGGAGGTACAGAGCAGCACTGCTCCCGCAGGCTGCCAGCCGTTCCCATTCCCAACGACCTATCTATCAAGACCTACTCAGGAGCTCGTCTGCTTTGTCTGGTAACTTCACAAGGATAACTGGCTGTCAGTATGTCAAGGGATGCGTTAGGGTAGAACAAAACCTTCACCCCTCCAGAACTCGTGCCCCTTCCTAAAAGGAAAATCTTAGCAGAACTTCGTGTTTACGTGTTTCTTTTATACGGCTTTTTAAACTCCTGAAGTTGTTCAAAACTTTCAAATCAAAATGTGCCACGGCATGAACATCCTCAGAACTCTTCTAGCTCAATCCACAAGTAACAAACATTTACCAATGTAACTACTGCTTTATTTTCTATCTTTCTGGGAGGGTAAAGAAGGATCACAGCAGGGTGTGGTATTTCCCTTTCCAAACATTCAGAAGTTTTGAAAGTTCTTACCTGGTCTCTGAGAAACAAACAAACAAACAAACACAAAAACTAAAAACAACGAAAACCCTGAAACAACCCATCAACACCAGAGTCAAGATCAAACAGATCTAGGGCAGAGTGCTGGCTGAAGCTATTAACTGTTTTGAAGGAAAGACATGCTACTGAGATAACAATAGCTTAAATTTCACACCACAAGATACAATTGACTAAAAAAATCATCACTGTATTATACAGCTATTAAGTTTCCTGATGTGATCGAAATACTTCACCTAGCAAATCAGTCTTTTGTAGAAAAGTTTTTGCAAGCCTATAACAAAAATAAAACATCGATTACATTTTTTTGTAAAAAAAAGCAGGACGAAGAGGGCTCAGC
This sequence comes from Anser brachyrhynchus, assembly GCF_964034855.1. NCBI lineage: Eukaryota > Metazoa > Chordata > Aves > Anseriformes > Anatidae > Anser > Anser brachyrhynchus. Next base: position 200,612,546 of record NC_137694.1, on the reverse strand, counting down.
CTTCACAAGCTACCCACATACGAAGATGTGATTAGAGAAATGGGCTCAGCAACAGGCCCACCACAAGCAGCACCTGCTTGTGTGGGAACAGATGCCCCATCGGTTTCAGACATGTGCACACAAGCTGCTCATGGCCTGTGAGCCTACACGCAGTTGTTACTAGAGAAAAGGCTGTAGTAGCTGTCAGGAAAGCACCAGAACGCAGCTTGGCACCTGCTTCTGCTGGTTTCACCATGCACTGCCATCCCCAGCCGTCATCCACTGAGAGCAAAAGAATGTAGCTGTACAGGAACGTCATGATTTAATGATATATAAAAATATGTATTTATTTTTTGTAAGAGACATCTGTGAAGTGAACTGAAGTACCTAGTGAAACAAAAGGTATTTAGAAAGCACTTGAAATAAAGCTATACAGTTCAAGATTTCAGGTAATCCGAGTCATCATAAGCATCTGTTTGACAGCTCTCTCAACTGAAGCTGTGATTTAGGAAAATAGGCATAGAAAAAACAGCCTGTAACAGAAGTATGAAAAAACACCCAGACAAACTACAAAATGCAATTTGGAAACATTCAAGAAAAGGAATATTAAAAAAACTAAACTGCACACTGTGCACTCTCCGCCCCATTTCCAAGGAAACAACCTTTGATTGAATGTAGCTCTGCTAAACATTTGAGCTTTCCATGGGCAGGTGGATTGGAAGTTTGCATGAGTGAGAAATGACATCTCAAAAACTATCCAGTGGGATCTCTGAGAATTAGCAGTGATTTTCTGTGTGTCTTATCCCTGTATAAAAGAAAATCACATTGATGATTAGGAGTAAGATATTCTTACAGTACAGAAATATCTCTCTATGCACAACAGGCTACATTTTTCTCTCTGAAAGATGCTATTTTTGTATCTTCTAAAAGACAACCCAGGAACAGCTGCAGTTTAACATAATAAATAAAGCTGCTATGAATTTGACAGCTAAGTGAAAAAAAAAATGTGAAAGAGTCAGAAAGAACCTTTGAAACGATTCTCATTAATCCTACGTATTTGGCTGAAATCTTTGCCTAGGATACGCCTGCAGTCGTAAGAGACGGAATCTCCTTAGTAATTTTAAATGGGGTGATTTATTTTTTTTATTTTAGTAACAAAACAGGTTTAATTTGGATAGCAACATGAAGAACCACAGTATTTTTAAAAACTCAATCCCTCAGATTAAAGCACTCCATACCACTGACATTCAGAATTTACTTAACAGAAATAGTTTTATTAAAAACGAAACAAAAACCACAACCCCCATCCTGGAGGGCATTTACAGCAGCTTTTTAATTGCATAGGTAACATTGTAAGAGCTTTGATAGCCCTCAACCAAAGGGTCAGACATCAGATTTCCTGATGCATTATGCAACTGCACTTCTTTGTAAGTTACTGAGCTCTACACTAGAAATTTGATGGTCTTGATCGTTTTTATGGAAGTCTTCAGGAAGCTCAAGGGACATGCTCTGCTACAGCATATATGCAGACAAAGTAACGACAGTCATGCTCAGCAAGAGCCAGAGCAACATAAATGCCCAATCCCATCTCTTTGACGGAGAACATAAAAATGCAGAAGTATGGCTTCAGTTACCCATTGTATTTGGTATTTCTCTGACATGCTGGGGTGTTAGCTGATGAACGCTTCTAGCCTATTCCTTGATTAGCTCTAAAGGCTGTAGCTGCATAACATCATTTTTATGGGAGTGGGGAAAGGGGGAAGGAGAAGCGTGCCTAGGTCTTGGCTCCTTCAACAGAAGGTGTGGTTCCCCCAGCGTGAGTACAGGATCTTCTCTTAAAAGTCTCATTTGGAGAAACATTTGGAAAAACAGTGATGACATTTTAGGATGGCTGAGGCAAGGTACCTGAAAAACATCAGCAAAGAAAACTGTAAGAGGCAGTGACTTGCCTGTTACTGGCTCACTGCTTTATTCTCCAAGCAGCATTCCTTGTGAAGCTGTAAAGTCCTAGCTCTGACATCTTATTAAGAGGGTAAACACTAACAAAGCAATTCTATCTGAATTCTTTGGCAGTTCTTGAATTATACAGCAGAAGTCATTCCTGCATACTATGACATTTAGTAACAGTGTAACAGGAGAACTAAACCTACCATTAAGTTGGAAGTATTAGAACATTTTCCAGCTTTATTACTGGAAACTGTAACTTTGGATTAAACTATTACTCTTCAGAGTTTTCATCTGTAACTGTAGAAAACTGCAAGTAAATACAACTTTTGTTTTGCTGGCTGAGTCCATGTCCATATCCACACTTGTATACTACTAAAGATTCACAGCTATGAAAAAAATCAAGTCCAAGGGAGTCTTCTATAAAAGATCCCATTATGTTATTTACATTTTCCTCCCAAAAAGAAAACAAGTTTTTAGAAGTTTTAGAAAGAATTTAGTTTCAGGGAATACTTCAGAATATTAGATGTTCTAGTCTAATGTCCTAAAAGCAACATAACACCCAAATTATACCAAATTTGGTGCCACCGAAACAAAACCAAAACATTTCATGCAAGTGAAGATCGAAGGCAAACCATCATTTACAGAGAAACGTCATATGGAGTATGCCCTGCATACTACTTTCCATTTTCTTCACTAACTTTCGTGGTCTCTCCTCTACAGTGAGACAGCATTCATCTATTTCGTCGTGATGTCGTGGCGCTTTGGAATGGATCATCCTGCAATTTGTAAGCAGATAGGCATTACTAGAACTAGCATGGATTCCAAGTCACAAAAAGCAAAGTTATCTTTAGATTAAACTAGAAAGCCAGGTCACTTCATTTCATGTTCTCTGACAAACTTGTTTTTATTGTTTTTGATATCAAGGAGATTATCTATCAATTTAAATGTCTAAGAGACAAATGTGCAGAAAATAGAAACTGAGCTTAAGTCAGTGTGGTCAGAGTGGTTGCTCTGAAATGCAGATGTAACCTAGAAAAGCGTTATTGTTCTGAGCAGCATATACTTCAGTCAAGTTTTATCCATGCACATATCAGACATCATGGTTTACTGACGTTTGCATGAATCAAAAATAAAATTTCTTCTTGCATGTTCAAGCAAACGTAATTGCGTATTTCAGGTACAAGAAGAAGAGACAGCATAGCGGAGAGAAGAATAAGAATACATCACCTCTGAAGTGGTCACTGACATTGTTAAGGGTGTGAACCTGACTGTACGTGACGGTCTGCTGTCTAACATAATGTGTGTTCAGTGCAAAACTGTGAACAGATGTTGTACTCATTTACTTATGAAAAAAACACTTTTCCTAGCAGTACAAATACATACTGCAAGAACAGATTTTTTAAACCTGAAGACAGTAGGGTTTGTTTGTCTTTTTTTGAAGTGTATTTTGATAATGTGCAACAATAAAGCAGTTAAGAGCCCTGAAAAACAGCCATTTTTAAATGCAAAAAAACATGAAAGTCTTCCTTTTTAAAAGAGTAAAATAAAAGAAATGAAAGGACAAAGCCATGTACTAGAAGAGATTACAACTACTTCTTCCCCAGTCAATCTAACTTATTGAAGACATTTCAGGAGTGACAATTAACTGATGAAGAACTGAAGGCAAAAAAGCCTAGATATTTTCCTGGGGTCCCTTTTAGCCTTATTTTTTATGATTATGTATATATTTAATTAAAGCAGGTAATAATAATCTAGTCCTGATAGGAAAAAATAAATATAATAATTTTACTTGGAAATTTTTTGTTTAAATGGCTTCAAAAAAATAAGCTATAGAAATTCAGATACACACACATGCAAAAAGGCCACTATATACCATACCTCATCTGACTCAAAATCAACTCCTCTTGATGTTGTTTGGCTTTGTGAACCTCTTTTACTAAATGAAGATGTAGTTGAGAACCTTGAAACGTATAAACAAAAAAAATTATCAGCATGTTCTCAAATACCAGACATTTTTAATAAATTTCCCTTCAACTTAGATTTGGACCATCAATATGGAATTCAATACTGAACAGAAAAAATAATGCACAGAACGATTCAAATTCTCAAACTTCCATACAAATTCTGATACTTTTACCTAGCTTACCCCAGTCAGTAGACCAACTTATTGTTATATGAAGATCACCCACATTAATAGGCAACAAAACTACATAAGTTCTTTAAGTAATGTTATGAATTAAAAAAAATAAATCTATTTTTTCAGGTACTGTATCAGATCCCTGAATTCTGTCAATTACCAACAAGAAATAAGGCAGTCATGGTAGCACTGACCAAGTAAACACACGAACCTTTGATTTACTTTGGAAGAAGGAGTGATACGAATGTCTTCTAGATCTGAGTCATCATCTATAATATCCTGAAAAACAGATACCATTTTTAAAGCTTTTTCATAGAACTTATTCAAAAACAGTTACATAATTCTGTAGTACAATCACGTAACTATATAATTTAATTTTTTAGAAAAAGTTACTACTTAATTATAATATACACTTGAGAGGGCTTCAGAGTAAAACTATATAATGTGCAAACAATCATTTGATATTCCAAAAAAAACAAAAACCACTCACGTATATACTCTCTGTACCTTAGGCTATGGTCAGAAGTAGAACATGGTCTTTGTATTTCTCAAATAGACCCTGCACCAAAAGAAGGGTCTACAAATTAGCATGCAGAACTTTGCAGCTGGAACCAATAGCTTGGGAACATCTACTGGGCTGGGCTAACATTTTGGCCATGTATTTATTTTTCAAATGAGAAGAGAGCAAAAGGCAGTAGCTGGGTAGCTTCACTCCTGCAGGATGCTTCTTACCTCAGAGAAAGATTTAGATGAATTCTGGAAGGGCTCTGTTTTCAAAGACTTAAAGGCTAGAATAAAATAAATGTAGTATTTTCAAAGTGCTTATGTAATAAAATGCAATGTTACATCATTATTTTCATTAAAGAAAACCTGCTCAGTGTTTGTTTCCTCTGAAGGGAAAAAAAGTCACAAAAGTAAAACAAGCAAACAAACCCCAAACCAAACATAAATTTTGGATACACCTTTGGGTATTTTGTGTGGGATTCACGTACGGATTTATGAGCAGTATTTCTTTTTTCCTATAATACCCAGATTACCTAAGATGTTTCCTCAGAGCCTGCCCTCTGTAGCAAGGAAGGGCTGCTCTCACAGATGTGGCTTAAACTGCAGGTATGTTATTCTTCCCTACTACAAACTGGTGTTTCTAAAACCTACTACAAGAGAAGACTAAATGCATTTTTCTTAAAGCTTACTGAACTTGTAAACATCAGTCAAGTTTAAGCTTTTTAACTACTGAAAATATTCTGCATAGAAAGGATGATTTAAGTCACATTCTTTCCGTGTTTATTCCTTTAAAAAAATGCATACAGTACACAGAAAGATGTTGCCTATTCCCAAATCCAGTCAGATATTCCCAGCACATTTCATTTTACCGCTGGCAACAGCAGGACCTAACTACTCTTTACTTTCTCTCACCACTGTTAGTTATCTTATTTCATTAGAAAGAAAAATAATCTCTCCCAACTGAATTGGACTCAGAGAAATAAAGACAATTAAGGCACTTCACCATTAAACACCTTCAATTACAATATGAGAGCAGATCAGAGCAACGGGCAGAACACAGGCCTACCATCCATGATCGACTTATTCTTGGCAGGGACAGACTTGTAGGTTCTGCTGCTAGTAGCTGACTCTTGGCTAGTGTTTCCTGGAGGAACAATGAACAACATGCAAATCTGTTCAGTGCTCTTTTTTTTTTTTTTCCCCATAAAGTTTTTTCCCCCTTCCTGTGCGATGTAATATTTATATTAAATATTTATATTTAATAGGCTGCCATAACGGAAGTACTGCTATCCCCGTAAAATACACAATCACACACAGCCAAGGAGCTCTTTAATTCATTTTGCTTAGGAAACACATCCCATTTCTTCAATCACCAGCAATAATAAAGTCTCTTGTAAGCTGTATTAAGAAAGAGACAATCTGTACCTCCTCGCTATTCTGATCAAACGCATAATGTTGCATATTATTAGCAGCAACAGAGATCTATCCATGCACTTCATAGCACAGACCTCGCAATAATGGATCTCTTATGAGTCTACTATGTCTCCATAGCTGCAAAGAAAGATAATTTTAGTTTAATCACACTGTGAAAAAGTCACAACTTAGGCCTTGGAAGGCAGTCATCTGTGTGTCATACGGTACCAAAAATATTTGAGAATTTTATTTTTCCAATAGGAGTTCTTAAGCAACAGACGAGTCCCCTTCTAAGGAAAAGAAAAAAGTCAGCAACTATAATGCAAGGAATTTTTTCTTACCTCTTCCCCTTCGAGACGACCCTCTTACTGTTGAATTTTGTCCTCTTGCACCTCTTGCCCTACCTCTCCCCCGACCCCTTCCTCGAGTCACTGTTGCAGGAAGGTCATCATCTGAATCACCGGAGGCCTTCGCCCCTGTATCCATGAGCTCTTCATCACTGGAGGCTGACACAAGAACTGCGTCTTCAGATCTGTGAGCTCTAGCCCTGGTCATTGCCTGAAATGCAACAATAAGTGCTGGAGGAAAAAGAATCCTCAGTGATAAAATGCATCGCTGTTTATCACAGCTAGGATTCAACAGCTGAGGCGTAGAAGATCCAAATCCACAGCTTTATGGGAGGCAAGGAAATCTCTCAAAATGCCAGAGAAGTATTTATTCTGTTTAACTTAGATGTGTAGCTCTTAGCTGTGGAGCTGGTTAATGTGGTTGTTCACCAAACTCCACACGGTCAGCAGTTTGGTGAGCAATTTGCCATCCTATATTGGTTACGTACACCTGAGATAACACACCCTCTGGACTCCACTGAAGACAGTGGGTGCTTAGACAACTACTTCCCATGAAGATATGAGATTAGCAGAGCTGAATCTCACCACAGGCATTCTTTTGCTCAAAAATTTCACTCTAGTGCCACAGAGCTTACAAAAACAAAGGAGCACCAGTGCTGTCAGTGGTTGGGAACTCTTTGCAAAGACATACGACACCTAGATACCAATCTCAGGAATATCTACGATCTGGCTTGCTGATAAGGACAATAGTACCACCAGGTTCACTAACAGTACCAACTTCTTCTGTTAAGATCACTCCCATCCACATCTCTACTGGTGATGCAGTACAGTTTAAGCTGACAGAGCTCTGAAGGTCAGCCACCTGGTTCAAAGCAAGGGCAACTGAACCTTCAGGTTCACAAATTTTGACAAGAAAAGGGATTTCAAAGGCCAAATTGAGCAGTAGCTTGGGCACATATTATACAAAGGATGATTTTGAGAAAACTTCTAATCTGCCCTAAGCAGACAGACACTTTTGGGCATGGTTGACGTCAGTCACTTCATTCATATGCAAAAGTCACTACTCCATTCTTCAATCTAAGTCCAAAACTCAAAGGAGTTACCTCACGAACTTCCTCATCCTCCTCTTCGGCGTTTTTTCTTCTACACTCCCTAAATTTTCGCACCTGAATAAAGAAAAGTTCCCATCAAAATAACAGTTCATTTCACACAATAACCAAAACGCAGTACATCTTGATCTCTGAATTAAAGTCAACCTCCCATGAAAGAGGAAGAGTACAATAACTGAATAATTTGTTCAGAGCCTTTTCACACTAACTATGTTATAGGTGATGCTACAGTTTAAGAATCTCACATTCTGTTAGTAACTCTCCTGTAACTACGCCACTGGAAAGAAGAAAATTGGCACATGAGATACCACGTTCAGGAGAAGCAGAGTAACTAGACAGTAAGGGACAGTGAAATATGAATACCTGTAAAGACATGGCAGAGATGAAGAAGCAAGTTCAAAAGCAATGATATCAGGAGGAGAAACAATGATGTATGTACAGCTAAGATAGCTTGACTTGTCAAGTACAGCAAAGTTCCAATGGGTGAGATTGTATACTGGTTTTTGCTGGGGTAGTTAATTTTATTTATATTATGGTGCTACGTTTTTGATTTCTGATGAAAACAGTGTTGATAACACACCCATGTTTTAGTTACTGCTGAACAGTGCTTACACACAATCAAGGTCTTTTTTGCTTTTCCTGCTGCCCTGCCAGTGGGGAGGCTGGGGGTGCACAAGATGATGGGAGAGGACACAGCCAGGAGCTGACCCAAACTGACCAAAGGGATGTCCCATGCCATGATACTGTGCTCAACGATAAAAGCTGAGCAGAAAAAAAAAGAAAAAAAAAAAAAGAAGGGATGTTTGGAGTTCCAGTGTTTGTCTTCCCAAGTAACCATTAGACACGATGAAGTGAAGCACACCCAGAAATGGCTAAACACCTGCCTGCTGACAGGAAGTAGTGAATGAATTATTTATCTTGCTTCACTTGCACATGCAGCTTTTGCTTTACCTATTCATCTGTCTTTATCTCAACCCTAGAGTTATCTGACTTTTACCTTTCCAATTCTCTTCCCATCCCAGAGAAGGGAAGAGAGTGAGCAGCTGTGGTCCCTAACTGCCTGCCGGAGATAATTCACAACAGAGGGAAAGAAGATATTGGATCAGAAGACAAAAACCAAAAACAAATAAAAAAACCAACACAAAGGTGGCATCAAAAACCTACAGGTGCTGACTACTGTCTCTAGACCCCTCATGAATTAAAGCAACCAGCTAGAGACCAGGTGGGCAGAACATTTCTCCCCTCAGTTCCCCACCAAATTATTGGTGCAAACACAGTGCAAATTTATACTACACAGTGACCTGTCCTACCCTGCTTGAATATTAGCTTACAAGGAAATTCCACAAGTTGTCAGAGAAGTTTATGAAGGGTTACTAGCTACACAGACACCAGGTCTGGCTCTGAGAGACCACAAGCTGCAAGCAGCTAGAAACCAGCAAAGCACCTGAAGTATAAGTTTCCTTTATGTTTGTGCCGTTTGTTTACTTTCTCCCAGACAATATGAAAAACTAAGAACAGATTAAATCTACTATCTTTCCTCACACCAGAGATAAGCGGTCAGTGTAGCCCCAGCCCTTCAAGAAATGAAGGAATTGATTTATGTTTTCCTTTTTCATCTACCATTGCTACTATAGCAGTGAAATAGCACATACGAGTAAGTGCTTGCACACAGCCAGAGAGCAAGTTCTACGTACATTAGTGACATACATTTTTTTTTATTCATGCATGCACAAATAAAGCAAAACTCAGTATAAGGATACCGTAAAACACACTTTTAACACAAGCTTTTAAAATATGCATCTGAAATTTACCACACTCATTCCAGAAAATGAGAGGCAAGTGTCACACGTGCCCTTCACCCAGGCAAAGCTATTAAACCAGCTTTGTGCACCAACTTCTCTACCATCTGTCTTGATCTCTTTTCCAAAGAGTTAAAAGTAACAGAATATTACCTCCTCATCTATTTTTTCTTCCACTGCATCAATGTGACGCTCCTTAAGAAACCTCTGTGTTTTTTCTAGTTGAAATTTCACAAGCTCTTCTATAGCATCTTTCTCCTCTTTGTCCACAAACTCCTGCACTGCTTCTCCCATTCCTCTTTCCGTTAGAAGTGAAAGCTGTACTTTCTTTATAAAAGGGGAAAACAGTTTGTTAAGTATGTGCCAAAGAATGTGAGAAATATTCCTGTTGTTCCAACTAAATAGTACATTTGGTTGGTTTCAAACCAAGTAACCTGTATTTAAGATTTCAATCAGAAAATAGCACAGCAATAAGCAAACATTACTCCTCGTAATACAGTTACAATTCTTTTGTTACTAGCGTGTTACACCTAACTTAGCAGAGTATTTTTCAGATTAGTCAAAGACAAAACATTTCATAAACAGTAAAGAAATGATGATGCTAGTCATACCCAAAATAATGTCTGAAATGTATTACTGAGAAAGAAGCTAATCTATTTTTTCCTAGTCCAACCCTCTTTTATAAACTAAACTAAGACAGACTTGCAAAGACATAAAAAGCTATTAAAAACAGGCACTGAATTATTACAAACGTTAAATTACTTAGTTTTACTGTAACATTTTAAGAGTAAAAATTGGTAGTTACGGAGCTGGGCAAATTATTACAAAGCATTAAGAGCTTTAAGAAGAAGTCTACTCTATTGAAATCAAGTTCTGTAAATACCAATAGTTCTCACTCGTTCATCAAGTCATGATATTCATCAAAATACTCTACATCAAGACATTACCAGAGACACTAATTAGTAAAAGTAACAGAAGCTACTAGTGGTGTTTCAAGGCTGCCCTCCTCTCTACATTTCCTCCCCCGTACAGTAAGAGGAGACATTCTGGAAAGCAACCCCATATGGATAGTGATGTTGAAATAGCAGTTTCTTTTGTCTGTTAGATAATTTCTTGGTAATAAGCATTATATACGCTTCTTAATGATGTTTGATCCTTCCACATGTCCTTTAGGAATTGTATTGTCAGTCGCATCAGAAGTGTAAAACCCTCCCTGACATAATGCTTAACAGGGGAATAAATTTTAAAGCTATTATAAAATAAGTTTACAAAATAGTAACATGTCTCAAAAGAGAAACTGGCTGTAATGATGCAGAATGTTAATGTTGACTTTCAGCAATTAAAGTTTCTTCAGTAGGTGGTGTGTTTCTCCCCCTCCTTCAGAAGGAAAAAAAATAATCTTAATTCCCAGGCCTTGACTTACCAGCAACAATGGAACTGAAGTTTCCTACGTGTCAGATATTTCTGGTTTAACACACTGTGAACATCCATCTACAGCTCTGTGCCACCTCAGGGTGCAAGGATTCGTTTGTTTCCCTAACCAGACAAGATCAGGTGCCTACAAAGCGTGAAGCACAAGCTATCCTAACACAAAGTTTAAGACCCCTAAAATCACATTGGGGCAACAAACACCTCAACCCCACCTTCCTTAATAACCAATGTTAACTTAAAATGTATTATTCCCCTACTGCAAGCCTTCCTGGAACACTGGCGGATTCTTTCAAGTCTTTGTAGGTGCTGAATGGTGTAAGAGGGACAATTTTTGCAGAGTAAGGGGGGCAAATAGATTAAAATCAAACTTATTTTTCACGGATACAAAAACAGTACCCTGTGTTTGACCCTGCTTCTCCTCCCCATGGGATTTACGGATGGCTTACATTCGAAATAGCACCTACTTCTGCACTACTCACCCTGGGTTATGTTCCCTATCATATTCAAAAGGCAAGTAGCCCTTCCAGGGCATAATTTACGCCATCCTAATAAAGGCCCCTAATGTATGTTTAACATTAGGCATGATGATATAAAATTGGGGATCTTTACCTCAGGAACCCTTCCGTATTCTAATAACCTTCTGTAAAGCATGTTCTGAAGTAGCTTCTGAAAGTTATGCTTGATCATTCAGATCAAGCATTTGGGTGGCTGACTCACTGATTATTATTTTTTTACCTCTGAGACTTTGCAGCCCTGCAGACAGGAATAAGGAATAAATCAGGTTTAACGAAAGAGTGGGAAGAAAGAAAACTATCAGGTGCTTTCTTTGTCCTCCCTGCTCTGCTTTAATGTCGAACTGCACTACGCCTGAGGATGCAAATAGACTGCAACGTAAGAAATCATTCTGAGTTGGTAAAAGTAACTGGTATGGCCTCAGAATCACCCCACAGTAAATTAAGGTAGCTTCTCAGAGCATGCTGCCTCACACTTTCCTCCTGTAACAACAGGAGGCATCCGTTAGTGCAGCACAGGCACTGCAAGTAACATGAAGAGTTACCACGATGTTATCAAAACAGCGTATGTTCACATATCCTACACCCTTTGTACACAACAATTACTTGTTAACCTAAGGCATATGCTTTACCCGGGAATACACACACAGTTATATAGGGAATTCATAAAAGGTGTAAGGATACCTTCTCTGCTGTCTGAAAATACTGCTTTACGAGGTCTTCCACTCTCAGTGTCATCCCATCAGAAACGGGTCTGCTGACCAGGTCTCCAAAATTAATATTGCTTCCTAAAACAGAAAAGCATAGTCACACTGTTAGCCATCGTTCACGTAGGAGTTTCCAGCTTGTGTTTATTATCCCAATGAAAGTAATAGGAAAAAAGATTAATACAGGCCTCTAAGAACCATGGTCCCTTTTATATGTAAAGGCTTATTATTCAAACAGTACACTATTCTATGCAAACAGGTAAACTTGACAGATACAACAGTTGTAGTTGTCTTGTACATCTCTAGGAGTTAAAAAAGGTTCTTCTAACTACAAAATGTCTGGAATTAGAAGCTGAGCACTACATCCTGAAGGTTATTATAAGTGAACTCTGGAAGATCAGGACAGGAAGAGAATTGAAAATGCGTCAAAGCACAAGGGACTTTTTATGAGTAACTCTGTTACTAGAGAAGAAACTGTCCTCCAAAGCCTGCTGGTTGGTTTTGAGTAGAAAAGGTTCACGGCTCACTGAGGCTGTCCTGCACTCCCAGGAAACAAGGTAGGAATAACGGAAGAATGACTGTCAGAATCAACTGAGGTTACTGTACGCCGTGAAAAGTACTCTCAAATGACTGCAACCTGTTTCTAGACATTTGCCACATGCAAGCACTAAATGCTGTTTTGTTAGCCTTGGTATATAAGCAGCATTACAAAAGAAACAATAATAACTTCTGAACTATTAAGTCTAAACATCACTCTGCACTGACCAATAGCGTTATGTACACATGTAAAGGCAATTTTGACTGTTTTATTAGCCACCTCACTTGTAGAAGTTATCATATAAAGTAACGCAGAGAACCAAGGCATTCTTTTTAAATTTCCTTTCTGAAGCCAGGATGCACATTAAGCAGGGAAACGAAAATGTATAGATAAAACATGATGCGAGAGCTACCTTGTGTTCTGCAAATGTTGATGAAGTTATTTAACTTGTCAAAAAAAACACAAAGTAAAATAAAACAAGAGCAACACAGCATAATTAAAAAACCTTCACTAAAAGCAGTTTCCATTTATGGGCCATCACGTTTTGAACTTTACAAAACTGACAATGTAAATAAAAACTATCAGTGGAATCGCAGTACTTACAATGCACTGATGTGCAATATTACCAGTTCTTTAGATTAGCACAGTATGTTCTTGTGCAAGCTGTACCTTTATTAGTGACTACTACAAATCCACTAATTAGGCAACGTTTATGAACCATTTATTAAAAATTCTAGGCACAGTGAGAAAAGGCACAATAGTAACAGCTATTATTTGTTTTGCAAAAATGCTTGAATGGAGACATACCTGGAACATGCTGAAAAGCCGAAAGCACCTCAAACACACGACTGATTAGGGCAAACAAAATGCTGCCGTACATTCACGCCACACATCAGATTCTATGATTTGGACTTTTTTAAATATAAAAACAACTCTGAAGCACATCCACCCTATTAGCATTTCAGGCGTAAATGAACAAATTAATTATTTACTACGTCAATAAAATTAAGAAAAAAGAACACCACCTACCTTTTTTCCTACAGAGTAGGAAAAAAAACAAAGCCAACCATCTCCTTCTGAGAAGTTCCAGAAGCGAGATGTTTAATTCCTTTCATGGCAATCGTCATAGAGTCATGGAATAATTCAGCCTGATATGGGGCTACAGGCAACTCAGTAAGATTTGAGGCCAAAGAGAAATGAATTATTTAGCAGTAACTATCATAAAGATCCCATGATGAATATCAGAATTTTTAGACAAACCCAGGAATCACTTGGAATAGAACAGAGATACTTGTGCAGTATCTTACCCTTAATTAGGACAATATATCTTTACTCCTCCTGTAACCCATTAGATGGTAAACAACATGGTTTAGTAATGGCTAGGTAATGAAACAATAGAAGAAAAATGAAAATCAAGGAAAGGGAATGATTCCTTCCTTTCAAATTACCATTTTTTGCTTTTTGCTCACGACGTCTGAAGAAGTGTATGATGTCTTTTGGGTTAGCCACCTTATCCACGTACTTCTGGCTAAAACGAAAGATGCTGAATGGCTCAAAGCCACCTGTATAATCAACCTAAGGGAGGATTGAAAGAATTAAAAAAGGAAACAAACAGAAAAAAGAGAAGCCAAGCAAAGCAAGCAAGCTTGTTATCCTTCAAAGCAAAAATTAAAGTAAAAAAAAATCAGCCTAAAATTAATACTTTATCATGCCATGGAGAATAGCTAATAAGAGTCCAGATTCATAACTTGTTCCATTTACTATCCTTAAGGAAAGCTTTCATATAATAGGTTAGGAACCAACACAGGACAATATGACTTAAAAAATAATAATCTTGGTCACCTTACTCAGACCTGCAATGAAGTACACTGATGAACAATCTCATTCTTTACCATGCAATGTTGGTTATATCACAGGTTAACAGAGTCAAGGTATTAAAGCAGTTTGTATTTGCCTGTAGACAGTAAGAAATTCTACGTATTTATACAGTAAGCATGATTTTGCTTTGAAACTTTTCACAGTGACTTTTCAAAAACAAAACCCAAACGGAACGTCTTACTCGTAATCTTATGAGAGGCTTTTCCGGCTGGCGTGGATTTCCTAGGCGTTCTCTTTCTGCATTATCCAGCATCATTTCAACCTACGAAGCAGAAGGAGGATTTCAGTTCCACTTTACCCTCATAAAGACGCCTGAACCCTTCAAATATAACTTGCTTATCTTTGAAATACAGCTTAGTCCAGCAGCACCTACATCAGTGACCATTCATACTATTTTACTCTGTAGCCACTATCCTTTGCTCGAGTTCCAGTTCCAGGGAAAAGCAGAAAGAGTCAAATACAGACCTAAGAACTGAGAGCAATCAATGAAACTGCCTTAGTCACTTGGGCCATTTCACACTGCACAGCCCAGCTCCCAGGGTTTAGGTGCATGTATTTACGGTGGTTCCAAAGGGCACATCTAACACTGTCCCATCCTCAGGTAGGAGTTTCTGTAGAAAGATGACATGCCCCCCCCCCCCCCCCCCCCAAGTGGTTACAGCTTGCTTTACTATGTCATCCTAGTCTGGAGGCCAAAGCTGCAGTGAGTATCACGGAATTGGCCTCTGGTGGCAACACTGCTTAACTCAGTCTCAAATAACACTGGAAAAGAAATAAGGTTTATCTTCCCCTCTTAAAACCTTCCCTGCCCACATGCTGTTATCCATAAACCATTAGCATTACAAGTTACCTTTTCCATGCAGAATGCTTGTATTGCCTGAGTTACTTTAGGATTGTCAGGATTAAAAAGATCTGGATGATCAGCTAGGACAACATCCTCCATGTAGAATGTTCGCACTGTTTCCAGAGCAATCTTGTGCATTTTCATTTTTTTTCCTTTAACATGCAGCAAACCGATGTGTCTAGGAAGAGAAAGTTCTCTGAAGTTTATATCTTCCACTACAAAAACCTGTCCTAAATTTATGTTTATTTTACAGGGGCCAAAACTTAAAAGCTATAGCAAGTTCTCAGATATCTACTTCAGGGTTGGCACTGCCCAACTTCAATCCCATTATATTCAGATTGTGTTTGTTCTTTATATAAGCAGATGTACACAGTTCATGTATTCCAATTTATCTGGGTGTAACCCCTCTTGGATAAGTTACATTTGCTTCAAACGTTAGGTTTAGTTCTAAACAAACCAAACTTATCCCAGGCACTGATTCAATCTACTTCATTTGTTATGTCACACTGATGTTAATCCACACTGTAACACAAATCCATTTATGCTTAATAAAAGTATTTTTCTTTTTATATTTCTAAACACAACACATGGAAGGCAAGAGGTAAACAACAAAAGAATAAATAAAAACACACACACTTCTTCACAGCTTCTCCAGGGGACAGAGATGTCACCACCGCACTTCCCGGCTGAGAAACATAGAAATTTTGCTGTTCATTTGGGACTGGAGCTATTTTACACTCATGTTCATGACCCCACACAACAAGATTAATAAAGTCATCCAAAAACTGCTCTGGAATGTAGTTGGTGGCTCCATGTTTGCTCCTGTACAAGAAAAGAGAAGAATAATTAGAATGTGTACAGTCACGGGTGAGCACAGGTGGGGAGCGAAGGAGGTGAAAACCAGCGGTGTGACTTAAAGCGATAGAGAAGCTCCAGCAAAAATATCTGACATACATTTCACATCAGCTACTCTTCAAGGTTTTTTCCTTATGCAATTATTTGAAGTGTCTGGGTAAACAAAAAGGCAACTTACAGATTTAAACCATAAAGTTAGTTAATTTGCACAGGGAAGGTTTTCAGTAGCATTTTTTCTGTTCTGGATGAAGCTCACTCTTTTCTACTTCCCTCATTGGACCTCCCTTTTCTTTTTAATTGGCTTGCAAAGCTTTCAGTTATCTTCGATGTGAATGCTTTTATAGCATGAATTTTTTTTGTTTGTTTGTTTTTTAAATGGTGAGGGGAAAAAAAAAAGATAAAATAAAAAGATATAGGACATACCAGCCTCTATCCCTTTCCACAAAATGGACGAAACGAAGTAAGAGAGAGTTCCCTTCAGCCTACTGGACAGAGAGCAATACACAGGGTTCCCAGCTCTATTTGTTTACTTCTGCCTCACCATTACTTCCCACACGAGGACTTCAGGAAAATTCATGAAAAATTCTATTAAACAATCTGGAAGAGAACTCTGCCTGTTCCTCCTGACACTGCTGGGAGAAGCGTGCAGGCAGAAAGAACACACACTGCCTATCCTCTGTCTGAGACACCGTAAAGGATATGAATGCAAGTGAAGACACAGCACTAATGAAATTATAGTTCAAACAAGCATAGAAAATGGCATAAGAATTTTGCTGCTCTTTCAGCTGTAACACGCAGACTTAAGACTTAATTATACACATATTACACTACCTACCCTCTCTCTTCCCCCCCAACTATGAGAGTCTGGGAAGCAATTTCCCAAGATCTCCAACTCATTTATTTCAACTCTTTTCCTTGATGATTCTTCTCTGAGAACAGCTGTAAATATTGCTTTTACAGGGGAAAAATCTTTAAGTCAGCTACTTGCAAGAAGCACCAGCCACCATAGCTGACTTTCCCTACTATGCTTTCCAAAGCAGTTTAATTAAAACAAACAACAAAACCCCACAAGTTTAGGTCACCCTAATCCATTGGTACCTGTTTTGATGAATCACAAACAAGTTAAACCAACTGTCCTCATCTTCCTTTGGTCTCAGCATGGTTACTTGTTTATTGACAAACATACGATACAACCTCTCGTCTGGAATGGCTCCTGTAGTGGACAAAACGATACATCATTGTTGTGTGGTATATGCATGACACAAAAATATATCAACTCTTGATAGGTATCAAGAGGTATATATCGACTCTTTATTTTATAGCATTTTAATTAGCCACTCTGTTAAAAAGACCATAGGGAATACAACTCTGTGGCAAGACCAGATCTTCATTTTCGTGACCTAAGAAGTCTAAGGCATTGTTCTGTTTGAATTCATAATAAAGTATAATTTTTTTATTTTACCAGACAGGCTTCTGAAAGTAAGATTTGGAACTTGAAATCTACCTTTAAATAACTGCTAAAAGCAGTTTTGTTAACTACATCAAGTTTAAAGCCTCTTGTCAGTTTTCTGTGCTGAGCACACTATGGGCAGAATTAAAAATGTGAGGGTTTGTTTTTTTTCTTGTTGATGGAGTAAGTAGTATATTTTGTTGTATGGTGGACTTGAAAACCAGATTCTACCGAGACCTTAAACATCTGTAGAAATTCTCTAGAAAACAAGAAATAAACCATGAATTCTACAAAGTCTACACTTTCCCACAGAGCAGGAAAAAGAATGCAGCAGTTCTGAACTATCTGTCACCAGCTACTTCCTTAATGTTTTTAAGCAAGTAGGGAAAGAAGAGGCAACCAACCCACATCCAGACATAACTTTTATGATAGACTTCAACAAAATCCCATATGGAGTTTATACCTTTTGTACATGAGCAAGTGCTCTGTAAATCACAGAGAGTCAAGAGTGTAGAAAATCCTGGAACAAGTTCAAAAAAAAAAAATCTCACCAACATTCTCGAACAGCAACACCTCCACTTTAGAAAGTTGCTGTGTTTCTCAATAGCACTTTTGGGCATACGAAATTTAATTGATTTTTGAAAACTTTTATACCATGGCATTAGAACACTCATCGTTACCCTTAGAACATAAAGCAAACTCTAAAGTATCTCATCAAACACATGGAATCATGGCCAAATAGGACCTAAGATACAACCATAAATGTTGCTTGGAAATTAGTGCCTAAGCATTCATGACTGGACATAAAATAAGGGGGAAGTGAAAACCTTAATAGTTAACCTCTCTAAGTGGCCAAATGTAACCACTCAAAGAGGTGAGGGTAAAGGGGAAGATGAAAGGGAAAATAAGATGGGACAATTAGAAGATTAATCTGTAAAAATGGGACCACGAGATCAAGAGGTTAGCATGTTAAACTCACAAAGTACGGACACAGCTGGTGCAGCTGCATTTCTAAGCAACAACACTCTCACCGAATTGACACACCTTAACTTACCTTTCCTTAGACATCTTGTGTTTACTGCAGCACAGGATGTTTATTCCAACTTATTTCAGAGCTGTTAAGCTTTGTTAATACACAAACAGTTGAGCCACAGTCTGGCAGAAGAACACTTACCTAAGCCATACAGAGCAATTTTTGTTCCACCCTTACGCAATAAAATGGGGCTAATATCTATTTTCTCCACAGAAGCTGAACGCCCAAAGTGATTCACCAATCCTGCACAGCTTAAAATATCCAATGCACACAGTGCATCTGCCTGTGGAAAATAGTAAGAAACAAATCTAAAATCTGTAAACAGGCTATTTAGCCTTTAAAGTCTTAGTGAAACAGTCTCAAAAGGGAAAGAGAACATCTTTTCTTAAAGATCTTCTGCAGTTGGAAACCCCACCACATATATTACCATTTTTAGTATTCACTGTTACAGAAGCAAAGCCTTCTTCCTTATTACAACTTTTCCCTCATTTTAACAACATGAAATTAAATATTAATTCATTCAGAGAAAACAAACAAACAAACAAACAAACAAACAAACAAACAAAAACCAACACAGAAACCCAGCCAGAGTCTCTAGAGTATTACAGAAAATTATCTGGTTAAGCTAACTACTTCATAGTAAGGCTGAAGTTCAAGTTTTGCTGTTATAACACCCATCTCCACAATACACTGCTATTTGATATAAAACACAGAATTCTTAACTCAGAATATGCTTTCCAAATGTTCTTTTTTTGTGTGCTTAGTTTTAGATATTTACTTTCAAACAATTATTTCAGTTATTATTAGTTTTTCTTCTTCAAAAATAAAAGTTCATGTAATTGAAGACGCCTCTCAGTTGTACATGCAATCAAAGCACAAGTCCAAGTATCAAAATTTCCTTTCCTTAAGAAAAAGGCTTTCAGTCTTCATAGAAATAATTTGTTCTCAAAACTTTCAAGGGACAACAAGGGCTGTCACTTCTTGGTATAAGAACAGATTCTGTTCCCAATTATCAATGTTTATGGAAACTAAGAAATTTAATATAGTACGTATGGATACCTTAATTTCTTTCAATTCTTTTTAATACCACACTTAAGCTGTTGTCACTAATCAAGAGGACTTCTAAAGAAACACAAAATATTTATGCAGAGTGGAGCAACTGACTAAAACTAACCTGTTCGCCACGAACTGTATTTCTATAAAAGCCTGTATTTCTACAATACTGGTTTTGCAACACAGCAGTATAACTAGGATAATAATTACCCCTGTTGGATCATCGTGATTGCCATGAATACTAAAAATCGGAATAGAAATGTTGAGATTTCCATCTTGGTAGTTCACCCATGGAAACCTGAACAAAAAGAAGTAAAGTTAATTTGTATCTGCAAATCTGTGTACAGATAATTCCCAACATTCTCTTCAAACTACTGTCATCACAAACACACGACAGTGGCACAAATGATTACCAAGTGGCTATGTATAAGTTTAAGCTCCACAGCATAAGAAGACTCTTATTCATTGTCTTGAACTTCCTACTAGGAACATTGTAGCAAACATATATATATATATATTTAGACTGGGTTGTGCAGCCTTTATTTACACACAAAGAACTGTTTATTCTAGCACAACACTCCATTTAAGTTGGTTTACTTGCAGGATACAACCTAGTTTTTACTTAAATATATAAATTATTACAACACATTCAGAAGTTTCTCAAAAAACATGGTGTACAGTCCTTTACAGACTTAAACAGTGAAAGATGACAGATGAAGCGATCCTACCAACTGCCCCATACAAGCAAGCCTAAAGCTTCAAAGTTTCAGTCACAGAGGAAAAGCATTAAAAAACAAAATCACAACACATTCACCCCATATGAAAACGAAACACGTGGTGTCATGATTTATAGAAAGGGACTTACTTGCTGTATTGAAAATTAACTGCCTGATCACTCAAAATCTCAAAGTGAATAGGACGATCACCCATGCAGTATTTTCTCAGCGACTCTAAACAAGAATGTATTGTTTTCCTGGAAGGTTTGTTGTCATGAAAGAGGTCCCCACCTAATAAAACAAAGTCCACCTGTATATAACAAAGAGCTCTATTATTTTAATACAACATTTTGTATTACTTTGAAAGACCTATAAGCAAATCGATTAAATTAATTCTGCTAAGGAGTTCCACATACCTCATACCTGGACTTCTAGATAAAATGAGTCTGTGGCTGTAGATATTGGTATTTAATTTTCTCATGAAACAAACATTATATATATATACACAGTTTTCAGAATAATTTAGTTATATATATATATATATATTTTTAGTAGACCATTTATGAAGAGCTATAGAAGAAACAATGGATGGTGTTTAAAGAAGGCAGCAAAGTGTTTTAATAAGTGTCTCTAGATTGGCTCCTGAACCTTTCCTTTGATGGGCCTGAGGAATTGCTTTATCTTTTCATTGCTACTGTACCAAGGGGGATGAAACCAGTGCCTCTGTTTGCATTACTTTGAAAGAGTACTAGTTTCAGGTCAGCTTTTGAAACAGCATAGAAAATACAAAAGTCAACATTTCAAATAATTTGACTAAGAAATCTTAGAAGCTTTTCAGGCTCTACATCTGTCTGTATCTGAATGAAGGAATATGCATTTCTTTTAGAAATGTAACTGGTTGCAATAACGTGTTTGATATTAGTAAGGATTACAGCAGAACTAAGCTTTGTGGTTTCTGGCAGGTTGGAACGGGTTTTCCACAGTCTCTCTGCTTTACTTTCTAAAAAGCAATACTTACTTCATTTTTTTGAGCCTGTTCCAAGATTTCATTAAAAGTTACAAACGTGTCATTTCCACGCACTGGGTCCTTCTCCAAGTAGCCAAGATGAATATCAGTAGCAATCAGTATTTTAAAGGTATCTTCATCATCCCTGAATTAAACAGGAGAATTTGTTGGCAGAATACTTCAGAATTTCAACACACTTGATTAAGATAAGCAGTTCTGTCCAAAGTTATTCATTACACAGTAGATTTAGTATAGAATTCTATCAAGATATCCTTCCTGTAACACTCTGAAAACA
Organism: Anser brachyrhynchus; assembly: GCF_964034855.1. Taxonomy (NCBI): domain Eukaryota; kingdom Metazoa; phylum Chordata; class Aves; order Anseriformes; family Anatidae; genus Anser; species Anser brachyrhynchus. The sequence goes on along the minus strand of NC_137694.1, from coordinate 200,590,993 downwards.
TTTCATTACATTACTTGCAAATGGCACTCGACCAAACAAACTGGTTTCAAAACGAGATTATCCCAATCAGTCCGCTTTAGTGAAGGGCTGCTGATATCTAACGAAAAACTAAATCATGGAATCATACAATCATTAGGGTTGGAAGAGACCTTCAAGATCCAACCATCAAGTCCAACCATCCCCTTACCACCACTATCACCCACTAAACCATGTCCCTAAGCACCACGTCCAACCTTTCCTTGAACACCCCCAGGGACGGTGACCCCACCACCTCCCTGGTCAACCCGTCCCAGTGCCTGACTGCTCTTTCTGAGAAGAAATGTCTCCTCATTTCCAACCCGAACGTCCCCTGGCACAACTTGATGCCATTCCCTTTAGTCCTATAGCTAGTTATCTGCGAGAAGAGGCTGACCCCCAGCAACTTTGCAGGTTTTCCGCCTTTAATTTGGGGAATAGACGTTGTACTTCTCCGTTTGCACTGGTAATTATGAAAATACAAAGGGAAGTACGATGTTCAGAAGGCCCTGACGGGAAACACAAACGCACGTCTGAGCTGTTAACTCATTCCCAGTGCACAAAATCCTTGTTATCCGATGTGAAAGAAGAAGCACACAGAGACAGGAGCTTACTGCGAGCTGAGGGCGCTCATCTTGCTGCCAGCACGCCTCGCCACAGGGCTCCGGGCACAGCGCAGCGAGGCAGGGCACAGAGTTCCCTTCTGTTTTCACGGATTCCGTGCAAACCCTGAGGGACGAGAACATAAACGGATTAGAAGGAAGGGCACAGCAAGCTGAATTGGCAATTATTCGGTCTTGTACTAAAAAAAAAAAAAAAAGAAAAAAAAAACACAAACACAAACCCAAACGCTTGGTCTACCCACCGACAGCCGGGCTCGCCACCCGCCCCCTCACGCGGCCTGGGGGCTGAGGAGAACCGAGGAGAACCGAAAGGAGCCGAAGGGGGGCCGAAAGGAGCCGAAGGGAGCCGAAGGGAGCCGAAGGGGGGCCGAGCGGAGCCGAACGCACCCTCAGCCTAACGCGGGCCCCGGGCGCCTCGCGCCGTCTCCATGGCGCCGAGCGCCGCTCTCGCGAGACTTCCCGGCTCGCTCGCCGGCGCGATTGGCCGGCCGGGCCTTCAATCACGCCCGCCGGGCCCCCGGAAGGGCTCCCCGCGCAGGTGAGCGCGTAGCCCCGCCCTCGGGGAGGCCGTGCTGGGAGGGGCAGGTGCGCTGGGTGAAGCTAAGCAGGGCCGGGGGGGGGGTGAGCGTGGATGGGAGACCTGTGGGGGCTCGGTGCGCTGAGGCAGGCGGTGGTGCTGTGTACGGGTAGGGACGGGGAAGCCGAGGGGGTACCGGGGCGGGCTCCTGCTGGCTCCAACCGAGCCTCCGAGGTGCTGGGGTGGGTGTTGAGGCCCTCCCTGGGCTGTCCCTGGAGGGCTGTGGTGGCCGGGAGGCAGGGCCGGGGCGTGAGGGGCAAATGGCGGCTGCTGGGGCGGCCCTGGCTCTGGGGAGAAGCAGAAACTCCGCTTCAAAACAAAGCGTTTCGTCCAAATCTTGTGTTTATAAGGTGTTTGTGGTCTTAGGTAATGAAATATATGCGTAGTCTAGCGTAGTCTGCAGCTGGTATAATTTCTAGTACTGGATTATGTGGTATTTTGTAGCATGAGTATTAATGGGGAGTTCAACAAGTGCATGAATAACTTAAACGTTATTATATCTCTGTTCCTTGCAGATGCTGCCTAAAAATGAGTAAAAGCAAACATACCGCTGAAAAGGACGTCGATGAAAGAGACGATGACAGCGACGAGCTAGCTGAGTACACGGAGAGCTTTAACCAGCTGGAGCTGCTGGAAACGCACAGGCACTTGATTCCTGTGGGCACGCAGAGCTGTTGGTCGGGGCAGTCGGATGACGAAGATGATGAACAAGAGAGAAGCGAGGAATGGTATGAAATGCAAGAAAAAAAGATGGAAAAAAATCCAGAGAAACTGCTGCTCTGGGCAGCCGAAAACAATCGGGTAAGACATTTATTCAGTGTATCACCAACAGGAATATTAACCTGAATAGACGTCTACAGCTTCTTTCACGAACAAAAACTTCCCTGTATTCTTCTTTATCTGTCTGAACTACCTTGATCCAGGTTTTGCAAGGCACTTTGAAAAGCATCTTGCTTTTTAGTCCACATGCTAAAATATTTCTGGGTCAATTAGCTTTTAGAAGAAACACTTTGATTGTAGTTCAAAGTTAAAATAACAGTGCTGTTTTTAAACTTGTATAAACCAAAAGCATGCCAGAATCTTTCTTCAAGGCAAGTAAGCCTTTTAACTGGGGTGGAGAGGGCATATCTGAAACTTTATTTTCTTCAAAGCTACTTGTACAGATAATGTGTGACTGTTTTTCTATCTCTTTACTGAAAAAATAAAAAACTTCTTATCCCCTAACTTCCAAGAATAAAACGGAGATTCCTGTTAGGTAGCTTATTACACCCATGTGTGTGTTTATTTTCATTGATTGCCTTTGTTATACGCACAAGATCCACCTGTAGTTCTGTGGAGGCATGTGTTTCTTAGTGATTGGGGAAGTCTAAGGCACTGCAGCTAAATGCCCAAAGCTAGGCGCGGCAAACCGTGGTTGTGTGTTTTTGTGGCAGTCTGAGCTGGATATCTGTTTATTTTAAGTAACCATAACTGGTTTCATCTTAAAATTTTGTGTTACGTAGTCCTGAGACTGAGAGAAACTGCTTTTTCCTAAAACATCTAAAGTTTGGTAGAACAGCAGAAGCAATATGTCTTGTTTTTAGAGTTTCATAATAAATTACCCATTTCACTTCAATAGCTGAGTACAGTGAGGAGGCTCCTTTCCGAAAAGCTGGCCCCCATCAATGCTCGTGACGAAGATCAATACACTCCTCTCCATCGAGCTGCCTACAGCGGGCACTTGGACATGGCACGGGAATTGGTTGCCCAAGGGGCGGACGTTCACGCACAGACGGTGGATGGCTGGACGCCCCTGCACAGCGCGTGCAAGTGGAACAACACGAAAGTGGCCTCGTTCTTACTTCAGCAAGGCGCAGACATCAACGCCCAGACAAACGGCTTGCTGACACCGCTGCATATCGCTGCGGGAAACAAAAACAGCAGAGAAACCCTTGAACTTTTGCTGATGAATCGCTACGTGAAAGCAGACCTGAAAAATAATCTGGATGAAACTGCCCTCGACATCGCTAGGAGGACTGATGTATATCACTACCTTTTTGAAATAGTAGAAGACTGCATAAATGCTGTGACCCCTTAAAAGTTGTGGTTAAACTTGTGAATGTGGGTTTTCCTACCTCTTGTCTGTCATGCAGTGGTCTGCATGCTTGTCAGTGGTGGTCTGTCCCTTCGCAACAAGGCTTTCAGTTAAGAAACTTGGGTGTTCTTCAGCCAGGTTACTTTCTGCAAATCAACTCAGTGGTTTCCCTCATACTTTGAAATGTTATTTCTGTTATCAAGGTAGTCAGAAAATCTCAGTGATTTCAGTAATTTCAGTGAGTCTCTGTTTAATTAGTGCAAATTTGAAGGGAACTTTGTAATTGGTCCAAAACAATGTCAAAGCAAGAGGGAAAACTGGACTATTTATGTGAAAGAATTCAGGCTTGGTTATACAAAATTTATTACAGCTCCAGAGAAAATTATTTTTTCAGAAATTTAATTTTTTTAAAAATTGCATGAAAGCTCAGTATGAATGTAACTTATTTGGGTGATATACAAAATGCTGTGATCTGTTGTAAGGCCTATTATAAAATAAAACTGTCAACCCTACATATTTTATTGTCATTTTTAATTGAAAGCTCAATAACTGATGCAATTGCTTGTTCATAAATCAAAAGAATTATTCCCAGGAACTTCAACCGTTTGTGGATGAACAGCCAGCATACTATTGTGCCTAATTAGTTACAGCCAGTATTGCTAATTCTAGCCAGTCAAATCTGTCAAATCTTTTGGATCCCAAACTCAGATTTGACTGCCATGACTTAACCAAACTGAAGTTGGTGGGGGTTGGTTGGTTTCTTTCCAGATTTTGAGGCCGTTAAAATGCGCTTGAGTACAGCTTCTCTCTGTAGTCATGCAAACTAGAATCTCACTGGTTTACAATTAAGGATTGGGACTCTTCATCTGAGGTGTTCTTACCAAGTCTTAGCACTGAGCGCTATTTGGTTTATCTAACAGGAAAAATGGTAAATAATGCTCTGTGTTTTCACAAGAGGCATTGTAATTTGCTTCTTCTGTTTGTCAGTTCAGCCTTTCTGCTAACAAGTGAAAAATCCTATGATTTTTGAAGTTTTAGAGTTGAACTTGCCTGTGCTACTGTTCACATCAACTGTGTTGGTCTGCATCTCTCAATCTTTCAGCTAGTTTTGAAGAATCAACATCTCTGGATTATTTAGCTGTGAAATGTCCAATAATGTATACTTCCAGTCTTCTCCACCCCTCCTTGGTTCAAGTGCAAGTTTCAGACAAAAATCACTACCAAATGATAGCATTTAATGAGTGAGTTTTTCACCATTACAATACATCTCAATATAATTATTGTGAGCAGGCAGGTCTTTTTCAGTCAATAGTGGTTTGGAAGGATACTGGTAGAACTTGAACGATGTTGTTAGCCCAGCAGGTAATGAAAGGGTAAAGCAGTGTATTGCACAGGAATTACCGTACTATAGGATTTCCCATGACAAAGGCATGCAGTGTGAGAGCTTCAACTTTCCAATTTATAATGTAGGAGTGGAGAAACTTGCTTCTCTTTGCTAATCAAATTGAGCTAGAAAATACAGTCCCGGAATACAGTATTTCAGCAAGACAGCTGTAAGAAAACATCTTGTTCTGTGCAGACACCTTACTGAGTGATCCCAAGCTCCTTCCAGACACCGCTAACAGGTCTGAAGCACACTTGTAACAGCAGCAGCAAGGCTGGAATATGTCAGCATTTGTCCTCTGAGGACCTACATTTATTTGGTCCTCTGATCAAGCATCTTTGGAGGGCATCTCCATCACCACGGCTTTCTTGAAGCTCTGTGTTGTACTTCTGTTAAAAAATATAGAGCTGCCTTTGAAATATGAATTGTACAAAGTAACTTTCAATGCTTAGTATTTTAAAAGCTTGGTTTCAGGATATTTGTGAAAGGCATATACTTTGAAATGCATTAAGGAAAAACAGATTATGATGTGCATTGGTTTAACTAGACATGGCTTGTATCTTACAGGTTCTCGCTTCCACCTGTATGCAAAGTCTTGGCTTCAAGGAAGCTGTCCCAGGGCAAATCTCCCTGCCGGGTGAGTGGGCCAGCTTGCTGGCGTGCTGATCTGCTGCTATCCGGCAGCACTCTCTGCTTGCTGTGGTACCTGCCAGCTGCTCTTCTTCCTCATAGCATGCACAGCAGCAAGATGAGTGGAGTCAAAATGCCACCTCAGTCCTATCAAAGTTTCAAGGTGCCTTATTTTACAAAAAGTGCTATTAAAATCAAGCCAGTACTCCTGTAAGTTGATCTGCGTCATCCCCTCAGTCAAGCTGTATCCTTCTGTCTTTATTAGTCTGAAGACTGATATAAGATCTGACATCCTTTTAAAAGGCAGGGCAGTGGCAACACTTTTTAGGGACAAAGCGCTAGTGATGTGTGTGCATACCAGCGTGTAATGCTGATTGCCTCACACGAATGATGTTTAACAATATACTGTAGCCTGCCCTGTGCCCGATGGCGACGTGAGGTAAGCCTGGGTCCCCACACGGCGACCCCGGGACGTCTTTGCACCGGGAGCTCATCCGTTATTTTTTTTACTAAAAAGAACAGGAGGTAAATGGTCAAAGGTCTTTTTCAGGTCAAAGGGGAAGGGGCAAAACACCCCGGCGCTGTGACAGAAGGAAGAAAGAGGCGGCACAGCCCGGTACAGAACATCGCCCCAGGTGCGCGGGGCAGCCACAAGATGGCGCCGGGGAGCCGCTGACGGAGCGCAGCCCGCCCGTCCCCGCCCGTCCCCGCTCCTGTGGCAACGGAGCCGCGCGGCTCGCACCCGCCCGAGCACGGTGGCCATGAGGGCGGCGAGCGGCGAGCAGCCGGCGGAGGAGGCCGAGGAGACGGGCAGCGATGGCCGCGGCGAGGCGGCGAGAAGCGGGCAGCCCTGTGAGCGCGGCGGCCCCCGGCTCGCCTCACCGCCTCACCCAGGCAGCCGCTTCCTTGCCCTTTCCCCGCCTCAGGGTCCCCTCCCCGGCTACTCTGGGCACCACGGGGGTGGGCCCCGGCTTCTTCCCGAGGGATTCTGCCCTGTCCTGGGTCTCCAGAAAGCCTTGGAGGGTGGGGATGGGGAAGGAAGGCATTGCGTACCTCCCCAGGCCGCCTCTGTGGTGGCCCCACGCAGGGCTGCACCCCTGGGTGCTGCCTTCTTTTAGGGGTAACCTGTTGTGAGGCGTCCCCTTCAGCAAGGACATTTTGGGGGCCTCCTCCATCTCCCCTCGGCAGCACTTTGCTCCAACTTGGGCTTCCCATGGAGGGACCCCATCGCCCCTTCTCCCAGGTGCCCGGCAGTTGCCTTGCCTCGCTGCCATGGCTTTCACCTCCCTTTGAATCCTCCAGTGCTCCCCTTTTAGGTACCGGCTGTGGTACTGCTGTGAGGAATCCCTTTTGGGGCTGGGCATGTCTGAACGCTATCACGTCTGTAAATTTGTCTTAAGGTGTATTAAAAGTAGAACGGGACAGGATGAAATTACATTAAGCAAAATGTATTGACATTGGGGTGGGAGGCATGGGTAAAATAACTGGTTCTTTTGTAATGTGTTTTGCTAACAGGGAAGAAATTTGTGTATGTTGAGCCATCTAGGAGAGTTAAGGAAATCCTTCAAGAAGAGCTTTATTTTCAGAAAGAAGAATACCACATTAAACATCCAGCTGCAGGTAATCCTCCTTACAAGCAAATGAAAAGTGTTTGTCAGGGCAAATGAAACAGAAGACGTTTTGAGAACTGTGGCAAAATTAATGATTAAAAAAAAAAAAACAAAAAACAACCCCACCAACCAAACAAACAAACAAACAAAAAAACAGCCTAGAACATTCATGTAATGATCTGGAGAACATTTAGAAGAATTGCATTTCGTCTTTATTATTTTTTTTGCCTGAAATTCTGGGGAACATAATTATTGAGAACATGTACTTCCATATGATCTATCAGTTTAATAAAACAGAAACTAATACCAAGTGCTAGGGAGGTTTATTACATTTTTCTTTGAAAGAGGCGCTGTAGTTATTAGAATACTTCATCCATTTCTGAAGTTGATGTTGAAAAGAAGAAGTTGAGGTAAGAATGAATAAGGTTAAATAAAGGACAGGAAGACAGTGAAGGCAATTAAAAAATCAGTCTGTTTAGGCAGTTTGAAGGTTGTGGAACTGCTTGACTATAGTAGGCAAATGAGGAAATGGAAGTCTAAGAGGGAACAAGGTGTTTGGTCTAGATAAGAAACTTGATTCTGAGAACTGGAGGTAAAAATTAGAAAATCAGAATAGGAATAATTAGCATTTTTTAACAGAAAGAGCCTAATGGTGGAACAACTTAACAAAGATCAATTAGATTCTCCATTTTAATACAAATTTTAAATATTTTCCACGTAAACAGCCCCAGTCCAAGCTCATTTGCTAGTCATGATGCAGAAATGAGTATAAAGCCATGTGACCCATGTAGGACATAACGCACATCGTGGTGGTTTTCTCTTACAGCCATAAGATCTATTAATGTAATTGTAGAAAATTATTTTTCAGAAATATGTAATGTTTAAGGATAGGACAGCTGATCTGACTGTCTCTACTGGTCAAGCTGCTGTACCTCAGTAGGTGCCTCTCTGTAGAGCCCGATGAATAAAGCTGGTTATTGCACAGCTTCCCTCATTAGTTTGTTCTAGTGGTTGGTGTGTTAAAAAATCATGCCTGATTAATAATGCTACGTTTCACTGCAGGCTACACAAGTAGAAAAGGTGACTGTTAAATGAAGCCAAATTATACTTATTTTGAGCAGAGTTAGGGTTTACATATATTGTGTATTTTCACTTCTTTGAAGAAAACATCTCTCTAGCTGCATGCTTGTAACTATATTTCTGTCTGGACACAGCCTCTCCTTGTGCTTTGGTAGGGTTTTTAAGAACCTTCCTGTTGAAAAAGCCCTTGGCATCTGCCTGCAAGGGGCGTATTCTGTGATTCTGTATCCTCTTAAAGCAAGAAAAAAACATATGCATGAATTAAGGGGACTGCAAAACCTCAGTTTTGGGGATACTATAGGTTTCATTGTGGTGGAAGTTGACTGAGGCCTAGTAGAAGGACTTTTGTCCAGGGCTGTAGTGATAGGGCAAGGACTAATGGATTTAAACTAAAAGTGGGGAGATTCAGAATAGATGTAAGGAATAAATTCTTCACTCAGAGGGTCGTGAGGCCCTGGCACAGGCTGCCCAGAGAAGCTGTGAATGCCCCATCCCTGGAGGTGCTCAAGGCCAGGCTGGATGGGGCTTTGGGCAACCTGGTCTGGTGGGAGGTGTCCCTGCCCATGGCAGGGGAGTGGAATTAGATGATCTTCAAGGTCCCTTACAACCCAAACCATTCCATGATTCTCTGAATAATTTTGGTTTGTATGATTCAGCTGCTTGCCTTTGTTGGGTCCTTTGTTGATAGTCTTTTTTTTAGTATCCAGGATTTTCTTCCAGAGAAGTTATGTGTACACTGTAATGAAAGTTGCTAGTAGTCAGTATTTTATAGCTTAAGCAGTTTAGTGCCTCAACATCTCTCCATGTGAGTACTATGTCTAGCACTTAATTTGTTTTTAGCTCTTTAAGAACTCTGACCAATTGTTTTGCCTCGCCTTTTAAAATGTAAATACCAAATCTGATCATGTCACTTCAGTATTTGTATCACTAGTAGCCTGGAGAGAGAGAGAATTATCTACTTATTTTAACTTACTTCTCTACTAAAATCTAGAGCTAACATAAGCCAGGGATGTTGAACTATTTGCCAACTGTTACTCCTAAATCTATAACACATGAATAATATGCATTTCGTCTTTTGAATATATAATACATAATTCATCTTTTGCTCTGTAATACATGATTCCTGTTCTGTAGGCCCACATTCTTTTCTACAGAGTAAATCTATTCCTTGGCTATATTAAGCTGTGTTTTGTTGGAATAGGCATGCCATTATCTTTCTTAATCATTACAACCTCCACAAATGTGGCAAGGGTAATTTTGCCTTTATTTCCAAATCTGGAAAATTTTGGAAAAAAAAAAAAAATTCCATTTTCTCTTTTGTGGGATTAAGACCCAAGTGTAGATTTACTCAAAATGAATTTCAAACAGTCAGATTCACAGATGAAAACGTACGAAAGTTAGGTGATGTAATCTGTATCACGTTTAAAGACCATTTGAACCTGCAACTGCATTTCTCTGGTTAGGCTCCTTAGGCAATTACAGCACACAGGCAAATGAACTACTTATGTAAGCTCTGTTTATAGTAAATGGAGAAAAAAAAGACATTCTGAAAACACAATTCTTGTCCTAGATACCTACCTTTGCATGAGTCATGCTCTCTAAGCGCCTGTTCTGTGCCCAGTGACTGTAAAGGGAATCTGGGCAAGTAGCTGAGTTGCAGACGTTAACATTGGTTTGCTCAATCCGCTCCTGTGTCTGATGTTACTAAGAGCTTAACACGCCTATATTGGACTGCATTCATCTGCCAGTGGATCAAAATAGGAAGGCTTCAATTTGATCGTATGAGTGGATGCTACAGAATATACTCTCGTGATTTCTGGATATTCTCTCAATGAAATGCATGTTACAAAGGCTTAAAGTACTTCAGATAAAACAGAACCACCAAAAAATATTTGTCACGGGAATGTATAAAATCTGTGTATAAGAAGTTCAGTGTATAATGGTACGTAGAGCACAATTGTTACAAGCTATGCTTAGTGTAATAATGCTATGTGTAATAAGGTAAATTAGATGTTGGTGTGCAAATTACTCAGCAAGAGCCTGGTTCCTTTTTCATTAGTATACATCTAGAGAATTAGAGATGTTCCACAGGTGGCCAGGGTGTTGATTAAAAACTGTCAGGTTGGAGGGTTACTGATTTACACAGTTTAGGTGATTCGTAAGCTTACTGTTTTACATAAATTAGATGACTGGTAAATCGTAACCTTTCTACAAAATAAACTACTTTTTTTTTGTTTTTGTTTTGTTCTGCTATCGCTTTTATGAGGCTGTTTGGTATTCCAGTATGACCAATAAACCATCCTGGTTGCATTTACAGTATTACTGCTGTTTGTTATACATCATAGATCAGCTACTTCTTGCTTCAGTTAGCCTAGTAGTCCTAAACTGTTCCACAAACACTAAAGAGCTATATATACCTTTAGCAATCCAAATTTCTCTCTGAAGATGTCAATCTGTTTTTCATTAATTATGGAGGATGATTATAGTGTTCTCCCTAACTATTTGTACTGTACTGACCAAAGGGACTGTCTTGTAAATGTTACATTCACCTAGAACAAGTTGAAGTAATCCGTTGTAACAGGGTTGTTTTAACAAATTTTTAACAGTGGCTCTGGAAGGAATTTGGAGTCTGAAAAAGAATTTCTCCATTGGAGGCCTGAAACCAGCATCTCAGAACAGAAATGGTTTACTCTTACAGCCTCAGTTCTACTCAAGGCATGCAGGAATGAAAAGTAAGAGTCAACAATAAGAAACTTTTGCTATAACACCTCACTTTAAAGTTGCAGGATAATATTCTTTTGTAATTCATAGATATCTCACTGGACTGCAGATCTATTCTGTTCAATGTTATTTTTCCATCAAATCACCTGTATGGCCTTAGAGTAATCACAGCTGGGCATCTTTCTGCAGGGCTAACCCACCTTTGTTAAGCAGCCAACAGACTTGAAATCTTTGCATAAGAAACCTGTTTAGGATTGCTGTGTTGAGTCACCTTGTTTAATATTCTGAAACCTCCTGTGAATGTGGGGAATAATCACTTCTTTCCTATGAACAGGTGGTGAGTGTTTGTTGGTAAGGTTTGTAGGTAATGAACCTTACTTCCCCTTGACATTCAGCCTTAATCAATTCAAATGCTTGGAAAAGCCCTCCTCCATCATGTCTCCTGAAAGGAGATTGATCTAGGTACCATTTCAGGCATTTTCGCATTTGCCTGCTTTTGCATAGCAAATTGCCATTTGCAGTTGGTGCTCTGGGGCACATATTTCTTCCTTTGCAGTCGCTGGAATGTGGCTTTTGTGGAACGGACCTATTCCTTATGAGCTGGTTGTTTTCAGCTGTCTTCTCAATGTGCCCAGCTTCTCTCTTTTGCTGGAATGTGTTAACTTTGCAGTGCGAAGTGAGAGCTTCCAGCCCTGAGGAAACACAGAGTTCATGAGCTTTTTAAGAAGAATATTATTAGTGCCATAAGGTTGCAGACTGTACAAACTCAGCATATTTGCCATTAGATGAAGCTACTTGTCATGTTCTCAGGGGCTAGTGGTTTAAAAATACAGCTAGCTGCATGAGTTTTATATCAGCACCTCTTTCTTGCTCTCTTGATCTGAGCTCTGGAGATATTGGCGCCTTAAAAATTTGCCGCTTTTGCTCATAAATGATTGACTAGCACAAATTAGTCTTCCGAATCTGTTTTGATGTGTCAAACATTAAAATGACTGTGTATGGAAACGTAGATCTGTATTTATAAGATTTTGAAGTTCTGGTTGGATAGGGAATTATTTTCTCTTTATAGTTATTTCTATTCATAGCTTCACGCTGCTTTTTTACCTGCTGTAGTAGCCAAATCCGATCCATATTTCAGTTAGTGAAGAAGGTGTCACGATTTTTTTTTTAAAAATTACAGAATGTTTCTGCTGACAAAAATGTACTACTGTGAAATTTGACATTTTTATAGGTTTCTCTGTTGCAGAGTGATTACAAGTTCCAGCAGATCACAATATATAGTTGGAGATGCCTTAACATTCCTTATGCTGAATCTATTCATAAACCCAGCAGTTCTAGGCCAAGAGTTTGTGATTCAATTTCTAGCCTGATTTAATAAAATGTTAACATAAATAAGCCTGTGATGTCTCTATTTATGTAAGAGTTATCGTAGTGTTAAAGAATGATAGAGGCAGCATGGAACTTGAAATAACCTGCCACTTAACTCTCACTTGTAACCATTATTACCGTGAGGTAATACCAAATGATCTTTAGTTTGTATTTATTGTATTATCACAGAACTTTGGAAACAGTCCTAGATCCTTCTAGGTACTGTAAAAAAAACAGAACAAAAGAGAGCTTCAAAAGGTCGTGGGTGAGTGGGAGAGGTACCAGAGGACTGGCAGAAGGAAGTGGCACTCCTGTCTTTGGGAAGGGATGGAAGAAGATTCAGGCACCTACTGGCTGGCTAGCTTTCCCTCAGTCCCTGGGGAGATGACGAAGCAAATAATTTTGGAAGTCATTTCCAAACATGAAAGACAGAAGTTGGTTGGGAGTAGCCAGCAAGGATTTACAAAGGGGAAATTGTGTTTGACAACCCCAATACCCTTCTGCAATGAGACGACTTGCGTGGTGGACAAGGGGAGAGCAGGTGATGTAGTTTTCTTTGACTTTAACAAGGCTTTTTGACACTGTCTGCTCCAACATCCTCATTGACAAACTGGTGAAGTTACAGGTTATGTGAATGGGTAAGGAGGTGGACTGAAAACTGCCTGAACAGCCAGGCTCCCAAGGCTGTGACGAGGAGCGTGAAGTCCAGCTGGAGGAGAGTCACTAAGTGAGAAGCCCAGGGGCTGACTCTGTTTAACATCTTCATCAGTGACCTGGACAATGGGATGGAATTCACCCTCAGCAAGTTTGTGGAGAGTACAAAATGGAGAGGAGCGTTTGATATACCAGATGGGCGTGCAGCTGTTTGGAAGGAACTCAACAGGCTGCAGAACTGGGCTGAGAAGAACTTCATGAACTTCAACCCAGAGAAATGCCACGTCCTGCACCTGGGGAGGAATAATCGTCTGCACCACTACAAGCTGGAGACTCACAGGCTGGAAAGCAGCTTGGTGGAGTTGGCATCCTGCTGGACAAGCTGCTTTCCAGCCTGTGAACCTCCAGCCTGAGGGAGGTGATCCTTCTCTCTGCTCAGCACTGGTGAGATAATCTGGAAGGCTGTGTCCAGTTCAAGAGACATAATGGAGCAAGTCCAGCAAATAGTCATGAGAATGATTAAGGGATGTCACTGAGGAGATGCTGAGAGAGCTGGGAGTGCTTAGGTTCTTTGAGGTCTAAGAACCGCTAGGAAGAGATGAGATCCAGCTCAACAAGTGAGGCAAAAGCTCTGTTTGTACAGAACCTAAAAGGATTCATGATTGTTTCTTAAGTGCTGTGATAATGCAAGGACTCCACAGTAACGATTGCCGTGAGGCTGGCCAACCTGGGGAGAGCTACCATTAGAAATAACGGGAGGGAAATGATGACACACCGTCAAATGAGACTGGTGAGCATGATACTTCCCGTCTTCACATTTGGCAATCTAAATTAATGATCAGTCTATGCCATATTTATAAAATAAGTGTAGCACATTCTTTTCCAAATTACTAATACTTTGCACACTACAGTTTTCATTGTCAGAAATCTTTCCAGACATCCGTCCTGCATTAAGATAACAAGTGCTACTGTCTTTCTGAAGGAGGAAACGGTTTTGTACAATGAAAAGAATGAACTGATGGATGATTTAAGATCAGAGTTGAAAAGTTCTTTTTTCCTAGTGCCACCTCAGACTGATAATTCATGTCACTCTTAAAACATTCATGTGATCCTAAGAGGTGGAGATGGGATTTTTTGTGGGACTCTGAGATTCTAATATTGTTATGAAAATACTATTTTCTTATTCAGAAATGTTATATTCTTATTCAGAAATTATTCAATATCTGAATATTGTTAAAAAATTCTCAGTCACAACTTTATGAAACTAGACTTTCGGTTTGTTTGCTTTTTTTTATGGTTAACTGTGAATGAAAAAGGATTTTTTTTTTTTTTTGATTGCCTGGAAGTCTTCTCAAATACTAAAAAATTGGTTTTATTTTGGTATTGGTGAAAAGGGAAAAAACCTTAGTTGGCTTGAAGGTAACAATTTTCAGCATTTCTATTTGACTTCTAAATAATACAAATATTGGCACTGAAAATTGCACCTGAGGCGCTAGAGGATTTGTGGCTTTTGAAAACATTATTCTTAGTTTTCAGATGTAAATTTGATCGTGAACCACACAATGATGTTTCAGAAGCACTGGGTTATCAGATAGAGGCTTTGATTAACTTTGCTGCATCTCCCTTCTGCTCCTTCCTTCATTTTTATTCAAGCCGCCTCTGCCTGTTTTCTCATTCTTAGTCATTATTTTCTTTGTGATCTTATTTTAAAACTTGCCAAATGAAAACACTTCCTGGGTTCATCACAGATTTCTGCACTAGCTCAGTTTTGCTACAACAAAAACAGATTTGTGGAATTCATTGATGCCTTTGCTTCTTTTTCATGCAACTTTGTACAATGGAGAAAAATCTCTTTTAGATCTTTTCCACCGAATATTTTGTTATTTCAATTATGATTATGATTTCTTTTAATGCCTCTCATCTTCCATTTGAATCAAACCAAGCAATTTGTTTAAATATAATAACGTCATAGCAATACTATTAACATTACTTTAATATTTATAATACAATATTTATAAAACTGGATTTCTGGTAATCTAACTGCACTCATATTTTATCATAGTCATTTTTTATTCTCTAGCTGTTCAGCTACCATTTTCTGTTGTTTTTTATTTCATTTTCAAACCAAACGATGCTGTTTTGAAAGACAACAGTTAGCACTGCTTCCACATAGAGTCATTTCAAGCACTGACATCTTTCAACACCTCTGTCTGCACTATCAAGTAATGAGGCACAGTAGGAGAGGTTCAACATATTAAAGCAACTGGTGTCGAGGGCCCCAAAACTATGTGTTTTAGGAGATTTACTTCAAATTAGAGCTAGGCTCGTCCCCTGGACTGCAACGTTGCTTCCGTGCTTGAGGTTTAGAGATGTGTGAAGAAAAGCTGTACCACAAACCCTTGCACTCCGGCCTGTGGGATGCTCTTTGGGTGAAGTGAGAGCATCAGAGCATTCCCCTGGGAGCAGGCATTTGCCTGTTCTGTACAGATGGCCGCGAGTCACTGCTCCTGCCGTGGGTGCTGCTTATGATGCAGTCCAGTACTTCAAAAAACAAGACAGATCGAAATCCGTGATAACTGCTAGCAAATACCCACAGAGCCAAACTCCAGCTTGCTGGTACACATGCACACGTGTCAAATTTTCTGAGGATCATCTGGTTTTGGCAGGAAAGTTTCCTGCTCTGACTTTGGTTCTGATCTACGCTGATGAACAAAGATGCATGCTGCACTGGAAGGTAGAAGAGACGGGATCCTTCCTCCACGGTGTGCACAGCACATCTGTTCGTGCCTGTGCCTTGTCCTGGAAACGTCAACTTGACATAGTTTTAGTACAGCGCTGCTCAGTCACAAATAGATCTGTATAGCCAGGCAGAATATTTTAACATCGCATTTGCTGCGTGTGCAGTCATGTGGGCTTGTCTGTTCAGAAGCTGTTCATCCAACGAGGCAGGCATCAGCTTTCAACTGAATCTTTTATCTCTAGTCATATTTCAGAATTTTAAACTTCCAAGCAGAAAGATCATAGTCCCCAACGTGAAACATTAGTTAATCAAACTGCAGGCATTTAATTTTTATACTAAAATACAGCATGCAATTTATACAGAACAGAACTTTTATCACTCTTTTTCACACAGGATTTAGGGCCTTACCTGGCAGAAGCTTGCATCGAAACTACAGGGACTGTTTATGATAAGAGATTTCAAAGTCACTCTTAAGTGTCATTTTGGTACCAGGTAATTTCTGCCTCTCCTTGAAGCTGGGCACATTCTTTTAGGATAAAAAAACACCTGCATGGGGTTTCCCTGGTTGATAGGACATCTGACTTGATGGCTGTGGCTGAAAATAAAGCATCCTTTGGTACCTTTTAAACCATGTTTTCGAGAGAGTTGACAAGTAACTTCAAAGAGTCTTCTAGGCCTAAATACTTCTCATGTGTGACAAAATAGAGTGAGTCAGAGTACAAGAGGAAGCCAGCTGGGAAGCTCTAGGCGAAAACATTAACTGCTGTTAGAAACTGCAAACATTTAGCCTTCAAATAAGCAAAATGTTTTTTATTTTGCAACAACCTCATTACTAACAGACGGCATTTGATTTTAAATTCCTGACTATCAGCAACAGTGGAGCTTACTGCCGTTTCCACGGAGTGGTTCAACCACGGATCTCCCATTTGCGTATACTGTACCGAGAAGTCTGTGTGGTCCTTGGGCCACAGAGCGACAGCCTGGGCTGGTTGACCTCCAAAAGCAGACAAGATCAGGTCTGTTTCCGCTGGGATATCTGCAGGCGTCTGGTAATGCTACTTGGCCTTCATCACGTTGTACTTCCCATCAGCATCAGTGGGTGTGTTTCCCAAGTCAGAGTGAACAAAGCTGCTTAAAAAAAATCCTCTCTTTATGAAAACGAAATTTTGTAAAGAAAAGTGCTGCTCTAGTCCCCACGTTCCTAGCTCTGGTTGAGGTGCAATTTGCGAAAGAAAGGGTGCAAGGGACATAGTCATGTTTCCTCGTTTTTTTTTTTGTTTGTTTTTTCAAAGTTGTCACTAATTGTCTTATAAGAACTTCCGTGTTGAGCTGTCCTGAAACATTTCATAAACCTGAATGAAAGACAACGTTGTTGTTGACTTCACTATGTGCGGGATTAGGCCTGGCATGATCAATGGATTCTACTTGGCTGGGCTGTGGAACTGGAATGGCTTACCAACAAACCTGCAAGACCAGAAATGAAAACTTGATTAGGCAAGTAAAATCTGGTTCAGCTTCCTCCAAACTCATACATCAAATTTATGTTCTTGAAGGAAAACAAGTGCCATTGCGGCTCATTCAGTCAAATTTATTGGGTGAATCATAATTCCACAGAAGTCAGTTGAGCTCTCCCACTGATTTTTATGAGTCCCAAATTTATCACGTTATCTGCAGAAGCAGCTAAAGAAACAAAATTATTTACTGTAGAGTTGTTGACCACTTTGTGTCTTTCATTGAAGCACGCCAGGGATTGTGCTCATTTTAGGTAGGGTTCATTATATTGGATGGGTTCTGGACTGAGTGATTCCAAGTACAGCTCATGCACTCAGAGGATTTGAATCTGTTAGCAAAGTATTTCTACATGCTTGCAGTTTTCTAAAATAATTTTCCCAGATCCCTATTTTGTGACTAAAATCAGTGTTGTTTGTCAAGGCAGGTCCTATGTTTATTGCATCATTGTTTTATTTTACTACTGTTGGCTAGCACACTATATTGAAGACAATACTAAATTAGAAAAGGGGATTGTCATGCTGGTTTGAACAACTTCAGAGAGGACTGGAGAAGCTTGGTCTGAGCCAGCAGAAATCTTGGGGAATTCAGCGAGGGGAAATACGAAGTTTTGTATGTACAACAGAAAAGCCCCGTGCACTGGTACAGGCTGGGAACTGACTGGTTGATAAACAACCACGCTGTGAGGGACCAGGTGAACAGCAAGTAAAATGTGAGCCAACCGTGAGCCCTCCTTGAAAGGAAAGCAAGCCATGTGCTGGGCAACATCAGGTGTATGTGCAGTGGATTGAGAAAAGTTGTCCCCCTGCACTCAGCACTGGTGAGGGGACACCTGGTACTGTGTCCACTTTCCAGCCTCCCAGTTCGAGGTGGAAGTTGAGAATGTGGAGAAGGTCCAGTGGAAGGCTACCGAGATGATGAGGGGTCCTACAGCACACAAACTGAGGTTGAGGGAGGCGGTCTTGTTTAGTCTTCTGGAAAGGAGGCAAAGGGATGATTTAATAGTAGCCAACAACTAGCTACCTGAAGGTGTTACGAAGATGATGGAGCTGTTCTGTCCTTGGATATAACAAGGGGCTGTAACAGCCAGAAATTACAGGTTGGGAGGTTCAGTGTTGAACAGCAGGAAAAAATTCTTCACTGAGAGGGTGGCGCAGCACTGGAACAGGCTGCCAAAGGTGTTGTGGAGTCTCAGTCCTAGAATATTTTCAACTTCTTGCCACTAGTCAAGCCAGCACCTAAGTGAGCAACATAGCTGACAGTGGTCCTCCTCTGAGCAGGAGGGTGGAGTAGTGACCTCCAGAGATCCCTTCCAGCCAGCACTGGGGGTTACAGCAGAGGCAGTAAAATGTTTTCTGTAACCACAGCTGTTGGTGTATTTTTTATTTTTTTTATGAGTGCTTAGATCATGGACTATGGAAGTCTGCAAGTGTTCTCATGTACAATTAATAAGTTTATGGACACACATGACCGAGTTGCTAATCTAACAGCAACCTCACCTGCAACCATTCTGTATTTTGGGGCATAAATGGGCTTGAATTGCTTTCTTTACTAACGCAGAGACGAGTCGCAGAGTCTTGACCTATGTGGTATGGATACACTGTGCTGCAACCCAAATGGTAGATGAGAATCTACGCCCCATGTACCTTTGCTGCCCTCGGTGAGTGTCTATGAGAGGTCCTTGGATCTATAGCTGTGGGTACAAAAATGCATAGCATTAGAGCTGCCTCCAGCTCCGTACTAATATTCTCTGAGCTGTGTGAATCGATGAACTCTTGGTTTGCTGAAACAAATGACTGTGGAAAACATCTGAGGCCTATTTGATCAAGTTTTTCACACTTTCTGTGTGAAACAGAGTTGGGAAAAGCGATTTTCTAGTAACCATGGAGTTTTTTTAAATAGCAGTGAGATTTAAAAATTAAATGAAAACATATGTAGTCCTAAAAAAAATTAAAGCGACTACATATTATATATATATATGTAATATATACACACTATATATATATATATACACACTTTCCCTATTTGCTAGTCCTTTTAGAGGTGCTTGAAACCGTTTGATGACTTGGCAGGAAGTCAAAGCTGCTGTGGCTGCTGTCTCTTCCTTTATTTTTCCCCCCTTTCACTCAGTAACCGATTTATTCAAGACTTTGCTCGACCTCACCCTCGAAACCGCGAGGGCTCGAAAAGCCCCCCCCCCCCCCTTCTTCCCAAGTATTCCCAGGGAAACGGCGGGCGTGGGCAGTGGGGGAGAGCCCTTTCTGCCGGCCCCAAACCCCCAAATCATGAAGAAATAGGAAACTCGGGGTTTGGGGGAGCCCCTCTCCTCACAGGGCGGCGGGCAGGGCCGGCTGCTGTGGGCGGGAGCGGGCCGGCATGGCCGGGAGGGGCGGCGGCGGGGCAGGGGTTGGGCGCTGAGGGGAGGCAGCTGCAGCAGCAGCAGCAGTAACAGCACCAGCAGCAGTAACAGCACTAGCAGCAGCAGCAGCAGCAGCAGCAGCAGCAGCAGCAGCAGCAGCATGCGCTGGGCGGCCCCGCGGCTCCCCAGCGGGCGATGGAGCCGTGCCCCCGCCGCAGCTGCCCCAGGAGATGGCGGCGGCTGTGGCGGCGGCGCTGGGCGCTGGCGGCCGGGCTGCTGGGGGCCGCGCTCGCTTTGTTCGCCTGCCTCCGGCAGCCGCAGCCCCGGGTCCCGACGACGGGCCGGGCAGGGGACGAGGTGACCGTGCTGCTGTGGTGGGAGCCCTTCGGCCGCCCCCGGCGCCCCGCAGACTGCCGGCGGCGCTACAACGTGACGGGCTGCCGCCTCAGCGCCGACCGCGGCCGGCTGGGCGAGGCGAGGGCCGTGCTCTTCCACCACCGCGACCTGGCCCTGCACGGAGCCCAGGGGCTGCCCCGAGGGCCCCCGCCTCGCCCCCCGCGCCAGCTCTGGGTGTGGATGAACTTCGAGTCGCCCTCGCATTCCCCCGGCTTGCAGGGTCTGGGCGGCGTCTTCAACTGGACCATGTCCTACCGGAGGGACTCGGACGTCTTCGTGCCCTACGGGTACCTCTACGCGCTGCCGGAGCCCCGGCCCTTCGTGCTGCCCCGCAAGACCAGGCTGGTGGCGTGGGTGATCAGTAACTGGAACGAGGAGCACGCCCGGGTGCGCTACTACCGGCAGCTGAAGGAGCACCTGGCCATCGACGTGTACGGGGCGCAGGGGCTGGCGCTGGTGGAGGGCAGCGTGGTGAAGACGGTGTCGGCCTACAAGTTCTACCTGGCCTTCGAGAACTCGCAGCACACCGACTACATCACCGAGAAGCTCTGGAGGAACGCCTTCGCCGCCAGCGCCGTGCCCGTCGTCCTCGGCCCCCGCAGGGCCAACTACGAGCGCTTCATCCCTGCCAACTCCTTCATCCACGTCGACGACTTCCCCAGCCCCAGGCTGCTGGCCACCTACCTGAAATTCCTCGATAAAAACAAGCCTAACTACAGGAGGTATTTTGCCTGGCGGAACAAGTACGAGGTCCACGTCACTTCTTTCTGGGACGAGCATTACTGCAAGGTTTGCGAGGCTGTGAGGACAGCTGGGAATCAAGTCAAGACGGTACGAAATCTGGCCAGCTGGTTTGAAAGCTGATGTTCCTGGTGGGTGAGGCTTGCGTGGTCAGCCTCCCTGAGCAGCAGCCTTCACTAAGGCATGAGGAAGGCTGCATCTCGCAGAGATCACCACCTTAGCAAAGTTAGTCATCCGTGAGAGAGACGTACAGATATATGTAAATAAGCTGGGGGAAAAAAAAAACTACAAAATGAAGATTTTTACTACAGGGCAAAATCATGAAAGTACAGAGAAACATCAGGCAAGAGGATTCTTCAAGAGCAAAGTTAAAGTTCCAGAAGTCATGCAGATCTGAAACCTTTGCAGTTGTGCACAGCTAAATGTAAATAAAACATGCCAAGTTCCTTGGCTGTACAGCTGAAACCAATTTTGTCAGCTATGACAGCTTCCTGGTCTGTGAAACTTTCTTCTGCTTATAGGGGATACGTGATCAGTGCTGGCTTTCTGCATTCCAAAGACAAAAGCAAATACTTTTAACAGTGATTATTAAGAAAATCCAAGTTATTTGCCGACAAATGCTGAGCCGCAAGTGTTGAACGTAAGAATGTGATGATACGGTAGCACTTTTTAGCAATGTGTTAAATTGCAGCAGCCAAATAATAATTCCTTGAGCCAAATAAAAGTTCCGTTTAGGAAAAAGTGTATGGAAGGGTCTGTGTGGGAGTGGAACGAACAGCTCAGATGATATAAAGTAATTCTTCCACTCCCTACCCAAACCATGAGCACATTTGTCCTGTATGAAGGCAGAGAAGAGCTGCAAGTACAGGAAAAGACAGAATGTAGAAATAAAGTTGGAATGTTTCCGCCCTCCCTTTTTTCAGGAATTTGAAAATGTTTACAGGAGTCTGCATGTTTTTCTCTGCAAAATTACTGCCATATAGGAAAAAGCAGGGAAAGACTCAGAACCGCAGGGTTTTTTATTACTGTATTTAATATGTATACAGAAAGGCTAACTTATTTCTCTAGTATCATTCAAATGTCTTATTGTATAGCAAATGCTTTGGTGCATGGCATGCATTTTTAAAAATTCTGCCAGGTGACAGACTACTCAGAGTGCCAGCTCTGTTTGTGAAACAATTATTACAACAAAAATCTCAAAGTCCAAGTCTCAGATCACTACCTTCCAGAAAGGAAATTACGGTAGAGAATACAATCTAAACCGTTGTTAAATACAGGTTGTATGAGGGAAGTATATGAAGAGGGAGAGGAAGGATTTCTTATCTTTGGTTTTGAAGGTTTCTTCCGCCTTTTTTTTTTTTTTTTTTTTTTAATGTATAACTGGTTTTGTAGGCTAAAACTTGCTTGTGCACTGCCTACCCAGAACATTTACAGGAGGCGTTCCCTTTTAGACTCTGCCATCCTGCTGGACTAAGATCTTTGGAGCAGTCAGCGTGTGGTTACTTTTTGGTTGTTTGTAATCTTGCATACTGAAATCCAGAGAGGGTCTTCAGTTGCAGTTACTGATCCACAGGAACCTCAGCCCTTCCTGTCCTTTGCAGCTGTAAGATCTGGCGGCAAAAAAATGATAACCTACAAGAGTGCTGTAAAAATGATTAAGGGTTTCATCCTGCTCCTATTTAAGGCCATTAAATTATCCAGAGACTTCACCTGGAGTAAAATCATGGGCACAGAACAGGTGGGGAAAGATGACTTAGTTGCAAATAAGAGAGAGGTCAGTTTGTTGGCATTTGCGAGTCTTACTTAGGTTAGAATAGGATTACACTTGATTTGAGCAATAAGGGATGTCAGGTTAGGTGCTTAGAGCCATCAGCTGACAACCTACTGTAATTTATTGTAAATTACACGTTCCCATGATTAGGTAAGCACGGAACTAAAGATTGCTGAAAAAAAAATCTGAAATAATGATACAGTTTGTGAATAATTTGCAGAGATTTACGCCTTCGGATCTTGGTGGCTCCTGTTTTTATTCTCTCCTGCTTTTGTGGAAGGGAAGATGGGTAAAAGTACTTCATGAACGTGGCTGTTGTTCATTCCAGAGTTGCTGCAGAGATTTTATCAGGAAAGCAGAGAAGGTGGTCAGCGCAATGCAGAGTGCAGTAGAGGTGCTCCCTACTTACTGCTGCGCTTTCATTTAAACAGTTCCAAGGGATTCTTTAAAACAAAGGCATGCTCTTCATTGCACGGTCATCTGTTTCTCTGCCAGTGGTTAAAGCTCCCATAAAACTGATTTTGATAATTTTTAAAGTAGAAATCTAAGTATAACATTAACACTAACAGCCAAGTGTCAGGTTAATAGAATCTGTCTCTTTGATTTATCCATGTTTTTCTTTTTACTGTTTATCTCAGTTCATGTAAGCATATACAAAAACCTGATCTTAAAAGCAGTGAGCAGTCTCTGAAAACTAATAATTAAGATTGCACTACTTTTTATCAGCCTGCCAAAAAGTATATTATTTTATCAGTCCTTCCAAATTTTTTAGCATGTTCTAGAGGTTTTCAGACACACAATTTTTCTGTGTTACCATTAGTAATGCCACAGGCAGGAGATGAGGCTACAGGAGCATAGGAATTGCAACCGGGACTTTATTCTCAGCTGCTCTTATGGGAATCTTGGTGGAATTAGAGTTTTGTAAAATTCAGAAAACAGCTATGCAATGATCAAAGTGTTATTTTTGAATAAGATATCACAGCTGTGCTCTGTTTGTGAGTTGTACAATGATTATTTTAAAAAAACTGTATAATGAAAATGGCAGTCTTGTAATAATTATTGCAGAGTACTTGCGGGAGAAGAGAAGCCTTTTCTAGTTTCACAGTTCTTGCATAAGCACTACATACTTTTCCCGTTATCAAGAGGAAATTCAGACCTGGTCTACAGCTGCTGCAGGCAACAATACAGCATCTCTACAAATCCACTTTGATTTGTAGTTCAGCCACTCCATGGTCTATAAGAAATAAGCTAATAATTAGAGTAGTGCTGTAAGCTGAGCACTGTCTTTTGTAATTCCCAAGTGAACTGAGCCCAAGGTCAATGGTAAATAAGAATTTTATCTTAGCAAATCGGGTTGTAGATGAGGTACCAAACTCCACAAGATATTGCAGGTGGTGTATGTAATGGGTCTATGAAAATCAAGCAAATTATCTTCTATTCTAAATAGACAAATCTTTTGTAACACATTTTGAAAAAAAACTGTTTTATTCCGTGTATTAAAATGTTGGGGAGGAGGGAGGAAAGGAAGATGATTATGTTCTGTTTTTCAGAAGGAGAAGAGTTGATATTACCCTTTGATTATAAGTGGAATAGAGAACTGTGTGATCCTTTCAGCTACATAACGTGTCTCAGGGAATTTTATACTGTAAAGTCTCTTCATCTTCGTAGAGTGGAGTAACTTTGTATTAATCATGTAGATTAACACTCAATAAAATTACAGAAAGGAAGTGGCACAAAACGACCCTATTTTTGTATTTCTTTGTGTGTTATGAAGGGTAGCTGTAGAAAACCAATTTTTAAAGAAAAATTCTTTTCATGTTTTCCACCTTTTAATCCAGAGAAGTGGCTTATTGTTCTCAAATTAGTCAGACTGTCTGAGGTTAGGAATGAGACCTGGTTGTGCCAGGGGAAAAATATTTTCGCAGGAGAGGCTGTACGGGGTTATTTTCACTATGAAAAGGAGCATTTATTGAAGTTGGATGTCTGCTGGAAAAAATGTCATTTAAAACAACAACGAAACCATCCAACAAACTCTCTCTTCACCTACAGAGAATTTGAAAGTCCTTGGAGTTTTTTTTTCTTAAATTTCAGAGTGTAACAGAGATTGGGGTTGGCGTTCAGCACGTAGAGCGACTCTTTTAGCTGCAGCTTTTTTCACGCTTGTTCGTTGACGCCTTCAACCGAGCAACAAAAGACAAAGAGCCCCAAACCTTTTTCCCCTAAATTTCTCAACGTTTTTTGCAGCAAAGGTGATTGATGGCCTCTCTCTTTATTCATCTTCTGTTTCACGGAGTGGGGAGTTTTGAGTAAGTTTCAGCACTTCTCTTGAAACTTCCACCCCCCTTCCCCAGGATGTGGTAAGTGCTGCAGTGCTCGCTTTTTTTTTTTTCCTTCAGGTGGTTTGTGCTGTGTCACCACCACATTTAACTTTTGTAAACCAACTGCTTGTTTACCTGTGCCCAAGACGGGAAATGTTTTTCTGCTGGTTTTCCAACTGTGATTGGACTCTGGGTGGTGGAAACGGGTGGAAATACTTATCTGCCAAACATTGGGTACCATTTGTTCAAGCTTGTCTGCTGACTTTTAAGTAAGATGTGAGTTATGCTTGATTAGTTTTAAACTCACTCTTTATCCAGCAATCATATAAAATGGTATTTGTTTTCAGAGTGTAAACAGTCGAGCTGGCTCAATCTGCAATCTGTTCAAGAGAACATGGTGACTTAACATGGATTTAAGTGGTAC
This sequence comes from Anser brachyrhynchus, assembly GCF_964034855.1. Classification (NCBI taxonomy): domain Eukaryota; kingdom Metazoa; phylum Chordata; class Aves; order Anseriformes; family Anatidae; genus Anser; species Anser brachyrhynchus. Next base: position 200,565,999 of record NC_137694.1, on the reverse strand, counting down.
TTAACTAAAGATAAACCAGGATCCAAGTCTAAACACCTATTTCTAATCAGGAAAAAAAAAAAAAAGGTTATTTGAATATTTCAAATATATCTTGTAACTGACTGTTTATCAGTTATGCTCCATATACTCCTGTGCTTTCTTCTGAGGCCAGTTTGGGAGTGATACCTGAGGCCACAGTACCTATGCCTCTGCTAAATTCTGCAGATGTTCTGCCTTACAGTTCCTGCTGTTCCTAAGGGCCTCACTGCAAAGACTCCGAGACGAGTAAGAGAAAACCTGGTCCTCGGGAGGCTTTGGAAGCTGCGGGGATTCAGCAGTGAGGTGCTCAGAGCGCTCAGGAAGCATTCGGAAACCAGGAGCCCTGTACAGTGGGCAGTTTTCTCTTAAGAAGTCAATACTGCCCTAAACCAGTAAAGTCCTTCAGGGATTTCAGGTCCTTGGAATTATGTAATTGTATGGGTTAAAATTCTGTGAAGAGAGTTAAAATTGGACATTATTGTAGTGACACTTAGGATTTTAATAATGTCCTTTTAATAACTATCAAAAGGCAGTGCAAAACTTGAAACCTGGAGCATCTGTATTTTCCCTATTGTTTATTAAACCATCTTTTGAAGTTAATCAGCCTGTGGCTTGGCTGTATGCGTAATGGCAGTCGGCTCAGCATTTACATCCTCAAATTTGACACCAGAGTAAAAAACATTCTAGGCGTTTTGGATGATGGGACGCTAAGTCCGGGAAGAAACAGCATTAGTGATTTATTTATGAAGATTATATTACCAGGTAGCCCTGAAGATTTCCAGTCCTTTATTCCTCAGAGACGGACTATGAGCACAAAGACCTCACTCAGTATGTCTGCGCTGTGAAAAAATGAGTCAGGTTAAGTACAGCAGAAGTTGTGCTGCGTTCAAGCTCTCATTGAGCACCACCAGGCATATTCATAAAAAAAAGCCACAGGTTTGCTGTTCACTGCCCAGCCTGTTCAGTGTGGTGAGGAATATTTTCTGCACCGAATTTTTGGAGGAAGAGCCTGAACGGTGCTGAGTTACTCTTCATTCACAGTGGCTTCTTATTGCAAATATAAAATTGCTGCCATTATGTTGAATCTATTCCTAAACGCAGGTATTAAGTGGATTCTCCCACTCTTCAAAAGTACTTTAAATAATAACAAGAATTAAAAAAAATATATTTCACTGATGTAACTGGAAAAGGAAAGTTGCTCTTGGATTTGATTCCCAGAGAGTACTCCAGGTGTGCAAAGCTGTGACCTGAAGCTTGCATCCTGGGCTTTATCTGCTTGTTCCTACTTCTGCCCCTGCAAGACAAGAAGAGCCAAAGTTGCCACCACCTCCTCTGTCTCTTCTGCTGCGGCCTTCCGTTCCGTTCCCATCCTTGTTCTGGCTGATGCTTTTAGTACAAGCTCAAGAGAGAGCTTGACAGTGCAGCAGGGAAATGAAGAAAATGAGCGAGATCTTCCCAATCACGCTTCCCAATTTACAGTCTTCTTAAACGTCTTGACAAAAGGTGGTTGTGCTAGGGGAGGCACAAGCTAGTTTCAGACCTTTTTTGCACCTGGAGAACTGCTAGTTATCTGGGATCGTTGTAGGAGAGGACAGAAAACACATCCCTTCTGTCCTCATCACTTTCACAGCCTGAGGTCACCTCTGTTGGACCACAACTGCCCTGTGGAATAAGAACCTTTCAGAATACCATGGAAAGCAGTAATCCAACTAAAATTATGGCTGTTTGTCCGAGGGTCAAGTGCTTATGACTCCATTTCACGTCAGTAAGAGTTTGGACACTGCTCGCATTGGAAACAGGATTCCATTCATTTTGCATCTGCCCTTGATAATGGATAAAATTAGTCATTAAAAACCCTGCTTTATCCACAGCGCAAAAAACGAACATTCTGCCAAGTTGTGTGAAGCTACTGAGGTAACCTCATCCTACGAGTTATGGCTGTTTACTTTATTCTTCTCCTCAGTGGCGAATGTTCAATTTTCAATAAAACTCCCATTGTATCCCATAAAAAACGCTTGAGAGAGAGGACGAGGAGGGCAGGGTTCAGTGCAGGAAGATGCAGGGCAGAGATGGCAACTGAAATGCTCACTGGGACAGCCCCAATTAATATGGAAAAAAAAAAAAAGGTGTGGGTGTCTGTTTTGCTTAATTTATTTTTGTATTAGCCCTGGAGGGAAAGACATTTCCTGAAACTTGACAGATTCTAGCAGTGTTTTTGTCTCACACAGTAACCTCTCCTGCACGAGGTGCCTTTCTGCTTCAAACTTTACAAGGAGCTAGGAAAATGAGATCAAGCTCTTAAAGACGGAAAACAGCTTGTCCACCTTTACTTCCTAAGGCGCTTCATTTCATTCTTGAAATAGTAGTAGTTGCTAATTAATTAGTATTAATAGTACTAACAGTAGCACTAATAGTACGAATAGTAGTACTAATGTCTTCGGAAAGCCACCTTAGATATATTTTGGGGTTTACAGATGATGCCATTCCTTCAGTTTTGATATTTAGTTTTCACTTCAGATTCTTCGCCTGAAGCTGTATTATAGCTTGGCATTACAGTTTAGCCGTTTCCAGTTCTACTAATTAGAAAGTTACTGAAGCGAGGAATAGTTTACAGCAGCTGGTGAGTTAGTAGTAAACATTTTTTCATCTGCGATACCTGTATGGAAGAGAGGAAATCTGGCCTGCTCCAAGCCAAGGAGTCCGGAAAGCCTGTCTGCGAACCACAGCTCTGCCTCGTCGTGGGCTGCAGACCACCGACGGTGAGACACCACCCACAGCCGGTTTGCCAGGAGCGGTTCAAAGCCCAATGCGTGCCCCAAAATTTTCTCTTCTCACCCCGTTCAGGTTGCTGACCAGCCCTGCCCGGCAGCGATGCGTGGGGCTCAGGGAGGCACCCACCAGGTGACAGCGCTGGAGGGACAGATGCCGAGGGGATTCAGGTCAGTGTTTCTGCCCACACAGCACCTGGGCTGACGCTGCAGCTTGCGGCATCTTCTCTCCCTTCTGGACACCTGGCTTAGGGTGTTCCGGGGCAGCCCCCAGTGGCGGCGTCAGCGCAGGCGGTGTGAATGAACGGCAGGCCTGGCCACGTGTGAGGCAGAGAAATGAATGTCACCAGAGGATTTTTTTAAGATGCTGAAGTATTACTTTGAGACCCAGTGCCTGAAGAACTTGAGGAATGCAAAGAACTTCACAGCGCAACGCAAGAAGAGACCATTTTGATGTCAGGCAGGGACTGTGTCGTAGCTGGGCCTCAGCGGGTTCCCATAAGCTCCGAGGCTTTTTTCCACATGCAGCAATCAGAAGAGAGCAAGAGAAAGCAAGGGCATCACCAAGGCAATAAAAGAAATGTGATAGATGAAAAAACTGCAGGAACTTGGGAAGCTGATGAGCATCCCCTGGTGACCTGACCAGGGCTGGGGGGCTCCCTTTTGGATCTCCCACCCGGGAGCAGTTACACCCTGAGCACACCAGCAGGGTGTGCGATCCACTCTGCCCCTAGGCTGGGCATCAGTAGGACCACCAGGACACCGAACAACAAGCTAAGGTTAATTAGCTGGCTAAACTAATGACCATCAGTGTCTGCTAGCTGTGGGACAGCTAGATACGGACAGATGATTTATGGGTTTAAATGTTTTCTCTGTTCCTATTGCTCTAGGGGTTGATTTATCTCCCTGTGCACTTTTCTATTACACATCTGCTGTGGGCCGTCTTCCACAGCGCGCTTTCATTTCCCTCTTCATGGCCTGCTCGGCCGCTTGGGCAGTCAGTCCGGCCTGACGGGCTGCGGTACTCAGCTCGGGAGAAGTACTGTCATGGAACAACCGGTATGTATGAGATTTTCTTTGTTTGGTGGTGTTTAGGGATTGCAGATAGCCAGGCTGGGGAGTTATCAAGCAACTGAGATCAGAAGGAAAGTTTGGCGAAGAAATGAATGATGTATGTCTTTGCCTTAACCACAGCTTAATCATACCTGAAGGATGGAAGAGCTTCCAGAAGGCAAGTGTCTCGAAATGGCAAACTGACAAAACTCCCCATATATGTACTGTAATGTTCTCCACAACAGTAGCAGAAATGGAGATGGGGAAGATCTCCATTTCTTTTTTATAAATTCCTGTTTCTCTGCAAATTTAGATTCAGTCCCTGACTGTCTCAATCCCTGACTCCCTCATCTTGTGCCTCCTCACATAACGTGTTCACCTGCTTCATCTCTCTTATCTGCAGGGGGGATCCAGACTGGTTATAATCTTCCCTCAAGGTTACCCACTTGCTGTTGATCGTTTCCTCTGGCAGATGCGGGGGACCAGGAGCAGGCAGTGAGCCGTGTGCTGGGAGCACCGATGGCTCAGATCCCATGCACACATCTGCCCACAGGATGCGGAGCCAGACCTGGTTGCACAGGTCAGCCCTGTGAGATGCCTGGTGCTCCGAGGCACCCCTGTGCCCCCCATCTTGTAGTTTGTCTAAGTACTTGAATGGCATTATTTGTGGTGCACTGCCTCTGTTATGGCAGATTATATCTGAGACCCACATCCTTAAAAAACCCACAAGCTAAACTCACAAATAAATCAGCACAGTGATCTCTGGATACATCCCTTACGAGGTCTTGGGTAGCGCAGAAAGACTGCACCACTGCAGGCCATCTCCTGTTTGTTTTCTTGTGAATGACCTCATTTATTTTACAGAAGCTGCAGTGTCATCTTGTCTGAAGAGAAAGCAGCTTGCTTTTTTCCTGATGCTACCTGCTGGTGTATGTACAGGCTGCCCGAAAAGATCTGGCTGCTTGGGATATTGGTGAGCCACATGCTGCTTACACTGTCTGCCAACATGCATGCGTCCTCTGGATTTCAAAAGTGTGCAAGTTTTTTGGACACGTTATGTGCTAGGAAGCCAGAAATTCAAGCAAAACTGGTAAATTTTTCTATGTCATGTCCATTTTTCTAAGTCTAGATTGGGACCAGTGTTTTAAATCGTGCTGAGATAGCACAATTACTGTACTGGTGCGCTGTGCTGCGCTGCCTCTGCGTATCTGGCACGTACGCTGGTGTAGCAGCTTTAAGGCTGCCACGAAAACAGAGGCAAATAAACAAGGGAATCGAACAGATTTCATCAGTTCAGGTGAAACAGCTCCTTTATTGTAAAGCTTTAACCTGAGAACGGAGAAGATAATTGTAAATGGGTTATCTAAAGTTGCACAAATACCAGGCAGCTTTAGTACCTGTTACATGGTTATCCCAGTGATTGCAGTGTTGCTTCCAGCTGGAAGCTTAAATTTGAGCCTTGCAGCTCCAAGACGGAGCAGCTGAGAGCCCATCTGCTAAGGCAGGGCTCGCTTGGCAGAACACAAGTGGGGGGGGGGGGGGGCAACAAATTTCCTAACTACGCTGTGACTGCCCCCTCCTGCTCAGGCATGTTGAGGCTGGATGGCAGGTCCGTCTCTGGCGAGGTGGAGTTCACGGCCTTCAGTGCTTGCAAAGTCATTTTTCTGCTCTTCAGGTGAAGCCACAAATCCTAACTAATGTTTATTTATCTATAGGCTTTACTGTGTTATACGGATGCATATGTTGATTCCCTGTGGCTTACCCGCTGGCTTTAATTTGAAGTTTGCTACGAAAGAGCAGCACATGTATCATTTCTATGTATTATGAATGGGCGATTTTGCTGCAAGATGCTTCGGCATCAAAGATCCAGCAGTCAAAGCAGAGTGCTACACCATCCAGACTTGGACCACTAAGTTTCACTTTATATTGAAATTGAGGCTAATTGGCACATGTGTAGGAACCTGTATTTGTTTCAGGAAGTCAGCATGCAGGAACTGGCTTTTACTGGCACACCACCTTTCCCCGTTTGAGCTGAAAAAGTGCCTGTGTAAGCCCACTGGTGGATTAGAGCTGTAGTGGGGGCAAGCAGGAGGGGCAGGAAATTGGGGAGGGACAATGAACAGTGGGGAACATGACGGGGGAGGCAGCATTTGTGTAGGTGTGAGCAGGATCCAGGCGCTGGGTCAGGCACGGGGCTGGCACCCGCTCATAGTGCTGTCTGCACGCAGCCCTGCTGCCTTCACCAAGGTATTCGTAGGAAGAATGAAGTCCTCCAATGCATTTGCAGTCTAGATACACCTCGGCACATGGAAATGCTAAAGAAATATGGCCCAGATGATTGACAGGTCAGTAATAGCACAAGGAGTGTCTGGCTGGTTGTCGGGAGCCTGAATTTGGTCCCAAACCTAATTACAGGGGGATGGTGGCTTTGTTCTCACCGAGGGGTCTGATGCGTTGTCCCTCCTGGACTCGTCTCATTTCTCCTGGTGCTCTCAGTATATTAAAGCCTTCTATATCGATCCCTCTAAAATGCTACAGCTGGATGAAAGTAAAAGTATGCATTAGTCTCAGCAGCATCTCACCCGTCTGGTTTAACTGGAGCAGGATAAAAAACGCCAGCGAGGCAATCGACTGCTGTGGGGATATTGAATTTCCAGGGCTGTCACTCAGCCGATTTCACAGGTACTGCTCCACTCTGCTGGGTGAAAATAAGTTCAGTTATATCTCAGGTTACTTGGTATTTTAGCTTTAAGCTAAAAGAATTTATGGCTTTAGTGAAAATGTCACAGAAACTTCTCTCGGCTCCTGCCTCCATGAAGTCGGTATAAAACACGAGAAGGATGTCTGAGGAGTTTCAAAGTCCATGTCCAGCCTCGGCATCCTTCCCAGCTGACAGAGCCATTGCACTTGAAAGCTTAGGGCCCTATTGTAGGCATTTGATCTGCTCCTCAAACAGCAGCTTGCACTCTTTATTGGCAATAACAGGAATTCAGTCTCTCCGAGCCAGGAGGGTATGTGGCCAGGCTGTCCACACGCAGCCGGTGCGGTGTAGGAAGGGGACAGCAACTTCTGGAATCTATTTCATTTGCTCCTTGGGTTTATTCCAGCTGGTGGAGTGGAAGGAGCTTATCTGTGTCCCCTACCTTTCTGATAAAGGTCTCAAACTAGTCTCTACAATTCATATAGGCGGTATTTTTTGTCCTTTTCATATGCTGGAACTAGGGCTTTTTCCTAGTGTCCCGGTGTTCTGGGACACAAATTCACCGCCTCGTGTATCAGTTACTAAGATACCATTTTCCATCGAAGCCAAGCTGAGGTATAGTGAGATAGCTTTTTCCATTAATAAAGTACTATAAGGTCTACAAAGAAAAATCTACCGTGGTAGTGCAGAGCGGCTGATGCTGGAGACGACACGAGCAGGTGGCAGCCTGAAGAAAGCAGAGTAGTGCTGTACGGACACAGCCTGGGCCCAGGGGCTCTGCTGGGACCAGCCACGGGCGTCTTTGCTGAGCTGATCCTCTCACGGGAGTTCTCCCTTCTCCCTGGCAGCACAGCTGTAACCCCCGGGCTTTGCCCTCCTGAGGAAATTTGCAGCACAGCGATGCTGATCTCAGCCTCTGCTGGAGAGGGGGACGTCTCCTTCGTGCCAGCACTCCCAGTCAGTTTGGCCTGGTGCATCAAAGCCATCTCCTCACCCAGCACTCACCAAAACATGGAAGGTCCCTACAGAGAATGGTTGGTGTCACCCGAAGGCTAGGTGCTGTGCCTACACGGCCACTGCAGAAATTATCTCGGGACAGGATCACTGCTGCAGCGCCAACCCGCGCTGACGTGGTGTTTGCTCCGAAAGCAGCAGAAAGCAAAATAAGGTCAGATTGTTCTTTCCACGAGCAGTGTTTACATTGCTTTAATTTAGTAATAGGTGTACATATTCCCGGTGCTTTACGTCCCTTTGATCTTTGTAATCACGCAAATTGCAGCACAAATAGAGCAGGGGCTGCAGGAAGTAACGCTGTGTTGCGTTCCTGTGCTTGCAGTGGGCATAACCTCGTGGATTTCATTTCTCCTGGACCTAAATGCATGAACTTTGGCTGTGTCAAGAATAAAAATACTGGGGAATAAAAATACCAAGGTCACTTGCTCTGCATCTCCCCTATTTTCAAGTGGAATTTCCTACAAAGTGCGTGTGACGTGGTATTTCTGACCAGTTTTGAGCCAGATGACAAGTTTAGTCCAAGGATGTAACATCACAAAGCGTGTGGTGGAGTTGTGGGCTTTACACGAGCTTTGTCCTGGCTTTGAACGGCAGCTCTGCTGCAATACCTCGAGCTGACTCTTAACAGGAGCAATATACATCAGCGTAGGCTTTTAGCAAAAACTTTAGGACGTTTTCTCTCGAGCTAATGAAGCAAAGAAGCTCAGAGTCTCAGAGAAGCCCACGGCCCCAAAGCAGAGCACAAGGAGATGGCAATGGGGAATGTGTTTGTGTCTGCGTGCAGCAAAGCACATCCCGTGGCAGGGATGTGTACAGGAGCAGAACAGGGGCTGCAGCCCCTAGAGCAGGCAGAGAGGCACTGAGCTGCTCAGTGCTGGTGGCAGCCGTCACTACCTGTCCTTGGCCAGGCTACTACGTAGCTTTTGGGTAAAAAGAAGTGGTTTTTTTTTTCTTTTTTTATTTTTTCCTTTCTCTCTGGAGATGGTGCTCCTTGTTCTCTTTGAAGCTTAATAGGGCATTAATTTGCCCTCTCATGCATGGCTGTCCAGAGTAAAACCTCACGATAATGGGCTGAAGCGAACAGAAGAACACTTGACCTGCACAGTAAAGAACGACTTGCCCTAATCCTCCGCCCAGCTTTTATATGCCGTGGAGAGAAAAACCTCCTGAAGAGCAACACATGTAGTAGCTAATGAAAGCCCCTGCTAGCAGTGTCCTTCTTAATAGGAAGGGCAGGTTTCTAGCTCAGAAGTTGTTATCGATTTTAAATAAGACAGCATTGAACAAGAAGAGTCACACGGGCTCTTTGGTCGCACATCACACAAGTGGCAGCCAAGTCAGGCACAGGGGTGTAATTGTCACTCCTCCTCCTTGGTCCTTTCCAAAAACCAGGTCCTTTATCTCAGGACTTTCCACACTGCATCACTGCCAGAGGGCTCTCATCCAAGGCCAGGGCTCATCTGAATGCCCACCTCTTTGTTCCGCTGCACTTCCTCAGGTCAGACGAGACGCAGGTAATCAGATCTCTGTTCAGTGACAAGCTGTGTTCCTTAGCAGGTATTGCAGAACATGCCCACAGAGACTGAGATCAAAAGCTTTGACGACTGCTTTTTTGCCAAATCTTCATCTAGCCTCCAATATTTTTGGTGTAATTAAAGTGCTAAGCTTCTATTTGGGACAACCACAAACACAGCTAACTGCATTAACGTTTCGCTCCAAACAGAAAGTATGCCCATGAACACACAGAAATACTGATTACACTGATTTTCTCTGTTTGGAGAACACACAGAAATACCGATTTTCTCTGTTTGGAGAACACTTAATTTTGTTTGTGTAGCAGGGGAATTGCCTATTCTCTTGTTGTCACATCACGTGTGACAGCTGGACCGGGCATGCTCTTGAAAACGGAATGGTTCCAATTAAAAGCCAAAAAATTTGGCTCGTTTTCTCTGTGGGTATTTACTCGCTTATCAGTCCTCCAACTGTATAGCTGATATCTTGCATTTTGCTGTCCTTTATGTTTTTGTACCTGTGCATTAAGAATTATAAAATGAACAAAGGGCTTGTCTAGGGCTGCCTGTGTCCCACCTCTGATAGAAACATGGTGTTTGCTGGTATCAAAAAGAAGCCATTCATACTTCCTGAAACATAAAATAAGAAAGGAAATGTCATATTAACAGCAGCCTTCCAGTACCGAGCTCAGCTTATTCACTGCTCCTTCAAATCCCAAGAGCGGAGATGAGCACGGTGGCAGACGATGGATATTATTAGGTCTGAGTCATTTCTGTTTCAGGAGGCAAGGAACTGACTTTTAACACAAATTGAGCATAAAATCAACCCTGCAAGCCCTGGCCAGAGCTGCTGTGGGAGCACCATCCCCGCTGTAACTGTATCACGATGGCTCAGAAATCTCAGATTTCAGGGATTTAGGAATCAGCAGAAAACAACCCATAGTCAGCCCCCTGTCCAACACACCATTAGCAGGAGTCTGGGGGGTTGTGCAGGGCAATGATGCTGCACATTCCCATGGTCCAGCCCCATGGCTTGTGTGCTTGTCCTGTCACCGCACCCCCTGACAAAGAGTCCCTCCCCAGCTTTCCTGTAGCCCCCTTTAGGTACTGGCAGGCCGCTGTAAGGTCTCCCCAGAGCCTTCTCTTCTCCAGGCTGAAGAAAGGCAGGGAAAAGGTTAAAGCTTCTTCCCTCTCTTGATTTTCTCTCTGTAAGCTTGCCGTTTTAGCTGAAGCGTTATGTATTGAATATCTGTTCTGTTGCTTCTTTCATGTCACTGCTTCTACACTGTGTTGGCTTTAGGGCATTAAAGCTTTTACTGAAGAGTAAGGTAAAGATGTGCTTTGGTGTTCTTGTGCATCATTTCTTTAATGTCTTGAATCTGTAGGACTATGCAAGTCTGGACGGGAGGACCGAGCGGATGCTGATGTTTATTGGCAGACGGTAAGAGCAGAGCAAGCCCCATTTCCCTGCTTGTGCAGTCCCCGGTACAGTGGAAGCCAGACCCAGACCAATAAATATGGTTAATGGTAGTGGTAAGACATAAAAATGGCAGTCCTGACTCACTGTTTTGTATTAGTCACGGACCCCATGAAAAGGTCCACTCTACATCCCTCCAACTGCCAAAAAAAATGAAAATAGCTCTGCTAATTTGGGGGCGAGTCGTTTTTCTTGTAACTCTTGAAAGATATTACTGTACTGAATGCTCAATGACTGCTGTGTTTTATCTGTGCTGCACAAGAATATATAGGAGGAATGGATATTTATCAGCCTGTAGCTTAATTTACCCATGCCTCTCCAACCAGCTATTTTTAGGAAGAGCTGAATTATGGCCGATATCTTCCCAGTGACTAGAGAAGGAGCCTAAAATGACCATCTCAGAGGCAGCTGTCTTTTGTAACCTTTTTGTAAGAAAAAAAAAAATAAATAAATTTTATAAAAATAAAGCACCACTTTTGTTTTCTGTTCATAAAATAATTTATCTTTGACATTTTCAGAAAGAGGAATTAATAGATTACACCGCCATACTAGTCATTAAGCTGACTGGGACAAGTTTAGAAAGATTAATGTTGCCTCCTGATCCTGTGTGCTCTGCTGGCCAGATGAAAAGCAATGAACTGCAATGAACCTTCAGATTTACTATTCATTTTGCAAACCCAGGGAAACCAGAAGACTGTAATACTAGCTGCATCTAAACTTCACCGGTCCCACAGGACCCAGTAAAAATGAACAATTTTATGCTTTTCTCTGTATTTCCATTTTCCCCCACCTTTTTCCACACTGCAGGAGAGGATGCAGCAATGCAAAGCCACATTTTTGCTCACGGGATGCTGTTGTGTGTCAGCTATCCCCTTATGCTTGGGGATAACTGGAAAATCAGCGCACGGCCGGCTGTGTGGCAATAAGCATTTTACAGGCACCTGCCTCTGGTGACAGCGATTTTCAGGGCTCTTTGCATTTGCTCTCAGCACAGTTGTGAAGGGGGTCCCCATGATCTTGGTCCTGAGTCTTGTTTTATAGCCCTTCAGAAGACTCCAGAAGGTTAGCTTAATGCTCATTTTCCCATATTTACTCGTTGCTTTACAGTTAGCTTTTTCTATTCTTCCACTTAATTTTGTCAGCAACTTCATAATGTGTGTTCCCATAAGGTAACAGATGTTGATGGCGGAAAATCTTTTTTTTTTTTTTTCTCATTTCAGGCTGCTTATATCTTCTTATGCTTTACCAAAGAAGATACCAACAGCACACGTTAATAGGAGTTAAGATATTAGTATTAAAAATGTTCCCCCCCTTTTTTTCATTTAGAACAGACTTCTGTAGGTACCAGCGGAATTGCAGGAACACGGACACGAGACTCAGTAGCTGAGGTTTGCTGAAGCTCGCCTCTATATCAATGACACGCGATCACAGAATTGTAGGGGTTGGAAGGGACCTCCAGAGATCATCGGGTCCAACCCCCCTGCCAAAGCAGGTTCCCTAGAGCAGGCTGCCCAGGTTGGCGTCCAGACGGGCCTTGAATATCTCCAGAGAAGGAGACTCCACAACCTCCCTGGGCAGCCTGTCCCAGTGCTCCGTCACCAAAACATGCAATGTTTGACTCCAGGTTGGATTCAAGGTGCCTGCTGCTTGCTTCGCTTTACAGCCTTGAGGATTTGCATGGAAAGGCTGAAGCATTTGATGGAGCAACCCCTCAGTTACAAGAGCTAGAAAACCACATGAAACTTAACACCGCCAAGGTAGATAAATTGGGATGCAATTTTGCATCTTTGGTTTGCTTGAAAAAGTAACAAACGAAGGCTTAATTTTGTTTAACTACTCTGTGCAACTTCCTGAGCTGAGCTACACACTGATGTTTAATGCATGGCCATCAGCCTGGCCAGCGGTTTTGCCATTTCCAACACCTTTTGATGTGATATGTGGTAAATCTTCTCCTGTGTGATATGTGGTAAGGTTGTAAAAAACCTCTCCTAATTGGAGAGAAGTTCTAAAGTCCTTCAAAGCTGGTGGCAATTCTTTGACTGTTTCTTTTTTTTTTTTTTTTTTCCCACCTCTCTAGATTTTGTTATCCTGGAATTTGATAATTTTAAAAGACTTTGCTTATTTTTTGTTTCTGCAAATCATCTTTATTTCTGCATTTTGTTTGTAAGCAAAACCCCTACCACCACACCAAACACAGCATTGTTACGGGGCTTTGGATACTCCAGATTCTTGATAGAAATTCTTTCTCCCGTTAGCAATACCTCTAATGGGAAGGAAAGCATGTAAGTGAAAAAAAAAAAAAAGCCAGTGCAGATGTTTTATGGGTAAGAAACAGGACATTTGAATTTTGTTTATATGCTGTTTTCTGGATGTCACGGTGTCTTGTGTATTATAAGCCCAACCAAGATTTCTGATGTAAGGATTTATGTGCTTGGGAATGTATTAAACATCATGTGGTTACCCCTTTTCTCTTTAGGAAAAGTATGTTGAGATGTGCATTATAAGTAAGGTATGAAGGACCTTGTTTTTGACATAGATTTGTCTCACTTTTTTCCTAAAGTCCCCTATTAATGGTGATTTCACTGACCTACACAAACACTCTGCTCAACCCTCCTTACTTTTGGGAAGCTCTCCTCAGGGCAGGATGCAGCCCTGGATTAGGGCGCTTAAATGAGGTGTTTAAATGTGAGGTGGGGGTCCAGGAACCTGTGGTGGTTTTACTCATCTGGGCCGCTGAGCTCCACCACAGCCGCTCTCTCACTCTCCCTCCCCAAAGGGAAAAGGGGAGAAAATATGATGGAAAGGGCTCAAGGGTTGAGATAAGGACGGAGAGATTACTCAACGGTTATTATCACGGGCAAAACAGTCTCAGAGAAGGGAGATTAATGTAATTTATTACCTATTACTAACAGGCTAGAGCAGTGAGAAACTAAAAGCAAACTAAAAACACCTTCCCTGCAACCATCCTGTTCTACCTCCTCCCCTGAGCGGCACAGGGGAACGGGGAATGGGGGCTTTATGATTTATTTGGGTTTTATGGATTTTTAGTGAAGTTCTTCATCAGCTTTGTTGAGGAGATGGTGAACGGAGCTTTTGCTTCCGTCACATGAACAAATTACCTGGAAATACAGGGGAAGCATGGACCAGCGTCCTGTAACACACCGATGGAGAAGACAGCTCACGATCCCATTGCCTGGAAAGGAGCTGGTTTCCATCTTTTGCAGCTAGGAATTGTTAACAGGAATTGTTAAGCAACTATTGCAAACCACTGGCTTTTTCCAAGGAAGCCCAGCCTCGTCTTCAATGCAGCTGTGTAATATATAGAAAAGAAAAATGTATTATTTGCTAACTTTGGCATGTTTTTGACAGCTGCTGGATGGTGGCTGCCAACAGCAACAATGCCTGCCAAGCCTGCAGAAATTGTAGGTGTTAACAACATGGGAAAATCCACGGCTGGTACATGGCAAAACGGTATCAAGCTGCTTTTGACAGGCAGGAGTTAATTTTTATTTAATCTAAAACTTCAGGCAGCACCTGTGTCGATGCTCTCCCAGCTCTGTGCTCGTGGTGAAACAGAAGGTGGCACTCCACGGTTGTACATGTGCTTGGGCTCTTGCACATAGCACGTTTCCAAAACAAGCACGCTTGTTGCCATAAGCCACCACAAACATAAGGCAGGGAACTCTGAGCATCTGGACCTGCTTGGGCTTATCCTCCTGAGTGCTAAGAGCTTTATGTGTTTCTACAAACATATAAAAAGTATCAGAAAAAGAAGTAGCAATGGCTATAGATTACATGGCAAAGGCCTCCTGAGGATGCGAGTGCTTTGGTCTAAGTCTAAGCCAAGGTGTTGGAGCCAGAGCATGAAATGATTGCTTTGTGTTATTCATGCAGTCTAAAGAGAGGTCTCTTCCGGCTTTAAATCTATAAAAAGGATGGACTTCAGCCTGCAGTCCCTATGAAACGGCGTCTTCCTCTCTGTGCCATCTAACGTGGCCGTGCGAGGGGACGCGTGTAGGGCAGGGAACCCCGGGCACAAGCCCTCAAGCTGCAGCAGAACGAGTCCATTGGGAACCCAGAGGGTGATGGCTGTACCCCAGTGACCCACTGTGGAGAGGAGAAGGGCTGTCACCTCCTTCCCCTCCACCCTACGTCCCCCTTACAGCGGCATGGGGGGACATGGGGCAGTGCTGGGGTCTCTTACCCCCCGGCAATGCCACTGCTGTGGGGATGTCCCCATGACACAGCTGGAGCTCGACTGGTCCCTGGCTGTGTGAAGACAATGAAACCTCTGGGGTACTCGTCGGCAGAATCCATTTAGGTGCCTCCAGGTGTTTTTTGAAAAAATTGGAGTCTTTCTTTATACAATATCTTGTGTGGGAGGGTGAAGTGGTGCTGGGTGAGGTCAAGCTGGAGCTGCTGGCAATGCTGTGACATGGGCAATGTCCCAGGGGCAGCGGGGTCTAAACACCGAGTGAGACTTGCCACGTTACCTCTCTACATCAGTTTATTCTTTGGCTTGGATAAGTGTGACAGAACCCATGTTTTTGTGCTTAAAACTTATTGTTTTAAGCACAAAAACATGTTTTCTGAGATACTCAGATTAAGATACTCTCAAATACTCAGATTAAGATATCCTACCTCATGGCAGAGTAGAATTGTGTCCTTCCCGTCAAACAAAAATGTGAGTTCAGGATGTGTATGTCCTTGCTTTCAAATAAATAAGTATTTAAGCAAGAAAGTGTATGAGATGATATATATTTTTTTTTTTCTGAACAGCCACCTCACTGCTTTTTGTTGTTTCTGCATTTATTGCCACAATATCAGGCACCCACAGGTGCACCAAAGTGAGATTACCTTCAGTTGCTATTTCCTGCTGTAAATCACAAAGAATTCAGCTGAAGCCAACGCGATCATTCCAGAGACAGATCAAAGCCACGCCGTGATATCTAAAAATGCAAGTTTCTGCGTGGATACCAAATAGCTGTATAAATGAAAGTGTTTTCCCGTTTGATGTGTTTCTGGAGTCATTTTCTCTCGGCTGAAATTCAAAGGGTGCTCGGTGCAGGGTAGGTGGACCCTGCTGTCTGCTCAGGTTTCCTGCTGCCACACAGTCCCTTAAACGTCAATGACCAGGGGGCAGCTGTGGTTTATGCTAGTGAGGTGTGGGCTCTTATCTTAGGGATTCAGAAAGCAGAAGCTACTTTTTAAACTCTCCTTGCAGGAAATGGAATGGAGCTGTTACCTGCTGTCTATATAAAAACTGTTCTAAAAAAAACTTTTTTTTTTCTTTTTTTTTTTTTTCTTTTTAACTTAGAGATTGGCACTGAAAAGTCTGAAATTAGACAGGCAAGCAGCTTATATGTCTTTGCTAATGTGTTGTGCTTAGGAGGCAGTGGTCATAGATACTCAGCCCTTCATCCTTTTATTTTCCAAAGTGTCTTTTTTTCCTTTGTTATGAGAGGCACTGGTCTCGTTATTTTAGTCTCTGTGCCAGCTCCGGGGAAGGAGCAGTCATCAGGGCAGATGTGATACCTACCAGCCTCACAAAAGAAGTAGGGATCATAAAATCATCTAGGTTAGAAAAGATCTTCAAGATCATCAGGTACGGCCAGCAACCCACCCTACCAAGTTCTACCACTAAACTATGTCACTTACTGCCATGTCCACACAGCTCTTAAATACCTCCAGGGATGGGGACTTCACCATTTCCCTGGGCAGCCTGACACAGTCCAATGGCCAAAGGTTGGCAGCACCGTACAGAAAAGCCATGTGTACCTAGGGTTGCTATTTCTTCTTAAGCGTCTCGAAATCTTTGCTGTGCCAAGACAGACACTGTTCTCCTGCACATCAGGTCAAGCTCCAAACAACTCCCCTGGAGGCAATGGGGCATCTGGATGCTACCTGAAATGCATAACATGGTGGATACTCTGAGGATTAGGACTGTTGTAGGAAGAGTGTTTGTACATAAAATAAAGGTACCTGAATCACAGAGTAATAGAATGGTTTGGGTTGGAAGGGACCTTAAAGCCCATCGAATTTGACCCCCCTGCCATGGGCAGGGACACCTCCCACCAGACCAGGTTGCCCAAAGCCCCATCCAGCCTGGCCTTGAGCACCTCCAGGGATGGGGCATCCACAGCTTCTCTGGGCAGCCTGTGCCAGGGCCTCACCACCCTCTGAGGGAAGAATTTCTTCCTAATATTGAATCTAAATCTCACCTTTTTTAATTTAAATCCATTCCCCCTTGTCCTATCACTATACTCCACTGTAAGGTCTCCCCGGAGCCTTCTCTTCTCCAGGCTGAACAACCCCAACTCCCTCAGCCTGTCTTCATAGGAGAGGTGCTCCAGCCCTCTGATCATCTTTGTGACCTCCTCTGGACTCGCTCTGGTACTTCCATGTCCCTGTGCTGGGGTCACAGAAACAGTGAGATTCAGAGCACCTGTGCATCATATGAATGGAGGGCTTGCTCTGGCTGCAAAAGCACTCAGGAAGGTTTGCGCTGAATGGAAGTGATGGGAGATGCTCTCTGCTCCTCCACGCTAAGCCCGATGTGAACAGAAGGAGTGGAGCTTTCATTTTCCAAAGCCAGGCTTCATTTTACTTCTTCATGTTGTAGAAAATTATTCTGTGTTCATGGGTTTACAAGCTTTTTAAAATCATCTTTGTTCCAATTGTATTTAACCAGTCTAATCCCTCTTAAAGTGCTTGATCTTGTATAGCACATCCTCAGGTTTATATATAATCAGTACTTACTGTTGGCAACAGGCAGGGAAAATGACGACTAGAGTAGCAACATACATGCTAAAATGAGATGAAAGCTGAAAAAACAGCGAGGGAGATGTGGTGCAGGTAAAAATAGGAGAGTTTAAGAGCTGTGCAACAAATCAGCAGTATGGAAAAGGCAGGGAAAGTGGGCACCTGGGGCTCGGAGCGATGTAATTTTCTATAAAAAGCAGTGCCCTTCTCACCCAGCACTGGTCTCCCAGCTGCACATCCCTCTCGGGAGGTGACGGAGTCCCCTCGGAGGTGTTACAGCACCACGAGGCTCGGAACCTGCTGGTGCTTCTTCTGCACACTCAGGGGACCAGCAGACGACACAGGCAAACCATAAAGATGTCTCGTCTTCGGAGGGCTCGCATCGGGTTAGTAGATGCAACCCAGTCTAATCTGCTGGTATTTTTTTTTCTTGCGTTATAAAGGTGGAAATGAAATGCAGCCAGATTCTTTGGAAACTCAGGTTTGCTCATTTGATAGCTGTTTCTTTTAGGATTTTGTTGGTGTACTAAAATTCTTGTCTTTTATATCAAATAAAATGCTCTGCAGAAACAAAAAGGCTCATTTATATTGGGGATCTGGCCATGCAGCTCGTGTGCCAGATTTCCTTGACTGAACAAGCACTCCTGGCTGAGCAATCGTAATGGAAGAGCAGAGGGTGAGCTCACAAACCTAATTTTCACCTTAAATTGCGTATTTCTGTCTCTCCACATGCTGGGACTTCCCGCTAGCTGTTCTTTGAGGCAACTCGAAGGCAAGCGATGTCCTTACTTACACGACCAAAGGAAATCTGCTCCTGAACTCTTGGTAAGCGTGACATTTCTGAGAAGCCTGTGTACCCGTCAGCCCCTTACTCCTCTCTCCAGGCACGCAGGCAGGGTGATCCAGATGTGCAGGGGATGCTGTTCAAGGACAGGCAGTGAAAGGGGCTCACGGGGATGTGGCTGCAGCCAGCCCCAGGAGACGCAGCTGCAGATGCTCTGGCTGCACAGCTCTGCTTCTCCTGCCTGGGCAGGCGTGGGTCTGTGAGAAATACCAGGATTTCTCAGTTTGGGGATTTTGTGTCAAATATCCCAAACCGTGAGGTTTCTCAGAGGTGCCTGGGTTGGCTTAGCGGTTGTTTTCCAGTTTCAGCACCTTATTGCAGTGAAGAGCATCTCTCAGCCTGCATCGCTCTCAAGTGCTGTGTTGACTCTCAGAGCGCTCCGCCTCTGAGAGAGAAGCAGTCCCAGTCCAAACTGGTAACAAAAAAGGGACAGTCTTCTCTAAATCCTGTCTCAGAAGATGCTTCAGAGCTGGCAGTGGAGATGGAGCGCGTCCTGGCAGTGAGAGCCGAGCCTGCTGTGCTGGACATAGGTCTTGGTGCTTGCACGGGTCCTACACCCGCGTTTCTCTGCTTCGCTGAGCATCTTTCCTCGGTTCAGCTCCTGCTAGAGCTGGACTTACGTTGGGTGGTTAACTGCTTTCGACTGTGTTTGAAGAAGGTGTGTGTGCCTGCACAGACTCAGTTTCCAGGGCTAGAGTGGCTGAAGAAGGGACTGCTTCCTCAGCAGCTGCCACAAGCAGGTATTACTGCAGCTTGTTTTATATGCTCACTCTAGAAGCAATTTATTGTTTTTTAAGAACTGGTCACCCCAAAATATCAGGTTTTACCAAAAAAAACACCACCAAATCTGGGAGGGTTTAGAGCATGCATGTACTGCATGCGTGTTTGTTCGGGCTGCAGGTGCCGGTGCCGTTCCCGTGGCAGTGCAGCAGCGGGGAGTTCGGACCCACAGCCGGGCTGCTCTGCCTTTCATTCACACGGGCACTGGTTTGTGCAGCTTTTGGAAAAAATACAGCCTGACTTCTGGCCCTTAGGGAGGGGAGACGGAGAAGGAACAAAGCTTGCCTTTTTGACAGCTCAGAGGATGGAAACCTTAAAGCAGAAAAGCTGCCTACTGGTACCAGCATGACTGCAGGGGGACTGAGTCTTGCCCTGCAGCCTGCTCTGAAATTTGTGCTCTTGGGGCAAGGCTGTGATCGAATTGGGACTAGCTGGTTTAAAGCTATATGAGGTATTTTTTGTGCAAGGTGCAGTCATTTCTTTATTTTTTTAGGGTAGGCACGAAGAGGCCGTGGAGGAGGCGGTGGACCTGCTGCAGGCACCAGGGCTACAGGGAGCACTGGGTCCACATCTTTTGTAGAAACATTTGTTTTTCTTCCCCAGAACAGGACTAAAGTGAGTGTTCTGCATTTGCTCCCCCTGCCTGGCAGTGTTACCATCACAGGGGGCTCACCCTCCAGTGCTTCAGCTCCTTTCCTCCCAGCAGGATTTGGCCTTAAGCTGAGTCACCAGCTTGTTCAATCACAGGACATTTAAGCAGGCACCTTCAGCCTTGGTATGTGGGTATCATTTTCCAGCTGCCATCTGGTATGAAAAAGTAAGTCTATAAGGGACACGTGGAAATGGGAACGTTTCTCATTAAGACAACAAGAAATTAAAGGCTTCAGTGAAATTCACATGTGAAGCTTGATGTCTCACAAGGACATGTACACGAGTCCTGGTGCCTTCTTTGGTACTTTTGTTCATTTCTGTCCCTGATACTGAAGGCACCTGAAACTACCAGTGCCAAGGGGAACATGTTTTAGGAACACGCGGGTGTTTGGGGGAAGAGCAGAAAGCAGGGAGCATCCCCCAGGGTTAGCAGCAGGCTCTGCAGGGACGCTGCTCTATACAAGGAGACAGGCCAAAAACCAAACAGGGACAACCTCTTCCTCTGCAAATGAGCACTGGAAACACGTCAGCTTTTCCTTCACGTAGGTCCTGGAGGCTTAGTGGCCTGCAAGTGATGTCGGAGGTTTTGTCAGGCAGACGAACGCGGCGCAGCACCATAAGCAGAGAGTTAGCTGCCCATCCTTGGCTAGGCTCGCCTTGCTGCAAAGCTAAGCTTTATAAGCAAGACAGACTTGCCAAAGTTACTCAATATTTCCTCTTTGCTCTGTCTGGACTGGAAACTAAACTAATAACATGCACCTTGAACAAGTGCGATGAGCCTCAGACCTCAGCAGGCACTGATGCAGGGTTTATTGATGGTGTTGCCTTTGAAATGCTTGGCCATATGGGGTTGGGTCACCCATACTGTGAAATGTTGCTCAGTCTTCAAAAATGAGCAGGTGCTTAGTTATTTGGATAATGCTTTGTACATTTTCTCAATGTATTAGTAATAGGAAAAGTTTGTTTCTATGCTATTGATGCACCAACAATAAGCCTGGCTTTCTTTACTGTATTTTTTCCATCTTCTTTATTAAAAAAAAAATAAAAGCACTGTGCAAGTTCATACACCAGTGTAACTGAGCCACACCACTTGGTTTGAAGTGATCCATCACTGGGAAGCCACATTTTCGAAATCCACCCCTTGGTTTGACTTCTGTGCCCAGCTCCAGCATGGGCCAGGTGTAAAACCAAGTCTTCTCTTCAACCCTTCAACCAACCCTTCTCTGCAACAGTGCACGGGCATTGTGCAAGGTGCAAGAAGCACCACCAGGCACAATAAAATAACGTATAAAAGGTTTGTAGTTCACCTGAGATTCATCCATCTTTCCATGTCCTCATTAGTGTTTGTTTCTGATGAACCACCAAAATCCAAGAGGCAATTGGCTTTAACTGTTCCAAGCTGGTTGTAAGCAGTTTTGTAGTCCTCTGTTTTCCTTCTGTTTGTGCAAGATGCCTGCCTTGATCTTGCCTTCTGTAACAAACACACACGACGTTGAATATCTAAAATATATTTATACAATTTGGGCAGTATTTTTATGTGGGCAGAGGGGGAATAAAGAAAGAATTGAGAACTAAGCACGGTGGGAAATCGCTGTCAGGCTGCAAGGCACCGTTTGCTGGTGAGCTGGTGGCATGGCCTAGCAGGAGGGCCAAGCCCAGCAGAAGGCCAGGGCCTGGCGGAGTTACCACACCAAGCCTAAGATGGTGCTTTAGCAGATGTCAGAAGCAGTTTATCACTAAATCTTTCTGGATTTAAATTCCTTATTCCACGTCTCACATCGCTCATGGTGGTTGGTGTGGGTACAGACCCCCTCAGTGCAGAAGGCTCGGCAGCGGGGCTGGTGGCCCACCCTAATTCCTGCGGGGTGAGGTAAGGCTTTTCTAACACTGCCGCTATTATTGCTGTGCCTGCCTGCCTTGTTAGGGCAGGCTGAGGTTTCCTTCCCACCCTGACTGCCTCAGATGAATCAGACCATCGCTGAGCCGGAAAACCTGCAAAATCTGCAAAAACTGCAATATCTGCAAAAATCATACATGATGAGACTTGTTTCTGACCCAAATGTTAAGAAACGGAGGAGGGAGGAGAGGGCTGCAGGTGCAGAATGGCCCAATCACCTCAATCCATGACCAGACGCTCGCAGGAGGTGGTGATGAGGACAGGACAGGACGAGGGGCAATGGCAACAAAATGGGTCCCAGGAAGTTCCGCACCAGCATGCGAAAGAACTTCTTCACGGTGAGGGTGACGGAGCACTGGGACAGGCTGCCCAGGGAGGTTGCGGAGTCTGCTTCTCTGGATATATTCAAGGCCCGTCTGGACGCCTACCTGGGCAGCCTGCTCTAGAGAACCTGCTTTGGCAGGGGGGTTGGACCCGATGATCTCTGGAGGTCCCTTCCAACCCCTGCAACTCTGTGATTCTGTGATTCTCTGTGATGTATCTGATGAGCCTGGTCGTGCAGTGTGGGTCTTCTCTCCTGGGAGTGGCACCCTGAAGTGTGTCACTGCGAGGGGACCATGGTGTCCCGGGGGGTGGGGGGGTCACCTCGGGGGTGTGAGGGAGGTCCAGGTCTCTCTTGGGCCCCCCAGTACAAAAGAGACCTGTACATACTGGGGAGATCCCAATGCAGGGCCACCAGGATGATGGATCCCTGTAGCTGTTTGAGGAACTGATTTGATGACGAATGCTCTGGTCTATTGGAAAAAGCTGCAGCAAAACCCAGTGGCTGAAAGTCAAAGCTAGATAGATTCAGGAGAGAGGTAATCATTAATTTTTTGATTTTTGGGAAAAAAGTTACCATGGACCACGATCAGTCCTCCACTACGAGCCCTATTTTTCATGTGGGAGAACCTGAGACCCAGAGCTGCCCTCATCCTCTGGGCTGGGCCCATCCAGCAAAGGCACATGAAGGTGCCTGGCATTAACTTTTTTTCTGGTTTTCTGTGTAATTACTCAGACAGAGATTCAGCAAAATACTCCATTTTGCTCTGAGAGTGCCAACACTCCCATCACCTAGAAACAGATTGAATTCCACATATTTCCCTTGACCTGGTCAATTGGATGGTCAGGTCTCGGTGCTTCTCTTCCTACAACTGTCAGATACAGACAGTGACTCACCAAAATGCAGTGCTTCATTATACATCGCTGTAAAACAAAATCCAAAGCACTTTTGATGAAAGCCACATATGAACACTACCGTGCTGCAACCCATTGGTGGTCAAAGGTTTAACCTATATTTCAAATAATGCCAACTTAATGCAAGCTCCTGGATGTACAAACTTTGTCCTTCGCATAATTTTTGCCCTTTGTATATTTTTGTCCTTTGTATATAACCTTTATGTTTTTGTTAGTTTGTTTGCTAGAAAATAGATACATAAAAGCTTTAAAGTTTTAGTATTTCTGATTTCCTTAAGGAAGGTGGATTTAGAGCGGCACTGCCCAGTTTCGCAGTACGCGATGCCTTTCACTACCCAAACCTAACAAACTGCTTCGGCACGGAGGCGGTGTTCACCGTGAACGGTCGCAGTATCACACACTGAGCTCCTCTGCCTCTGCTGTTGGGTCCGTGCTCGCCTTGCCCACCTCCAGACACACAGCTCAGGTACCGCAGGAGGTGTGCAGCTGCTGTGGGCTCTGCTGATACATGGAGAAGAAGACCGTGCAGCTGCAGGAAGGAAACCAGATTGCACAAGGAGTGAGCCCATCTTTAGTGATGCTCTGTTCACAGGGCTCACACATAGGGCCGGATCCTAGGACTTAAGATGTTTCAAGTGCATCCTTAGGTGAGATGAATCTGAGCTTAAATTTGCTTATATTTAGGAAATATAAATAATTACCTGGATATGTGTACTATTTGTTCTCCATTGTTTCAAAACCCAAAGCATCTTGGCAAGGAGGAAATCATCCCTGGCAGGGGGGGATTTGCATCGGGCTGAGCAAGTATTTGACATCTGTGTAGGACCCAGTGAAGAGGGAAGTAGTGTTGTCCGCTGGTTATCTGCTCAGTGTTTGGTGAGAGCATTCAATTCCTATACCAGATCTGAAAGAAGAAGGGTATGACTATTTCTTCAGCTAATAAAATTTGCCTCATCTCACTATTTTACAGGAATTCTCATATTTTTAAAATCACAAGTGTATATTAAAATTGCAGTATAGGACTTCCTGACAGAGTCATTAGTTGCATTGCAATGGGTGCATAACAATCCGTATTAACTTTTTTATTGCTCTAGGAGATCACAGTTCATTAAAAATAGAAGACATGGCATCTAGACCAATTTCACCAGCGTAGCCTTAGATTTTAAGGATAATTCCTAATACATGTCCCTCAGGGAGGAGAGAAATATAAGTGTAAGATTTCTCTGAAAGTGATTCACATCAATCTCATCCCCCAGTTTCTTATAACAGTTCTGAGTTGCTGCCAATGTAATTTTAGAGCCATTACGCTGGAGTGAAATATAGTAATAACCTTACTGGCCAAGAAACAATATTAAATATTAATTTCAACAGATAATATATTCTCAATAATTCATATGGAAGAAGTCTACATTTGGGTATCGTTTCATAACATTTGAAAGCAGAAGTGAGGGTGTACTGGGTAGGAGAGGATTTCCTAGAATAAAAACCAGTGGGTTTGATGCTGATGTGCACAAAAAGCTCTTCCACCTCCTGGAGCATGGTCGAAGCAGGTGCAAGGATCGATGCCTGCACAGAAGCTGCTTTTTGGTGCCCTGCAGGATCACGGGAGCCATGGAAGAGCTGAGCCTTGGGACATGCAAAAGCTCTTAACTCCAAATAGTGTAGCTTGTCCCAGATCTAGAGCAGACTTACAAATATTTCAATGTGCATAATGCTTTGTCCAGGATGGGATTGTCCTTAGAGTGCAGCCCCCTTGGAAGACGGGATTTCTGCTGAACGGGAGGGCTCACCTGGGGGTGGGACAGGCGGCTCTGCCCTGGCTGGTGCTGGGCACGGGGAGCCCAGATCACACCTTGCCACCTGTACTAGCGACCAAAGTTGACTTGTGCATGGGCTGGGTGCTTGGGGTCAGCTTCTGAACTGCTCTTTATACAGCGGTAAGGAGTCAGGGGACATGTGGCGCCTACTCGTGACTGCAGTCCCTGTATTTCAGGTTACGCAGCAATGTCTTAGAGACTCCAGTAGACATCCTCATTCTGTACTGGAAATAGGGGATGTGTGCGGTGCCTAAATGTACCCTTCTGTCACAAACAGCTATACAGCTACAGCACCCTTATACTGACACCAGATCATGGCTCCCTGCAGTGTGGAGATAAATATGTGCATTACTAAAATACACGTTGCTTTAAGATCTGATTAGATTGAAATTCTTGGTCATCCAAAATGAAACAGTGCATTAGCTATTGATTGGTAACCATACTCAGAGGCATCAGAGAAAGGTGTCAGTAGAAATATTAAAGATTTCAGAGTAAAGACTCAAGCAGAATCACGAAGAAATGTCTCAATGACTATTACTAGAGATGTGTCTAAGTTCTAAGGAGAAGACTAAGGTGTGGAAGGCTGTAAGGCAGAAGATGAGAGGGCTAAGAAGGCAAGCTGACAAATCTAACAGGAAAGTTTGAGTTCACGTGATCCGTTCACTGCAGGGAGCAATCTCTCCCTCCTTGGTGCTCTAGCACAGTCTGTCCTACCTCTGGGCTGTGTCCTACCACAGGCAACCTGAGTGGCACCAGGGTGGCCTGAGTGGGGTGAGAAAGGGCTCAAGGAGGAGGAGCAGCAGCCCCCGACAGCATCCAACTGTTGTGATGGTGGGAGGAGGTGTCCTGACAGCATTTTGCCTTCTCATTAGCAGAGTTTTAAGGAGCTTTGTGCAGGTTTAGTCCAAAAATGGGAAAAAAATGTCTTTCCTTCCACCAAGTATAAATATCACAACCCCAGAAATACAGTGTTCATAGTGGAAGGGAGCCTCTGGCCAAACATGCAGAGCGTGACCTTGGGCAGCCCATGCCCACTGGTGATAGAAGAAGCAATCTTATGACAGTGGTGTGTACAGAAAGGGCAGAAATGAACATTAACTTCCTTCAAATGTTCTTTTCTTTGGGTCTGGTCAACTTGTGAACACCCTATCCCTGTCCCCACAGATGTCCCCAGACGGAGCAGCCTTGGGGGGCCAAGCCTGGGGCTGCTGACCAGCCTCTGTGTCTGGTGAAGAGAATAACTTCACTCCATAAATATGATTTTCAGAAATCTTGCTGGAATCTCACAACTGCCAATACAGTTCTTCTATAAATCTCCCTTGCAGTAGAAGGGGAAAAATATTTGGTTTTGTATTTAAAATGAGGAATAATCTGTTCTCTGCATTAGGCCAGCTGAGCACTCTGCGTGCCCGGTGCAGCGTCAGGAATTTTGCTGTTTAAATTCACATCTCTTGAGTCCAGGAGCAAAATTCTCTCTAACACTGGGAGATGTGGGGCATACAATTTGTCCACAAAGATTTTACCTACGTAAATAGACCCCATCTTCCTCAGCAGGCACCCAGTTGCCATTTATCTTTTAAATTCCTTTTCAAGGCCTCTTTTCTAGTTCCTGTATTTTTATTGTCCATTTGCAAGAGATTCCAAATAAGTTTTAAGAATTAAAGGAGTATTTTTAACACATAGCATGAATGTTCAAACACTAAGAATATATTACACCAAACATTTTTCTGAGCTCATTCTGTTGTTAATCTTGGTACCGAGGTGATCTTGATGAAAAGGAAACAGTCACTGGCTAGGACGGTTTGGAAAATGAGTGCTAACGGTGTTGCAGTGCAGGAGCAGAGGGATGCATGAAAACGCATGGGCTGGGAAGCGTTGCTCCTGCGGCAGTGCTCCAGAATGAGCTCTGTATAATATGCAATCAAAAAACAAACAAAACAAACAAACAAACAAACAAAAAAACCCACCCAACCAACCAAAACCCACCGTATCAATAGGACATGTCTTAATACCCAAATTTATTTGAGTTCTTAGCATCTCGCCATGCCCAGTGTGATCAGAAGTTCTTCACATCACTCTGGTGGGGCTATTAAACAGATGTACTTAATGAAAAGGTAAGTAATTAAAGTAACTTAAAATTAAAGTAATTTAATTGCAGCTTGGTGCTTGCTTTTCAGATGCTTTTCAAAGTAGTTCATTTCAAAGCAAGTAAATTCTTTTCAAAATAACTATGAGTGGGAGTTTTAATAGGAAAACACTGGGTTTAACTCGATGTTTTCACTCCCTGATAACACGGCAGTATAGTAATTTGTGGCTGAAGTAAAGGGGTGGGATCTTCAAGCGTCAGTAAGTAACTTCACATTTTTGTTCAGAGAACCTACTTTTACAGCAAACAGCTAGCTCAGCAGAGGTGGTAAGCGCCCGGGGATGAACGTCACCATCAATATCTTACCTTGTGTTTATTTTAGCTGCAGCCTGAGCCCGTGGCTCTGCACTCTGCCCTGGCAGCTCCATCACAAACCTGGGTCAAGCATCAGCCCGGTACCCAGGTCCTGCCCTGGGCAATGTGGCTATGAAAGCTGTATTTGCATCTTTCTCCACACAGGCTCTTCAGCAGCTCTGCTGTCGACAGCAGGTTTGCCCATGCAGCAAATTGCTTAATAACAGAAAATCTTCAAAGACCTTTTTTTTTTTTAACCGCACGGAATAAATAAAGCCAAAAACTGAATTTGAGGGTAGTTTTACACAGGACAGCTTTGAATCCAGCATGTAATTTAGCCAACATACTTTGAATTATATAGAGAGTTAACATTTACTCTTCCAGAAGCTTAAGGTTTCTTAAAAGGTCATGTTTCATTTTGTATTAGAGCATGCCATGTTGGCTTTCTGCTTGGGGTTTTTTTGCACGTACGAGTGCTTAAGGTAAAATGTTTTCTAGTTCCAAAAGCAGCAAGCTTCTAGACATTTAATATAGAAATGTTTCCTTCATGCCCATTTCTGGTCAGCAGGAATTTTTCCCCTCTCTTTAAAGCAGCAGGATAGAGGAATTCAGGTTAATTTCTTCATTTTTTTTTCTGAGATTCTCCAGAAAGCAACAAATATCACAAAAAATACAAAATTATCTTAACGTGCATGCCTGAACCACTTGCCTGTCTAAGCCATCATGCTGATCTCAGCTGCCCACTTTGTTTTTATGAGTTCTGGGAAGTCAAAACACAAAACTATTTTGCTTTGGCAATCATGACTTCAACCAGATGAGAAGCCGTGTGCTTGCACGTCCTTGTGCCTTCCCCACCAGGTTCAGAAGAGCGACTACACTGATGTTTGAGGAGCAGCACCTGCCTCGTACCTACCGGAGCAAGCCAGAACTGTGTGAGCCCAGTGGTATTTACTCTAAATTTTAGGAGTGGTCTGGTTTTGACTGTTAAATCCAGTATGGTTCCACCTATCAAAGGTTCTGATTTAAAACTGAAAGATACCTGCCTAAACTTGCAACATTGCACTGGTTTAATTAAGCTGGAACAACCCCGGGCAGGCATGCTTCTGACAAGAGAGCCTGCCGTGTAATTTGAGGGTCCATGCAGATTTTCAGTTCATTTGGATTTGAGTGGGTCAAATACTTGAGCTTTGCAAACCTGAGGGGTTTTGGTTCACGTGGGCTGAGGGACATCAGCGTGCAGGTCCCAGGCAGCAGCCGTGGGTGGCTGCAGGTCCTGCATTTGAAGCATCCCTTAATGAAGCTCCAAAAGAAAGGCAGGAAAAAGCAGTACAATCCCTGCAGCTGCAGAGAAAAAGTCAGCACTGAAGCTGAGAACTGTGAAGCATCTCTGATCTGAAACCAAAATCGTGGTGAAGGGATTTACACTGTAATGCCATGAAAATAATTGGGGAAGGAGGGCAAAATACATGTGTGTGTGAGTGTAAGAGAGCAAAAAAGCTGTGCTACAGAAGGAAATGTTGTCTGCCACCCTATCCATCAGCAGCAGGTGACGTCAGGTTTATCACAGTCACTCATTGCAGTCCAGAGAACAGCCATATTCTCCTACTCCTCTAAAGGTTGGTGGATAGTTTAACTGAAACACAGTATTTTGATATAATGGTGGCTAAAGAATGACATTTTTCCATCCAACTAGGCTGTAGGGAAGTGTTTCTGGAGTGGCTGCTGCCTTGTGAAGATGCAGCCACCGCGTGGAGCATCCCTGTCGTGCTGACGGACGTGGCGATCTGCCTGAAGACGCTGCACAAGCAGTGCAGGCTGAGAAAACACCCAAAGAGAAAACAGACAGCAGCAAAAACTCCAGTAGAAAATGGAAAAGATGCTTTGAGGAAGTCTGAAGAACATCTTTTCCTGGGAAAGCCCTCATAGCTCAGCAGCACGCTTTACGTAGCAGTCACAGGAGGAGCACAGACAGCCCAATGTAGCTATGCAAATTCGGCACTGGGCGTAGGGTGGAAATCTACCTAAATTATAAGAAACTGAATGAATTTAAGAGATCCTAGCTTTTAAATGCAAGAAATACAAAACAAAGCTGCTTGTAGAGTTCCCAGCATGTTGATTGCTCTAACCGTACGGATCACGGATCCCATGAAGGTGTGGAGTGGCCTTCTCCCAGCTGTGGCTAACCTGAGTTGGTACCTCATTGCTGGTGCTGGTGAAGAAAGAGAAAGGCAAGTTGTGAGAGTGATTCAGCCCACCCCAAGACAGCAATTCAGCGTGATTCATCCCATCCTGAATGCAGGAACCTCCGTTCACCTGGGATAAATTTTACAGCTTAAATAATGTGAAGCGAGCCCCATCCATTAGATGAGAGAATTTTGAAAGTAGTCTGCAATTGTAGATCCATTTTGGGTGGGATTCACTCCTCATCTGTAGGGCATTCAGAAATTGGCTAGCCAAGTCTGAAGTAGTTGCCTTAGGCTTTCTTTGTCATCAGTGGGGAAGAACAAGCACTTTTGCAGGACAATTCATCCATCTTAAGAGAGTTGGTAGGCTGGTTGGCTGAATCATCCCCTGGAAATGCTCATCTTCAGCTGAGGCAAGCCAGTGTTAACCAAAACTGTCCATAAACCACATATTGCTTAAAAATAAGAAAAGGGCATTTGGGGAATACAGGAAATATTTTATGAACTAGAAATACAGGGGTTTGGTAGCACATGGAGACCCTAGGACTGATTTGGTGGTTACAGGTGCAGTGCTGAGAGCACTGGGCAGAAGAACACTGGAGGTTAGCCCAGAGGGAAATCATGTATGTGCTGAACAAATACAAACCCACGAAGTCTCTGATCTCACGCAAAACAAGGAGTGTGTCTCCCAGCATAGCCTCTGAGGATAGGGCTTCAAATGCTGTTAAGTCAGGCTGTTCACAAGGAGTGGAGGTGCAGCTTTGCAAGGTCAACACCTAAGCAAGGTGTCTGTCCAGCCTGTATATATATATATATATATATATATATGCACGTGTATGCACAAGGAGGGAGAAGTCAAATGGATCAACATGGAGGAAGCTGCTGAGGCTCATTTTGTGCCCCAACATTCAGGTTAAAAGAGCAAAAGTTCTCAGGACAGTTGCTTAGAAAAGAATTTTCTCTACAGACCTTGGTGGGAGGAGAAGCTGTGGTGCTGGGCCATGGGCATTTCATATTTCCAGTTATTCCAGGCTGAGTCCATGCTTGTGTTCTCAAGGAATTTGTGTTGGTAAGAAAATAATAATAATAAAAAGCAGTTTTACCCAAAGTGGGTATTTATATATTGAAAGTTTGTTAGCATGAGGCAATTTAGCTGTGTGCCCAGGTACTGTGCAGGTGAAGACGGTGGGAGGTGTTGGTTGCAGAATCACTTAATAAATACATTTTTGTTAGCTGCATGCTACCCCTTGTGTAGTTAAAAATGGCGTATGCTCTACTTTTATGGACAACATGGTGCTTACTTGGCTGAGGTTTTCTTTGCTTTTTATTACTAAACTGCATGCAAAATTCATATACAGCAACCAGAGGCAATAGGGAGCTGCAGACCAAGCGATAAAGAACTGTCATTATTAAAGCTGCGCGACCTTCGCCGCCCTCAGAGCCCATCCAGATGCCTGTGCTGATGGACAGACAGACAGACACGGGCTGTTAAAGTGCGCAGGGCTGCGAGCCGAGCCCACACGGCTGCTGTGACTGCCTGGTGGCACCGCGAGGCACATCCTCACCTGCCCACCCCGTGCCAAGGGGGTGCTCAGCCGAGAGAGGAGCTGGGTGCGGGGTTTGGGTCTGGATTTTGTGTTACTCTTAACACGAAGCTATTGTGGCAGTTCTACAGCTTTAGAAATGCTTGTGATGGTTTTTAAACCAAAGTAATTGTACTTATTTCTCGTAGAGCTCTTTAATTTCCTAATGAAAGAAGGCAAATTAAAGGAGATTTGTTTCTATTGACAGAAAATACCTATTATAAGCCTTTTGAAAAGCAGTGCAGACTTTTAGAGGCAGACAAGGCATAGATGCAGCTAATTGCACAGCAAATTTTCCTGCAAAGTTATGCTTCATTTATTTCTGAATAGTCCCAGTAATTTTAATAGTCCTACATGTTAAAATAAAATTAAGCAGAGGAATTTTTGCATGTCAGAGCCTTAGGGGGCCAGTATACAGCAGCTGAAATGTATAATACTGCTTAGTGCTGTATAAATGGGTTATGGCTGCTCCTTTAAAAATAGATTCCTGGGCTAGAAAAGAGATGGGATTAAGCTATTTAAATTAAAGAGAACATAGGCTTAACTAAAAATGAATGTAAACTGCCCAAGACTGTGTTTAGACTGGAAGAAAGCCTGTGACCATCAGAAGAGTGAGCTTTCAGAGCATCTTTCTGATAGGAAAAATGGAGATAGAGGCTGACACTAGCTGTGAGATACGCCTTGGTCAGCTTGGCACCATCTCGTGATGTGATTCCCCGTGGCAGGCAGCGACGGAGTGCGATGACCTGGGAGCTCTGCTGCAGCCATCTTCTGTTCCCAGTATGATGGAGTGAGGGCTTTTCATGTAGATAATCTTCATGATCTTATTCTTCTCAACACGTTCTTGGATCAGCTCTGATCACCTGCGAGCTCGTTATGTTCAAACAATTCAGTATGAAAGGTGAATCACCTCTTCTGCGGAGGTAATTGGGCCAGAGGAAATGATTGATGACCTTCAGTGATTGCAGCAGAGGTGGGAAGATGAAGGCACTTGAAACGTGTCCCTGAGCAGGAGAGGCATTAATCAAGCAGGAACAAAAAGGGCAGGAGAACGACTGATCTGAGAACACCGCACCTCGGTCATTAGCTGCAGAGCCAAATTGCAGCAAAGGTCCTTGGTGGTCACAGACTGTGAAAACCTGGAGACTGATGAACAGCAAAAAGTGGTCATAAAATCAGTACGCAGTTGTCTAGGTGCACAGGTACCAACACTGGAAACAGAAGGGAAGTGCCAGTAGCTGATCAGGTGTTTGTACCCAGAGAACGAAATGTGGGCTTTGCTGTGAGAAGTGCTCAAGTTTTGCAACGAGAACCACTTCAGGCTTTTGTATTGAGCTTCCATCCTTCCCCAAGGAGGTTAGAAAGGACGCTGCATGCTCTGAAAGGAAGCTGAGATGATGCTTTGACCTGGCAGATGGCGATCCTGCTATTTCCCTGCACAGCGCTGTCTGGAGCCCATGTGGGTTGGTGCCCTCCGTCTGGGCTCGGCTCTTGGAGGAACACCCTGAACATGAGCCCTCCACATCCCATGGGCATGGGAAACCTTCAGCAGCTGAAGCTACGGAGACTATTTTCCCAGAGACAGAGCAATTTGGAAATGCCAACAGCAGACCTTCAACATTTCCAATAAATTAAGATGTGAAGGAAAATTCTTTATACTGAGACCTCGAGGAGCTCTACAACTGCCACGTTAGGGTACTCTTGGTCACACAGCTGGCTGCGTGGTGGCAGCAGAGCTGTGCCTGCAGGACTGCAAACAGAGGGCTCTTTCCTCGCACCCTGAATGCTCTGGTCTTCATTATACAGGTGCCACGTGACTGCAACAAAATACGGCTGTTGCTCGTGCAAGGAGGTGCACTCAGAAACAGAGGGCTGCTGCTGCTGGTCATGCCAAAAGAGTGAACCTTTTATCTGCATAATGAAGATAAGTGAAAACTCGAGGGTATTGTCTCAGTGGTGCCTTGGGTTGTTATTCACATGAAGAACAGAGAGGAATTTCCAGGAATCATCAAGGAATCAAGGAGAAATAAGTGTCCAAGAAAGGAGACCATGCACTGCAGAAGCCATCTTCAGATTGCCAGAACAACCTGAATTGCATTTACACAGCTACGGCTTCCATCCGCCTCTACGAAGTGCACACATGTTTGGAATTCAGAATAAAAGGCTTTTCATGGCTTTTAGTGTTTCCTACGGGTGCCTCCTCATCTTCTGTGGATCTGCAGCCCCATCTTTTGCAGCAGTTTGAAGGCACGCTTGTCCCGGGACCGCCTGGAGGAACCTGCTCCTGGTCCTGCTCTGGCTGCCCAGAGCTACAGGATGGGGATGAGATGGATTCGGGAGGCCAGGGACTGGAAGCTGCTCCTCCTGAAGGTGTGAGCCGCATAGCGATGCGGCTGATACAGGCACGCTTGGCTCGTGTGTTGTGTTGGAGGCAGTGGCAGGGAGCTGCGTCTCTCCTGCCAGCTTCCCTCTAGACCATTTTAGGACTGCGTTAATCCTAAATTTAACTGCTGATGTCAAAGGCTCGTGTTAGCTCCCTGCACCGAGCTCTGCTCCCACACACCCCGGCGGGAGCCAGGAATAGCTCCCTGAACACAGAGGGTTGAATCCCAACCCAGGCCATGCCTCCTGGTGCCCATTCCCATAGCACAGCCCCCTGAGCCATGCTCGTGCAGGGGGAGCAGCACCGCAGCTGGGGCAAGCTGGCAGCAGGAGAGCTGGATGCGGCCGGTGGGACAAGGAGGGACCTCTCGAGGTAGGCTGGGAGCAGGATTGTTATTTATTGCTCCAGCAGTGCCCGGAGAGCAGGCGTGAGGACAGCTGTGTTTGCTTTGGCTTCCGAACCGACAAATTGGCAGGGGGAAGAAAACCCACTTCGGTCTGGATTTAAATGTATGTTGCATTTTTTATTTATTTTTTTTTTTTGGGGGGGGGGGTTGTCATTAAAACTACACAGGGAAGAAGAGAAAAGGTCCGTTCAGAAGAAAACGTTGGATGGGGCTGGAGATGACTGATTCCACTTTGGGTGTCTGTAAGGAGAACAAGGGAAACGGATGGCTCATTTCACAGAAAATGTATTTGAAAGAGTGGCAGCCACCCTGGCCAGCTTCCCATCTGCTCCCTTCTTCCTTTCCTGCCCTCGAGAGGCAGCATATGGGATGGTCGAGGCATGGAGGACAGGCTCCCACCAAACTCCATGAGCTGCTGTGCGAGATCTCACCCAGAAAGGCTTTCCTAGGAAAAAAAGGTCTGTTTTGGGATTTTGCTAACCATAGCGGGATGTCTCTTCTCATCAGTCTGCCCACTGTGACCCTCTCCATTCCCTGCTCTTTTGAGGGAGCCCAGTGCTTGCAGCTGGACAGATGTTTAACAGAAGACAGGTCCTGGCATAAAGGGCTTTCCCCATCAGTTCAGAGGAAGTGGGGACCATGACAAGCTGAGAGGGACAGGATTTTTGGCTTGAAGGTGTTTGGATGGGATTTGTCATTTGTGGGAATGGAGTTGTTTGGTGCTATTAGGGCAATGTTGGTCACAGCCATATGTGGCATTTTACTGCTCGAGGCATGGGGATGTGTGAAGGCAGGACGGGATGTGGGTGGGCAGAAGGCTTGAGCCAAGGTAGCACAGGACAAACATCACCTCTGCATTTTGGTTTGGCTTCAGGTTGTTAAATTCCTGCTGTAGTTGTAGCCCTTCATGTCTCCCGGAGCGAAGCCACAGTGGGATCTCAGGATCACAGGTGGGATCTCAGCTTGGGACACAAAGATATCATAGGAAAGACATGGAGACCATTGCCTGGAAAGCAAACAGCCTGAGCTGTGGCTGGGGAGAAATGTTTCTTCGGTCTTTTTTTTTTTTTTTTCTTTTCTTTTTTCCTACTTTGCAGGAGGACCAAGCCTCATCTTTATGTTTTTTGATTTATTGATTTTGTTGGAACAAGAGTTGGAGCCCAAGATAATAACCAAGGGGTTAATGATGTGGGAAGCTTGGATCGGGGATGTTTATTTGAAACAGGCCATCTGAGGTCCGCTAGCTGTTGGCAGCTCCCAGGTGGCTTTTCCACACATCAACTAAAAATTCCAGCCTGAGAAACTTTTCCTGGCAGAGATTTTGTTGAAAGTGGTATGTTCCCAAAAAGAGGGTGAAAAAAAAGAAGGATGAATCGATATTTTCCAGGGGAAAATATGCTTTATCAAGGCATTTCTGCCTGCTGTGGGCAGTGGGTGCTGCAGGAGCTGCTGCTGACCTGCTTGTGTGCATACATCAGGTGGACACGGCTCTTCCATGGAAAGGGAGCAGCCCTGGGGCCTCCATGTGTCCTGACCGCTGCTGGCCCCTTGGAAAAGTGAGGAGGTCTGTGTGTCTGGAAAAAACACAGTGGAAACCCCAGTGATGCAGCCCAAGCCACAGACGGTCAAGAGTGGGCTGTTAGAGTTTGCTCATGGGGGGAAAAGAGGTAGATGTCTCTTTCAGTTCATGCAGGGCACGTATGTAATGGTGTGTCCCTCTTGAAAAAATCCCAGAGAAAAACCTAACTCTGGCTTTTAGGATAACCTGAGATGCACATCCAGTAGGGTTCACTGTCCCCAGAAGGGAGCAGAAGGTGGGTGTGCAGGGACCCTGCCTGCTCGGTGAGGAGAGACAGGACTGAGATGTGGGGGAACCAAGGAGCACCGGCAGGTTTCTTCCAGCTGTAGTGATGGGGAGGTTGGGTTAAGCGGTTACTGGAAGGAGAGAAAGGGAAAGGCAGTCTCTGTTGCGCCATCTTTCTGGGAAAAGCCATCAGATTGCTCCATGCCCCAGAAGAAGGTGCCTCCAATTTGCTCAGATGTGCTTCCAGTGCGGGGGTCACAGCAAGAACAGAAAAAGGCTTGAGAGCAGTTTCTTCCTTTGCAGGAGAGGGAGTCAGACAAAATCTAACATCTCTAACAGGATTTAATACTTGTTCTTCATTTATGAGTGGTAGCAAATAAATAAATAAAAATAACAACAACAAAAACCAACCCCACCTCTGAAAAGAGTCCATGTCCAAGATGCCTCCAGCCAGAGACTAGAGAATCACAGCGACCAAAGTGGGTAGGACTGACTGTTACAGGGAGCAGCCTGGTAAAGCCACAGGAAAATTGTTTAGATTATTAGCTTTTTTTTTTTTTTTTTTTTTTTTTCCAGCCTTTCTAGTGTTAAAGCAGGTGTCTTTTTAGCTATTATGAAGTGCAGGTGAATTGCTGTGTATCATCCAGTAAAAAGATAAAGCTAGCCCATGTATACTCACTTTGTTGTAACTGGGGTCTGGTCAAGTCATTGACCTGGGGAGGTCCCATATCAGGGAGCTGCTCCATCTCTGCCCTACACCTGGAGCAATTTCCATTAGAGAAGTTGTTACCCACTAACATTGGATTACTGTTAATTTTTTCTGTAATGCACACAAGTAATAATCAGCCGTGTATTACCTCATGGAATGATTAAATCACCCAGCTCCTCAGTTTCAAGGATACATCTGGACACGTCCTGCTAGACACTGCCCTCCCATAATGAACCTGAGCAGACTTTATGGTCATTCCTCACCGATAGCTCATAGCGGTTACACGGCATCGCTGTGCTTGTCGGTCTCCTGTGAATCACCAGACCATGGGACGGATAATTGTTACTTTGGTTCCTCGCTGAGGGTTTAAATAACATGCACAAATCAACAGCCCCGGATTGCCA
Source organism: Anser brachyrhynchus (assembly GCF_964034855.1). Lineage (NCBI taxonomy): Eukaryota > Metazoa > Chordata > Aves > Anseriformes > Anatidae > Anser > Anser brachyrhynchus. The sequence continues at coordinate 200,529,558 of NC_137694.1, read as the reverse complement.
CAAAGTGCAAGTCTAAAGGGCAGTCAACCCTTTAAAATGTGAAAGGAGAAATGGAGCTGGTACGCTTCACATTTTAGCTGGAAAAAATATCAGTGCCATGCAGATACTTTTCTGGTGAAGATAGCTTTGTTTTTCTTAAGCAGCAAGTGGAGCTGGCTGGAAAATGGCATTTCTCTTTTATGAGGTATTTAGAAACTTCAGCATTTGGTTTTGTTCTGATGTGGACCAAAGCCAAGGCATCCACTTCTTGAGAACTGAAGAGAGTGAGGGCTGGGCTTGGTGACAGGGACTCACCCCACCAGGCCGTATCTGAGACACATGGCCAGCCCGTTGTCAGTAGTGGTGGGGCTCACAGGTGTGCCCTCCTCCTCCTCTGGCCAAGCCAGACCATTTGCCCTTTATTGTAGAATCACAGAATCATTAGGGTCGGAAAAGACCTCCAAGATCATCTGGTCCAACCAACCCCCTACCACCAGTGTCACCCACTAAACCATGTCCCTCAGCACCACGTCCAACCTCTCCTTGAACACCCCCAGGGACGGTGACCCCACCACCTCCCTGTGCAACCCGTCCCAGTGCCTGACTGCTCTTTCTGAGAAGAAATGTCTCCTCATTTCCAGCCTAAGCCTCCCCTGGCACAACTTGAGGCCATTCCCATTCTAGTCCTACGAGTTACCTGTGAGAAGAGGCCGACCCCCAGCTCCCCACAGCTTCCTTTCAGGTAGTTGTAGAGAGCAATGAGGTCTCCCCTGAGCCTTCTCTTCTCCAGACCAAACACCCCCAGTTCCCTCAGCCACTCCTCACAGGACTTGTCCTCCAGGCCCTTCTCCAGCTTCGTAGCCCTTCTCTGGACACGCTCCAGGGCCTCGATGTCCTTGTGCACATGAGTACACGATGCCTGTGGAAGGGTTGGAGGACAAATGTGACAGCCTTTCCCCACACAATGCCCACACAGATCTCCTCGTGTAGCCTCTGACAGGGTCCCTGCTCCCTGAGCCCAGCTGCTCAAAGACCCCAGGCATGGCTCGAGGTCTTCTTCTGGGCCTTCAGGTGGGACCATGAAAGTCCTCTTGTGCTGGGACGTCGGTGATGGTGCCAGGCTGAGTGAAGTATTGGCTGAAAGGAGGGCTGCTCCCCAGGAGTGGCTGGTGGCTGCATTTGTTTGGCCCTGACAGCAAGACATGAAGTCGCTGTGCCACAATGGACTGCTTCTGCTTTTCCTTCTCTCCTCCCAGGGGGCAGAGATCATCAGCACCATGCTCTCCATGCATTTCTCTTAGAGAAAGAAGAAGGGAACTTTATCTTGTTTCTCCACATCACCACAGCGGGGGCTTTCACACTCCCTTTTGCATGGTGGACATGAGCAAGCCTGCCTTTTACTGCCGTGACAAGGTCCCACTTGGTCTGCCCTTTGAATATCCGTGGGTTTAAACACCTAAACCCACGCATGACCCGTGCGAGACCATCAACCAGCAGTCACTTGTGCCTCTGTCAGACATTTGCTCCAGGCAGGGGCTTGCACCTTGTCCAGGGTGAGGCGAGCCCCCAGCACCGGCACCTCTCGAGCACCAGCACCATCCGGACGAGCCTCGGGAGCGGCGCGGTGCTGGGTGTGTTTGGCAGGAGGAGCTGGGGCTCTGGGAGGCCCCGGGGAGAGGCACGGCGGCTGCAAGCACCGGCTTGTCCTGGGATGGTGAAACGTGGCACTGGGGAAGGTCAGAGCTGTGCAGGAGGAGCCGGAGGGAGCCAGGATGTGGAACAATAGTACTGGGTGAACTTTGAATGTAGGGGGATGGATTAGGAGCCAGACCAGGTGCAGGGTCACACACTCCGTGTATGTAGCCAGATGATGGTGGAAAGGACAAGCATCCTTCACATGGACCAGCAAGCAGAGGGTCTGTTTTTGACACAGTTCCTCCCAGAGTCACCAAAGCATCACTGCTTTAATAACCCATTTCTGGCTCCTTTCAGATCCCAGAGAAACCACTCAGTGTCATGCTGTTTGGATTCCCTTTTTATTTTTCCCTGCAGAGCTCTGGATTTTTTTTTTATTATTATTATTTTTTTTTTAGCACAGTGACATCCCCCAAAGAAGCTTCCTCTGGAGGCAGCACTGTTACAGGTTTATTTCTAACTCAGTTCTCTGAAAAATAATGCAGCTTAAACAAAAAGCGCTAGTATTTCCCATCTGACAGCAGACATCCCGCCTGAGACACACTGCAGTTATATTGAATGGTTTACTTTAGGTTTTGGGGCAGAGAAGCTTCCTCACTCTGCTCTTGTGCTTCACCAGAGAGTAGTTTGTGATTAAGAGGAAGAAGTCTTGAGAATGAGACCTCCCTAATTAATACACAAAGGGTACCTCGCACACCTCTGTCTGTGCGGCGGACACTTCCAGACCAAGGGCAGCTGGAGGCATGAGGTTAGGACCTCAACATTGTTGATGCCCAATGGATTAACTCACCCAAGGCTCAGGAGAAGAGGCTGGAGAAAGAGCATGAAGGCTGGTGACACTCAGCAGGAACCCCATCTCCAGCATGGGCTGGGAGGAGAGCAGAGCCACTCCTTCGTGGGCAATCCCAGCTCCGCAGGCACAATGCCGTGCAGGGACGGCTCCTCACAACCTCGCCCCTTCCCACCGGGAAGAGTTGGATTTGGGCTGCAGGTGCTTGCTTCGTTTGCCTGCAGGGCAGATTGGTGCAGCCCGCCGTAAACCTGCAGGAGAGCTAATGACTCACTCTGCCTCTGTAATTACAAGTCTGCTATGTAGGATTTCAATTCTTTTTTCCTTTTATTTATTTATTTATTTATATACTTTTTTTAACAAGCATAATCCAAAACTTCGTGCTGTGAATACTGAACTTCTGATGGCTCACTTGTGCCCAAGCGGTGATGTTTCTCCCAGTCTCTCCCAGTACAGAGTCAACACTTTGGGGCTTCCCCATCCTTGGGGCAGGTTCTGGGTCACCAGCACCCTGGGGATCAGTGGGGGAGCTTCAGCACTGCATGGGTGAGCCTGGACCTGAGGACATCCTTAGGATATCCCAGCACCAGGGCTCTTCTCAAGTCACGAAGGCTCAAAGCCTGCGCAGCACATTTTTCTATGTCACTCACCCCACATGGGTGCTTGGAGAACCCTGGGAGAGGGAGCTGTTGGCTTCCCAGGTCTGAGGTTTTCTGTTTAACCTAGTGGCTGGAAGTGTCTCGTGGTTGAGCTCATAACTTTGAAATCACCTCCATAAGCTGCCAAAGAAAATGATGGATGGGCTTGGTCTTCTGGGAGATGGACCAAAAACTAAGATCTATTCACAATTGTCTCAGGTACGTGGACTTGCTCAAGAGAGCTGGCTGTTTTCCTGTGTGAACTGGAGTGATCTGGAGCTTCACTTCTGAGATGTCTTCATTATTAGACATCTGGGAAAAATTGCAAATCTGCTTCAGTGTTGCTATGTGTCAACATCTGCTGGAGCTATGTGCTCCACGGTAAGCCCGTATTCTTCTCTGCAAAAAGATGGCGTAATCAAGGACCCCTTCACTCTTTGCTCGCCATTTTCTCATGCTTGGCATAAGGGGCTTTTCTGGGAAGCTCACCTTTGTGTTACCTTGTTCTCTCATGGTATCTATTCCTCTTCTGGGACTGCCTGAGGTGGCATTTGATCATAGCACAAATTCCTTTGCTGCTGTCACCTTTCCCCAGGTGCTTTTGACTCAACAGAAAATGCAGGAAGCCACCCACCACCCTTATCAAGATGGAACTAGCCCAGACACCGATGCCTCACATCATTTTTTCAATTCATATCACTGATGACTCAGTCTCCATTCACCGTCAGTCACCCGGGAATCATCCCACTACATTTCCCCTTGGCCAGAGGCCATCCTGTAACCTGTGCAATCCACCAAGCTTCACGCCAGCTCCCCTAGCACTCTGTCTGCTTTCGAGAAGGTGCTGCCGATTCTCCTTGGCACCTCTAGCATGGGGAAAGGCAGGAGTGGAAGCAGACAGCCCCACATCTCCATTAGATTCATGTTTGGTACATAGGAATTAGCAGTCTCCTTCATGCCGTTGTCACCTTTTGGAGGTGATCTTCTTGCCGGGTCACTGCTGACCTTCGAGGAATTCAAGTGGCCAGTCCGTGTTTTTCCCCTCCGTTGCACTTCCGTGGCTTTACTTTCTCCAAGATAATTATATGACTCAGGAAGACAAACGCATACTTCACATATTTGCGGGAACCATAATGCCGATAGGTGGGTTAGAGTATTTTGAAGCTCTTTGAACACACAAGAGTAGCTGAATTCCCGTGACTTACCCACACAACCCAAAGCAAGTCCAGGCAATGGCTGCATAGTTTTTGTGGAGCCCTTTCCTAACAAAGGACAAACACCGCCCTGAGAAAAAGCTTGGTCTTGCAGCACTGAGGCACAGGCTCTTTTTGTTGCTGGAGAAATCACGGACATTGTGCGAGGTAAGATTTACCATTTGTATTTTACTGCTTCTTGAGAGATCGTGTACAAACTGAGACTGGAGCTGGGAGGTGAAATCTGGATGCAAAAAACAAACAGCATGGAGAAATTATCATCTCTTAACTAGATAAGTGATTGTTACAGGTAAAACAACCTGGCAGCTAATCACCGGTGAAGATAAGTGGCAAAAAATGAGGTGTGGTGGTGGTTGGTAGCATTGTTTTAGCACAGGCAGATCTGTGGAAGACACAAAAAGAGAGACTGTCTTTGAATTAGGTGGTTTAACATCTGAATCATAGCGTTACAATTTAATTTGCTGAATTTGGAAGAAAACAGAAAAGTAGAAGAAATGTTATTATTCCCTGCAGTAACTTGGGGGACCTTACTTAAAACCACCCCAAACCTGGGTTGACCCAGAACCTCAGATGGGTTTTACTGAAGGGGCAGTCAGGGCTGGGAGAGGCTGTGGGAGTCCCATTTTGTTCTTTGGGGCCATTCCTGAGGGGTCCTTGCTCAGGAGTGGGAGTAAGAGCTTGCCTGACCTTAAAGACAAGATCTTTAAAGCTTTTCAAGTTATTGCTCCCGAATATCTATGTAGATGCATGGACCCAGATAGGGAAGGGCTATTCAATTGAAATCATGGCATGCAAATAGCCATGTAGTTATTGATTTGCTTTCCACAATTACTCCATACCCAAAGGGATATAGAAGAGTTTGAGCTCCTGTCCCCTTCAGAGCAGGTGACCTGAGACCTGTGAATATCACCCCTGATATCAGCCTGGGCCAGGCCCTCCAAGAGGGCTTTGTCATGCACCAGAGACAACCCAATGTCCCCCTGTGATGCTGGGAGCCCACCTGCTTGCTTCCATGGTGGCCGCTCTTTTGGGAAAGGATCCTTTTGGAGGAGATGTGTTTCATGGCTCCTGGATGTTTTTTTTTTGTTTGTTTATTTGTTTTTCCATTTCTCTCTGGCAAGGGGAGCGATATGACTTGCGGAGAAGCCTGTCCTGACATGTCTGCTGTATGTAAACCCTCAGCTTTTATGAAAAGGGCTTCTGTCCTGGGGACTGGGGAGCCTGCAAGTGCTTCTTGGCTCTGGGCTTCTCCTGTAGCTGTCGTAAGATCAGATTAATGATGTATTAGTTTGAGATAACTACCATGAGGTCATGTAATTAACTTGCGATCATGCTCTGTGCCAGTTGGCTGAAACGCACCGCTTTAAAAAAAAACTCTTTAAGACCAGCTACAAACAGAGCTTTTTGAATGATGGCATTAACAAACAGCTCATTAGTCACCTTTTGGACTACTTAAAGGAGAGTGTTCAGGGCAGCAAAGTGGTGCAGTGGGAGGTGAAATGCAGCGACCTGCCCAAGCTCTCTCCCTCTTCTCCAGCCAGACCAAGTGCCCTTCTTCATCCCCTTCTGCTTGCTCCAGTCCTGCCTTGACTGCCCTCCTCATCCCTTTGCCATGGCCAATGTCCATCCCAAATCCCCCCAAAGTGATTGGTGCTCTTTCTTGCTGGAAATGCACTAGAAATGTCCAGCCCCTGCTGGGGCGGTTGCAACATGAGCAGAAACGGAGATTTCTCTCCCAAGTTCTGTTCTCCCAAGCCACTTTGGCTTGGCCCTTGCCATGGTCCATGAGGATGACAAAGGGACTGGAGCATCTCTCCTGTGAGAAGAGATTGAGAGAGCTGGGGCTGTTCAGCCTGGAGAAGAGGAGGCTCAGGGGTGATTTCATCAGTGTCTATAAATACCTAAAAGGAGGGTGCAATGAGGACTAAGCCAGGCTCTTGTCAATGGTGCCCAGTGCCAGGACAAGAGGCAATGGGCACAAACGGGCACCCAGGAGGCTCCCTCTGACCATCAGGCAGCACTTCTGTGCTGGGTGGGTGATGGAGCCCTGGCAAAGGCTGCCCAGAGAGGTTGTGAGGTCTCCTCCTTGGGATCTTCAAAACCACCTGGATGTGGTGCTGGGCAGCCTGCTCTGGGTGTCCCTGCCTGAGCAGGGGCTGGACCAGATGGACCCAGAGGTCCTTCCAACCTCAGCCATTCTGCGATTCTGTGATACGGCCCTCCCATAGGGGCCAAGGCAGTATCAGCTTGACTTGGTGCTTCTCCACCATCAAGGTACCCCATACCACACCACTCCGCTAGGCTGGACCCTGCTCTACAAGCTTCACACATGAGATCCTAACCACCACAAGTCACTGGAAAGGTTCGTCATCCAAATAACCAAATCATTTGATACCAGCTGCTTCTCTGCATTGGAAGCTCAGACCAATGAGGCGGTGTGTGGTGATCACCGGCCCTAACCACGCACCAGGTCAGGTGGGAATAAGCATCTTGTGAAACTACGCCCTCCTTCATTCTTTGTGGAAGAAAGAAGGACCAGAAATACTTACCTTGACCATGGAAACCACCTCCAGTCTGTGGCTCCTGGAAGATGTCACTGTTTTTTTCCCTCCCATCAAGTAGGTGGTTGCAGCTACAGCCTGCTCAACAGCTCTGGAGTTGAACTGTGAGCAAAGAGACAGAGTAGCTCTGAGAAATGGGAGATCCTTCATGCAACAGCTCACATCCAGTCAGCAATGTCCTGTTTTGGTGAGCTGTGAGGATGGAGCAGGTTTTGTGGGCTGTGTTTGGGTGAGAGCTGCCAGCTTCTTTTTGTCGTCTATCTTAAGCCCTGCGTGCTGGAGTGTTTAGGGTTTGACACTGTAATCAGTTGTCTATCTGGGTTAGTCTCAAGTCATTAACTTTTATATTCCTCCTGGTCTGGCAATGTGAATTCTGCATTTCATGATACTGAAAAAAAATTTCCCAGCACAGCTGCTGGGCGCCCAGAGGTGCTGTGTGGCAAATTGTTTTAAACTAGAAATGTTCCCAGTGAGGAGCCTGAACGAGGCTTGTTCTCTGCCAGCCATTTCTTATAGATCAGAGAGGTGGTAAAATATTGCTGAAATCATTATTCCAGTGTTATGCTATTTTATTCTGCAGTTTGGAAGAGCTTTATAGGTCAAGATGAAAAGGGACAGTGCTTTGTGATCTGTGTGGGTGTTAGCTGAAGTATAATGAAGGCTGTGAAGTAAACGGGGTCTTAACTTACCCTGCCTTCCATTATTTTTTATATTGTATTAAGGTATCACGTATCATAGCAGGAATGTCATGTCTTTGCTCATCTTGTGCTTTCAGATGACTGGTGGAAGCTGTGGGTGTGTAAAATGAGCTTCTCCTGTTCTAAATGGAGACTGAGCACAGGATCTGAGTGGAGGCACTCTGGAAATCTGACATATTTTTTTTTTGTTTGTTTTGTTTTCTTAAAAGATGGAGGTAATAGGTGCTGGCTATTGACTGCAACAAGCCCGAGCACTTTGAGCAGCCAGAGCGTAAATCACAAGTCACCAGGCAGAGCAGCAATGCCTCTTTCTTTTCCGTTGTATTTTAGCAAGTCCTCTGCACAAACATTGCTTACAGCTGGTGGGCCCTGCTCCGTGTCTATCTCTTTCCATGCCAACCTACTTTTGCTTTCTCCTGTACTGACTAGATCTTATGCATCAGTAAAGTCGGAAGTCGTACATTTGCCATTAATTTTCTGTTTGATGGGAGCTCAGGGCTTGTGTCTGAATCATTTCATGTCCATGTGACTCTGAACAGAGATGGACAGCAAGCAAAGGGCTGGGGTCTGGAAGCTGGCTTTTTTCTTCCGTTAAAGAAACGAGTGAATATGGAAAAGCCATTTTATCTTCTCTGCAGTGTTGATAAATTGCCTTTTCGTTCTTTCTCTCTCATACTTTTACTGAACTTGCAGGCAAGCCTGTCCCTTGGCAGGTGGAAAGAATAAATTGCCAGCAGTACGCGTTTACGAGATGCCTTTCAGTAGTGGAGCTGTGCAAATAATAGGTTTTTCATTTCAGTTGCTGAACTGAAAAATAGAAAATACTTTTTGTTTTGGGTCACCCCCTAAAGGAGAATGTTTCTTTTCTTCTCTTGGATTTTTTTATTCCTTTTCATAGGCATTGCATGATACATTCTGGTTAGGATTATTTAGTGCTTTCCATAGCTTAAAAAAAAAAAAAAGAAGAAAGAAAGAAAAAAGAAAAGAAAAAGCAAACTACGTCACTCTCAGACAGAAAACATCATTTGAAAAAACAACAAAAATATTTCATTATTAAAATGTCAAAATGGAGTCTTGCAGCTTCTCTCAGAATGTTTGCTCTTTCAGCTAAAACTAATTACATATTCAACCCAAACTCTCTGAGAGTTTCAGTACCTCGTAATTGTGCTTCGGGTGAATTTGCAACATCAAAAAAAAACCATCACGCCGTCTGCACGCAGCAGTGACCTGTTCTGTGTGCTGCTCAGCAAATGCACCCGCACAAGGATTTAATTCCATATAATGAAGGTGTTGGGCAAGGGAGCGGGTGCAGTGACCTCTCACAGGCCTGTCCAGCCAGGGAAGCGCTGGTGCAGCCATGATTCACCCCGACGGGGACACAGCTGGCTTGCCAGGCTGACATGCCGACCTGGGGCTGCCACGTCTTCCTGTGGCATCTCCCCATGGTGGGGTGGTGGCCGGGATTCACCCGTGCACAGGAGATGTGGTGGTGGGGCTGGGTCATGGAGACAGGACCCATACATGTGGTGCTAGGCCATGGAGGCAGGGCCCTCCCATGTGGTGGTGCTAGGCCATGGAGGCAGGGCCCTCCCATGTGGTGGTGCTAGGCCATGGAGATGGAGCCCATGCATGTGGTGGGACTGGGCCATGGAGACAGGGCCCGTACATGTGGTGCTAGGACACGGAGAAAGGGCACATCCTTCTTTTCCTGTGCCTTGTTTCCTAAAGAAATGGTGCTGCTGTGATGGTGTCCCTCCATCGCTACCTGCTCCTCCCAGAGGCACCCTAAATTCAGGCCCATGATGGCATCAAATTCCAACAAATTCCTATAAATTGTGATGATAAAGGGGGCTTATAAGAAGGACAGAAAGACTTTTTACTAGGGTCCATAACAGCAGGGCAAGGGGTAATAGTTCTATACTGCAAGAGGATAGATTTAGATTGGGTATAAGGAGGGTGGTGAGGCCCTGGCCCAGGCTGCCCAGAGAAGCTGTGGATGCCCCATCCCTGGAGGTGCTCAAGGCCAGGCTGGATGGGGCTTTGGGCAACCTGGGCTGGTGGGAGGTGTCCCTGCCCATGGCAGGGGGGTGGAGCTGGGTGGGCTTTAAGGTCCCTTCCAACTCAAGCCATTCTGTGATTCTATAACCCTACTTTAGGGAAAGCAAGATGGGTGAAATGTCCCCCGTGCATCACAGATGCACAGGTCCAAGGGGTCTGGGAGGGAAAATGTGAGCTTCTGTCTCCTTTTGCTGTGAACCCCAATGCCCCCGCAGTACATCATCCTGCTCAGAAATAAAACTCCATCCCCAGAAATATGGCAAGGGATTAGGAACTTCTCAGCATTAGCAGAAATTGGAGATAGTTGAAGTATCAGTGGCCTTTTGACCCGGCCAACAGACTTGTCAATATGATAAGTTGAGGTTTGGCAGAGGCAGCTACCTACCCCTTGGTCCAATATTCTTCCTTGAATCATGAAATTTTTAATCTTTTCCTTTCTGCCTGAAACGTTGACAAGACATTTTCGTCTGCCGAGAGAAGCTCCTCAGCAGCTGTCAGTGGTGTGGAGCAGGACAGGCACTCAGTGTTGTCTTCTGGTTATTCCCCAGAGAGAGCTGCAGGAGGCATCACAAGCAGAGCTTTGATGCTGCAGATCAGAGATGGACCTTGGTGAAAACTGGAAGCTGGATGAAACCAACTGGTTGTCTCGTGGTGGGATCCATCCCTTTGCCAGTGTGAAAGGAGGTAGGACATCACTGCAGTTTTTAATCTGCCTGGTGACCATGCTGGGAGCCTTCCCGATGTGCTGCTGCCCATCACTGTGCTTGCAGTAGTCCTAGGGGCTGCATGCGGCTATATCCAGCCCAAGTAGTGCTCAGTGTAAAGGTGGGAAAGGTCTGATCCAAACTGCAGGGACTGGCAGATTGACCGACACGCTCAATCTGTTGCTTGATTTCATTCCTTGGAATAGCCTTTTGCCAAATAAATAAATAAAAATAAAAATAAAAATAAAAATAAAAATAAAAATAAAAATAAAAATAAAAATAAAAATAAAAATAAAAATAAAAATAAAAATAAAAATAAAAATAAAAATAAAAATAAAATAAAAATAAAAAAGTTTTGGTAAGTTAGTACAGCACTTATGGTAGGTGTCACCACCCTAATTGTCCACGATGACCATGGTTGAGGAGGAGTGAGGAAGAGAGCTGGTAAAAGATTCCATTCTCTCTTCAACCATATTTGTGTGGAAACATTTAGGATGGGTGCTCAGGGACACTGTCCCAGCAGCAACAGGAGGGATGAGGGCTGCCCTGTGCGGGACCACCTAAGGTTTCGTCCCAATTTAACATGACACCAGACCTCCCAGCCCAAGTGCATGACTCTCCAGAAATTGCCAGGAAAGTACTTGGGGAAGATGCAATGGGAAATAGCCAGCAGACCAATTTCCTGCATCAATTAATCTCTACTTAATTTCCAGCCAGCTGCTGGGATTTGCTTTTTATTTCCCATTCAAACATGTGGCAGACGGAACCCCGTGTGCTCCTGCCCGGCCCCATCACCCCAGGCCAGCACCAGCTGTTCCTCGCTGGGGACAGCATCACCTCCATTTCCACCAGAGCTGAATTAGATAAGGAAATTAATGCTTTAGGAACACAGCAACCCTGGCACAACCTCCCAGTTGAGCACCCTTGGTTAGCATCTTTTTAACAGCACAGCTGCTGTTTCTGAAGCCAGCCAGTGTGGGGCATCTCTAAGAGATGTGCATGGGGGATTTGCCACAGCCCCTGTTTTTTGCCCCTTAGAACAACCTCTGGTTCAATATTTTTATTATTATTATTATTATTTTTTGCCACGGGCATGCTTTTTGTTATTGTTTTATAGCTGAAGCAACCAAATCTCTCTTGGATTCAGGATCCCACCGCGCTTGGGTCTGTAAAGCAGAGGAGGGCAGAGTTGCTGCCATCAACAGCTTATAAAAACACAAAGTAGTTAAAGAAACATTGGACTTTAGTTTTGTATGCAGCCAATTGCTGTTCTAAACTAATAGTCTTTTCTAACTGATCTCACAGCATTTTATAGTGGGGGGAAAGATCTCTTAGCAATGCCATAGGTATAGACTGCTATATTATGTCATGAACCTGCCTGTCTTAAACACCCTCTGTGATCCCCCTAGCAGCAGTCCACCGTTTCCAGACTATAATTTTTTTTTTTATTATTTAGTCTGGCCAAGGTATTGAGCAAGTGTTTTAAACCTGAAATGAAATAAAGTAAAATAATAATAATAAAAAAAAACTCTGCATTTTTTTTCTTTTTGAAAATTACATTGAGTTCCTGGACTTCAGCAGCACTTTGTTATTGAATGAAGTGCTGGAAAATAAATAAACCTCCACCACTTCCAAAACAGTCATCTCTCAGTCCTGCCTGTATCGAGCTGTGCAACTGCTAGCAGCTCACAACCCCTGCCCACGCTGCAGTGCCAGAGCGTTGTAGGGTGATGGACGGGATCTGGGGGGTCTGACCTGGCTGCTCAGGGCCGTATCCTGCCGGGTCTCAACAACCTGCAAGGTCAGAGGCTGCACAGCCCCTGGGCAGCTTGTGCCATCACCTGTCTGTCCCCAAGGGGGAAAGGCACGTGCAGAGTGAGCTTAAAGCGGGCATTTTCACCCAAGCTCTCTGCACCTACCTCTTGAGCTGACCTTTCTGAGCATTTCTTCTTCTTCTCTCAGACAATGACATTTCTGAAGGTGCACCAGCCCTGTTTGCTCGGGATCAGCTGGGTAAGTCCATACGCAATACGTTTTCCTCTTTCTTTTTTTTTTCCTCTGTACCCAGCAGAGTGATTAGGAGATGACTTTGTTAAAACTCAGGGCAGACGTTGAATGTTTTCCAGTGCTTAAATTCATCACCACCAGGGCCTTTTTTTGTGTTGCTTTTGAACTCTGTCCACCAGAGGGATGGATGCTGGAGGCATTTAGCACCTTTCTGTGTGAAATTTGTGCAGAATTTCTTCTCTGGGAGCTGAGCTGCCGCCTTCCTAGTGCTTGGGTGCTGCTGGGCTCTGGGTTGGAAGTCCAACCCTTGGCTGGCACTTCTGTGACTTTCTGATGCCTTGCAACAGGATGAGTTTTTGTTTCCTTGTTTGGCTTTGGGTTTTGTGGTTTTGTTTTTAGTCCTGGGAGCCAGAAGTAGAGGTGAGGAAAGCAATCTCCCCTTAATTCCAAGGCAATGGTCAAGAAAGATGCATTTCTCAGGATGAATTAGCGGAAAGGGTGAGGAGAGGAGGTGCAGCGTGGGGAACTTCTGCAGGAGGTCCCCCAACCTCCAACCCTGCAGGTCTGGCACTCAGGGAAGGGGGAAGATCAAGGAGGCACCAGCCCCTCCTGAGGACATGGGGGAAGGCTAGAGATGGAGCAGATGGTGGTGGCTGGGGATGGTGCCGGGCTCAGCACCATTTAATGGGACCATGGATTCCATCACCACATGGCAGAGCACCAGCCCTTCTTCCTCATGGAAAGGAGCCCTCCTCTTCACTTTACAGGCAATGGTTTCCCCGCTGCTCTTGAAACCCTCCTTGTCCCCAGTAAGGGTGCTCAGTGTGCATGTGTCGGGCTGCTCAATACATAAGAAACTGGTAGAAACTGGGGTAGGATGGTAAAAGTGCAGGAGCCCAGAGTGGTGATTTTTATCATGTGCATCCACCTCTTCTGTAAACCACTGCTGCTAAGACCCAGGATCTTGAAAAAAATACTGTAAATCCAGAGATGCCCATGAACTGCATGATGCCTCGCTGGCTCTAGAAGGGACGGCTGGGCCAGCAGCTGTCCTCACTGGCAGTCTCATACATTTGATTGCGTTTTAAAGGAGTTCTTGTGAGCTCTCTCCGCTTGGTGTCAGGATAGAGACTGCTTTGACACGCGTTTGGCCAGACGGACGTCTAACAGGGAATGGGAATAGAGCCAACAACCTCCCCTTGGCTGCCTCATTCACTGCCCAGCTGATTTAAACCGAATGAAGTTACTTTAAAACACATTTTCTTTGACACAGCTTCCTCCAGCTCCTTTTCTTCTTGATCTTCTGCGTCTCTTCAATTTTCCCTTGACTGGTGCCTTCCTACAGGGACAGGTGCCTGTTTCTCTTAGCCTTGGCAAAACCTCCAAGTCTGAGCAAACATAGTCTGTGACAAAGACAAGCTCCCTCTTCAACATAAGATTTGGTTGGTTTTAGTTTAGAAGCAGATTTTTACGATGTGCAAAATAAGATTTATCTCTGTTTTCTTGATGACTTCGGTCAAGGGGCAGGACTCTGGATGGGGCAGGCATCAGGGATGGAGCGCAGGGAAGCCCGGTTCCTGGCATCTCCCCCATGTTAACAAAGCAGTGTGTGGCATCCAGGGTGAGCTGTTCCCTACTGGGGCACTTGGCCGTGCTGGTCAGCATCTCCCAGGGGCTCTGCCCAGCCCTGCTCCCAGCTGAGGGGCAGCAGAAGCTCTTCGGACACCACCTCCCTCTGCCCAGTGCTATCAGACATGCCTCAGTCTGGAAAAGATTATTGAAAGCAGTGCTCGTATCACCTTACATTTCCACTCTGCCTTCCAAGCACAGCACAAGACGTGATTGCTCCATCCGAGGTAGACACAGCAGACAAAAGCATGTGAGATAGCAGGACGAGTAATGGAAAACCGATCCCTCTTCTTGCCTCCCTCCTGGCTGGTGAATTTTCAGCTGGATCAGCCTCCTGACCTGAGTCATGCACAGCTGCATGAGCTCCTCTGCCAGGCCAGCGGGGTGGTAAGAGCAACCACGGGGTGCGGGGGGAGAGGACGAGAGCACCCATCAGATGTGTGCTGCATTTAAGTGGTGGTGGAACCAGGGCTTGGCAGCTCCAGGTCAGTGCTCAGCCCTCGTGAAACGGGGCACCCGGTAGAGGAGCAGAGAATAAAGCAGCATTTTAATAACGACATCCTGAGACAAAACATTGATATGGTAACAAAGCCTCACTGTCCTAAAAGTCACAGAAAGGCAGGTCTGAGCAGGGGTCAGCTACACCTCCCTTCTGCCCGAGGGCAAGACTCACAGACAAAACCGCCAAGGCATGGTGGAGCAACCTGTCTTGAGAACTTCCAGCAGCCTTCCCAGGGAGCCTGCTCCAGTGCTTCCCTGCTCCAAACGCTGCAAGTTTTCTTGATATCTAATTAAATGTCTGGAACGTAAGCCAATGACGCGTTGTGCTGCCAAAACCAAGCAGAAAGAGTTTACTCGTTTTCTCTTTGTTTCATTGTGCCTTCTGTGCTTGAAGGTTGTTCTTTCTTTAATACATCCTTCCATTGGCTGTATTAAATAACCCAAATCCCTTCTCTCACAGGATGTTTTTTTCTAGACTTGTAGTGGTTTTCCCTGCTCTCCTTTGTCTCTAAATGTTTCTCATCTTTCCTGAGCTGGAAGAAGCCCTCTGGCTGAGGCCGTCAGAGGGCAGGAGGACTGGAGAAAGCCCTTCCGTGGGCCACGCTGGGAGCAGTGCAGTGCCAACATCTCTTTCAAGGTCTTCCTTTCTCACAAGAGCATGGTCCTGGCTCGTGCTTGGCAAGGGAGCTGCAGGTCACACAGAACTGCCACTTCATCAGGAGCTTCTCCTCTTCCAGGCGCTACCCAACTGCAGATCACCAACTGGCATCCTTTTTTTTCCTGCTTGTCAAGCCTGCCTTGAACTCCAGTCCCGTGTCCAGCTTGCTGGCAGTTTGTCCCAGCCTGATGTCAACTGCAAACATAAAAAGCTGTGCTTGGATTCTGAATCATTCCTGGAAATGCTGATCAGTACCAGATTTAGGAGAGGCTTTTTGCGTAGCCTCATGGCATTAGTAACTAAGCTCTGAGAAGGGTTGACCAGTCGTGGTGTCATCTATTAATTCTTTCTTCTAGCTCAGGTTCCTCCCTCTCTCTCTTGCTTAGAGTGATACCATATGATGCGGTATTAAAACCCTTACATATATGCCCATATAAATGCTATCACCAATTCCCCCCTCATCTACAAGGTTTATCACCTCATCACAGAAGATTAAATTAGTCTGACCAGCTCTGTCCTTGCTGAATCTGCGCTGGCTGTTACTCATATCCTCCTTTCCTGCGCATTTGCAAAGCTTTTGATCATTCTCATGTTTCCGAGAATAGAATGAACAATGGCTGGAAAATCCCTTCCTAACACTTCTTTCTCTCTGCCTCTTAAGGACTGGGCTCTGCTTGTCATGCCCAACCCAACCTTTGGAAACCCCTCCTTGCTCTGCTGTTGAGTAACCAGGGCATGGCTCAATGGTACCTTGAGCTACGAGCCCATTTCTGGGCTTCTCTGGAGAAGAGAAGGCTCTGGGGAGACCTTACAGCGGCCTGCCAGTACCTAAAGGGGGCTACAGGAAAGCTGGGGAGGGACTCTTTGTCAGGGGGTGCAGTGATAGGACATGGGGGAATGGCTTTAAACTAAAAGAGACTCAATTTAGATTAGATATAAAGAGGAAATTCTTCCCTCAAAGGGTGGTGAGGCCCTGGCAGAGCTTCTCTGTGGATGCCCCATCCCTGGAGGTGTTCAAGGCCAGGCTGGATGGGGCTTTGGGCAACCTGGTGTGGTGGGAGGTGTCCCTGCCTGTGGCAGGGGGGTGGAGCTGGGTGGGCTTTAAGGTCCCTTCCAACCCAAACCATTCTGTGATTCTGTGATTCTAAGCAGAGGGCAAGGGAGGCAATGGTGACCAAGGGACAGAGCAGCTTCCATGAAAGGAGACACTGGGTAAATTACAGCTTGCCGAGGTGGAAAAGAGGTGCTTGAAGGAGGATACGGTAGACATAGGGGAGTTATGAATGACATAGGAGTAAATAAGGAAAGCCCTAAAACAACCCAAAGGAAGTATGTCTTCACACAGTGCACAATCACATTGTGCAACTCATTGCCACAGGATGTCCAGCTTGCCAAAAGTATGAATGGGCTCAAAAAGTGATTAGAAAACATCATGGAAGAAAGGTCCATGAAGGGCTCTCAAACCCAACGATGTAGCTGCAGCCTCTGGCTCAGGAAGTTCCCGCAGCGCAGGAACTGCTGGAGAATGGGTTTGTGTACTAGAGGAAACAGCACATGTGTTTGTCCTCTTCCTTATATTTTCCCTGCTGTTGTCTGCTTAGTGGCCATGTCAGAGAGAAGACACCAGGTTAGTGTAAGCCGAGGCGGTCCTTCGTGTGCCTACGGTGATTAACCATGAGTAAAACCCACCCCCACCCCACACCTCCTCTTCTTTTCCTTTCCCCGCCTGCCTCTCCTCTCCCACAGCCTGGCTGCTGGATTGCAGCAGATATGAATCAGGCTGTGGCTGTTGTGTTCCTTTTGTTCTGCAAATGATGAAACCAGAACATTTCACGCTCGCTCTGTGGCCCTGCATTGTCTCCTTGGCAAGGCCTGAGGTGGAATTTCTGGCCTTGGAGAAAGTGAGGTCAGGGAGGGAGAAACTTTCCCCACGGAGGAACATGTGCAGATGGCTTTTCTGTCTCTCTCCCTTGCTTGCTCCCTTCTCTCCTCCCTTCTCTTCCATTCCCTCATCCCCCCCTTCTTTTCCACGTCCTTCCTTCTCCACTGGAAATGTTTCTGCTCACTGTTTTCAGATGGTCTGCCTGAATGGCAGAGAAAAAAAAAAAAGGAAAAAATGTGATCGAAAAGGGAGACCCCCAGCCCTCCCTGCCCCAGGCTCTTGGGCAGGCTAACGGGAGCGTGCTGACATGGAAAAATAGGGCGGGAGGGCAGGGTGTGAAACCCACCCAGGGAAATCAGGATCAAAATGCTCGTGTGGATGAGTGGAAAGCCCAAGGACCCGTGCTGGATAAACGGACACAGCGGTGGTTATCCTGATGTGCTCTCTGCACCTGTAGCAGGGCCAGCAGCAGGAGCAGGAGGCTCCCACAGCCGCCGACTGCAGGAAACGCTGCTTCGGTGCTGCAGCGTGCCAGGGGAATAAATTCATCCAGGAATGAAATCCCACTGGATAAGCAAAAAGGGAAGGAAGAAAAAAAAAAAAAAGCCCCGGACCCTGCGCTGTTTGTTCCCAGTGCTGAGCAGCCGTCCAGCTGTTTCTTTTTCCTCGTTGCCTTGACCTCATCCCGTGCTGGAGGGAGCCCAGGGAGCAGCGCTCTGCTGCGCAGCGCCTGCCAGAAACCGGGCAGGTCAAGTTATTGGGGAAAAATGAAAGGCTCTTTGGCAGAACTGGAAAAACAGATGTGCAGAGCGCTTTCTGCTGCCTCCAGATACAACCCTGCCCGTGAAGCACTTACCGGAGGGGACCTGACAAATATTCGCAGGTGTCGCTGCGTAAACCTTACAGTGGCTGTTAATTTGTCCGGGTGCGTTTCTCCGGGGCTGCCCCAGCAGCTGAGCTCCCGGCCCACCCGGTAGCTGGCTTCTTCCCACTCCTCTGCCAGACGGGGCTTGAAACTGCTGCAAGGGGACTCACCTCTGCCCGGAGCTCACGGGTGTTTGGGGGAAGGTGAGGATGGTCAAAAGGAGCCGACGCGAGCTGTGGCTGGTGAGGAAAGGCGAGGCTGTTTCCATCCGATGGGGCAGGTGGTACAATCATTTGTTTGCTTGTGGCATTAGGAATCTGTGCGCTCTGTGCACGTGGGTGGGTGGAAATGTTACAAGCATCCGCACCTGGGTCACTCGGGGCTTGGGATGTCCAGCCCCAGGTCTGGGGGTGACAGCGGCGCAGAGGTCCCCAGCTCTGGGTTTATTGAATCAGAATGGAATTAAAAGAGGAAAAAGTCTTTGAAAATCACTTGGAAACATGCTCCAGAAAATGAGGGATATAGGGAAAAAGAGAAATTACACTTCTAAGCAGAATAACAGGTTGCTTTCCTCGGAAATGCAGCGGCGCAACTCGTGCTGCCCTTGCTATACTACTGAGAGACAAGAGGGCAGATAATCCCATTTCTTGATACATTTGTTCCTCTAGCACTGAAATCATCGCTAATGAATTTTGCCTCCATTTATAGACAGGCGGGCTCATGGTTCACCAGTGTGTGTAAGCAAAGCCAGAATTCCTCGCCAGGGCAGGTAGGAGAGGACGCTGCACAACCGGGGATACTAAAGACCTGATCGTCCAGTGGATCAAGGTGTCTAATTAATCTATTGTCAAGGTTTGCCTTGATTTCACAGAGGCTTTAGTCATTGAAAATCTTGAATTTGGACCTAAATTATCTGCTGTGAGATACTCAGGGCATCCGCAGCAGGTGAGGGAACTGAGCGTCCCTCTCTCATCCAAGTCTGCTCCCCTAAGTCTGTTTATTTTTCCCCGAGGAAGTTAAAATGTGTGCCAAGGATGCGATGCTTTTCCTTGCCTCCCCCTTGAACAGCAGAGGGGATTTGCAATTCCCTGTTCTGCTCAAGTGCAAACCCAGCCTGTATCAGCTGCCCAGGGAGGTGCCCCGGGTCTCTGCCGTGCTTGTTCCCAAACCAGCCCCGCACCATGGAGCACAGTGCCTCTAAAACTCAGACGGCTCCTGTGGGTGCTTCAGCTCCAAAGCTTCAGAGAATCCCGCAGGGACAGCAGCTCTTGCTGCGTTTCTACCCAAATTTCCCCCTTCAGTGCAGTATTTTGGAAGCAGAGCCCGCCGTCAGTCCCTCTGGGGCCTGAACCTCGTGTCCGCGTATGAAGATCAAGGAGAGAGGAGTGCCAGCAGAAGGGCGGCCACGCTCGCGCCACACAGCTCGCCCGGCTGAAAGCGCCTGGGACAACGGGATGCAGGAACCCAAGCAGCATGCTGGCGGTGCCCAGCACCCCAAAAGAGGTCCGCCTCATGGGGCATCACCGGTAAAAGGGTGCAGAGGGGCTGCTCAGCCCCACCTGCCCCCGCACGGCTCCGTGCGAGGGTCGGATGTGCCGAGGAGGGGAGCGCCGGGCTGTGCCAGCCCCCGGGGAGCGGTGCCGCGGTGCGTTGGTGATTCAGCCCCGCCGAGATGGAAACGCGTCCTGTGGGGCCGGCGTCCTGAGGCACAGAGAAACCCCAGCTGGCCAATTTCCTCTCGCCACAGAGCTGGTCCCATAAATCCTGGGGCTGGCGTGAAGCGCCCTGCACGCATGCAACTGGGTGATGCAGCAGGTGGGCAGCAAGGGGAAGGGGCTGTGTTTGTAACCCCGTGCTCAGGGCTTCGAGGTGAAGCTGGAGAATGCCCTAGGGGTCGGGAGGATGTCTTAGGGGATGGGGAGGGTGTCCTAGGGGATGGGGCCCTAGGAGATGGGGGGGATGTCTTAGGGGATGAGGAGGATACCCTGGAGTATGGAGCTCTAGGGGCTGGGGGCAGTGCCCTAGGGATGGGGAGGATGCCTTAGGGGATGGGAAGGATGTCTTAGGGGGTGGGGAGGATGCCCTAGGGGATGGGAAGGATGCCCTAGGGAATGAGACCCTAGGGGATGGGGAGGATATCCTAGGGGATGGGAAGGATGCCCTAGGGGATGAGACCCTAGGGGATGGGGAGGATATCCTAGGGGATGTGGCCCTAGGGGATGGGGGAGATGTCCTATGGATGGGGAGGTTGCCTTAGGAGGTGGAGGGGTGTCCTAGGGGATGGGGAAGATGCTCTAGGGATGGGGCTCTAGGGGATGGGGAGGATGTCTTAGGGGATGGGGACGATATCCTATGGATGGGGAGGATGTCTTAGGGGATGGAGAGGATGCCCTAGGGAATGAGGCCCTAGGGGATGGGTAGGATGTCCTAGGGGATGGGGAAGATGTCCTGTGGATGGGGAGGATGCCTTAGGAGGTGGAGGGGTGTCCTAGGGGATGGGGAGGTTGCCCTAGGGATGGGAAGAATGTCTTAGGGGATGGGGAGGATGTCTTAGGGGATGGGGAAGATGTCCTATGGATGGGGAGGATGCCTTAGGAGATGGAGGGGTGTCCTAGGGGATGGGGAGGTTGCCCTAGGGATGGGAAGAATGTCTTAGGGGATGGGGAGGATGTCTTAGGGACTGGGGCCCTAGGAGCTGGGGATGGGGAGGATGCCCTAGGGATGGGGAGGGATATCTTAGGGGATGGGGACAATATCCTATGGATAGGCAGGATGCCTTAGGAGACAGAGAGGCTGCCTTAGGGGATGGGGAGGATGCTTTAGGGGATGGGGAGGATGCCTTAGGAGGTGGCAAGGGTGTCCTAGGGGCTGGGCAGGCTGCCGTAGGAGACAGAGAGGGTGCCCTAGGGGCTGGGGATGATGCCCTAGGGGCTGGGGATGATGCCCTAGGGGCTGGGGACAATGCCCTAGGGGCTGGGGATGATGCCCTAGGGGCTGGGGATGATGCCCTAGGGGCTGGGCAGGCTCCCATAGGGACTAAGGGAGGCTGCCTTGGCTTAACCCACGGCTCTGCGGCTCCGCGTGGCCCTACGGGCACTGCCCGTGCCTCTACAGGCCCCTGGGACTGGGCCCAGCCCCGGAGCCTCCCCCAGCGGCCCGGGGCTGCCCCAGCCCCCGCCAGCCCCGCCCCCCGCCTCTGGCCACGCCCCCTCCCCACTAACCCCGCCCCCTCCCCACTAACCCCGCCCCCTCCCCACTAACCCCGCCCCTCCCCACTAACCCCGCCCCCTCCCTCTAACCACGCCCCCTCCCCGCTAACCACGCCCCCTCCCACTAACCACGCCCACCGACGCAGACCACGCCCACAACCCTCCCCCGCCGCCCGCAAAAGGCTCGGCCACGCCCACGCGGCCAAGCCCCGCCCACGCCGCCAGGCCCCGCCCCCCGCCCCGCCCCGCCCCGCCCCGCGGCCCCGGGCGGATCGCGGCGGGGAGCGGCGGGGCGCGGATGGCCGCGGGGCTGCCGGGGGCGGCGGGGCGCGGAGCCGGAGGTAAGCGGCGGGGGGGGCGGCCCCGTCCGGCCGTGCGCGTGTCCGTGTCCGTGTCCGTGTCCGTCCGCCCGCAGCTCCCCGCGAACGGAGCGGGGGGGGGTGCCGGCGGCCACGTGTGCGGGGCAGCGGCGGCGCACGGCCGGAACCGCGGCGGGATGCTCCCGGGGATATGCCCGGGGGGGGGAGCGCGGGGAGCGGGCAAGGAAGGGGGGGTGGGATCCGGTGGGAAACGGCCCTCCTCCGGGGTCCCGGTGACCGTGGGGACCCCGCCGTGACCGTGGGAACGCGCCCGTGACCGTGGGGACACCCTCCGGTGTCCGTGGGAACCCCCCCGTGTCCGTGGGATCCCCCCCCCGTGACCGTGGGGATCTCCCCGGTGGTCGTGGGGACCCCCCTCGTGATCGTGGGGACCCCTCCGGTGACAGTGGAGACCTCTCCGTGACCGTGGGTACCCCCCCGTGGTCGTGGGAACCCCCCCGTGACCGTGGGACCCCCTCGGTTGTCGTGGGGACCCCCCCCCTCCCCCCGGTGGGCTCGGGGCCGCCTTCACCCAGCCCGGGGCCGTGTCCCCCCCGCTCCTTCCCCGGGGCACCCGGGGGAGTTTTCCCCGCTCGGCACCGAAAACCGGGAGAGGAGCGGGGAGAGGGGACGGGGGCGGCCCCAAAAAACGGGGGCGGCCCCAAAAAGTGATTTTTTGGGGGGGATTTTGAAGGAGGAGCGCGGGGGGGGGGCGGTTCTGGCTGCAGACGGGGCTTCGCTGCGGCTCGGACCCGGGGCCTGCCGCGGCTTCTCCTGGTGGTGCAAGGGGGGGGGGTTGAGATTTCACCCCCCCTACCCCCGCAGGGAGAAACTCGTGTCCGAGCGCAAAATGCATTGAAAGAGGAGTTAAACCCCCCAAAAAAACCCTAAACCCCACGGCAAGTTACACCCCCCCCCCCCATCGCAGTCCTCCCGCCAGGTTTTGTGCTCCGTGGTTTTAGATCCAGGAAGGTCGCCGCTCGCTCGTTTTCCTCTTGCGATGGAAAAAAAAAAAAAAGTGGTGTGCGGTGGTGGTTTTTTTTTGTTGCTGTTTATTTTTATTCTTTTTCGTTTTCCTGGGGCTGTGCGGAGGGGCTGCCACGCGCCTGCAGGGACCCAGAGCTGCGCCGGGGCGTCCGCGGGGCCTCGGGCTGCGTCCAGCCAGCTCGGGGCTTTCTGCTGTGATATTTGTATACGTATCTGTGTATATATATATATATTTTTTTTTTGATATTTTTCCCCTTCAAAAATAAGCCGAGACAGCTTTCTGGGAGAGGAGTGGCTTTGGAATCGGGGTGTCCCCTTGTTTTTCCAGGGTGCCGTTCCCATATGTGTATGTCCGTGGATGTATGCGCATCTCTCTCTCTCCGGTCGCTGGGAAATGCCTCCGAACGACTTTCTGCTCACTGGGCTCTAAAATCTCTAAAAGGGATCCAGTCCTCGGGGCCGGCAAGAGGATGTTTCGGACAGAAAAGCATCCCGTCCCCGTCCTGCCGGCGAAACGGGAGCGAGGCTGTAAAAGGGGAGAAAGGGCAGAAACCGGCGAGGCTTTGGCGCGGGGGTGATGCCGGCGTGGTGCAGTGTGTTAGGGTGGTGAATGGAGGGGGAGGGATGTGCCCCAGGCTTCGCTTTTCCCCTCGGGAAGCACCGAGAGAGGACAGCTTCGACCTCCTGGCCGCAGGTGCTGCCCCTCCGAGGCCCCCCGAGGGTGGCGGAATTCGGGATTGCTCTAACTTATTTCTCGTTCGTACCCACAAATGACTGCTGAGATGCTGCGGAGGAGCTCGGGGCAGCGCCCGTGCTGCTCGTCCCGGAGGCGACCGCGTGGCATTTACCCGGCGGATGCGCGTCTCGGTGCTGATCCCTGCCTCTCCGCCAGGTCCGCAGCGGCTGCAGCAAAGCGGTGCGAAACCGGATCGAAGCACAGGTTTCCCCTGCGGAAGCTTCGGCGGTTTTACTCCACCCCCGTGCTTCCAAATTCGCTCGTTTAAAACCGTTTCTTCCCTCGCTGCCGGCCGGACAAACCCACCCTGATTTCGGAAAGCCGCGGAGCTTCGGCCTCGCCGGGGAGGGCTCTGCTGTGCCCCCGGGATCCGATAGCCCAGGGGGGACGAGGCTGAGGGTGTTTCCAGCAGCTGGCTGGCTTTAGGGGCAGTGTTTTTTGGGGTGAGGTGGGGGAGCGTGCCTTTCGTGGCCCCACCGGACTGGAAACCGTGAAGAGGAGGGCTGAGCGCTCACGTTCTCACCCAGCGACTGGCTGCTTATGGAGTAGTCCCAGTGGAAACTTCGGTGCTGGGGAATATTTTGCGGATTTGGGAAAATCCCAGGAGGATTTTTGGTTTCGTACAGCAGCGTCTTTTTGGCAGCTTTGGGGTGGATGTGGTCTGGTTCCCATTTATGTCCTGAATTTTAAAATAGAACAGCCTTCATTCATCAGAAATAGAAATACAAAATAATGCTAATAAGAAGAACAACGTCACCTTCTTCTATTAAAAAATCATTAAGGAAGCTGTTTTTATTGAAACTTTAGGCGTTTAGAAAGTGTATCTCTTTTTCTGGTGTTTTATGTGGCTTTTTCAGCAGGTGGGATTCAGCAGTGAATTTTTGGGGCGTAAAGCTGGGGAACAGCTGAGCGAAGTCCCTCCAGACGCGTCCCGGTGCACGTGAGAGCAGAAGCAGTGGGATGCTGCATTTCGGGAAAGCAGAGCCTGGCATGAAATAACAGAACAATTCTTGGGGCTAGCTGTTTTTGGTGTAAACGTGCTTTAGTTTGGTTTATTTAGGGGAAATCCCTGCTGGATCTGGGGATGGCCCCGGGGTCCCCCGAGGTGGCTGGAGGCACCCGGGTGTGCACTGCTCGGGGTAGGCAGCAGGTCCCGGGGCCGTGCAGGGCATTTGGGTGTCCCGTAGTGGGTACGTCTTCCCCTGCCTGCAGCATCTGTGGGTTTGGGGCCGTTTCTGAACCTTTTTGGAGCCGCAGGCTGCTCGCAGCGGGCCGCTAGAGCGATTTTCCCCGCTGTAAATCTGAGCTCAGCCGTTCGGGAGCAGGAGCGAGAGGCAATTATCTTGTTAGCGCTTCTGCGGGTAACGGCTTTGCTGCGCTTCTGCCTCTCAAAAGCGGCCGAATACAAATTGCGTGTGATGATTTAACAATGGGAGGCTCGTAACTTCAATATATATTCGGGTGGGAAGAAGGCTTCGTGTCTTTTTCCCTGAGACGTGCCGTCTGAGATAAGCAGAGCCCTTGCGTTATGCTCAGGGCTGGGTTATCACGAGCGGCTCTTAACGTGGATCAGACGAAGTGCCTGGTGTCCGGCGGGCTGGCTGCGTTTAAAAAAGGAAAAGCTCGAGAAATATGAAGATGCATAAGATAGAGCTCAATGCCTGCATTTTCCGTTCAAGAGCACTGTACGGTCTTTGTACTATTTTTGTTCTGCCCGTATCCCAGACTCCTTTGTACGCTTGCGAGTTTGTGGGAATGACTCAGGGAGAAAGCTATTTAACCTAAAGGACACCACTGGCGAAAAAATACGTGGATAAAGAGCGATGGCGGGGCCGCGAGCGGGAAACGAGAGGGGTTTGTGTGTGTAGCAGAGGAACGGGACCCTAAACAGCCTCCAAATGGGAGGAAGAGGGCAAAAAATAAAAACCTCTGCTTTTTAAGGTGCCGTTCAAGCGGAGCGAGAGGGGAGCTTTATAAAGTGGTTGCTTGAAGTACCGAGGAACCGGACTTAATGACCCGCAGTGTCTGTGCAGTCCGAGGTCCCGTTTCACTTCTGTTTAATTAATGGAAGGGCTTAAATATCCCGTGAAACCGACCGTGCCAGCGCCTGTCTGCAATGTGATCGCTTTTAAAGGCAGTAAGTACAGCAAAGTTGACCGTAGCTTAAACTCCGGCTTTGCTGATGCTTTGTCGATATGTTGTGGCTGGTTGGTGCACGATTATATTATTTTCTGCTAAAGGGAAAAAAAAAAAAAAGGCGTTTTCATTCCCTGAGAATTTGCATGATGACTTCTCTCTCGGATGAAAGGCTTTTTTCATGCCTTGGGAAGGAGAATTGACAGAGCAGTGAAATGTCTCCAGTACAAGCGCTGCTCTGATTCACCAGCTCCGTGCCAGCCTTTGTACTTCACTCCTCGACAGCTTCTTCCCTCCCTGCCTCCAGCTCTGAACACCGCCTCACCTTTTATCTCCGAACGGCGACGCTGACAGAAGTCGTAATCACGGCGCCTGGATCAAAGCAGAAATTTCAATTATTGATTCGATTCCTTGAGCCCTCGTTATAAATCCAGGCGGTACTGCAGATCGGTGCCGCAGCCTTAGAGGCAAATTCGTAGCTTATAATGAATAGAGGCACGTATTTTTCTGCAAACCGTGCCGAAGCCACATGAAAGCGTGTCTCCTCGCCCCGCCTGCCTGTGCAGGTGCGATAACATCCCGCTGCTGTTACAACACCCCCCGTGCATCCCGCTCCTCCGCAGCGTGCGAGCCTGGGAAGATGGGGAGGAGGGGAAAAAAAAAAAAAAACCAACAACCTGTGAATGATTAAAATTTCATAAAAATCCTATCCCCGCGAGATGAAAGCTCTGCCGCCGCCCGTGTGCCCCTGCACGCCCGTGCACCTGATCTGCGGGCATCCGCCGGGCAGGGAGGCTTGGCCCCGCGCTTCCCAGCATCCATGTGATCCTCTGCCAGCTCCGGGAGCTGCTTTCCAAGGGTGGCTGCTCTGCTTTGCGCCGAGCTCGGCGTCGGGTCGCTTTGTTTTTTTTTTGCCAAGGGGAAACGTAGATGAAAATCGGCGCGTCGGGCTGAAGCGAAATGGAGAGCATTCCGCCTTAGCTGCCCTTAAATTTGGGTATTTTCGCCCGATTCCTTGGCAGCGATGGGGTTTGGACGCCCCCATCTCCTTTTCTTATTAGCCTTTGTCGTTCGGTGCTCACTTGGATGATGCAATTTTTGGCGAGGGAAATGACGGTACCTATGCTGGGGGCGCTCATGGAGCTCTTTTTGGGCAGGAGAGCCCTTGGGTAATTCTCTTCCTTTCTCGGTGGCCTGGGATACTTCCACGGAGGAAGCATTTTGAAGGTGGAATAAGGTATTTATATTCCCTGCTGGCTCGGCTGCGAGACAGGAGGACAGGTGGGGGCTTTGAAACGCTGTCGTTTTTGTTCTGTCAGTTTTGGGGTGTTTTGGTGAAGACGTGTAAGTGGGCTGAAGGAACACCGCCCACTCCAGATACGGTCTGAGGAGGAAATGTGCT
Source organism: Anser brachyrhynchus (assembly GCF_964034855.1). Lineage (NCBI taxonomy): Eukaryota > Metazoa > Chordata > Aves > Anseriformes > Anatidae > Anser > Anser brachyrhynchus. The sequence goes on along the minus strand of NC_137694.1, from coordinate 200,502,850 downwards.
GCTGGGAGATGCTGGCGTTGCTCTACAGACGTGGCTTTCCTGTAATGTCGCGGCCCCGCACTTCCTATGGGGTTTTGGTTCAGCTCCCACTCAAAACCAGACCGAAACCACATCAGAAACGGGAAATATTCAAGCATCTCTCCTCCATCTGTGGGTCCTTGCCGAGTCCCTGGCGTTAATCTCAGCGAGTGATTCACCGAAATAGTCGGGAATCTTCAAATGAATTGCACGGCTGCGTGGTGAGGCTCCGGGATAACGCGGCGTGACGTGTGCTCAGCTTAAACCAGGGAAACGCACGAACGGGTGCCGGGCAGGCACTCAGACAGGGCAGAATCGGTAACGAAGGGTGAATCCAGCGAGGACTGACCCAGCCCAGGAACGTGGTAGTGCCTCAGAGGTAGCAGCTATACGGCAGCTGGATGGGTGACGTCTGTGCACCGCTCTGCATCCTCCGGGTTAAAGCCCTTCCCTGGGGATGCGTCCTGGGAGGGGCGATGGTCCCGTGGTGCCCAGTGATGTGGCAGCATGTGCCGTGGACTTGCAGCTGGGTTTTTATTTTTGTCCTAAAGTTTTATGCTTATGGATGGTGGGCGTTCACATTGTTAGGGAGCAGAGCTGTTACGTGGGAAGGTTTTGGCTGGCTGAACAAAGGGGTTTCCATAAAAGTGTGCCTTTCAGTAGTGCAACGCAGCTCCCTCAGTTTTATCTTTAATTTAAGGTGTTAACTTTATAATACTTTTGGTGAATGGTGGCCAGTGCAATTGGCCAGACTGAGGTCTCGTGGGGGAGAGAGGCTCGGAGCAGTGCCTCGGTGCAGCATGAGCTGTGCTGGAAGGGGATCTGGTCCAAAAAATGTAACTTCTGGGCAATGCCCAAGACCAGGGTCTTAGCTGGGGAGCATCTCCTCCCTGTTTGGAGGGCTCAGTCCCCCGCTGAGGATGAAGCTCTCCCTTATGACAGAAGGAGCCTGTGCTGCTAACCAAGGTGTCCCAGCAAGCGTCCGATGTTGCTCGGTCTCTAAATCCTTCACCTGTGGGCACCGGATTCCCTGGGTGAGCTGCTTCTCATCTCCCTCCTCACCTTTTGCTGTAATCCCCAGTAAAACCATCTCACTTGCTTCTCCTCCTGTGTCCTTTGCCGTGGGTACAACCCCCAGAGACTAGAGCAGTCAGGTGAGAATTTCTTCTGCCGTTACAGAAAACCAAGTCTTTATTTGCTGTTTTGCACCCAGGAAGATTTGAAGGTGCTACCCCAGGGTGTCTGCTGGCTCAAAATGCAGGAGGCAAATGAAAGAAAGTAAAATTTTAGTAGCAGTTTCTTTCTTTTAGGCTTTGTTCGGTGAGTGGTGAAGCCTAGCTGGTGGTTGAGGTTGCTTGCAATGCTCGAGACCATTTTTCTTCCTTGTGTGTGCAGATTTTGTTTTATCCCAGTCCAGCTTTTATTCGCAAACCAAGCCTGGATTCGTAACTCTTCTGTTTCAGGCAGAATCCCCAATTCCAGGGCAGGGCCGTGTGTGTGTGTGCAGGAGCAGTGAAGGGTGTCTGTGGTGATGGTCTGCGCCAGATTATGGAGGTAGTGTTGGAAACTGGGTCCTGAGATTTTTTTTTTGTCTGTATCTGTATCAGCATTTGTGCTGGAGCTGTCTCCCGTGCTAATTTTGACAAACTTATTTGCCTCGTATCTACTCAAGTGAGCAATCTTCCCTCCTTGCTCTCTAAATATAGCTAACCGCCGTGCAGATTCGTGCATAATATAAATGGTGAAGTGCTGAATTCATTAACATTTCGCAGAAATGCCCATTTCCTCTCCTCGGCGCTCAGAGGAAAATAATTTCTGCGTCTTCATGCCTGCAATGACGATGGGCTAGATCCTGCCTCCTCCTGCTGCCCTGGTCCGTGCAGGGGTGTGGAGTCAGCGATGAATTGGACGTAAAAATGTGTGAGCTTCTTCTGCAAGCTCGTCCCCGTGCTCGTGGGCTTCCTACCCTGCCAGGATGGACAGATGCCCTGCCGGGATGGGTGGACGCCCTGCTGGTGCCACCACAAACCCTTCACCTCCTGCCCGAGCACGTCCCTCAGCAGTGCTGGAGGTCAATGGCCATCTCTTAGCCCAATTTTTTTGGCAACTAGTGGTGGTGTGGAGAGGGATTTGGCTGCATCCCTGCTGGGAGATGAGATGCTCACCTCCAAGGTCTGGACCTTAACCAGCCTTCTCTTTGGGAAGATGAGGCAGTGCTCGGAGAAAGGGGTCGGAAGGGGAAGAAGCCAATGCCATTCCCACCTTAGCAAGGCCAAGAGGCATTTTGCGTGAGCTCGTTAAAACAAACACTGCTAGAAAAAGGCGCCCTGAGAGCAGATTTAGGATGAGCCTCAGTGCGCGTCCAGAGGGCCTGGTGCTGCGGGACTGATCCAGCCTCCCCTGTCCGTGGGATGCCTGAGCTGGGGAGCACGGCTCCTGCCGGACATGTCCGGGGGCTCTCCAGCTACATCCTCTCTCTACCGTATTAAGAACATCTGGTCCAAGTGATTCATGAACTCCCGTGATAGCGTTGGCCATATTTTATGTCTCGGTAATTTTCTGTCTTACTGAGCTGTTAGACGTGAGCAGATTTTGCGGTTAAGCCTTTCAGACTTGTGGCCCTGTTGAACGTGTGGCTGGGTCCTCACCTCTCCGTCTGTCCTCCTCCTTACCCACTCCCTCTTTTGGTTTTATGCTGGGTCTTGGCTTCGTGTCCTGGGGCTGTGCCTCGTTTGTGAGCTTGTTGCTGTTCAGAGAGCCACAGAAGGGTTGGAAGGGACCTCTGGGTCCATCTGGTCCAGCCCCTGCTCAAGCAGGGACACCCAGAGCAGGGTGCCCAGGACCACGTCCAGGTGGCTTCTGAAGATCTCCAAGGAGGAGACTCCACAACCTCTATGAGCATCTTGTAAATCTGGTGGCTATTATGAGCCAGGCTTGGTCAGCCTTGCTTTGGTCCTGGACTGGAAACCAGGCTGTGCTGGTGCACAAAATAGCACTGATGACTTGGCAGCTGCCACTCATTCCTCAGAGCTGATGTGGTGGTGAGGACAGCAGAGATGGTTGGCTGGGTGAGCCCAGCAGGGCTTCTCAGGCACCTAACAAGGCTCAAGATGATTTTTGGGGGGCTTCTGTCATTAATCGTGGCTTTATACTTTGTCATGCAAGTGGTTTATTTACTGACAACCCATCTTTCTTCCTCGCAGGCTCCACAGCTGTTTGTTACAAGCCTACCACCCCAGGCCAGCTACTGGAAGATGCTGGCTTTCTTTACCAGGACCACCAGTTGTTCGCTGGCAGGCATGAAGTTTCTCCGCTAACAGCTGAAGCCATCAGCGCTAAAGAGAAAGCTGGTAAGTGGGTGGCCACTCTTCCACAGGAACCCATCGCAGTTACATCCAGGCTTTTCCCTGAGCATAAACCAAACAGCTCGGACCGTTTGCAGTAATATTTACAGAGGTGAAAGCCCAGCTCCTCATCCCCAGCACGGTCAAAGGAGAGTTGCCTTTGACACGAGTGTCAGAACCCACCATCGTTTGTCACCCGTGCTTGTGGAGGATGCACCGTTTCTGCTCGTCCTTCTGGACGCGGATGCTCTTCTCTGAACAGCTGCACTGAGGTCCGTAGCTTTTTGCTGAGGGAGCAGGATTGCTGGTATCCTGTATAAGGCACACGGTGCTCAGTCCTTTCGGACCTCAAAAATAGACTCCTAAAGTGCATCTCCTGAATACAAGGATGCCGACGGGTGACTAGCACAGGAGAGAAAATCCTCGTGGTGTATGATAAAGAGCTGTCTTGAGCGTGTGGCATTGGCTTTATCCACTTAGCTCACTGCTAGTCTAATAACTAGACTGCGAGCTCTCTCTCACATAAGGGAGGTTTTTATTGCAAGTCTGAAGAAATGTCCATTATGGCAAGACTTCTGTGCGCTGTGATAATGCAAATACAGCAGTAGGAGTTTGCTGTAGCTGCGGGGGCATATAATGCAGGTGGATGCTTGGCTGTTGTGCAGCTATCTGTGCACGTATCTGCTTCTTGTTGGCTCCAGCACTGGCCCAGGGAGCTGGCAGACCCTCAGAAACCTGGTGGCCAGGCTGCCACCCCAGCCAGTCAGGCTGATGGGCAGGTAATGTTGTCCCAGGGAAAGCAGAGGAGAAGTATATCTTGCAGAGCAGGCATGGAGTGGAACAGCCTGGGAATCTTCTCTCCCTCTCAAGCCCCACAATCATGTTTAAGCTTTTGCCACAAAAAAAAAAATGTTAGTGGAAATGACCTATTCTCACAGTTAAGAGTCAAAGGCTTCTCTTCCCCTCTGGCATCCGGATTGTATATAAGTTATCCCACAGCATGTGCAATAACTGATGAAACCTCAGGGAAATACCAGACCTCAGGAGAAAGTTTTGCTTTTTAACTACTTTCGAATGCCAGAAAAACAAATGCAAGTACTGCTGAAGAACTCCTTTGAGAATTGGAAACAGCAGGATAGAGAAAAAAAGTTGCCAAGAATGACCTCAAAAACTGAACTCAGAACAGCACCTCCTTCTTGCCTAGGAAATCGGGAGGACTGTGTGCAGAGCTGAGGGCTTATTTTTGTTTTTGCCTACACCAGGGTCTATCTTTCAGGAGCACCCCTTTGGGTGCAGGCAGCCCTCATACAGATCTTTACATATCCTTGGGATGGTGGGCTCCAGGAAGGAAGGATTATGTTTTTAGATGCTTTACTTCTTCACTACAAAGGCAAACTTCACTGCATATTTCACTTTCTGTGGCTTGTGATGCCCGTGCTGCTACACGTAACAAGCAGGGGTGAGCTGGAAAAGGGAGCCGGAGCCTGTTTCAGTATGTGACGCCAACCCCCAAGCTGTGCAGCTTTGGTACAGCACCGGTAACACCTTATCCCATGCAAATGCAGCCTGGGAGACTGGGTGAAAAAATTACACCATTTCCTCTGCTTTACTTCAGCAGTCTCTGCTACGGTAGTTTGTTCTGTGATATTTAAAACGCTGATATTACATCCGTGACCTTAACGTCGTCTTTGTACTCACCCAGCAAAATTACAAAAGTTAGTATTGACTCACATAGAAATAGTGTTATTGGCCAGAGGGGAAATTGCAGTTTTAAGACAAGATGCCAGAGCACAGATTCCTTTTTAATTACACTCTCTGAGCCCTTTTATTTTCAGTATAATTTTAGAGGTTTTTATGTGACACGTTCTGCGTTACATTTTCTTGTGGCATGCAGTGCACTTGCGAGGGGATTCATCTCACCGAACTTCAGCTGTCAAAAATGCGTCGTCTGGTTTGGTATTGCCACGGAGGCTGCCTCTAATCTGTGCAAGGCATCTCCAGGGAGGGATTTACCCAATTCGTGTCTTAGAAAAGGTCACGTTTTCCCGTGCCTCCATTGACTGGGGTCGGTATGGGTCCACCTGTCCCTCCATTGACTGGTGTTGGTGTGGGGCACAAGGAGGGTGTTGAAGGGACGAGTGCGTGTTTCTTGGGGGTCACTGCACACAGAAGGAAGGATGGGCTGGGGTGGGGGGTGAGGATGACAGCCATGGGGCTTTGGAGGGGCGGAGGGGTGCCAGGCCTCCCTGTGAAGAACATGGCGCTGGTTCCAGGCAGCCAAAGCTGAGGTGTGCACCCCAATCTTTGAGCAAACCCCCGGGCTGGCGCAGGGCTAACCGCTGCCTCTCTCTCCCCACCTAGCCGAGGAAGCCCTCTGCACCTTGCACCCTCCAAACTTCCTCCGGAGCTCAGAGGTGGAGATGCGAGGCTCGGAGGAGGTGGCAGCCGGCACGGTCCTGCAGCGCCTGATCCAGGAGCAGCTGAGGTATGGCAACCCCAGCGAGAACATGAACCTGCTGGCCATACAGCACCAAGCGACGGGCAGCGCCGGCCCCTCCAACAGCACTGCCAGCACTCTCTCTTCCACAGAAAACCTCGCGCCAGAGGACCCACAAATGGTCCAGCCGTCGGCGCGGCAGGAACCGCAGGGGCAGGAGCACCAGGGGGACGGTGCTGCGATGGAGAAGCAGCCCCGGGCCGCGCAGCCCCCGCACAGCAGCGAAGAGCTCCCCACCTACGAGGAAGCCAAGGCCCAGTCCCAGTTTTTCCGGGGACAGCCGCCGACGGGGCCGGGATTTTATGTCGCCGGCACCTCCGGCCAGAAGTCCAGGACAGAGGGGAGGCCGACGGTGAGCCGGGCCGGCAGCGGGCAGGCGCATAAGGACGATGCGCTGAAGGAGCTGAAGCAGGGCCACGTGCGCTCGCTGAGCGAGAGGATCATGCAGCTCTCGCTGGAGAGGAACGGGGCCAAGCAGCACCCGCCGGCCCCGGCGGGCAGCAAGGGGCTGAAGGCGGCCCCGGCACCCAGCAAGGGCATGGACCCGCGGGGCCCGCCGCCCGAGTACCCCTACAAAGCCAAGGCGGCGGCGGTGGCGGCGTCCCCTGGCAGCAAGGTGCCTGAGCACGGGCTCTTCTACGGTGAGCAGCACCCAGCGGGAGCGCAGGACGTCCTCAAGGCTTCCTATGTGGCCCCCCAGCCCGCCCGGACGGAGGTGGCGGTTGTCCGGTACCAGCCGCCCCCGGAGTACGGGGTGACCAGGTAAGGGCTGGGGCATGGTGGCACCGCGCTGCCTTGTTCGGGACATGGCGGGCAGCGGGAGCTGGGCTGGTGGCTTGTGGCCTTGGGCGTTTGGGGCCAAGTTGCCTTGGGGGCTTCCCCTTTCATGGCCTGCTTGTAGTTGTTCTTCACCTGAAAAACTCTGAGAGCCCACCTGGAGCCCTGCGTTCAGCTGTGGGGCCCCAGCATGAGGACATGGAGCTGTTGGAGTAGGTCCAGAGGAGGGCCACAAGGATGATCAGGGGGCTGGAGCACCTCTCCTGCCAAGACAGGCTGAGGGAGTTGGGGTTGTTCAGCCTGGAGAAGAGAAGGCTCCGGGGAGACCTTACAGCGGCCTGCCAGTGCCTAAAGGGGGCTACAGGAAAGCTGGGGAGGGACTCTTTGTCAGGGGGTGCGGTGATAGGACAAGGGGGAATGGCTTTAAACTACAAGAGGGGAAATCTAATTTGGATACAAGGAGGAAATTCTTCCCTCAGAGGGTGGTGAGGCCCTGGCCCAGGCTGCCCAGAGAAGCTGTGGATGCCCCATCCCTGGAGGTGTTCAAGGCCAGGCTGGATGGGGCTTTGGGCAACCTGGGCTGGTGGGAGGTGTCCCTGCCCATGGCAGGGGGGTGGAGCTGGGTGGGCTTTAAGGGTCTCATCCTGCCCAAACCATTCTGTGATTCCATGATAAAAATTCATCTCTATCCAGCTGATGTGGCATCCGGCTCTTGCTGTAACACTGAATTTTAGTGAGGAAACGCAAGGCCGTGTTGTACCTCGGCAGCAGCTGGGGTTTTGTGCTTTGTAATTCACGTGGAAGAGCAGAAGTTTGGAGATGAGGTTTGGCCTGTACTTGAGTGAGAGTGAAAAAGACTGCTTTCTAAAAATGTGAAAGTTTATAGCCTAAGCCCAGTGTCCCTGAGATCTTCGAAACCCCAAACTGAAAAATCTGTGGAAAAATTTGCATGAAGCTTATTTCTGAGACAGAGGCCTCTCTTTATTTCAGACCTTTCTCATCGCTCGATGATGCTTCCAGCAGTGGGGTGAAATGCTTCCCTTTACAAAGAGGGCCAGATAAAGTGTATACATCACTTATGCCCTACTTAAATCCTCCAAACAAAGCTTACATGAGACTTTTATGGTACTTGGCCCCTCGTGCTGGGCCTCTGCGTGAGGGTGGTTTTATTCCAAGCGCATTAAAAATAATCCGGAGTGTTTATTTCCTGTGAGCTGATTGCTGAGAGCCGCACGGCTCCTGCCAGCACCGCACCGCCTGGGTGCTTTCGCTTGCTCGGGGCTGCAGGCAGAGGCAGGCCCCTGGGGTTATATGGCTTCCTCCGTCCGCCTGTCCACGGCACGGCCACGTTAACCTGCTTTCCTCGCTCTCCCTAAATGCAAACGTCTCTCTGTTTCACCCCACCCGCTCTTTGACCTCTTGGGCAGCGTTTTGCCAGCCTCGGTGGATTTGGACGGCTGGAGCTGTCTCGTGTGAATGTGGTTTTCGTTTGGGGAGTTGCTTAATTAGGTCTTCATTGACCCCAAAGTGCCCCAAGGTTTTCACTTGGTGCGTAACTTGGTGCGTGCACTTGTTTTGCTGCAGAGAAATGATGGTGCAGCTGCCCCCCTGCTCCCTTTATGAAGTTCTTACGGCATAAAACCAGGGAGTGGATGCTCAACCTTGCAGTGTTTGGAAAAGTTTTGCTTTTGCTTCAAAACAGGGATGAATTCGGAGCGTGGCTTTGGTAAATGTTGCAAGTTGTGACAAGGATAGGACCCTCGCTATCCCTCTGAGCAGAGAGCGCTGCTGGCCTAACCCCAGTGAGATGTGTTTTGCTTACCAGCCTTCCCTGTGTGGAGCCTCTGTAATTTTTCAGAGCAAGATGATATTTTAAAGAGCTAAGCGAAAATCTCTGTTTATGCGAAGAAACAGCTATATGAACTCGAGCGCAGCGGGGTCAAGTTGAGGCTGTGCTCTCAGGAAGCCTGAGCAGGGCTCCAGCAGCTGTTGGTTGTGCTAACAAACATCTCCAGCACCGCGTTCATCCACACATAAAAGGAACTGGTTGGAGTTTATCGCTTTTGGAAGATGCAGATTCAATAAGCAGTTCTGCTGAGTCCATGCAAACGAGCAGAGCTGGGCGCTGCGCTGACTTCTGCGGCTAACTGGAAATTGGCACTGGTGTCCAGTAAGAAATCCTTCGGGGCCAATGTCCAAACCTGTCCCAGGTGCCCGGTCAGCGAGGGCAATGCTGAGAAATCCCGTGGTGTGCTGAGGTTTTCTACGCCCAGCCCCAGCCCTGCAGGATGACCCCGGCGGCAGGGACAAAGCCTGCAGCTCCTGACAGTGGTTACGCTTGTTCCTGCTAAGGCAGCACGGTTTGACCCCCGAATCACACCGCAGAGGGGATTCTGCCACCCCTGTGTGCTCAATTCCACCTCCAGCACACCGTCGGTCTCTCTGGGGCTGCTCCGGCTCCTGGTACACACCCGGGGTCTTTGCGCTCTCCTAGCTCCTGGCACGCCCTGCCTGTTTTTTGGGGGATGTGCTCCTGCTGGCTACGTCCTAGGCAGTAATCAGCACCAGCAGGACAGTTGCTAGCGTGCAGACTGAAATTATTCATTCATGGGCCACAGCTCATTAGGGACAGCTTTGGATTCATACTTGCGTTCTGCGCGTCTTGTGCCACTGCAAAGTGTGTTTGGCTGCGCAGGAAACGTGTGACAGCGAGCCTCTTGGCTACGTGCTGGTCCTCACCCTCATCTTGGGTCATCACAGCCTTTCCCAGCAAATGCTTGCCCGTACTGAAATCTTCTCTGATGGCATTACCCACATTTAACTGGTGTGAACTGGTTTGGTTTCTTTTCTCCACCAGCTCCTACCTGTCCCCCTGGGCTGCAGGGTCTCCTTACAGCCCTGGTATCCAGGAATGTTTGGGTGACAAAAGGGGTAGGGTCTGGAGATGCTGTTTTTTTTTTTTTTCTGGTAGGGGAACCGAGGTGAGAAATTCCAGCTTCCATCTCTGTGGGAGGGCCTGGGAAGGAACCTAATGGAAATGGAGCTTTGCCTGGGGTCCTGTGGGAATCTCATAGCGCCGGCATCTCCTCTCCTCTGTCCTGGCCGGTGTCTGTTCCCCAGCCCATCCGTCCTGGCACCCTCTGGGGAGGAGGGACTGCGCAAAAGGCTTCTGCATTCCAGAAAAGAGAGGGGAGAAGCACAAAGCTGCACTGATCTGCAGGGAGTACCCACAGATATCAGGGGTGAAAAAGGCCTGTAGAGTCACTGATCCCCCTCTCCTCCCTCTGGTCCGTGTGTGGTGAGGGAAATGGGACTGGAAACCCGCAGATGTTGGCAGGTAGCTGTTGAAGGAGATGGAATAACTGCAGCTGCTGCCTAACTTTTTTTCCCCCCCCTTTCCAATGTAGTTGGCTTTAAAAGGGAAGAGTGCCTTTAATAATCATAGTGGTGGAATCTCACATCTTTACTCTAAATACCAGTTCAGGAGGGAGGATTTGATACTGCAGATATCAGTGGTGCAGTTGGACTAGATGATCCTTGAGGGTCCCTTCCAAATGAACTATCCTATAGCAAAATATCTGGTATTATCCTGAACACCTCTTACAGTTATACAGTAATCAGTGTATTTACATAAATTAGGCTCAGTGACCTCTACTTTATGGACATCACGGTTGTAGAGCAGAGCTTGAGGCCTGAAGCTTAAAAGTCCAACAAGACAGAAGGCAAATAAAAATGAAGCGATATTTATTCTTGTTGTAAAATACGCATATTTTTCAATCAGCTGCGTGGTGCCTTGGGCACTGACTCACAACTCGTGAACGCCTTAGGCTGGCCAGGTGTAATAATCTTAAAAAAAAAAAAAAAAATTCAACTTTTCCTTTCCTAGATGCTAGCCTCTAGGGCGCAGCTGTTCCTTAACGGTGCCTGCTAACTTTCCTGAGATGCGTGTTCAGAGACTCGGAGCTTGTCAGGTGAAAGGGCTTTGAAATAACCTAATTTGGTGGCATGACACCGTGAATTAACTGCAGTTCGCAAAACGTTCAGTCCTGATGGTTATAACACTCTCCAGCTGGAGAATCCATCACAGCCTTTACAGGCTTGTTCCACTCGCTCGCTGCCATCTCTGGCACAGATCCGCATCTCCGTCTCAGCCTGTATTTTCTGGTTACCAGTTTGGATTTTGCAATATCTCCCTCGGATACAGCGAGGAGCCCCATGCTGTCAGTGCTTTAATGCATTAAACAGACGGAGCCTGGAGCCCCTTAATTATTTCACTGTTGAGAGGGGGAAAAAAAAAAAGAACTTTTTTCCTTGTGGAAAGCTGAACTAGACGCGAGGCAAATCAGATGTAACATCACCTCTGCAATGCAACTCCATGGCCCTTGTTTATGGATCTCATAAACGCTTTCCATGTCAGACGTCGGCACCCTGGGAGCTCGCCGTCCGCCTCCTTACCCGCTCAGATGTGTGAGGGTAGTCCCAGGACAGGGATTCCTACCCCTTACTGTAGCCTGCTGTATTTATTCCTTGGGGGAAGGACTTCTATTTGGACCTGCTCAAGTACATATTGTTTCTTTGTGCCCCGTTTAAGCAGTGATCCAGATCACTCAATGTGAGCAATGAATCCTTTTCATTGCTCCCTGTGTCCCTAGTCAGATCCTGGTGTCTTTTATCCGGAATGATTTCCTCACACAGTTAATAAAAAGTGTGCATGATGTGAACGAAGCCTTGAACTGGAAACACCGCTGCTTGGTGAGGGGCGACGTGCAGAAGTCTTTCGTGCGGTCACCTTTTAATTCTGATTTAATCCGCTGTTTTAGGCTGTTTTAAAGCCAGGCCAGTTTTTTTATGTGCCTCAGAAAATTTCCCCAGGCCTGGATCTGCAAACCTGTATTTAACTGCTAGCATAGTCTGCGGCTTCTCTGGTTATTTGTGCCTTAACTCCCCCACACCGCTGCTGTTTTCAGACAACCTGTCTCTATTTACTCATTCAACCACACGTCTGCAGCCACCCAGGGGACTACAAGGAGGTCCTTTTTCTCCCGGAGACACCCCGGGAAGGCTGATGGATGTCCCTGGGGCGGGCATCGGCGTCAGGCACCCAGGCTGACGTGTGCTGATGTTTCTCGGCGAGGCTGGCGTAAGCAGGAGCGTGGCTCGCAGGCAGCGCCGCCGGCTGACGTGGATGCTGGCAGCCGTGAGGAAGGCTGGAGCGTTGCATCACGTCCCCGAGGCTGATGGAGGTTGTGGCACCACTCACTGCAGAAGAGATTTGTATCATCCCCCGGCCCAGTCTGTCTTTCATTAAAATGAACAAAAAAATGAAGCTGTTCCAACAGCTTCAGTGGTGCCAATGTCACTTCTCTTTCTCCTTCTGTGTTATCATCCCAGTTGTTTCTTCTAGGAGGGCACAGCTGGGGAGCACACCTTTTCCCCTGCTGAAGATCAGCTGTCCTTCTAACGAATATTCTCTGTGTGGCTCCCTGTGAAGAAATATATCCCCTCCCTCTCTTAACTATGGAGGTTATTTTTAATACAGTATGCCTTTTCAGATAATTTTCCCCTGCAAATCGTAATGTAATCACAAAGTAGTTGGACCAAGTCCTACCAGCATTAATAAACACCACTAACAAAATGGTGAATTCTGGAGGGGTGAATCCAAGTGTGCAAAAATGGGTTTGAAATAAACCTTTGTGTTTGCAAGGTGGTTAGGCTGTTGCTTTTCCCATAAAGCAGGGAATGCTACGAGGGCTATGTCTTGGCTACTGAAAGTTTTCTCTCATTTCTGGCTGTATCAGCATTTCATAATGGGCATACAACTGTGTTTCCTTGCACCGTGCCCAGCAGACTGGGCTTACCGACTTCTCTGGGATCCTGCCCTTTTCCCCCATATTGACATCACTGATTCTTCCGTGTTACCCACAGATACAAAGAACAGCTTTTAAAGGCTGCTTCATGCTGCAGAAATCATACTGGAACTCAGGGGGATGCCTGTCTCTGAAATTAGCATCTAGGCTCAAGGCTCCCAGTCGATGGGCAGCAATAAGCAGCTTTCTTGCACTTTCTACTCTCATTGTAAGGCTGAAACTTAAGGTAATTGCAAAGAACTTCACCCCATGGATGCCGGTTTCTCTGACTCAGGTACAGCATCCCCAGCAGACACGTGAAGCTGGGAGATGAAGTCCTTTGGGAGAGCCTTTCAGAGATAAAACTGGCCAGTCTGCCCTGGAGGCAGAGGAAGGCAAAGCATGCAGAGAAAGATAAGCTAAAGAGATTAGAGGAGGGCATTTTAATTATGAATGTAAATGTCGTGGTATGTTGCAACCAAAGTCCTTACTCAACTGGCTGCTCTCTGTCCCTGCATAGAGAGCAGAGCTGTACCCGCACCCGTGCAAAGGTAGACTGTCCAGAATATTTACAGGGATTTTAGTTTCATTACTTCTTAATGCTGCCCTGCTTTGTCGAGCAATAGCTCTTCTGTATTTACAACTTCCTGGTAGTCAACAGCAAGTGGACTCCATCATTAATTGGTTTCTTATTCCTACATAGAGCTACAAATTGCCCTTGATATTCCTCGGTGTTGATCATTCTTTCTCCCAGGGGTTCCAGTCCAACAGGTGTATTAAGACCGTGCCTGAATTTAGGGTTGTGGATGGCCGTGCTGAATTCTGTGGGATTTCTTATGAAAGTGAGGTCCGTGGCCAAGTATTCTGCTGAAGACAGCGTATTGCAAGCTATCCATAGCAAGTTCTATATACTGCAATCTATGTATCACTTAAGAGAGAGAGAGTGCAGTATAGCGAGCCTAGCATGATAGCCCTTGAAAAGCTCTCTGTATATCTGCGTCTCTCTATATTCTAAAAACTGATTTCCTGCATTTTTTCATTTTTTGTATTGCATTGCAGAAGTATATGGGAGCCCTGTTTCTAGAATCACGTCAAGAAAAAATATGTTCTCCATACAAATGCTGCAGTAGTGTTGCAGAAATATTCCAAACTCATACTGTTCCACAGTTGCGTGCTTTTAAGAAGAACAATTTTTGATGAAAATGTGGTTGGCTGGAAGACTTTAACCTGCTCTAGTGCAGAGTAAGATCGATGCTTAAAATACGGTAGAAGCATTCTGAGAATGTCATTCTTTACTAAGTCCAAAGGAGCTCAGGATAATCCTGATTGCTTTGTTTCTTTGGAGTTTTTACATGAGAGCTTGGATGCGAACAAAGCCGATGTTTTAATTCTCCTATTCCTACAGATGATGATTTGTTAACATGACTCGCTGTGTTGATTTTGTGGGATATATACACTCAGAGATTTTACAGTTGGTTAAGTCATAATTAAATCGGGGCAGATTAAATGAATATTTAATCTCCATCCCCATGATAAGAAAGCGGGCAGGGAGGGCAGACAACCAGGATGTCTGAACAAGGACCTGCTGGTCAAACTGAGGCACAAGAAGGAAATGCACAGGCAGTGGAAGCAGGGACGTGGCCTGGGAAGAGCACAGGGATGCTGTCTGGATGTGCAGGGATGGGATCAGGAAAGCCAAGGCACAGATCGAACTGAGCTTGGCAAGGGATAAAGGATAACAGGAAGGGATTCTGTGGGTACGTTGCTTGGCAAAGAAAGGCCAAGGAGAGCGTGACCCCTCTGATGGATGAGAAGGGAGAACTGGTAACAACAGACATGGAGAAGGCTGAGGTACTCAATAAATTCTTTGCCTCAGTCTTCACTGATAGTCAGGCTTCTCATGTCTCTTGTTTCCCTGAACCCTTAGATGAGAGCTGGGGGAGTACTCATTGAGAGCAGCCCTGGGGAGAAGGACTTGGGGGTTCTGGTGGACAAAAAGCTTAACGTGACCCAGCAGTGCATGCTTGCAGCCCAGAAGGCCAACTGTGTCCTGGGCTGCATCTACAGAGGAGTGGCCAGCAGGGGAGGGAGGGGATTGTGCCCCTCTGCTCTGCCCTTGTGAGGCCCCACCTGGAGTGCTGCATCCAGGACCCCAGCACAAGAAGGACGTGGGGCTGTTAGAAAGGGTCCAGAGGAGGCCATGAGGATGACCAAGGAGCTGGAGCACCTCTCCTGTGAAGACAGGCTGAGGGAGTTGGGGTTGTTCAGCCTGGAGAAGAGAAGGCTCCGGGGAGACCTTACAGCGGCCTGCCAGTACCTAAAGGGGGCTACAGGAAAGCTGGGGAGGGACTCTTTGCCAGGGGGTGCAGTGATAGGACAAGGGGGAATGGCTTTAAACTACAAGAGGGTAGGTTTAGATTAGATATAAGGAGGGAATTCTTCACTCAGAGGGTGGTGAGGCCCTGGCACAGGCTGCCCAGAGAAGCTGTGGGTGCCCCATCCCTGGAGGTGCTCAAGGCCAGGCTGGATGGGGCTTTGGGCAACCTGGGCTGGTGGGAGGTGTCCCTGCCCGTGGCACGGGAGTGGAATTAGATGATCTTTAAGGTCCCTTCCAACCCAAACCATGCTGTGGTTCTGTGAATGTCAGAAACAGTTAATGGCCATTGAACTGCTGTGCTTCAGAAGGAGCAGTGTCCTTTGTGCTGGTTCCATTTCCAAGTTGGAAACACTTTGGAGAATCTCTCCTGTGGCCCCAGCTATAAGGATGCTGGTGCCTGGCTGCTGCTACAGTGTGTGAGCCTTTAATAGCTTGATGGACAATTCACAATTCAAGAAAAAGGAGATCCTGGGCACCTCTCCCCCCTCTTTAGTATAAAGCTAAACAGACTGAAATGCGTGTGAAAAGGTCAAACTGATGGGAGGATGAGATTTTCCAAAAGTACAGTGTCAAGAGTTCCTGCAAGCAAAGGGTGTATCTACAACAGGAAGTTGCACTGCTGTGTAATGAAAAGAGAAAATGCTTCATCTCCCCCAGTTTAGTTTCAGAGATCAGTTTATAAATGTGTTGTATTGCTCAAAGCTGTTCCCATAAAGAAGTGAGAAAACCTGTGTCTGTAGGAAATGCCTGTCTTTGGAGCAGTATTACTGTGTCCAGACAGCTGGGCTTTTACCTGCATAAAAAATACCTGTCTTTTATTTTGTTTAGGACAAACTCACTCACGTTTAGCTGAGTTATTTGTCGTGGTAAAACACGTAAGTGCATGCTCATGTATGGCTGTCAGCTATGCCGAGGAGATGCAGCGTGCTTGTCTGCCTTTGCACACGTGGGGAGCACCTCGCAAGTGACATCCCTTGCTCCGCCGCTCGTGACGTTCTTCATTGCGCAGTTTCTCAAGCTAAACAATATCCCGGTCCCTGGAGGAGTGCGGGGTCCCTTGCGGGGTTTTAGGCACCAGAAAGAGGAGGGCACTCGGAGGATGGTTTGACAGCCGTGCCTGCAGCAGGCTGTCGTTGCCATTTGCAGAGCAGCTCAGCACGGGGCTCGCTGGCTTGGATGACCTCAGCAGGCCTCAGGTTTCGGTCTCAGGAAGGTAAAACAAGCCCCCAGCTCCGTTTGACCCCCAGTCCCAGCAGCACACGGCAGCGGTGACGCTGGAGGGGACCGTGCACGGTCTCGGCGTGCTTGTGGGCTCCAGGGAGCGGTGCTGCCAGGGTTTGAACCTCGCTGACTTCTCTCGGGACTTTCTTGTAGTGGGGAGATGAATGCTTCGAGTTTCCCGGTTGCAAACCTGTGAATACAAAGGGGAGCGGAGCCAAGCAGCTACACTGACACAGTCCTCATGGCTCCCGTGCTGGGCTGCGTCTTCCTGGTGGCCTCAGCGCTGTCAGCCTCCCGTGCTCTGAGCAGCTTGAGTTTGTGGGGGATTTCCCTGGATTAAAATGCTCTCAGCGCTCAGCACCTGAATCAGATGCTGGTCTGTTGCCCGTCTGCAGGTCTGTTTCCCCACGGGTACTTCAGCCACAAGCAGTTATTCTGTCGATGCAGCTCCTTTGGAGAAGTCACTGCCTGTCTCTGCCAGGCCCTGTCCCTGCGTTACGGTCCCCAGCAGCGATGGCAGCAGCAAAATGGCCCAGCATACGCTGAGGGCCACCCAGCTCTGCAGAAAAAGACCTGGGGGTCCTGGTAGACACCAAGCTGAACATGAGCCATCGATGTGCCCTTGGCACTAAGAAGGCTAGTGGTCTTCTGGGCTGTGTTACGTGGTCCAAAGCACAGCCAGCAGGCTGAGGGAGGTGATCCTCCCCTCTGTTCAACACTGGTGAGGCCACACCTGGAGTGCTGGGTCCAGTTCTGGGCCCCCCAGTACAGGAGAGACCTGGGCATGCTGGAAAGGGTCCGGGGAAGGGTCACGAGGTGATGGAGGGCCTGGAGCACCTCTGCTGTGAGGAGAGGCTGAGAGAAATCTGGGGCTGCTCAGCCTGGAGAGGAGAAGGCCCGGGGGGATCTCATCAGTGTCTGTAAACACCTGAGGGAGGGTGCACAGAGAATGGAGCCAAAGGTGGGTGAGCAGGGACCGATGTCTTCACCTAGCGCCAGTGCCCAGCTGCAGCTGCCTCGGACCCTTCACTTTGAGGACGTTTCAGGGGAAGTTGGGGCTTGCTTCCTTTTGCAGCCGGGGCTTTGCCGAGCACCGTCGGAAGGCCGCTGCATGCGGCTGCGGCAGCCAGGAAGTCAGCGTGGGAAGGGCTCTGCACACTCCTTTCCTTTCTGGCGCTGGGGCTGATGACAGATGCGAGCAAGCAGGGCAGCCTGGCACACAAACCGACACGGTACGCTCCCCCTGCCGTGCCCCCCTCCACGCTCAGGCAGCGTCAAGCACCGCTGCAAAGCTCTGCAGTGGGTACGGAAAAAAGAGCTGCCGTGGCGTCCTCTCCTCTCGCAGCGTGGGATGCTGCTCGGCTCCAGGCAGCTCGGCGTTCAGCGGGGGGCGTTTTGGAGGAGCTGCTGCCTTTTTCCTTCCCCTGTTTTCCGTGGTTTTGCATTGCTGCTGTGTTTTGTGCTGCAGCACGGGGTGGGCGAGCAGGGCCAGCATGGGCAGAGCTGTCACCAGCAACCACGGATAAAGCTTTGCAATGTTTCTTTATTACTGCACGTTTCGTTGGCCATATGTAAAGCGTCAAACAACACCTCCCTGACTTACTGTCCTCGGGAAAGCTTTACCCGCTTTCTGTCGAAATTTAGCCCCTAAGTCCAAGGCTGCACCTATGGCAGGGGCTGAGAGCAAACCCTCCTGGTCCCGGGAGCTGTCTTCAGGGCACGGCTCTCTCCTTGCTCCGACTGCCCTGGGTGTTTCATTTAACCAGGGGAGGCACAGCCCTAGGAGCAGGTAAAAGCCATCGGGAGCCCAAAAAGAGCTCAGCGAAGGTTTTCCCAATCTGTCACTTTTTAGGGCAGGTTTTTAAAAAGCCTATTGGCTTTTCATCTCGTTCTGCCACCACGGCAGGCAGTGACAGGTTGTTATCGTTGGCAGTAGAATTAGGCCAGCGCTGAGAGTCTTTGAAAACCCCACTTTGAGGAGCCGTGTGGGCAAGTCATCATGTTTATTATGTATTTATATGGCGCAAAATTGTCTGCCTGAAAAACAGCATTCATGGATCTGCGAGGCCAAAGGGTGTAAATGCATCCATTTGTGAGATCTCCTGCCTTGTGCGGGGTACAGAAAAAAGGCAGCGGGGGCTACAGCAGGCCTAGCAGCTGGTCGTTAAGCTAAAATGTACTTTTTGGAAAACGCTTGGTCGATGGCGGGGAAGAGCAGGTGGGGAAGTCCAGCTGGTTTTCCAGCCAAACTGGGCTCTGTCCCCTGCTCTGACACTGATGCCCGGTGTGGCTCAGCCACTTGAACAAGCGTGGTGTAGATTTTGGGGCATCTAGGCTAAGGAGTAGCTCAGCCTCTGCACCATGGGGCTGCCCCCTCCTGCTCTTCCCCGCTACGAGGTTGGTGGGTGATGGATGCTGCTAGCCGTGGAGCAACACGACGAGGTCTCGCCCAGGAAGATGGCTTTCATCGCCCGTGGTGACAGATCAGGGCTGTGCTTCCAGCAGCTCGGCGGCAGCCCTTCCCTCGGCCGCTTGCTAACGCCGTGCAGGGACGTGGCTCCGCTCACATCACTTCCTTTCGCCTCCGAATTCGGCCGCTCAGCCCCTCGGCTCGGTTTTCGAAGGGTGAGTAAAGCGCCCCTTGTGCTGCAGTCCCGTCCGTCCGTCGGCTTAAGCCGCTCGGCGGTGGGGTTTGCGGCGAGGCGGGGGCAGGGAGAGGCTGCCTGAGCGCTGAAATATTAGCTGTGCACCTGGGCAAAAATGCCGCTTTCCACTCAATGCTTCCTTTATCCCTCCGTGCCAGCTGTATGCATCACTGTCAGGAGCAGGCGACGAGACAATTTCCCCCGTCCCCGCCGCGATTGTTGGTATTTAGGAGCGACCAAAGGCCGGAATCACGCCCGTACAGTTATAACCCTATCAATAAACCACGCTGAAGCCCCCGCGTGCATTTTGAGGCTGCGTGGCTCTAACGCCTCCCCTGCCTGTGCTTCCCCGCAGCCGACAATGCCAGCCGCCCTTCCCAGCGCCGCCGCCGGCCCAGCAGCACAGCCCCATGTCCTCGCAGGCCTCCTCCGCCGCCGGCCCTCTGCTCCCGGGCTCCTTGGGAGCTCCTGCCCAGCCGCCCGCGCCGCCGGGCCCGCAGCTGACGCCCGACGCCTTCGCCATCGTGGAGCGGGCGCAGCAGATGGTGGAGATGCTCTCCGAGGAGAACCACGTGCTGCGGCAGGAGCTGGAGGGGTACTACGAGAAGGCAGACAAGCTGCAGAAGGTACGCGGAGGGGTGGGGATGGGGTCTGGGCTCGGTGCTCCTGCATTTGGGTTCCTCAAGCTGTTGTTCACAGTCGTGTCACTGCATTGGCGACGTACCAATGGGTCATGTCTAACCATTGCCTCTCCATGGTGGTCTCCCAAAGGTGTAATCCCAAGACCCGTGGGCTCCTCTGCCTTTAAGGTACAATGAGGCAGCCCATGAAGTTTTCTTCAAATGGGGACTTTCCCCTTCCATCCTTCAGTGCCAGCTTCTCATGAGCATGCCCCAGAAGCCCTGTGCGAGCAGGGTCTACTCCCCAGGGCAGCCAAGTCCTGCACAGACAGCAGAGCTGCATGCGAGGAGCACCTGGAGAGCATGGCCACCTCTGTCCTGAGCTGTTTTATTCAACACAATCCTCTGTCGTGGCACTTCACTCTCTCTGGAACCATAAAGGCCAGCAATGGGGTTGATGTGATTTGAACAACGTGGTTGAACAACCAAAATGATGAGGTTTGGGCAATATGGTTGGCATAGAGGTCTTCAGTGACTGCTCTGAGTTTCTAAAAGGTGATCTTAGACACATATGTTTGGACATCTTGGTTCAAAAAGCACTGCCCCCATAGCTGAATGAACTATTTGGTAAAGATTTTACTCAAAAATGTGTTTGCAAAGAGATCCTGCACTTGTTTTTCTGTATGCACACTGGACGTTTTCATTGGAGAAGGGTGATGCCTCATTCACTGCCTGGATTGAGAAGGAAAGACAAGGGAAAATTAAACAAAGGAGATGCTGGGAGCTCACTGAAGTCAGTGCAGAGATGTTCCCCAGGTCTGCTGGCTTTGGGTCCCAAGGGCTCAAGGCTGTGTGAGTTATTTACATAAACTGGCAATACAATATATAAGCTGCTGCAACAAGTCTGGGAAAGCCCTAAAGCTCTTGGAAGATAATTTCCATCACAAGTACTTAGTGAGCCAATGGGCAAAGGTGCCCTCCTAGCCCTGACGTTTGGGAATAGGGAAGACCGTGTGGGAGATGTGACAGCAGGTGACTGTCTTGGCCACAGTGATCATGAAATAGTTGAGTTCAAAATGTTTGGTGTAATAAGAAAAAAGGTCATCAGAGCTACCACCCTGGATTTTAGGAGAGGAAACTTGAAGCTTCTCAGGGAGCTAGTTAGCAGTGTCCCCTGGGAATCTGCTGTAGAGGGTTCAGGGCTCCATGAGAGCTGGTCGCTTTTCGAGAGCTGCCTTTTAAAAGCCCAGGAGCAGGTGATCCCACTGTGCTGCAAGTGAAGCCAGTGGGGCAGAAGGCTGGCTTGGCTGAACAGGGAACTTCTCCTGGAACTTGTTAAGAAAAAGAAAATACATGAACTCTGGAAGCAAGGTCAGGCTTCACACAGAGAGTACAGGGCTGCGGTTCACATTTGCAGGGAGAAAACATAAAAGCCAAAGCTCAGCTTGAGTTGACAGTGGCCACTGTGGTGTCAGACAACAAAAAAAGGCTTTTTCAAGTATGTCAACAGCAAGAAGAGGCCTAAGGAAAACATTGGACAGATACTTGATGAAGATGGTCACCTAAGAAGTAAGGGAGAGGAAAAGGTGGAGAAATGCCTTTTTTTGTCTCAGTTTTTAATATTAATGACAGATCTTGGGTTGCCTTGTCCTCTGAGTTGGAGGATCGTGACTGGAGGAGCAGTGTCTTCCCATGTGTGGTCACCAAAATCGTCAGGGACCAGTTGTATCAGCTGAATGTTCATGGGGCCGGATGGGATTCACCCCAGAGAACTGAAGGAGTTAGCAGACGTTATAGCTGGAGTTTCACCAAGGGTCTTGGGAGTCCAGGGAGGTCCCTGCTGACTGGAAGCTGACCAATGTTATAGGCATCTACAAAAGAAGTGTAAGAGAAGACCCAGGGAACTGCAGACCTGTTAGCCTAACCTCAGTCTGGAAAAGTTATGGAAACAGTTATCCTGGGTGCTGTTGGAAGGCAGTCAAAGAGTAAAACAATTATAAGACATGGCAATATGGTCCTGCCTTAGTAATTTGGTCTTCTGTGATCAAGTTTCCTGTTTGGTGGATGGAGGGAAGGCAGTGGACGTCATCTTTCTGGATTTCAGTAAGGCCTTTGATACCGTCCCTCACAGCATCCTTCTGGACAAATTGTCCAGCTGTGGTTTGAGCAGGTTCACACTATGCTAGGTGATGAAGTGGCCTGATGGTAGAGCTCAGAGGGTTGTAGTGGATGGGGCTATGTCTGACTGGTGGCCAGTCACTAGTGGTGTCCCCAGGGCTCAATTCTAAGGCCAGTCCTGTTCAACCCCTTTATCAGTGATCTGGAGTGGAAGGCATCCTCAGCAAGTCATTTTATGACTTCCCACCAAAGTGGGCTTAGGCTTCAGGCCTTTTCTCTCTGAATTTAGGAGTCTCAAGAGCAGCTCAGTTTTCCTGTGCTGTGTTTTGTCAGGGTGTTCTTGGAGCCACCTTTCACAGGAGGAGAGGCGGCTCTGAGAGACCATGTCCCAGCCTCAGCTTTGGGAAAATCTGTGACCAGAAGGTTCAAAAAGGTTAGAAAGAAGACCTGTTGTTCCGTAGCTACTGCCATCTTTGCAGCCTCCTCCTCTGTGTTGTATTCACAGAATCTCCTAAACTTAGCCAAGAAATCTCTGCAGCAGCATTATTTGTGAAGATGGCTGTAAAAATGTTAAGGCTGACTTCCCTGTGGCCTTTGTGGGCAAAAATAAGGTTTCCAGTTATTAATTTTACAAAAGCTGCGTTGTTCAGTAAAAGGTACGGTGCCCCAAAAATGTTCAGTTTTCCTTTCACACTCTTAGGAACGGCTCTCTCTTTATCTTGGATGCCCTGCGAGTCGATTGCATCAGACACCAACAGAAAGGTATTCAGGCACGGGGCTGAAGTCTCCCTTCAGTCAACAGAGCGTGGACTCGAATCCCATTGACTTCAGGGGAATGTAAGCAGACTCTTAAAGCAAAACACATGCTCAAGTGCATTCTTTCTTCAGGAAAATTTCCTGAACCAAAACCGTAATACACGTTATCATTTCTGTGCTGTTTTTTTTCATGTTTGAACACATGGACGGGGCAGGTCCTCCTGTGTTCCCACAGCTTGAGCTGAACGCCACCTCTAAAAACGTAACAGTGAGTTAAATTCCATGCGTTGGGCGTGGAAACTCTTCCCTGCTGTTGGAAGTGGAAGGGTCATGAGAAGTACTTCTTTCTCATCTGTGTGTAACAAGGTTATTATAGGTAGGGCAACCCTCCCTGCACTTTCATTCCTATAACAGAATTAGGAGAAGAAATTAGAGAGGGAAAATCCGCCTGACGCAGATTGCTCCCTGGGCATTCCTATGAACGGATCAACCCGGAGGGTTGTCAAATTCTAAGTCATGTCTGAACAGACATTGTGCAGAAAGGTACAAGGCAGCGATTAATCCCTGTGCTGTTTGATGTGTTGTCTGGTGTTCTTATCTAAAAAGAACTGGGTGGGAAGGGCACGTTTTAATTTTAAGTTTTTCGCTTAAGTAGAGCATTATGTTTTGTTGCTGTTGTTCTTTTTGCTGGGCAGTGTTACCTTGCTGAAGTTTAATTGCTGGGCTGGCTCTTTCCCATGCTGTTTTGTGGGGGCTGTTTGAGTAGGTCAGCTCTAGATGCTACCAGGGAGAGAAGAGGCTGAATTTATTTCCTCCAGCAGAAGAAGGGAAAGGAAATCCCAGAGCTCCTGAGAAGCATCAGCATAATTTCTTGCTGTTCTACTCTCCTCTAATTTTGTTCATCACGGATGGAGGTTCTTAATTTTCCTGCAGCAAGTCTTTGCCTCCTGGGCTGGAGGAGGCTCGCGTGGTGATGTGCTTTGGGAAATGTGGGTACCTCAGCAGAGAATGGGCTGAGCACAGCCCTTGCATTAACCAGCAGCGTGTGGCAGGACTGCTGGGCTGGGAAAATCCCCTGCCGAGTTGGCAAATCTGCTCTGCTGCAGTAGGAGCACTGCAGGCATCTCCTGCAGTAACAGCTCTGTGGGAGAAGGGAGGTGCAGGAGGATGTTGGGGCACCCAACTGAGCACAATGTCTGGCCGGGATCCTGTAGTTAACAGTTCAGGAAAGTGCCTTAAAGATGATTTTTGCTGAGCCAAACCTTCCTTTCAAGGGGAGAGTTATTGAACCTCAGTGTGTGTAAATGGTCAAGGAGAACGGTGCAAGGTAGCTTGAATACAGCCTGTATTACTTCCAGGTAGAGAAGTTCTGCTAGCTGAGGTCATGCTAAAAGAAAAAAGAAAGAAAAAGCCATAACAGGATCAAGTGACTGCAGCCATGCTGTTATTTGAGTAACTAATCGGTATGTTCTGATTCTGCAAAATTCACACTAAATGGATTTTCTCATGAAATACGTCATACATTTTGATGAGGCTTTGTATGAGCTTGTGTCGTTACGTGTATGAGGAAAAATACACATAACAGCACAGGAGGGGAACTGAGGAGGGACTCTTTATCAGGAAGTGTAATGGTAGGATAACAGGTAATGGCTTTAAACTAAAAGAGGGGAGGTTTAGATTAGTTATAAGAAGGAAATTCTTTACTGGCACAGGCTGCCCAGAGAAGCTGTGGATCCCTGGAGGTGCTCAAGGCCAGGCTGGATGGGGCTTTGGGCAACCTGGTCTGGTGGGAGGTGTCCCTGCCCATGGCAGGGGGGTGGAACTGGGTGGGCTTTAAGGTCCCTTCCAACCCAAGCCATTCTGTGATTCTATGAAAAAGAAAACTTACCGTCTGTTTTTGAATGACAGTAATGTTCAGGCTGAATTTTGAACCAAGATTCTCCAGTGCATGATACTTTTAATACTGGTTTCCTGTTGGTGGGAATTAAATTCATTGCCAATCATTCTGAGTGCAGGAAAGGATTAAAAAATAATCTTTGCATACACTTTACAGCGATGCAGTTAGGATTTACGCAGCGCTCCTCTGAGCATGCTGACCCCGTGGTGGGAACGCTCTTGGTGTCTGGCTGTGTCTCGGCAGACTGGGGACCCACTTTTCCAGAAGTGATTAGCTAAAATGTAACAGGGCTTCCTCGAGGTCCTGCTTGGAAAAAGCAAAATGGAAAGTCAGAATAATCATTTGTAGTTCACCCAAGAAAGTGTCATAGCATGGGATATGGCTGGTTCAACATGTCACCCCTTGTCTTGGAGCCGTGGGGAATCGTTAGCTGAAACGAATGTACGAATGGCAAAGGTGACTGCTCCAGCATCCCTGGTCCCGGAGCTTGTATTCTGCAAGCGCTGCAGCTGGCAAATTAAACCTAAAGCTTAATGAGCCCTGGAGAGGGACCTGCCTCCACAACAAGTGGAGGTGGGCTCGCACCCTGGCTTCACAAATCACGAATCCGTCCCACCCGTGACTCAAGAGGCTCAAAAAGCACCAGATTTAGAAAGGTATGTGGGAGGCTATATATATCTCTTGGTTTTCCAGCCCATGCACATTATCGAGCTTTTCTCCACAAACACAAGAGCCAGGCATGCAGGAGCAGATTCCCACCTTGGTGCTGATCATTCCTTCAGCAATGATTTGGCCAAGCTGTAATACCTGACATGAAGTCAGCTAATTAAAAGAGCTGGATCTGACTGACCTGAGCAACAAAAGCCTGCTTGGGGCTGCCTTCCTGTCAGTCTTTTGGATTCGGGTTTTAAGTTGCAAGCTTGCCAGGTTTCAAGGAGATGATGTTAAGAAGATTGAACACCCCCCAAAATTGTTTTGGCCTGTTGTAGAGAACTTATGTAGAGCAGTCTTCAGTCAGGGGAAGAAAGGAGTGAACTACAGTGGTTTAAAGCTGAAATGAGGTTAGAGTCAAGGCTATAACGTTCCTGGTAGTGTGCAGAAATTCTCATTTTAGAGACAGGTATGACACTGGGCACAGGCATTGCCCCAACACTCGCACCCGATCGCAACGCTCTGGGTGAATGCCAGATGGGACACTTCCCTGCTAGGCTTTCATGGGAGCTCTCTCTCCTTTCAGTTTGAAATAGAGATTCAGAGGATTTCAGAAGCTTATGAGGGCCTGGTCAAGACCACCACTAAAAGGGAGTCTCTGGACAAAGCGATGAGAAACAAACTGGAAGGAGAAATTAGGAGACTTCACGATTTCAACAGGGATCTCCGTGGTATGTTAAGTTTGCATGTTTCTTTGTTTGTTTTCCACAGCTGACACAAGTTTCGCTTTTCACAAGCTCCAGAGTAGCTGGCTTTAGAGGATTAATTTCACACGTTTTAGATAACCTTCTTGAGAAATCAGGCCCTGCTCGCTGGCATAAGACAAAACTGCTGTTGCTTCCCTGGTTGCAAACAAACCTTCTGGCAAAATGTGAAAGACAGCTTTAAGTGGTGCCTTTGCATTTAAGACTTGCAAATATCAGTTTGACTGCTGGGCCACCAGCCCTGAAGTTGCATCCAGCTCTAATGAACAGCAAGTTGCAATACAGAGTGCTGCCATACATCCCGAATATCTCGAAGTTCAGTGCCTTCACAAACCAGTAGCAAGTATCAAAGGGTATCTGCTTTTGGTATTAAAAACCTATGAAATTGAGGGTATATCCTTTTGAGAAAGCAAACGGAGGAGTAACTGTTAGCTGTCCAGGTGCCTGATGGGGCACGTTGGTACCTTTTCGTGCAGTGAGGTGCTCTTTGCAAGCAGCCTCCTACTTTTAAGGGGAGGTGAGGAGGCCGGCTGCTCTTTTTTGGTGTGTGTGTGGGGGGGCATACCCAAAGGCAGGTGGCAGTGGGAAGCTGCCCACAGTGTCCCTGCAGGCTGGTGGCAGGGAGTCTCATCCCTCTTACAGCCGCCCTTCCCAGGGGAAATCATCCCCGGCTGCAGAAACTGCTCCTTTCCCATGACAGTCCCAAGGATCAGTGACACCAGGGTGGTGGCCGCCTTGCCCCAGGGCATCTGGCAGCACCAGGGGCTGCACTCCGCCATGGGAAGGCGTCCATCACCTTGCAAAGCTGGGTAGAGTCAGACTGCAAGTGCATTGCACGTTTCGGACAGCATGAGAAACGAACTGCTTGGACACATTAGCTGCAGATGGCAGAGGTTCTTCCTCCAGCTTCTGTACATCTGAATGACAGCTTCATAGAAGAGGTCAAAGGTCTCATCTTTTATGTATGTGTCAGCCTCCATTTAAACGCCCTCCTTCAGAGTCTATTTATACTGCACTGCTGGCACACATCTTATTTTCTTGGTTGGCCTACAATTTTATATACATATATTTATACTTAAAGTATTTCCTGTTTTTTGCAGAACGACTGGAGACAGCCAACAGGCAGCTAGCCAGCAGAGACTTCGATGGGCACGAGGATAAGTCCACAGAGGGCCTTTATGTCACTCAGAGTGAGTACTGTGTTAATCTGTTTCCAAGGTGCATATATATATACATACACACATATATGTACTGGAGCGGAGGCAAATGCTTTGCTGTTAATTTTTATTGTCCTTATGGCTTGGTTCTACTCAGCTAATTCATAATACACTCTTATTTAAGCTGCAAACTGGATTGTTTAGACTGTTCTTTTCTCTGAGCACCAGAAATAGGCAGTGGGAGTTAATGGTAACGCAGCTTAGCTTATTTTTTATAAATATTTGTCTGAAATTGCTAAGTGTTGCTTTCAGGGATCATCTCTCAAAATACATGTTTTCTGGAGAGGCCAAATTCTTCTCTTGGCTGGGAAAAGTCTAGAGCAACCTCTGATGACTTGTTGTCAGTGCCATGGGTTGATTAGCAAGAAGAAGAGCAGAGCTGGACCTTCGTTTTCACAAAGGACTGCTGAGACAAAAAATGTAGTTTCTACTGCTATGAAAAACACCCCTTCCCATCAAATTTTAGGCTCCCGTAGTGACTGAGCACAGCACTACAGCATTTCCCCACCATGTGCTGGTGGCTCCACGTGACCAGGCAAACCGAAACCCGAGCAGCTGGATGCTGTGTGACAGCGCGTAGCCTCTTGTGTATCCTGAGCATCTTCAGTATGTTTCCAGAAGGGCTTGGCTTGACCACCCAGGAGCTGTGCAGTACCTTGAGGGCTCAAATCCCATTAAAGCAAAACCCTGTGTCCAGCGGATTTCTTCTGTTTTATTTATTGCACCGAGAGCTTTCCTGGAAGATGAGCTCCAACTGCAAGTGGTTAGCTGGAGAGCCATCCATCTCCATTAACAGCACGGTGTTAACAACACTCGGTGTGCCTCGCCGCCAGCCCTGCAACATCCACCAGCTTCTCCAAATGCAGGAGAGCCTTCTCCTAGCTCCCACCTGTGGCGATGACGCCAGCACAGCAACACTGCTGAAGGTTTGGTGCATATGTGCACAGGCCAGAAGAGAATCCAATTATCTTTTCCTTGACTGTGTTAGCTTTGCCATATTAGCAAGTGTAGGTAATGCTGTGAATCCAAATGGCTGGTCTGTTAAGAAAATAGCATTGCTGTGTAAGTCTTGTCTTCCTTGGGAAGAGTTCAAACAGGATAAGCTGCACAGAGCAAATTGCAGACTGAGCTCCGCTGTCTTCATATAGAGGCAGCCTGGCGGTGTTCACATGCGATGGTAACTGCAAGGGTGAGTTAAATCCCCAGGATGGACAGAATTTAAGTTATTTTCCAGCACATAAACACACTCTGTGCTTCTAATGCTAAACATCTAGCAGTAAAACTCCATGCTGTGCACTCAGCATATTGCTGCTATCAATTCACAGCTAGCGAACAAATATAGCCTTTCAGATCCTATCACATAAGACGGGCTGGATACTTGGAGTGTTTCCTGTCTAGCCCAGAGAGCTCAATGTTACCAATGTGATGCAGAGTGCTTCCAAGAATAGAAAAGTGGGCACATGTAAAGCAGGTCCTCTTCAGTCATGTTCTTTGGGCTGCTTTGGCACACACAGGAATGAGCTCGATATCAGGGTGTCAGCCTCAAACATTCCTGCGAGGGCTCAGAAAGTTTTTGGAAAACAACCTGAAAACATGACCCTTAACACCCCCAAACCAAACGTTACATAAAAAGACTCCAACATTAGCAGCTTCCTAAATGTAACCATTTTAAAGCCAGTCTTATGGTGAGATGAAGGCAGAAAGACAAAACTTCTGAGGTTTTTTAACACTTGCCATTGGTAACGCTGCAAATACAGAATTAGTGCTGTGGTAAAACAGTCACAGAAAGAACACCCTGAAAGAAGTCTCGTGAGGCAGGGCATGCAGGGATCACTTCTCAGTTCTTGGCAGCTCTCTCCATTAGCAGTGCAGCAGCACAGAGTAGTCGTGTGCTCTGAGATGGGGACAGAAGGTGACAAAAACTCTTATTCTTTGTAATAAGGATAGGCAAAGCCAGGCTGCATGCCTCCAAGTATTAAGTGCTAGGCATTTGTGTGGAATGAAAAATGCTCCTGTTGTGGCGGGTGCAGTTAGAGAACTCACAGCCTATTAGTTCCTTGGTAATTACGTGATGTTTTGTCGGTGAAAAAGGTTCTTAAAAAAAAAAAAGATACATGAAGCAGCAACTGATGAAGGTGTGTGGGCCCATACAAGCAACAGAAGAGGCAGGAGGCAAAGATGCTGTGAAAAGGGAGAGGCAGGAAGACTGATGGTTTCAAAGACACAGGCCGGAGAGAAAGGTTGTAATACAGGGTGTCAGAGGAAAAATTTGTTCTGGTGGAGTCTGAGAATTTTGTGTATTTTTCTGGGATTTCTGGACTTTGAGCCACTCTGTCAGAGCAGGGGTTCCTCCAAGGGACTGTTTTCTCAGGTGCCTGAGGCAGACTGGAGTCTGTACACATCCGGGTTAACTCTGCACGGCTCTGGACTCATTAGGGGGAATGTGCAGACAGTTTTTATAGTGTCTTAGTAGAGCCTCGTGCTTCATGGGAACGTGCAGTCGATATGCTGTGTAGTACTTGTGCATGTATCTCTGTCCCAAAAATCCCAGACAAAGAAATATTCCCATCAAATGAACCCAGCCAAAGAAAACGCTCACAGTAAATGTTTTTGAGAGTGGTGTTTTGGGCAGACTGAGAGCCATTTGGTATTAAGACAGGAAATAATCAGTACAGAGTCATAAGTTTCAGGGGCAAGTGAAAGGGAGGCCCTAGCTCTGTCATTTCACCACCATGAGCTTCACATGTGGGAGATGGGAGAGCTGCTGCCCTCATGCACCCAGAGCCAAGGGCAGGAGCCTGAAGAAACAGTGCTGTATTGAAAAATGCATCTGTTCTGCATGATTCCCCCCCACCCTACAAAAGGAAGGTGAGTGGGAAATCCAATTTCAGTTTTCAGCTTGTGAAGGTCAAATTCTCCCCTGGCTTGAACCTCATGACATGCAACGGGCACTGCCCAAGCTGTAAATCAAAGCACATTTAAGCTGCTGGTGATACTTCTGTAGGGTGCGGAAAAGCACGTGCAGATGGAGATGTGGTGACTTTCTCTGACAGAGGAGGAGAGAACTTCAAACCTTTCGGCATCCCTGCGTAGGTCGGTGACCATAAGTAAGCACATACTGAACCGTTTGTTAAGTACATTAAAATTCATCATAATGATTAATTCCAGCACAAAATCCCCGTTAATCATCGTGTGAGAAAACTAACCCAGGGACTTCAGCTCCTCAGAGCACAGAGGCCTGCAGCTTCTCAGCCTTTCCTTGGTCTTTACATGGCCAAGACTCGAAAGAGCTGTCAGGAACGTGCCATTTGTGAGCAAAACTGCAGGAGGAGTAACTTGTAATGAGCTCTGCTGGCATTTGGCCAGGATACAGGGGTTAATGCAGCTACTCCTTATGAAGTGTGCGGGGGTCCTGTGCTGTCTCGTTTCCTGCAGTGAGGGAGCCCTGGCTGTACGAATGGGGCTGCATTCCTGGTGTGTGCACAACGGCCAGGGCTCAGCCTGATCAGTAGGAAGGTGATCTTCACAGAAGTGATGGGGGTGAATGTACAGAGAGGCTTAATCCAAGCCATTCTGGATGCAGGAATGAGCTAAAAAGAAATGGTGACCCACTGAGACTGTGCTGCCGCTTTTCAAAAAATGCTCTCTTGAGACGGAGCTTTTGGTTTTCCCTCCCATTCAGGGCAGACTTCTTCATGTACGTTGCCTGTTAAATCTTGGGAGGCCATTTGTATCGTCTTTTTTTTTTGTTCAAGGGGGAGAGAGGGTTGTGGGATTTGTTTGTTTGTTTGTTTTTGCTGGGACTTGACAGTGAAGATGGAAGGAACTGCTTCATTTCCCAGTTCTGCTTTGCTGCCTCAGGCCTTCCTTGGCCCAGCCCAGTTGTTACCAAACTGGAGCTGTAGAGGCTTGGGCAGAGGGACTGATGGACAGTGGCTTTGCCGCTTCTCTGGGCGGAAGAGTGGAAACCATGAGCTGAAAGGTCTTTGGAGCAGGCAAGAAGGCCCTGTCCTCACTTCAGATTTTGATAATCCTTCTGCTGGTCGTTCCGAGGTAAGGGGCAGGATACGAGGGGCCCATCGCACGCTTCAGCCCTGTGCCTCACCATCCTGGCACCCTCCTGGGGATGTCAGGCCGCTGCAGTTGGCCAAGGCCTGGCTGGACCTGGAAGAGCAGAAAAGGCAGCTCTGGTGCCCCGGCCCATCCTGGCGAATCACCCCGATGAAGGGGGTCTGGCAGCAGCTGCAGTGACATAAGGCCATGCCTGTGGATGGCAGATGACAGAGCTCCTCCTCGCGCTTGCTGTGTCAGGAGTTGCAAGACTGACGGGAGGCTAAATAAGTCCTGCAGGTTTTACTTAAGAAAGGCCTGGTCACCAGAGAGCGCCTTTGGAATTAGCAGCTGTGAACGAAGAGTGATCATTGAGGAATACAAACGTGCATACGAGAAATTGTTGGAAATGCCACAAGGAACGTGGTCTAGGAGTGATTCTTGTTTTCAGCAAATCTCCTGCAGGCACATTCTGCTCTCGCTGCTGTCGTTTGATATAATTTCTTCCACCAGTGGCCATAATGCAGGAACAAGGAGTGTGTTTAAAAGATGTCAGTGTTACCACTTCGCAGTATCACAGCAAGGAGAAAAACAGCTTGGGATGTATTGATATGGTCACATAATTAGTCAAATAAGTTCATACTTAGATATAATGAGGTATTTAGGTATGGGTGGCTTTGAGGACAAGCGTTCAACTGATACAGGTAAACAAAAACATGTTTCTCATTTTTCTTTCAAGACTGATGTGATCAAAACCTTTTGTTAAAGCATGGGGTCTGTGTGAAAAGCTGGGCTCACATCTGATTGTAGGGCAGGGGTGGCACAGGTTGAATCTCTCTCTCCAATTCTAATGTTTCTGCTTCAAAGCAGGGCCAAGATTAGTCTGTTTTTGGTGGAAGTACCCAGCTTGGCAACTCAGAATGCCTGTTTGTGAAGCACCCTAGCAGGCTCTTTGCTTTTTCTCTTCTTTCTTCTACCCAGCCCGAGCGTAGGTGTGATGTCTTCAGTATGACACTCGGAGGCAGTGGGTGGAAAGCTGTGCTGTAAACCACAGCAGAGAAGCCTTTTGGGAATTCCTTATTAATGGGATGTGGCAGTGGCGTGTCAGAAAATGGAAATAGTTATTAGCTGGAGTCTGCTGGGGAAAAAACACATGCCAAAATAGAAGGGATATGCAGAGTGTAATACAGTAAAACAGGATTTTTAGACTTTAAGGATACCTTGCGTATACTTGAAGAGAATTTAAGGTATGTTTGATGGAGTTCTTCTTTACTAAAAATTAATGCAATATAGGAAAGTGCTTATAAAGTATACCTCCAACATTTTGCAGGGAAAATCTTTTAGGGGGCACTAGAAAACTTACTGCAGCAGGGCGAGCCGAGTGTTTTGAGTTTCTTGGATGAAACTTGAAAGTGAAGGTCCCAAATCCTGGTTTTGTAAACACAGTCCTCATGTAACGTAGGTTTCAGGTCCAGAGCACAGCAAGCGTGGTCCCAGCGTGAGACGACTGAATGCCACAGGACTGAAATAGTGTTCGTCTTCTGGCCTCCTCACCCTCTAACAAAATGAGCTGCTTGATAATTTGCCTGGATTTACACTTTCATACAATAGATATTAATGTTTCTGCTGGTGAATCGGATTGAAGTAGATGTATTTGTGTCAAAGGAAGAGGCCTGCTTGTCAGATTTAGAATTCCTGGCCTGTGTGGGAAGATGCAGGACGCGTCATACTCGTCTGGTCCTGGTGCCAGTTGGCGATGTGGAGCACACAGCAGTCGCTGTGCTTTGCTCACAGGCTCCACAGAGCCTGATGTGCTGGTGTTGCTGCCAGGGTCTGCTTTTGTGGGGTGGTGTTCCTCCTTTTAGGACAAATGGAGAGATGGCCAGGTGGGTTTGGGGTCACCTGGACCACTTGTGCCTTGATCCACATGGCTCAGCTCATATTCATCTCACTTCACTGCAGAGGTGTACCAGTAGGTTGTAAATTAATGCCATTCTCATTCTGTCTATAATGAAGGAAGAAGAAGGCCGTTCTGGGGCATTTCAGTTCCGAAATGGGCTGGCTTCAGCCATGTGAGGCGTCCTGTCCATCCTCAGTGACTATGTGGGGAGGTGACTGCTGGGCCTCACAGCTTGAGTGTTCATGCCCAGGTGGGACTGAGGACAGATGTCAGGGACAGATTTTCCACATTTGGATGATTTTGGAACAACTTTTTCCTTCATTTAAAAAATAATAAATTCTGTAATGCTGTGTTTAGAAAGTCAAAAATCAAAATAATGTTTAATTGGCGCCAAATTAATTTTTGGAGGAAGTTTCCCTTCCTGGAGGCTTTCCAAGTGTTCTATTTTTGCTGTGATCCAAAACGAAGGCCAGATTTTGAAATCTCAGATTTCACTGAATGAAACCTCCATCCCCTGCTTCCTCCCATCATTAACTGTTTGCAGCCTGACGTTGGAGATCCAGCAACCAGCCTGTGATGTTCATATTCCCTGAAGTGGTTCCTCAGCACTGTCAGAGCAGAGATGGATGGCGCTGAGCCTTTCAACGTGCAGCTTGCCAGCAAAGTTGATGGTGGGCCTGAGGTTCATTGATGAAGGAAAAATGTGAGCAAAGCTGACTGAATTTAGCCATTTTTTAAAGTGTTATTTTAAATCCTATCCAAAAAGGGTATAATTTTTTGTCACGGAGGTTATCTGCTGGATATCTGCTTGCTCTTCATACAATAGGGTGCTTAACAGGAGAACAGCTCTGAATGCTGGATACTTAGATCATGCAGGACATGAAAGTCACCCAGGGCCCCCTCAGGGTTGACATCTCAGCTCCTGTGGCTTCCTCTTTCCCTGCACAGACAGAAAAAGCCCATCTAGATGTCCCCTATCTTATTCTTCCTTATTGGTGCATGCATGTGACCGACCGAGGTTTCTTGCCCCTTAGAGCAGGGCAACATGCAAGCTGGCAGCTACGACCAGTCCTTGATGCTGGCTGTCCTCTAGCAGTGCCTGGGCATCGTGTGGGGTGAAGGGGTCACTGGTGCAAGCCAAAATGTTGCTGGGGAAGATGCTAGGAGCTCAGCAGTAAGGACAAGAGTGAGGGTTCACAGGTTCACAAGCTCTGTTAGTGCAGCTGCAGCCTGAGCTGCCACTCGTCTCTGTCTCTGGTGCTTGCATAAGGATGGGCGGCGAGAGGCTGAGCTCTGGCTGCAGAAATTCCTTGCCTGTTGTGTCTCAGCACATGTTGTAATGGATCCACTCGCTGCAGCTTCACATAGTTTTTACTTTTCTAGGAAGGTGGCGGCTTACCTCTGGCATGTGGCCCAGCGCCTGTGGGCTGTTCTCATGGAGCTGTTCTTGTTCTTGTCTTTCTTCCAGACAAGGAGCACTTGAAGGAGAAGGAGAAGCTGGAGATGGAGCTGGCAGCCATGCGCTCCACCAACGAGGATCAGCGGAGGCACATCGAAATCCTCGACCAGGCCCTGAACAATGCTCAAGCCAAGGTCATCAAACTGGAAGAGGAGGTGAGGCATGGGCATCATTCCTCTGCTCAGAGGCTAGCAGTGACTTGCAGTTAGGGCTTTCTCCATCCATGTCCTAAATCTGTTCTGGCCATGGTGTGGCAGGTCTTCCTGCTCCCACACGCTGTCCTTCCCACAGAGAATACACATAGCTATACAACACTGAGCCAGACAAGCAAGCAAAGGAGACCACAACCACAGATGCTTTCAGAGCAAAGTCTTCAACATGTAACCAGGACCGTCATCATACTGGAGTGGGTTGGTGGCTGAGGTATTGGTAGGACTTCACAGAAATATTAGGCAGAAAGCTGACTACTCACTGAATCAGGACTGTGATATAAACACATGATGTTGGTGCATCCCATTTCTCCCAGGGGGCTTTTGAGGTGTGCACAGCAGCACAACAAAGCAGGGCTTGGCAACTTCGCGTGTCAACGGTAGTCTTAGAAGAATAGGCTGATCTGGCTAGAGGCAAAACCTCCAGGATTTAGAGCTACAAGATTTATGAGAGCTGAAAAATCTATTATACAATGAAACCCAAGGAGTGCCATCTATTCAAAACCCTCAGGATGTTTTTAGGCAATGTTCCTATAGGCCTGATAGTGAAAATCAATATTCAGAAGGGAAGAGAAATCCCAAGAACAGAGGGCTCTTCAAACTGACAGACAAATACAGAACAACATCTGGTAGCTGGAAGCTGAAGCTAGACAAATTCAAAGTGGAAGTAATGCTCAGTTTTAGCTATAACCAAGAGTGATGTTGTCAGTTCTCCGTTACCGGAGGTCTCTAAATCTGAATTTATTGTATTCCTTAAGGACCTTCAATGATTAGCTGAAGGTCTATGCACTCTGGCAGATAAGACACGACTGTCATAACAGGACTTTTTGGCTCTGAAATCTCTGGCCCTGTGACCTGCAAAGAGAGAGGATGTTTTATGGCGAATAAAATAGATGCAGTCTTTACTATCTGAGCAGGCAGACCACTGGTGAGGGGAAGGATGCTCACCTAGCAGGGTTAGGTAGAGGCTCATGCTCTGGCACAGACTGCTGGCATGATCTTGGGCAGGTCTGGTCCCCTTAATGCCTCATTTCCCACTTGCACTCTCCCTGAGGCTGGCCTGCGGATGAATCCACAGGAGCCTGCTGTGCGCACAGAGGTCTTGTGAGGAACAGGCAAGGTCTTTTTATCAAATACATGCAATTAACTAAATGCAGTTCATTTTCTGTCTCTGTCTTGGAAAGGACGGGTTGACCTTGGTGATATTTGACTGTTTTTTTAATGAGGGTATCCAGCATGGCAGACCCCAAGTTAAGCTAATTAATGGCTACTCACAGTCTGGATGATTTAAAGTATTATATAAAGGTGATTGCTATTTTGTTCCTGACCACTAGACCATTCTGACTTCTTATTTGGAAACATTTTAAAAACCCTATTGCCTCTGGTAGATACGCTCAGCAGCAAGAAGAGGATCACATGAAGTTTAAGTGCTCCTTTGTTAGACTGAAGTGTGGTCATTGTCCCTGTGTGTTTAGGGCAGTCCCTTTGGGGTAGCTGCAGGAGCTAGTGTAGCTTTAATCTGTCTGTTATTCGCTTGATACTCTTTGCCTTAAAGGCAACCAGAGGTTTTCGATTTGCATTTTATTATAAAGTGGCTGAATAAAGGAACGTTTTAGGCAGCAACACCTGCTCCTGCAATCACAGCATCATGCAGGGGACGGGAAGAAGTGTGGTTAGCTCCTGGCTGCTCCACAGACTGTTGGTATGACATTGGCAGGTAGCGCCAACTTGCCGATCACACGCTAGTGAAGGCAGCAGAAGTATAAATGCAGATTTCCAGGCAGGTGGGATGAGAAACTACCCTGAACCTGCTGGGCTGTGGTAAACACATTGGCAGCCTTAGGGCTCTGTGCCTAAAGGCTCTGTAGTTGCCAGTTCCTAGCTAGTCATCCAATAAAAATGTGCCCCTGCTGGATGGGGATCAGAAGTTAAACTGAGGAGAGGGCAAATGGTCCCCTCTAGAGACCTGGGAAACTCAGGCCTGGCGCATGGTAGGTGTTTCAGATGTGGTAACCTTCTGCTCGAGGTGTGTTAGATGTTACAGAGGTGGTAACCTCCTGCTTGGGGCATGTTAGGTGTTATGGAGGTGGTAACCTCCTGCCTGGGGCATGTTAGACCTAAGGGTTGGCACCACGTGGAGGTGAGGGGACCGTATTTGCCAGAATTTGTCAGTGAGAGCCCTCAGCCTCAGCAGACCCACCTAGTAGTGTTTAACTGATTTATCAATTTAGGGGGAGTTCAAGTGAATGCGACCACCTTTTTAACAGTCCCCAGGTTTTGGAGCTCAATTTGACACATATGCAGCCAGATATTGCTGAGGTTTTGAACCTTCATCTCAAACCAGATGTTCTTACTATAATTTGGGATATATCAAAAGATCAAAAATCTCTCAAACAAAAAAATGGCTATTATTAATAATGGAGTTCTACCTCATGCACTGCTTTGTAAATCCACACGGATTTCTTCTAGCATCAGAATAATTAAGTTTAAAAGCTTTTTAAATCAAGGCTTGAGAAATAAGCAGCAGTTACTGAGATGAATTAACATAAAATAACATACTGTGTGAATCTACATTATCCCGAATGTCTGCTAGTAGAAGGATTTAATTCAAAAATATGGAGGTGGTATTACCACCACATGTCATTTAGGAGACTGCTGCTGGAATCGTGTGTCTGGTTGACGCTTCAGAGAGACGACTGAATAATTGGGGAGGGTTCAGGAAACAGCTGTAGAATTTATTTGAAGCCCTGAAGATGTTCTTTGCTGTGAACAATTAGTTAAGAGATGGCTGAGCTCCAGTCCATATGCATGAACATTAAGAAGAGATTGCTGTCAGCCGGATTAAACATGGCTTTTTAACATAAGAACAAATAATGAGATGCAGTGTTTGGGAGCTGGATCTAAGCAAATCAGGCCAAAAGTAAAGAGTCAGAGTAATTAACATGGAAACAACCTACTTAGGGAGATAGTGGATTCTCCATCTCTTACGACCTTTAACTCAAACCCATAGATTTTTTCCAGTTGCTGTTCTGTAACTCAAACTGCAGTTACGTTCACAGTGCTGATACTTTTCCGTGAGATGCGCTGGTCTCTACTCAGACTTGCTTGATCAAGACCAGGTTTGGATCAGCCCCTTTTTGGCCTTAGCTCTTCTTAATCTTTTTTTCCTAATCACTGGGATGAGGGCAGCGTTCAGGCAAGTTGCTGATCTTGTGAACACGTGATTTGTTTCATGAAATGCTTCTTGCTCTAGTAGATCACAATTTGGAAACAGAACAAGAAGTAATTTGCTTAAATTGCATAAGAGAAAGACAGATTAGACGTTAGGGTAAAAGTTTTCAGGCAGTAAAGGAAAATACACCGTGAAGTAGTTTGCAGGGGGAGGTTGTGGAGTCCCTACTCCTGCAGGGTTTGCAAACAGATTAGGCGGGCATCCGGCAGGTTTTAGGAAGAGATGATCCTACCTGGCAGCAGGAGAGTGGACTGGTACCTCCCGACGTGCCTTCCAGACATTTTTTTCTTTGAGTGCATCTCTGCGAGGTAGTGGAGCTTAGAGTCATGTGTTTCTGATTGCGGTCTCCCTCCCTCACAGATGCACACTCAATTGGCAGTCCCATTAATTTCAATGACAACATGTTATACTTTGATTTTTAAATGTACGTGGGTGAAATATTTGCTTACAGATCTACAGGCAGGATAAAAAAAAAAAAAGCCAGAATTGGCTCAGGAACCTTCCTGTGAATTTTTGAATGTGGGAACTGTCTTGTTGCATATCTCTGACTAAATTGATTACTGAGGCTGTAAATGTGTGCATGGCCTCACCCCCACACACAGAGGGATGCTCATGCATGAACGTGTGAACCCTGGGCTTTAAAGGGCTGCTGCAAGGCCCAGTTCTGGCTGCCATGGTACAGATGGACGCTCCAGCACCGGGCAGGACCCGGGGGATGAGGTCTGCTGCCGAGGAGGGACAGGGGAAACCCACTTCACCTCTCAGATCCGTGCTCATGCAGCCGGCAGGTGACGCAGGCACTTTCCTATTTGCAAAACAGCACGTTCGCTAAGAAATCACTGACGTGTCTGTCTTGCAAAGCTGGGAGCTCCCGAGGAATGTAATCTTCCTGCTGCTGCCAGAGACCAGTGGGGATTATAATCTCATTAATTTTCGTGGCGATCCCCAGGAGCTGTGAGCATTAGCCTGGATTACAGCGGGGCGAAGGAGGTCACGCTGCAGGTTGTTGGCTCTGGCTGGGGAGCCAGAGGTTTGCTCTGACCGAGCTTTTCTTCTGCTGAGAACAATTTCACTTCATCCGGGACATGGATGGATTTAGGATGGTGGGAGAATTTTAAGAAAAAGCTATTTTATCACCATTGTATTTGGTGATAGAGGGGCTTGGTGAATCTGGCATTACACAGGGGAAAAACCATCTCTGCAACACAGGAGCCCCAGGCTAGGCAGGGGAGGCTGGATGAAGGGGAGTCCCCCAGAGCCAGAGGGACCAGTGCTTATTTGCTCCTCGTGCCCAGGAGCAAGGCAGCAAATGTCTAACTACATCTCCTAGGTCCACACAGATGTTTAGGGAACATCGTTTCGCTATCAGAACTCACCTTGCAATTAACTTAAATAGTGATTTAAGTACTTAAAAAAGAGGTAGGCACCAGAATATCTTCTTGGCTCTAACCTAGCCAGCTTCTAGTACGTGTCTAGCCTTTGATATTTCAAGTAGGTCCCCAGCACTGATGAGGGTTAATGCATTTTTCTGCCTCCTGTTTTGCTTCTGAAAAGACTCAGGTCTCAAACAGGTGCCCAAATACATGAGCAAGAGGAGACCGGAAGCCCTAAAGAGCATCTTGGTGATCAGGGCAATGACCTTGAGCACCCTTATTATCCCCCAGACTTCAGGTGGGGTCTGACTGGAAATGGCAAAGCCCATCTGATCCATTATGCAAACAGATTCACCCTCCCTCTCCAAGTTAGGGGTTTAAGTCAGGCCTCAAGCCTGAAGCTCTGAACCCCCAAAACTTTCAGTGTCAGTGACAAAATTCATGATTCAGAATTCAGGAGGTTGGAGGAGAAGGCACGAGCCTGCCTTCCTGGGGCTGGGACCTCAGCCCATGGGGCGAGCAGACTGACCCCACTGCCCCTGCCTCACGGGAGAGTTTTCAGCTCAGCATCCGTGCTCCGCGAGGACAGGCCCTGCTGTGGGCCTGGCCCCCTGCACCCCTGGGCACACAGCTTTTTTAGGACAGGCTTTGACACCCATCTGTGTCCAGCAGCCTCCAGCAGCCTCCTCTCCCCACGGGCTCTCGAGCATGCTGGGTCCTGCTGGGGGTCCCTACCAAGCTATGCTACGCTGTCGTTGAGTGCCTGGTGGTGTGGTGGGAGGCCAAAAGTAGAGAACTGCTGATCACAGGGCAAGGTTTTAAATCTAAAAGAGGGGAGGTTTGCATTAGATATAAGGAGGAAATCCTTCCCTCAGAGGGCGGTGAGGCCCTGGCACAGGCTGCCCAGAGAAGCTGTGGATGCCCCATCCCTGGAGGTGCTCAAGGCCAGGCTGGATGGGGCTTTGGGCAACCTGGTGTGGTGGGAGGTGTCCCTGCACATGGTTGGAACTGGATGGTCCTTAAGGTCCCTTCCAACCCAAACCATTCTGTGATGCCTCCCAGCTGGGGTCAGCCCATGTGCTTGCCCAAAACACGTCTAACACGGTCGCCCTCGCTCAGAAACACTCGGGGGGCTGCTTGTGGGCAAGCGTGCGGGGTCCTGGCTGTGGGATGGGGGTGCCCCGTCCCCTGGCGCTGCTGACCCCCTGTCCCCGCAGCTGCGCAGGAAGCAGGCCTACGTGGAGAAGGTGGAGAAGCTGCAGCAGGCGCTGACGCAGCTGCAGGCGGCCTGCGAGAAGAGGGAGCAGATGGAGCGGCGGCTGCGCACGCGCCTGGAGCGGGAGCTGGACTCGCTGCGGATGCAGCAGGTGAGGACGGGGAGCTTGCAGCCCTGCCGGGAGTCACCTTGACATAGGCTTCAGGTTGTTGGGCACTTCACCAAACTTCTCCCTTTTAACCCCGGGTTTTCAGCAGATGATGGGTGAAATCTGCCTGCTTGGGGGATGATGTCATTTGCGGCTTCTCTCCAGGAATTGCAGGTTGTGCAGGGTCAGGTCTGCACTGAAGGAGGAGAGGAAAGTTGCGGTACGTACAGGCAGGAGATTTAGCCTGTAGTCTTTGGGCAATCTTTTATTGAAAGAGCAAGGTGGGATGAAGTGGGGTTAGGTGGGAGCAACTGTCTGCTCAGGCCGTGCTCAGTTCTGGGCAAAGGTGATGTACCAGGTTCCAGAGACCTCTGTCCACAGCAGATCTGGAAACAAATGGTGCCTTCATCAACAATAAATTAATTAGATCTAAGTCTAGTCCAGAATGGGCTAGAAATGCAGGCTTGTATTTCTTTTTTTATGTCCTTGTTGTATTTTTTTGACAGCCTGTGGCCTCAGGGGTATAGGGTTAGAGGTATGTATAGAGGTTATAGGTTAGAGAGGCATTAAGCTTGTATTTTATGCAGGTGTTCCTTTGGGTGGGCACCTCAGTCTCTTATACTCTCCCCCATCCCCAAGCCCCAAGTCCAGTTGTCTGTGTAAAGGGGAAGCACAAGGAGGTCACGGGGAGGATTTCCAGGTTACAGCCAGCACCACGTGCCAAATCCACGAGTACTGGCTTCAGCAGCGTGAGCAGATGCTCTACGTATATCAAACCACCGCCTGGGGAAAAGCAGCAACATAAGCAAGGTGCGATGCTGCTGTAACTCGTGAAGGGCTCGCTCATATCTCTGTCAAGAAATGTGTCTGCCACAGCAACCCTTCCTTATTTATGAGCTATCAGTGAAGACCGAAGCAGCTGTTACAGAGAGCTCACGTTGCCAGAAAGCAGAGGGGCTGACCCCGCCGGCAGGACGCAACTGGGAAACAGCTCCGTGGGCAGGCAGTGTCAGCGACCTGCAGGGTCAGGGTGCCTGGACCTGAAAACCTCCCCTTCGCACCCGGCACCCCCGGGGCAGGGCAGCCCCACCAGCCCTCGCTTTAATCCACTTGAGCAAGTCCCTCTCTGGGAACGCTTCCCGTCCGTCTTGGCTCTTCCTTGCTGCCGTATCAGTGCTTTGCATCTTCCTCGTCCACTCCTCCGCGGCCTCAGAGGACAGGCTATGCCTGCCGTCTTCCAGTAGCTCTTCTCGCTTGCCTCCTAGCCTGCTCTTCTCCTTTTTAAAAAAGAAATCACACGGGGATATAATATGCTGATGCTGGTGTAAAGGGAAGATCAATTGAGAAAATACGTTTAAAATCCAAGTGAGGGTAAAACTAGAACTAGAAAGGGCTTTGTTTCGTTGGCTGGAACAGAAGGGCAAATCGATAGATTAATTGGGATGGACTCTCACCTGAGTCTTTGCCGTGGGAGTTCAGGCTATGTCTGCTTATTTTTGCAAAAAAAAAAAATCTCTAACTTACAGATTGCTTCATAGTTTTTTTTTTAGAACTGTAATTAGCAACTGCATTTTAGGTTGCCATAGCTCCCAAATGCCTGCACCCATCCCATTAAAGAAGTTTTAAGAAGAAAGATTCTTTGATTTCACATCTCACATCAGTGTCGAGGGGGTGACTTAGGGGTACTTTTTCCTGTTATGTTTGATACTTTTTGCTTTGTGAGCCACAATGCTGCAACAAATCACATTGCTTCAAAATACCCCAACTTTTTAATTCGGTGCTGTCTTCTCTGTGCTGTCAGTTATATCTCCTGGAATAGTTTCTCGTTGCAGAGAAAAAGAGCTTTTTTCTCCTTTTACCAGTCAGCAGAAGAGACACAGCACACAAGGAGCCAGTCTCTTCTCTTCCTTAACTCAGCCGAGTCCAAACAGCAAATCCTCATTGTCACTGATGCTAGGACAACAACAACAAAAAGTAATGACCCTTCTGACTTAGTGTTGCAGGCTGAGTGTGCAGGGCCGCCAGACGTTCTGACTGCGAATGAAGGAGGCAGGCACCCGCAGTGTCCCAGGATGCTATTTTACAGGCCAGAGCTGTGCTTCGAAAATATTACCTTCCTGCCAGGAGCTTGACAATATCCGAGTGTACTGGCTTGCTGTGCGGGAGCGGAGTCACCGCAGTTGCTCCTAAGGGGCTATTCCTTACTGCGCTGTTCCAGAAAGCGTCTTCCAAACGCGTCATTACTGCGCCAAAGCCGAGGGCTGCAGCCCTCCCCTGCTATCTCTTGCTTCCTGTAACCAGGAGATCAGTGTCTAGAAGGAAGAGCTGAAAACGTATTTTGGAAAAAGGAAACGGCTGCTGCAGCCCCCGCTCCGGTGGGATGGCGTGTGCCAGGGACCTGCTTCACCAGTGGAAATTCCTGGTGGGGCACAGATGCAAAGCTGCTGCTCCTGACACAGCTTCCCCTTCAGCACAGTGTTGTGCACCCTGGAGTGTAACAAATCTCTTGTATTTTGTATTGAAGAAAACAACATTTACTTCTGCTGACTTCTGACACAGCTTCATGCCTGTCCCTCTGCCGTGGGCTCATCCCATCCGACTTCCCCTGGGCTGAATCTTCTGCCCTATCTCCACGGCAAAGAAAGAAGCTCGAGGCAGCTCCAGTTGCAGCGTAGGTGCTGTAATTAAGTGCCTGTGACTGGGCAGGATAAATCCTGCCTGGCTGAGTGCTTCCCTCGCAGTGTAGATGTGAAGGGTTGGTGAGCTTACGCACCCACCGCTGCATTCAGCATCCCCCGGCAGCCACCTCGCAGCCTCTGGGGATCTCCTGCCCAGCCGGGTGGAAAGCCACCTGCTGCCCACACAGAGCACCTCCTGAGGGCACCTTAGAGCCGAAATGTGCCAGAAGAGACAGGCATAAATCCACGCCTGGGGTATTTTCCCAGCCGCTGTTCTGACTAGCGTTCTCTGTTGTGCTGTAGCTAGGTTACATGCCACCTTTTTCTGTTATTTTCTTTAATACATAAACCCTCTGGTAATAACTGCCTCCCCATGCCGAGCACCACCCAGCCGTGTGATGAAGCTCCAGCAAGAAGAATATCCTTTAAAGCTTTATTCCTTCTTTTTCCTACCTTTTCCCTTGGCTTGGGGCATCCCACAAAATCCACGCGTATGCAGGGGGCAGCCGGACCCCTGCACCTGGCACCGGAGAGATGGGTGCTGGTGCTGCACCCCAGGTCAGCCTGCCCAGCCTCCAGTACTAACCCTGGGGCTTAGCCTGGGATTCCCCCGACCCTTTCAGGGGTCTCGGCACAGCTCTCGTGGCAGCCAAGGAGGTGTCCATACCGAGGAAGCACGAGCTGGCCCACTTTGACACCACAGCTCTTACTTAGAGGCATGGCAGTCCCCTCGTGTGGCACCGGCCTCATCTTGAGGGGATGGCCGGGGTGTCCCGGTGCCAAGCACCCCAGACGGGGCCGTTTACACCTCCGTGGTTGCAACTCCTTGTCTCCGAAATTTGCTGTGGGACGAGGAGCCCTCTTTAAGTCTTGGGCTGTGGCAGCAAAGGGGATGTCTTTGTGGGCTCTGGAGAAACGTGGATAAAAGGGGCTGGTAGCTCCCGTACTCGTCAGGGTGAGTATCTGTGGCTGTTTGCCCCGGCAGAGGCAGGGAAGCTACCAGGCAAACAGCCTCCCGGAGCACAACGCCCCGGCGCTGATGGAGCTGGTGCGGGAGAAGGAGGAGCGGATCCTGGCTCTGGAAGCCGACATGACCAAGTGGGAGCAGAAGTACCTGGAGGAGAGCACCATCAGGCACTTCGCCATGAACGCCGCAGCCACGGCTGCGACGGAGAGGTGAGATGTTGTTCATGGGGACGGGCGTTTCTCTATTTGCAGCAGAAAACAAGGAAAGGATATTTTCTTCAAGCTGGGTTTTGCTTTGCCATCCCCTGAGATGCTCTGACAAGGTGAATGTATCTGTCCCTGGTGGTACGTCTGCGAAATACAGCAGGATTTACCTTTCTGACCATGTCCAAAAGTTTATCATTAAGCTTCAAATTAAAGAGGTTCTCCTAATATCGAAACTAAACCTCTTGGCTGCAGATTACGTCAATTTATTCTTGTCCTTCTCAGGTGTACATGATGAACAACAGCTCACTGGCGACCTTGTAACAGCCTCGTACATACTGGAAGACGCATATCCCCTCGTGTGTCTTCCCTGGCCTGAACTAAGCTCACTTCCTTCAGCCATCCCTCATATGTCCCGTAGTAAACCCCTTCCCTTTCCCAGTGCTTTCATCTGGGTTGTCTCCAGTTTGTCTGTCTGCACGCACGGTGCCCCAAAGCACACAGCATATTGCAGCAAGGCTTCCAGCAGTGAGGGGTTCGGGATAATTAACCTCTCGCCGAGTTTCTTCAGAGCCAAATCCCCCGAATACATCCTAGGAAGAGACTTGCCTTTCTCGGTGTGATTGAGTGCGTGTCCCAGTATGATAGTTTCTTTTGCTCTCCAGTCTAGACAGCAATTCCTGTGCTATTTTTCACCCTCCTAGGCGTACAGTTTTGCTTCTCGTTTGTGATGCAGTCCTGGTAATTGGGACCATTCCCCCAGTGAGTGAGGCCCTTCGATTT
Organism: Anser brachyrhynchus; assembly: GCF_964034855.1. Classification (NCBI taxonomy): domain Eukaryota; kingdom Metazoa; phylum Chordata; class Aves; order Anseriformes; family Anatidae; genus Anser; species Anser brachyrhynchus. Next base: position 200,457,884 of record NC_137694.1, on the reverse strand, counting down.
CCAACCCCGTCCTCCAGGATGGTGTTTCAGGTGTTTCACCCCATGGGGGCCACCCATGATTTTAGCACTCTCCCTGTTCCACCAGTCCCAATTATTAATGGCATTAATGACCTCAGCCAAGAGTAGGCCGCGGCAAGACAACCAGACAGCCGTCCGATCTGATAACCAACCACTGCTAGCTCGCTCTTCAAACGCGGGATTGGGGTTTTTCTTTGCAAGCACCAGGCTGCCTTGCAGAAGCCACCCTCGTGGCCGTAGGCCCCGGCTCCGTGGTCCGCCCGACTCACCGTGTCGCACCGCTTTGCCAGGGACGCCTCGGCCCCGAGCCACTCGCGCAACGGCAGCTACGGCGAGAGCGCGCTGGAGGTGCGGGGCTGGCAGGAGGAGGAGGAGATCGTGCAGGCCAACCGGCGGTGCCAGGACATGGAGTACACGTAAGGGGCCGCGCCGGCTCGCCGTGGGGTTGGGGATGGGGTCACCCCGCCTGGCTGGAGCTGGGGGTTGTGCAGGTAGGCCAGGATGCCCTCGGGTTCCTTCATGCACACCCGGGAAGGATGGGCTTAACTTCACTATGATTTCGGCTCTTCGGCATAAAGGCAGCGATTAAATAGCTGCTGTCCTTAGATATTTCCCCCCCCTACCTTGCAGTTAAGCCTTCTCTGTGCCAAAAATGACCTTCTTGAAAAACGGAGGCAGTTCCCGTATTAAAAGTAGGTTGGCATGGGAGGAAGCTAAATGCTTGCTTAATCTCGGTGAAAATCCCCCACTGGAAACGAGCGCGTCTGGTTGTAAAAGCTGAAGTTGTAATCCCACTCCTACATAATCAGCAGCACAAGCATCTGCGTTTTCCTTCCTCTTCACTCCTTCGGAAGTCGCCTGCTCGTTTCTAGATGCACTGTTTCACACATCCGAGCAGCGCGATGTTCACACTGGCATTTAGGAACAAGCCTGCAAAACTTAGCACCAAAAGCACTGCTAAACAAGCTGTGTTTTCCAGTAGAAGGTATGAAGTAAACTTTTTTGGATACAGGCAATCAGCAAGAGTAACATTCCTTGGCACAGACGCTTCTCCATTTTCAGCACACAAATAGACATGTGGCTACATACTCAGCACCATTTATAATTCTTTGCCTTTTTTTTTTACTGGTGAAAAGTGGCCTTTTGATCAGTAAAAATCCCTTGAGAATGGTTGTGCATTTCCCTAGGTTTTTAATGAAAAATTACTTAAAATCTGTTCTTCATTTTTGGCTTTGCCGCAGAATGACAAGTCTGCAGACAGTTTTGTAAAACAGAGTATTTGTTGCTTGTGGAAAATGTAAATGATTGTTTTTACTGGGTTTATTTTTTGTTTTCCACTCACACATGCAAGCAAATCCTGCTTCCAGTGAAGCAATGGAATTTTGCCATTGGCTTCATTAAAGATAGATTAGGATCTGGTGTTTTCATTGCAAATTAGACATCTGATTATGACAACTAAAGCCAACATTAAGTTACTGTCTATCTCCCTTTATGTATATGCTTTCCAGACACGGCAATTTAGCTTTCACTGCTTCACAAAATGGAGCTGCGTTTGCTTTCTCAGTAAAGATACGGTCCTTAGACTATCATATTTTACATGTACAAGTTTTCTGTTTTGTTTTTAATGTAGTTTCAGACCCTTTCAGTATGATTTGGTGTTAATAATGCCTGGAGAAAAGTCTCAGATAATCATTTTTTGTGTGTTTTGAGAGTCTTTAGGTCTGGATTAGAAAAGCACAGGGAGCTTTGCTCCGCTCTGCACACCACAGGCAGATGGTTTCTGCAGAGTTTAGTGGAAACAAGGAGCCCAGCCCAGCTGTTACAGGAACCAAAGGGAACCTTTTCAGTCGCTTCGGCAGCAGCAGAGCTTTACTCCAGCTGCCAACAGACCCGAATTATGAGGTTAACTCAGGATTTTAATTCAGATAATACTTACTCAGGCAAACCCCTCCCTGTGGCAGTCTGCCAAGCACGGGATTCCAGATTTGACAGCAATGGGGGAATGTTGCTTGTGTTTTCATACTATGTCAGTGAAGGTAGCAATCCACAGTGCAGTCAGGATATTGCTCTCATTGCTGCTGCTGTGGTAAAGCCACAGCAACAGGTGGGTTCATTTAACCTTGCAAAAAAGCAGTTTATAGCCAGAAATGCTTCCTGTTCTGAGGTGCATCATTATCCCTCGGCGGACCTGGTGGGAGCTGCCTTGCCCAAGTCACTTACAAGTGGAGATGACAGAGCAGCAGGGCACGTCCCTACAGACTGGTCCTGCTCCCTTAGGGTGCCGATTGCTGCCCGTTTAAACTCGTTGTCCACCCCCGTAAGCAGAGCATTCATATTTTGGCAGAATAAAGAACCTCCATGCAAAAATAATTGAGAAGGATGCCATGATCAAGGTCCTTCAGCAGCGCTCGCGGAAGGATCCCGGAAAAGTCGACAGCGCCAGCCTGCGACCTGCTCGGTCTGTCCCCTCCATCGCTGCTGCGGCGGGCACGCATTCGCGCCAGACCTCGCTCACCAGCAACCAGATAGCTGAGGAGAAGAAGGAGGAGAAGATCTGGAAGGGAAGCATAGGTGAGTGTTGTTTTGGTTAAGCTTTGGCTCATTCATCGCTTTGTGGTAATCCTTCTGCCTGAGCCTAGCAGTAGTGCCCATGGCTGTGGTGCTGTCCTTGTGCCAAGGTCAAAACCTAGTCCATTTTTAACCTTGCTTCATATCTTAATTGTATTTTCAATCATATTAAGCTGTTCTGCACTGATTATAGAAAGCCATAGTCTGGGAAAAGACTCCTAGACACAAGGAGATAATGCCTGCAACTTTGTGGGAGTAAAGACCAAACCTGGACCAGAAGAAAAGGTTTGGTTAAAGCTAAACAAGAGGGTGAGCATCCCTTTGGGCGGGAGTTCGTGATGTGATGTGGCAGCTGAGTGGGGAAACAAGTGCAGTACAGCCTGTGGTTTGGGGCCACATGGGACGGGGGTGCAGAGGGATGCCTGTGCCGGGGGTACCACCAGGACCGGTGTGCAGAAGGGAGGTGGGACAGGGCACTGCTCTCCAAAGGCTGCGTTTGCAGAAAAAGCACGTCTGGCTGGGAAGGTACTGTGTGGGTGTCAGGACGAGAGTATCACGCAGTGTCCAAGGGAAAAAATAAGCAGAGTGAAAGGGCTGGAGGCATATTCAGACCAGCACCTTGTAGCTGTGGGGCGGGACGTGGGGACAGCACGTAAATTTGGGCTGGGATGTGACTGAGCTCGGTGTGTTCTCAGGGCTGCTCCTGGGGAAGGAGCACCACGACCACCCGTCGGGCCCCTCGCTGCCTCCTCCGCTGCCTTCCTTGTCGTGCACGCCAGTTCCGGCAGCCTCCCACGCGAAGACGGGCAGCAAAGACAACAGCACCCAGACGGACAAAAGCGCCGAGCTCTTCTGGCCCGCCGCCGCCTCCTTCCCTGGCCGTGGCCGGCTGGGCACCACCCCGTCGCACAGCCCCGCTCCGCGGCCCCCGGGGGCATGGCCAGCGGGCGAAAAACTGGGTGAGTGCTGCTGGACCCCCCGGTGGGGCAGCAGGGACGTGCAGTAAGGTCCTGGCACCCCCGGGGCTGTTGGCACGTTCCGCAAGACACCCCGGTGTTGGTGGAGCAAAAATAAAAAGGAGGGGAGTTTTCAATGCTGCGCAGTCTGGCACGGCAGGGTTTGGTGCTTGGCAGCTTTTATAAGGTTCTGCTCGTCTGTGGCAGGCAGAGTTCCTGACAGATGTGATAATTACGCATGCTGCCACAGATAAAAATCAATCATGGACAAGATCACAGGGTTTCACACCGTAAAACGCTCCATACCTGTTCATATAGTCAGCCCCTTCTCGTTTTTCAGCTTATACCGTGTTTAGCGAAAGCATCACCTCGTTTTTAAAGGAAACCTGCTGGGAAAATGTAAGGAGAAAATGGAGAATGTCGTGTTGGTTTGTGTTTTCGTGTTTGTTTTTTTATTTTTGGTAAAGAAATATGTTTTTAATTATTTTTGAAAAATGGAAACTGCAGGTTTGCGACCATAGCAAGGGGAAACATTTATTTTACAAATGCTATTTTGAAAAAGCCATTTTCCTGCATATTTATCTGTTCTCAAAAACAAGTCTCCCCCCCTAGGAACTTCATATATATCATTGGTAGAGCTAAATACCTTTAATTACTTGAAACTCTGGATTGGTGTGTTCCATACAATTCAGATTGGAGTTTGTTTCCAGGAACCCATAAATTAGTCTTTCAGGTTTTTCCCTGTTTTAAGAAATGCGAGTCCTTCTTGCTGAAGCTGACAACGTCATGAACTATGATGACAAAAAGAAATAGCTGACAAAATGTATCATAGATGATCATAATTGGCCATATACATGCTCTTAGCCTGTTTCACTGGTACAATAATATATTTTACATTAAAACACCCACCTGATTATTTGTGTGCTGCCTTCATGTTGTTTCAAACTCCCAAATTTTGTACCCGAAGCAGAACAGGAATGCAGACGTGCAGAATTAGCACGGATCAGATAATAAGTAGTAAGTTGCTAAAGTGATGCAGACTTTCCACAGGTGGCTGCTTCTCTCCAGGGACACAGCCACCTTTTAGAGGGTGCTTCTGTCTGTTTCTCTTAAATGCTATTTTTATGCCTACCTTGGGGTCTGTGCCCACCAACAAACCTGCCGTTATCAGCGATACTCCATCATTGTGCAGGGAATTCAGGTTCACGTCTTTTGGGCCTCCTGATCAAATTTGGCTTTCAATCTTTAGGACATATAATTGTGCCCCCCACCTCCCCCCTCTGCGTCCCCCCAAGAATGATTTTCTATTTGCTTCAAACAATTTGCTGTTGAATTTGAGCCGAGGACTGACTTTGTTTCCCTTGTTTCCATTGCAGAGAACTCCAGCCATGGGAAGCCGCCCGACAGCAAAGGCAGGGTGAGCAGCTTGCTCCACAAGCCCGAGTTTCCAGATGCAGACATGATGGAAGTCCTCATCTGAGCAGAGGATGGCATCTCTGGGGTGTCATGGGCACACTTCCAGGCCTGAGGGTGTCGTCGGTGTGCCAACCTTAAAAACTAACTCTGAGAATTTGAAGAAGGACGGAGAAAGTTTGTGCCTGAAATGAAGCTTGAGTCTGCTACGTTGAGACTTTGGACTGGGCGAGAAGTAAAGAGCACCGAAGAGGAGAGTCGAAATGAATGTCTGGGACTTTCTGAGCAGAAAGGGACATGGAAAACTGAAGGTGGCTTGAGAAGGTGATCGTCGAGGAAAGAGGAAACTGCATTTTCTGGTGTAAAGAGAAGGGAGATAAGTTACAGACTGGGTGCACGGGGCCATTCTGGTTTACTGCCTCTGCAGCCAGGACAGGAGCAAAATCTTGGCTCTTCTGGGGCCACGGGAGTTTCTGAAAATAACAGGAGAAGCTTGCATCTTCCTCAGTATTGATTCATTGCTTAAAAGTATTCACTGCTGAGTTTTAGTGAAGCGTTGGTCTGTAGATGTACACGGCAGGTTCTTGTAAGTATCCGTTTGAAGTGGTGTGGTGTGGTTTTCCTGGATGTGTAGGTCAGGTGCCTCACTCCTGGCTGGACAAATGTTACTCTTGGAGCTGGATTGCAGTGCAAATATTCGCGTCTTGCAAACTCAGAGCTTGCTAAGGCTTCTTTTTTTTGGTAGGAGCAGTTGTTTGCTGGAATTTCCATGGAGGACGAAGGTGGGGGAGGACGGGAGCTCCTTCAGCAGAGGCTGAAGCAATCCCTTCTGTAACACTGGGAACGTTTCAGGAGGGAAAGTCGGGGAGGATCCAGCCAGCTCCACTACAGGGGCTACGCGAGGCAGGGTTAGGTAAGAGGTGAAGTGCATGGGAGCATTTTGTGGGTAGGGATGTGTGCGGGAGGGCAGGAAGGGGCTGACATAGTGCCTTCCCCAAGCACAGCCCCATGGACAGCGTCCGTCCAGCCTGCAGCACTCCCCAGACCTGGGCTGCCCCCGATGCTGCCAGCTGCACGCAGGTTTCAGCAGGTGGGAATCTGAGCACAAGGCTGTAGACAGAACGTAGCCCGAGGGAACACAAGCCCTTTGGGGCCAATTACATTGGAAAGATAGGAAAAAAAAAACCTGAAAACACTGAGGGTTTCTGAAATGAGTTCAGTGGAACTAAGCTGGGCTTGCACGTGAGATCAGCAGATGCCTCTTAGTGTGCACTGGTTCACAACAGTGGAAGAATCAGTGTGTTCGTGGTAAGAACAGGAATTTTTCCTTATTTTCAGGGCCTGCAGCCAAATCCTACCTTCCCTGAGCAAAGAGACCTGTTGTTCAGGCTGGTGTGGGACTCAGCATTAAGGGGTGTAGTGTCAGGCCCGGAAGGGTTTAACTGCAAAGGGGTGCATGAGCATCATCTGTTCTGCGTGCTGAGCTGCAGTCTCTTTTCACTTTGTTTCACCCAAGACAATTACTCCTTCTCAGCTCAGTCCCTGATTTCTCTAAGAGGTGGCAACTGTCTGTAAGACAGCCAACTCACCGGCAGTGTTACTTAGACGTTTTGCTTCCTGTATTGCAAATGCTGATAGGGAAATGTTCCTCTTTGAGGTATTTCTATGTTGGTTTTTGTCTTCCTAAATCATCTAGTACACCCCAATGACATCAGGAAGAATTTGGCTTTGGGAAAAGGGTGATGGGATTTTGTGTGAAGCTGCCTGAAGTGGAAAGGTGATGGGTGCTCATGTGGCTGGAAGGAACCTTGTGCTCAGGACTGGCTCGAGGTCATCCCTTCCTGTAGGCATCAAAATGTTCTTGATTGTGAACACACCAGGCACTTTAAACGCTGCTTTTGCTGAAAACTGAAGTCCTCGCAAGCTCAAAGCCGGCAGGTGCTAGAGCCCTGCGCTCAGCGCTGCATGGCTGAGAGAGACCAGTTTTTGGAAACAAAATGGCTGTGCTAAATCTATGCACTTACTTGTGTGTGTACCTAGAGTTAGACATACGTCGGTGTCGCTGAGTTTTGCACTTGTTAGCTGCAGTAGTGCTAAGTAGGCTCTGTAGTCAAGAGAATCGTGTGTTCCGAGTATTACCAGCTTTGCAAAACCAAATGTGTAAAGCCCCTTGAAGATGTTACGCTGCTTAATATATGCCTTGTAAAATAATTTTATTTTTTTTCTTCCTCTAAAGTTAATTTAAATGTTGTAAACGTTTGCATACAAGCCGGGTCTGTGCGTGGCAGTGGCTGGCTGCAGGCTCCAGCACCCCCCGACCCACCGCGGTCACCCTCCCGCAAGGGAGCCAGCACGGGGAGCTGGGCAGGAGGGTGAGAGAGCAAAGGAACAGAAGTTAAACAGTAGTGAGCATTTCCCCATCTTTCTCCAAGAAATAAGGATACCCAGCTGCATTGTATGACTGGCTGTATTATTTCTTTTGATGACACTATTTAATGATTTCCGTACAGGCAGGCAGCTAGGTGTCCGGCAGGAGCAGCGTTGGAGCAGTGTGCGTGACGTGCTTTCAGTCGGTTGTATTTCACTGTGGTGCAGCTCTCTGCTTCTCAAAGTCAGCTAGAATACCGCACTCCTCCTCCTCCTCCTCGTGGAGACAACGGGCCCTCCGGTTCTGGGTGTCCAAAGGTGCGTTTACAACTGGTGCTGCCCCAGCTTTGTGTTCACATATGGGAAACCGTCTGTTACAAGCACAGTGCGGGCAAATTTTACTTTCAGATTCACAGCTCGGATAAACATAAGGGTTCGTTCTCCTCAATTTAACTGACCTCAAGAGATTTCAGCTTTCCTGGAGGGAAGGTCTGAAGGTGCAGGGGTCTCCCCCGCAGCCCAAGCACTAGCAGGGCTTGCGTGGAGTCCTGCTGCCACGAATCAGCCCCTCTCAGCAGAGCGGTGCAGCTCCATTTGTACTGGTTTTCCCAGCTCTTTGAACTGTATGGTGTTTTGAGAAACTGTGCTGTAGCCATTCCAGGTGACGTTGGTAACTAGTTGTAAAATACTGTCGTTTTTTATTGTCGTTGGTTGTATAGAGAAGTTGGTGTACAGTGTTGTACAGCTGGAGGGTTATTTGTACATAGGTGGGTAAATGAAGAACGTTATGTGTCACCCACGGCAAATATTGATATTGTTGGTCAGCCAAAGATTTCTTATTCTTTGCTGTTGAAACTTGTGCCTTAATATTGTATATAATAAATGTATAAACACGTTTCTTTCCTCACTTTTCCAGTGTGAGTATATTCAGTCCCTGGGAGGATTTTTTAAACAATTTTCTGAGCTTTTCAAACAACGTGCTAAGACGAAGAAGTCATACTTTGTTGACTTAAGGCTGTATCCCCTGTGTTTTTCATAGCTGTTGATGAAAGGCCCCACGGTAGGTACCATCAGTTAGTAGGTGTGGGCATGAAATCACTAAGTCTGTAAAGCAGAGAGCTTTGCCAAGCTACAATAGCAGGGTTTTAGTGAGAGCACCTTTATCTGAAGGAAATCAGGGTGGAAAGTTATCAGACACTTTGGTGAGCATCAGAAGTTACTTTAGCCCTGTATCCCATTAAGCATGGCACTCCCATTGATATAGATATATATATATATATATATATATATATATATTTATCCTTCTGGGTCTGAGACTTCTTAATTTGGCAGGCGTTGGCTTAAAGTGACTGAGATACTTAAATACCTTGTGGATATTGGTATTCTTGAATTACTATGATGTCCTCAGTAAGGAATAAAGATCATGTCCCATTTCAAGCTGTTGTGTGGACAAGGGGAATGCTCAGACCTTGTGGAAATATTGCACCCACGTTTGCTTATGCAACTGAAAGAAGCTCCTGGCTTTGAGTGAGTGAGATCTGCCCAGCATGCTCTCACATGCTCTTGAAAGTGTCTGTTAGAAAATTCCTGAATCGGGTCCCGCCGAGCTGCAGGCACGAAAGGCACGAATGCCACTAAGGGCATCGCTCCCCTGTGGGCTCTGCCTGCCCCAACTCCCTCCCCAGAACCCTGCGCAAAAGAAAAGCAACCTGCCCCAAGCAGGAGTGTGTCAGCCAGACCCAGGGGGCTTGCAGGAGCTCGAGCAGCAGCGTGCTTCACCCACACGGCGGCACCTTGTGTTCCCCGTGCGAGCACAGGTCGGTCTGACCCCTCTGATCACTCCCTCCGCAGGACGTGGCAGCTCTCAGTATTTGCAGCGCCCTGGCTGTTTACCACCAGGAATAAAAATCTGGTGATTGCTTAGATAGGGGCTTTTCAGCTTGCTTTGAGTCAGGATTTGAAAGCAGGATTGAGGGTTTAGCTTTTGGTTTCAAGCTTGCTTTTCTTTTCCTTGTTTTCCTATTGGAGAAAAGAAACCAACAGAGACAAAACCACTATGAGGGTGGGAAAAGCCTCGTCACTGTGTTCAGATATATAGCAAGGAGGGGCTTTATCCCATCTTTGGGTTGTGCCTTCACGGATGCTGTGGCCAAAAGCTGAGAACATCACTAACACTGTCTGCAGGTTAAGTACATTTTGCATGTTCCTCTGGAAAAAAAAATAGTGCAAAAAGCAAACTTCCAGAGACGATTTGTTTAAATGTTAAAATCCCTGATTACTGCGTGTTCCCAGCAGTAAGCATTGGACAATGTCCTCTGCTTATCGCACACAGGGAGAGAGCTCAGAAGAGCTAAAAATGTTAACAAAATTGCCATTTAGAAGCATTCAAAAATCATGAGTCAACCCCACCCAAAATGAGGAGACCTTTTTAGGACTCGTTTGGATTTGGTGCACTGCACAGCTGTGACGTCCTTCTGTTCTGGGTTGTTACCGAGATCAGGGCTTTCTCCTCCCCGTGCTGTAATGGAACAAACACACAGCCGCTGGTGAGATGCGTTCTCGAGGAAAAGCTGTGATTTCTCACGTCATTAAACAACTCTCGGAGCTGGACTTCAAGGAGCACATCACACCGAGCCTTGTGATAGCACAGCCAGAAAATGCACAGCACCGCCGTGGATCAGCGGTGCCTGATGGGGAGGAGAGACCCCTTGCGCCTGGACCTTCAAGCCCATCTCCTTGTAGGTCTGTAGCTCTTACGACAGAGATCTCAGTAAATTTGGGAATCACTCATCCTTGCCCACATGCTCCAAGAGGGCTGGCCAAACAGTGTGCCATGAAGGGACTACCCCATTCGAATCCCTGGCACGACCACTACCAAAACTGGTGGTCCCACAAGCAAGAAGCTAACATCCCCCCAGACCAAAGCAAAAGCACCGATGTCTCAAGCCAGCAGGACGAACAGGGCACAGCGTGCACAAGTCCGGTGCCCGTCTGAAAGCTCAGCAGAACAAGAGCAGCTGTCATCGTCCCCGCCGTGATTAATAGTTATCCAGACCTTAAGCTGCGGCTTCACGGCCTTGTAAAACCGACAGAGAGCACCCGGCATTCCTGAGCTATAAAAGGACCAGGAATTCATTGACTCGAGGTATGAAGCCCCACGGGGTATTTTCTTTCATACCAACCACTTCAGCTTCAGATGAATAAAATATCAGCCTGCATATTTTCCAGAGTAACCCTGCATGGCCCTGCCACGGCGCGATGCTTGGTCCTTTGCCAGCGTTGCTTTGAAGCAGGGCAGCGAGTCCCCGCTGCTGGGGGGCAGAGGAAAAGCCTGTGCAGGTCTGAAAGCCTGTGCCTGCTTTCAGTCCATTTCCAGGCAGGCAGGGAGCATCCTCTGGTTCAGCTAAAAAGACGGGTAAAAAGCAGGAGCTGAGACTGGGGACCTGACACCACTGCCTGCTAAAGCAAACGATAGAGAGGTTGAGCTGAAATACGAATAAAATCGCAAACATTTTGCAGTTCTGAGCACTGGTCCCAGCATGGGCCCCCACAGGTAGAGGGCTGTGGGCGTCCAGGAGCAGAAACCCCTCCGCGTGGAGCGCGGCCAGCAGCACGCCAACCCTCACCCTGCTGCGACCCTATTTATTTTGCACTGGCTGCTGTGGTGGCAGCGGGCCGGCGTGGCCGGGCTCCAGCCCACCCGAGTCCCCATCTAGGGCTGAAATATCCATTACCTGGAAGCTCGGCAGAAGCGGCGAGGGCAGCTGGTGACCCTGCGGGAATGCAAAACTTCCTGTGGGACAGCTGGGCTCGGGCCGGGGCCGGGGGCACGGTGGCAGCCGGGCTCTCCATGGGGTCTCTAATTGGGATTTTAATCAACCAACACAGGCAAAATCCCTCTGGGATGAAGCGGTGGAATAGAGGAGGGAGGGTGAGGAAATTGAGGTATGCTCCCTTGGCCTGTTAATTCTGAGCATTTTTCAAGAAAATAAAAATAAAAATCCCCTTCTGATAATCTTATTGCAATACTGTGTGCAAAAATACTTTGAGGGATAATAAGGATTGAGGGACGGACCCCGCGTGAATTCATGCCGTGCCCAGAAACGAGTAGGCGAAGCGGACGAGCGAGGTGAAGCCTGCCTGCCCAAACCCAGCCACGGTCTGCGTTTCCAGCTACAGGCACGGGGGCTGCAGTGGGGCTGTCCCCGTGTGTGCGGGGCTGCTCTGCAGCACACGGCCCCGTCCGTGCCCCGTCGCTCTGCAGCACACGTCCTCATCCCCACCCCGCTCCCCTGTGCTGCTGCTGCTGCATCCTCGCAGCACTCCTCCTGTCCTGCCCCCGTACCCCATCCCTCTCACCCTGCTGCTTCCCACATTTTTTTTTTTCTGACTAAACCCTGCCAGAAGAGGCAGGGGAAGCCCACACTGTCAGGTATCTCCGCACCACTCACCTGTGCTACCGTTTCCCCTGGTTAACGTTAAGATTGCACACCTGGGAGGCTGGGGCTGCCCTCATTTAGTGCTTGTGCAGCGCCTTGCACGGTGGCAGCCCCAGAGCACTCGCTCCGCCTGTAAATAATTATATTGTATTTTATTATTTGTTCACCAGCTCACTGCCCCCCTCCTTTTAAAACCAAAGTGTCGTACACATCCCCTGAGCCGAAATCCAGCAGAGAGGTAAGAGCCCTGTCTCTTAGGTGTTAAGTAATGCCCCTCTGCGCCACCACGGGGCTTTTTTCAGCTGGGCGAGCCTCTATTTTCGGCCACCCTGAGCTCCTTATCATGTTACCCAGATGACTATCTCGGCGATGGCTCTTCTCCTGCACGGGGCCCCACAGCCTCGCCCGACCCCATTGGCCTCCCTCATCCCCATCCTCAATAAATAGTAACTTCAGAGAAACAATAAAAATAAGATGGAAGAAGAAGGAAGAAAGGAAAAGGAGAATAAAAGAAGAAGAAAAAAAGAAAAAAGAAGAAGAGGGAGGAGAAAGAGAAGAGGAAAGGAAAAGGGGAAGAGAAAGGGAATTGGGAAGGGAAAGGGGAAAAGGAAGGAGGAGGGGAAGGGGAAGAGGAGGGGAAGAGGAAGAAGGAGAAGGGCAAGGGGAAGGGAAAGAAAAAGAATAAGAAATTCAGTCCATCACAGGTGGCAAAAGAACGGTTTGAAGGTGAAGAATTTTTGGCTGGTGCTGCCGTTTGGGCCTTCCCAGGTGAAACATCTAGTCCTGAGTGCTGAACTTGGATGCATGCAGAGGACAGGATGATGTGTTCACGGGAATTGCCCAATATTTTAAAACTTTTTATTTTATTACATAGTTTCTGGGCATTGAAGTCCACTTTGCCCCATCACCCACTCGACGGGTTAGAACTGAAAATGCTCCAGAAGACCAGAATAATTTCGGTTTCAGACAGGAATGTCATACACCTTAAAGCAAACATTTTTTTTAGCAGTTGGCAGTACTGACCCGCAGCACGTCGGCTTTCCCTTTGGACACTTCACCGGTGGCAAGATTTTTTCCCATGTGAAAAATGCACTCGAAGGCCTACGCGGGGGAGATGTTTGGGACGTGCAGGCTCCAGCCCTGCTCGCTGGCTGCGACCCAAGGGGCATGGGTAGGGGAGCGCCATCCCATGCGACAGCAGCAATGGCTATCTCAAAGGGCCAAAAATCAGGTATTTTTTGTCACCCTTCCTTTTCACAGCATTTATTGAAAGCCTGTTGTCAGAGGATAAGGAGGAGTATAGCTGGTCAGACAAAGCTGGCCCCGGGAGGAACTTCTGCTGGTAAAACATTCCCCTTGGAGCCCCGCTCCCCATGATGAAAGCTCAATGCAGTTTGCCGTGCTTCACCTTAAATTTAAGATTTGTAGCAAGTGGTAGAGAAACCCTTCCCCTGGAAGAAACACGTTTAGAAACACTCCGATCTGCTCCGGCCTGGCAAAGCCAGACGAGGTGCTGGACAGCCTGGCCTGCCCCGGTCGGTCCGTCATTGCCTCACCACGGCTGCGTTTGTACCTGGGTGCCAAGAAGAATGAATTTAGCCCTCCAAGAGCCTTGAGCTTCAAAATCCCCCACTGCCATTGCTGCAGATGGGGGGATTTAGGAAACTTCAATGATTGGGAGCAATGGAGAGGCAAAGGAGGAGGCCAGCAGGCAAGGGGGGGTGGAGTAAAAACAGGTTGGCCTTGGCCTTGGCCTTGGGGTTGGAGATGGGGCCCAGATACCAAGCAAGTGCACACAGGTGCTTCAAAGTGACACCTTAATTAGGGGCCTCAGGCAAATGGTGATTGAAGGAGCTTAGGTTTGATTGAGAATCCTGCTGGAGGAAAGGGAAAGCTGACAGTGTAATTCTCAAAGGGGTTGGTCGTATCGAGCAAACCAGGTGCTTCTAATGGCAGCTTCCAGGGTGAGTTTGCAGAAGATCGGGCAAAAAGTAGGGGTCAGGCTGGGGAAGCGTGTGGGAAATGATGGAAGGGGCACAAACTCGGCAGCGGGGATGGAGAAGTAAGTGGGCCTTGTCGTGGCTGTGAGGAAACGCGGTCTCACCAGAGCACGAGTCTGGGTGAGAGGAACCAGGGCTGCAATGCTCTGCCTCGGAAGTGTCTAGGAGGTGTCTGCAGTGATGGGAAGGAAATGGGAGCATCAAAAGCCTGCAAAAGGGTGGGGTGGCAGTTTCCTCTAGATCATTAGGGTCAGATGTGGGTAAGGACCGGGATTTCTGCACTGTTGTCATACAGCTGATGCCACCAAGTGTGGGAGTGGTGTCCCTACTGAAGACCTTAACCTCCTATCCTGTTGCTGGTGGCCACGAGACGCAGCCACTCCTGGACACAACGGTCTGGTTTCTTCACTGAAGTGCCCTCAATCCAGCAAAAGGGAAGACGTTCTTGTTTGGTTTTGGTAAGACGTAAGGACATTATAGAGGAATTTGTCATAGAAAATATCTTGGATCAAGTGCCCTGAAGGCATCTCAATGCCTTAAATCATAAGGAATTTGTCTCGACACTAACTTTTTCAGAGGGGGAATTCAGAGAAATTAAGGGAATTAGTCATAGAAATCAAATGAGCTTACAACAATCTGGATCATATATCCCAGGCAAGAGAGGAGAACTCTCAGGGGAAAGGCCAAAGCCTTAATTGGATGAAGAATTACCACAACGAGAAAATCAGGAATAACCACAAGACTGCAGTGAATGGAAAAGGGGATTAACCAGCAAAGAGAGTTTTATGTTAAAGGTCAGGAAGCGTAACATGAGAATCACCAAAGTCGAGCTGTGTTAGATCTTACAAAGGAAATTAAAACAACTAGTAAAATGTTCGTGAGTCATAAATGAGAAAAGAACAAAGAAATGTGGCTTCTGCTTGCCCAGGATGTGGTGGAGCTTAAAGATACTAAAACTACATCCCGCAAACGAGGTGGCTGTTCTGTGTCAGGCCTTGGGAAGAACGAGGGTGCTGAATCTCAGGACAAAATGAAGATGGATGAGGGACATCAGGATATGGAAATGACCACATCTAAATGGAAAGAAAATCTCAAAGAGCTGAGTGCGTGCAAATTGGAGGAGCTGGACCAGCTCCATCCCAGAGCCAGGGAAGAGAGGGCCATCAAACTGCAAGTCCAACAGCAAGTAATTGAAATTAATCTGTTGCCTTTCAGAACTGGTACTGGAAAATAGTAATTTTAGAAAGGCAAGAAAGACGCCTCGGGCAACTACAGCTCTGCTTGTCTACAGTAAGTCTGCCAAATGAAATTCTTGCCTGAGAGCTCTGTGAGCTTTCCTGAGTAATTGATTTTTCTAGACAAAGGAGAGGCATTCAGTCAAACCTCTCTGGACTTCAGCAGATTTTTTTTATGGCATCCCACGTGAATTTGTTAGCTAAAATGGGGAAGACCGTATCTTCTAGTGGGAGGAAACTATGAGACAGGTAGCAAATGGACTAAGGGATCAGTGTTCTGTTTCAGAAAACTTTTTCCCAGGCTGCAGGGAGATGCCTACTGGAGATCCTCAAAGATGAGTCTTGGGTTACACTGCGTATTTCTGGCAGTGCCATTGGCACAACGAATTACCTGCTAGTGGAATTTGTGGTATCGTAAAGTAGAATAATAGAAATAGGATGAAATTTAATGGGATAAAAAGCCTGAATTCATGGATAATGAAAACGTTTACTAGAAGACAGGCGCATATATATATACACACACACACCACTTTCAAATGCTGGAGAGAGATGATGCTGATGAGCCATCAGCATGCTGGAGAACCCAAGTAACCTCACAGGAGCATCAAGCACCTGTTTGCCTCCTGCCACAGAAGAGGGGAAAGCACTGGGCACATCCACATTCAAGGGAAAACAAACCTTATCTGGGACAGTGAAGCTGAGCCAAGCCATGCAGACCATGCCCACGGAGAGGAGAAGAGTGGTGGCTTGGTGTTTCTAGCCTGCAGGACAGGGGCTGAGCAGGGATGGACTTGTCTCCTACCAAAAAATGCCTGGGGGAGGCCAGACATCAACCAGGACATGAGGAGCCAGGAGGCTTGCTTAGAGAAAACACCACAAGAGCACATTTTTCCTCCTGTGTTTCCATTTGTAGATACCCCAGCTCCCATCCAGGACCCTCCAGAAAAAGTGCTGAATGACGGAGCTCAAATCCACGTTGGGGAGCTGACACAGTGGGGAGCACCAGCTGGATGGAAACCACCAAAGGGCCATTTGAAGTGTGGGTTTTTTTTTTTTTTTTTTTTTTTTTTGCTACCTACCCTGAAGCAAGAATGTGTTAAATAACCCCACCTGGGGGACAGGGGTGCCCACTTCCATCCTCCAGACGGAAACCACCGGGGTGCTCTCACCCCATGACAAGTGCTTGGTGGGTCTGGGGGTGGTGGAGTGGGATAAGCAAATGGGTTAAACTGGGAATCCAGCGCCTGGCGCCCAGGCTGCCTGTGCAGAAAGCACTTGTCTCTGCGTCCCCATTTCCCTGGCCATAGTGGACCGATGGACGCCCCAACCCAACAGCAATTTGTGAACAGGGACTGAAAGGGCCAAGAGCTGCAAATATGGCCAGTGACTGTGAGCTGTGGGGCTGCCTGCACGGTCTTAAATAACTCCAGTGGGGTCACCCAGAAACCCCTGAGCCACCTGTGCATGGCTCAGCCCCTCTGAGGGCACCCTCTGCCTAAAAATCCCTGACTTGTGCTTTGTGCAGCAGCTCTCGTGAGCCGCTGAGCATGAACCTCACAGAGCTGCTCCGTCGCGGGAGGCCAGCAGCACGTGCTCCAGCCCGAGCCCTGGGGACACGCCGCCCTGCCCGGCTGCCCTGGCCACGCTGACGTACATTATACTTCTTTTTTCCAGGAAAAAAAGGATTCCCTATTGATGCCGCAGGCCTCTTCCCACAAGATCCCTGCCAAGACAAGCAGTTGTTTAAGCAATAGGAGGGAAACCAGCCCCGCTGTGATCGCCGTGCTGGGCCTTTGCCCCAGACTGCTGCGCCCGGTGCCCTCTGCTTGCAGCGGTGCCATCTGGGTGACGCTGCTCCCGAAGCACGCGCCGCTGCATCCCACCCAAACAGGCCCCACCGTAAATAACGGTGGTGGTAGTAAGAGCAGTAATTAATAATATCGGCCCTTCTCACGCAGCCACCAGCAAACCCAGCCCCGTGTCACAGCTCTTATTTTCAAGCAGGAGGTGTTGCTACAGGCAACGTGGCAAAGCAGTTTGCTGTCTGGCAGAGCAGAGCTGGAAAGGGAGTTGCAAATTCCTCCTGACATGAAGCATGGCTGCAGCAGAAATCCACCCAAGGATCATTTCTCGCTTCCCCAGGGCAGAGGGACCGACCTCTGCGGCATCCCCTTGTCCCCAGCCCCTGCTGGGAGCAGGGAGAAGGATGCTCAGAGCCAGACCTTTAGATCCGTGCTGTCCCCTGGGGGCCCAAAGTCGGTCCTGGCTCCTGCCAGCCCCCCTCGGAGCAGCCAGCAATGTCCTGGAGCAGCCAGCGAGGCTGGAAGCAAGCCCACGACTCCGTGGGTTTAATCATTCTCCATGGGGGGTTGGCGGCGTTGATGTGAGGATCGGCCCTTGGGCTTGTCTCCTGCTGTGGATAAATCACGAGCCACTTCTTCAATCCACAGAGCCATCGAAATCATCCATGGGGAGCAGTCGGGGGACCGGGAGAGGTGCTGGGCTTGGGGTCCTCTCCGCCACATGGGCCCTCGGTGTCCCCAGCCAGCCTCAGGACGTGGCTCCCCCAGCACCCACCCTGGCGGGGTAGGGCACAGCCCTCGCTGTGTGGTGAAGGAAATCACAAGAAGTCCTCTCTTCGTCCAGCACAGCCACCAGGAACGATGCCTCGGTGCTATGGCTCTGCTCCAGCTTTACCACCCCAGCTGGAAGCACTGGAAGCTTTGCAGTGTGTACGCCAACGGAGAGCAAAACCACCCAGGAAATGCTAAAACGTTAAAAAACTCTAGGAAGAAACCTCCTGAATAAAGCTTTTACCACCTCAGAAGCGCAAGAGGGATTCCTTGCACGTTGGTTGATGTGATGCTCCTAGTGACTGGCACTAAATATTTTTCTATGCTATGAATGCGCAGAGCTGTTCTGGAAACGCGCTGCCAAAATAAGGGCTGAGGACGCTTCTGATGCCACCAAAGGCTGGGTCCTTGGGGTCAGACCCACACGTGGAGCATCTCCAGAGCTGGGTGGACCAGACCGTGCCTTTCTGTGGCCAGAAAGCATCCCTGGCGTGCTGCCCGGCTGCCCCTTCACCCCAAATACAGCTCGCTGTGCCCGAAAGCCAACAAAGCAAAGCCAATCTTCCCCCTGGTTCAGCTGCCCTCAGGCCAGGCACAGCTTTTGCTCTTTTGTTCTGGTTTGTTGAAGAAAAAGGGCTCTGTTCCTGGGAAAGCTCCCCGCTTACTAGAAATGACCTTCATGCAAAACATGACCGTTGCATAAACATGTTATTCTAAATATTATTAAACTCAAAATATCTGTATTGCCACGACCCAACAGCTTGCCTAAGTGCCAGCGGTTTCAAGAGAACTGAAAGCTCTCTTCTTTCTTTGTTGTTGAAAATGGATTTTTCCCATACGAACCCTTCCGAAGCAGCGAGTTGAGATGTTTTGCTCGACTCAGTGCTACGTTTTCCTTGAAATTCCCAAACCACCAAACCCTTGAGAAGGGGTTTGCAGCAGGGGGCTGCAGCAGAAGCGCTGAGCAGGGCACCAAAGGATGGCCGCGGGGAGCTGAAGGCCTGCAGGGAGCACGCCTGGATCGCTTTCGAGCCGTTTGCTCGATGTTAAGGAAAACACACGCCCAAGATAATGTTTAAACAAAGCACAGAAAAATCTGATGCTGCTCCTCGCTGCTAATGAGGGCTGTGCCCTGCAAGATAAACACTGCTGGTCGGAGAGGAGGCAAAAACGCGGCGTGTAAATTAAGCAGGGGCAAGAAAACACGCAGTTTATATTGAATGAGCTTGTTTTCATTTCTTTCTCTTGCGATCCCTGCCCTTGCCTTGACCCTTTTCGCCATGTCCTACAGCCTGTAGGATGTAGGAGCTGGCAGAACACAGGGATCAGTGCAGAAGGCACCCTGACCTGCCCGCGGGGTTGCTCTCTCCGCCGTTGATCTGTGCTGTACCAGGACTGCTGGACTCGGCTCTGGGAGCTGGGTGCTTCCCAGCAATACGAAGGGACCGTGGGGCTGCTTTTGTGAGTGCTGGGCTCTGTCTGCCAGCCCCACAGCCGGGGAGGAGTCGCCCTCCGTGGAGCAGCCTCAGCTGATGGGGAGGCGTCAGCTTGGGCGCCGTGACCCGGAGGAGCAGCCAGGCACGGCACAAGGAGGGACATTACGTGGGGGAATTCGGGCAGCACAGCTCGAAACCTGCTGAAGTGGCATAAAGAAGTGGTCAGGAGAAAATGAGCCAGAAGGCTTCAGGGCAACGCCTTGAAGAGTCTGGGGAGCACAGCTGCAGGACGGGGGGCTCGGCGGGTACCAGGACCCCGTCTTGGTCAGCTCCTGATGCTGAAATGACAGCCTGGAGGTCTCAGGGGAGAGCAGCACAGCTCCTCCTCTCATTTCATGCCCTTCTTTTTGGGTGTTTTCTCCAGATTTGCAGCCCTCACAGAGCTGCTTAGCACTGCTAAAAGACCTTCAGCAAAGCAGAGGATATCACAAGCGTATATTTGGGGGGGGTCTCTCCTCCTCCTCTGCCCTGGAGGCTCTCATGCAGCACCTAAACCACAAGGACTGCCCCTTTTGCTTCCTACTGACACCACCGAGCCCCCCAGCAGATCCCAGAGACTCTGCAAGGACCAGGCCCCCCTGGCTGCTGATGGCAGAAGGCAAGTGCTGCTCCAAGCCGTGCTGGAGACGCTGCTGCGTCCGTCTACGGACACCTATATGGACAGCAAGGCTGCCACGGTGCCCAATGCCAAAATTCAGGTTGTCTTGCACAAGGCATCACCTGCAGATACCCAGCTTTTCTCACTTCCCAGCTCAGAAGAAAAAGGAAGAGAAGTAGCTTTATGTGAGGCGTCTGGATATAGACGTAAAGTTAGCACTTATTTTCTGTCTTACTGAATGCTAGATGGAAAAACAAACAAACAAACAAACAAACCCCACGTATCTCCAGTGCCTTGCCCGTCTTTAAAATTTAGGCATTAAAAAGAAAGGAAAGAAGCTAAAGCCAGGAGCAGAAACCAAGGCCCGGACTCACGTCTCTGCTGGCAGAGACTGGCTCAGCAGAAGCGTCGGGACATCCCTGAAGACAGCTCGGGGAGGAGATCTCAGTTTGCTGACAAACCTCTCTCCTCGGGAGGAGCAGCTGCTGGGTGAGAGCTGTGCCCATGCCTCACCACGGCACCACGCCGTCCCGTGGGAGCCCAGCTGCCACCTCCGATTTCCAGCCCTGCTTCTGACACTCGTTATTCCCTCTCACCGCGGCTGGCGGGGGCGGATCCTGCCCCGCACTCAGCAGGAGCAGAGGGGGCTGGCTCTTGGGATGTTTGGGATATTCCGAGAAAGCCTCGGTTTTAGAGTTATTTCCATTGAGGAAACGCGTTTCACTAAAAAAAGAATTCCGAGTATTTAGGAGCGTCCCGGTCTCGCTCCGCCATTCACAGCAGCGGGAGCCAAGAACAGCGCCTCCACCGCACCACCACAGGATACATTTCTCAGAGCTCTGCTCGCTGAGCATCGCGGGGCAGAAATCAGGTCTTCAAAAGCTCCCGTTCTCCTTCTCGGACACCTCTTAACCGACCGCAGTCTCAGAAGCGGCTCAGCGTTTTCCCGCAGATCACAGAACTGCAGGGGTGGGAAGGGACCTCCAGAGATCATCGGGTCCAACCCCCTGCCAAAGCAGGTTCCCTATAGCAGGCTGCCCAGGTAGGCGTCCAGACGGGCCTTGAATATCTCCAGAGAAGGAGACTCCCCAGCCTCCCTGGGCAGCCTGTCCCAGTGCTCCGTCACCCTCACCTCAGGTGTTGGGCGTGTTGGAAAACCTTTGCCAAGTCCCCGAGCTGGTTGTCGGAAGACCAATGGTTTGTGCCGAAGCTCACCTTTTGCAGCAGCCGAGTGCTGCTCAGCTGTCGACAGAGGACAGGGGGGTCCATTTCCTAGGGAGTCACCTCTCCTGAGCTCAGCTGGCCTGCAGGGACAGCTCCTGGTGGTCCCATGGGTGCCACCGCTCACACCGGCGCTGCCGTCCCCAACATCCCCTCGGTGCCTCCCGGTGTCCTGGCCTCATCTGGCCCATCCACAGGGTGGGAAGAGCTTCTCCTGCTGGGGACAGATCTTTCTGGGGCAGATCAGTGCTAAGGGAGCAAAAACATTGCCTTTGATAGTGTGCAATTTTAATGAAATCTTGGTGCTGAAGGCTGTAGATCCCCCTTGCTAGGGCCAGTCACCCTCAGGCTTTGCAGCTATGGCCAAGCTAACGGGACAGCTCCGCAGACAAACGTGTCTCAAAAAGGACAGGAACCCAAAGAGACCCAAGAGATTTCTTCATGCTTGTGCTGCCGCCCTGCCCAGCTCACCTCTCACTGTAACGCCTCAACAGCCTCAGCTGGGCGATGCCCTGTGGGGTTCAGCCTCTTCAGAGCCATTCAGGGATTCCCATTCCTCTGCGCCATAACTTTATGCGCTGGATCCTTTCAAATTACCCTGGCAGGGAGCGGGGCAGAGCTGTGAGCACGGAAGGGCTGTGTGGGGTGGGATGCAGTGCTCGCTTCTTGGGTAGGTCTGGAAGGATTTACACGGCTGAGCCACTTCTGCAAATCCCTTCCCCCAAGTGCAGCAGAGCCAGAAAGCGAAGCTGTCCTCGTGTCAGAGCAGGGCTGTCGTCGCGGCATCGCCCTCGCCTTCACGCGGTAGGACGCAGCACTTCGCTACGACATCCAGCACCCCGGGTGGCACAGGATTCGGCTCATTTTCTGACAGATTGGCAGAGGCCCTTGACGAGGGGAAGCTCCCTGACCCCACAAATAACGCAGTCCTGCAGCGTGAGTCAATCCAGGGGAACGAAAACCAGCCCCTCACCCTGGGCTGGTGGCTGAAAATGGGCTCCTGATTGCCATCTCCTGCTGTAACGCCTACGTACGACACCACCTAGCTCTTAGCCGTTATTGGAACAAAAGGCAGAAAGAGGCATTACGTAAAGGAGGACTGTAATCTGCTTTTTTTGTTGTTGTTCTTTGGCCCTGCAGTTCTCTAAAAATATTCCTTCTCTCGCTGTCTGCACTGAAAGAGAAAACACACATTTTTAAAAAGCCTGTGATTGAAAAGTAAAGGAATTAGAGGAGCTGTGCATAAAACAGCTCTGGTTTTCAACACCTATGAATAATTTCTAAAGCACTCAGGGAATGTGATTCGTTGTCACCACCGTCAGTTTACATGTGCCTTCATCTGAAATTAATCCAGCCCTAGCAGTTTCAAACCAAAAAGACGTTCCGGCGCAGCGCCCCCCTCCAAAACACATCAGCGTTAACCAGCTTTGCTGTACGGCCCCAGTAAGCCTTGCAGTTAGAGACGTGGCGCAGCCGTACGCTGCTAGCGGGAGCAGGTTTTGCTGGGGAACGCTGGCTTGATGGCACCCTTGAAGAGGTGCAAGGGACCGTTTGCTTCGTTGGGAGCTGAAAAAGACACCCAGCAGGAACCCAGACTCCGTCCCGGGGCACACGAACGCCAGACATCGCATCGGTGCGTGCGCAGCGGTGGGAGGACCGACAGGGATTTCGGCCAGAGCAGGGCTTTCCTTCGGAGGGCAAGCTGACCCCGCAGTGGGAACATCCAGGAGGTCAGCGCCAGGGTTTGACCAGCCGCCCAAGGAGCGGTTCGGCACACGATGCCTCAGCAGGCCGCGGAACCCACGTGCTGTGCCAGACCCAGCCACGCACGAGCCACGGAGTCCAGCCAGGCCATGCCGGGGGACAGAGAGCAACCCCACGGGAAAGCAGGCTGGCCGGCAAATCCACCTCTGGCGCTGACTCACACCTCGTTACGCTCCCCGTACAGAGCACACAAACCTTTGTCACTGGGTGAGGACTCAAAGCCCTGTCCCGTGGAAGTAGCTCGGTGTGAAAATAAAGAAGGAGCCCAACTTCCTAACGAGAGGGCTTCAAGAGAAGAGTTAGGACGGGGGGCAGAGCTGCGGGGAGGGCAGCAGGCAGCTCCCGAAGGGAGGAGAGCTCACTGCTCAGCTCCCAGGAAAGCGCCCAGCTTTTCCATTTGGGGGGATGGTTTTAAACTGAAAGAGGGGCGATTTAGATTGGATATTAGGAGGAAATTCTTCCCTCAGAGGGTGGTGAGGCCCTGGCACAGGCTGCCCAGAGAAGCTGTGGATGCCCCATCCCTGGAGGTGCTCAAGGCCAGGCTGGATGGGGCTTTGGGCAACCTGGTCTGGTGGGAGGTGTCCCTGCCCATGGCAGGGGGGTGGAATTAGATGTTCTTCAAGGTCCCTTCCAACTCAAACTGTTCTGTGATTCTGTGATTTTTGTGGGGCAGCCTGTCTCCATCCTGCCCCTCACCCAAATTTCTGAGCACTTAAGCTCTTCAGAACAGAGCCTACTTCACAGACTCTATTTGCGTAAAACCTGTAACAGATGCCTGACAACAACCATAAAGTTATATTACAGCACAATTTAGAATTTTTTTTTTCCAACTCAAACTACTGATTGCTCCTGATTTCAGTGGAGGGCAATCAGACTTACCTGCCTTCTGTTCCATTTCTCCACCTTCTGCACAGTGCCAGCAGAAGGTTTTGGTGTGAAATCGATATTTGGATTAGAAAATTTAATTCATTCAGTTTTAGATAAATCTTCCTTCTGGTTAGAGGTGCACTAGACATACTTCAATTACCAGCAGTTTCTTCTCTTTTTGTTTGTTTTTAAACCACCAGGGCACGGTTCCCACTTGCAAGATCAAGTTTTGGTAAGACCGGTCACCATAAGCTTCTGCTCCCGGTCAGAAATTACAAAGGGAAAAAGCCCCTACAGCACACCCGTACTTTTCTCATGCCCTTTAAGCACATCCCAGCTCTTCAAACCGAAGCAATTTAAAAACCAGGCAGTCACTAGTTCATTTTCAGTCTCATTTCCCTGCCGGTCACAGAATCAATCATCTTTCTTCAGCTACGTCCTGCGATGTGCCCAAGTCTGAAATTCTTGAAAGCCAACCCTGTATGGTCTCAGTCAACGGGGAAAGCAGCATAACAGTAAAATGTATGTGATTGAAAAACATGAGGATTTTTTTTTTTTTAAGTGGCTTGGGCACCTATGGAAACAGTATTTTTCTTTCTGCTTACTCCCAGTTCAAAAAAAAGAGCTCCAAGGAGCCTTTCTCGTAGAAGCATGACATTTCCAGCTGTGCCTGTTTATGCTCTGCTTAAATCCTACCTTGGGGGATGTTAAGAACAGCAATGAGGCTGTATTTGCTTTTATGGATGAAAAGAGAACTGTTTAAAAACAGCGCTTTGCCTAGAGAAGTAGCAGCTAAACTTACACCAAAGGACAGGCTTTATTTCTTTGGGAAAAGCCTCCTTCACCCCAATAAGCAAGACAAAATTTGGCAGGAAGTTTTGTTCCTGACCAACAAACAGCTAAATTTCATTTGAAAAGTTCGCCGCAGACGCATGGAGGACTTCCACAGGCAAGAACATCTCTGCAGGTATTTCCTTACCACCCCTTGAAGCTGCACTGCAGAGAACTCGGTACTGAGAAAGAAATAAATAAAACCCTAAAGCCCCTCTAACACACGACTCTGCCCTTCCTGCTAGAATTAAGGCTTTGGGCCCCAAGGAACCCTGCCTGCAGATAAACAGCTCCGGCCTGAAGCTCTTTCCAGGCACCGGCCCCTTGGGGCTTGAGTCCTACAGACCTGCCCTTGAAGTGAAGTGCCCCAAGGCAACGTGCCCCATCCATCTGGAGCTCTGAGCCCGTCCTCAGATCCAGCCTCCAGCACGCGGGACTTGCGAGGCATTTGTAGCTGAAAGAAAAAAGCACAGGGAGGAATTTCAGCAGCTCGACAGGAACTGATACTGCCCCAGCGACTGAAAGGAGACACCGGGCTGCCCACCGGGCACTCAGGGGGAAGGGGAGCAAGTACCCCACCACCTCTGCCCCCCCGTTTCATTTCAAACAAATCAAGTAAGCGCAGGAACGGGCACACACTAAAAATGGCTTTTTTTTTTTTTTAAAGCTTACTTCCAGGCTTCCATCCGTAGGATGCTTGCAACATACCTACCATTCGGTGAAATCCCGAAGAACGCCCATCATGATTTTGCCGGCGCAGGCTGAAGCCTTTCATACTCAGTCACTGACTTGAGGAATAAAAATAGATGCTAAACATTTCTGAATTGTGTTTACACGCAGCACAGTTATTCCCAGGCACAGAACTACCGTTAAACTTTACTCCGCGTACTACCAACCCCTTTAGAATTATAAAACGCATTTCAAGTCCAAGTTTGAAAGATAATGTTTTTCTTAAAACAAAACAAAAAACCCACCACCCACTTAAAAGTTTTCAAGCCCTGGTAGAAAAAGGCCCTGGATTTCACTTCCAATGCTACGCTGAAGATAACCATAAGCAAGGAGGAAACTGTTTCCAACGCAAGTGGCTTTGTTTTGAGCCACCAGCTACAGCGAGTTCAGGTGTTGCTTGCAAAAACACGGGACTGAACAACCCCGTTTCCTTAGCACAGTAAAAATACCGCATTCCTTGAAGGACGGAACAGTAACTGTCTCCCGTTCCACCTCCTGCAACGGCTGGCTTGCCAGCTCCACTGCCTTTGCTGGAAGTTGTCACATCAAACAGAAGTTCCTGGAAAAATCCATGCTAGGAGCAGAGGTGTAGAACGGCATGGTCTGGTTTAATTTTTATTTTTTTTAAAAAGAACTGGTCTAAATGCAGTTTTACAAAGCCAAACGACCTGTTTGACTTTTCTCTGATGAACACTAGAAGCACGATAGAAAATTAAACACCAATACAGCATCACTACTGAGAGCACAGCGCTCTCCCCAGCCAAAATGCAGAGTGCTTCACAACTTTCCAGTACCGAGGAGGAAAACTCGGTAGTCAACCATGCAAAGCCCACAAAGGGATAAGGCTCGAGCCTCCTTAATTACCTAATTGTGTTTGCGTACTGCAGAGTCCCCAGCCAGTGGGTCAGGTTTCGCTGCAGGAGGCCATGATACAGAGCTTCGGGGAGGAGGTTAGAGATAAGATCTGCAGGTTCGTGGTGTCACTGAGCAATACCAACAGAAAACCTCACGGAGCTACAGCCCTGGGCTTCATGGGCTTTGGGGCTCCTTCTCCAGGGCCGTGGAGGGAGAGAGCTGCTGCAGACAGGACCGAGCCCGCCTACGGGTTCTGCAAAAGAAATGACTGCCTGCACAGCCGGTGGGCTCACCCAGCACGGGCCATCTGACTTCGTGGAAGTAAAACTTCTCCAAGAAGAGCTGGGCTATTTCAAAAACAAAAATGACGTCCTATGTGCATATGATTTCTGCGAAGGCGTTGGGCTGGTGTTTCAGCTATGCCCCCCCCTCCACTAAAGCTGTATGTTTACTCGCTCCCTTTGGCACAGGGATTGCATCTTGTAACGCTGCTAGACCGATGTATTTTTTGGTGTTGCCACGACAACGGAGCAGTTAGGTCAGGCCGAGAGCAGCAGCACGGCCAGGCTTTGACAGGAGCAGCCGACACCCCCCAAACACGCTGCCTATGTAACGAGATTTCAGTAGCTTTAAATTAAGGAGCGAATTCTGAACCGCACCCATGTTCTAACTCTCGAGAGCTGTTACTATCACGAGGCAGGTAGCATGAGTAGCACAAACACATACTCCTCCAGGAGCTGTAGGAGCCACATGACCCTAAGCATGCCGAAAATCTCTCTTCCAAGTAAACATGGGTATTAGCTGTTGGCATTAGTACGCTATGCATTGCTTAATGAGAGGGCGGAAAACACAGCTACAACTACCGAAACCTTCTACAGGACACTAGAGTCATGGCCAACAAAAAAATCTCAAACGGTGCTCTACGTTCACCCCCTTCTGAAAATGAAATCAGATATGGCTTCAAATTAAGAGCTTGAAAATAATATTGCTGTAAGAGTGTCACCGAGAATGAGCTAGACTGAGTGTAACATTGGGAAGGAAAAGGGCACCGATTTTACATAAACACCTCTGAGCTCTGCCATCGTAACCTCCCAGGCAGAGGGCTGCCCACCGCCTTCTGCACAGGTTCGGTTCACATCCACCACGTCGCCTGGCCAGGATTTCCAATGCAACTGAGATGATGGAAGAGGAGAAAAAAAAACATAAATCTCTTCACAATTGAGATTTTTCAGTCATTCATATTTTATGTCATCCTCTTAAATATTAAAATGAAGATTTTAAAATTAAACTGAAGCGTACAACGATATCTCGGTGAGATCGTGCATTTAATAAAAACCACTCCAAGTTTCTGACAATGCCATCACCACACACACACAGGCTGAGCCTTGTCACCACGTGGCTGCGCCTGAAGGACTGAGCACTGGGATGATTTATTACAGAGGAACCCCCCCGAGGTTCCCAAGAGTACTCCCCCAGGTTGTATCGCCCCAGAACATCCCAGAAAGCAGGGCTGGTAAGAACCTGGAGCTAGCAACCGAGTTACAGTTCTGCAGGCAAACAGAAGAAACTAAAACTGAAGATTAACTAAGTTTATAACTAGATATTAAGAGGAAGCAAGTCCACTTTGCTACAGAAAGATTTGGTCTTCTCAGCACACGCTGCCTATCGCATTCAACTACTCCCTGTCCTTGACAACACTGACATACAACTTGTGCAAGTTACAAACCACCGCCGTCACAAACACAGGCTGTTTTGGAAAGCAATCCAAACAATCGAAGCATTTACTGCAAACCAGCTTCTCTCTCCTACTATTTACAAGGCGGCCAGCAAAAGGAAATGCACACGAACAGAAAAACATTCATGAAACACAAACTGGTTTAATTAAAACTGAAAAGGAAAGCATACTGAAGGAATAAAAACTCCCGATACATAGCAATTATTAATTATGAAGCTGTTGACAATCTTGAAAAAGCATTTGGGAATTCATGACCAAATGTTCAGCCTTGAATTCAGAGAGAGACGGGGCGGGGAGGGGGAACAACCATGACTTGCCAAGTCCTTCAGCACCAAAGCACATAAAACTGTACTACTTGATGTATTTTTCCATGAACTTTTTGTGAAATTCTGATCGCAGAGTATCATTGACGAATCTTTTGTCCTTTTTTGTTTCATCTATCCCCTTAGCACAATTCTTGAAGACAACATCATCATCCCATCTGAAAGTAAAGAAATGTTGAACTTTAGTGAGGTTATATGAAAATTCAGTGCAATTTATAAAAATATTTAAACGCCATTTGGCCCTCCCATTTAGAAGAGCAACGAGTCATTAGGAGTGGATTTTAGTCTTTAAAAAGAAAAGATCTGTTCTTCTAATCCAAGCCATCTTCTCTATGCTTTTGAGCTAGAAGCAACAAAAATATCTGTGGATTAAAGGTTAATTTCTCTTTGCAGAAAATATTGGATATTTGAGCAGAGCAGAAAACAAACTTTAACGGCCCAGAATTCTGATAAACGCAATAGTAATTGGAATATCTGCAAACAAGAACCCTATTCAGAAAAAAGACTGTTAATTGCAGTTACCCTATAAATATAAAGCTACATTTTAAAGAGAAGTACTACATCAAATTTCTCGAGGAACTTTGGTCCTGCTACTTTTCCTATCAATATGAACAAAGTCACAGACACAATTCTCAATCTGTTTTTTGTTTTTGTACCACAAAGTAGCAGGATGGTTTGTTCAGAGAAACGAGCAAGACAATCACTACGTGCCTCTTCGTATTCCGATTTCATATCACGCTGTTTCAAGATTTGAGGAGGGAAATTATGACATTTACAGACTCTCACAGCAACGTGAGGGAGCTAAGGGGTGGACATCACAGCACAGGCTGCACCCTACCTCCTCTTCACTTTGAAGTTTGCTTGAGGCTGTGCCGGGCCGGTGAGGTTCAGCAGCGGGTTGCCACTTAGGATGTTCTCCATTCGAATGCGTTCTTCTTCAGCCTTTTGCTCTTGCTCCTGAGAACCAGAAAAGGATAGATTATTTTTCTGGGCCACTTTTATGATTTAGTTGGTAGAGAAAGATAAAACGTTATTTAGCTGCAAACACCCACAATCATAGCTCAGACTTTTCAGAGCGTTTGACGCTTGTGTACGACTGGAATACGGACAGAAGCAGAGATACACTAAAGAGCTTAACGTTTCTAATAAACCCTCCATCTAGCAATGCTCATTTCTGCTCTACTTACTTCTGATGTCCCATCAAATATTCAGTTAGACTCTACCTTTACTATTTACATATTTATTATATGAAAAATTGTATACAGATTAAAAGATTTGCCTTGTCCTCATGAGAAAAGGGAATACCTTACACTGTATTCACTAGGTGGAAGAAACCTTCCAGCTTCTTGAAACCTCTCTATCATCTTGAGCAATCTGCTTGGATTTTACAGCTACAGCTTCCCTAGGGACTGATTAAAAAGAATATTTACTTCTCCTTGTGCTGCTAGAAGCATGCAACTCAAGCCTAAGCAAAGCACTGCGCTAGAGCAACACGAAGTCGATTCTGCTGCCCACGCTTACAAGCTGTATTAATATATGTAGTGACTTAAATGCTCAGACTTCAGAATGATAACACTCATTTTACATCACTATGCTTTGCCACACCCTTTTGAATGTATTACAAGGGTTGTTCTTTGATGGAAGTACCAGAAGGAAAACAAAATTTTCTCATTTGGATGACTAACTACGTTTCCCCCTCCCTGCATGCTGAAGTATGGTCTGACAACAGCCTAGTTAAAAAAAAAAACACGTCCAAGTCTCATTAGTGCCACAGGAAACTCAAAGCATTGCTTTTATAAATTATACAAATGAAAGACAGAGATCACGAGTAAGGTTTATGTTCAAAAGTGCAGCAAATTCACGGCTGAGGGCTGCTATGGGACCCCAGAAGAGGAAATGTTTTTCTTGATGATAGCATTTACAAGGTTTAAGTGCTAAACTTGAAAACTGATACTAGCCAGAGTTCTCTAGCTTCAAACACTTAATCAAAACTAAGTGACATATTACTAAAACTATCTACAGCTTGCAGTGTTTTTCAATTCCACTGGCCGCGTATGTAGAAAATTCCTCTAAGACAACCCAAGCCTCCTGAGAACAATCCCAACTTACCATATATACAAATACCAGACTAGGCAGGGGCACTGGTAAAGGTTTTACCTTTCAAAGTCCGCCCGAGTTTTACTTATGAAAAAGCAGCTACCATTAGGCTGCTTCTCACAAACACTTTGTGACTAGCTGCAATTAATTGCCAGTGGAGTGGAAGAGCTCCCCAAAAGAGCATGTTGCTTAAAAGCACGGCACTGCTTCACGACAACCCCATCACACCCTTACCCAAACACGTGGGTAGGCAAAACTTGCTCTTTCTGCGCTGTCAACGGAGCTTTCACACAAACTGCAGCCGCGAACGTTATTAACATAAATAAACTAAACTTCTGCGTTCCACACACGGGTCTAAATCCAGCATTTGCATTCCAACACCACTTGTTACCAACCCAGTAAATAAACACAGAAATCAAAGATATTTTATATAGAGCAGCAACTTCCCCGTTTTAGAATTACAAACTCAAATTACATATTTGTTTCCTTTGTGGATTACACAGGAGAAATGCCTGCAACCTCTTTGTCACGGTATGCTGGCCTTTGACTTGCCATTTTCTTTCCTCGTAACATGGAGGAGCCCACATGAGCACCATCAGATGTGTTGCTCTCCAGGTCAGGTGCGCCCACCAGCGCTCCAGCAGCCCTCAGGCTGCCCAGCACATCCACGTCACCCAGCCCCTGGTGCCTATGGAGGACTTATTTGAAACCAAGCAAAAACTTTGACATTGATAGGAGTGAAAATAAATAAATAAACATATTATATATATATAATGCATATATATAATATATATATATACATATATATATAAAATAATTCATATATATATATGCATCATTATTGATTTTCAGGTTACTCCCAAGAGATTGCGTTTAATCCCATTTGGCAAATCTACAACAGGATGCAAACACGCCAAGCGCTCTGTGTTGTCCAAAAATAGGTAGGTTCTGCCTCATTAAACCTGAATCTCTGTTGCTCCATTAAAAGTCAGACTCCAAATAAAAAAAAAAAAAAAAGAGATCTGTAACTTGGTACAGATCTTAAAAGTAAATGAGAATGTTACAAACGTAAAAATCATACTGGATGGTACTCAAGAGAAACTAGCACTAATAACAGCATTCTAAGAAATTACTCCTCTGTTGACAAAAGTTTCTGCAAAGAGAACTTCCTTCAAGTCCTATAAATGCAACCATCAGAGCCGTTTTCCATTTCAGAGCTGAACTCCAGGGAACTCTTCTCAAGGTGGCATGCAGAGCACAGCACATCAGATTTCTAAGACGTCAACCTCGGCAGTTATCCAGCTGCTGAACCTGAATGCACAAGTGCACGTTTAATTTTTCTATAATAAGATTTTAAAACAGCACGTAGGCATCATCCTAACCGTTACGTTTTGTATAACCCATGTAATACCCTTCAGTCTCAGCCTGACATGTTTTGCTTTCTGATAATGAAAAACTATCATCAGCCTGACGTGTTAAGATTTGGTGACAGAAAAATAAAATCAAATTGAAGAGTGACATAACATTTTTAAGAAGCATTATACTACAAGGAGTAGTGCAAGAGCAGGACTTAGCTCCAGATTAAGCCACCTACACTTAGACATCTGCCTGTAGGCATCTGAGCTCACATCTCAGAGGAGATCTGGAGAATACAGCGTGGTGCCAAGAGAGCTGTGCTGCTCACCCTTACTCACGCACCCGGGGAACTAACCACGCTCCGGGCTCCGCCTGCTGCACCGGCTTTGTCTCCACTGCACCAGAATGGAAGCTCGGGTGAGTAAGCTGTACGTGCACCCCAATTTGGCATTTCAAGGGCAACTGAATCCTGTCTAAAACAGCAAATTCCTGCTAAAAATCTACATTGATTCAAGTCACATACAATTCCAGAGGACTGAGGGCAGCAAAAAAAAATCAGTCTATTAATAAAAGAAACAGAAAGGATGATAATAGGAATTTCAAATTATGACATTTTACTTTTGCACCTCATAAATTATTAGAAACAACTAAGAACACAATGCTAACAGAAGCTGTCAGATCTTTCAGAGAGACAGCAGGCAGAAAACATCCAGGAATCTTATTTCAAAGATTCATTTTCCCTATCTGCTGCAAGTGATGCCGCAGAGCCCCTGGGCACTTTGTTGGCTGCTTCGCCGCTCTGTTGGCGGACAGAACTCTGCTTTCCTTTAGACCTGCAGAGACAGCACAACCACAGGTAGGAACAAACTGCGTAAGCTTATCTTTGTCATTAAAGATCGACAGATTAGAGCCTGAAAGCAAACGGGGAACAGATCTGTTGGTAAGACATCGCCAGACTCAGTCACTTCACAACGACGACGCGGCGGCTTATTTCTGGAATTCCATCATTCTGAGCCGCTCTAGGCTGGATGACATGTCAACGTGTTTGCTACAACAGATTTAGGATGTAGGCTCATTCTGAAGATTAGTCTCGAGGATTTTTGTATCGTTTAGCTTTACTAAAGCCTCCCCAGGAAGGTATGCAGAAATTAAGAAATAGGTTAGTTATTCAATTTTGTATCTTAGAGACAAGGCACTGAGGAAACACAAGGTGTAACTCACGGTGGTGTAAAGTTGACATTTACACTCAAGCTAATTTATACACTCCGGCCAGAGCTGTAAAATCCCTCATCTCCAGCCAAAAAAAGGTTTTCGTTACATTTCAGAATTTTCCACATCAATCTTCCACTGCCCACTCCTCCAGTGGAAGCTGGGACGCTCCAGGCGACGGAGCATGGGTTGTATCAAACCAAACAGACCAGACACAACCTTCCTAGCTGTCTGAGCTTCACACCTCTGGGGCACGAGAAAGCACAGCTGTTTGCAAAATAAGCGGCTCAGCTTCCTCCAAAGCCTGCGTTGTTCTCCTGCATGGTGGAACAAAGGCATATCAAGTTAAAACACTATGGGTGCAACAAAGCTACAATGGGAGAAAAGCCTAAGGGAGAGAATAGCATATCTCTGTTCACTCCACCCTTTTAAAAATAACGTTTCTTTGTCTGCCTTTCCGTTCTGCGAGATGAGGCATACAATTCTTTTCCTAAACTGTTTTAGCAAAAAAAAAAACAAACCACCCCACCACGCTGCAGGTTATTCCATCACTACATGCAGCAGTGTTGTACCAACTGTTTGCAGGGATGACTCAGAAGTCAGCCACGTTGGTAGGAAGCAGCTCCTTCCTTTGCTGCCACCGTGGAAGTGGCAGAGGCAACAGAAGGGGAATATTATGGTGTGGGGAGTAAGACTGGACTGGAAGAGGGAGCCCCGTGCCCCAAGGAAGGAAGGAGATGGAGATGATGCTGTGCAAGGTGGGTGTCACAGCAAGTCTCCACTGCATGACTGAACTCGTCACGGGGGGAAAAAGCAGAGGTGGACAAAGCTATATTAACCTTAACTGAACAATTATTCCTTATCTTGCTGCAAGAATAACAGTCCCTTGGCATACTTGTTTCTGACCGCAAAGGAAAGAAAAACAGTATTGTTACCATGGTTATTTTTCTTTTAGTATAGTTCCTACCCTTAGCACAGAGCAAGATTACTTTTACAGAAAGTGCTGAAATTCCTGAAATGACTCCGTTATATTAAAATAAGTTACCCTGCTCAGTTCGTACAGAAGTGCAGTTGCAGAAAGTCTGAAATATCCCTGTTTCACTGAAGACTAAAAACCACAAAACCTTATTTAAGTGCTAATTTTTGAATGGCAAACAATGACAGCAGGATCCTTAGCAGCATGGAACATAACTTAATAATACAGAGATCAACCCCGGTAGTATAATCCCACACAAATCACTAACTCTATGCAATACAGTGATTCAAATAATTGTTTGAAACTCCAAAAAATAAACATAGAGAGTAACTGCAGTGCCTATACGCAGATTTGTTGTCATTCTCCCCACAAGTGATGGGACGTTGCCATTAGTTCTCGACAAGGGTAAGCACTGCTAGCATGCCTCACAAGCATTTAATGAAGAAATATACTCCATCATCTGCTTGTGCTTCTTCATTGAAATCATTTCTTAATCACTCATTTGGCACTCTAGTCTTAGTTATGCTCTTAAAATTTAAGTGAAAGGGTTAAAATCAAGATTCATTTAATGTATTAATTGAGAGAAGTTGAGGCTACAACACAGGATAGAGC
The DNA here is from genome assembly GCF_964034855.1 of Anser brachyrhynchus. Classification (NCBI taxonomy): domain Eukaryota; kingdom Metazoa; phylum Chordata; class Aves; order Anseriformes; family Anatidae; genus Anser; species Anser brachyrhynchus. The sequence continues at coordinate 200,423,646 of NC_137694.1, read as the reverse complement.
TAAGATCTACTTTGGCCATTAGTAGAGAATTACATGCGGTTACAGAGAAGCACTTGGTGAAAAGAAACTGTAATATAACAAACCAGAAACTTCACGTCTGTTCTCAGATAAGTATAAAATGACTGGATGTTAAAATAGCTTTGCTGGAACTGTGCATGTACGTTCAGCAGCTCGCTGGTTTGAGGTTTGTTTTTAATTATTTCGATTTACCTTTTAAGGAAGTCTTGAAAATTGGAAATTAGGAGTGCCGTAACGCTGAATTTGGAATACTGAAACATGTTCCCATGAAACCTATCCATGGATGGTTAGCACAGGCAGCGGATCTTGTGTTTGTACAGTTTTAGACAGATCCAGAATTATTCCACAGACAAGGCTCCCAAAACCAAAGATTTGCTGGTCAGTTCAGTCTCTACTAGAAACAAGCTAGGTTTAAATTGGTTAAAGAGGTTAAAACTGCAGAGGGCAGGAGAAAATCAGGATGTTTTTTTAAGACATTTAGAGTAATTTTTTTGTTTCTAAAAATTCAAGGGAATTTAAGCATTTTGAGATATTAAAAGGCTTTGACAACAATCTTTTATTTGGTTGAAAAACTATTTCCTTCACAGATTCAAGGAAATATCAGCATGAAGGAAGTTAGGACCTCTTAACACTAACATTTACCTAAATTAAAGGTTTTTGGTGGAAATTGCCATTACCACATGAGGGAAGTTAACACAGAACATGACGAATGAAAAAATAGCACATTCCTATCTTCCATTTCTTACTGCCTGACCAGAAACGCACTTTAAAAGGAGCAGTCCTCCTTTCACGGCAACTTAAATACTGAGCACCAAAGTGATGGGTGAAAACAGGTAACAAAAATACAGCATTTACTGTATTTAAAGTCTCAGAAATAATTAGGCTAACAGTTTTGGATAGAATAACTAAAGTATCAGAGAACAATTTACATACAGCACAAATTTGGGTTACAGTACTACATTTTAGTTATGTCATCTTTCCCAAGAACTGGCACAGGCACATTAATTTGCCTGTGTAACAATAAAGGGATGTGAGAACAACACGCAGAAGAGTGAAGAGGCATTCACTGCTGCTTCCCTTTTGCCTTGCCACCAGTTTACCCAACCTGTCCACCGGGGACAACGCTGCTCCAGCAGATAAACCAACTATTTAGGTGGCTTAGGATTAACAGCAACTACAATTAAGAGTTTACACGAGACATTATCCTGAAGTCAACCGTATTACTACTATAAAGTTACTTACAAAATGAGGTTTAAATCACAGTTTGCAACACATGATAATATGAAGTCCACATATATCATACGAAAGGGGATTTATATAAAATGGCTACGAAACGCTTTGTCAATATTGCCTTGTTTTAAGGACATGGGAAACGGCATTATCTAAACAGATTGCACCCCTGAAGACAACATAGGTAATCTTTTCTAAGTAAACCCTTACTACCAAAAATTCTTTCCAACACTGCACTCTGCTTTGGTTTTTACTTTTTCATGAACATACTCTTCGTTCCCTACACTCAAAAAAACTACCCCCAAGAAAATAAAGTTCCAATTACTTCAGAGCACTCACTATTTAATAGAGATGTCACTTTTTAAGAGGCCATTTTAAAGGTTAATTTTAATTAACCACCACACAGTGGAAAGACGAACGGAGTAGGTAGTGAGTGCGCAATAATATACACTACTGCAAATATCTAATAATTGTTTCAGGGCTGAAACAAAGGGATTCTTTTCAGATAAATGTACATGCATTAAGTATTCACATAGCATGGATGTTGTAAGCCCTACGTTTCATGGGTGGGGAGCACCCATGAAGACACAGAATAATGCCAGTTAAAAGACAGTAAGATGAAACAAGTGCTATAAGAAATAATTCAGAGCTCTTAGCACCCTCTAGTGACAGAATAGGAACTTTGTAGGCTGCTAACAATCCTGCTTTCCACAAATGAACAGATAAGCATGTGCGTGGTTGTGTGCGCTGTAATTTACTACCATTATTTTCCCAAGGCAAGTTCTCTAAACTGAAGCGTGACAAAAGTTACTCTGCTTGTTCTAGATGTATAATTACAACACAGAAGCAAACTGAAAACGTACACAGATACAAGTTTTCACTTCAAACCCTCTGCACCGTTAGTTGAAGGAGCAGCCTTTCCTTTATGTTGCTACCCTTAAATTGAATTTTAGTACACTTCAAACAAAAACATGAGGAAGGACTGTTGCCAGTGTTTTCAGGTCATTTTTGCCATGTTATTACTGCAGGACACAATTTCATTGCTGTGTGATGCGTGACAAATGCCTATGCCAAGAGATGAGAGATGCTTCAGCTACAGTTTAACTTAAAAGACCATTTGCGGGCCAGATGGAGAACCAATTACCAACAGTCTTTTAAGGAAAGTTTCTACATTGAAGCAACATAGTACAGCTTTTAACCTCCCAAACTACTTCAAGATTGAAGACTTCACTGGTTTTTACAGGCCTTGTTGACTCTAAATACAGGTTAACTTCCATACTGTTAGCTAGAAGAGTAGTCAAGCACTACACCGGTGCCTGCAGCAGCTGACGTTATTCTCTCTTAGCTGTTCCTAGTGTCTGCTAGAGGCTATGCCCTGTTTACTAACTCTCGTGGGGAGCAGCTGACTCTCGTGGAGAGCATTCGTGAAAAAACATTCCAGCTATAAGGGTGCGTGTTAAGCTACAGAAAAGCTACGAGTAGTTCAGAGGTATCAAAACATTATGTTGTCAGAGCAGCAAAGATCCTGATCAGCATTTAATGCATTTACTTAGCACATGCTAAAAACTATCTCAGATTACTTTATATAAAGATGATAGATTCCACATTAGTGTCAAAAAAACTAACAACACCATATAAAACTACTCAGACCAAAGTATGTAACTTTTTTTTTCAAAAGCACTAAAACCATTTAAGCCCTACCCAAAAAAAGAAAGAGCTTACTCAAAGAGGGAATGCTGCATATATCCACCAAATTTTGTGCACCTCCATAGGTAAAGCGTTTCAGCAGTGCCAGTGAAATATTTGGACTGCAAACTCTAGTGCAACACTGTGTTAGAGCCAATGCACTGCATCCTGACCACTCATCATTTTGCTAACACTGACAATTCCCAGAAACAGTCCCTACAGTCCTCCCATCAGTCAAAGATTTCAGTAATGAACTCCAGCCCAACCATCTCTTACACCAAGGAGGTGGGGGAGTCAACGGCGTAGGAACTGCAGGCCATAGGCAAGTTGATTTACCACATCCTGAAAAGATTATCAGCCATGTTATTAATTTTTGTGGAGGCATTTTTCAAATAAATTCATCCATGTACAATCACATCAAAATAGTTCTGGTTTATAGTTACAGCTGGTGCTTCTTGCCAAGGCAACATAGGACTAGTGTTGTAAAAAGATCAAAAACTTTAACAGAAGCTGAAGCCAGAATCAAAAGCAAAGAGCGCACTGATATTTTTAATTCATGAACAAAAATGGCACATTTCTTTTTTCCACAAAAGCTAGTTAACAAATGAAATTCCACTGGATGATAACAGGTAGGTCGCCAATGCCATTATACGGTTTGGTACGACAGCTGCCTTCAGAGAAGGACTTGCTTGTTAAAAGCAAGATTGTCTTCAGTCAAATGCCTCTACAAAGCACTGGGAAAGTAAATAAAACATTTTGGTAAAACATTCACCCGTAAATGTGTCTGCTGAAGAAAAAAAAAAAATCTTGACAACAATTATTAGAGAGAAGAACAAAACCATCAGACTCCACTAGAGAAGTTTGTTTTGAAGTGCTGTGAGCTTGGCTCTTACTTCATGTACCAGTTCTCCCTTATCCTAATACCTGAGGCAGAAGTTTTGATAAGCATGTTTGCACAAAGCAGATGCTCTTCAACAGGTGAGATTTTACCTTTCGAGCCTGTTCCTCAGCTCGCTCCTTCTTAATTTTTTCCAGTTCAGCCAGAAGAGCTGCAGTGTCATCATCATCACTGTCTTCCAAGTCCTCATCTTCATCATCCTCCTAGCAGCAACAAAAGGAAGCGAGTAGTAGTTCATTTATTTCGTTTAATAAATACATTTTGAAAATAAATGCATCTTTTAATTCTGAAGATTACCGCAGAGATGTACATCTGATTTGAGAAAAAAAATATTATGAGAAGTCCCCCAGACTGTACTGGCTTGCCCAGCTAGGGCTGTAGCTTCTTGCTGGCTAACTTCTGATGTGGGTGCTTGGTAAGAGCAGTAATTATAATATAAATAGTTTATTTGTTCCTCGACAGTAATGTCAAGACTAAAATATATCTTTGCGCTTTTTGAATTTCTGCAATTCATTTTTTTTAAATAATATTTTAATAATTCAAATGCTACTTAGCTGACAGATTCCAGAGAATGACTGGCCTCGATCGCTCTCTAATCATTGTAACATAAATCATTACGACAGCATGCCTGAATATCCCAGCCAGTATTGTTGGGACCAAATATAGCAGGATAAAAACCAAGCAAACAAACTAACACCCCCCAGCATACTGTCAATCCTTAGACAACCCTGAGACATCGCTGTAAGTAAAGGAGCCAAGAGCAAGAACTCATTGCTCACGCAGACAGTCAGTGTACCTCAACAGTTCTGCTTTTGGGGAATTCTAACTAACCCAGTATTGCCTGAGTCTAAAAACCGCCAATATTTTAGGTGGTATTTTCAGTTCTCTAGTTTTTTGTGTGCTAGGAGTCACAGCACACTCGCTCCCTCTAAGAGCACCACTGCAGCGTGGAACAGAACCCTCTGAAGCACTCTGGACTTCTGCCAGAGCAGAGTAACTGAATAAGGAAACTATGCTGGAAGCAGTTGTTAGTTACCTGTCTTAAATCTTTAACATCGCTAAAAGTACATGTTCTATTAATAGCAAATCCCCAAGGCAGGACAATGAAAGGAAAGAAGGCAGAAAAAGACACATACATCAGTAAGAGGGTCATCCGCGTCAAGATTTGCTGCAGGAATCTGGTCTAGTCGAGGCTTCTTGGACACAGAAGATGATGTCGTGTGCTCTAAGGGACAGGATTAAAAAAAGTGATTTCACTTAACAGCATCTGATGTCAGGAAACAAAATTTTCATTAACAAGTTGTCTTGCATTAGAATAAGATACGAGCTCGTGCTTAATTTTTCCTCACCTCTCAATCTTAATGCCTGTGCTAATTCCCTTGTATCCTCAAACAAACTAACGTCCCCAAACTTACTATTTAGCCTCTAAGTGGTTTTTGAATTTACTACTTCAAGATCAAAGAAGAACAGAAGGAAAAGCTGTGAAGAAATATCTTTATTCGATATATCCAATTGCAGTGCTTCCACTGTGGACCACCCCAAAGCATTACTATTATCTAGTCTGGTCCAAAAGATACCTGTTTTTATCTGTGGATTTGAAATCCCTGTAATACTTCCCTACACTTCACAACTAAACCTCAAGTATCTAAATTCTGTCAAGCTTAATATTAAAAACGAGTATTTCTCAAAAAAAAAAAAGAAACCCACCACCACCCACGCCTTTGATTTTCACTGCACACGAACAGAACCAGGTACAACAGTGCATTACTTCACTAGAAGATGAGTCATTCCCCTTCTCCTTCCTGTCTCATTTGTCCAAGTACAAAAAAAGGCCTTTATTAACTGCACATACTTGTTGCCAAACCATTACAATCATACTGTACCAGCTGGCCTGCACGATGGCCTGTGCTTTTCTACTGGCTGGCCTAGATTTTCGCTAGCACGAAGCCAGCGTGAAAGGCAGCGGACATTCCCTTGCAGGTCAACAGCTCTAAACTATCAGACCAATACCCTAAATTCTGCCCTCATGACATGCTGTCTGCAACCAGAAACTTGTAACACGGAATTCTGTGCAAATGCGGTGTCACACGAAAGTGTTATTTCTTGATAAAGGGCTGGTTTTACCTCTCGTTGGTCTGTCTCTATTCTTTTCTCTTGCGGCAACCCGTTCTCGCTCCTCCAGCTCCCTCCTGAAATCACGGTTACGCACCTCTTCAGGAGCATCCTGAGTGGTCTGTCTGAAATAACAAGGCGGGAGAGAAGCTGAAGTTTGAAGGAGGCCAGTAAACCCAGGGATGAACAAGTTAAGTGCAGAGAATAAGAGCTGGGTACACTGTAGAGATGTATTTCTTCATTCTCTCTTCACCGGTCCCCTTCCCTGCACACATTGCACACACAGACATACAATGACATATACACAGGTTCCTTCCAGTGGCTCTTGAATTAAAAAAAACTACATAAATTCCTGCAAAAACAGGCTGACTGCACCCATCTCCCGTACATATTTGTAAATCTGTTCTCCTGCAGTCCAGGCTGACATCTAACAGGTCAACTTTCCTCACAGTTTTATCATCTCAAGTTGCTGCTGCAAAAAAATCTCTAAGGCTTTTAAGTAAGACCAAAACTCGAGTATATGTTTCTCAAATCTTTTCCCCCCAGGAGAAACAGGATAAAGCCCCATGCCTGGAGAGAAAGAAAAAAGAAAAAAAAAGCTGGGAGAAGCAGCAAAACACTAGCATTAGCGAAACACGTTGCAAATACACCTTTTTCTCTCTATTATATAACACACGCTGGCCAAAAGCAACAGCCTATTTATACTTGAGTCACACTGCATTCCACCCAGAGTGTGCTGGATTTTTGTGGAAACCTTGAAGAGAACTAATGAAGAAAAAGCAAGCAGCAATTCTTTTCACCTTTCTGTGAACCCAGTTCTGGAAATAAGAGTGCCTGAAGAAACCCAGACTCTAGCCATTATAAATACACTGTGTGCAAAGGCTGTCTTGATGATGGAGTATTTCATTTGCTTTCGTAATTAAAAACCTGAAATCAGAATCCCTGACATGGCTGCGGAAATCCCCTGAGGCCCCGTGTCATTCAGGCAAGCCCGAGTGGGACTCAAACACTGCATCTTTCCTGCAGTGACGCAGGCCTGGCAATTTAACAAAGTCAACTTTGTATTAGGTTTTGGGGAGAAAGAACAGGAGACACTTAATGCCCCCTCCATCTCTCTTGCACACGCTTGGGGGACTTGTTAAAAACACACACTGCGTAGCCCTGTACGTATTTCTCCCCACACACTCCTTTCAAAACAACAGCCTCGTGTTCCAAACCCCTGTGCTGTTTAAAGAGGCAAACCACCAGCCATTTCTCCTGTAGTAACAGAATGCACTTGACAGTACTTTTTGTGCTGTTGACTTTGGTACTGTCCAAAAAAATCCCCTCCAACTCCCTTACCCACATGCATTCTTCAGAGGGGCAGGAGGGAAGAGGTGAAAGGGTAAGCATCTGCACAGCGAAAGTGCAAGTGGGAAACCTTAGCAGTAGTTTCCTGACAAGAATAACATCAGCTAGATGAAAACAATTTTAGGCTGACACAGTTCAGTTAAATTCTAGGTGCCTGTGCCACACTGACTCCAGATTTCAAATAATCTTTCAGCAGAGTATCGCCAATTTATTATGAATTTCAAACACAGGATAATATTTATGTAAAATCCTGTTATCTTTCAGACCGATTAAAGCAACTGCCTCTTCTAGGACCTGCACGAACCACTTGCAGTGTTTAGTATCAGCTCTTCCAACACCTGAGTGCTGTTCTATGATATCCCTGCCTCCTCTTAATGCTCCTCCCGAGTGGTTCTCAGCCAATGCATGACTCGACTTTCCTCCTTCTGAGACGTGCTCAATCTGATCCCACAGTGCTCTGCAAGTGACAGCACCTTGAATGGCTCAGTCGTCTCCTTCCACTCCCAAAGCTTTTCTTGTCACTCCACTGCCTGAAATACTTGGTCTCCAAAGCTCACCTTCTGGTGACTCACTTCCACAGCCAGCAGTACGCACCACTAAAATTAAACTTCTCAAACTTGCAGACCGTTTGGTCTCTTAAGTCTGCTTTGGAGACTTGCAGTTTCAGCCCACTCACTCAGCACTGCTGCACAGTATCTGGTCATAACAAAAACAACAAAAAGAAACATTCCTAGCCTGTTTTCCCATAAGCCAGACCAAACAGACAGTACTTACCTGTATTTGATTTTAGTATGAGACGGAAGGTCTCTGCTGGAGTACTGTTTGGATAGCTGGCTTAAGTCTCCTTCGCCTTTTCCTCTTCCTCCTCTCGCAGGTTCAAACGTGGGCCTTGCTGCTGTCGTCATTTTAGTGACTACAAAATCAAGGGCAAAAAGCAGCCATTAGAGCTTACAGAGAAAGGCAGTCACCAGAAGCTGCTACATTGTTCCCGGAACTGTAGCAACAAACCTCTAACCATCCCTTGGCACCCGACCCTTAAAATTTAAGGAGCTTTTTCCTTGACAGAATCTATTCAGATTTTCAAAAGAAAGTCTTTTCCAACACGACTGAAAGGTGGCATACAGATTTCAACGAGAATGCAAGGTCGTGTTTATACAGTAAATAAAATGCCAGGAGCCAGTCTCCTATCCTTAAGTCTCAGTGGTAAGCAAGTAACCAAACTCTTTCCCCTGGAAAAAGGACTGCCAAAAAATGTCTGCCTGGAATGATTTTTCCTTCGTTCCCTGAAGTGTGGCTCGGTATCATCGCCACCAATGCTGGCTGACACAGCTCACAGCATGCCCAGGATGGTGTCGGTAGTTAAACAGTGATGATGATCATGCAACCCGTACTCTCTAGCCCTTGCCCTGGCCCTGTCAGTTCTCCTGTGCAGGCACAGCACCAACATCAGTAATGTGGCAGAGCCCTGTGGGATTGCCCCGCGCAGAGCTCCAGCTGGACAGCAGAACTTTATGAAGCGCTAGGGGTAATGTTATCTCTGCAAGCACAAGGCTGACAGCTTCAACCATACGTAAACCACGTTCAATTAACAAAATATCCTGCTTGGGCAAAGGCAGAAGCTTTCAGCAGCTCCGTTTTAGAACCTGCAGGAACTCACCTACCACCAGCACGCCCTTACAATGGAATAAAGGGTGCCAAGAGCTGCAGCTGTGAGACAGGAGCAAACAGGCTCTGAGCAGCCTTGGCCACACGGACATGCTGTCAGCACGTGTTGCATGCGGTGCTGCTGGACAGGAGCTGGGGACCAGGAGCCCAAACCACTCAGCCAAGGCCTCAAGACACCACGGCCAATACACAACCACCGCCTGGCTGATCGACCAGTGCCACCTGAAACCTGTTACACGAAGCAGCACTCACTTCTGCTTCGCTGGGGCATGCACGCCCACTCACTACTGACTAAAGGACACCCACTCACCACTAACTTCACAGGCACAAACGCAAATCAATAAGGGAGCCAGCAGCTAGCCAGGCTCACTAACAACTGCTGACACCTTCCCAAACACCGTGTGAGCCAGCTGGGGCTCAGCACGGCCTCTACAAGACCTAAAATTTGCGAAAGCCGCTTGTTCTTAGGTCCTTTCTGTGCTAACTCTGTGTAAGGGGGATCTGTGCGCTCAGGTGAAGGACCAGGCCCAACCCCGAGCCCCAGCACCCCCCAGCAACCACCCCTGCTCCTTGCCGAGCCCAGCCCGCATTTACCTTGGCCTTAAAAGCCCCCCCACCCCCCCCGAACCCCCGGGGGCCGCCCGCTCTCGTCAGGTTTTGGGACCGCAGCACTGGAGAAGCCACCTCAGGGCCCACGGCAAGGCAGGGCCGCCGCGCTGCCTTCCTCAGCTCCCTCCCAACCCAAGCGACAACGAGGGGGCTTACCCCGATGTTAGGATGCCCCAGAGCCCTCCCTACCCCTCAGAGCCCCTCAGGGCCCCTCTCACAGCGCGGCCTCCTCCCGCAGCGCAGCCCGGCCCTACGCCGCCGCCATCATCCCGCCCAGCGCCCGGCAGGCGGAGCGCCGCGGGGCCCTACCATAGAGACGGCCCCGCCCGCCGTCATGGCTGCCCCGGGCAGGGGCACGCCCCAAAATGGCGCCGCGGCGCGTCCAGCAGGGGCGCCCTCTGTCCTCGGGGCTGGTCCTTTGCAGGCTGTTTATACGCGAGTTCACAAATAAGAAGTACAGGAACAGCTACGGGAGTGATAAAACCTCCCGGTTCTTCCCTTTGTTTAGCCGTGTGCATCGGCAACGTTAGCCTCCCCCCCTTACAGCAGTGCCCCCCCTTACAAATCCCCTCAAACTGCTGTGTTTTCACTGCTGTCCCATAAAAGTACCCTCAAACTGGTGTGTTTTCGCTGCTGTCCCCCCAGAATACCCTCAAACTGCTGTGTTTTCACTGCCCTCCCCTAAAAATACACTGGTGTGTTTTCACTGCTGTCGTCCCCCCCCCCCCCCCCCCCAAAATACCCTCAAACTTGTGTGTTTTCACTGCTGTCCCACCAAAATAACCTCAAACTGGTGTGTTTTCACTGCTGTCCCCTAAAAATACCCTCAAAATGGTGTGTTTTCACTTCTGTCCCCTAAAAATACCTCCCAAAAAGCCAAAGTGTGAATGAGTATCATTCAGTTATTAAACACAGTTTCTCTCTTGTGCTTGCCCTTGCTTTTAAATTGCATCTGGTTGCTAAACCTTTGTGAATCACATGAGGATATGTGAAGTAAAAGGTTCTTTTATGTATCTTGAGACCTCATAAATATATATACATGTCTGAGGGGAGCGTGTCAAGAGGATGGAGCCGGTCTCTTTTTAGTTGCGCCCAGTCACAAGATGAGAAGCAAGGAGCACAAAATGAAGCACAGGAGGTTCTGGCTCAATATGAGGGGGCACTTCTTTACTGTGAGGGTAATAAAGGACTGGGACAGGCTGCCCAGAGAGGTGGTGGGGTGTCCTGCTCTGGAGATATCCCAAACCCGCCTGGATGCCATCCTGTGCGATGTGCTCTAGGTGATCCTGCTCGGCAGGGGGTTGGACTGGGGGATCTCCAGAGGTCCCTTCCAACCTCGGCCGTTCTATGATTCTGTGATTCTGTGATCTGCAAATTAACACGGAAACTTTCCTGAGCTACTCTTCACCCAGTATGTAATTTAGAAGAGGGCCCGCAAGAGGTCCCCAAAGACATTGCTATGCAGAGAGCTACAGCAACTGATGACACCCTGTAGGCAGCAAGCCATCAACGAAAGCACTTGGAAGAAGTGGGCCCTTGTACAAAGAAACCACGTCCTGTTCTTGGTTTGTGTGAGAAGAATTTATAAACCAGCTCCGAGTCACACTGAACCTCGAGGAAGTCTGTGTTGTTTCCATTTGGATTGGAAGACACGTCTAGGGACAGCAGGAAAACACTCCCAATTGAGTACCCTGCCTCTGGGAATTTTGCTTTGATGAGTCTCTTTGTCTAAAGAGGTGCAAGGCATGTTTATTTACATTGTCTTTTATTATTTTTGGCTTGATTATTTCTTCAGAATTTGTCACCTACAGTGTTGCTCCAGTCCACTTTCCCCTTTGCATTTCCAGTACTTAGAAAATGACAGACTGGCAGCTATCCTTTTGGCTGGCAGCAAAGAAAATTTTCTACTCCTTCTTGACAATGGTAGAAGTTTTACATAGGTTATTTTAGGCAACTTAGCAAACGTTTTAAACTTCAATCAGAACATGTAGGTAGTAACGATAATTGCTGTGTCACTTTGTATGTCAATACTCAAGCATCCACAACTGCATTTTCTTATCTGCAATCCTCAGTCCGCATGCCTGGTTTGCTATTGATTTCACTACAGGCAGCTTAGACTCAAGACCAAACCTCTCAGAGGGGTCTGGCTTCCCAGCTGGGCAGTCAGGAATGCAGTGATGTCAGTCAGCAGACTACAGATCACAGCAACCTGAAATCGGTGCGTCATCCTGTGATGGCGGGTGTTATTCGTAAATTTATTAATATCTATCTATGGACTTCAAATCAGAAGGAACTGCTGAGCTAATGTGACCACCTTGATGCAGCAGAATGTTGCATTCTCCTCTGTTACCTGTCCTGAGGGCAGAGGCTACTGTTTGGTTGTAACGATCTGTCAGAAGGTATCAAGTCCTGTTTTAAAGACTTCAGGCACTGAAGAGACTTCTCTTGCTGTTGGGTATTAGTAAATGGCAAGAATCATTTAATCATCTGGATAGGGGATTACTTGAAGATGAGAGCTAAAAAATTGTCTATGCTCTGGATAGATACAATGATTCTTTAAATAAAGGAATGGCTTTTCTTCCTTTTTTTTTTTTTTTTTTTTGGCCTTTGGCTAAATTGTTCCCCACAACCCTGAGGTGCTTCCTCCCAGCTTGTGTATATAGATGTGAAATACAAATAGCTGTGGGTGCGTTTTGTGGTCAAGGGTCTGGATTCCTTAGAAGACTTGGGCAGTGAAGAAGGACACCAGGAGAGATGAGGTGCTTGACTCCAGATTCCTGAAAACCCCTCCTCTGCAGCAACACTGAACCTTCACAGGTCCACAACTTTTGATTTTAAACATCTCTAAATAACTATTTTTTATTATTTCTTTATTTATAATTATTAAAGATCTCTCAGTAATCATTGGATAAAAGCTGCCTGCACACTCGAGCTGGGGAATATATCTTATTTTTGTTAGGTGATGGTGTGGGCAGGATGCTAAACTTCTAAGACCTGAACTATTTCCAAACAAGTTCAAGACTGGCCAAAACTCCGTATGCTTACAGAATCACAGAGTGGTTGAGGTTGGAAGGGACCCCTGGAGGTCATCTGGTCTAACTCCTGTTCAAGCAGGGCCACCTGGAGCTGGTCCTGGGCTTTCCCCTTTTTCTTGCACTGGTGAAGGTCCTCACAGGGCAGCCCCTCTGCTGCATTCCCCTGAGCTCCTGGGATGAAGCATGCATGTCTGCATGAGTTGTTGGGACACAGTGACGTGAACCCTGTCTTGGGTTGTCACGGCACAGAGAGAGGGATGGAGAGAAGGAAAGCAAACCTGGGGGGTTCTCCTCTCATACCTCCTCCCATCCCACAAGGACAGGAATAGAAGATTAATTGAGAAAGAGAGTACGTATGTAGAAGGGAGCACCAGTCAAGTTCAGTGGTATGGCTGCTTGTCTGCAGGTGGGAATTCCTCAATTCCAGGCCTTGTTTACAGCGTTATGCATCAAAGCACTGTCAGATAAGGTAAACAACCAGACAATGACAAAATCCCAGGTCTTCCCTCTTTCTGTGCCTGCTTCAATCACAGACCAGCTCAAGACCACAGCTTTCTTTCTTCCCGTGTCACATTGAACCTCGGACCTCTCTGCACACAGTAATTTACATTGTGGATTTGGTTATTCCTCTGTTGAGCATATTGGCTGTGGCAACTCTCAGGAAGAGATTCTGTATTGCATGGGTAACATGAAAAGCAGGAAAATTCACAACTTCCCTTAATAATTTCCTCAAGTGATTAATTATCCTCACAGTTTAAAATGGCACCTCATTTGTTTTTAATTTCAGTTTGCTTGGCTTTATTCCCAACCATGAGTGCCTGCTGTGTTTTTCTCTGGTAATATGGAAAGCCCATTTTCTCCCTAGGTATTTACACTTTGCAATCTAGTTTTGCAACTACCTTTGCATAAGGAAAGCTGACTGGCCTCTTCTAGTCCCTTCCTTCTTCCCACCAGTTAATTGCCAGCTCTTTTTTGCTCTGTGTCCAATTTATCAACATCAGAAGTATAAGAACTATTTCATCCTTGGCCCCAAAAAGGTGAACTAGGGAGATAAGATCATTTTCCTCCCCCAGCTTTCTACACAGTAGTTGTTTATATACCGAAGGATCTCACTGGCTTTTCTTCCCACATCACTACAGCGGGTGCCTGAGTGCAGATGCATGGCCTTAGTGATTCTTAAATCCTTCCCAGGGCTGCTGCTTTCATCGTTAAAAATTTGCATGCAGTCTTTGATTCGAGATGAATAAACTTGTTTGGTTGTGTTAAGTGCATCTAGCTTGAAAAGAAATCCCTGCTGGTGTCACTGGCGTGGTCTCTTAGTCACCATCCCAAATTTTTTATGGTACATGTATGGTACATGTTTTTAGGGTAATTTTATACTTACTTGCAGATCACTGGTACAAATGCAGAGTAGCGGAGACCACTACACCAGTTCCTCTGGGGTCCTGTTAGAACCCCCTGCTTTTGGAGATGTCTCAGGGTCTGACACACTTGGAAAGGGATCTAACTCCTACCGCACAGTGCCCATTTTGTAATAATGACACTACAGAGCAGACATTTCATAAGCTCTTATTATGTTACATTAACAGGGCAACTTTACCGACCAAGATCCTGCTCCTGATGAAGAATGACAGTTCCCCAGGATCCACAGCATTCTGGTCTCTGGAGCTTCCCCCACGTTCAAAGATGTATTAATGTTCACACCAGGAGACCAATATTCTCTAGTTATCTCGGTGCTCCAGGATGCATGTACTTTAGCAAGTATCTGTTCCTCTTAAATGCTCGTCTTTCTCTGAGCTCACTGAAGGGCTGCAGAATACATCACTTCCTAAAGGAGAACAGAAACATTTACAGAAACCTTGTGCCTGTTTGGAAACTTAATAATGTTTTTCTCATCAACTTCTTGGCCTATAACATTAGGAAGATCTCTTATATTCCTAATGGACATTAAAAACTCCCTCTTAGCCTTGCCAAGGCAGGGTTTTTTTTACCCCCATTTCCTGTGTTATTTTTCTGTTCTTTTAAGCTTCTCATTTATACTTTTTGCTATCTCTTTCCCCTTTCTTCCATTTGTAACATTACTTCTATTTTTAACTGTTGCTTTTCACTGACTTTTTCTGACTTTTTCACTGACTGGGAACTTAGGCAAGGCAATATTCTTCCCTGAATCCCTGGGTCTCGTGCTGTAGGCTCTGAGGCCATCCTCTGCCCACCCCGAAGCACGGCATCGGGGCTGTATGTATGATCTGTGCTTTTAAAGCAGTGTGGGACTGCAAACAGCGCACGAGCATGTTTCCTGAGCAGGGCAGAGATTCAGTGCCCGAATGGAAATTTCTGTGCTGGAATTTTTCCCTTGCCTCCCTTCCTGTAAGAGCTTGTCTTTTGCTGTCCAGAGCGTGGATTGCACGGCTCAGAAACTTGATTTCTGCTTAGTAGAGGCCACAGCACATTTCCTCCCTGGGGACGAGTGTGCTTTGAAGGATCGGGCCTCCCACTGGGCCAGCGATGTCGGAAGGGATCGTCAGGAGTGGCAGCTTAGCGCAGGAATGCTCAGCATCCAAACTGCAGCCTTAAAAGCAGTTGGTGAGGAGTTGCTGTTTCCTTGATTGGGAAAAGAACAGAGGTCTGGCAGGGCTGTGACTCAGTCGGTGAGTCAGCGCGGGGCTGCTTTCCGATGAGGACATCTCGCAGGGTTAGCTCTCCGTCACACCCTCTCCTGCTCCGGTGCCATAAAACCCTTGTGCTGCTGTGAAACCCTCATGCTACTGCTTCTCCACACGCTCACGGAGTCATCCTGTCCCTGAACCTCCTCCCTTCTGCCTCCCACCCCGCTGTCCCTGTGCCGGTTTGCTTCTGTGCTCAATTGCATACCCTGCACTGCTGACTCCCATTGCTCCTTCAGGTTCAGGGTGGCATAACCAGGTGTCAATGGCTTTGCACTGAGGAAGAGACCTTGTAACTTGTTCACTACACAGAGAAAATCCCAGGATCAGCAGGAATCTCCTGCAAGAAAAGACACAGGGTGAGGACTTGATCTAGACCATCTCCGAGGTGCTACCACCTTCATCTAGCACTGCAGGCTCTGAAATGGGCTGGAGCTGCGCTCAAAGTCTGACACAGTGGCTTTGAGTGTGCTGTTTTAGTTAGGCTTATGTGGCAAGGGTTTGGTAGTGGGTGGTTGGGAGGGTTGGGGAGGCCACAGGGGTGGGTGGCCTCTGTGAGCAGAGCCCAGCAGCTGCCCCAGGTCAGAGCAGAGCCAGCTCCAGACGGATCCAAAATGGACCCACCAAACCTGGCCAGAGCCGAGCCATGAACAACAGTGGTTGGGCCTCTGGGAGAGCAGATTGAAGGAATGGGAAATCTGCTGTGCTACAGCAGCTGGCAGAGAGGGGTGAGAGCTGAGAGAGAAGCAGCCCTGCAGCCCCCCAGGTGAGTGCAGCAGGAGGGCAGGAGGTGCTCCAGGCACGCAGCACAAGTTCCCCTGCGGCCCGTGGAGAGGCCCCTGGTGGAGCAGGCTGTCCCCCTGCAGCCCACGGGTCCCACACGGAGCAGATCTCCACGCTGCAGCCCGTGGAGGAGCCCCCGGTGGAGCAGGTGGATGTGGCCTGGAGGAGGCTGCGGCCCATGGAGAGCCCCCGCAGGAGCAGGCCCCGGGCCGGAGCTGCAGCCCGTGGAGAGGAGCCCACGCAGGAGCAGGGGGTCTGGGGGGAGCTGCCGCCCGTGGGGGACCCGTGCTGGAGCAGTTTGCTCCTGGGGGATGGACCCCGTGGTACGGAGCCGTGTGGGAGCAGTTCTTGAAGAGCTGCAGCCTGTGGGCAGCCCCCCAGGCTCAGTTCGGGAAGGACGGCATCCCGTGGGAGGGACCCCACGGGGAGCAGGGGCAGAGAGGGACCGTGAAGGAGCGGCGGAGACGAAGCGTCAGGGACTGACCGCAGCCCCCATTCGCCATTCCCCTGCGCTGCTTGGGGGGAGGAGGTGGAAGAGGGTGGATGGGGTGAAGGTGGTTTTAGGTTGCTTTTTGTTCTCACTGCTCTAGTCTGTTAGCAATAGGCAGCAAATTACATTCATCTCCATTATGATGAGTCTGTTTTGCCTGTGATGGTGACAGGTAAGTAATCTCCCTGTCCTTAACTGAACTCGTGAGCTTTTCTCATCATATTTTCCTTTCGTCATATGTTCCTTTGAGGAGAGGCCGTGAGTGAGCAGCGTGGTGGTGCTGAGCTGCCCATCGGCTGGAGCCACCACACATGCCTCCTGTTTGCTGCCTCTTCCACTCTCTGCCTCCCCGTGCGTACAGCTCCCTGCTGAGATCCCAGTGCACTTCCCACCCGAGACGTGATGTCAACCGAAAGGCACTCAGCAATGAAGGGAGGGAGGGAGGGAGGGTGCTGGGAGCACGGGTGACACTGAGGAGCACACAGCTCGTGCCTCTTTGGCCTCGGTCTTGGACGCATGCTCATTCCTGTGGAAGCTGCCTTGTTTCTACAAAATCGAATGTTTTCTTTGAGCTTGGACAAAGCAATTAATTTTAGCCATGTGATATTTACATACAGATGACCAGCCAGGCCATACCTCTGTCTATGGCTGCATCCAGCATTAGGCAAAAATATCCCGCTGTTTGATTCATTAACCAAACAGCTCCGCTAATAGCTAAGCTAATTTTATCCTTTTCTCGGCGCTGGCTGACAATGACAGTCACGGCCTGTCGGGGAGGAGCATCAGTACCGCAGTTCCCAGACTCAAAAACTGGCATTTTATTGCCCAGCCAGAAGGCAGGGGCTGCCACCCACGCACCACTGTGGTCTATCTTCGGACTTCCTCTCTTTCTGTCCTTTCTGTGTAGATATAGTACGAAGGAAGCCAGTGAAATGCCCCACAAGCCACATTATCAGGCAGAATTGCGTGGCTCTGTAAAAGCCAGGCGCAGCTATAGCTTCCAGTAACAGCTCTGCATCAGGAGCTAGTACCCATATTGTGTGACAAGTTTCGTCTGTTTTAGCTCCTCACCAATATTTACCGAGTCCTTGGTTTATGTGCTGTTCTTCCCTACCTTTAGATGCTTAAGTGTCAGGTAGGATTACTCTTACAGGGCTCCAGGCTAAGTGCATAACTAGTCTAAGCAAATCCTTAAGGCTCCTTTTCTGTCCAGTGGGCAGTGACACGGAGATCTGGAAGGTATCAACCAGCAGCGAGCCCTCTTCACCTGTAAGAACCCACCTTTAGCTCCTGAACCAACACTCTGCAAAGTGCTTGTCCAGTCCTGAGGCACTGCGGGGTCTGGAGGAGTCTCAAATACCCGTGTTGTTCCTCTTGGGTATGGGCAGAAGCCAGCTCACTCCCATCCAAGTGGAAACAAAGAACAACAGCTTGGAAAACTTCTATGATTCTATGAAAACAAGGCAATCTTGACACAGAAGTGAGAACCACCGGGTTGGTTCTCCGTTAGCTGTTGGTTATAAATTCACAGCATTTTAGCTGCTGGAGCCTCAGGGGAGCCCTTTGCTTATGGGGACTTGCAGAGAGCAGAAGAGAAGGAAACTTGTATTTTCTCCCCGGCATGGCTCTTAGTTTGGGGACCTTGAAAAAGTAACCCCCTCTGCTCAGGTCCTGCACATTTCCTTATTTATAAAAGGATGGATGACAGACCAAAGGCTTTTGCTTTGAGACCTACAGATGCAACATCCCATATAGCAGCATCGTATGAAATTTGATTTCCTGTATTACGAAGCCCAGAGGGCTTTCATAGAATCAATCACAGAATGGTTTGGGCTGGAAGGGACCTTAAAGCCCACCCAGCTCCACCCCCCTGCCATGGGCAGGGACACCTCCCACCAGACCAGGGTGCCCAAAGCCCCATCCAGCCTGGCCTTGAGCACCTCCAGGGATGGGGCATCCACAGCTTCTCTGGGCAGCCTGTGCCAGGGCCTCACCACCCTCTGAGGGAAGAATTTCCTCCTTATATCTAATCTAAACCTACCCTCTTGTAGTTTAAAGCCATTCCCCCTTGTCCTATCACTGCACCCCCTGACAAAGAGTCCCCCCCCACTTTCCTGTAGCCCCCTTTTAGGTACTACTACAGCAGGCCGCTGTAAGGTCTCCCCGGAGCCTTCTCTTCTTCAGGCTGAACAATCCCAACTCCTTCAGACCGTCTTGGCAGGAGAGGTGCTCCAGCCCCCTGATCATCCTTGTGGCCCTCCTCTGGACCTGCTTCAACAGATCCATGTCCTTCTTGTGCTGGGGGCCCCAGAGCTGAGAGCAGCGCTCCAGGTGGGGCCTCACGAGAGCACTTTGCCTTGTAACTTTACCATCAGAGCCGTAACTTCTGGTGGAGCCAGGCCTGACACTGAGCCTTGCTGTGGGACCCAGACTCGGGGTGAAGCAGCCTTCTCCTACAAGATCAGTTACAGACCATGACTGAAGCCTTGCCTGGCAGAGATGAGCCTGGCACTGTTTGTTCCTTTCCTGTGTTTTGATCCGTATTTTTTGGAGGGGTGGGCAGAGTTCAGGTGAAGTTTGAGCAGTTTGTGTTAGTTAGGAGCATCAAACCCAGGTTAGCAGGGTTGGCTGGGGGGGATTTGTGGTGCCCGGTTGCTTCAGCAGAGGGCTGAGCCCTGCGGGGCATGAGCGGCCTCCGAGCAGCCTTCCTGCCGAAGTGGAGGTGCCTGAGCCGGGCGCTGCACACAGACGCGGCAGTGTCTCACTTGTCTCGGCAAGACGCTGCCTGTTTCGTATCATCACTGCTGAGCAGCGGCGACTGAAACTGAGCTTTGTGCTCGCCTCCCTTTCCCGTTCTCCCTGGCCCGCAGTGCGATGGGCTCGTGCTGCTCAGACGCCAAAGCACACACGAAGCGGCTGCACCCCGTCGCTCCCCTCCATCCCTGCATTAGCGTGCCCGTAGTAACTTCATCTCGCCATCCTCGTGGACAAAATGTCAAGTAGGGGTAGAGGAGGAGTAGCCCAGTCCTGTGCAGGGTGCCGCATCCAGCTGGAGGGGAATTCCCCCACAGCTGCAGGGGGGGCACCGACCAGCTGGTGCTGGTGCCGCGGGCGTGGGGCTGCGCAGGAATGTTCGGAGCGTGGTGAATGTGCTTTCTGCATTGTTCCCGTCTCTTCCCCCCTTCGACTTCTCATTCTCCGCTCTGTCCAGAGCCTGCCTACTCCAGACTGCTTCTTTGCCAGCTGCAAGCCCCGTAATCTGTGCTAGACAGGCTCACGGTGTTAAAGTCCTGTAGAGAGGTACTGCACTGCCTTGTGCTCCATCACTGGGACTGGGGTGAGAGCCCAGCTGTGGGGCCTGCTGCCCACGGCCAGCATGGCAGCTCTGAGACCAGATGTTCTCCAGGAGGTTCCTGTCCCCGGACCTGGAGAGCAGCACGCCATGGCACAGGCACAGAGAGTGATGCTCAAAGGGACTGCAACGGTCTGGGCTGGGCCGTGAGTCTCTCCCTCCTGTGCTTTAACTGCAGAATTTAAGTGCAGAAAGTTTTTTGCCTTTGGATTTTGTGGATAGGTGACTTTATACACAGCCAAGCAGCAGGAGCAATTGCTCAGGGCAGCAGGACGGTGACTGGAGCACTAGGATGGGAGCAGGACTGCTGACCCCAAGCCCTTCCTGCCTCCTGGTGGAGGAGGGACTGCAGCCTGGGTCTCCTGGCTGCTGCTGCTGAGGTTAGGAGAGCAGGAACAAACTGAGCTACGCTGCGTGCCTGCAGCCAGGAGGGGAGTCATGGCTGCAAAGCTTGAGGATAAGCAGGATTTCCATGCTCTTTCTGAAGTATGGCACCTGGACACAGCCACAACGGGTTAAAAGCACCTCCCAAGAAAGTCAAAACAGTCAAAGTAATCAATTACAGTTACGCAGCAGATCCCAGAAGAGAGGCTGCAAAGCCCACCTCTTCTTTTAAGCTGATTTAAAATCACAAGTCTGCCAGGTCTGCTCTCCAGAGACCTAGAACATTGCACTTGTAATTTAACCTGCGATCCCAATCAGCCCCCCATTTACTTAAAGCACAAATTTAATACTAGTACTTCCTTCCACCCTGTTGTCAGTTATTGTGCCTAAAAGCACTGCTGCTTTTGTTTTTAAGGGGAAGAGCCATGGCCTGGCCGTAGCACACGTGCTGTCGTGGACACACAGACAGCAGAAGCTCTGCTGTGTTCTCAGGGCGGCAACAGGATCCCGGGGCTGGTGGCTGTGCTCTTCGCATTTGAGTCCGCCCCAAGGCAGTATTGGCAGCACGGTCAGAAGTAACTTGTGGAAAATATGATATTACATATACGCCTAGCAGCAGTCTCTAGGTGTATTTTAGCAACGAGGTGTGGATAAGGACCTCCTTGCTCTTCCCTACCATGGCCAACGAGTCCATCTTTAAGGAGGTGAGTTCCTGCGGTGGCAGGAATGTGTCAGAGTCTGAACAAGGTTTGTCTGACCAGCTGTAGCCATCCTGGGTTCCCTTCACAGCCGGTGCAGAGCTTTGTCTCAGGGATGCCATCTCATCCTCACGTAGCCACATGGGATGAGTCCCCCCATCCTTGCAGTGCCTGTTTCTCTGTGTAGACTGAAGGAGTTGCTCCATCTCCATCGTTTATCCATGAAGGCAGGTGAGGAAAACCCCACTGACTGGCCCCACAGGGCACACAAAGCCGTAACTGTGTCCCCCCATCTCGTAGTGCTGCCTGGCCAAGCCTTTAATGCAGAATATCTCATTCCTCCTCCCACCGCTCAGTTCCCAGACATTGCTGTTGGAGACAGGCAGCCCTGGGTGCGGCTGCTCTCTTGCCTCCTGATTAAAGCTGGGTCCTGCCAGCAGGTTTGGCTTTCTCAGGGATTATGGCTTTCTCATTCCCTCTTCGGAGATGATGCAAGCGCAACAAGCCTGTACCTAAATTCGGTCCCACCCAAGAGTCTTCTGCCAGCACAGACTGCAAGGCATAGCCACGGCTTGTTCTCAGGCAGCACCTGGCACAGGTCTCAGCACGGCCTGAACCACACAGTGCCTGGAAAATAGCAGATATTGACAATTAGTAAGTAATAATACCTAGAAGGAAAGCATGCAAGTGACTGACTTCCCTGTCCAAAGCAAATTTAAGGTGTGAAGGACCTATTGTGGCTATGACAAAATGACAATCTGTAAAGCAAAGGTCATACAAGGCATTGTTTCTTTCTCTCTTGATTTAAAGAATGGAAGTGTTGGAGTTTTCAGCACATCTCTAAATAACTCAATCCAATTGTTAAACATTCACACTGTTAAAAAGATTGACTCGTGCTATCTAACTGTGGCTGTCAAACACAGGATCATTTTTGTGCGTGTTTCTAACAGTCTGGGGATTATCACAGACTCATAGAATCACTTAGGTTGGAAAAGACCTTCAGGATCATTACTTCCAACCATCACCCTGACCTACCGAGTCCCACCACTAAACCACATCCCTTAGTGCCACGTCCACACTTCTCTTACATATCTCTGGGGACGGGGACTCCACCACTTCCCTGGGCAGCCCATTCCAATGCTTGACCACCTTTTCCATGAAAAAATCCTGCCTAAAGTCCAGTCTAAACCTCCCCTGGCACAACTTGAGACTGTTTCCTCGCATCCTATCACTTGTCACCTGAGAAAAGAGACCAGCACCCCTCTCACTGCAAGCTCCTTTCAGGTAGCGGGAGAGAGCAATCAGGTCTCCCCTCAGCCTCCTCTTCTCCAGACGAAACTACCCCAGTTCCCTCAGCCACTCCTCATAACTCTTGTTTTCTGGTCCCTTCAGTTGAAGAGAGATTTGGAGTCTGAAGGCTGTGATAAGGTGCTAAAGGATGTACCTTCTGGATTTCATTAGTTACATCCAGTACTTATGCAATGCATTAAAAATTCCTGGTTTGGTCCTGTCAGGACCAGACTCCCGCTGTGCAAGCTTTTGTACAGACCCAGAACTGGTCCCTGTCCTAAGAGGGACGCTATAGTTTAGGAACCAGGTCAGCATCCCTGGTGGTTCAGGGGGTTTGGTGGCCTCTTGCTGGCCCACCCTGTTCTGTAAGCATCACGGCAGAAGGAGAGCAATGAAGCAGCTCTCAGTGGCGCTGCTTCTTCACCAGCATGAAGGGCACCATGGGGAAGGCGGGAAGGTGTCTGGGTGGACATCTAAGAAGTAGAATCACAGAATCAGAGAATGGTTTGGGTTGGGAGGGACCTTAAAGATCATCTAATTCCACCCCCCTGCCATGGGCAGGGACACCTCCCACCAGCCCAGGTTGCCCAAAGCCCCATCCAGCCTGGCCTTGAGCACCTCCAGGGATGGGGCATCCACAGCTTCTCTGTGCAGCCTGGGCCAGGGCCTCACCACCCTCTGAAAGAAGGATTTCCTCCTTATATCTAATCTAAATCTCCCTTCTTTTAGTTTAAAACCATTCCCCCTTGTCCTATCACTATCTACCCAAGTTGCTCTCCATCTTCTTTGTAATCTGGAGAGTAGGCAGCAGAAACTGTCAAAAAGACCTGGTTTAAAGTGGGACTTAAAATTGCAACAATGTGCTGCTAACACAGTCCCTAAACACAAGTCCCTAAAGAGTTTATTTTCCTTCTGCATCCTCTCCCTCCCATCAATGAATCTCTTAGTTTTAGCCAGAAAACGTTTTCACTCCTGCTTTTCTCCCTAGCTCAGCACTGGGCTTCTTTCCCAGACTGAGTTTTGAAGCTAATTTTAAAAAGAGACTCCATCCCCATGAGACAAGGAAGAGACAGAAGTGCTCTCTGAGATGCCGTGGCATGTCTGCTGGGACTGCCTTGCTCCGAGCCAAATCTTCAGCAGCGGTGTCTCCACTGAATCAAATGGTGTTGCTTCCAGCAGGACCGTTTGCCCTCGGAGTCACTTTCTTCTTTATTTTCTTCCCAGAAGAATGGGACAGCCACATACAGCACCCGGAGGTCATGGCAGGAGGCAGGAGATCCAGCCTGGAGAAATATTTAGAGTCGAGTATGTTTTGAAAGACCAGCCTAGAAGGGTCGAGCATGTGAGGAGAAAGGAGCTATTTGCAGCAAGTCCGGTGTCAACCATGTGAACAGAGAGACCGGGCTGGAGGCACGGTGTGGGAAAGCAGGCAGACAACCCTGGTGGCTTCTTGTTGCTACAGGGTTTGGATGCTGGCATGGTTTTTAGGTTCGTTTTGCACACAGAGATATTGAGCTTGGTGCTTGAGACCCTTGGGGAGGAGGTCATCCTCATTAGGGTAATAAAGATGGGTGAAAGCTGCTTTTCACTTTCCTTTCCCCCTTCTTCTCATGTTCTTCTCATTTTCTTCTCACAGAAGGAGACTGCTTTCCTCAGCAGTCTCTTATTTCTTCACTTGACCTGTCCTATTCTCCAGTTTTATGGAATGCAACTGGGGCAATTATTTTGCCCCAATCTCCTCCTTCTCCCCCCTCCCAAACATTTGTAGAGCCTCACCTTTTTTTTCTTGCCCTCTTGTCTCTTTGTCTTAAATCTCTTCTCCCCCTTGCACTTTCTGGTACTCCTTGCCAATTCAGCGTGCAGGGAATCTCGTGTGCAGCCTTTCCTCTCCTCCCACACACCTTCTCCTGCTGCTGAGACATCGCTTTTCTTCCCTTTAACCACATCACCTGCCTCTTTGCATCTTCCACGCATCTTCTGCGGGCTCCCTCTTCTCCATCACATCAAACACAAGCGTTTGCCTTCACCGCCAGCCCTCTTGGGCTTATCGCAGTGTCACCCCTTGGTCTGTGTTGGGTTTCACACTGATGGTCTTCATGGGAAAGGAGATCCCAAGCCCTCTTCAGGCTGAGCCAAGGGCTACCTATTTGCTGGTAGATAGAAAATAAAGGCAGGTGTAGCCCAGCCTCACAGCCTGAAAGGAAAGAAAGATCCAGAAAAGCAGATAAGGGACCCTTGAGGCTAGGAAGGCAGTTTGGGGCTGTGCATCCCGGTGAGGCTGGGGTGCCCTTGGAGGCAGGAGGCAGATGTGCAGGTCCAGGAGAGAGGCAGGATGTCCCTGTTTGCTGGTGGGAGTCATCCATCTGCTCGGCGTGCTGCTTGCTGTCATGCCCATCTCGAGACACCTCAAGCTGCTTTCCACTGCCTTGGGACCGTGCCTAGCTTGGGAATAATGCAGAGCAGTCCTGGAGTGGGATATTTAAAAGCATTGCCTCACTTTCACCGGGCTTACCGCATGTGTGAAAATATTTTCTTCTGCTGATAATTGCAAGGCTGAGGTCAGATAAACATCAAATAGTTCAGGTTTAGCTTCAGTTTTCAGTTTCCCAGGAGCTTTTTTTTTGTACATGTGGGAAAGCGAAATGTTCAGCCTGCCCTTTGGAGCTGCTGTGTTCTGGCTGGGCTGCGTCTGTGTTTTCATTCCCATCATCTTTCCTGCACATGACTAACTCTTTCTGCCAGGGCTGGGTGACCAGGCATCTGCCTGCAAACCAAACAAGCCACTTACTGCATTTCCTGCCATTCCCCAGCCTGTCCAGCCCGCCTCTGTCTCCCCCAGCTGATAACATCACAAAAAATGGCACTGACGTACTTCCTCGCCATGCTACTCAAGTCATCCCCCAGTGCAGGAATGAGAGTCTTAGAGCCCGGATTATTTTTAGCACTTTTACAGGCTCCTTCTCTGACCTTGGGCAGGAGCTTTAGCAACCCTCCGTCCCGTTGCGTCACGTACAATATGGGCTATATTTGCAATATAGCCTCATTTGCAGCTGAGAGCTGATTGAACCTGGGGACTGTTGCTTGGAAATCGCTGCGATGATATGAGACAGCTTTGTCTGAAAACAACCTGTGAGCTTTCAGCAGCTCATATTTTTTAAGGTGCTGTCGGCAATACATCTGATCATATTTAACTTCTAGGGTGGGAAACTGCACATTTTCTTGACCCTGAGGAAATGCTGTGCAGCCTCCTTTCCATCCCCACTATTGTGAGAGCATTAATTCTCCCAGTCACCGAAGTAATACAGCCTTTTGCCCAGAAGAAGTCCAGTATAGGGCAGGTGATAGCTCTGCTGATCATAAACTTGAGCAGTGTTTTCATTCCCTTTAGACAGATTTTTTTTTTGTCAGTTCTATGTTTGGTCAGGCATCCAGAGACGGCTGTGACTGGGGCGTGTGATCCAAGGGTCTCTGCCTTTCTGCCTCCCGCAGGGGAGGTTCTGCCAAGGTGTGCTGATGCTGCTCTGCAGCAGGATTTCGGATGCCCCATCCAGCTCCAGGAGAGTGCCATTCCCGGGCTCCTGCGTAGCACAGTGCTGGCAGCAATAGCGATGATAGACACCCCTAAAAGGGGCAAAGTGCGTTCCCAGCAGCATTAGTAACCTGCTGCCTCTCTCTTTCCTCTCCTCTCCCTTCCTCCCACTCCCTCGGCCAGGCTCGTGGCTGGGCAGAGCAGCCCACACCTTCTTCTGGGCGGTGGATCCGACTTTGCAGCATCCCCCCTGGCAGCCCCAGGAAGATTTCTGGCTGCGTCAGCCAAAATTCCTCCCGGGGACTGTGCTGCAATGCAGACACCACACCCCGCTGGTGCTGCTCAGCTTCCGACCAGCACCGCCGAGGGCTTTCCTCCTCCTCCTCCCTATTAGCCCCGATGATTTTGGGTTGGCCGGCATCACCTCCTCGGGACCGCGGTGCCCGCAGCGGGTGTCGGTGAGGCATCGCTGGCGTGCGGCTGCTGCCTGCAGAAGCGCTCGCTCCCCGCAGGGACCCGCGGGTTTCAGATTTCATTTCCCTCGCACGCTACACCCCAATTCCAGACCCTTTCTGGCTCCGCCGCTGCATGGACGCAGAGCATGGGTCCTTCGCCGTATCCAGCGCAAACAGACAGCTCCCGGGAGTGGACCATGAAGACGTCAATTTTATTTTGGCTTTGCATCTCGGTTTTCCCCGGCTTCTCCCAGGGCAGAGTCGTTGGAGAGGACGAGGCTGGTTTTGCTGAGTGCAACGTGTTTTTCCCCGGACAAGTCCCACCAGAAGGATTCACTGAGCCCTTCCACGTGAAAATCTGTCAGCAGTACAACAGGGAGCCGCGCTTTGCAACCCTCTACAGTACCAAGGACAAAATCCCTCTTTATTCAGCTTTTAAATACACAAAAGCAGCCCAAAATGGGGAGGAGAGCTGGCTGGTCGAGCCACAGGTAAGTCAGTGTTTCCTTTGCTGTAAATCAAATGTTTTCTGGGCACATTTCCTGGTGTGAAGCTGTTAGCAGGGGGGAGGATTTTAACAAAAGATCCCGGAGCTCTGTGGATATTTGTGACCCCCCCTTTTGATATTAATTTCCCATGAGCAGAACTTAGATATTTTAGCGCTTGGAACTGAACAAACAAACAGTTCCTGGTCCCACGGAGCTTGTCAGGAGAGCTGGGAGGCTTTTGGGTGTGAAACGCAGTGCGGGGGCAAGGAAAGCCACCCCTGCACTAGATGTCCCTCTGCCCTGCCTTGCTGGCAGGGTGGCACTGCCGGTGGGTGACGGGGTTAAACATCTCAGCGCCAAGCTGAAGTTTGCTCTGCTGCCAGCCCGATCCCGGTGCTGATAAGAGCTGTTTAGCCTCACGGCACGGACAAAGTGTGTGCTTGTGGCTCGCCACCTTGACTCGCAGTGTTACAGTGTGCCTCGGCTGCAGATTTGGGCAGGGAAGGGAGGTGCCGTGTCCCGCAGCCAGGTGTGTGGTGCAACCCGAGTGTTGCTGCAGCCTCGGTGGGGTTTGTCTCCCCTGGCATTCACCATGTTCAAGCAGCTCCATGAGTCTGTTATATTTAAAAGAAATCCTTAAAAATTTGCCGGTGCCTTATGGGAACAAGTATGCCTCACCTGAACTCTTCCTTAACTATTTTTTCCCTACATTTCAAAATTTCTAGCAGTGATTGTTCTGTAGCACCCTAGCTGAGCTCAGAGCCGAGGCAGGCGCAGGGTGAGGGCAGGGTGCTGAGCTGGGTGCTGGGGCGTGGTTGCTGTATGCAGGCAGGATGGGAGAGCCCCCCTTGTCCCAGGAGAGTGGCAGTCATGCTGGTGGCCCCCATTTGGGTGACGAGACACCAGGACCAGAAGGTCAGGGGAAGGGGAGACTGAGAGCTGGTGGCCCTGTCCCCACCTCAGACTCACCTCAGGGCTAGGCTGGTGTGCCCTCCTTCCACCATGCGTATGCCTGTGAGAGGTGTCCTCTTGCCCTTTGGAGACAGAAGATATTTTAGCAGACTGCTCTTATGGAGATGAGGAAGGGTGAGGAGCTTTTAGAGCACAAACTGCACCTAGCCGAGCGAGCAACTGCTGTCAGAATGGGGACGGCGAGGCAAGGTGGCCAAGATGGCGTCCTTGAGGCCCGTCGTCACCTCTGGCCACCATGCCTCCTCCTGCTCCTCACGGCCTGACTCACCGACCTGCTCGGGCAGCCTTCCAGCGCCTGTCACCGCACCTTCCCTGCCCGCTTCTCCAGCACCTCCCTTCGTCCCGTTCACCTGGCCCTCACGCCTCGACCACCTCGTGGTTGTCCCTGCTAATGCTCCTCAGCCCCAAACCTTGTGTGTCCTGCCTCAGAAACTTGCCTCGGCCCCAGAAACAGTTGGCTTGGCTCTACATCCCATGAAGGCAGGCTGAGGGAGTTGGGGTTGTTCAGCCTGGAGAAGAGAAGGCTCCAGGGAGACCTTACAGCGGCCTGCCAGTACCTAAAGGGGGCTACAGGAAAGCTGGGGAGGGACTCTTTGTCAGGGGGTGCAGTGATAGGACAAGGGGGAATGGCTTTAAAGTAGCAGAAGATAATTCTACCTTGAGTTTCTGTGGCTTCCCACCAGTGAAGCCCTGTGCGATGCTGTGGGAATAGGTTGCTCCTAGCTGACACTCGGCTGTGCTGATCAGTGACAGTGTGAGACAGCTGAGGGCTTTGAGAACTTTTCTTCCACGGAGCAAGCTGCTCTCACCTGTGCTAAACAGAAAAAAATCTCCTGGACTCTCTCACCTCCCTCCTTCCTCCTTTCTGTTGTTTTCTGAGTAATTTGTTTGCTTGTTTTGTTCTTTTTTTTGACTCAAATGCATCCTTTAACTGACACCACGGCACACACTTGAAGGGATGCTCCACATTTTCCCTTGTCTGATTCCTGATTAAGATGTAGGTCTGTACTGGGGACCAGTGAGCTCCAGGTGAAAGAAGCCTCACCGAGTGAAACAAGATGAGGTCCTGGACCGTAGTGAAGGGGACAGCTAAGGAAAGAGCCCAGTATGGGCAGCTTGGAGGAGGCTTCACTGTGGATGGGGACATCACTGAGCCCTGTGTCTGAAAGCCCCTGTGCCACATCAGGTGGCTTTACTGGGGGACGAGGGAGGACAGAGCAAAGATCGTCTCCCTCCTGCCTACCCAAATCCCCCACTGGAGCCAGTTTCATGTTGGTTTTGATCAACAGCGGGTAGTGGAGAACTCGTCCCTTGCTAACTCAATGCTGAACGCCTTATGGGGCTGCAGGCTCCCCCAGGTAAAGGCTGGAGGGGGAGGAAGAAAGGCTGGGGCAAGGCTGTCAGCTGGTGGGACAGGGCTCTTGTGGTCTTTCTGGCTCAGAGGGACCGTGCCTTAGGTGTGCAGCAAGGCTCAGGTCCACACTGATGCAGGAGGGAAAAGTGGAGAACGGATTTTGTACCTATCACGTGTATTCCTATCAAGGCTGAGTCAGGTAAAGAAGAAAAGTCAGCTGGTCCCTAAAGGGAGCTCTTCACAACACGGGCTCTGCAGCAAGGCCCCGAAAGATTGTGCTGTTTTCTGCATAACTTCCTCGCTGAGACAGGGATAGCCAGGTACAAACAGGCTGAACTGTGCAGTGGCATGCACTTATTTCTGTGTGCATGCACACCCACACGCAGAGATACAGCAAGCAGGAGGAAATCACTATAAAAATGCTCTCTGCACGCTGGTGAGTGACTCAGGGTTGTCATGTGCATTTTTTTTGTTGTTTTTATAACAGATCGTGATCTATGTTGTGAGGGCACTGTCTCGCTCCCTATATGCCTACCTCCTCAGGAATGCGTGTACCAGAAACAAATGCCAAATGTAGCACCGAGGTAGTCATCGGATGAGAAATAAGAGGAATGTCAGCTACACCCAGTGCCGATTGGCAGCTGGAAACAGTGAATTAATCCAGGAACCAGGACTGCTGAAAAATGAGAGGCCAGGAGTGTCCTGATGAGCAGGACACTGATGGGAAGCCCCCAGGCTTTGGTCCCCAAACCTGCTCTATTGCTGACTTGTTAGGGGTAAGAGCAAGCCACTACGGTGGCTTTCACCTTGTCATGTTTTGGTCATCTGAAAGCCTGTGGTTTGGTCAGGGTCTTGGCTTGAGAGAGAGGGAGAACACAGGAGTTGCTTTTCCTCTCCCAAAATAGGACAGGCTGGGTGAGTCGCCTTGTGTTTCCATCTGATGGACGATTTCCATCAGCCAGAGGACCAAGGTGGGATTTGCATCACCCAGGCATAGCTAGATCTGAGCTTTCCTCTCAGCCTTGGCAGACCATCGAGAGAAGCAGGTGCTCCTGTAGCCACCCATGAGCATCCTACAACAGAGCCCTCAGCACGAGGTTCACCCCCTTCTGCAAAATGGCAACCCCCACTTTACGAGGCACATTTAATATTGGTAGGTGCTTGGACTCGATTCTGCACAGGTGCTTGGATGCATAATTTATTTTTAAGTCCCCCCGGGAATGAGGTGTTTACTTGTCTGCTTGGATCTTGCCCCGAGCTATTGCAGGGTATTTCAGCAGGTGGATTGCGGCCGGCTCCATGGACGCAGCTAGGCTCTTGCTGCGACACAACCCAAAGGCTTTTTGGAGCAGTGAGGAGAGGCAGCTTGCATGCAGGTTAGATACAGCGCAGGAGCCGGCATGCCTTTGGGGCTGAGTTACAGGAGGCACGAAGCACTCAGCAATGCGTGAGTGATTACAAACCACACCGTGAGTTATTATAAGCACCAGCGCGCGGTGATGTCAGAGCCTTACGCATGCACACAGCCACATTTTTTGTGTTCTTTCCTAACTGCGCCCAAACAATCCCAGTGGTATGTGCAAATCCCTGCAGCCGAACAGGTAACCGGGCACATATTTGCTTGATAGGCACCTCCAGGAATGCATGCATCAGCTCCTCACCAGAGAAATTCAGGTCTACGCCATCTGCTGCTTGCAGGCTGGGATTCCCTGCAAGGAGGCAGAGCTGAGTGGTCTCAGCTCTCCGTGTTGGGGGGACAGCACCTCGGTCTGCCCCCTTCTTGACAGACTGAATGCCCTTTAGGCTGTCAAAAAGGCTGCAGGGTCCTGAGCAGGAAAGGGGCTGCAGCACTGCAATGGGAGCAAGAAGGGACGAGAGCTCCCACCCTGGAAGGGTGTTAGGCTCAGAAGGGGGCACAACACCGTGATCTTATCGAGACAGGGAGGGTGGCAGGGAGGGACTGTGATCCTGTGGTGTGCAAGGCAGCAAAACGCTGCCCAGCTGCAGCCCAGAAGCTCTAGGGCGAGCTTGTGGTGTCTGAGCAAGGGGTGCGGAGTAAGGCAGAAGGCTTTTTAAGTGCAGCCTTCAGAGAAAGCTAAGACTTGTGCATCCGCACGTAGGAAGCCTGCCAGTCCCGAAGCAGTAAGCACCGGCTGTTTCAAAACGAAGCAAGAACCCTCCTAGCCGGCAGCCGGGGGTAATGCAGCCCTGTGACATGGCTTGTGCTGGCACCCTGACCGGCCCTGCTGCAGAGGCAGCCCTGAGGCCAGCCTGCAGGGGCTTGCCTGATGCGAGAAGCGACCAAACCACGGTTTGTACAGCGGGGCTGATGGCTGGCCGCCTACACTGAGCGCAGAGTGCAGGGGAGGTGATGCAGGAGCTGTGGCACCGAGGGGGTGCCAGCGCTGTGTTAAGTTTAAAGCACCTAAGTAGTGGACATCTGTCCAGCTGCGGGAGAGCCAAGGGACCAGGAAGGGTGATGGGGGTGATTCAAGGTAGAATACGAACTTTTTGCCCTATATGTCTCAGAAATACGTATTATTCAGTGCAGTGAACGGTCTAGGGGCCAGGAGCCAAGAGAACAATTTAATCGGGCCAGCACAATGTTGGGAGCAGAAACAGAGACAACACGAGGCGGTGACTGCTGGAGCCCGCCTGCCACCCCTGAGTTGCTACCAGCACGCTCACCCTCTAATCTGGGGAAGAAAATGGCAATCTGTAGAGGCTGCGGTGTCCAGAGGGGTGACTAAGGAGCAGGCAGAGCTGCGGCCACCTGGGAAAGCCCTGAGCACACCGCGGTGCCCAAAATCTCCTGCTCCCACCGCTTATTACCTCCTGGCCCGGCTGCGTGCAAGGCGCCAGGAGGGGCTGTTACCGCCTCGGGGTCTGGCGGGTGGGAAGGACAGACACGGGCACATAGCACAGATTCCACTGAGGACCTGCGGTGACAGCGTCCTCGCCCACATGATGCTGGGAGGTCATTAAAGACGAGGTTCAGACTGCTAATGACAAGCCCTGAGCTCGCTGGCACGTCTGCGGTCAAGGCAGTGAAATTCAGGTCACCCGCCACCGTGTCCGACCTATTCTATGAGTGCAGAGGGGTAAATGCCTTCTCTAGGCATCCTACGTGTTGTGGATTTTTTCCTTCATTGCTTAGATTTGATAGTTCAGGGACTCTGGGTGGCTTGTTGGAGTTAAAAGTGCTGCAGTGCTTGGAGGTGTGACCACCTTAGGAGCTGAGAACATGGCTCTAAAAAGCCATCTGTTAAAAATCCCTTCCAGGTTTTCCCTTAGCCATACCAAACATCTCTTCTAGAAAAAAAAAAACAACACAAGTTGGAGGCTTAGTGGAGGGTGGCAGGTGAGATGCTGGAGGCTGCCCTGTGCTGCAGGCCAGAGTGGAGAGCTGCGACCAGCCCTGGCTGCCTAAATGCGTTTGGCAGGACAACAAAGTGCGGTGTATGCTCCCCCGAGCAGCTGCAAGGACAACGAGGAAGGATCTCAGGGTGTGATCCGTAGCGTGCAGTAGCAGCCCTCATGGAAAAGACACTTCAGGGCTCATTTTACACCGTGTTTTAGGAAGGCAAATTGCACGCACTAACTCTTTTCTCTGCCATTTCAGATAGACGACCCAGACAACGACCAGCACGAGATGGTGCTCGAAGCTGATCTCGTTGGCACGGTGGCCAACCTTGGTGCCAACCAAGCCCTGACCTCAGACTACGTGGGCTCTGGTTACGAGCGAGGGCTGCTGAACCCCAGCCTGCTCAACGAGGAAGACTTCCAGATGGCCACCTACACGCTCACGAACGCCGTCCCCCTGAGTCCCTCTCTGAGCAAAACCTGGCACAGAGACATCGGGAGGGTGGTGGAGCAAGCCCTGGCCCCTCACTGTTCCAAGAAGGACCATCTGTATCTCCTTGCGGGCGCAATTCCTTCCAGCGTCCGGGTCAAAGGCAAGGTGTCGGTGCCCGAGGCGCTGTGGCTGGCAGCGTGCTGTGACGCTGCGGAGGGGTGGTCTCTAGGGCTGGTGAAAAAAATCAGCGATGAAAACAGTTTGGCAGACCTCACGGTGGGCGAGCTGGAGAAGCAGCTCCTAGCAGGGGTTGACCTCTTCAAGGGCAACTGTGGAGAAGACACCAAAAACAAGGAGAAAGTGGAAGCAATACTGCAAGCTGTCGGCCAGATCCGGTCCGGGGGACAAGTAGGAACGAGTGAAAAGGAGAGTGGCTTGGTGAGAAAAGTGGCTGGCATCATTGCCACCCCTTTCATCAAACTT
This sequence comes from Anser brachyrhynchus, assembly GCF_964034855.1. Taxonomy (NCBI): domain Eukaryota; kingdom Metazoa; phylum Chordata; class Aves; order Anseriformes; family Anatidae; genus Anser; species Anser brachyrhynchus. The sequence goes on along the minus strand of NC_137694.1, from coordinate 200,390,306 downwards.
CTGGAACTCCTCATCTACCTGTTTGTGGAGCTGGTGAAATATACGTTTTATTTCCTGTGGCTTGTTATCAAGCGGGTTGGCAGCACTGTTCTGGACGGAGTCTACAGCCTGTGGAACCGGGTGGTGTCCTTCCTCAAAGCCATCAGCATGGTGCTCATCAGCATCCCCTACGACTTGGGAAGGGTTGTCACCAACATCTTCCTGGGCTTTCTGGAAATCGTTCAAGACGTGGCGTTCCTCACCTACAGGATTCTACGCATCCCCGTGGGGTTTGTCCTCCACCTCGCTGCTTTCCCGTACTACTCCATCTGTGCCATCCCCTCTGTCCTCAAAGACCTGGCCGCTGGGATCGGTGGCACCTTCTCGCTGGCCGTTGATGCCACAGCCAGTCTTCTGCACGGCTTTTATTACGTGGCCAGCCACATAGCCAAACGGTTTGTCCCTAAAGGCTCCTCAGGTGACTGACGGGGGTAGAAATCAAGGCCGCAAAGACGTAAAGTGAAAGAGGAGCTTTAAGATACGTGGCCAAACGCTGTCAATTTCATTCTGGTATTTATTGTAGTGACGTTAATAATAATGAACCAACCGGGGAGTAACAGGGAGGGCCGAGGTAACTTTGTCAGGGGACACCACCGCTGCAACTCAAACTCTGTCTATTTTAAAGCATTCGGATCCTGTCGGTGCGGGTCACAAAGTTTCTGTGGTTTGCAGATTCCAAGCTGCTTCCTCTGGGGGATGCTCTCTAAGCGTGGCACGAGGCTGTTGCTTTCCCACTGAGATAGCACCGAGACCTATGCGCCCCTGCAGAAGCACATCCCGTAGGGTGGAGGTTCTCGTCTGGGGAGGAATTCAGTTTCTGAAGCCTGCAGAAGGGAAAAGGAGAGCAGGGTGCGGGGGTTAGGGGTTGGGCAGCGGGGAGGGAAGGGGGCTGGGTCCTGCTGCTGGTTGCACTGCTTGCTTCTCTGGGTCCTGTCGGTGGAGCCCGAGGAGGAATTTGGCCGGGTGTGCTTTGTAGCTCCTGGGCCTTGGCCCTTCAAGGCAGCTGAAACCATGCGGATCTTGCTGTGAGGAAACACCAGCTTCTAGTTCTTTCCTACAGGGGGAAAACATTTCCCCTTTGCCATACCAAGCTCTCTTCCCCAGAGCTGTTCCTCGCTCCCTGGTGACCACTGAAGATCTCAGCCCCAATTCCTCGCCCTGGCCGGTGGGCTCCAAAGCCTGGTAGAACCTCGTGGGTCATGATTTTGGCTTTGAGTCAACCCCATCTGTCAGTGACCGGCCTGTCCTGCCTCTGTTCAGGGCTATCAGTTCATCCAACTCACAACAACGCCTCTGTGCTGCAGGATGGTGCCCAGGCGGGGAATTGGAAATGTTGTGGCTATCCTCCTTAGGCGTGCTGTGAAAGTCCAGCTCAGGTGGAGAAAGCGGTCCTCCCGTGCTTTTCTGCAGGACAGAAGAAAAGTGGCTCTGCCCTTCCCAGCAGCCTGGCTCGGTGGCAGCAGTGATGTCCTTACCGAAAGGCACCTGGGGAACATGGGGCAGGCGATGAGCGGGGAGCATGGGGGGAGTTTTGCTGCTTGTTGCCCAAAACCCCATCCAGCCTGGCCTTGGGCACCTCCAGGGATGGGGCAGCCACAGCTTCTCTGGGCAGCCTGGGCCAGGGCCTCACCGCCCTCTGAGGGAAGGATTTCCCCCCCCCTAAGGTGGCTGGGGGCAGCCCCCTCCAAGCACCCCACGAAAGGATTGCTTTAAGGAGGAAAGGTGGCCTCCCGGCAAGCAGCGCTGGCTTCCTTCATGAGGGAAGGCAACTTTTTGTGCTCATCGGGGTCTAATCAGGTAAAGTCAGCAATATTTGACAAATCCCTCCTTTGTCTTGAAGCTGTCACTAGAGGGATTTGGATTCCAGGGGCACGGTCGCGGCTCCCAGCAGAGAGGCAGCAACCCCCCCTGCACCCAGACCCAACTCAGCATCTAACACGCAAACGCAACCCAAGCTGCCCCCCCACGTGCCCCTCTCGTGCCTTATGCATGGCCTGTGGCCTGCCCGAGCCGTGCCTGGCGCGAGGGCGATGCCCAGCACACCGGGACGTCGGTGTGGCCACATCTCCACCACCGTTGCCACCCAGCCCAGCGAGGTTCAGGCCAGCCCACGGGCACGTCTCTGCGCTGCAGCCTGGTTGCAGGGCCCCTTCCACCCAGGAGGCTGCAGCACCGGAGGGTTTGGGCAGACGCGGGGCTGTATTGAAACGGTCTGAACACGCTCAGATTTCAACCGTGACGAACCCTAACCAGCACAGGTCGTTTTTCTTCTCTGCTGCATGTCTGAGCAGGCAGTGGGAAATCTGCCTGAAACACCCAGTAATTGTTACAGAACAAGCAACATCCTGCTACAGACTATTGCTTCAGATTATTCTTATCTGGGCATGATTTATGGCTTGTGAGCTTTACTCTGTCCTAGGAAATGTACGGCTTTAACAAAATAAAAGTTACTTTTCCAAAGAAGGACTGGTATCACATTTCTGTCCCAGTTGCAAACAAGATAATGCAGCCCAGCGAGCTCAGGCTAATCAGGAAAGTAAGAGCAGCATAGTTGCTCTTTGTTAAGGCCTGACATCTGATATTAATGGCCCTTTTCTACTTTTAAAACACCTTCGCATTTTCAAAAACGCATTCATTAGGCTACGGAGTACGTAGGTAAGAGCTGGGGGTTGCAGGCGACACGTTTAGCTACGTAAGTGCCAAAAGAGGTGTGTGCTCAGACAGGCTGGCGTGAGGTGGGACAGGACGGGAGCAGGAAAGGAGGTTTCCAGGTGCAGGAATGGGGGCTGTGGGCTCCCCTGCTCTATGTGGCCATCAGCTCCCTCTGCCCACGTTGGCTGGGGCTTGCGGCAGCAGAAGACTCGAATGTGGACTCGAATGACTCGAATGAGGGTGGAAAGGCCTTGCAGAGGGATCTGGATAGGTTGGAGAGCTGGGCGATCACCAACCGCATGAAGTTCAATAAGAGCAAGTGCCGGGTCCTGCACCTGGGACGGGGAAACCCTGGCCGCATGTACAGACTGGGCGATGAGACGCTGGAGAGCAGCCTAGAAGAGAGGGATCTGGGGTCGTGGTAGACAGCAAGTTGATATGAGCCAGCAGTGTGCCCTGGCGGCCAGGAGGGCCAACCGTGTCCTGGGGTGCATCAAGCACGGCATCGCTAGTAGGTCAAGGGAGGTGATTGTCCCGCTCTAGTCTGCGCTGGTGCGGCCTCACCTCGAGTACTGTGTGCAGTTCTGGGCACCACAGTATAAAAAGGACATGAAACTGTTGGAGAGTGTACAGAGGAGGGCTACGAAGATGGTGAAAGGCCTGGAGGGGAAGACGTACGAGGAACGGCTGAGGTCACTGGGCCTGTTCAGCCTGGAGAAGAGGAGGCTGAGGGGAGACCTCATCACAGTCTACAACTTCCTCGTAAGGGGGTGTCGAGAGGCAGGAGACCTTTTCTCCATTAACACCAGTGACAGGACCCGCAGGAACGGGGTTAAGCTGAGGCAGGGGAAATTTAGGCTCGACATCAGGAGGGGGTTCTTCACAGAGAGGGTGGTTGCACACTGGAACAGGCTCCCCAGGGAAGTGGTCACTGCACCGAGCCTGTCTGAATTTAAGAAGAGATTGGACTGTGCACTTAGTCACATGGTCTGAACTTTTGGGTAGACCTGTGCGGTATCAAGAGTTGGACTTGATGATCCGTAAGGGTCCCTTCCAACTGAGGATATTCTATGATTCTATGATTCTGTAAGAAAAGGGGGAGACTGGCCCTCAGTGGCTGCACCTGGGCAGGTCACCTTGGCTGTTTTGCAGCTGGTAGGGAGAAAATCTCACTTTTGTGGGATGCTGCTCACTTGGCCAGTATGAGCAGATCTTTAGAAGAAGACCAGTTACCCCCTAGGAGTAGCTGCTCTCCTCCACCGACCACAGACAGCCGGGGGTGAGTAAGCGAGGTGTGGGCACCTGCTTAGCGCAGATGCCTCAGTGCACAGAAGAGGAGCCCTCAGCCACAGGTGGACCAGGAGGCAAAGGGCTGACCGTCCTTATCTTTACGGGGATGATTACGAGTCACTCACAGGGCAGGGAAGGCGATGTGAAATGATCTCGCCTCAACCAGATCACCCAGCCCTTCAGCACAGGAGCTTCTGCACACCCCGATGTGACCCTGATCGCAGTTATCTTCGCTCTGGGGTTGGACCCAGAGAAACGAGCCATGCCCTATAAGCACAGCAGCCCTGGCAGCACGACTCACAGCCCCCAGCACTGGGCTCAGGTCCCCCCAGCCCCACCTTGGTGCCATTGGACATTTTGGAGCTGCTCCTCTCTGCACAGACCTCCAGCGCTTCCTCTCTGCAGACAGGGGCTGCTGCAGCTCAGAAGGGAACCGAGCGGGAACCGAGCCCTGCTTGTTCACAAGTTCTCTCTCCAGCTTAGGCAGTGCCAGCAAATGAAAAAGGTATCAGAAAATACCTACAAGCGTAACTTGTTTGGCCAGAAAGGATTGCCTGGGAGCATAAAGTGCAAGGCGTGCCTGCGGTGTGCGCGATTGCGATACCCCGCAATTGGCACGGCGTGATTTCTCTCCTCTGCACGGCCTCGGACTTGCTTCGATTCGCGAACGTGTCTCACACTGGGTAACATCTGCCACTGATTTCAGCAGAACTGGTGTTTTCAGCCAAGCAGAAAGGCCTGCAGATTTCCCAGCCGTGTTAGTATTACAGCCGGCTGGAAAATCTCCAAGGAAATAGATTGTCAGAAAGGGATGATTTATCAAACGGGATATATATATATATATATATTCACAGTAATTTGTCTTTTCTAGTGGAAAAGGCTTTTCAGGTCCAGCTTGGAAGAAGGACCAGAAACATCCAAGAGCAGTGCACAGTCTGGATTTGAAGTGTAGATGTGGATGTTGAGCACTCTCTCCTGCCTAAAGGCAAGCCTGGCGTGTGAACATGGCTGTCTCCAGCCCAGAGGGGTGCCCACCTTACCTTCTGTCTCATTTTCTTCCATTTTCAAGTGTGAAAAAACCTGTTTCCTTTCCAAAAGTACTGAAATAGTGACCATTTTCCTGAGAGGCAGATAACCTTTTCCACCCTGCTCCGGTGAACAGAGCCCAGCCCGGCATCTCCCCGGAGCCAGCAGCAAGGTCACCTGCAAAGCTGAAGCTTCAAGTTCTGCCATTGATAACTTACCTTATTGACAAATTCATGTTTTAAATTGATTTAACATGGTGGAGAATGGATATTTAGAGCAGATGTCACTGTGTGTTTACCGCTGTGATAATGTAGGCGTTTCTGAACCTCCTGGAGGCTGCTGGTAGAAATGGTTGGGGACCGGAGGCAGCGGGTGGGCTGGGGGAGCAGCAGGAGCTCCTTGCTCCTAGGGGAAGGACAGCAGCTGGGTGGGATGTTTCAGACCCGGTGGACAGTAGCTAAAAAGTAAGCAGTAACGACTGAGAAATGGTCTCTGCTCAGTGCTGATGCCAACAGGCTGCTGAAATGAGTGGAGCGGCCACGGAGGTGTGACGTGACAGGCTCCAGAAGCCATTGCTGCCTGGATTTATGCCGCCCAAGCATGGGCAATAAAATCTCTTACCTGTGTGCCTCCATTCAGTGCCTCGTTCGCTAGGCTTTAACCTCAGCCAGAGGCCTAAAGCTGCGGCCCGTGAAGCCCAGTTTGGGGCTGGTGGCTGAGGGGACTCGTCCCAACCACTGAGACCTTGGAGGTGCCCCTTGCCGCAGACCCCACAGGGTACAGGAGGGGTGGGCAAGTGCACCTCCAGCCCTGCAAGTTGGCCTGGCTTGTGTGGAGTGAGGAGCTAAGAAATAGTTGGAGAAATGTAACCTCAGCATGAGCGTGGCCAGAAATGGGGTCCAGTAATTTTATGCATCCCCACGTCCTGTAATGCCACAGATCACCTCCCCCCAAGCCGTCAGAATGAGATTTTGTGGGTTGGGATGTGTCTGAGAACCTGGTGGCTGTCCTTTATTTCCCTCAGTATTCAGTCTTCTCCATCAGCCGGTCTCAGCTGTGAGCAGACGCAGACGCTCAGCACCAAGCACATGCCAGCAAAGTGCCCTGGCACCTGCTGGGACGCTCTGGGGCACAGCAGCGAGGTTCTGCACCTCCGTGGCTGTGGTAATTGGCACCCAGGTCTACTAATTAGAGCTGGTAGGGATTTCTCCATCTCAGCTTCTTCTGTTCTTATAGAAAAGTCCCTTTCTGCAAATATTACACTTTTCTTGCTTTGTTTTTCTTTTTTCAGTATACATACATTAAAAAATGGGGGTTAATTTAAATCTAATAAAAATGTTTTCAATAGATCTTTTCAACATCACTGTGCTTTATCGATCCTCCCACTCTACTCTGCCCTGGTCAGGCCTCACCTGGAGTACTGTGTCCAGTTCTGGGCTCCCCGGTACAAAAAAGACAGCGATCTCCTGGAAAGAGTCCAGCGGAGGGCCACAAAGATGAAACAGGGCCTGGAGCATCTTCCCTATGAGGAAAGGCTGAGAGACCTGGGTCTGTTCAGCCTCGAGAAGACTGAGAGGGCATCTCCCAGTGTTTACAAATTTCTTCAGTGTGGGAGACAGAAGGATTTGGCCAACCTCTTTTCAGTGGTTTGTGGGGACAGGACAAGGGGCAATGGCCACAAAATGGATCCCAGGAAGTTCCACACCAACATGCGAAAGAACTTCACGGTGAGGGTGACGGAGCACTGGGACAGGCTGCCCAGGGAGGTTGTGGAGTCTCCTTCTCTGGAGATATTCAAGGCCCGTCTGGACGCCTACCTGGGCAGCCTGCTCTAGGGATCCTGCTTTGGCAGGGGGGTTGGACCCGATGATCTGTGGAGGTCCCTTCCCACCCCTACAATTCTGTGATTCTGTATTGCAGGTGCGAGCAGGAGTTTAATCTCCTGTAAGGTGAACGCTGCAACCCAACAGTATTTCCCATGACGCGTGGGGTGGAGGAGGATCAGGCTCCCCCAGAAGATGATTCAGTGCAGAGCTCACCCTCTGGTGGCGTCTGCTGTCTCTCCCGTGTAGCAGAGGAGCCATAAGAGATTAGTTAGGTCATGTAGCAAGGCAAATTACACGTCTGTACTCAGACGGTGTAATGTCCCCAGCCCAGCTCTTCTGCTGGAGGTTTTGGTGTGTCATGAGAGGCACCAGGCCCTGAGGACAGCGTGGCAGCGGTGGCCTGGGCTGAAGCTGGCCCTCTTCTGTGGGGTCACTCCCTGCAACAGAAACTGGGGTCATGACTACTAAAACACTTCAGTTTCAGCTGTTACTTATTTTTATTTTATTTTATTTATTTTATTTGTATTTTATTTTATTTTATTATTTTTATTTTATTTTATTTTATTTTTTATTTTATTTTATTTATTTTATTTATTTTATTTATTTTATTTATTTTATTTTATTTTATTTTATTTTATTTTATTTTATTTTATTTTATTTTATTTTATTTTATTTTATTAATTTTATTTTATTATTTAATGTTATTTTCTACTCACCAGCCCCAGCCAGGAAGGGAAGGAGGGCTTTTCCCTTTTGGAAAAGCAGCTTCCTGCAGGTCAGGGATATTCAAGCTTCGCTCAGAAGGCCTGATAAAAGCCAGAGCACAAAAAGCACACATGGGTAGCTTTTAGCTATGCAGGAAATATATATCCTGTGATTTTCTTCTTTTATACATTGAAAAGCAGAAAACCCCACAAAACCAGGCGTATTTACACGAGCTAGTTAGGGTGATGGATGAGGCCATTTATAACAACTCCAATCCTGTCTTGCATCTGTAGGGCCTCCGCTCTGCTCTCCAAGCATCTCACCAGGTTGCTGGGCCACGATCAAATTAAAAGCTACTGGGGGGGGAATAAATACATGAATACACGTGTGTGCTCACACTCGGCCTACCGGTTGGGCTGCTTTGGGTTGCAGTATTGAAGTCATGGGCTGGTGGCTGCACTTCAGTCCATTAGCTGCCCTACAAAGGGTCCGGGGCTGGTCACCAGTTCCTCCCAGTGCCTCAGAGCGAAGAACCCAAGGCGGTGCTGGGAAGAGACCTAGGAGACCCCAGTAAAAGATGAGCTTGAGCCCACCCAATCTTACAGATGTGACCTGACTGCAAATTGCCAGCAGGGCAGGAGAGGTGATCCTTCCCCTCCGCGCAGCATCGGCGAGGCCTCATCTCGAGTCCTGTGTCCAGTTCTGGCCTTCCCAGTAGAAGAGAGGCCTGGACATACTGGTGAGTGTCCAGCAGAGGGCCACCGAGATGATGAAGGGCCTGGAGCACCTCTGCTGTGAGGAGAGGCTGGGAGAGCTGGGGCTGCTCAGCCTGGAGAAGAGGAGGCTCAGGGGGATCTCATCAGTGTCTGTAAACACCTGAGGGAGGGTGCACAGGGGACGGAGCCAGGCCCTTGTCAGTGGTGCCCAGTGCCAGGACAAGAGGCAATGGGCACAAAATGGAGCAGAGGTTCCCTCTGAACACCACGAGATGCTTCTTTACTCTGTGGCTCAACGCCCAGCGCCGTGTCCAGGAGGTTTTGAAGACCTCCAAGGAGGAGACCCCACAAACTCTGTACAACCTGTGCCAGGGCTCTGCCACACGCCCAGCACAGAAGTGCTGCCTGGTGCTCAGAGGGAGCCTCCTGGGTGCCTGGTTGTGCCCACTGCCTCCTGTCCTGGCACTGGGCCTCCGTCTGTCACATACTACTTCTAACAGAGCTGGAAATATCATTATTATTATTATTATTTATTTATTTATTTGGGAGGGGGTGTTCCAGTGAAGGGGTTAGTAATGGAAATGAAGAAGATCCCTGGGCACAGTGAGGTGATGAGGACAGCCCAGCTGAGTTTCCCACGGCTGGAACAGAAGGTACACCAACAGTGATACACAAAAGAGACACCAAAAATGCTCCACAGCTTGTATTAACCAGGTTTATCTTTAGGACAAAGGGAGGGTGAAATAGTGGTGTAATTCGGCTGCAATGTAAGCTTTGCATTGCTATCACCCTCAGCACCCACATGATTTTCCTCCTTTGCATTTCCTTCATGGTTTTGTGGACTTCTGCTCTGGGCTTGCCCAGGGCTCCCTAGAAAAGGGAGGGGGCAGCTCCCGGTGCACCCACTGCCTGCACCCTTTACTTCCAGAAAAAGCAAAATCAGGGTGTTGTGTTTGAAATTACATTTTCTCCAGCGATCAGTGTTAAGGAACAAAGATTGAGAAGTCCAGAAAGACCCAAATCTACCCCATTTAACAAGCTCCCCTGCACCACAATCCCTGGGCTTACGGCAGGAAGAGCAGGTTGGCACTTTTCTGGGACACACCATGACATCCATCAGATCGTGATGTCCGTCTGGTCACAAAGTCCATCGCCCCAGTCCTGATCACTGACAACTATGTATTGAAAAGACATCACCTTCAGCAAACGCTGTAGATTTTTCAGGACCTGTGTTCGCAACACAGACCTGGACTAAAGACCAGCACAAGTGCATGGATGAGAAGGACACTTCCAGGACCGGAGCTCTTCCCAAAACACAGCGTGCTCTGCTGCACGTGGTAAATAACGGACTGAACAAGAGCCATGTTTTATCAGTTTTATTTAACCAATGAAATTCCTACTGATAACAATGAAAGTAATTTCAGCAAGTATAAATGCGATACAGTTTTAAACAAACCCCATTGTTCCGTACCTATAAATAGATTTTTCAAAACCTCATAAAAAGTGCAGATTTATGAATTGCTGTTAAAATGTTAATACACGATTCCTTTGTTTAAAAATGCGTTTTTGTCTCTTAACTCACAAAAAAAAAAGTTCCTTCTGCATCTGTTCAGATAAATTCAAGTCGGGTAACTTAAAAACTAGAAAAAAAAAAAAGTCACACACAAAATAAAGAGATCCATCCCACTAGGTCAGTCTGTTCTCTGCAAAAAAAAAAAAAAAGAAAAAAAAAAGAAAAAAAATACCAATCAGCCATCAACAGAAAAAAAAAAACAAATGGTGAAAGCTGCTGTGGACACCCACAGTTAACTCCTAGCAGCTGCCTTGCTGCAGGCAAACCTCCCGCGAAAGCACGGACCCTGCGAGCTGTCCCCGCGGCTGAGGGCAGGCGGTGGCCCAAGGGACAGCGCGGGTGACGTGTCCCTGTGCCACCCTCGCCTGGCAGCGAGCAGAGCTGCGGGGACACGCGGGAGGGAGCAGCAGGATCAGAGCTCTGTCTTTCCTCCTCCGTCCCGAAATGCCCCTGCAGCAAAGGGGACAAAGGTGGCGGTGGCCAGGCCGCACTGGGCCGTGGTCCGATTTATTCCCTCTCCAGAGGGCGAGAGCTGCAATCCTGGGGCGGTGGGCACGTCCCGACAGGAGGCTCAGACCCACGACTGTCTTTGGAGAAGCCACGAACTCCTACCCCTAACGAGCCAGGCTTTGTGGACGTCAAATCAGGCTAATCTGGGTACGTGAGGGAGGCCTGGAAGCCACGGGCCGCAGACGCACTGTGCCCGCCATCCGAGTGCTCGGTGGCCTGTCTGCCTGTCTCTCCTCGCCAGCAAGGCTCGGGTGAAGCTGGTGTTTCTGCGTGTGCACCCGTGTGTGTGCGTGTCAGAGGGCAGCACACACGCACGGAGGCGAGGAGGTCGCAACGCTTCGCACCAGGGCCCGGGCAGCGCTGGAGGCGGACGGCGGACACGTCAGGGCTGCCCGCGCTGCCAGCCCTCCTCCCCGTACCTGCAGTGGTATTTTATCTACAGCAGGGTCTGTTTAGCAAGAGCGGTTTAAAGTGGCTATGTTTATCAAGTTTGCTACTTTGTGAATTAAAAACAAAACCAAAAAAACGGAAAAAAAAACCAAAACCAAAAACAGAAAACCCAACAACTATAAATACAAAGACTCTCACTCACCAGACGCTTGCAGCCTGTGTGAATCATAAACTGCATCAATATTCTGTTAAAAAGCTTATTCTACTTAAAACTATACATAGTACAAGAGATTGAAAAGTGGCAGTCGTGTACGGCCGCACTGCCTGCCCACGGTGGCCCACAGTCAGGTGCTTCATAGAAATCAAGGAGTTACAGTAACAAAGCACGGGACCGCAAAGCCCATCACAGCTTCTGATTACACTGCATACAAAGTACCAAGGGAAACACAAAAAAGAACTGGTGTTAATACTGATGAATTAAAGAGTAACTATAAAGATCAAAACAGACGTTCACAGCATGCTACATATATTGCTCACAAACTTTTTTCTTTTTTTTTTTTTTTTTAAAAAAAAAAGGCTAATACAAAACAAGAAGTTGGCAGTCTGATTTTCAGTTATGTCAGAAAGATGAAGCGTATACATTCATTACGTAGCTTTCCAGCAAAAGGGTAAAACTGAGAGATTTCAAGTTTACAAAATTCCTATTTTTTTTTTTTAAGCTACCGTTTATATCCAGTTCCGGTCAATAGTCGTGAAATATTGGTGGCTGCAGAGTCCAAGGGCTGTAGCCTAATTATTTTTGTTTCCCTACAGGAACATTTCTTTGCCTCGGGTGCTGGCGGGGCCGCCGCTCGCCTCGCAGGTGGACGGGGAGGGAAGCGAGAAGGAAGGCTGGTTTGCATCTGGCGGCACAACATGAGCATGGAGTGGCAAATGAGGAACACGCTTTCGGTGGCGTGTGTCTGCTGGCACTGTCCCCCCGGCCCCTCGGCTGGGACAGCTGGGAATTCACCCCTTCTGCCTGAAAATCCCCTTCAAAGAGCTGGTGGAGGAGACAACGTGCTTCAACGGCAGCATGCTTTACGCAGCTGCAAGGGGAAGGCCCCCTGCCCCTCCTCCGTCCCCGCAGTAAGAAAAGGGAAGCTTTCCAGAGCAGCTCGGGGTTTCATCTTTGAGGAAATCTTGGGTGCAGGTGTTCCCTACCGCCTCCCCTACACACAGACGTGCACGAGGACCTTTGGGACACAACAGTGCAGCTTCTCCAACTGGCCGAAATGCCAACTCCCCCCTACGCTGGTTGCGTCCCCCCGAGAAAGCCCGTTGTCTTCTCCTGCTGTGTACAGCACAAGCTGCCGCCCACTTCCAGTATATTCATCGGCATCTTAAATACTGGCTCTGACTATGGCCGAGAACAAGGGCAGAATTCAGATCCCCGCTTTCCACGAGCTCTGCTGAACACCCAAACGTGTCTACGTCTCAAGCAACCACGAAGTCTGCCTTTGGATTTATCCCTTGAACACATGAAAAACCAAACCCATTTGTTCGGAAGGCTGTCTGACTACAGGGAACCCGAGGAGCAGCCCCAAAAAAATGACCCTGTGGGCTCCTGCCCTTCTCCCACCCACTCTGCACATGAGGGTCTCGAAATTCCCCACTACAAATTCCCTGTAAGAAGCCTGCACAGCTAAAAGGCTCAAGCAAGGGGAGTGTTGCCAAAGAAAGCATTTTGTTAGTGGATCCACTGGATTATTACTGTAATTCCAGCGATGGAACATGACACGCTACTAGCAATCGCTACTTAAATGTTTTAAGTAAGTACTAAGTGTCATACTTTACACCAGATTTAGCATTCTCCTGCCCAGAAATAACCCAATACTGGAATTAAGTGTTTCTGAACAGGAGAAAGATTCTCTGAGCTCAGTAACAAATGGCAATCTAGGAACTTAACACTGTTTCAGGAGGTTACGGTGAAGAGGCTGCCCCTGCAAGACTGCTAGGGTTGTGAGCTGGGACGACAGGCAGTGCGTGATGTGGGGTGGCGGGCTGGACAACGACAGTTTTGGCCCCTAGCGAGCAGCAGAAGGGTTAAATGTCCGCAAGAGAGGCCTGATGTGTGTTTAGAGAGCAGCCGCATGACTGCGTGGCAAGAAAACTTGCTCTAAGAGAAAAATTAACACTGGTCAAGATGCCCCTGAAGTTTCCTCGTGCTGCTTTGCTCCTTTCATGTCCCACACCCATGAACCATGCAGCAGGTATGAAATGTCAAATTCGTTCTCGATTGGAGATAAAAAGCTTCATTTATAATTTCCCAATGTGAAAAAGCTGGTGGGTGCATCTCTTTAGACAATCACACGTGCCGGGGACATTAGGGAGAATAAATCTGAAGTTCAGATGGGGAAAACTGACATTTTTGTCCAGCTCTTGGAATGATAGTTAATGGCAAGCCAATTCTAGCAGCTTTATATTCAGAGCAGCTCTGGGAAAGTTCATTTACTATGAATCCCCCACCCCGTTTTTGTGCAACATCACCTCTTATTTATAGGACAAGGATCTGAACGCCTAAGGAAATATCTGAAAAAAAAATCAGTTTTAATCAAGAAGATTTGGAATATATCCATCTGGCCAAAACTTTCGTCCTGGCACAAGCTATCCACTTGCTAATCCCGATAAATCTTTTCTGCCAGCAGAGGTTAAATAATCCAGCTCTTCTAAAAGGGAGCCCGAACTCTGGAATAGGAGCCTGAAATGCATGTCAATGTGCATGGAAAACACACATGCATGAGAAACATCGAGAACCTGTTCTGCAAGAGCAGCGGCTTACAGTTTAACCTCTTTTGAAAAGATTTCTCTGAGTCTATATTAAGTCCCCCAAACAACCCATTTCATTAACAACCGCTGCAAATCACATGGATCTGCTACATATTATTCCTTTAATCTCTATGGAAACTGCTTTTATTCTATTGAATTTAGGTGATTAAGTATCTTTAAAAATCTGACTCAAAAATGCAAGTGGGCACCTTGTAGGGTTTTGCTGAATGCCTAGCTGCTTAAATTCCCATTGAAATTCAGGCAACTAACTGCTTTTCCCAAATCCCACAAAAGCATCTATCAGCATTGCTACGAACAAAAATACTACTGAAGAATCTGGTGCTTTGACCTTCTGCACTCAAGTAAGAGAGAAGCAAAATGTTTTCCTTTTTGTTCTGTTCTAATCTGTTCTAAATTTATACAGAGGCCTACCAGGTTTCTAATTGTTTATAATCATGGATTTTCCTGTGCTTTAAGATTTCTTTAATGCATAGGAAGAGCTGATGTGGCAATTTGCTAGTTCTTAAAGCTGAAAGTACACCCTTTTCATTTTAATCAAGTTTTTGGGACCAAGTATGTATGTTTCAGTTCAGTCTTATGAACAGTTAAATACAAACCCATCTGCAGCTTACCCAAATTCTCATAGGGTACCTCAACGCTAGTTTTAGTAGCTAAGCGTACAAATTCTACCTTAGTTTAAAATGGTTTCTGTTCCAACGTGATGACACTCCTGTGATTATCAGCTGCAGGCGGAGTATTCTGGGAAATGCAAATGCTTTCTCCAACTGGTATCTTTTTCACCTCTCTTCATTACCAAAAAAATGGAGCGATTTCCACACAGCGAGAACGTGCACTACCAGAACACACATTTTACAGTGATTCTGCAGTGATAAGAAGCTGTCCCTGCTCAAAGCTCTGTTCCCTACTTACAGCATTTCCTGTGCTGGCTAGTTAATTTGTACCTAACAAGCTTTCTCGTCAGTAGACAGGAGACTGCACACTTTGTTTGTGTGTTGGTCACAGCCACATTTTGTGGACTAACATTGATGCTGGTAAATATCAGTTCCAATAAAGGAAAACAGAGGGAGAGTATCTACGCTTCCAATGATTACGGTACTCTTCAGGATAAAATGAATGATCAAAGTGTGAAGATTCACATTCATGAGTGCTTTAAGAATGTAAAAATTCCAAGAACACTTGCACATTACCATTTGGCACAGTGTGAGCCTAAAGCGTGCATAAAGCATATGGTATAGCTGTATGACTTTAAAGACCTATTCTGAACAAACATCTAGTAAAAATCATAAATTTGAGTATAAAAACTAGGCTATAAATTGTTACACTGTAAATGCAATACTTTGAAAAAAAAATGCCACATGGAAAATATCTCCAAAAGTTTCAAGTTTGCATTTAATATTAAAGGAAAAAAAAAGTAATAGCAAACTACTTGCACAATGACATTTCCTACGGTGGAATGTCTTGCAGGCCATATGTGACTTGATATGGCACCTTTAAAAAAAAATATTACTGATTTACTACAAATTTTATGAAGCAATCCATTTACGGTTTCTATATTTCAAATCTGCTCATGTACTTTGCTCTGAAGGCATTTGAGCTGGCAAGTATATTTCATAAGGAAAGAAGTAAAGGCACTCATGTTTCCAAACATAAAACTCAACCTACTCTAAGAGTCTTTGCATTTCTGAAGGGAAACTAAGCGGTCCTATTAGTTACCCAAATCTAGTTTCACCCCCTTTCCAGAGCTCAACTGTGCTTCTTGAGAACTACTTGACTTCTCAAAGCAAAGGAATTTAAAGTAGTACTGTACGGTTCCCACCACTCAAAAAAAAGCAAAAGTATTTCATGAAAAGTCCTCTCAGCAGAACTGTTTTATGCACAAAAGCCAATCGGTATGGCCACTACATTTACAACAGGGAGGAAAAAGAACTATAGCAACTTAGAAAGTTAATCTAAGTTCATACGTATCAGTGTCTCAACACTTCTGAGAAATCTTTGCAGTTAGCTATTGAAGATAAATAAATCTGATGTTTTACCCAGTGCTCTCTCTAGAAGACAGTCTGATGCTGTCTAGAGGGTACTTTTCCAAGTAGCCAACATTACATTAAATTAAAAAAAAAAAATTACTGATTTTTCCTCAAAGGTTTTTCACATGCAGAATCTGCAGTCTGAAAGTGCAGAGAAGTGTACAATCATTTAGCTTTCCAATCTGGAACAGACAGATTAAGCGAAAAATCCAACATGCGAAGTCACAGCAAAGTATCAGGAAAAGGCAAGAAAACTAACTTTAAAGCATAGTGGTCCATGATTTTGTCAATGGAAAGTGTTAAAGTATGACTGGTAATATTACCATTTTCCAAAAAACTATTCTGAAATCATCGATGGAAAAAAAATCTTGTATTATCTTCTACAATCCAATGGAATATTAAAAATAAACCTATCCAGTTAGTTTTGCACATATGCAACAGAAACAAAGGTCACCCTCCTCAAAGTACTATGAAAGGTCCAAACCAACAGACAAAAGTTTAAGCAGTGACAACTTGCATCCTACTGGGTAAGCTTAAGCATCTCTTTAGGCACTTCACTGGTTCATTAAATGCAATACAAAATAAAGCTATAAATATCAACATTTTGTGCTCTTAAAATTAGTCAAAAGCAACAGAAAACAGCACAAAAGTGTGACATTTTTGGCAGCTTATTTCTTCCCTTCCCCAATATTACCAGTTGTCCAAGAATGCTTTGTTTTGGGGATGCTTTGGCATCTCAGTATCAGGTTGTCTTAAGCCATAAAAACTAAAACAAAACTGCTAGGCCTTAGACAATAAAGAAATTTGGTTTCAAAATTTCTTTATGGCTATATAAAAAGGACACTTTAGCAGTGACACGATAGGGAAAAAAGCTTGCTTTCTTTTTAAATATTGCACTTTTCTTTTGTTCACCCACACTAATGCATAGAAACTTTTAAACTTTGAATATTAAGACTTCATGCTATGAAGAAGTTATGGGAAATAAATTTCTACACATCCAATATGAAAGAACAGATATGCTAGCCTTCCTTTACTTTCCTTACTTAAAACATCGAGAAAGAAGAGAGTGCAAAAAACCCACAACCCTATTTTTGGTCAGCCTGTGTATCAACTTTATAGGTGCCAACTAAACAAATTGCAACATGGGATGAGCATGGATATTGTAAAGACAACTGAGGGTGACTGTCGGTAAAACAAGATTATGCATGATTGAGACACGGTAAGTGTAGCTGAAATGGCAAATTGTGAGGGCTCTTCTCTTGGGAAGAGGCATGATAAAGCAGATGAATTTTGCACTTCAGTAGCATGCTGTAGAATTTGTCACGATTAATTTCACATTAAAGTGTGGTCAACGTTTGCATCCACATTTCACATCACCTTCAATTGCTGTAGTAAGACAGTGACTGGCAAGCAGTCTCCAGGAGACACAGAAGAATCCAGTGGGCAATTCAATGCAACACAGCGTGTGCGTCTCTGTCAGAGTTATGACAAGGTGGTACGTTCTCGGAACAGGCAGAACCGATCTTCTGGTGGACTCCACTAATCTGAAAAATGATTGCTTGGAAAAGAAGTCTCTAAGCACTTCACTCCGGTGCTTAAAGAACAAAGCGCTAGAATCGAATATAATAAAAAGAGTTTTAGGATTCTGACCACTGTGCAGAAATCCAACCGGAAACAATGCAGAGTAGTGCTCCTCAGTGTTACTTTCGTTATCATTAGTAATGTTAAGCATCAAGAAAATAAAACACGTCATTGCACATTACAGCCGTCAAGAAACACGGCTAAACTTTGACACTAGAGAATTTGAATAACCTGATGCTACATCACAAACAGCTTCTGGTGTGTATCTATTTCAAAAGGTCTTTACATACTCGGTAAAAATTCCTTTACTCCCTCCCAGTGACTGCTTCAGGTTAAGTGACGAGTTATGGCACGAAGGGCATACAGAAGTTCTGCTTGCATACGAGCTTCCATTAGAAGTAGATTTACGTGAACCTGTTAAAATTAAATCAGACATTTAATTTACCTTGGAACGCAACATCATTTATTCATTTATGCTAACATTTGTAACCTTTAGTAATGTGGCATGAAATCATGTAATTTCTCCCTGTACCCTGCTGCAAGGCTCCTGTTCCTTTCGGGAAACCTGTCCAACACCAGACAACGTTGTAGGACTTCAAGGAACTACCCTCACCTGCTTTAAGAAATCTTCCATCCCAGAAGTCCCAACAAAACCACTTCTGTATCCTAATGGTACTCATTCTTCATGAATTATATTTTGTTTTGTTTACTACCACCTGTGATCACCACGCAGGAGCACAGAACAAGGAACAGTTCATATGCCAGACAGGCTAGTAGGCACATGAACATCAAACCCTTGTCAGGAAGCATTTAACTTAGATATCTGAAGACACGCTGACATTTTTATTGATGAAAAACACCACGAAGATTGTATTTGTATGGAATAAGCTCTTTTTTGATCCACAGATCCAAAGTATCGGCATGGTTAACTGCTTCTGTATTCCCAAGTTTATCCACTTTTCTATTACAGCTGTCAGTTCAATTTTACAGAGAAGTCACTCAAAATAAAAAAGAGAAGAATCGGTATTTCCAGTACACTAAGAAGTATTTTTGTAAGATTGATATTTAATGAATTAAATTAACCTCGCTTGTTCTTCTCTCGTTAAAAACAATGTGACAGATACAGCCATTTTTAGGAGTCTAAATTTTTTCATTTTTAAACCACACATGGGTCTCCGTGAAGCCAGTCTGGCTATGAAACACGTACCTTCTCCGAGTGCTTGAACTGACGCCAGTAACTATCGTACATGCGCTTGGTAGTTCTCTCCGGGTAGCAGGTCACTGTCTTTATGTAAACCTTCAGGCTGCGTTCAAGTAGCTGATTAACTTCTCCATAATCATAGTCATCATACCTAAAGAATACAGGCAATCACTCTGTTGGATATAAGTTTTTAAAAGCACGGTCTTTTGTAGCATTAATTTCTTAAGCATTTGTTATATAAGCTGGAATAAAACCTGCTAACAGAGGAAAGGCTTAGTACCGGGATCCTATTTTTTCCTGAACACAGACTTGCTTCAGGGAAGACATTTCTGTAACAACTTCCATCTTGATTCATACTCATTTTCTTCATTGGAAGTGAAAGCTGTACTGATGTAACAGCAAAAAAACCCACCACTCTAACGTTCAAACTGAGCTACTACCTCCATGTTTAAATTGGAGTCTAAGTCTAAGTCTAACTTCTCACATAGTTAAGTAGTTAATTTTTCATTTGGTGTTTCCACAGTTTTAAATGCACTCCTTAGCCAGGGGGTTTTCTCCCATACCTGATTCCGTACATACAGTGGACATAGTTAAATAAAGCTCTTCTAAGAGTAGTTGTATCAACATCTTCATGTGTTGCCATAGTGTTATACGTGAGGTTATACACCATCCGAAACTTCTCATCAAGGAGATGCCCAATATCAGAATAAAGCCTGTTTACAAGGGAAAAGCCATGATTTTCCCAAGTATAGTCCTGCAGGAGGGGAAAGAAACATATAAATACACAAGTGAAGTGAAGTTCCTACTCGATCCTCTCTATAGCTCAATAGTTTTTGTTGTATACTAGTTGTAACTTTGCTCTCCTCAAGGAATTTGTATTTTGAATCCTTCATTTATATCACCTTCTCCATTCCCCCAGGTTTCCTGGCAGTGAATGTCACATCGCAACAACACATCACTAGCCTACATGAGAAAAAAAAAAACAAGCTTATTCTGAAGTGTTGAGGCAATTTTCCACTTTTTGCTCTGCTGATTTGACCGGTGTCATTCTGAGTGGGATGGGCTTGTAAGTTTCCAGATGTATTCCTCTTGGAGGCTTTGATGCTTCACTTTAAGAAGAGGTGGAATATGTGCTTTCACCCAGGACGGACATTCGGTAAAGTGCTGAAAAGTCCTTGAACAAAGTAATAAAATCCAGGATGCTTTGGTTTTAAACAAGCACCTGGACTGCAAAGGAAAAAACACGCCTGCTCACATCAGGAATGGGAAATCTTTGCAAAGCGGTGGCATGGCATCAACAGCAGAGGAGAATGACCCTGCTTCAGAGCAGCACACAAGCACTCTTCACGCTGCAGTTACACAAAACGTGTTAGTTTGCCCACATCCTTGGCAAGTGTTCAATCCCTCAGCCACATACCCTCGTTACAACCAAGGGCATCATCTCATGTTTGCCTGCTTTTTTTTGTGGATGCCCCATCCCTGGAGGTGCTCAAGGCCAGGCTGGATGGGGCTTTGGGCAACCTGGTCTGGTGGGAGGTGTCCCTGCCCATGGCAGGGGGGTGGAACTGGGTGGGCTTTATGGTCTCTTCCAACCCAAACCATTCTGTGATTCTACGATCTCCATGTCTTTTTCTGCGTAAGACTGTTTTCAAGAAGTACCCGTGGGCCAAGGCTCTTACCCACGTGTTACAGAGCTCATCTGTTGGACTGAACCCAATTGCTTAGGATTGTGGGGAATATTATCAAGGACAACATTCAGCTGCTTAAAAGAGGAATTGAGTGACACCTGAAATGCCCCACAACATCACATCTGGCTCTCAGCTGCTGGTCCAAACTACCATAAAAAGCTTGTGAGATACGCCGGATCTACCAGCCCTGCAAAGGTGTGCAGGACACCCAGGGGGCATCATAAAAGCCCCTGAAAACAGAAGCCCCAGGATGGGGAAAGCAGTGTTTGCTAACAACATAGTTGATTCATACCAACCATGGAAAAGGAAAACCAAAAAGTTGAAAGACATTCTGCTGTGCGTGAAATACCTTTTCCTATTGCTGAATTTAAACGCGCAGAGACAAACGATAGTCTTGCTTCAACAGACTAAGGATTGAATTTATTGCAGAGTTTTGGGATGCTACTTCAATTTAAGCAGCATTAATAGCAGAGCATCTGGGAGGCTGGGGGTATACACATCTCACTGGTCGAGAGTAGGACATACTAATAAAGTTAAATCACTAAGGTGACTCCTCTGAATGGAGGCCAGAAGCTGTTCTGTTTATTTAAGAGCAGAGACATTTTAGTTCCAATTTCAACTTCTGCTGAGCTTTTTTCCATGGGAGCCTGCTGCTCCTAAAGTAGTTAAGCAGCATTGATTTACAGGCTCTGACTCTGCCTTTCTCTTTTTGGCAATATCTACCTACCTCAGGCTCATATAAAGACCACAGAGTAAATTATCCAGATCAGCAACGGCTGCTATATAGATAAATACATTTCCTGAAAGTGATCACAGATTCTTTATTTTTCAGCCTTAGATACGTCCTCTGACCATCGAGTTTTCCTGAACCTAATGTATTTTACTTGAAGTTCTCAGTTTTGGTTTAAGATTTACTCCATTATTTACAATTTATCTGTAACTGCTGACTAATCTGCTCTATAACCTGGAACAGAATTACCTAGAGCGTCCCTGATGTTACATATTATGAAGATGTTTGTGACTCTGGTCATGGATGAAGATGCCTACATGTGAGACAATGTATAAACAAAAGGACAACTCTTTCAACAGTATTAAAATATATACGTATTCATGAAGAACCAAAAACTTCAGTGTTGCAGTAATCATACTTAATCATAATAAGTAAATAAAAGTAATCATATTTCTTTTCTTTCCAGACATTCAAAGTCCAGTGATACGGTGTGTACATAGGAATGACTCACTGAACTGCTCTCACAGACATATATGCAACTATTTATTGATAACCACGGGACAGAGAACACCTGATAAAAATGGCAGGAATAAGGTGTTCTTCCTACAGGTTTTTTTTTCACATTTGGAGGGACAGAAAAAAATTCTTTCTTTTCTTTCAGTTTCATTCCATATTGATTGATGTGCTTTACAGTTTTCAAATATTAATCCTGGTAACGAGTCTCCTAGAACGAGACTGAAAGCTAAATATCCCCTTGTTTGAGATTTATGAATAGTAAAAGACTCTTCCCTGGTAAATTTATAGAAGCTTGCAAGTTATTTAATGGACCACAGCAAGGAAAAGCACATGCAACAAACACGTCCCACTACAACTACTTTACACTCTGTCCTGTAATGACTTATACATACACTCTTTGAGTGATGCACTTTAAAGAGATGCTACCTGAGCTCTGAATGTTGGCAGATGGTCTTCTCCTCGCCTTGCGAAGTCTTTGTACCCAAACCCAGGATCTTCAATATAGCGGGAGACATCTGTGGAAACTATTTCATCGTCAAACGCTGTAGAAAAAAAAAAAAAAAAAAGAAAGCAAAACGCTTTGCTTTAGGCAAGCACAGGAGTTAGTACTGACTTCCAACTACCGTTCTACTGCTGGACTAGAGAACAACTAAAAAAATTGTGCAAAGGAAAAGAAAGGTATGAAGGAAGGAAAAAAATCAATCCCAATCTACTTGTATGGGATCCATCCTTTTCATCAAGCCAACTAAATGTCAGCCTACACCAGACATCTAAGATATTTCTGCAAAATAGTCTGTATTTCTGGAGGTGTGCTCCTCTCTCTGTTGACTCCTGAAGAAGGCTAGATATCATAGAGTCATATCCTAAATCAGGCAAGATGAGTCTTGTTAGAAAAGTTATTATGCTAGGATAAGAAATAGAAAAACCGTACCCTTGACAACGTGATTGTTATGCTGAGCAGGTATAGTGTCCAGAATTACACCAGCTCTGTTCTGTAACCCAGAATATGAGCAACAAGAAAGCAACGCCACGCTCTGCTTGTAAATATCAACTAAAAATTACATGAAAGCAAAGAGGTCTACAGAACATCAGGCTGAAATTTCGCCAGAAGCTCTAGTAACTAAGCATCTTCAAAGAGCTCCAAAACGTGTCACTAAGCAAGCGCAGGTTTTCTATCAGGAATCAATCTTTCCCTCCTGAATAAACAGGTGGCTCGATTGTGTAACTACCTTTGCAGAAGTTGACTACTGCATAGCTGACTGCATTTGACCCTGATGTTAAAACCCTGGCTTGCTTCCACATGCATCGACAGAACAGTTGCCATATGTCCACTGTTAGCACCTTAAAAAGTCAGTTAATCTAAGAATTGCAGAAGTGCTTTATCTCCTCCTTGCCTCATTAAACAATCAAAACATAACTGCGTAGGAAGAAGCTTGCACAGCATCTGCTACAGTGAGTCCTCAGTGAAGAATGAAAAACCTGCACGCACACACTCCTCTCCCCTGGCAATGGCTGGATTTCATGGAGGGGTAAAGGCACAACGCATACAGACTCCTGGGCTCAAACTCAGCAAAAGGAAAAAAAAAAAGGGAGGAAAGTCAACAAGGCTATCAGCAACCACATCAACAAAACCCTCCTGGCCCACACAACACCTCGTGCCTCTAAGCTTGACGTTGCAGACTCACGGAAGTCCTGATTTAATAATGGAACCGCAATGAGCGTTGGTTTATCTACAACACTGAGACTGTCTGACCAAATTAAAGCAGACTGAAAATGGACAATGCCAATTTTAAAAAAATCCAACAGTGATGTTGCTGGATGGGTTTTCTTTCAGAGATTTTACTAATACTTAGTAATCCACAAAACAATCTTCGCTGATTCATAGCACGTTCTTCCTCCCTTTTGGGGTTGGTGCACAAAAACTTTAATACCTTCAAACGTGTTTGGTCTGGCTTATGGTCTGAATAACAAGATTTGATTAACCCGTAGTGTGTAGCTTCAACTTTCTTACTAGATTTTCTCTGAAGCTACTAATAACACATATTGATGCCCCAAATTCACAAAAAACAGTGTTCATGTGATACGTGGCATTTTATGGGTCATTTTTTAAGAAGATAAAAACCATGAGCTTCAGGTAACCTCTAATATGAGGAGATGATCTGAGATTCTGATTGGATTAAAAATATTGGTTGAAACAATTTCTTTGGAAAAAACAACTTGCTGGCTGTATGAAACATTTCATTGTATGGTTTGTTAGAGATGAAGGCCTTCAGAGTGTACGAAAAACACTGGAAAAGAATCTTTTGGCTCAGAATTTTGAACAATACTTAAGAATAAACTGAATGCTAAGAAATCTCTGACATAGTACAGGTAATGGAAAAGCACAGCAGTATGATCGCTCAAAACAGCAAGTCGTCGATTCGTTGATGTGCTTTCCAGGCATGAATGAATTAATTTGAATATACAGAGCACACAAGGAAAGAGGAATTTACACACACCTTCTTAAAGAAGTCTACAGGCTTCTCAGGCTTTTTTTTTCTTTTTTCTTTTTTTTTTTTTAACACAGAAAAGCTAAATTTCAAGAAACAAAATGGATGTTGGTATTTGCCCATCAAGAAATGAAAAGGAGATGAAGCAGGTCACTCTTACTATATCCTTACTAAGCCAAGAGACAGAATAAAAAAATGGACAGAAGGAGTTGTAGTCATTGAACTGGAGTCAGTGTTTAGTTCTTGCAAAGCACAAACAAAACAGAACTGGAAAAGCACAAATACCTCCACTAATTACTAGCAGGCTCTCCTTCTTTTCCTTCTCAAAGCGAGTGTCCATTTCTTCCTGAGAGGCTTCTTCATCCTCTTTATCTTCTTGTAGCCTCTTCATCCTCTCCATTAAGGCCTCCAGCTCGCTTAAAGAATCGGCAATCTGCAAAAACACCATGACATTCTGCAAAATTAGAAGATAGACAACATGTGTCATCTTCAGATTTCATGCTCAACAATGAACGTTCTCAAAAAAAAAAAAAAAAAGATAGCAGCAAACATAAGAATTCAAGCCAGAATGCGTTTTGTCACAGAGAGCACAGACAAACAGCTGTCAGAAAGTCAGAAGAAGGGAGGTGGTGTTACTCTCATCTATCACGCTACACTACTGCAGCAAGATAAACAGCAAAAGGGGTGGTGTTTGAATGTGTAAACCGCTTAAAACATACGTTCCACCACAAAGACTGCTTGGGAAAATCCATTTACGTGCCCCAAGTGTATCAGAAAACAATTTTTAACTTGAAGGTACCTTTATTCAGTACACTGGTAATGCTAAGTACCTTACTGAAGAGATACAGCACAACACTGCAATACAGGAACGCAACCTGAGACAGAAAATCAGCATTTTCTTTTTCTTTTCATTTACTTTCATTACATGTACTCAAAACAACCATCGTGTAGACTTTTTTTTTCTTGCTTTTGTGCAGAAAACAGGCCTCTTTACTAGAAATACATCGAAGTTCGGGCTCTGTGATCTCTATTTGCCATTCACATTTTTCATAAGGTAAGTTGTTAGGTCTTCCTTTTCCATCTTCTCCTTTTGATTCTGCTCTTCTGCTCACAGATATAAATGCTTTATTGTGTACCATTCACTGCTTAAAAAGCAGCACGCAGTCTGCAGCAGCCTTTTGCCCGCTACAAATGCAGAATAAGACATCCCAGTGATTTAAGCTAGCGTGTCCTGCAACCCAGAAACCTCAGATGCAGTAATTGAACTGATGGATCACATGCTCACGCTGTAAGCTGCCTGCTAATTTTTACAAATGTATCTAGTGACTCTGCTCATAATCCCTATCTTCCATCAAAGGAGATGAGGCTAATTCAGCAATCGGTATTAATTCAAGGACTTTTCTTCAAAGGCGCTTTCAGAAAAAAATCCACATTTAAGTTAATTAGCTAGTAATCAAAGTCCTCTGTTGGTTGATTCAAGACCAGAACACCCGCATGAAAAACAAAGCCATTTTATTTCAGACATTTCCTCTCATCTACATGGAAACGCCTCAAAATTGACCTGTTTTGTGATTGAAGGCCTTGAAGTCAAAATGAATATTGTGACCTCTGTTTTTTTTTTTCCCCATTTCTTCTTTCATTCCACACGATAAGAACACGGATGACACAATGCTCCAGTCAGTGATACACTATCTGCAGACACTGGGACTTTAAGCTTTCAACTGGAAGCAAAGTTTTAGTCTTGCTCAATGGGTTGTGAGATTAGCTATTAAAATCACATTACTCTGACTATCATCCTCCATTTCACTGTGGTTTTGAAATGGATTACACGGCAAGCTGTTGTAGCTAATGTAAGAGTTACCAGACCCAAGCATTCCAGTAAAGTAGACAAAAACTTTCAAGCTACCCTGAAATTTAAACAGGAAAGAATGGAAGAGAGCTTTCTAATGCAAAACAGAGGCAAGCAAAAGAACCTTCTTGCAACACTAACCCCAAAGTTGCTACTTGTGAGGGATGCATTTTCTATGTTGTTGTCATTGGCAAGATCACAGACACAGAAGTTGTTGACTGCTATAAGTCTGACTCCATTAGATGTATCCGGATCTCTCTCTGGATTAATGCCACTACCAAATACAAAACTTGCCAAGGCATGATAATGTGCCAACAGGACAACAGCATGCACCAGTTCAGGAAGAGACCAATTATTTTCCCCAGTCTTGACAAGTTTCTGAAATGAGAATAAAAAAAGTGTAAATATAAAATTTATTTTGGCCCCAGCTTTTGTATAAGAATGCTATATGTATTTTTAAAAGGGATCAATTCCTTTCCTCCAATAACACCGTATTCCTCTTGCACACAAACTCTCACTAGATAAAAAAAGAGAAACCTAATATATTATCTCTTTTCTATTGGGGTTATCATAGTCAATGCCATTCCTAAAAAATAAATCTTGATGCCTTTGTCACAAAGAAGAATTTATTGGCTTATTCAATGCTCTAGTACTTCCCTGAATTTTTTAACTCAAGGTAATGAAGGACACTAGAATAGTTCTTAGCAGTTCTCACTATTGGACATTTACTGCTATTACAAGGCACGATTTAACAGGTACCTGAATGTGCTCTTTTGTGATCAGCCAGGGTCGGTGTGCAAGGAGTTTGTTTATTTCGTTCAGATTTTTCAGTCTTTGGGGAATGTATTCTAAACCGTTCAACCATTCTGCAATCCCGCCAGTCTTCAAAAACTCATCAACGTGCATATTTATTAGGTAGGAACACTGATGTCTGGCAGCTGCCTAAAATAATTAAACACAGAGGGAAAAGGTCAGCACATTAGCATGTAATCTGGTTTTGTTGCAGGTGGAAGCAGGATATTAACACAAAACAAAAATAAATTTAGTTGCAAAAGGCCATGTTTTATATTGTAAAGCTCTACACTGGAGGGAGGGTTCTCCACTAGGACTAAGTGGATTACTCCGAATCACAGAATCTAATTGAGGTTGGAAGGCATCTCTAGAGAACGTCTGCTCCAACCTCATCATACAGTAGGGCTGACTTGGATCGGGTTGCTCAGAGCCTTGTCCAGACAAAATGTCCGTCCTTGGAGATCACACAGCCTCTCTTGGTCCTCGCTGCAATGTCTGAGCATCCTCATGGTAAGAACCGTTTTCCACGCGCCCACCTGGAATTTGTTGTGACTTCAGACAGTTGCATCTCACCCTGCTGCTGTGCGCTGATGGTTAAATGCCCAGAAGTAAGGTGACAGAGTTTTAACAGCTTTGTAAAACCTCATTCTCATGGGCATGTGAGAAGTGCATCCCTCCAAGGAATGTACACTTTGCCCATCTCCCTTCTCACTGAAAACCTTATAGCACGGCATGCTTTATTCTGATAAAAATCAACCCGAAAAATTCACACCCTGTCAAAATATCACACTGGTCTCTTCTTTCTAAGTCTTCCTTTTTCCTTTTTTTTTTTTTTTTCCAAAATAAGAAAGTCAAGTTCACAGGAGAAAATATATAGCCTGTTGGTACATACCATTATAGCAATGTAGTGCCTATAGGGCAAAGGAAGGGGCCCATCCATGCGCAACATATAGAACTGGCTGCGGAGGAAAGACTCCAGGTACTGAGTATGGATACTCATGACTTGCGTGATGTTGTCCAGGCGACCAGATGTAGAGTATTCTTCCACAAGAAGATTAGTACGTTCATCCAAACCATTTGCTTGCATAACCTTCAAAATAAGGTGGACAAATTTAACAGAAAAAGAGATTTTATCCAACTTTAAGCCCTGAAGAGAAACATACTGCATTATGAAAGGTTTGCTTGTGTAAAAAACTTGCAGCTAATTCTGGAGATCCGGATGTATATATGTAAATATACGTGCCTGTTTGCATGTGAATATGCACATACAGATGCTATTTGTATACGGGGAACTGAAGAACACTTTACACTGTATCTCTGTTATTTTAATATGTTTCTACAAAAAACAAAAACATTTTTCTGTAGAGCTCTCCAAAAAGGCTAAACTCTCAGATGCTTAAAGTCAAATTTGTATGGAGATCTGTAAGGAAGCAAAAGCTAAACGGAAGGTAAAGTCTTTATGGATCTCAGCCTGTATAGACACACACCACCCGAGCATTCAGCCCTAAAAACAATTTCAAAATTAATGGAGAGGAACGGAGTTATGTAACCAAATTATACAAACAGTCTGGCAATCTACTACTTCTGTGTTCATATAATTGAAGAGGAGATCAAATGCTAATTTATCCATAACATTCAAGTATTATTTAGAACAGGAATTTAACGCTTTCTTTAAACAAAAGCTGTTCATTAATTATTCCAGCCGATCCAAATCTTGGGCACAAGATGAAATGAAGCAGTACGAGTAAGTAGCTCTTGAATTGCAAGCCCTGACACAGAATTAGTGCTATTACTCAGTGTTTATCAGCAAGAACAGCCATTCTAAACATGTTCACCATTGAAGCTACAAGCAAAAGGCTAAAATAGCTATTCTGAAACTGCACAGTATCAGACCAGCAAACGCTGTGAAATGGGAAAGCATTTCAGCTAGTTCACTGCACATGAAGATAGAAAGTGCCTAAAACCAAGAAGACACAGCTCTTGCCGAGCTATTTTATTTAAAGTATGTCTTCCTTCTTTGTGATAGGTTCATGAATATACTGTGTTTTAAATCTTTTTCCATCAAATCTCGTTTATATGCAAAGAAACATGAACAACATGAACTACCTTTCCATTTTTCACCACTGCAGTTCCCTGTTTTAATTTGTGGGCCCAGAGAGAAAGAGAAGACACAGTCAGGCAGCCTCATAAATTTTACGTGTTGCTCTTCACTATTACAGCTTTTCTTTGTTTTGTACCAAAAATGATGCCTCTTCAGTTTTCTTTAGGAACGATTTTACCAACAGAACTTTATTCATATATTAGAGATCATTCTATCTCACTCACTATTACATATCCATTATTCCACTCTAAGGCTTCCCCTGTATTTTTTAAGCAAGTTTATTTTCCAGGTATTCAAGATATGTCTGTCTCATTTAGTAGTTTCTTGGGAAAATTCCACATTTCAGTCCCACTGAGAAGAAATTCTGCTGGCAGAACTGAAATATAATCCTGTAGGACTGCGCCGTTGCTATGTGAGGCACAGCAATATGCAGCATTATTGCTTCTGAGATTTATCTCCACCTATACTACTATCCTCTTCATACTGTGTATGTACTTCCTCCTGATTTATTACCATCCATGGATTTACAAAAACACTTTTTTATTCTGCTTGTAAAGCCTTATGGCACTTTTAGCAGGAAGCTTTACAATTAATTTGTTGTGACTCTGTCCATATTCTTTTCATTATGAAAATAAAGCAGGCTTTGATAACAGCAATGTTCCTAGCAAGATCTGTGAGACGCTGAATGGGTGATCAATCTCTAGCTACATCCTTCCTATCCACTACATTACTTAATGCCAAGGAATAGGGGGAAAAAAAGTAGTTGTTTGCTACGCGAACAATATTTAACATTGGTTTGTGACACTGCCTAACTGTTTTATTCCTACAGGTGGAGGTTCCACCCCTGCTAGCTGCTGAGGTTACTCCTTCTGAAGGCTCAGTGCTTTCCTTGTGCACCGTTAGCTAGCACTTTTTTTCCAAGTGCATTGGTTGTGAAATAAATTCATTAAGAATCCTCTCAAAACGTTATATTTTAACATTTTAATTACATTCATTTTTCTCATTTTTGTGTTATCATTATCTTAATGAGAAAAATCAAATCATTATGAGGTTCAGCATCTCACGTTCATGTTTTATACACAAGTGAAGTCCTTCTCACAAGTTTGGCTGGCTGCAACTCATTCCGCTCCCCCTTTCTCAAGTCTACAAGGCTCATTTTGACATCTCTTTTTGCTTCATTATGTTTCTTGATGCCAGGCTTTAAACTGACTCCGTTTGGTTTTAGTTTCAAGTCTTCACAGTGTATAAACAGAGAGAGACTCAAAGGACAGATATCTTATCTTTCAAAAATTTCTTTTTGGCCCTTCTAGCATGTGACTTATCTGCCTTTAGTAACTACTTAAAAGCAAAACAAAAAAGGCCCTGGTTTTATAGTCTGCCATCCTAAACAATTCATCAATCAATAAATAATACTCTGGGAAGATTAACATCAGGGTAAAACAACTACAGCAAAGGGAAGTTTCTATTTACTGTAGCAAGGTGCAAACCAAGGCTTAAGTTGAACATTAAATCATGCACAGAAATCTCGAGTCTGAAGTCAAACTGTTCCTTTCGACCATAAATTCTCTTAAAGAGCCGCAGTTATAGTCTAAGAAGTTAGTCATATTTTTAGTTTAGTTAGTCAGACTGAAGGTCAGAGACTGCCCTGAGAGCTATATAACCGTACTGCTGCAGTACCGGGTAGGTCTCCCCTCAGGCCTGACATTAGGAATAAGAACTGATCATCCCCCACAAAAAGAGCAGAGCCAGCACTCACAACTGTCTCAGGGAGCGTGCACAACTGAGAGCAAGACCACTGGCAGCACTCATATGAAAGGACACCATGGTTCTTATCCACTGGAGCTTGCTCTGGATAAACCATTGCTTGTGCTGACAACGGGACTCATCCAGGTATTTACCACTGGGCAAGCAAGCCGTAAAACTGCCCTCCAGTGTTTCCATTAAAAAAAAAAAAAAGCTTCCACACAACCAGCTCAGCTCAAACTTACTTCGTTCTCTGGTATAAAGGCACTTGGTCCTCTTGTTAACGGTGGAGAGACTTGGACTCTTTTTTCCTGCAAAACAGACACATAATTCTATCAGCATGAGGCATAACACATTAACTCGCCTTATCTTGCAAGATTAGATCTTAAAGGCCTTGACTTGGTTCTCTTCCCAAGGCCACCTGCATGTTTTACAGCCCAGTGAACAGGTGAAGTCATCACACCACGATGCCTTTGCGTCTCCCGTGTTTTGCTCGAAAGAACTGTATGAATTTTGGCAAGGGACAAGACAAAAAAATAATAAAAATTTGATCCTGATTATTTTATAGGTTGGGTTAAAGATACGTGGACAACAGCAATCAAAAATGTGGCACAATGCTAAAACTGGCAATTTACTAGATTGAAGTTCTGAAAGCAGAGGGGAGGAAAAAAAACTATCACCACCACTATGTGCACAAAGCCCACACTTGGGAAATTATAATCAAAAAGTTGTTTTTTCATTATGAGAATCTAATTAGATTCTAAGTGTTTAGAAGAGTACAAGCACTTTGTGTGCCAAATCCCGTCTTGAAAAGCCCATTCCCCCCCCCACATATGCACCAGCAAGACCCAGTTAAAGACTCCTTCCAAAGCAAAAGACAAAAAGACTACGTTGCTCAGCTGCCAAGCCCAGGAAAGGATAAAACATGCAATACAGATCTTGATGTGCCAACCACAGCTAGGAAAATGGCCAGAGCCTAAAAATTATTAAATTCCCTTTGATGATGTTATTTTAAGCACATGATAGGCAGGTAGTGTAACAAGAGCCAGAGTACTTTTTGATTTATCAGGGATACGAAATTGAACTAAGAAAAACTGTGGAGGCTTTCACACTGTTGCCATTGACAGAGAGAAGGTGAGAAGGGACCTGGAGAGGTTTCCTGGCTCTCTGACCCACCTGGAGGGAAGAGGAGCCCTTCCAGCACCACTCCTGACCAACATCCATCTAACGTGCTCCTGAAGACCCTGAGACAGCGGTTCCTCTGTCTCCCCAGGTTTCTCAGCTCAGTGACTAACTCCTCTGATCACCACAAAGTTTTCCTAATGTCTCATCTAAATTCCCCTTGCAGTAATTTAAAACAGCTACTTCTTGCCTTCCTTCTTTTCCTCTTTCCAGCTATATTCCACATATCTGGAAACTGTCGCTGCGCATTTTTCTAAGGTCACTAATGACAATGCAGTGCAAGCGACTCTTAATAAGTTACCCATCAACAGCAGTATCAGATTTGCATGCCAAATATTTCATGCCCCTAACGTAAAAGTCTGAGGTTTTCCATAACAAATGACCCTTAAATACCTCAATGACTCTACCAGGCAGGCTTACGTTTAATGGCCACGTACACAAAGACCAGCGTGGCTCTGAGAGCGAGCGTGCCACCGATTTCCACACAGGAACATGAAGATGCTAGAAATGCGTAACAACTGCTTTGTGTCTTAAAAACATCCTGTCCTTTTTAAAATTAGATTATGAAAAAACATGCAAAAACCAGCAGTGATTATTCAGGAAAGATGTTCCAAAACAAACTCTCTCGACAATTAAATTTGTTACTTTGGAATAATTAGCTGTTAAATGATGAAGAATGTACTCATGCGTGCTTTCACTTATTTTCTGAAATGAGCTGAATCCACTGCATAAAAACAAGGAGACAACTCACTGTGACCACTGCCTGCTGTCACAGCCCTACGGCACTGCAACATACTCCTTATGAATCACATATATGCAGTCTGAAGTCATGAAAAAAGTACAGGGACTGGATAACTGCCTGTGCAACCCCTTCTCCACATAGCTGTTCGAGGCTCGGATACGTACAATTCTGCTAGCAGTCAGTCACCTTTATCACCCTTCAAAAAAAGAAATCTTTTCCGAATTACTTTGAATGTTGTGTATTTGTTGTTTTAGGAGGGTTATTTGGATATTAGACTTTGAAAGCCTTCAATTCATACCAAATATCTGGAGGAAACAGCATGTGTGAGGGAGACGACTTGGACAGCTGCAAACCTTTAGCCTTTGGCATAAGGGCACATCGAAAGCAGAGCTGAACCACTGCTTCCACCAGTATGCTCACTGAATTATACCCCGCTCTGCCCAGCTGCCCATCTAGGCCAGACTGGGGCAAAAAGCAGCATTATTATCCCACTTTTGGTGGGCTATGGCCTCCACCCCCTACGTTCCCCATTCAACATGGCTGCCTCAACCCTTCAGGCAAGTTACTGGAGGTGTATACTATTCGCTTCCACCAGCGGAAAAGTTTATTTTGCCTTCATGCCAAAGCTTCTGGTTTACTAAAACGAGTTAAAACGAGCTTGTTCTTAGGATGCTATTAATAAAAACACGGGAAGTTTGCAAGCACTCAGTAAGATAACGTTGTCTTTGTCAAAGTGTAGATAAAAACCACTGCTCCTGGGCATGCTGTATATGGAGCAGGGATCTAAGACCTACCCAAGGACTCAAACATGAAAAGCTACACACGGGAATTAGAAAGCAATGGTTTAGATATACGGTCCTTCATTATGAGAAGTTCTCACAAAACTTTTTTTTTTGTTTCCCAAGAAAGCTGCTTCAATTTCCTGCTCAACTCGTCCTTGCAGGTTACGCTGGCTGGTGCATACTAAGTCACGCAGGGTCCCAAATATCTTATTTGAAATTGGATTCTTATGCTAAATGACTGAACCAAGGAACAGGTTGCTCAGCAACTGAAATACCATACGCACGTCCACAAGCCATTTCTGCTTCGTGTTCCTCCATCAACGCATTGCTGGAGTATGAATAAGTGATCTCAAAAGGTTTGTAACCAACTCCATTTACATGAAGAGTCTTTTCTGGGGGTGCTGATTAGGAAAGAGAATGATAACGAAGAGCTTTAAATATAAGCAGAGAGAAGCAGGCCAAGGAAGGTTACTGGCAGAGGGAGCCCACTGCACGCCAAGGTGCAACCTCCACAGCAGCACGCTGCGGTGTGATGGACAGACAAACCTACGTGTCAGCCCTGAGGAAATTTTATCCATGACTTGCTTTCTGTCCTTAAGCTGTACTTGGAACAGTGTCATGAGCTAAATATTGGGAATTTAAGGATTGTGAAGCGGAACTATTTTCCATGTGAACGTCTAATTTGCACTCAGCAGTGAGAAACATCTTCCTCCTTGGATGTGTTCTGCCAAAGCACCCCAAAGCCAAAAGCTGTACCTTGTGACAGGACAAGAGGCAATGGGCACAAACTGGCACCCAGGAAGCTCCCTCTGACCACCAGGCAGCACTTCTGTGCTGTGATGGAGCACTGACACAGGTTGCCCAGAGAGGCTGTGGAGTCTCCTCCTTGGGATCTTCAAAACCTCATGGACATGGTGCTGGGCAGCCTGCTCTGGGTGTCCCTGCTTGAGCAGGGGTTGGACCAGATGGACCCAGAGGTCCCTTCCAACCTCATTCCTTCTGTGATTCTATCATCTCGAAGGTTTACTTTAGTTACCGTGGTGGCCTCACACCTTCCCTCAGGAACCAAGGAGACACTGGGACATGGCGGTGAGGACAGGGCAGCCGGAGCCCCTTGGCTGACAGCAAGGCCCTGAGCCACATGTGGTAGCTGGGAGCAAGGCCGGCCTGCAGCAGCTTTCCTGCTGGAGGCTGAAGTTTAGAGAAATAAAGTTTCTTCCTCTTCGCTATCACATGAGTCACCATGTCCTGAGGCTGTAAAGAAATGACTATTTTTAGCAAGCTGTAAAAAGAGGCTAATTTTATTTGAAGCAGATGAAAACGGAGCTGTAATCTGGAAGGGCTGATCAAGCAGCTGGTTTAGAAAGCACATTTTTAATATCCGTGAACACAGAAAGCGCAGGCAAGCAGAAAGCTGCTGGAGCGATCCGGGTGTATGGAGGCTTCTCACAGAAGTAGTGCATGTGAGCTAATTCATCCCGCACTTCGCA
Organism: Anser brachyrhynchus; assembly: GCF_964034855.1. Classification (NCBI taxonomy): domain Eukaryota; kingdom Metazoa; phylum Chordata; class Aves; order Anseriformes; family Anatidae; genus Anser; species Anser brachyrhynchus. Next base: position 200,355,840 of record NC_137694.1, on the reverse strand, counting down.
TCAAGATGGTCACGCTGTGAGTGGGGAAAAAAAAATCACTGGAAAGAAACATTTTGTACCTCAAGAGGGAATTCTGTGAGCTGCAGCGATGCTGCCACTTGGGTCCTCCGGGGTCCCAGAACAGTGCAAGCAGCACAGAAAGGCTGGTGAAGGGCTCAGAGTCACTACTTCCACAAAAATTCCAACCACAAGAAAGACACCACGATAATAAATAGCACTAGATCAAATGTAAGTCCTAAGGGCATCCCAAAATCAGTTTCTGCTGAGGAGTAAAATTTTTTCCCCTAAATAAGCAGGAATTTCTTTGGGGGAACAGTTATGAATAACTATTTCCTATTTATTATATTTACTGATTTTCCCTAATAGTCCCCCCCAGACATGGAAAATGGGTTTTATTTGTGACTTTAAGCCACGCTCATGCTGAGGTTACGTTTCCCCAACTATTTCTTAGGCCCTCATTATTATCTATTTAAAAGAAAGTCATTACAAGCCCTCCCATCTCCAAGCGCTGTCCCGCTGCACAATACCCAGGTTGTCTGCTGTTCTGCTTCACGCCTTCTCTCCGAGGTTTCCAAAGGGTAAATACCATTCACCCTCCGCTTTATTACTCTGCTTTTCTGCTGCTTTATGACACTTCTTCCTCAGATATTTCTCTCTGCCAAGGCCATTCCCTGACCTTGCACAGAACGTGCGTTTGGAATAGGAAAGTCCCTACAGTCTTCCTACTGCACAGAAGGGCAAAGAGTTAATTAAATCTCTGCAAGTTCAGCAGACTTCATCTACTCCCTTTAAGCATTTGATTGTATTTATGTTTTTTCCTCCTGTTTTTGATTTTTTTTCCCCTCTTGTTTGTATTTTACTGGTACTTTGTGTAAATCATTTCTGTATACCTGCAAGTTCCCAGCATAGGATATTATAAATGCTCCTAGTTTAGGATTATTTGCCTATTCATATTTTATTGTCTCCCTATCAGAAAATCATCAAAAGCATATGTATTTTTAATTCAATTTACTAAATTGCCTCTTAAGCTCCACTACACTCCATAAAAACTTACTTATGTACACACACATAAATCTTTGCAATTTAGCATGCTGAGAAATGTTTTCATTAGATATCCAACATCCGCCCTTTAAAAATTTCTTGCAGCTACTCTATCCTGTGAACGTTACATTCAGTTACAACAAAAACCTGTACTGTCACTGTTGCTCTGTTGTACTCCTGTAACCATGTTCAGCACTTGTCTCTGCTTGCAATTTAAAAGGAACAATATGCTAAAAAAAATGTGATAATCAGGGGAGTGACATGCTTGACTTTTTAAACTAAAGAATAAAGATTTACTCCATATTTTCTTTGACAATTTGACATTGTCCAATCAAGAGTCTATCTTGTTTTCTCTCTGAGATCTTGAAGGAAGAAGGAATATATATTCTCATTACTCAATCTCAATAGATACTATTCAGAAGGTTGCTCTCTGAAAGGAAAATAATTTAGTTGGTAATCTTCCAGTAATACTATAGCTCCATCTTCCAAGCACCAAGACTTGCTGCTCTAAAAAGTAATCATTTACAGTATTAATAACGTGCTTCAACTCTTGGTCAGCACTTGAAGAAGTTCACCAACTCAATTTTTGACTAATAGGAGTTTTCTGATCGCTTCCCATGCTCATATTTCTTATTACTAGTCACTCAGAGTCTGAGATGTACTGGAGGTACGTTACCCAGCCACAAACTTATTTCCTTCTTTCTCGATAGAAGAATCTTTAACCTTCTCTTGTATTACAATCTACAAGCAATTTTGCTACCATCTAGCATTTCTAAGGAACTTTGCTATTTAAATTCACTGATCTCTCTCTTCATAAATACACATTATTCTGCATCTGCAGAAACAACCAAGAGCTGAGTCCTTCATTGGGACACCTATGCTGAGGTGTCTCCATTTCAGCAAGGAGCCTCAACTCCTTTTCCAGCAGAGTGAGAACAAGGTGAAGAAGCGTTAAAGAGCAGAGTTGAGGGCCACTAAAGACTCCCTGCAGCTTCTCACTTGGCACCCAACCACCTTTCCAAAAGGGCACAGGCTTCCCACACTTCTCTATAGTATCTGCTAGTCCCTACAGATGCGCTGGATACCCTCAAGCATCCTAAATTGTACCTAATGCCTATGTTGAGCATTGTGGCCCAGCCCATGGAGTGCAGTTCAGGTTAAACCTGTGAACCAGGTTATCTGATGGGCTTTGTCAGCTGCACCAGGCATTTGGACACTGAGGGTGTGAGTGGGGAACTGGGTTCAGGGCTCCCTATCTCTGGCTGAATCACCCCAAAGGCATCAATTTCAGCCCAATCTCAGATTTATCTTACAATTCTTCAAAATGGAAATACACTGGTTAAATCTCAGATTTGATGCTGCAGAACCCTGCTATTGAGCCTGGCACACACAAACACATCTTAGTTCACGTGGCATAGGCAGCATTATTTACTGCTCCTGGTTAGGACCTTACCTCCAAACTGGATCCTACTGCCCCTATTACTGCTTAGTGAATAGATTTCCACTTTCGGTTCTTGGATGCTGGGAGAATGGTCCATCTCCACGTGCTCTGACCACAGCGAAATGCTCTGGGTTTCAGCAACACCTAACACAATTTCAGGGCTATACTGGACTGCCTGCTTATTCTGTCCTCACAGAAGAAAGCAAGGAAAAAAAAAAAAGTTATCTGAACACTGACCGTGTCCTAGCTTCCACTATCATTCAAAGCCATCCTTGTTTATTTCTACCTACGCCAAGTTTCATTTTAATTTATCCACCATCAGAAGAACAGTTCAGAAATGTGGCGGCAGTTTATGACATGTCCAATTCATTTCAAGTGGAAACTTTAATACTTCTCATAAATTTATACAGGCTTAATATAATATTGAAAACTACACAGAGTCTTGCTGACTAGACGGAAAGATGGACACAGTTTACTTGTCTTCACATTTCAGGGCTCCTGGGAGATTCTGACTGACAAGGACAAAAAAGCTTACACACCAAAGCTGTGAAACTTTGGAATTTATTGGCAAACATTCATTGATGTATCATTTTTAATGAAATAAAATCTGCTTACGGTCTTTAAGGTGATAAATCAGAAGTTTTGCAGCTTCAGAAGATATCTGCAAGTCATTTCAAATTAAATTTTGTTGCAATTTCAAAAATGTGGATGCACATTAGAAGCATAAACTTGCTGTTCTCTTTCTCAAAGCTATTTATGTAAAGGAAAAAAAAAAAAAAAAGAAACCAAGCCAAAAGCAAAAACATGAAGAGGAGTAATTTAAGTAATACACAACACTATTTGCTGACAGTGCAGAACTCATCTTTAGGACTGAGCCCTTCCTAAAATGGGTTAAACCAAGGACATATGTCCAGAAGTAATAGAAGAGATGTTCACAGCAAACAACGTCAAAATGTTAGGGTTCACGAAGTAAAAGTCCTGGCCTACAGTCATTTGTTAACAGTACTTCAAGTGGTTTTGCAATGCTTTCTTCCTCTTAACAGACTGTACAACTCCAAAAAAGCAAACTAAGCGATAAAGATAAAAATTAGCAGAGGAAGTCGAACTGTAGGATTTTTTTTTTCTTATGGAACGGCATTTCAAAATATTTAAAAGTCACTTTTAATGTTAAGAATTCAGCATCTTTGTGCCTAACAGCTGATGAAGTGGTGCAAGGAGCTGGGAAGAGAGCCAGTGCAGTACAATTGATGTGGAGCTTTTGCTTTGGTAACAGGTTACAGCCCTTCTGGATTTCACACAATAAAAGGAAGCCTATCCCAAGTTCCCATCCCTCAACCAGCTATTAACAACACAATCCACGCTAATTAGAAACTAAAGGGCAGCAATTTCTACCCAACCCAAGATGGATGGCCAAGCAGCAGAAGTCCAAGAGCAGTTCCTCAGTCTTTGAAAGATATCCGGCACACTCAACCTACAGGAGAAAAACTCAGAAGTGAACACACAGTTACTGGCAGAAAAGCCTCTCCTTTTTCATGAAGAAAACCTACCTACATCCTCTTCTAGTCCCACTTGTGTTGTATCACCCTCTCCACCCTATAGTTTCCAAGTTGTTTGCAGCTACTAACCAAAAGTAACATTCAACTAAAACTGGAAGCAGACAGACAAGGACTGCAAGTCAAACATCAGATTGTTCTGTTTGCTGCAAAACAATTATTTAAGAAGCCAAACCAAGAACAGATATGAACGTATCATGTAGAAATCACACCTGTCACTTAACTGCAATATAACTGAAGTACAGAGTACAGCTACCTGAGAAGGTAAGGCTCCTGACTGGAAAAATGAAAACTCTTCATGAGAAGATTTGCTCAACTAAAGGTGCCAACAACTAAGCCTAAGCACTGATTATTAACACACGAAAAGGATGAGAGACAAACAGCCATTTCTTCTGTTTACTTGTTGCTAGAGAATCACTTCCATCTAATTTAATCCAAAACTCAAAACCTAAGTTCTTATCCATGCCCCAATCCCTATCAAAAATCATGGGTGAAATTCAACTGACCAAACACTGACACCCGAATCAGAGTTAGCCAACTAACAACGAAAAAAAGAAAGCTGGTGTCCAGCTCTAGATGAAATGAATTGTGCCATAGCAAGGCTTGTTTTCCCCATGCAGATGAACAGGAATCCGTGGGATACCAGGTCAGATGACATGATCTGACACTAGGCAAGACCTGTACTGCTGCGAGACAACAAATAGCCTACTTCAGCCTCCAGAAGAAATGAGTAAATACAACGAGAGACAAACAAAGCTTCTTGTTTATCAGTCTCTGGAGCAGACAAGGCAACCTCGCCTCCTGCCCTCCCTGCACACCCAAAGCTAACACTGGAGGTTTGTATGGTCCCCAGGAAATGCCCTCAGGACAGAAGATGTTCTTGTGATTGCCGGGATGACTCAAAATCCTACGAGCACGGCAGAAGAGCATTTTCTGTTTCATTAGCATCAGATATCAAGGGCAAAAGTTACAGTGAAAAACTCCAGCGTTTTAAGCTGGGACTTGTTTTATCTGTGCCTTGGCCCACTGCCACCTTCAGAATTAGCCCGAGTCTGACATCCCGAGACAGAGCACCATTATGGGAGCTTGGAGAACGCGGCGTTTAGCCTCTGAATCGGCAAAACGGCATCAGGTCAACCTGCTTCAGCAGCAGCTGGGCCGGTGATGCCGATAACGAGTCTCAGAGGCAGCATGGCACAGCCTGTCACCCACTGCCATGGTTTGCCCAAGCGTGGCCTACCCAGGCGGGCCGGTCCCGCACGAGGCCGCCATCTTCTTGTGGAGAGCAAGCAGCGACCACGGCCAGGGGTAGAACCGACCTCTGGTAGAAGGCACAGATAAGCAGTGGCTGCTTTGGCAGGCCTGAATTAATTAAACCTAAACATTTATTACACTGATAGCACGACCTCTTTACCATACAGTAACTGAATAGTTAAATACTTCAGTTCGTAAATGTGCACACAGTTATTGGGCACACTGCCAACTGGAGAGGCATAACTGGGGGATATTAAAAAAAAAAAAAGAGAGAGAAAGACCCCTAGGGTTATGTAAATCCATCATGTATCCCTGGCAGAACTGCTTCCTAAGAATGCTCCACTGAATTTTTAATAGAAGTATTGTCTGAAAATACATGCCTTGTAAGCAAGCAAAATTGAATGGTATTCATCCATACTGTAAATGCGTAACAGCGTCCTTCTACTGTGAAGGAAGTGGCTGATTTTTTTTAAACTCTATTTCAAATATGTTGTTTGAAATATAAGATTAATGTAAGGGCTGTAAACATCAAAATGCTCCAACAATGTATTTTAAAGAAAACCTGTAACAGATTCCATTGCAATCTATGCTGGAACATCTTCAAGTGCTACAGTATTCCAGCAGAGATCATCCCCACCAAGGATTTGCAGGAAGGTGCACTTAACTGCAAGCTACTATAAAAGCAGACTGGGAGAATTGTTTAAACAGAGGCTGGCACCGAGGCTGCATTCTCTCACCTCTCCTCTTTGGCAATGCCGCCACATTCATTATGACAAAGCACAGAGACAAAAAATCAGGCACTGCATGCCTTGAAACGTAAAGACTTAGATTTTTACCAAGGATAAGACTCTGAAGGTTATGTCTGCACTGCAGTCACTAGAGCAACTGCAGCTCTTCCAGAAATAGTTAAAGGTAGCTTTAAAGAAGTCTCTGGCTGGCAGCTCCTTGGGCAGGTGGGCACGTGGAGCTCAGCTGCGCAACCTGCTCGAAAAACCAGACAAATGTTAATTCAGTTGCTGCCCAGCTTTTGGTTTAACTGATGAAGCTAGACAGTTTGGACAGAAAAGAATCATTCAGAGATCTGCTCATGGTGAGTATAACAAGTTCTATCTTTGCACTTTAATGGAAAAAATAACAATAATTTCCTCCTCTGATTAGAATCTCAATCCCCCCACAGTTGCAGGGGAGGAAGCTGGGCTCTGACCCCCATACCACCTCACTGAAATTATTTCCTTCCCGGCTTCAACCACTCATATGATAGACTATCTGCAGAAACAAGGCTGCACTGGCCACACCAGTAGCGTGATGGCTGCTGTGTTTGTCAAGCAACGTTCATTACCTGCAGGATATCACTAATGCTTCTTTGTGGCATCTCAAAGAGATGGTAAAATTGCAGAAGCCCCATACTACAAAAATACGCCCATCCTGTATCCCTGCTAATGCTCTCTCTCCGTAAGCCTGTGTTCTTGCAGTATTTTCAGCTGGATAAAAACTACTACTGAGCAAATAAATGGTGTCCCAGAATACGCTGCTGCAGAAAAATGCTTTCAAGCACCTTTCACTTACCAGGTACTAAATAAAACCAAATTCTATTCTGAGACATAGGAAAGTCACACAGATGGCAGAACCATGGTTTTTCTAACTGCTTTTTTCCACACATTTCATGTACGAAATGATCACACGGGTTATTTTAAATCTTTGTGCAGGAACTATCTTAAGACTTATGCAAGTAACTCGCCAAAATTCAGAAAAACAAACCTTCTCATCCAGATCATTAAAAACAGAGGAAGACGTGCTCAGGTCAGTGCTAGTGCTTCCACAACTAGCTTTCTGCCATCTTTTTCACACAGGATTACAGTAGCTTGGGTCTTGGAAAGCAACTCTGAACTGCTGAGCTTGCTGTCAGAAGCACGTCAAGATATTTTAATTTACGGCCTCCTGGCTGTCACAGTCCACAAATAGCATGGAACACTTCCAAAAAAAGGATTAGGAACTGAGTAGCGAGTGACAAGGCCAGACAAAGCTACTAAACCCCTTCCAAAATGTGCAACTAAGCTGTGGAAATCCTTGTCATAAGATGTTGGGGACACCTGGAGTTTATGTGTGTTCAGAAGGAAAGTGTTGGAGCTCATGGAAGAGAAATGCATGAACGGTTATTAAATATGGAGAAACCAGCCCCAGCTCAGGAAGTTTTCAAGTTGCAAATACTTGGAGACTGGGAGGCCGCTCCAAGGGGACGTCACCATGAACTTGCTCAGATATAGTTTCCAATATAGGTATGAATGGGCATCACCCGAACAAAGAGAAGCATTTTAGCTACACAGGACTGTTGCAGAAAACAAAAAGGTCCTGCTACTCCAGTCTAAAGGATGCAGCCCACATCAGACAGCTCCTCAGCTGCCTGGGTGAGCACATTATTGGGCTATCTATTCAACACAGATGGTATTGCATCATATACTTTGTAATTTTGAGCACCTTACACTTTAATTGTTTAATAATACTGGTTTTAGGAAGGAAATATCTATTCCCTTTTCTGAATGTGCCCTATCAGAAATTACATCCATTTAGATCTGAAAAAAGGAAAAAGCCCTGAAGAGTTAAAACGTGAAGACAACATAAGTATGTACCCTCCCTACTCATTGATGGGGAAAGGATGTTTGTTTAGATCCATATGTACCTGGAAGAATATAAGCAGGCATTGGCTATGCTACCTCATCATGAAGATCTTCACCTAAGCTGTTCACATCAAAATTCAAGCCACCATAAAAATATTATAATATGATGCTGACACAAGGCTTCTAGTTTACAGGAAAGAGAACTTGTGGCCATGGTTCCCTAAAATTCCACTCAGTGAAATGTTAACATGACCCACAGAATTTCAGAAGTTAATCCACTGCAAAGCTTTTGTAACAATGAGAAACCCCCTCAGCACAAGTTTCTCAGCTGAATGCTCATGTACAATTGATGACTGTTGAGCATCTTTGTTACAATTGAAATAATGTAAGAAACACTGATGCTGTTCTCCCTGCTCTGTCTGGAAAAGGATAGTCCCTCTGGATGTCCAACACGAACAGTGTCCTCCTGCTTTAAGAGAAGCATGTTTTTTTTTGCCATTTTTATTTGGTCGGTGACTCAAACAGAAAGAACGTGCCAGATGAAAAATAAAATCTCCCTGACTAATGTGCTTTACCTCTAGCCTAAAGGTACAGTTTCCAAGAGCAAGCACCTTGCTGTCTAAGCCAGGGGCTTAAGCCTTTTTTTGTTAATTGACTCCTAAGCATTTTTCAGAAGGAGGTGTTATCTACACCACGCATACGTTTACTGGAATGAGTTTTCTTACACAAGTTTTCGGAGACTCCTTAAAAGAAGTCCAGAGAAAAGTTATGGGTGCCAGGGCCACAGATGGAAAACCATGGGTGAGCCCTTGTGGTTCTTCACCCGATAGGAAATTCTAATGTAGTCGTCAATTAGAACAAATTATTTCTCCAAAGAGAAAGACTGGAGATTGTTTTACAATAAGCAAGGAGCTGACACACCAACCACTTCATGCTTGATTAGGCTGGGAGAGGCTTGGACAGGAGACCGACAGAGGAAAGGCCTCATCTTGGTAGCCTAAATGAAAGCCACTGACTTACTGGAATGACCACAACAATACTTGCAGTCAAGCAGTTTCTTCCTCTTTCTTCCCATTTTTTTTTAAATGAATATTATTTTGCATCTTAATCTAAGTCTTACCCAAGTGAGTCACTGCCAAGATACCATCGCTGAACTACGCTGACTTAACGTGGCTGAGCTGGTGGCAGCAAAGACCTATGGTACACAGCTGGTATTTTCCTGCCAAAGAGATGCTGGTTGTTAAAAATGAAGATTCATAACTTGTACAGAAAATGTACCGTGTGTAAATACAAGCACATGTCCCGTGCGGCCCGGCAGGTTGGCAGGGCTTCAGATTTACCGCCAACCTCAGCGCTGCCGGGCTCCACCGTCTCCTCAGATTACTGCCCACACTTTTACTAAGAGGACTTTTGGCTATATTTTAGTGACTAAACGACTACAAAAAAAATCACCAGCAAGTGCTACAGAAATAATAAAAGCACTTATTTTATACCCTGCCTGGATAACCTCTCCTGCAGCAACGCAAGAGTGGTTAACACGCACTGCCTACTTCCACCCTCCGTTACATTCCAGCCTACTCGTCCTTTTTCCGTATGAAGGAACCAAATCCAAATGAAAACCCTTTTATTGGAATAGGCCCAGCTCCTAAGAGACAGATTCACAGTCTCTATTTGCACCCAGCTTAGCTCTGTATGGACAGAAATTAAGACTGTACAATGGGTATTCCAAGTTTTCTGCAAAATATGAACTGAAGCCATAGACCTAGCTTCTAAAACAAGAATTACTCACGTTGGATGGCTGGATGCTGCCTGTAAGTATTCATGAGGCACAGCTTAACCCAAAGGAGTGTCCCATATGAAACAGCAACAGCACTGGATAGTCAAACTGCTTTTGCTTGTACTGCAAGTTTCTGTTGGATAAATAGGTCAAGTAACTACAGCTTTATCTACTATCTTCTGCATAAGTGACCTAAGGAACAGGGGCACAGAGGGAGACCTTCCTTCCACCTCCATTCCCATTCTGCTTTTCAGAGCAAAGACAGCTCCAGCATGGCCAACGACCGCTCTTGTTCCACTTATTCTCTGCTCATGTGTAACAAGTACAAACTCCCGTCTCCCCTGAAGAACTACAACATGGGCTGCAGGTTCCTTCATCCTTTAATTATGCTACAGATGACCTTTTCAACCAACACACCCTTCTTTCCAACTACTTTTGAAGCACCCGTGTTGAGGACAGACAACGAGTTTTAAATTGCTGGAATAAAAGTCACTTATCTCAAAGCAGGTTCTACTTACACGATCCCCGACGTTACTGCCTTGTCCATTTTTCCCCCAGTAATATCCTGCGGGCAAAATCTGAACTACTAATGTAAATGAACTGCTTGTTTGGGTTTTCTGGAGGGAGCGTAAGATGAAAAAAAAATATTCTGGAGTCTCCTGAAGCATTAAAACGGCATAAACCAGTTGCAGCTTTTTTGGTTCAACACCCTTCCAATGGATTTGTTGAAAAATGGAGATTGCAAAAAGTGAAAATACTGAAGTCCACAACGGTGGAGAAAACAGGTAATAAAGAACTACAAGGAAGAATACAAAATGCTATATGTGATTCTAGTTCAAATGCTTGTCTTCTGTAAGCTGATCGGTCAAAATGAACTGTTGTTGACTAATGGAGATCATGCACCTGAAGCGTTGCTTTCACTTGTTTCCTACCATGAAAGTCTGGAAGTTTCCACTGCAGGATGTTAATTAATGATTCAGACTTCTCCAGCAGTAGTGCTCTTGAACGAGAACTATATCCAGCTGAGTTAAAGAGGGTCTAAAATATGGGTGCTACAACAGCTGCCATGGCACCCAGCAGTTGTTTCTATCAGCCTTTGGAGGACACAGAACAAGCTGGCTCGTAACGGGCAGAGCGCTGGGGTAGTTCTGTAACTTTAATCTTCACTTACAGTGTGCTTTTACCAGCTCATTACTTCACAAGAATAGCAACAGCTGTAGAGTCTTAGCAGCACGCTTCCACATCATCTGCATGTTATACCAGAGGTACTGCGTATGCGTACAGCCATGCTCAAGCCTACCTTACAGTCAGTAACATGGGTGTTTCCACATACACAGCTTCCTTAATTTTCTAATTCTACCCTAGTTATTGTAGCGAGGCAATGAACGCTCAGCAGATAATCAAATCCTGATGCTGATTTCCAGGGAGGGTCAAGGTTCACTCGCCTGCTGAACAGCCAGGGGGTATTTGCATGCAGGCAGCACAGTTGATTTCAAGACACAAAACATATTGTAGTAAAGCAACATTTCAAGTGTTCTTCCACCCTGGATGAGATCCAACTGGTGTCAGGTAGAGTATTTAGACAGCGTGTAGGCGCTCCATTTCATTAGAGGGCTAATCAAATTTCTAAGCGCTAGAACAAATTACTATTTCCACACCTCTAATCAGCAATGAGGGTGCTTTACTGAGAAGAATGTCAGTCAACTTGGAGGGATTTTTTTTTTTTATTTTTTTAAAGTTAATAGAGATAATTACATTAAAACAGATTTAGAACCATATGGCCAAAACACCTCCAGATATATTTAGCCAATAATATAACTATATTCCCTTCACCACATGCTAAAGCAGAAGATATTAAACATATTTACAAGCACAAGCTATTAAATTAAGTTCACTGCTGTTAAGATAGTGCCTTATTAAATAATTTTAACTGCACAATTCATATAGGAGAGAGAACATATGCTGGCTTTCAATCTTTTTGTCAGTATCAGCAAGAGCAAATCCAATGCCGTAATAGCCCAGAGACAGATAAAAAATGATTTTGAGTAAGAAACCCTGTACTGCTCTAAGAATGGTTTACAGCAGGACAGCTAGCACTTCTTCCTACCGTTGATATAACTCTGACTTTGGTTTTGTGGAATTGCTCAGCAGCACAAGTTCTTAATTCCCAAGTTACCTCTAAGTCAACATTTTCACATGCAAATGAGCATTAAATGTGGAAGTGAGAAGATGTCTTTGCAGTCATTCCTCTCTTCTCAGGAAGAATTTAATTGATCTTTTAGAGTTAACTGATGCTTTTAGAAGAATTTACAGTCCTCTCTGCTTTGCTGTCAAAACTAAGTTCAAATTTAATAATCTTTTAAGCAGATATACAATTATGTATTTTGATTGTGAAGTGCAGTAACTGAGATATACTGAATGTATTTATGAGTTTATTGTTCACTCTGAATAGATGAAAAGCTGGGTTGAAAGTCACCTTTCGCTTTTCCTCCAATCGCCTTCTGCACCTTTAGAGATAATAGAGAGCTATGGTTCCACATAATTGTCAGGAATGTGGATTTCCTGGCTTTCCTATATGTGAACCTAACACTTGTGTATGTTCGAAAATTAAACCACAACCCTAAGGGTGGTCCACGTGCTGACCACACAATATGGAGCAAGTCCACAAGGAACTTATTTGTTGTGTGACACCGGGTTATTTATCCCCTTCAGTTCCAGCCTACTTCTAAGAAACGAAGCTGGGAATACTTCATGTTTCTCTAAAATTATTTTTTTCCACGCACTGCCCTGAGTAAAGGGATCGCAGGTAGCCTCAAACTGTGTTACCAGGTTCACTAGGTTGGATGCTAAGCCCAGAATCCATCAGAAATCCATTGCTGGTCTGTGAAGACAAGATGCTTACCCTTGAGAGAAATACGAGAGCGCCGTTAACAAGAAAGAAAACAGATGTTTAATCAGGAGATTGTACCTATCTATTTATCTTACTCTAATTCAGATAACCAGGGACGTTCAGGAAAGATTTATGGCACCTTTCGAGATTAAGAACACCGATTTCTGTCTCTGGCCCTGAGTACCATCATTTACTCCCTGCTCAGCCCCTCCCTACCTTGCATCTGGTCAAGCCCGCAGTTGTCACAAGCACTATGCCCTAGAAAAAAAAAGCCTACGCTTCAAAACATCTACCTCTCAATTTAAATAAGATGTGAGAATGAAGATAATTGAATATATCAATGGTTGATACAGTCTATACCAAGAACAAAGCCATTAGTTTCTCAGCATCCTAAACATGCAATGAGAATTCTCGTCTACAGTGGTGTTCTGCCCCAGCTGATAGTTATCCGATGTCTGATATGCAGGAAGTATCCTATAATAAAAGTGTGAAGCCAGTGGTTAGGAGAGACATTGGGAATTAGTAGTCCTCGATCAGGGCCTCCCCTGTGTTATCCGTAACACTGGTTTGCCCAGGGTGTTGTACAGAGAACCCTGTACGACAGGGTTGAATACTTGAAACATCCTCAATGCCTTCAATGGACTGACTGATAAACGGGAGTTTTGTTTGTGGAGAACATCCCTACCTCCCCGGAAGGGCAGTTCACAAAACATTTGGCTCATCTGCATTATATGCTCCCTATAGCTTCTACTTAACACAGACTACCAGGCTGGCTTGCAGAGAAAACAACGGAAGGGATCTCCGCATACAAACAGGAACACCTGCAAAGAACAGAGAAATTAAACAGCGTAAATTATTTCCATCCAGGCTTTTCCGAAGCTGACAACGTGCAATTTCTCATTAACCAAGGTCTCCCTCCTGACAACCTGAATCTCTTTTCTGCTGCAAACACCCCTCTCCCCCCAGCCTATCCTGACCCACTTAGACACAAGCCAATGCTCAGTCTGGCCAAGCAAACCACGCCTGTCATCCATTCTTACTCTCCAGCCCTGGAAATGGAAATCTGATAATAAGATCTCCAGACAAACTCCCCTAGCTAAGCAAAACCAGGGGGGAATTACACCAATATCTTCTCTCTCAAATCTTCCTAGCCAGGAAAAAAAAAAATAGTTCTAATACAGAACCGAGCGAGTATCAACATCTCCCTCGCCAACGTGGGAGAGGCGAAAAACCAAGGATGCTTAACGAACCATCTCTTTTTTTTTCAGATTTCAAAACATCGTCATTTAAAGAGACATGAAATTTGAAGCACTAATTAAGTAATATGCATAAATTTAAAGCAAATGCGCGCAGAATCCACATCTCCAAACCACAGCCTGCGATTTGGCTAATGCAATGCACCACTCCTACCAGCAACAGTAAGTCTTAATAGAGGACAACCTCCACGCTTGGCTAACTCACTCTGAACATTAAACCTCAAGGTTTCTTTTGAAGAAAAATCCTCCTCCCCATTTTCTTTCCCCTCCTGCCTCCACTAGTTCCCTGTAATTCAGAGAATACATTTTCTTTCCTTTTTTTAAATAAAAGTGACTATTTCAAATGAGCAGGGTTGCTGCCAGGCTTGTCATTGCAAAACATCGTCCTCCACTGGAGGTTTGCTCCACTCATGTCACTCTCATTACAGGTCTAATGAAAATCTCTCTTCTCATTTTCAGCACATGAGACTAGAAAGGTATGAGGAATATGTTTTACATTACCATTTAAGATACAAGTGGAGGAACACTCAATACCAGCAGAAATGCTAGAACAGCAATAGCGCTCTCCGATTCCAGACACCAAAGCCAATAATTAACACAGGGAGCCAGGAAAACAATTACTTAAAAGGGTCAGACTCTAAAAAGATATGAATTACTTGCAAGACTTGCAAGGATGGAGAAAGAGAGAAAAACAGAGTCATCACCGGGTTTTCAGTGCATATATTCCACAGGAAAGGATCCTGGTTTCTAAGTTTTGTTTTGAGTGTGTTTTGTTGTTGTTCGCTCTGGTTTTAAGCCAGATAAAGAAGAACAACTGATGAAGGTGAGGGTCTTGTTAAGGTTTTGGCCCCTCAGAGGCCACATTCCCCACCTCTTCCCCAGCCGAGCACGCAGAAGCAGCTCCAGCGCTGGGGACAGGAGGACAGGAGGGACAGGAGGACAACGCCGGCAGCACGCAGAGTGCCTCAGACAACAGAAAGTCGCTAAAATTAGACGCGATAAAACCAGAGTTAGCTCTCCGTGCCGAGGTTTGCAAATCCCGTTGAGAACCCCTTCAGAGAGAGGCCCACCGGAGACCTGAAGTTATCCAGGCAACTGCGAACGGAGGCAGCTGCAGGGCGACGGGACCATTACCGAGAGCAGCTAGAACTGCCGAGGATGCTGTTTGATTTTACCAAGTAAGCTGCTCTGCCCCAGCCAAGCCTGACGACCAGACCTCCGAGGCCAACCACGCGATAACACGCCATGGAAAACCTGCGGGGCTCTTCCAGCAGAGGCACGGCAGCTTTAGTTTGCATATGCTCAGAATACATTGAACCGGGGTGGCTTTCTTTAAAATATTCGAGACGTCCTTGAGAGGCCTTTTGATTTCCACAGAACAGGTACCAGCACCTCCATGCACCTCCATGACTCACGGTGACACACATTTTCGCTTACACAGCCTTATGAGACCTGACATTAGACTATTTTTGGTTCACTTTCGGGCTACTTTCTTACTCACCCACGTAGAACAATCAAGTGAATGAAAGTGTCTCTTCTCTTTCTCTTTTTTTTTTTTGACGTGACCTCAGCTCACTGAGTCTAGGCCAGTGCTGTTGCAAGCGCTGCATCATCTGATGACATTCACAACTCTTTCTATCTTAAAAGTATTTTTGAAATGTATTGTCAAGTGTATTTTTGACTGCTCTAGACCTAGAACAAACTCTTCCAGAACCTCACCACTCTGGACACTTAATTTTCCAGCCTAAACGTGTATTTACGACCCTTTTATATCCATCTGCTCTTCAGCTTATTTCTCCTCACTGGCTCTTGCCATCTGATGTATTTATAGACACCAATCACATCCCCTCTCGGCCTTTCTTTCTGCAGGATTAGAAAAGCAAACTCTTTTAGCTTCTTTTTGTGAAACAAGCATCTAACCAGCTCACCTCTGTGCCTGTTGAGCTTAGAGCCATCCTTCCCGGCCTCCCTGCTCCCCAGCTGCAGGGTGACTGGAGCTGGGGGTCCTCCTGCACACCGAGACCCTTCTCCTCGCTGCTGCTCTTGCCAAAATTTGTCAGTAACAACCAGCAGAAAACCCACTGGAAGTCCCCTCTCGTCGTGGCCCACCGCCGTCCGCCCCCCAGGTCCCGATTAGGACATTTTGTGCCAGTAAATCCCAAAGCTTGCTTTCAGCTGGCTTACTGCTGAAGCAAAAAATTCAGCCTGTGGCATTGTTTTAGACATTCAATGAAAAAAAACCACTTGTTTTAGTCAATATATAGCTTTCAGAAGAGGACACTACAGATCTTACCCGCAGAAGACTACTACTTAGCTTATCGCGACCTACTTTGGGTTGTATCATACATGTTTTTCATTTATCTGTACGCTTTTCCTTCTACATTTGTTTTAGTACCTCGTCTAGCATTGAGACTCGCGTTAAAGAAGGATCCTGGCATGGGGGATGAGGAGCACGGAAATTCTGCCCATCGCATGCAGCGCGACTTCCCTGTCACAGGATCACCCTGATTTGACAGCTCTTTGAAAAACCAGGAACAGATTTGGGATTTCACACAGTTTTTCCAGGACACCAGCATGGAGATGGGCTCAGGCCTGCTGGGTTGTCTGAGCTGGCTTCACCTCACCAGGCCAACAGTAAGGGATACTCAAAATCATCCATTTTGTCCTTGCTCCCCTACGTCCCCCGCTGAAATCTAGCACAAAACAAATGTTTACTTCTGGAACTAAACTTATTTTCTTTTCTATCCTATCGACCTGTTCTTACACACACGAAAAAAAAAAAAAAGACCCTTTTACTTCATAAGCATTGCAGTTTGCAACTAAGCTGCAACAGTTGGCAAATCCTCCCTGCTCCTACATTTCCTGGCGTATCAGGATTTTTCCATCCCCTGAAGAGTCTTTGCTTTCTGCTGAAAGCCTTCCTGAGGCAGTTATTTGTCCAAAGGCATACCGAGCCCCTCCTCTGTGTGCTCTTCTGGCTGGCTCGGGATGTGGATTTCTTTTTGGTACGAGAACCTGGGATTTCAGACAAGCTCCAGCCCCCATCAGGTCTGTGCCCCGGAGCTCCCCAGCCCAGGGGACTTCCTCACCCACACCCAGCGGAGGATTTTCCACCTCTAGATCTGGAGGACAGGCCCTAGCGATGGCAGCAACGCTCAGCCACCTCTGTGCAATACTTGGCTCCAGCACTCGCACGACACTTTAAGTGCTTTTGCCTCCCAATATGCCAAAACCGCTGCATTTCAGTTAAAAAGCACACCTATCAGGCCCACAAACTGGAACTACGGATCTAGTTTTGCTCACTCTTCCATTCATTTCAAGCTGAATCAAAGCATTTGCCTTGGTTGTCTTTTCCACGGGCTGACTCGCAGAACCTAGAACAGCATCGCCTACTGCTGGCTGCCAGCCCTTGCTTTAGCTCTCGTGGCCACGTCCATCTCAGCCCTCCTGGTCAGCAGCGATTGCTCTGCAAGGGTACCTGCCTATCCGAAGGGTCCTGTAACAATAAATCCAGTTGGAAAATTTAATTTTTGTTACGAAAAATCCTCCTCGGAGGCACATGTAACTATCGGATCCTTACCCAGGCGCTAGCACTACCCTAGCAGAACTTTCTGCAGCACGAAGTAACTTTGGTTAATCTGAAGTTAGCCGAAACCTGAGCGGCTGCACCTGGCTTTTCCTGTTTCCCTGCTGAAAGAGAAACTTACCTTCGCCCGTGAGCCTCCCAAATCTGCTAGGCTATTTCCAGTTTCGTTACAGGGCAGGGAGCAGCAGCCTCGTTTTGCCCCCTGCGACATTTGCCAACAGCGCTGCCGACGCTGCAAGCATTCGAGTGCCTTCAGCTCAAGCCTTAAGACTGAGGAGGGCAGAAGAGATTCAGCACGTCTGAAGACCAATCATTCTCCCAGCGTATTATCACATGAGCATTAAAAAAAAAAAAAAAAGCCATCAAAAGAACAGATGAGGCAGCACTTATCTGAAGATTATTACTCGGAGACTCAGGTCGCACTCACGTCTCGCTCCACCAAGCCTGCCCCCTTCCCCCCCCCGCCCCGTTTTCTACTTGTTTGCTTGCCGGTGAAGTGCAAAAGGTTAAAATTTACAGTGATTTCATTAGCCCAACTTTTAAATGACTACAGATGGAGCCAGCAGCTTTATACTTCTGTTTATTGCCCAGCCTAGGAAAAACAGATGCAACGATGCCCGAGTGCAAGCACGAAACACCTACAAGAGATCGGCTGGGTTTCATGGGCTGCTGTTAGGTTTCTCTTCTCTTTCCACAATTTTGCAACAGAAGTAGTTCAACTGACCATAGACAAACCAGTACAGCAGTGAGTTGCCTTCAAGAGACCCATCTGGGCTCCTCTGCTTTACCATACAACCACCATCCCCCCTAAATAGCTAAAAAACACATCTAATCTGAGAAAGTTTCCTATTAGCAGGGAAGTAAAACCTAATCCTGCCCCCTCCACCCCGATGTTAAAGCGGTATAAAAGGACCTCCCCAGCACGATGAGGCTGCAGCTTCAAAAACAAAAAAAAAAACAACTCAATAATTTAAATTTAATTTTAGATATAGAAGCGCTGCCAAGCACCAGTTTATTTGTCAACAAAACATTCTGATTATTTGGCAGAACAAAGCCCGCTCCCTCCCTGCTCTCTCCACAGACGTATTTGGCACCGGTTAATTCGTGTGTCTTCAGACGTATGTCAAGTCTGAAGCTGTTTCGGGCTTTAACCCCGGAGAACTTCTCTCTTTTTAAGCACCCGTTCCCCCTGAAGGCAGCGAGCTGCCGCCGAGGAGGGCCGGGATGCTGGAAGGAAATGGTTAAGAGGCAGGCGCTGCTGATGTGCACTTCTCTGATCCACTGCATTTCTCGCAAGCTGAGCTCAGAGCCCAGCACCAAGTATCAGCTGTAACATGATCCAAGAGTTTATGGAAAAAATAACTGCGCATACCAAGCATGCACATTTAATAAGATTTTGTTTCCATTAAAATATCCGAGAAACATGATTTTTTTTTTTTTTTTTTAAGATCTACTTCTCCCTCCGACCGAGATGGAAGGTTTCTCCTCCCCCCTGCCTCTAGACACACACCTCCTTTCCAAAAACCAAACCCTTAAAAAAAAAAAAAAAAAAAAGCAGTCCTACTGCAGGGAAGAGAGGCTTGAAAAACAACTTTGATTGGCACTTGGCCTGACCCACAGAGGAAGAAAAACAGTTTTTGGACAAAGAGCGCAAATATTTGAGCTCGGCGACTTCGAGGCTTTCTTAGCGTTGACGAGAACGAAGCCGGCGGTGCAAAAGGGGATCGGGAGGGACCGGATTAAAGGACGGCATCGTCGCCTTCATCCCGGGCTCCGGGACTGGCGTTTGCACAGCTCAGCAATTTTAATTCATTTGCGCTGGACAAACAAAAAGCACCTCAGCGAGCTCCCAGCTCCGCAGATGGCCAGCGGAGGTGGCGATGCGGCGGGTCCCCTCCGCGGGGCTCTTAATAACTGCACGGGCGGGCTGGGGGGGGGCTTCCCCCCCCCCCAACCCCGTTTTATTTTATTTTTTAAATCAGCTGGGATTTGGGAACCTCTCCTGAGCCGTACTGCTGCTCGGGGCTCCGCTGCGGAGCAACTTTCCCAGCGGGGCTGGGTGCGGGGTGACCCCCAGCAGCCCCCCCGGCCCCTAGAGCCACCGGGGGCCCCCGTGGGATGGGGTTTGGTGGGTAAAGAGTGGGGGTGGCAGGGCCCACCTGCAGCTACACCCCGGGGGCCCTGATACCCCTACACCCAGCTGGGGCCCCCCTTCACCCACAGGGAGCCCCTAGACCTTGCCTGGGGGGGGTTCCCCAGGCCTTCACCTAGGGGGGTGCCCCCAGTTCCTAGTGGGGTGCCCCCCCCAACGCCTAGTGGGGTCTGCCTCTGAAGACTGCTGGGGTTCTCCCCCAGAGCTTAGTGGGGTCCCCCCCTAAAGCCTAGTGGGGTCTACCTCTAAAGACCGGTGGGGTTCCCCCCCAAAGATTAGTGGGGTCCTCCTCAAAGTCTAGTGGGGTCATTTCATACAGATTAGTAGGGTCATCCCCCCAAAGCCTAGCGGGGTGCTCCCCCAAACTCTATCAGGGTCCCCCCCATGCTTAGTAGGGTCTCCCCCGAAAGCCTAATGGAGTCTTCCCCCCAAATTCTACTGGGGGTCCCCCTCAAAGACTATTGGGGTCTCCCTCCAGCACCTAGAGGGGTCCTCCCCAATGCCTAGGAGGGTCCCCCCCTACAGCCTAGTGGGGTCCTTCCCCCAAATCCTAGTGGGGTGCAACCCCAAATCCTAATGGGATCTCCCCCAAATCCTAATGGGGTCCCCCCCCCCCAAATCTTAGTGAGGCACACCCCCCAAATCACAGCGGGGTCCCACCCCCCGAATCACAGTGGGGTCCCCCAACTCCTAAGGGGGGTCCCCCAAATCCTCCCCCCCCCACCCTACTCCCCAGCCCCCCAACCTCTCCCTCCCCCCCTCCCCAGCCCCTTTACGCCCCCCCCACCCCCCCCCCCAACCCCGTACCTGTCTGGGCACCTTGCGGCAGTTCCCGCACACCCGGTACTGCCCGGCGGCGGAGGCGGCTCCCCCCCCACCACCGCCACCGCCGCCGCCACCCGCGATGGAAGCGGCGCTGCCCCTCTTCATGCTGCCGGGGGGCGGCGGGGCGGGGGCCGCGCGCCGCTCAGCAGCAGCAGCAGCAGTGGGAGCAGCGGGAGCAGTGCGAGCAGTGCGCGCAGCGCGAGCAGCAGCAGCAGCAGGAGCCGCAGCCGCCGGCCGCCCCCATCGCCCGGCCGCGGCCCCCCAGCGCCCCGCCGCCGGGCCGCTGCCCCCCGCGCACACCCCCCTGAAGCTCTCCGCCAATCGGCGCCGCCCGCCCCGCCCACCGACCGGCGGGCCGGCCAATGGGAAGCGCCCCCCGCCGAGCCGCCGGCCAATGGGATGAGGCTTCGGCCGTTGCCATCTCCGGGCAGCCTGGAGGTAAAAAAAAAAAGGGGAGGGGAGGGGAGAGGGGGCGGGGCGAGGCCGCGTCTCCGGGCAGCGTTGGGGAGAGGGGAGGGGCCGGGGGTGGGGCCGGGGGTTGGGAGAGCCAATCGGGGAGGGGAGGGAGGGAGGTATGCAAATGAGGAGGGGGAGGCTCCGCCCCCTCCCCGGGGCTGTGGGGGGGCGGGGAGGGGGGGGGAGGGGGGGGGAGGGGGGGGGAGGGGAGGGGGTCGCTGTCTGTGTGTCGGTGTGCGGTGTCCGTGTGTCTGTCCGTGTGGGGTCAGTGGGGTTTACCCGGCTCCACGCTGCCGCACGGAGCTGTAGGGTGTCACTAGGGGACAGGAGAAGCCGTTGTCTGCTGGGGTAGCTGGGGTGCAGGCCCCTTCTGAGGCACAAACCCCCTTTTGGGGTGCCAAACCCCTTATGGGGCACAGCCCCCTTTTGGGACACAAACACGTTTTGGGGCACAAATCCCCTTTTAGGGCACAAATTCCTTTTGAGGCACAGACCCCCTTTGAGGCACAACCCCCTTTTTGAGCCACAAATCCCCTTTCGGGGCACAAACCCCCTTTTGGGGTGCCAAACTGCTTTTGAGGCACAAACCCCCTTTTGAGGTGCCAAACCCCCTTTTGTGACACAAAACCCTTTTGAGGCACAAACCCCCTTTTGGGGCACAAACCCCCTTTTGGAGCACAAATCCCTTCATGGGGCACAACCTCCCTTTTGGGACACAAACCCCTTTTAGGGCACAAATCCCTTTACATAGACCCCTTTCTGTGGCACAGACCCCTTTTGAAGGAGAAACCCCCTTTTGGGGCACAAACCCCCTTTTGGGGCACAAACCCCATTTTGTGGCACAAACCCACATTTGGGGCACAACCCCCTTTTGTGGCATAAATCCCTTTTGGGGCAAAAAAAACCCTTTTGGGGTACAACCCCCTTTTAGGACACAACCCCCTTTTGAGGCACAACCCCCCTTTTGGGGTGCTAACCTCTCTCGTACATCGTGGCATCGCTGAAGTTTCCCTTCTCGCCCTTTCGGTTTGCGGCACGCGCACCTGGGCGTTAATGCGAGCAGTCCCGCAGACGCCGACAGCCCCGCTCAGTAAAAGTTTACGCATTAAATATCGGGCGCTATGTAATGCCTATCTCGAAAGATTATGGTAAGGAGGATTTCACCGTGTTATGGGAACTGAACATTACAGCCCGCTGAAATTTCTGAGAAGATTTACGATGTCGCACGCATTGTTTTCAAGATTTCTCCTGGCAAAATAGCTGCAAATTGCCTGCTCGGGGAGCCGTGATCTGCTTTGTCTGCTTTTATCCATGGGAATACCTTCTGTTTTTGCAAAACGAAGCGTTGTGTAATTCAGTCAACTGGCTGGGCTAAAAAGGGCACGATGAAATTAGCAATTTACATCTCTCAAGCTTAAGGAGATTAATTGAACCCAGCTCCGGCTGTCTTCGAGAACTCCCGAAAAGTTTCTCAGAGCAAACTTCTCCACCAGATGCAAAACCAAACCCACAGCAGCATCCTCTGCCTCTGCCACCAGCTTCCGAAGGAATCTGTACCTGAAGCAGAGCTGCTTTCAGCAGGCAGGCAGGCACACCGAGCCTAGTCAGCTCAGCGTGGAAAGCGTCCAAACACCACGGTCACAGGCAATAACGCACGGCGCTTGGAATAATAAATAAATGTGAGAGTATTCGTTTTTCCCAAGCAGTGTAACAGAAATGGCATCCCGACGTGAGAAGCCCGTTTACCCGAGCACAGGTACTCGCCGTGCTGCGTTTGCATCCCACATGCTGCAGCACGGCGCTGTTACAGCCCAGCAGACAAAGGGAAGCCAAACAGGTTAGTTTCCACCGTCTAATCTGAATGCAAAGCTAAAATGTAAGTAAACAACACGGAGGATGTAAATGGCTTTTTATTTGGGGCTGAACTCCATTACAATGTTATCTGAGTGAGAAGTTTTAAAGCAAATGGTAGAGGAGCAGAGTTACTGCCACAAGCAGCAGAGCTGACTCCTTAGCACACGTAAGATCACTTCATTTGCTGTCAACGTGCCAGCTTCAAAACTCAAACACATTGGTGAGGCTAGTAGCAGGCGAGTTTGAAGCACAAGGAAGAGAACGGGTTTGATTGAGTTAATATTTAACGCTGGGACATTGGCAATTATTCAGATTTCAATAACAGCATTAATTTCTTTTATTCCCACGGCGGCAAGTAGCCATGACTGGGCATATTCAGAAGCATGGCTGGGTCCCGTTCCTCCGCGCTGAAATTACTCCCACCTCGAGTGACAACTTCGGAGCTTTAGCAAAGCCCGTTAAAAATGGGAACATTTTCCATTCGCCAAGTATGCGAGTTAGGCTGACTTGTAAGGCGGCTTAAATTTGGAGAAATTGGATATCTCGTCTCTGTTCCGCCACAGACGTCTTGTGAAAGGAGGCGGGACGTATTGCCCAGATCCCTGAAGTATTCAGTGGACTAACTCTCGCTTAAACCATAAACACTTAAGTACCATTGTGGCTCTCAGTCTTGCCTTTCAGTGCTGTAGCGTCTGAGAGCTGTCAAGAGAAACATAAGCCTTGAAAGTGTTTCATTGTTTTTGGAAACAATACAGTGAATGGAAGTTGACTTAAATCTTTTCCTGCACCCCCAAGAAATCTCTTGGATATCTTTTCTGAAGCTCATTTTTTCCTCTCTGTTTTCCCCAAATGTTTTAATGCCTAATGAAAATGAGAAACACACTTAGCAGAGCCAAATGCAGCGCGCATCCAGTACCAGAAAATCGGTGCGCAGAGAAAATTTCAAAAATTTGAAGATACCCGAAGTCTTTGTCCAGGTGCAGTGTTTTGAAATGAATTGTGGGGATCCATGTGTAAAATGTGTAAAAGGCCATGTATGTGCCCAGCTTACACCATCTGCAAAGTCCTGCTGCCCGCAAAGACGTGTGCGTGTGCGCGGCCAATTTTAAACCCTCAGCTTGTTCCATTTCAGGCTAAACAAGTGCGTACGTTCTGCAGAATAAAAGCCTTTCTTTGTACAGACTGACTTCTTGGTGAGCATGGCCACGTTCTTGAAAGTTCTCCCTGTGAATCTATTTCTCAAAAGAAGTATTACGAAAAGTATTCGGTGCTCCCTCCACAATTGTCTGGCAGCTTTTAGGATCCGGCCGTACATCCCTTGCCATCCAATGCTGTGCGTTCCCTTCAGTTTTTGCCCAGACACTGAATGGAAAGGGAAAGCAGAATCCTGAAACGAAGAGGTGATTTAATTACAAGCAGCCTGGCATGTTGACCTGCCCAGAAATGTTAAGAAGGTGGTGAATTCTGTAAACACCACCAGTCCTTTATGCTGAGATCACCTAAAGAGGCTGCCAGTTATTGCCATGTATGGGAAAGGGGGGGATTTTTTTCCTGACGGTATGGAGCACACTGGCTTCAGACCGTCACAGAGACCATCACAGCCTTCCGGACGGATTGCTGACCTGCCGAAAGAGACCTGGTTTAAACAGACTTTTATCGCCAACAACCGTAACTTTTGCAAAGTTCAGGAAACAAACAGTAATGCAACACAAGGGAGGAACACGCTTCCAGAGGAAGTAGGGATTTCTCCGCCTTCTGAAGGAATCGGATGCATTTTTGGTGTTTTTGAATGAGCACTTACACCGTGGTGTGACACCAGCTTTGAGCTCATGCTGCGGCTGCCGTATTTCTGCTTGGACCTTCCTAAGGAGAAAGTTGAGAGCTGTATGGTGCATCTCCGCTGCCTCTCAGCAAGAATCACACCCAGCTGCTGTCAGCTGAAAACCAAGCTGGTAAATCAGACGCTGATCAGCTGTGTCCTGGAAACGTCTGCCTGGCCACAGTGCGCATGCAGATGCTCCAGGAGTGCTCAGTAGGTCCACACGGTTCTTCCCTAAGACATGACCGTGCCGTAAAAGTGTGCAGTGCTTTCATTGTCCATACCTTAATGCAAAAGCTTGATGCTTCTTGGTTGGATTGGCAAGGTCAGTGCTGTAAAATTGAACTAGTTTCGCAGTGAATGTGTTTGCAATTCACAGACCTCCAGCAGCTTGGGGAGAGGGGAAAGGAGGGGGCAGCTGCCACGCAGTAGCTCCGAATGGATTGCTGCAGGACTAGAAGTCCCATATGAAATTAAAAGATCCTCAAATTTTGTTCAGAAAAAAAACAATCAGGAAAAAGAGGGCACGTGAGCACCTAGCTGTGGAGCCTCACCCACTCTCCCTGTCTGACTGAAGCTATAAAGCGCGGTGCGAGCGTGAGACAGGTGATTGGCACCTGTCACAAGCCTCACATTTCATGGGTCCATGAATCATTCAGGAAAGCCATACGAAACACGGATAGATAGGGAAATTGATGTGGTTTCTCAAAGGCCAGAAAAGGCAGCACGTTCCCAGCACGTCGAACAAGTGACAGCCCTGCGTTCATTACCAGCAGGCTTAGGGCGCCCATTTAGCATTGCTTGCGCTTGATTTGTGTTACACTGTTAGAGGAAGCAGATAAAGTTTGTGCCCCGACACTATGAAATGACTTCCCATCCTTAAAATTACGCATGCTAATTTGCAAAATGAGTGCTCGGGTAATTACCTGAGAGAGTCAGATGTGACAGTCTGTGGAATTCTTCCTCGAGGGTGGGGGCGCACACCTTCTGACTCGCAGCATTTAAACCCCGTATAGATAAAGCACTCAAAATTATGTTTATCATAAGAAGCAATTACGGCCTGGCCCCGGAGAGCTGAGCTCCCTGCCTTAATAGGCCTTTTTCATATCTAATTTCTTTGATGGTTACGTAACTCTAAAAAACATTAAATCACCACCCAAACAAGAAGTCCCTTCTCCTCGCTCTCTTTATGTTCTTCTGTGGTTTGCATGATAATTCGCTAAATATATTTCAGCATGTTGTTTACTTCACTTAAGCCTTCTGAGACCACACTGGCCGGCGTTATGAGACTGTAAACAGGGATCATCCGGAAAAAATAGGTTTTGCATCAAGTTAGCTTTGGAAGTATTCAAGTTAACTTTAGAGGTATTTTGGCTCATACAATTTTGGGGAGTGATGCAGCAGGGAAATTTTTAAAAAAAGGCCAAAAAGCGGGGCAAAGGTAGCTTCGCTAGTGGTCTTACCCCTTGATTCAGGAGAATTATAAATAATTCTGCGTAATGTATTCATGTTAGCATCGGGATAGTCCTGCTGAGCAGATTTAATGACCGCAGCAGGACTAGCTTTGGTGATAGAAGCGCCTTTCCCCTCTCCAGCCATGGCAATGCCGTGCAGGTTGTCAGAGCACGCACTGAACCCCGCAAGCAAATGCTGGCAAACAGCTAGTGATCCACCAGGATTTTGTTACTTCCCTGAAGATGCCACCTGACTGTTGACTTCAGACTCAAACATCTCTAGTCTTGAGTGCGTTGTTTTGTACCCCTGAACGTGGGCCGCTGCTGGGACATCTCGGAGCCGGAGGTGCTCTGGGTCTGGGCTCCCTCGGCCCCCAACTACATCGCCCGGTACTGGAGCACGCAGCCTAGCCCCAGGAAGAATTTAGGCTGGTGGCAACCACCTCGAGCCCTCCTTTTGCAGCCAGGCTACCATGAAGCCATGAGTTCAAAAGCCAAGGAGCCAAAAAGAGGGCACGCAAGAGGGAGCTGACCCGGATGCCTGCTGGTTGCGGGGCAAGCTGGAAATGGAGGTCTTGCTGCCTGTTTCCTTCCACTGCTTTGGCTCGGTTCTGTGCCTGGCCAGTGCAAACTGCACAAATGTCTTTGTCTTGCTGAGAAAAAATAAAATTTCTCAAGCAACAGAACTTGTCTGTTCCTCTTTTGCAAATGAAACACATGGTACGGCATGATGCCACGTTAAGGATAGAGCTGATCAGTGAAATTAGCTTCCTGTATTCACTGACAATGTTATGACTTCCATTATTTTCACAACAAATACAAAACTCAGCAGCTTTTGGGATATGGCACATAATTTAGGTCCATTTCCCATTGAAGCCCCCGAGATATGAACATAAGCATGTTGGAAGATCAGGCTGAGTTATGACACAGTTTTATTCTTTGTTTCTGGACAAAGAAGAGCCGAAGTGCTGAAAGATTCGCATCTGTTACGAAGTTGGCTTATTTTGATTTTAAAATGTTTTTACCCTGTTTCATTATTTTTCTGAGGGTTACACCCTGACAAAGCAGGGTGTCAGTGGAAGCGGGGTCTTCTCAGAAGGTACCACACTTAAAAGCAATTAGGCGTGTAAGCGAAGGCACTTAGCACATGGGATCTTCCCCAGCAAAACAGGCTCCGCGTTGAAGGCTCGTTTGCATGGCGTGTTTCTCCTTTCATCGAACACCATCGCCGGGATGCCAAGAACATTCTTGGACAGGAGAAGTCCCAAATCCTGCAATTCAGCCGCAAACAAACACCGCTCCGGGGGAAGCGGCTGCGTGCCTCAGACGTGCAAACCCGCGCACCTTGGCACCTCCGCCTCCCCTCCCGCGAGGCCGGGCAGTGCCTCCGGTCATGTACAAAAAGGCAGAAACCAGACCGGGCCCGGCCATCTGGTGCTGCAGAGAGAGGGGAAAGGAGCCACAGCTTCTGCTGCTTCCCTGGACCAGCACCAGCCAGCTCCTCTCCTCCCCTGTCTCCTCCAGCCTTGTCCGCTGCCCGGTGGAAACGGCTGACTCCTGCTTCCAGGTTTGCCTCTGAAGAGACTCTGCCCTATTTCAGGCCGGCTTTGCAGAAGGCACGAGCCCTGTTTGTGATGCCGTGAGAAGGGAAAGGGAGGGTGCAAGCAGCTCGCCTCGTTCTGCTGGCAAAGCCCTGGCAGCCACAGCTTCAGCAGCGGCGCATCAGGAAACGGTGGAACCTGGCTCCTGTTTGGGCGAATGCATGCATAATAACTTTGCATCTTGCTTTGCTAACTGCCGGCTACGCCTGATCTCACCGAACCTCAGGCACGCAGACCTGGATAATTCCCCTTGCTACAGAAGCATTTTTATTGATACAGATTCAGGAAAATGCTGGACAGCGGGATCACAGAAACAGCTGGTTTGTAAGCAGATGATGCCCTTCGTGCAGCACAGGAGAATGATCTGAGATGGAAAACATTACAGGATTGTATTTCCACAGCAAGGTCATGTTTTAAGAATTTTATTCGTCCTCATTTCTATTAAAATGTCCTTTTACAGGGAGAAATAACTTCTTTTAGTTATGTTATATTGCTCTTGAAACTTAACTTTCCTCTGGCGGGGCTCTATAAATCACTGGAAATCATGGATTTTCTTATAAATGGGTTACAGATCCACTTACATTTTTGTGTTATTTGGCTCCATCAATTCAGAAACAGTATGGGTCAGATTCGTCCCTGGCAGAGCTCCATCCCCAGTATTCTTATTTGGAGAACGCTGGGCCGAAGCCCCCGCTCTCTGCTTTGTCGAACGACACTGAGAGCCACGCCGCTGCAATCGCTGCGGTCACGTACCATTAACACCGCCGCACTGCCGGGCAGAATGCAGCCCTCTGCTTAAATATCACTTTGATCAAGTGAAATAAGGAAAATATTGCTGAATGTAGCCTTAAGCACATTACTTGTTCTGCCGAAAGATCTCTCACTCTTGGCTTAGCTTATTTCAGGGGAAAGAGCGTACCTTTAGGTGAAATAAGACTCAACAGGAGTCGGTGAGACCCAACGTACTGCGGTATTAATAAACGTATATTTGTGCTGAAGCATGCTAAGCCATAAGGGCTGGATATAAATATCAATGTCTATTGAATTTCTGGAAGAGATGGCTGGCGGTAAGCACGCTCGATGCCGTTCAGCAATATGCAGCCCCTGTTTACACAGGGGCTATTCATAGGCACGTTCCTGCTGGTGGGCAGGGAATTTGCCTCTTCCCAGCCAGTTTATGAAAAGCAAATTTCCCCCCCGTAGTTCCCCGGCAGGGGATTTAGATTCCCTTCCAGTTAAGCAGCCGCAATGTGCTACCGTGCAAGCGGTGGGTCAGACAAAAGCGCAGGAGACGGAGCTCCCTGCAGCCTGCCATGGGACAAGGGCAGTGCTTCGTAAAGGCAGAGGTTGTCCTGGCACCTTGAGCGAGGGGCAGCGACGTCTCCCCGCGACAAAACACGCCCCGCACCCATTCGATCAGCAAATGTGTCACGGGCGGCGGGGGCAAGTCATCCTGCAACAGAAGGATGTGGTTTGTAAGCGGTGCCTGCAGTATGACTAAGCGAGGGGAGGCAGAAGAAAGTGACTGGGAGCTGTTTGTCCGTGCGGCGGGTGGCTCGCGAGCCTGCCAGGTCATTTCCTCGGTTCTGTTCTGAGCCACCAGGGGCAGCTGCTGGCAAAGCGTCACCAACCTGCTCGGCTGCGGCTGGGAGAGAGGGGCGTCAGGCACGTCTTGGGGTTGGCAGAGCCACAGCTATCTGCCCCAAAGCAGGGCCGCAGACCTAATTTGTAGTTCTGTCAGACTGGCTCCTCCCGTCCCACCCCTGGACTTGTTTCGGAGGTCTTCAAGCTCTATGAGGTTGTAATGGGCAAGGTGAGGCACTGGAGAATTAGACCCCTTCTGCCTCCTGCTCCCCCCTTTCAGGGCTTTTTAGACGTGGGCTTCCTAAAGTACGTGAGATCCATTCACGAAAGGTGCCGAGGAGTGAAAATAAAAGTCAGAAAGTCGAGTTATCTCGGGAGTTATCAAGAACAGTGTCTACCGCTCGATAAGCTGCAGAGAAAGTAAAACCGGAAAATGCTCAAATTGAGGACAAAGCTGATGTGACTGCTGAGCTCCTGATAATGGCATCACTGGGAAGGGCTCAGCACAGCGTATCTGTAGCCATCTGAGCGACTGACGGAAAAACGTTTTATTCTTCTCACCACGAAAGGCAGTGCAATAGTTCTAGTGTGATCTCATTTTCTTCTGCTATCAACACTTCCCTGCGGTTCGAGCTGGAGCGATTAGCCAAGGCAGGATGTCCTAGGAGAGGTAAAAGGCCTGGTGGGACATTGGCCATCTAATTAGCTGCCACTCTCGTTAGTGCGGGGGAGAAGCTGTGTCAGATTTTCCCTCTCCCTCAGTGGTTGCATCCATCCTTGAAAGCTGTTGCTGCTATCAAAAGAGGAGAATACTTGGGACAATGAAAACCAAAGGCAACGTGCATCTAGCAGTGTCCTGAGCAGCACCGAGAGACTTGTGTGCACTTGTATAAATATGCTTTGGAGGTGAGAAATCCCCAAATGGTTATATTTAATTTTTCTTTGCATTTCTCTTAATGCCTTTTGCCCACGGAGATCCTCAAGTCTGGAGTGGTGAGGCTCTTCCCTTAGATTAAGGAGGAAAACTGGAAAACCAGCTGACCCTGCAGAGGCGAGGACGGGCTGGCTGCAATCAAAACCGTGCTGCGCAGCGAGTCAGATCACAGCAGTGAATCCGAATGACAGAGCCAGACATCTTAAACAAACCCAGCGCTGCTTCCAGGTCTCCTGTGGCTCGGCGGTGCAGCCCCGGCTCCGGTCACCCCTCGGCAAACAGGAGGCCCGCCGGTGAGGGCAGAGGCTGGGCAAGTGCAAGGGTTTGGGCTTCTGGCTGGTGAATACGGGGCCGTCGAGCCGCAGATGAGAAACAGCGATACCGAAACTGGGTCCGAGACAATCGCTACCAGGAAGGTGAAACCAGCGGCGAGGGCGTCAGCCCTGAAACGAAGCAGCGAGTCAGGGAGGCATGTCGGCTTCAGGCACCCGGGAACAAAAGGCCGTTTCATGAGGACGATGCCCTGGGAGCTGAGCTGCTGGGGGGAGGAGGGCAGAAATCAAAAACGAAGGTGGCTGGATATCAGTGGACAGGGCGACTCCGAAGCCTGCCAGTCCTCCCAGCCCAGATGAATGGTTTCTTTCTATTTACGTAGATCCCTTTGCAGAAAAACACCATGAGCGTGACCTAAGCAGAGTCACAGACCTTTCGGCGCCTGGGCCCGTTCCCTCCTCCCACTGTGACAAGCAGGGCCAGAGCCGGGTGGCGAAAGGCGTCCCGATGGCCCTGCCCGAGGCACCCCACACCGTGCCCTGCCGTGGCACCCCATAACGTGCCCCCCAAGGCTGCTCCCTGCCCCAGCTTTGCCTTTGCTTTCTCCCTGTGGCTCGCAGGGAGGACACGTGGGGGACATGTCCCCACTGCCCACCCGTGCCACCGAGCTCATCCCTGCCCTGTGCCATCACCCACATGCCTCTGGCCCCATCCAGCAATTCCCCTTCAAAGGCCGCTGCCCTTGTTGAAACCACACTCATTATTTTGGTTCTTTGTGTGGGATGAAGGGGCTACACCCCCATCCCCACTTCAAGAAGCGGGATTCGGGCGAGCCATAAGACCATAAATTTTGGACAAGGCCTCCTGCTGCTGCAGAGATTTGGGCTATTAACACAGCCACTGCCATGAGAAGTCCTTATTTCCGCTGTTGTGAATGAAGCAGATCCTCGGATGGCTAGCATATTTGAAATGTACAGAAAGGAGCAGGGTGACCGAGTGGCTGCTTTTCATGAGCATGTGCAACGGGCAGCACTTGGCTGTGGGCCACGCTGGTGGGCACCTGGTCACCTCTGCTGCGGCTTCAGAAGCGCAGAGGATGGTGAGAGACACCAGTGGGCTCCCAAAGTATTCAGCGGGTGCTGCGGTTCCACTGCTCCCCTCTTACATTTGTCCATCACAGAAGAATAATATAGGCAAAAAAGAAAGGCAACTTTAAAATTTAATTTTAAAAGTTCAGGCTTTTTTTTTCTTTCTTTTTTTTTTTTTTTTCCAAAAGCCAACAGCCTCCTCCTCTGCAGCACATACCCTCCTTTTGCCATGTCTTTCAAAATGCCTCTGCCCTTTTGCTGTTCCTTAAGTCCAATTTCTCAGCTTATTTTGGTGTTAGGAGCACGGGGAGTGAGCAATGAGGGAAGAGGCGTGTTCTTCCCTGTAGTTCGGTGCGTGTTGGCACAGCGTCACCAGCAGCTCTTGGGCAGGGCTGGGAATTCCTGCACTCATCGTTTGAAATCCTGAGAGGTCAGGGGCATAGCTCAGGTACCTGGGTTATGTAGGATGAGTCTAAGCTCTCGAGTATGTCAGTATTCAGAGTTTACTGGGCCTGAGCTGTACATTCCCCCACTAGCCTAGGCATCAGTATCCATGTGAATACTATGGAGTTGTCTTGTGCCCTCCCTGGTGCTGCAGTCAGCATGGTCTGGGGACATCCCTTGGCTCCTATGTTGCTCCACTGCCAAGTCCTGATCCCCAGTAGCATACAGCACGTAAGGAATCACCAAGGCTCCCCAGGGCTCTGGGCAGTTCAGTCCCTAATGCTCAATAAACACAGGCACTTGAGGCCGCCATTGATAGCCTCTCCCCAGCCCTGGGCCTAGGGCAAGAAGATAACCCAAGTCTTGTTTGGTGTCCAGGTCTTGGTGCTGGTGAAGTCTTGATGCTGGAGTCTTGATGCTTAAGCTGGAGAAAGCAGGAGACACACTGCAGTGGGGACTACTTTGGTAGGCATTTAATGCCCTGTGCCTCAGTGGCCCTGCTTCAGAAAGGAGGTTGTGCAGGTTGGTAATGTGGAGATGACCGGTCTGGGTTTTAGCAGACAGAAACAGAACAGGAAGGGTAGCAATGAGTCCCAGACCTGTCCTTTCAGCTCTGAAGGGAGCTGAAATCCTCCATCAGCATGATGTTTGCCCCCCCACAGCCGGCCTGCCTGCCCCAGCCCTGGAGGAGGCAGCTCCTGTGGAGAACACCCCTCCCAGACTGGAAACCCTCCCGTCCGTCCTCCCATTTCCAGCTCTGAGCACTAATTCCCGTCCCTTTTGTGATCCCGGAACAGCCCTTTGTCAATCGGAGTGATTATTTATACAGACAAATGAAGTTAGGAAAGAGCTTGATATCTTTTAAATTGCATCTGCTGAAATCTGCCCACAAGGGACACGCTGGAGAGAAAGCCCCAGAAAACCTTTGGCTCTCAGCGCAGAGATCTTCCACCACAGCCACCCCTTGAGCCGTAACTCAGGGCCCTCGTAACTTCATGAGGAGAAGCCCCTGCCCTCCTACACCTCGTCACCCTTCGTCCAGCTTGCCCCATGTCTGTGACACAGCTGGCGCTCCAGCCACCGCAGCCTGCAGTGACTGATGGGCCGAGGTCCATGTAAGGCCCAGGCTTTGCTTCTCTTTGTGTTTTGATTCTTGTTTGTATGTTTGCTTTGCCTTACATTTGCAGAGTATCTAGCATTCTTCTCAGGTCAGCAAAAAAACTTTCAGGTGACCTTTGCTTGGTCTGATTCAAGACCTAGATGTGGGACTAATTTTTGAGGCAGCTCCAGCAGTGTCCAGTAAATCATTTAGTTCCTGCAGGCTGATCATCCTCAGCTCAGACATACACCAGTAGGCCAGAAGAGAGAGAGGAAAACAACCCCCCCGCCCCCACACACACACACCAACGTGAATATAACAGAAGTGAGAGCAATGTGGAAAAATAAGGGTTCTAATTTAGTTTCAAACATTGTTGGTATTTTGGAGACAACCTGAAGATGACCAGGTTGTACTCTTGCAGTACGTGAGATCCTATTAAACTCTGTTCATATTTTATTAATGCCAAAGAGCCTCAAATGAAAATGGAGGCCTATTTTTTTTATGTGGTTTTCAGACCTTGAGGGTTCTGTGTTGTTTCCTTGTCGTGTGTTTCTAGGGTGGCATGCTGTAACCCAAGGTGCCCATGCCACCAGGTGGATGTTCCTGCCCTCCCTTGGTGCCAGGGTGGGCATGTGGCTGCACCAATGGTGACCTGACCCAGCCGAAGGCAGAGCCCTGTCGCAGCTGTCTGCCTGGTCAGAAAAGCAGCACTTACCACGTCTATCTCAGCTAATTTGAGTGAAATTCATGTGTATTGTACCTTATCCCTTTGTTTTGCTCCAACCTGCACAAATTCCTGTGAAGTCTGAGGCATGGCTGAGACCTGACTTTCCGAAGTGACGAGTACCAGCAAGTTCAGCTGCTGCTTGGTGGATTTGGGAGTGCTGGGAAATTGTAGGCAGAGAAGCAGGAGTCATGTCACCTAGCTTTGATCATCCAAAAGTCAGGTGCCACATTTCGGCTGCTCGCCTTCTCTGGCCACCCCGCGAGCCAGGGGCCCTCCCTCAGCAGATGTTTTGTCTCATCTGTTTGAGACACTGTGGACGGAGAGAGGCACCGCTTCTCTCCGCTGGCTTGAGAGGGCTCGTGACTGAGGACCTCCAGCAGTGCTCGCCTCTGTCCCCAGTCAGGGAGGGACATTGTGTGGCTCTCAGGACAGGTGCTCAGCTTTTCGGCCAGGCCAGGCCAGGGAAGGGAGAACAACACTGTGGGGCTGTGCCGGCCACGGTGGGGTTGCAGACCTGGGAAACTGAGCTGGCTTTGTGCTGACGTGAAAACAAAATCTGCTCTGTTGTTCACTGCGAGGGATCGCATGGGCTGTTCTCTGCCTGCCTTCACGGAGCAGATGCAAGGCCTCCATTTTCTGCTCACCTTACAGGAGGGCTGAAGATAAACATCTGCAGTTTCCTGGGCTGAGAGTGCTAAAAGCAAATGCCACCCCTGCTCAGCTTCTCAGATGGTTGACTAAGCACTTTAAAGGTCCAAGTTATATTTGGAAATGAAAAGATCTTTGTCCCAAACAGAATATAGCTTGTGCACTGCTGAGACCGACAGTCACTAAAAGCAAGCACATCTGCTGATGCAACCTAATTGCTGTTTTGATTGCCCAGCCATGACGGGGCATAAAAATATTGTCTGCCTACAAAAAAAGAATGAAACCTCACTTGGCCATTTTGTGCCCAAATACCTTGGCATCCAGCCCTGCAGAGCTAGAGTTGGGCAATCTGAATTCAAAAATTCCCCAGTGGAACCAGCTCCGAACAATACAAAGCTGTGCCTGTCTGCCTGGGTGGACTATTTTCATGGCTCTGAATAAAAACCATGTCTGGAGCACTGCACGTTTCTGCGGGGGCTGTGCACGCAGGCAGGCACGCTGCCCTGCGCCTGGGAGTTTTCTGATGGAAGCGGGCAGAGGATGGGTCCCTGCTGAAGGCCAGGCTCTGGAGGCTCGCAGGCTTTCTGCTTGCCTGTGGACAAGTCCCGGATCCTTGCAAAATGCTGCTAGGAACATTTCTGAAGAAACACGACAGGGCTGAAGCTAATCTCTAATTAGGAGAGACCACATCTGCTTACTGAGGAGCTTTTGGGCCCGTCTTGCTCCAGCACTGCTCACTGTGGGAAATGGGAGAGCGACCTTCTCAGCCGCGGGTGTCAGTCAGAAGGACATGTCTTTCACTTGATTCTGATCAAAACCAGGCATTGTACCTGACTGTTGTCTATCAGTATGAGTTTTTACCGAGTTATACCGGTATGACCACAGCCATTGTCCTGCTGTCCTCCCTGCTCCCTGCCCGTGCAACCTGGCCATTGCTCAGCCCCAGGTGCCATGCGACAGCCCCAGCCAGCCGGATTGGGATGGAGTGGGGACCCCACCACGACCAGCACAGCACAGCAGGATCCTGCTCCAGTGCAAGCTTTGTGGGCCAAATCCTGCCTCCTGCCTTCCAGCTTACCCAAATTTGCCTGGCTGTAAGAAGTAAATACATGGGTAGGAGTAAGCCGTGGAGGGAAAGATAAAAGATTGATCTTTCCCTCCCATTAAAAGGGTTATTGATTGAGCTACCCATTTAATTGCAGCCTGTCTCCAGCCTGCTCCTCCACTGCTTTTGCATTTTTCTTCTCCCATAGTGGATCCTTTCAAGTCTTTCTTTAAAGAGGGAACCAAGTGCTTTCAGGCAGCTGTCAGCCCAGCCCAGTAGCAGTGAAGGACTCCTGGATGCTCCCTGGCCACGCTCGGTGCTGCATCTTGCAAAATCCCCGAGATCCACCCCTCCCTCAACACAAAAACCCCAGACCAGCTTAAAAAATACCAGACTTTTGTTGTTGTTGTTTCATATTTGGGGTTTCTTAAGTTCCCCTTGACGACCAGCAGGTTTCACATACTCAGTGAGTACGTGCACTGGCACCAGCTCTTGCATGGCTCTGACAGCAGCATCCCACTGAAAACACTGGGGCTTTGCAGCTACCTGATCACCAGCTGAGAAAAGCATGGGAAAGGCAGGCTGCTCCTTCTCACAACCTGTTAGGCAGACCTGGGCACTGCAAAGGTGGAGTCTAAAATCAGTTCTGAATTGCAGATTTTTCCTAAACTATGGGAATGTGTAATCCTGTAGTCAGAACTGTTGATGCTGCTTCCACCGTGTCTCCAGGCTGCCATAACCACCCTCTGCTCACCTGCGTGGGTTCTCTTTGGCTTGTCCTCGGCAGTGCCCTGGTCCCACGTAGAGGCTGGCTGAGGCTGACCTGTGCCCCCCAGCCCGGAGGAAGCAGGGACCTGCCTTTGACCATGGCAGGTCTGATAAAAGAAAAGAGAACTTTGTTTTACTGAGTAGACTTTCCTCATGGCCACGAGGAATGAGAGGGATTGACAGAATTAACAGCTTGTGGTGCCCCACCAAGAGCCCTTCGGGAGGCTGTGTGGGGAGTGGGACCCTTTGGGGAGCCCTCCCAGAGAACAAGAGCAGAGCTGCTGAGGAGAAGATCGTGGAATCGTAGAATGTCTTGAGTTGGAAGGGACCCATGAGGATCATCAGGTGAAACTCCTGACTCCACACACAGCAACTTGAGTTAAACCGTATATCTAAGAGCATTGCCCAAACGCTTCTTGAACAGCAACTGGCTTGGTACTGTGACCACATCCCTGGGGAGCCTGTTCCAGTGCCCGAGCACCCTCTCAATGGAGAACTTTTTATTAATTTCCAATCTGAACTTCCCCTGAAGCAGCTTTAAGCCATTCCCCCATGTCCTATCTATCACTGGTCATCAGAGAGAAGAGATCAGAGAGGTCACACCCATTCCCAGTTCAAGTGACACCTCCCCATTAGCAGAAGTTAATCAGTAGTTTGAGCAGATGGACCTATGCTTAATTCCATGCTCAGCTCCAGAGCTGAGACCTAAATAATTATAATTATTATTGTTATTGTTAATAATATAATAAAATCAAAAAATATTTACTCCAAAAGAAAGCAAAGCTTAGAAGTGGCAAAGTTTCAGAAGTCATCTGTGAAAACTTTAAGGCAGGATTTTGTGCCAACCATTTGCAAGCATCCCCAATACTCCCAGTGCCATAGGGGAGACTCGGGGAGGATGGGCACCTCAGCATTGCAGCCCAGGGATCGTTCACCTTTGCTGGGTTCTTTCATTGCAGTAGCTGGAAGCCCTGGGAATTTGCTGTACCGATGAGCCGCGTGCCTGGGATTCAGCAGGGCAAACTGCCAGGGGTAGTGTGCGTGAGCCGACAAGAAACAAGGAGACCCACCTGGCAAGTGGGGGCTGCACTGGAAACCTGCCTGGTTTCTGTCAGAGCATTGTCAAAATCATCCCATTCCCAGTGTTTTCTTTGTGTCAGATCAGCATTTTCAGGGAAGAAAAAAAAAAAAACAAAAAAAAAAACACCCCATTTGGAAAGTTTGCAGCCAGCATTCAGCCCGATAGCAGTATGCCCCTGGCGATAGCAAGTCTCCAAAAGGAGGTTTTAAAGCCAGCTCTGCATTTTAGACAGGGCTGTAGTGAGACTGAGGAAGGTGAAGCAGATCAAAGGCGTTTTGTTCCACAATCTGATCCCAAAACAAAATGCTATAGATGATAGTCACTAGGATTCGGCAATGACTTTTTAAGCCAAAGGCACCTTATTGATGCCCTCAAAGCAGAATCAGTCCACCTTCCTCAAATGCAATGCTAACTCGGGGACCTGGTACTTCTCCACCAGCCATTACCCACCACAGTGGATGAAGATGCAAAATGTAAGCCTGCTCAGTGAGGTTCTTCCAAAATCTACAGCATCTCAAAACCACCTCCAGTGCACAGTCCACCAAAGAAAATGAGGACTGTGTTGCCTTATGAATTTGTTCTGCCACCAATCAGTCTTATCCACAAAAAAGCAACCCCTTCCTCCTTACAGGCACCTGGCTTTGCTGTGCGATCGAGACCATCCAGACTTACCAGTCTATCTAAAACCAGAAGAAACCTCTGCTCAGGATTCTGGGTAGCAAAAAGAACACAGCCTTAGCACGAATGGAAAACAGGTGGTTTACAGAGCGATGCACCTCAGCTCCCAAACACTGAGGTAGTGGTTGATGCATGATGTAAGATCCAGTTTTCTATACTCCGCTCCCAACCCAAAAAGGAGATCTGAACACTCAGCTGCTGGCAATCGCTGAGACATAGCTGCTTTGATAAACAGCAAATTTCCAGCTACCTCCTCAGTTCCATCATTTCCAGGCAGGCTGCACGTGCCGGGGCTGAGCATGTCCAACATCACTGCACTGGATGAGAACTGATCTGATGGTGCACATGGGCAAATGACACGCTAAACCCAGTGTCATTTCATGCTGAAGTTGACATTTTCTCTCCTATCCAACAAGAATCTTCTCTCCATGATCAGTACTCCCTCCTCTTCTGCCTTTAAGTCATGGTATACTGTTGTATCCAATATTATTCTCATGCATGGATAACCAACTACATCTATTTGTTGGGCTACAGGTGGCTGATTTTCCTACCAACAGAACATTTATTGCAGTTAACTAGGATCTTTGGGTGACATTTATATGGCCCAGCTTAAACATCTATGGACACATCTATGTCTGAGCTGATTACCCTCGGCTCCTCACATAGTTGTTGGGAGAAACCAGCAGTTTCAGGATGTAATGCAGCTGGTTTATTTTAGACCTGTTATTCAGGATGACTTGAACTGAAACACCCAGAGTGATCTAGGTCTCTAGGTGAACCCCATCAACGTGTCCCAACACTCTGAGATACTGAGAAGATGAACTGAAAAGGGCCAAAATTAAACTCTTGTCCAGGATCTGTATTATCTCTGCTGTTTGTCATTACCTAATCTCAGGATGCCACAGGGACTGAGGACACCAGATTCCTGTATGGATGGGTCCCTGTTATTGCACCAGTGATGGCAGCCACTGAGGACATGCAGCTGTCAAGCAGAGAAATATTTCATGGAAGTATTACAATGAGATCAGATGAGGGCCACGAGGATGATCAGAGGGCTGGAGCACCTCTCCTGTGAAGACAGGCTGAGGGAGTTGGGGTTGTTCAGCCTGGAGAAGAGAAGGCTCCGGGGAGACCTTACAGCGGCCTGCCAGTACCTAAAGGGGGCTACAGGAAAGCTGGGGAGGGACTCTTTGTCAGGGGGTGCAGTGATAGGACAAGGGGGAATGGCTTTAAACTAAAAGAGGGTAGGTTTATATTAGATATTCAGAAGAAATTCTTCACTCAGAGGGCGGTGAGGCCCTGGCCCAGGCTGCCCAGAGAAGCTGTGGATGCCCCATCCCTGGAGGTGCTCAAGGCCAGGCTGGATGGGGCTTTGGGCAACCTGGGCTGGTGGGAGGTGTCCCTGCCCGTGGCAGGGGGGTGGAACTGGGTGGGCTTTAAGGTCCCTTCCAACCCAAACCATGCTGTGGCTCTGTGAGTCTACAGGTGAGTAACGAGAGTGACCTCCTAGCACCATACCAGAAAAGCACTCATATTTCCTGCCCAGCTCCTGCTCTTTGTCTAACACTGAAGTGCTTTGCAGATATTATTCTACAGCCCCTCTTATGTCCTTCTCAAATCCCATTTCTCACTATGGCCACGTGAGGAGAAACATTAACACAGTCACTCCCCAAGCCAGTCACTGGCTAACACCTAAGCCCTGCTTCCAGTCTCAGCAGTGAGGAGAAACTCCAAACTCTTCATTCTCAGCCTGTCAGGGGTTTCACCCATTCACAACAGAAAGCCCTTCATCTATCCTTTCCCCATCATAAGACCACATTTAAAGAAAGAGAAGACTCCTTGTGTATATAGAAGGCTCCCTAGGGTCTAGCAGTACGTGCTGCTCCTGTTCCTGAAGCTGCTCTTTCTCTCCCAGAAAGCAGACTACATGGATCACAGTAGGAGATTCAGCGCTTAATGAAGTCTTATTCTTCCTGGCTGCTCACACAGCAGGACCATCACAGTCTATCACACAACTAAATCTCTCGACATAAGCAATAGATGA
The DNA here is from genome assembly GCF_964034855.1 of Anser brachyrhynchus. Taxonomy (NCBI): domain Eukaryota; kingdom Metazoa; phylum Chordata; class Aves; order Anseriformes; family Anatidae; genus Anser; species Anser brachyrhynchus. The sequence continues at coordinate 200,315,853 of NC_137694.1, read as the reverse complement.
TGAATGGGAGAGAGGAAATTTTACAGCCAGGGAGGTATGAAGGGAAGTCCACGTCCTAGATCGGAGTGCCCACGGACTCAGGAACAACCTTACTCACAAGACTGGTGGTAGGTGGGGAGCAGCCAAAAGCAAGAGCAGGTCCTGAGCTGGTTGCTCAGCCTCCATCATCTGGGAACGATCCCTCTTGCAAGCCAGATCCTTTTACTAGTAATCCTCTCTGTTAGCAACAGGCAGGGTCTGCTGTGTAAGGTGAAATAGACTTAAAAATCCAACCTGGTATGGATGCGGATGAAAAGCCGGGCATTTTTTCATCACAGCTGCCACCTATTTGATTTCTTGCAGAAGTCTTACAGAATATCAGAGCTGAGTCATTCCTACGGTACACGGCCAAGCTAACATTTTGTAGGGATATGTTTGGGGAGGGGAGTGGGAGTAGGGGGAGAGGGGGATAATCATACTTCATAATTTCTCATCTTCCAAAATAATCTGTTTTCTAAATGCATTGCTAAATCCTTGTGCTAGCAATCTACCATCTGCACCTTCTTTCAACACACCCACTATGTCGTCTGCTGTCTTGTTATACTGCCAAAACTCTATATACTGCGGGTAGAAGAGAGTCTGTACTTTTAGCTGCTTTTCTTAGGTCACGGGGAGAAAAAAAAAAACACCTTTGTGATGAGCACCAAACAGAAGTGAGCGCATTGCCGTGCAGCTTGCCCTTCTCCTGCAAGCCGTGATGTAATTGCAGCAGCAAACTGGCAACTAAATTTCATCCCTCTGATTCCAGGCAGGGGCTCTGGTAACACCCTCCAGCATCAACTCGAGCTGGAATGTTTTGGGTAATCTCCGGAATGCCTCAATAGAATTATAAATCCATAAATCAAAGCAGTCATTATGTATTTGAATAATATGTGGATCAAAGTCTCAGATTGAGGGCCCCTTTGTTCCCATGCTCTTTTTATATCTTACTCAGTGAGCATCTATTCAATGAGAAACAATTACTGTGAATTTAGAGCAAAAACATACAGTGCTAATGGAGCTCTGAAGACCTCAGCTGGCAAAGTATTTAAGCGTATGCTTAATTTTAAGCACATGAGTGGTAAGATCGGAGTTACACGCAAAAGAGTGGCGTTTGATTCCGCAAAACACTGAATCAGTATCTAAATTTAAGTTATCGACCTCTCAAAATTGAGTCTTTTGGAGGATAAGTCATCTTTACTCTCCCACCCAAACACTTTCCTTGCAGCCTTCCATCCCTGAGGTCTGTGCGAATGCGGCATTAAATTCTGCTCGTCCTACTCTGGTGGTGGGTCTGTCTTCAGCAGAAGCAATTCAAGAAGAAGGAGACAAGGGCCGCTACCAAATTAAACAGCGCAACTACCCTGGGAAACACGACTGCTTTTTTTTTGTCAAAGGGAAGCTGAGTCAGAGCAGCCAAGTGAGTTACAGTGTGAAGGGGATCAGTCAGTGGCGTGGCAGACACAGGACAGGAGTGCTGGATCACCGAATGCCACCACCAGAGACAGCAGCCCAGAGCCTCCTGCCTCCAGCCTGGGGTAATCCCAGCAAGCCCAGGGCTCCTTTTTCCTCTGGAAAGACATTTAGGGAGGGGGGGTCAAAGGCAGGGTTTGCAACAGTGTGCTGGGAAGCCTCTGAAAAGCGGTACAGATGAATACAGGTTATGACTGCACATCCCAGAAAGACCAGAGGAGCGCTGATGGATCTGGAGGGCCTGTTCACACAGCTGTGCTAATGCTTGCTAGGCAGTATCGAGGCCAACGAGGGAAGGATTAGAGATGCATTTTGTTTACACACCAGGAAGCAGGAAAATCCTCTGGCTTTAAACTACCTGTGCCAAACTGCCGACGAAACAAACCGGTCCGGAGCAGCTCCCTTTGATGCCCTCCAACGCTGGGATGCAGCAGAGCCTCGAGCTGGCTTGCTCAGCTGGAGAGGAAAGACGTGGACCTCCGGCTGCAGTGCTGGAGATGCTGCCTGGGGGCACTTCCAGCTGCCCAGGGGCCAGCTCCGTGCTTCGGCCAGGCTTGGTCCCCAGCAGGAAGCCTCCCCCTTGCGACTTGTCCTCTCAGAGAATCACTAAGGTTGGAAAAGAAATTCTTTTCCTAAGGTTGGAAAAGAAATCTCTTTCGCACCATAGAAAGCAGGTATTGTGAAACACTCATCGAGGCAATCAGGAGCACAAAGGAGGATTGCTTACAAGGTGAAAATAAAGTTATTTTAAAAGATAGATGTTGCAAGAGACTGCTAGACTGCGTAAATGGCACTGAGAAAGGCTCCTGCTGCTGAGCAAATGAACCATGGTTTTGCACCACAATCCACTGGGTTGAATGGGAAAGGCTGCCTGGAACTGAAACCTTTCCAAACGGAGGGAGTAAGAGATGGAGAATCTTCTTCACTAGAGAGCAAGACCATTTTGCTCCCGCTTCAACACACACGCTCTCATATACTTAACTTCAGCATGTTCTTAACCCTTACTGGCTTTCAAAGCAGCCAAATCCTAGATTCTCTGATTCTATTAAAAAGTAATAAAACCACCACCAACAAAACCCAATTGCTTATATATCAGCTCCAAAATTTCTTGCCACATTTCTCATAGAAATGCCAGACCAAATATGAGCCCCAAACTGGGCAGCAAGCAAGAAACACTTTCTAGACTTGCGGTTGATGAACATCCTGCAGGCTGTCATGTTTTTGCCTTACAGGAACCTCCGGGTGCAGATGCTGCTGGGCACCTCTCCTGGTGGACACGATTAAACTCTGATGAAAATAATGGTAAAGACTTATTCAGGTCAGCTACTGTAATTTGAGAAAATGCTGTTTATGTCCAAGCTCTTTTTTCCCTTGTACATGTTTCCCCCTCTCTAAATGCTCTTCAGTTTGGCCCCAACTGAGTCACAGATCAAAGCATTTCAGCTTTTGAGGCCAAATTGCAATTTATAATGTCTGTGGTTTTAGCTAATCTGTCTCTGTGTCATCTCATTTTAAATCAACAGAAAGCAGCACAAAATAACTCATTTCAGTACGCCCTGCTGAACCAAGGATTTTAACTCGGGCATCCTCTCACCAGTTCTCCCCGCAGGTAAACGGGGTTTTCTTGCTTTATGTGCGGGTGCTTTGTTCCTATTGTAGGCATCAGTTTTGTAAACAACTTGTGCTCCACTGAGGTGAAACAACTGCATCTCTAAACCCCAGCTAAGACTCTGGTTTGTTTCCCTTCTTACATTTTTAACTGTATCAAAGGGTAGCTTAATGCTGTAAAGAGCCTTTCATTTTTAATTAAGCAAAGAAGGTCCTCATCGCGAACCCACTTGAACAGCCTGGGTTTAAAAGTTCAATTCATGCTGCAGCCTTCTTTATTCTTCGCAGCAAAGACCGTGGCAAACAGAGGGTGATTTGAGTGGAAACCCAGCTCCCGGGCTGCTGAAATCCCTGCTGTGTGAAGCCTTGTTTTGTGCTGATGCTGCTGCCCTGACAACAAAGGGGATCCACCAAAGTAGCGTTAGGATGAGTCACCCCAGGGTGCATCACCCATCCGCAAGCCAGCAGGGGCATCTGAGCACATCTCCCTTGGCCCCACACGCTCTCTGCTGGGCTCTCTCCTGTCTCTCCACGCTCCCCTAAGTCTTGCTGCGTGCCACTATAAGCGACAAGAAAATACACCCTAGTGAATCTAGCGTCCTACTAAAATTTCACCTGTTCATCTCGCCGCCTTCTCCCTTTTCTTGCAGTCTAGCACAGGCTTTAAGGCCAAGCATGGGCTGGCTGGCCCGCTGCTCCTGTATCCCGCTTCGAGCCCGTGGGAGAGGTGATGTGGCACACGCTGGATGGTCGCTGCAACAGCCGCCAGCGACTGCTGTGTTGTCATACCCTGGGAAAGACGGAGACGGAGACACGGACTGCTGGTGTGGAAGCTACCAATTAATGCTGTTGGAGCAGATCTCCTTGAGGAACAAGTAACGCATGAAGCTCCTGCTACTGCCAACCTGGCTTTTGTTTGGGATTGCCTAACTGATGAATAATGCAAGAGTCCAGCCTGCTCCTTTCTTTATTTAACCGCATCGCTCTTCAAAACAAAGCCAACCAAAACCCAGGCAAACAAATATCCCTTCAGAACAAGCAAACAACGTCTGACCTTAAAGCGTGGCTCTGCTGTGTAATGTATGTCGCAGAAAAAGACTTTATGTTCATGGATGCCCAGGGAGGGAAGCACGGCTTTCTGCAGCCAGAGCAGAAGTCCACCCAGCTCAGACCCGGCGCACACTGGTCAATAACAGGCGATTAAGGAAAGATGCAAATTGTCTCCTCAAGGGCAGTCTGAGATCTTCCTGGCCTGGAAGTTACGTGCAGAACATTACTTTCAGCAGTTCTCAGCAGATTTGTCCTCTATGAATTTGTCTACACTTTTGGCCTTCACAACATCTCGTGCCACCGAGTCCCCCAACTTAATTTCGTGTTGAGTGAAAAAGTACATCCACTTGTTTGTTGTAAATCTGCAACATGTTTGTTTTGAAGGTCAGTCTGGGTTTTGGACTGTCACAGATCAAATATAGCGAAAGCTAAAAAAAATAAATTGAATTTTCAGAGCTATTATTTACACACAGATCCTATTCTCCTCAAAATATGACCCAATTTCTTTTCACTTCAGTTGAGTAAGTTAATACTGAGGCTACGTGACCAAAAATCGCTCTTTTATGTTTGACTGTCTAGAGACCGAATCCTGTGCAGGACCTTGTGGATTTTGGTGCTGCAGTCCTGTCCTCGGGGAGTTCTGGGTGCAGAAGATAAGGGTCTCTGAGGAGGAAAGCAAAGCAGGGCTCCCTGGCAAGAGAAGAGAGGTGAGTGCTTTGGAGCAGCTCTTTGCTCCCCTGTTGACTCAAACTCTTGAGTTTTGAGTCAGTTGGTTCCTACACCAATGGAGACTGACCACCTTCTCCCAGTAAAGGGCACCAAGACCATACTGCAAACAGAGGCTGCATGCCACAGCCCCTTGGTCCCCCTTTGGTTTCTCAGCCATGAACACATCTTCCCATCTTCCCCTCCCAGTGGCCCACTGATCGCATCCCCGGACTCACTGCATCCATTAGCTGAAAGACCTTCCCTGCTCTTCCCTGCTCACTCTTCTCTCACCCTTACATCCGTACTAGTCTGCAGACCCCATCCTCCTCTGAAAAACGTGTCCTAAACTGCTTGTGATCCTAGTGGAAATCGTAAATATAAAAAACAAAAGACCAAATCGGTGTCCTGCAGTGATCACATCAGCTCACGGCCTCCAGAGAAACGTCTGCCCAGGTCCTCTCGGTGGCACAGACTTTGCGGTTTGTGGGGCAGCTCGGGCAAGCTCATAATGTCCATGCTCGTAGGAGTAAGGAGAGTTTGTGTCACTGTACTCAGAACGGAGACACGAATTAGACCATGTCAGCAGTACTGCGCTTAAAAGTTGGGGTGTATCTTGGGAAGGTATCCAGTTCATCCAGTTCGGCAGGGGTTAGGGGTGTGGGGGAGGAGGACAAGCGCTCCGCAAGGAAAGGCTAGCCTACCTTTGAGTGTGTTTTACTGAAAAAGAGCAAGTTGCACCCTCCCGGTCAGGCAGAAAAGGAAATAAAAGCTGTGCAAGATGGAGGGGTTCCTTGCATCGCTTTAATCCTTGCCACCCTTGGCTGCTGGAAGTGCACTGCCCTGAGGCACAGCCAGTTTGCACATACCCAGTCTTCTCTTCAGGTCTGACTGTCATAGTTTTACACCCTGAATATAGACTGGAATCAAAAACAGAATTTGAAGAAAATGGAGTTAAAGCAGCTCAATCTCAACAAGCTTAGTCCTGCCCTACAGAAGGCAGTGCCAAAATACCTCTTGATTTCGTTTCTGAGGTTTGCACATTACCATATCCTGTATGGTTCTCCAGTATCGTATCTGGGTGGGTACCAGGGCCCCCATCTCATACACCAGGGCCCAGTGCTCATACAAAAACAGGTGTGCACTGACACAGTGGTGCAGAGAGGCTGCCCAGCGTGCCCAGTATCCCATCACTGGGAGAGGCTGCCGCTGGCTCTGTTCAAGCACCGGGCTTGGTAGCAGGAGGTGGCAACACCCAAGAAGGACAGAATGGGGAGCGCGCACCAAAGTAATGGTTAAGGCTGGAGAGAGGGCAATTGTAGGAGCCCGAGGACAGGGCAGAGAGGAGAATAATCCTGGAGAAGGGTGGAAGAGCCAAGGAGGGAAGCAGGAGCAGGGAGGCAGCCTCTGCTGAGGATGGGCGAGGCGACGGCGGTGCAGGAGGCCTGCCGGTGCCCGTGGCACATGAGACATTTTCCCGTTTTCTCAAGGGGAATTTTCCTTAGCACACAGTACTAGATCCGATCGAGGTTCTTATAACCATGTTTCCTCCTTCTTCTCCCCCTTTTCACAGAAAATGGTTGTGATCTTCTATATTTTCTCAAAAGCAACAAGAGACATTTTCAAATGGTTGATGTATTTGGAATCGGAAAGTTGGATTTTCCCTTTCAAATGAGCTGTTGATTTGGAACATATTGTATGACTTTCAAAATCTGCAGCTACTGGCTGACAAACCACAGCTAACTGTTGTGTGCCGGGAATGGGGACAGAAGAGACACCCCAAAGGTGACATCTGCACATGGACAGGTAGCAGAGCTCCTTTCACATCAGTGGGGAGAAGCAGACAGTTTGAGGGTACAACTCACCTGCATAGGTTGGATACATTGCCCTTTGGTGGGGCCTATTTCTGCAGAGTTTAATGGTGTCTAAACAGCTAGCTCTCATGTCAATGGACATTTGTTGCATTCAACTCAAGCTATGGAGAGGAAATGCACTCCAAGAATCCCAAATATTTGGGTCTAAGTTGAGTTTTGAGATGCTTTTCCAAGTTGACCTGTCAAGGCACACCCTGAAATCAGGATTTTTTCTTTAGCTAAGTCCAGTCCTTGGAACGTCTTCCGTGTTATTTAGTACAGTCCCATCAAATTTCTCCACCATCTGGATGAAAGATGTAGTTATGCTGATACAATTTGCATAAACATAATTATGATCAGTATTAAAGAAATAATTTTCCATTAAGCCAATATGAATTAATTGCTCATATTTATACTTTTTTTTTTTTTTTTTTGAGATTTTGATCTTTTTTCCTCGTTTAGGACAAAGTAATGTTATCATGCCCTTGCCACTTCTGCAGGAAAAGAAATAACACTCTTTGCACGTCTACCCGAGCTTGGAAGCAATATCCTGAGGTGGAGGCTGTTTATATTTGCTAGTAATTGCAGTTGTTCCGCTAATTGCAGGTTGTGTACTTATCAATAAAACAGTTTTATGATTTTTAATCCTGCTAAGTTTGTTGACATAATGCTATCTCAAAGTTGCACAGGCCATTTAAGCCATTGTGCAAATAAATTCCTTTGAATAATGTCATCTTCTTTGTTTCAACAAATTTCCTTTGCTGCTTGAACGGTAAGCAAAGCCCAGCGTGTGATACAGATACTGCTGGAAAAACAGAAACCATTTCAGAGTGGTACCTGGCCCATGAGAACACGGGAAACATTGGTTTTGATGATAACTGGAAAAAAAGCACCTGGGGAACCTATACTGTAGATCACTCATTGCCGACCAAGTTACCTATGATTTTACCTGTGAAAAACTCTACCTCTGATCATCTTTCTTTCTTTATTTTCTTCTTGTCATATTCTTATAGAGAGTGCTTTAGAAGAAAACGCACAAAAAAATGAACAGTACAATACCTGTAACATGACTTTGGGTTTCTAAATAGCTGTTCCTTGCAGTTGTGTGTGACTGGCACCATACCCAGACTGGGTGCTTTCATGTCAGTAGCACGTTGAGCTCATCCCTGGGTGGCTGCAGGTAATTTTGATGCTTCCTGAGCAGCTCTTGCTGCGCCTGTGGCAATGCTTTTACATTTTATTGAGGCAGACTCTGCCTCTAATGGCCTTTGAAAAGGAATATTTCTGTTCTGTGATGGGATACAGTGAGCAAGGAGGATGTACGTTAATCTGTAGTACTAGACCTAGGAGGAAAGCCCTAGGTGGATGGGATGCTCCCTTTAGGAAAGCCTATTTTTGCTACCCCATCTTTTAGCAGAAGGCTAAAAGATGCTCCTTGTGCTGGCCAGCCTGCTGGGTGGCTGCGAGCTGCCACTGTCCCACACCTGCCATAGTTTCCCCATTCGTGAGTGGGGCAAATCCTCCCGAAGTGCTTTCAGGCCTCCTGATGGAAGCATGACGTGAGCCCTGCAGCGTGGTGAGGTCTGTGCCTGCTGCTGTGCATCCAGCTTTGTTAGCAAGCTCCGAAGTCAGCATTTATCATCTGTACTTCATCAACACGCTGAGCTCCTCCAAAGCCAGGCATCCCTTGTCATAGGTGCTCTGTGAGGATGGGCTGCCTCCTTTAAAAGTCTGTAAATCCCATCCGTTTTGGCAGCAATACATCATTTTACATCATTTGCAGATTTCTCTCTCTGCTACTGTTCCTCTGCGGAGCCCATGCACCTCAGAAGGTGTTGATGAGGATGCAAGGTGGCCATCCCCTGCTACTGGTCCCTGTGTGGGTCGCTGCTCTGAACCAGGCGTTGAGGAAAGGCCACCTTAGGAGCATGAAAGGTTACCATAGGAGTGCGGGGTGGTTGTGCCTCCTCCCCAGGCAGAAATCCAGGTGGAGATGATGATCCCGTGAGAACAAACAGGCGGTAGATCCCAGATGCAAGATATGGGAACAAGAAGCAAGACATTCAAGGTCTGGTACTTCCCAACTCACCGACGTAGCTAGAACCAGTTGCCATGGCCAGCCAAGGAGCAGGATTTATAGTGGTGAGCAGCCCTAGTGATTTCTGAGCCATTGCAACTTGGGCAGATACATAGAACACCTGGGGAAGTTCAGGGTGGTCCACAGCAATGTATCAACCCGAATTTAGTTACCAGTTTTGCAGCCTTTCTTCCAGCCTTGACAACCTAATCCAAAAGTCAATGAAATCAGTAAAAGGATTTCCGCTAATTCTGGGGGACTTCAGACCAGGCCCACAAGGAGTGTTTCAGGCTTGTTTTTCCTTCCTCACATTTTATGCCATGTCCCTCAGTAATGCCAGTAACATGTTTTTTGATGGCTCTCAACCAGCCAAATTCCCAATGTTTGGAAGAAGCCCCCAACACCAGGTCTCTAGAGTCCCTCTAAGTTTACTTTGCATCTCCTCAGACTCCTTGTTCCATTTATTTCTGCCTCTTCCTCCCCTGCACCCAGTGCTTTTTATATCTTCTGTAAACACGTTGGCTCTAAACACACCCAAAATGTAGCAGCAGGCACATTCTGCCCATACCTTCACACAAGGAGGCTGCAGGAGAGCAGAGAGAGCAGGAACTAAAACGAAAAACAATCTGGGTACGTGGGCTGGCTTTTGTGCTTTGGAAGGTTTTGTTTTTTTTTAAAAAAAATTATTTTTATTTTTTGCCTTGTATGTATTGTAGTTTTCCAGATCATTTTCTGGAAGCTTGTCACACAAGGTGCTCTTGTATCAGGTTCAGTTGGGAAGGTTTTGGTGGTAGGGTAGGGCTGCAGTGGTGGCCTCTGTGAGCAGAGCCCAGCAGCTGCCCCAGGTCAGATCAGAGCCAGCTCCAGACGGCTCCAAAAGGGACCCGCTGCTGGCCAGAGCTGAGCCATGAGCGATGCTGGGTGGGCCTCTGGGAGAGCAGAGTTAAGGAAGGGGAAATCTGCTGTGCTACAGCAGCTGGGAGAGAGGGGTGAGAGCTGAGAGAGAAGCAGCCCTGCAGCCCCCAAGGTGAGTGCAGCAGGAGGGCAGGAGGTGCTCCAGGCACGCAGCACAAGTTCCCCTGCGGCCCGTGGAGAGGCCCCTGGTGGAGCAGGCTGTCCCCCTGCAGCCCACGGGTCCCACACGGAGCAGATCTCCACGCTGCAGCCCGTGGAGGAGCCCCCGGTGGAGCAGGTGGATGTGGCCTGGAGGAGGCTGCGGCCCATGGAGAGCCCCCGCAGGAGCAGGCCCCGGGCCGGAGCTGCAGCCCGTGGAGAGGAGCCCACGCAGGAGCAGGGGGTCTGGGGGGAGCTGCCGCCCGTGGGGGACCCGTGCTGGAGCAGTTTGCTCCTGGGGGATGGACCCCGTGGTACGGAGCCGTGTGGGAGCAGTTCCTGAAGAGCTGCTGTGGAGGGGGGAGGTGGAAGAAAGTGGATGGGGGGGATGGTGTTTTTAGGTTGCTTTCAGTTCTGTCTGCTCTAGTCTGTGAGTAAAAGGCAATAAATTACCTTAACCTCTGTTATTCTGAGTCTGTTTTGCCCGTGATGGTAACTGGGGAGTGATCTCCCTATCCTTAGCTCAAGCCTTTTTTCATTGTATTTTCTCCCCCTGTTCTTTTGAGGAGGGGCAGTGAGAGATGGGAGCTCACTGATGGAGCTGAGCTGCCCGTCTGTGAAACCACCACAGCGTCTTGCTCCTTGCATCATGATTGCAGAGTTTGTGTATGAATTCATGCTAAGTGCCCAAGAAGCGCTAAAGCTCAGTTTCTATGTCCACCAATGGACATACAATCCATTCTATGCATAATGAAAGAAGCTGCACCAAGACCTACAATGCCTAACCTAGTTTTTATTCATCCCACTTCGATCAAGGCCTCTGGAAGGTCAATGGCTCTTTTAAAAGTAAGGAAAATGTGGACAGACGCCCAGGCTCTATCCTGCTGACAGTGCACTTCTCTGACACATGCATAGTGCGCTGCTGAAACACTGATAGTGGTTTTTCACAGAGGTCTGCAATCTATTATACAGCACTTACTGGTTCGAGTCAATGTATCAGCCGATCCAAGGCTAAGCAGACCATAAAAAATTATGAAATATTTGGCTAGATAGCAATGATCCTTTAACCAGCAACGTGAATGTATGACATTATATACACGCATAAAAGCACATGTACATGCACGCACACACACAATCCGGGGCAGTGATCCTGACAAATGGATCGTGCACCTTTGACCACCTCCGCCGCACTAATCCATCTCTTCAGGGCGCTCCAAAACCTCCCCGTGGCTGCCAGCAGCCGCTGTTCCTTGAAGTGAAGTCAACCTGCCGCAGAACTGCTTCCCTCCTTTCCCCCGGTGGGAAATTCCTTTCCCACCCCCCCTATAATTACCCATAGAAATGCAGGCTAGACAGTATTGTGTCCTGGGCCAAAAGCGAGTTTGAGGTCCGATTATTGTGTGACCGTGCAGGACTGAAAAAAGGAATTTTATATGAATGGTAAAGCAAAATTCTCAGCTTTCTTATGGGACCACCAGCATCTTCTTTGACTGGCAAATTGAGACCTAGCAGGCTTTAAAGTAATGAGCATTTTAGCTCCAGAAAACCTCCTTCAGATGATTTTTAGAGATGTTTACAATTCATTATTGGTGTATTTTTTTTATTTTTTTTATTTTTTAGTCCTGTGCAGTCAACCCTATGGAAACAAAGATTTAGCACTACACAGAAGGGGCTAAATAAGAAATGTCTGATGTTGACATTATCCAGTCCAACTGAATAGCTGAAGAGATTTCCTCTTGTGGATGGAAGATGTGCAAAATTGGTATCAGAGTTGAGGTGCATAAGGCAGTATTGGCCCCTTTTAGGGTGCCTTGCATCAACTGGTTAGTGTCTTAGCCAAGGGTTTCCACATACTTCAAGAGACTGTGGATCCAGACCTTGCTTTGTCATTCATAGCCCATGCTATGAAGTATTTGTGTCAATAAAGCCCTTGTGCTTGCCCCTCGCCGCCAGCTGAGCGCATTGGACTGCAGGCTTTGGGACTGCAGAACTGACGTTCATCTTGTGTCTGCTTCATTAGTTCACCTACTGGCAGTTGCTGTGCTGAGATCACTGGTTTTTCCCGTTCTGTATTTTTAGCTTTGTGTGCTGCTTTCAGCATACAGATTATCAGAGCCCTGATCACTGCATTTTGTACTTTATCAAGACCTTATTTTGCTCATCATGAAAAGCTAGTTGCAGCCAACAGAGCAGGAGGGAAATTTCATTTCTCTCTTTTCTCTTTCATAAACATGCGTATGTGTTTCAGGTACGTAGGCAAGCACGTAACACTTAGCAAAATGACTAGTGCAAATGCTGCCGTTTCTAATGGGAGGCTGCTAGCATGCACGTTTAAGATCTTTAGAAGTTTCTAAAGTCAAAACAGATTCAACATAGCATTAGGTTGTGAGGTGACAGAGAACATCAGATCTGCAGTTTGCACATGAGCCCATGTCTGGGTTTAGGACTGTGGGTCCGCTTCTCTTTGTCCTTCCTCCAAATCAACACCAATGGCTGTGTGGGAGACGGCTCAAAATTTTATTGATTAAAGTTGTACTATCTGCTGCCTTAAAGCCTCAGCTCCCGGAGCCATGTAATTCTGCATTAATATCAAGGATTGTGTTTTAAGGGAACATCTAATTTTTAAAGTTGAGGAGAAAGCTTACAAATGAAGTGAGGAGCTCTAAAAGCTTGGACGTCAGCAAGCAAATGAAGACATACATACATTTCCTATTAAAAAGAACTGAATGATATAACTCTTGGCTGGTGGCCATGAAGCTGCTCTCAGTGTTATTTCCGTCTGCTAGGGCCAGGATTGAATGCACAGGGCATGTCTGCTCTCTGCAGTGAGCTAACGAGGGCTTCAGTGGTGAATCCACGCAGCACACCCAGCTCAGACCTGGCTGGGGGTCTGGCCGGCGAAGCTGGGTGGCTCCTGGGCCAGAGCAGCGTTGTCAAGAGCACGTCCTCTGGTATTCCCTTGTCAAGGTGATGCTGAAACTGCTCAGCAGCAGCTGGGGCACCAGGTGGTCTCTGTTCACGAAGGTAAAGCACTGCATACGAATCCCACGTGTGAACAAGCAAGGTTATCCTGGATCCATGGTGCTCTTTTCAGTCATGACCATGGGGACCTGGTGCTGGGGCCCAAAGGTGTGTGACGTGGCAGAGTGCTGGCTGCGCTGAGCGGGGAGACTGTGGTCAGCCCATCCAAGCATCATTGGGAGAGGAAGAATTCCACCAAAGGGCTTCTTTTCCCTTTTTTTGCTAAAGGAATATTTCTTGTACCTCCTTGCTTTTGAGTGTGGGCTTTGGTTTAACCACAGAAATGAATATTTCCCCAAATGCTTGCCCTTTGTTGAACGGTTTCCCCTTCTCATACCTCCTTTATAACATGCCTGGAGCCATTTGCATGAACTCAGCAATTTATTCCCATCCTGTTGAAGGTAAAAGTTGCAAATGTCAACTCATATTTGACTTCTTGGCCAATTGCTAGACTTCAGGAATTTGTTCTCTCAATGTGAAGCAGGCTCTCAGAGAAGAAAAAGCAGATAGAAAGTGAGCAAAATAGAGTTGTACAAGAGGTTTTGCAATCAACTTTTTTTTTTTTTTTAAATCAAGATTAGATTAAGCCAATAACACATCGTGAAGCTGGTTTACTATAAGAGAAGTGGTCCTATGAGAGTTGTCTAAAGCAGGTGGGATTGATCACCTTCCAAATGTACTTGTCAGTCTTCATCAGAGATCCAGAGAACCTGGACAACTAACTTACACTGAGTACTAAGTCGGGATCAGATTGCCTGAAAGCAGCATCTCAGGGGGCTGTGGAGGAATTGGGATACCCGACTCATGTGTGCCCCTTACATGGCAGACACGCTTGTGCACGTACCCGATTCTGCAACTGAACCCCATTGCTAACTTTCAGATGATGAAAGCTGAAATTTATCCCACCTTAGAAATAGATATTTATCCTAAAAATCCCACTGTAATTCACTGAATCCATTGAATTTCTAGCTCTCCATGTTTTTTAAGTGCTTTGAGAAAGAAGGGAGTTATTACTGATCAGCCAAGCCTTACCTTGTTGTTAGCTGCAGTTCAGGTTACACCTACAAACCCCAGTGCTCACATAATTGGATGACAGTCATCTGCTGGGTTTGTCGATTAAGAGACTGTGAAGCTTAGAAAGAATATCAAGAATCTGATCTCCTGCGTAACACAGGTCTTACTGCAAGCTCTGACCACTCATTGAAGCCAGAGTCTGTAAAGCTGTGATGCCCATGAATCAACCAAAAATAGGGCATGACTTTTAGCAAAAAGCAAGAACCATGACTTTAAATTAGCCTTTGACAGAGAATTCTCCGTAGCAATTTGTGAGTAGTTCCAATGATTAATCCTTTCACTATTAAAATTCGTCTTCTTTCTACTCCGAGTTTGTCAAATGTCAGTTCATAGACATTAGAGCACATTGGAGGTTTTTGTCCCTGAGAACAGTGAACCCTTTATTGTCCCCGTTCCTGCATGAGAGGAACTTACCAGGTATCATCAAGGCCCTGCTTAATCCCTTTTCCTGTAGCCTGGAAAGATCTAACCTCAAGTCTTCAACCAATTCTTTTGGTCGTCCTCAGAGTTTTTTTCTGAACACTCTCCAATCATATGAAATTCCTCCTAAAATGTGGTCACCAAAGCTGACAGTCAAGCCAGAGACAGTATAATCTCTGGACTCCAGCTCAGCATTTCTGTGTTTGTTCAATCACTTTGGCTTCATTTGCTTTTGGCTACAACTTTTTATTTATTCATCTGTGGTCTTAGTCGTTGTTTCCCATAGCATCCCCCTGCCCATAGGTGGAACCACTTGTTTTTGTTGTTAGATATTTACTCTGTCAGTGATGTGCTGGCCTTCTTAGTTGCTGTTTCTTCTATATTTATACGATGAACTTCATTAAATATATTTTCTTTCTGGGTCATGGTTAAAAATGTTAAATAACACGAGTTCAAGACAAAGGTTTAGGACCTTATGGAATCCTGTTGATGAGCTTCCACAGTTAAACTTACATTTGAACCTTGTCGTTGCTGTCATTTAACCCATGTTCAACCATGTGCTGTGCTGTGTTTCCCATTGTGTCTGAGTCAAAACGGCACGTATAAGCAATTCAGATGCTCTCTGGGAATCTCTCAGATGAGCACTATGGCCTTTACCAACCGAACTTGTAATTTCAACACTAGTAAGTTATATCCTGTTATAATATTTTATATGCCAGTATCCTGACAGAAGTAGAAAAAAACAAAAACTGCCCTTCCCTATCCTGTAGCTTTTCTTTTCCTTTTCAATGAGAGCGGTCTGGTTCCTTTTCTTCTGTAAGACCAACACACAGAAGACACAGTTCCAAGTGACCTGCCACATTTTTCTGTTGCAAACTCTCCCACCTTTGTGATCTGGCTGCTAACACCCTCCCACACTGTGAAAATAGTCATTTCCAGAGCACGCCGTGCCCAGATCCACAATGGAAACCTTACCACCACGTATGTAAGAGACAGTGGCTGTGGTCGGGGTGCTTGGTGCTGGTCTCAGCGCTGCTGCTAGTTTTTTGTTTTGTTTCTTGTTTCCTGCTGGGCCAAAGGCGCCTGATGCCTTCATGAAGTCCCCACTGCTGTGAAGAACTTCTCCTAGGGATGCTTTGCTGCTACAGCTCGCTCGGCATCACTGCTGCGCGTTTGGGTAGTCACAGCAAGCGCCTACCTAGCTGCTTTACTCTGACTCCACGCCGAGTTAATCATTGCTTAACAGCCCTGTGGAAATGCAGCGCGTTGTGAGAGCAAGTGGTGTTATCGTAATTAAATCAGTGTTAGACCAGAGCCCTGCTTGAATTTACAGCTCTGTGCTAAAACATGTGAAAAGGACCATCACAAAAGAGGCTGGACTTCTGGCTTACGCTCAGTTTTTAGGAGGACAGGAGGCATAGCAGTGCTTTGGTAAGGTAGTTTGAGTAACATGTAGGATTATGGAAGTGGGGGGATAGAAAGAATACAAAATATCGGTATTCTACTACGTCCCTACATCATCTCAGCTCCCAGCCAGCAAAATCACTGAAGTTGAGGCATTGATACCAAGTTTAATTTCACAAAGAACATAGGTTAAAAACAAAAACAAACAAACCCAAAACCAACATGTACTGTATGTGCAGTAAATTACTAAAAGGAGAAGGAAAATGGCAGCAAAAAAGGTACAAGACATAAGGGCTATTATTGCAATTGAGAATAATAAGCAGGGAACAACAACAACAAAAGGTTAAAGTAATGCAGACAATCCATAGTTTGTTTTAAAATCCTGAAATTGTATTTTTGAGTATTTTTGGTCCTGTGAGCCAGCTGGGCAGCTGGGTATTTTACAAATCACAGTCTGAATGTGAGAAAACAGTGTAGTGATGCAGTGCCATTACAGTCATCTGCTTCTGCTCACATGCTTTTACCATAAGGCTCCTACTGTACTGTGAATCCTCGCTGGATCAGCAGCGAGCATCGCTATCTTCAGACTCTGTTTACTGCAGCTTCTGAATATTGTAAATTCTGCAGGCTTGCAGGAGTGGTGCCAGAGGCTCCAGGAGTCTGGGCTTGGTTAAAATTTGTGGTGAAGGGACGGGAGAAAGGAAAGAAAAGGGAGATCTCCATCTGGGGTGAATTAGAATAGTGCTGCACCAATCTGCAGCAGCTGAAGACCACTTTAAGAAAAAGGAATACGCGGAGAGCTCAGGGAGGTTTGCGCAGCGGGTCCCTGTGGAATAGCTAGGCAGGTGATGCTTTCACCCTTTGGTTTGGTTTAGCTGAGAAAGCTGAGTGAAGTTCATGGGTTTATTCTGGTTTTATTTCTAGCTCCCCACTGGTACTGATAGAGCAGTGGCTAGAAAAAAGTTCTACTTGTATGCCAGTTACTTGCTTTATTCCAGGTGTATGTTTGGACTGCCCCATTTGAGGTGGGGTAGGGTAAGAAAAAGTCACTTCAAGGCAGATGATGTATTTTTCCTGGCTTTAGAAGGAAAGAAGTAATTGGCAAAGTTTTGGGGAATTTCAAATATTGCAAACCCTTGAACGTTCTTACCTGGAGTTTGGTTTGCAGTCATTTTGACTTTTAAAGGAAAATAATAAAAATACTAAAATGGGCTATAATTCCATGTTCTGCCTTTTTTCTGCCTTTTTTTTTTTTTTTTTTTTCAGATACACGCACCATAACCTTTATGCTATCAAGGGCAGCTTAAATTTTCCAAGACTTTAAGGTAGTCCTGGAGCAAGTCTGAGTTCTGGTATCCCCTTCCATGTATGTGCACTGGGGGCTGAGGTGGCTGCAGCTTGGGAAGCATTTGCTGTTTAAAGAGTTTTGTGCATGTTATGAACAGCTGCCGCCCTTGCCACCATGAGGACACCTTTGCAGAACAGGTGCAGCAGTGGGATAGTTCTGCTGTCCAGAACAGGTAATTCGGGATGGACATCCTCCAGCTGGATGTCTCTGAAAGTCTACTGCAGTGGTTCCCAGCTTTATGAGAAATCAGGTAGTTATTTACGGGTGTTTTCAAAGATTTCCATTTTGTCTGGGGCAATCCGTGACCATCCCAACCCTGCAGAATCTAATCCTATTCCTAACAATCAGTCTCAGTTACACCAAGGGCATCGTAGAGGTATTCCAGAGTTACAGCAGTGCAACCGAGAACAAAACCTTGCTGAAATATGCAGTCAATTCAGTTTCATACCTACTGCCACTTGGAGTGGATGGGTCTCGTTAGGTAGCTAAGCTCAACAGGTACACAAAGTTGAGCTTGCAAACTAGCACTCACAAACTCTGTCCTTCCTGGCAATATGTCCAGACTTGGTCCAGCATCTCAAGAGGATGTAGACTGGATTACTGTATTTCAGCAGCTGCAGTATTTTCTTGTGGTCACCAATGGCTTATATGAAAGGGAATTTTAAGATTATAGTTGGAATGCTTCAAGTAGGATTCATCAGCCTGTTTCTCTATGTCTCCTGAGATGCTATCCCAATAAATAAGACATCGAAATCTGGAGTGATTTGGTGAGCCCAGGTCTCAGCTTAAAGCTTCTCTGAGTTTCTACAGAGCTGAACTGGGCATCCATGTTTGAGGCTATTTTGTCTCAGGGTGACTTCCCACTAGCTGGTTGCACCTAAGACCTGATGCTGGTTTCAGCAGTCACCAAAGCCACCTTTTTCTTAGCGAAACTTTCACTGGTGTCACATGCACTTGTATAACAGAACTTTATTTTTCTTTATTTTTCTTCTTAATTTTTACTACTGAACTACCTTATTAGGCATTTCTAAATGTAGAACTTTTATATATCATCACGGACACATTAACAAGTGTGTGCATCTGGCCTAAATTAGACCACCTATGAAGGTGGCCTACAAAATCTAGATATTACCAGAGGAAACATTGGAAAAGGCAGTTTACTACCAAGAAGAGAAACATTTTAAAGCCAGCCCACCAGCGAAGAGACCCTGGCAGCCCATAAAGAATTCTTCAACAGAGAGTGGAAAGTGCATATGAAGGACAGATATTGATCCCAGTTCTACCGAAAGTAATTAGCTGTGTTGACCTCGGGGTATTTACCCTAACGTTACAGTTGTGGGGCTGAGTGAGACAGGGACAGAAGGCAAGATGCAGTTCTGAGGCCATGTGAACCCATTGCAGATACAAGCTGAAATTTTGCCTGCAAGAGAAAACCATTAGAAAAATTAGAAAAAAAAATAAAAAACAAACCTTCAAGAAACTTTTTGAGAGCATTGAAAGCCTGTGTCTCTCTGCTAGCAGTAGCAGGCTGTAACAAATATAAAGATTTGTGGCTGCATATAATACTCCGAAAAATAAAGGAAATGAAAGTAAAGATGCATACATTTAAAGTATTTCCTATTTCCTCTCTACAGAGCTGAGAAGTCCTGATGCTTACCTTGCATACCAGAGCAGAAGGACCACATGCCGTCCTACATAAACACTGCCAGTCCAAGTCTGGGTTTATAGAGTTCAGGTTTGGCTCAAGAAATTAAGACTGCCTGCAGCCCTGTGCTTTCCCACTTGGCTGTATCGCCAGTGTGCAAAGCTAAATAGGAATAACAACTCCCACAAACAAGTTTTTATCTCTGTGCTACTGAAAAGAGTGTATTATGTTATGGCAACCTGAGAACATAAACTGAGGATCTTAGCGCACACTGCCAATGTTTTTGTAGACTGCAGCTAGAGATCCCGTTACATGTCTGGTATTCCTTCAGCTAAATCATCACAGAGGATCTGGTGCTTAGTGCTTAGCTATTACTGCTGCTTTTAAAGCTATTTAATTGGCGGAATGTTTGGAATATGGTTTGAGGTTGGTGCGTTCTTCCTCTGTGTGGGATGAATGCAGAGTGGTCCAGCAGCGGTGGTGGGAAGCACAACAAAGGTCTTTGGGGAATCCCTGCTTTGATCTTCTGCGGGTGTCTGGGTGCCTCATCCTACATACTCTGATGGAGATGGTGCTCTTGGGTCCCCCATTAGCTTCCTGTGAATCCCTCAGGACAGAGGCGAGGTGCCAGTGGCCAAGAGGCACAGGAGCTGGCATGGCAGTCTGCTCATGTAGCCCAAGTGGTTGTTGAGGTCAGAGGGGCTTTGGGCCATTAGCATCACCCTGGACACTCACTCTTGTCATCTTCATGAACATTTAGGCTCCCCCACTCTGTGATTGTGGCACAGGTGAGGAAAGAAACTTAAGCTCCTTCAGGGGAAGGCGTAAGACAGCCTGCTAGGAAGGCACCATGAGAAAAGTTTATTTCTAAGCCTCCTCAGCCAGTAGTTTGTCTGTACCAAATGCCTGATAAGTCAAAGGGATATCCCAGGCCTGGGAGTCTAACGAGCTGGTGTGGTGAAGACATGCTGGCACCTGAGGAGAGAAGCGGTTACCCTCCTGTCCGGCCGCTTCGGACCGTCCGGTCCAGGCTCTGTGCCGCAGCGGCCTGCGGTGACCACGGGCACGAATCAAGATGAAGGGCCGAGCTCACAGCCCCGGGGCGAGGGCAGGAGCCACGCTGCCATGGAGGTGTGGGGATCGCTCTGGCTGACTCACTGCCTTGTGCTGGTGCACGGTCGTGGACGAGAGGCGCTTACTTCCCCTCTTGCTTCTCCGAAACCCCACAGCCTGCTGGTAAGGATGGTGCCACACAAGCAGGCTGTTCCTCTGCTCCTCGCACTGCGGCCCTCTGCTCCAGCCAGAATGGCGTGTGTCTGTTGGCTCTAAGTAGTGGTAATACAGAGGACGACACATGGGGACAAGGGTGGGACCGAAAGAACATTCGTTTTACTAGTTCTGCTTCAGCAAATACCAGTTCTTAGCGAGGAATACGAAACAAGAAACAGACAAGTGCTTTCATTTCAGCAGTTACTGGACTTGCCTGTCTTTAATAGCCACCTACAGCCTTTTCTGCTCCCAGTTTTAGCTTGCTGAAGACACAGGCTGAAGGGTCCTATGGCCTTGTTGGCACCACTAAACTACACAGCTCAGCCTGGAGACTGCCCCGGTGAGAGGGAAGGAGGAGAGCTTCCATATCCCTGGTGACAAGGCCACCACCCCACACTGAGCCGCTTGGCAAGGAAGGGTTCGCGAGCGAAACTTTGGCCAGGGAAAGGTGTGAGGCCACCCCATGGTCTTCCATCTCCCTTTGCCCTCGTATCTCACAGCAGCCTTCATCTTGCTTAAGTCTAACAAACAGGTAGTGTCAAGGAACCGGAGGTAAGCAGGGAAGATGCAAATAGGACCATGTCACCAAAGTGAAAGAAGAAAGCTGAAATCTGGTAAGCCCACCCACAAAAACTGTCCCTGCTTTGTGCCACGAGACGTTATGAAAGGAACTTGAAGAACAGACCAAGTAGAAACCACCAGTGCCACCATCTTGCAGTTTACACAAGGCCCTGGTGCAGACCCCAGCTCCCTCACTGGCTTTTTCTTTCTGTGATAGCCCCAGCTAAAAATACGGATATAAATCCCTCCATGTTGAAAGAAAAAAAATAAATAATGAATCTGGATCCCTGCTTTGCTGTCATTCAGCCATACATTTCCTTCCAGGGTTTAGAGAGCAAGAGAAGCCCATCTCCTTCCACAGATGGCTCACGTAAGGGAAAAGGCATACAAGTAAGCCCAGTCTGAAATATTGCCTGCAGTTAATATTGACTGTGGCCCTCTCTGAAATCAGTTTCCTGTGAGATATGACAGCAAAATCTGCTCTAGGTGTGTGAACTCCAAGTCCTATCAACTTTTAGATATTTCTTTAAATGTTGTCCTCCTAAGCCTTGACAGCAAAATATGCACTGCTTATTGCTGCCAGCTTCAGTCAAACAGGGGCTACCTTGCTTGATCACATAGGCAGGCAGAATTTAGCTGTTTCAGATGTTTTACTTGCCTGTGCTAGATTTTTCATCAGTGTGCACTGCACAGCAAACACTGGAAATAATACTTGTTTGAGAGCTTGGAAATCTCCCAGGTTGACAGTATGAAATTACACACAGGAACACAGGAAAATCTTAGAGTAATTGGTGCAAGACCTCCCCAAACTGGTGTCGGAGCTGCTTTTGCCCTTGGGTTTTAACTCCCAGCTGAGATGCAGGGTGCGAGCTCAGAACCAGTTTTTTCTCCAGTGAAAGGTCCCCCAGCTCCTGTTTGCGTGATTCAGGTCACTGACAACCCCGTCTACATTTAGGTGCTGATTGCTGCCCAGAAATTGCTTCAGAGTGTCGTTAACGTGATGAAGGAAGAAGAGCAGCGCAGGGTGTATGAGCAAGGTCAGGATGCTGAGCTCCCCATGGCTGTCCCATGACGGGACAGCAGAAACCCATTCTGCTGCTCTCACTGCTGAGGACCTTTTCCACCACAGCATGAGAAACGCAGCCGCTTGCCAGGTAGGCAACACCTTCAGCTACTTGATATAAAATACATTTGGTGCTGTTTTGTAAGAAAAAGAGAAAAGAAAAGGCTTTGCTTACTGCTTCTCTAGCTGTGCTGTTTGTGTCTGCAGGACAGGGAGGAGGAGGAGGAGGAGAGCTGTGGGTCTCAGATGTGGTATGCTATTCCTCCGGGCCCCATCCGGACCCTGCTCTGTGCAGCAGTGCCTATCACTGAACAAAGCAATCCCCAATATCATGTTTGGAGGTGAAGGTCAGCTAATTGGCCTTAAAGCTCATCTAGCTTTTTTTTTTTTTTTTAAGTTTAGTCATTTGCGTGTCCTGGGCCACTGAGTAATTACCTTGCTGCTGCTTATTGAGGCCGGTTACTTATAACGGGGTATAGCATGCCTGGCTTGTTATGATTTCTGTTTCGTTTGCCTGGGTGGAGGTTTCTGGCTTTTTGTGCCTTTTCGTGCTGAGCACAACGGCCAGCCAGGACCCTCCATTTCTCCTGGCAAGGGGTCTTTCCCATGCTTAGCTTTCTTTCTGATAAACTGAACAGCCTGACACTCACATAATTCTCGCTGCAGGAGTTTCTCCTTACCCTTGCATTGTTTGGGTGAGTATTTTCTGCTGCCTCTACGATTTTTCAAAAGCCCTTTTAAAAAGTTGACAATTAACTGGAATATAGTTTTATGGTTTTGGTCTCATCAAATCCGTGTGAAGAGGGGGAATCACCTTCCTTATTGGAATCATCATGCTCCTGTTTAAATATCCGAAGGTCATGCAAACCCTCTTGCTATGGGCTTCGGGAGATGCCCTTCAGCTCTGGCTCTAAATCATCTTAGCTTTACTCCAGGCACAGGCAAACACAAATCAGGCTTTATTAACACGTATTTTGTTTGGATGGATCCTGATTGGCTTGTGTAACGGTCTCATCATTATTCGCTATTCTGGCTGTATTGGGACCACCCACAGACCTTACCAGTGGTGACTTTAGGGCTCATTCCAGATGGCTAATGGCCCTAGCAGGCCACCAGCAACACGTCCACCCTACTTTGTGAGCAGGGCCCATTAGGTGCTGGCAGACCCATTCAACACACTCTGCTGCTGTGTGCTGAGGTGGGTTCAGTGGGGTGCTGGTGGTGGCACTGTCCACTGACAAACCTCTCCAAATGAGTTCAGAGGCTGATTCTCTTCGGGAAGTGCTGCAAAGCTTTCTGCTCCCAAAAGGCCTTTCAATGCCAAAGCTGGGCACTCTTGCTTCAAAACCCCAACTTCTTGTGCAAGAAAGGATTTCCCCCACGTCAGTCAAAAATGCAAGCACAAATTATTTTAAAAAGAAATCCCTGTCCTGTGTAGAAATCCGCCCCCCTGAAAGGGTAGAAACACTGGAAACACCATGCCGGTTATTTTAATTGATTTCAAGTGACAGACAGTCAGCAAAGGCACAGATGTCAGCAGTAAGTACGAAGAGACCAAATCTAAGCTAAGATTCAGGAAGAAATGCAACTCGGGAAGAACTGCTGCCTGCACTGGAGGAGCAGGAGAGCACCTGGCAGCCCCAGGCTGAAGCTGAACACGGGTGAAGCTCTGGCTCACAGCCTCTGGGTGTGCAGAGACCTGAGCTCAGCTCTCCCTTGGTGGTGGGCAGGCATGGAGCCCGGAGGGGTGCCAGCATTGCCAGCAGCATCTGGATATGCTCTAGACCACGAGGAGCGTCCTGGTTCATGCAGGAGACACAGTGAGCCCACCAAGGACACAGCAACCCCCCGAGGATGACGTGGGAATGTGTATGAGCCATGAAGGTATGATCATGCCCCAGCACCGCAGACATTCTGCATGTCAGATCAAAAAATAAGAGGGCTCTGAGGAAAAATCTGGGAAAAGGAGGGCTGTGCCGAGCAGCAGTTATTTTGGAAAAAGCAGTTTCTGGAAGCTCCTCTCTGCAGAAGGGAGCTCTCTTGCTCTCTGCTGAGCACTGCTCCGGTGCGCCAGGGAGTGGGCAGGGAGAGTGGGCGGCCGGTGTAAAGAGCTGAGAGCGTCTTATAGCAAATTATCTGCAGGCTTCAGGTGAGATGTCGATCAGAAAGTATCGCGGAGCAGGAGCTGTTTCTCGTATTTAGATAACCGAGGCTTGATGTGGGATTTTATGAGGTTTCTGTACTGTTAGCGGAGCACCTGGTTCCCACTAAGGAAAGACTGTAAAAAACAGAAGTAAAACCTCCCCAGTGGGGTTGTGAAGTGTTTATATCAGGCTGGTACCATTTTGGTCCTTCCAGGCTTTGTGCTATGCAAAGCACAGAGAATTCAGTGGAAAATCCCACAGCTTTCAGCTAAAATTTTGTTGAGTCATGTTAGACCTACAGCCATAACTGATCCATGGGAAAAATCTGGCTTGCTTTTGCCTTCATCCAAATGTTAGTTTGCTTCCTTCTCTCTTCTGGGGAGTGGGAAACTTAAGTCAATGCTCTTTCTAGGTATTTTGACCCATTCCTTGTACTGTGGGTAGAGCATCGTGTCTCAGAAATCCCAGCAAGCTACCCCATATGTTATGGAGAAACAACTTCTGGCCTTGAAGAAATGCTTCTTTGTATGCCAGTCTTTTTAGACCACTGAGGACTTCAGGATGCCCACAGAAAAGGACCAGCTTCACGGCATTGTCAGTTGGCAAGAAGGAAGACTTGCTGATTAAACATTTTGAAGCTTGACATTATTCCTAGATCTCAAATGTTTTGGATTCAATGTCCTAAGCAACTACATACAAAAGCACTGCTCACTACAATAAAAGGAAATTATAAACACCTCAGGAAATTGGAAGAACATCCAGGTTTTCAAAGCAAGGCCCGAGCAAAGAGAGAAAGGAAAAGAGATCACATTCAAATCAAGGCATGAAGCTGTTGGGTCTTGGCATTGTCTGGATGGAGCAAGGGGGCTGGGTAGGGACCCGAAGGTCTCCGGGTCTGCTGCCGATTGTCTGGCTGACCTTGGGCCAGCGCCTGCCCCTCTGCTTCCCTTCCTTGTTCAAAGAGACAGGGCTATCTTTCACAAATATTTGCCTAGGTAATGCCTACCACCAGGAATCAAATGTCGAACTTGCCCCTCGTTCTTCTTGTTTGAAGTCTGAAGGTGTTATTTCCTCTCTCAAAGGGCAGCACGCAGGGCTCGCTGTCCTGCGGGCAGCACCAGGGGACACTAAAAGGCATCATGCTTAATCAGTGGCCATCTAAACTACATCTCATGTTTTTTTTCTAGCCTTGTCTCTGAGGTATCAGGGTAAGTGGGAGGTCGAACAAGCCTTCTCCAGTGGCAGAGGTCTCAGTGGGGGCTGCCTGTCACAGTTACAAACTCCTTTGGGCATGCTGCTCTCCCAGCAAGGCTGGAAAGCTATACCTGGCATGTGCCCCTTGGCATTTGTCATCGTACTCCAAAGCATTCTCTTTTCTCTGAAGAGCCCAAACCTTGTGGAGTATCCATCAGTGGCATTTTGCCTGAGCAAGGCTAGCAGGATCAGGCCACATGACACCAACATGAAGGAACAGCTTCTCTGTGATCTGGAAAACTGATCTGGTGATGCCACTGGCTGAAACGCCATCTGGAATGGCTTCCCTGATGGGGAGGGAGTATCGCATGTCCTGTGGGAAGGATACAAACATTGCCCAGTTGTCAATCAGCCGAGCTGGATCATTTACTCATTCTGGTGCAACTTATCCTCGGAAAGAGAAACCAAACGCTGTGCAGAAACACTGCAACAGAAGGAGACGAGGCTGTTTTTTTAGGCAACATCCATGAGTAAAACTGTTTTTGCATGTGAGCTACCACTGAACTTCAGAAATGTTGTCCATCAGGTGAGAATTCTGGAAATGATCCCACTGAAGAGGCTCTGATCTGTAATGTCATCGTGTGAATGGTCTGACTTTGAGATGCACTGAGTACCCGGTACCTCCTGGGCTATTCTTGGCACTTCTGAGAAACTCAGCCACCATCTAGGTGCGTTTCTGTTTTAGGAAGACAGTAAAAATCGCGGTCAAAATCACAGTCCACTTGCTCAGCAGTTAGCATAGTGCTTAGTTTACCCACCTTATAAAAGCTAAGGCCCGGAGTTAGTTGTAGTCTGGTGGAGGCTACTGTCTGTGTCCTCAGCTAAGGTAAACTGGAAACCTGTGGCTTTTCACCAGCTCATGACAATGAAAGATCTGCCTCCAGGTTCTCATCTAGAGATGATTACACACACGTCATTACACACGCTGTTTTTAAATACAACCTCCAAAGTGTATCACATCAGCTGTCTCAAACTTTAACCTTGCGATCTGATTTGAGTAGCTGCAGATTGTTCGGGACATGCTCCAGGGTGCGTTACAGCTGATGCTAGTTACACTTTGTGTTTAAGCCATCCTTCCTACATGTACAGAGATAATTTACTTATCCTAAGATATGTCTCTAAGTTGTAAGGCCGCACGGTGGTGAGGAAGTCTCTCTGATCCTGGTAGCGTCAGGCAATGCAGAAGGTACACAGATGCACTTATGCCAGACTTACCCCATTATAAATCCACATGGGATTAATCTTGATTTATAGCTCAGCAAATGGTATCAAAGTCAAGCTCCTGCTCTGTCTTGCTTGTGGTTATAAGATTCGGGTTTGCATCTCCTTGTGAACTTTAACCTCTAAAGATTTACTCATCATTATTATTTTGATTTTCCTGTGCAGTTTTTTTCCCCGAAAATTAATCCAAAGGGTTGCCAATTTCTTTTAAATGCTGAAAATGACCTTGCTTATTCTGATGGGCTCTGAACAATGGTACACCCTGTCTTGCACTCATTCTCCATCCTAGGGCTGTGAGTCATTACAGTTATGAAAGACAGAACATTGAGTCACTGGCTGTCAAACATCCCTGCGGTGAGGGATGGAGTCTTTCAAGAGCCCCTCTCCTGGTAATCATTACTCTTCTGTATTTACATTGCAGTAGGACCCTGATCCCAAGCTGGAGCCAAGGCTCTGTTCATGAAGTGCAGTGCAAACACACTCGTGTTACCATAGCTGTCACCCTAACAAGCAAGTATGGGACCAATTTGGGACTATTGACATCTAGAGAAACTTTCTTTCAAGGGTCTTTACAGATACTAGTTAATTAAACCTTGCAGGCGTTGCATCTGTTAGCAGAGAGCCAGCGTGCAGAGCAGGGCTGGTCATTGCAACCCTGACCTGGGTCGGCTTTTGCTGTTCCAAGTCCCTGTGTGTCCCACCACATATTTCCTATGGACCTTGCATAAGTCTTCAGAAGGTGTTGGGCACCCAAATACCCCTGAAATCTTAGGTGTGCCTCACAGTCATCTCTGGAGGGGAATATCAACATTGCCCCTTTCACAGCCTGGGTGAGAAGAAGCACGTGTTCAGTGGCAGGGAAAGCCTGAAAGTGAAAGGGTTTCTGGCAAATAGAAACTGCAGTGATACGGTCTGAGGTCGCTAACTACATTCCTGGTGAGACCAAGCTGAGGCCATAGGACCTGAGATCCTGGTCGGTCCCACGTGTCTGTCTGTCTGTCTGCCTCTGACTGGTCCCATCCAGGCACCTTGCAGGGCACGTAAGGCCCTGTGCATGGGGGTGCCAGGCACACAAATGGCTTTGGCTCCTGACGGTCAGGCCCAAATGTGCACCATGTTGGAAACTCACCTGGGAGGTGACAAGATTTTCCAGCATCAGCAAGGGGGCCAGGGCTAGGACGACTCTGCCCTCTCTCAGATTGGTGTCACCGTGCACCTTTCCCAATGCAGGGCACCTCTCTGCCCCCTCTGGAATATGTGCCCGCAGGGCCATATCTGAAGAACTTCCTCCTCTCCCACCCCAGGACCCAGCAGTGAGGTTGTTCCCAGATGGAGCATGACCCGTGAAGGTATGAAAGCCCTTCCCCAAGTCCCTTCTGCACGTCCCAGCAGTGACACCAGCTGAAGTTTGTCACAGCAGCATCTCACATGGCTTGCAGCATCTCCCACCCTGCCCCCTCTTCAGGCAAATTGAGGTTTACGTTGCTGTTTGCTGGATCCAGTTCTGTGCCTAATCCTTCCTGCTCTACGCCCAGACCCAGTGGACCAAGTACAAGCTGCAGTGATGCTGCTTCAAGGTTTGTACAGGTGCAGACTCAAAGTCTGAAGCACCAAGCTGTTTGGATTTCCCCGGATGGGTTTTTCATTTCATTTTGCATTAGTGCCCCAGGAGCTGCTGATGCAGGAGGGAAAAAAAACCCTTCATGACTGCCTCTCGTCAGCCAGATATTCGCAGACCTTTCTCAGCTTTGCTCTGACTCTGCTGACAGTGGTGCGAAATAGCAGAAATTCCCCGTGCGCTGGCAGAAATGCAGCTTTCTGCACAAGGTATCGCTGCGGAGAGTCCGTTGCTCAGCTCTTTCAGACACCTCATTCCAGCCCCATCATTCTTTAATGACTTATACTAATATTAATAATATTCTTTTGGGTAAAGTGAAATACATTTTAACAAGTTGTAGCTGCTGCCCTCTGGGTCGGATATGTGATCCCTGACAATTTTTGCAGTGACAGAGAGCGTGACCAGAGGAGCCCTGTGCATAATTGAGTCTGTTTCTTTTCTAATATCCACGCGACGGTTGTCTTCTTCAGTTGACACAAAAAGCTACACTGCAGTGACAGACCTTTGCATCTCCATGATGAATGTGTCACCCTGCATCACACCAACCTCAAGCTTTTGCTAACATCCCCTTAAGAAACCTTGCTAAAAGTCCACAGTGAGTGGAAGATTATCATTCAAACACACGTCGCTGTATCACTAAAGGATGGCTTGAAAAACCACTGTCCCATAAAGCTTGTCTGAACAATTTGCAATTAATAGAGCAACTGGAAATAGAAGTGCTGCCCTGCTCAGGCAGCCGTGGGGCCTGCTGCCAGGAAGATGGGTTTCTCTGCTTGGCTCTCCCAAGCCTTCCCTGGGCTTTCTCCCTGATTTCAGATGAACATGAACCTGGATCAAGTTGTCCAGGCTGAGATGTTCAGGGTTCCTCAGTCCCACCCCAGCCTTGAGGACTTGGGCTTCTGAAAGGGTCTTGCATTGTGCACCTGGAGGCAAAGTCAAGTGAGAATCCCTGATCACCGCTGTCGGTACTGATGATATTTAATGGAGGGGACATGTAATCATTTAACCCTCTGACATAACATATATGCCTCTGCTCGCAGTTCAGGATACAGCAGTGCTGTTTCTTGGTAAGGATGAAGGAAGTTGAAGGAAGTGCTATAAAATAAACCTACTTGCAGTGTCTGCAAGTAGGTAAAGAAGTGCTCATTCTGGAAGTTTGTAGTTAAGGCGGTAGAAGATGCGGGTGGTAGGCGTGTTATGGCAAAGGTTTCTTCAGATTCTAACTGGGCAGCAAATTAAATTAAAAAACAGAGCGACTGGAGGTAGCAGGCCTGCAATTAAGTGGATGGGTGGATGCATGGCTTATCTGCTAACTTACCAACATTAAAGAACCCCCTGAAACCACATTAAAAAGTGTGCATGGTTGAACTTAATTGCTCTTCTTCTGTCTTGTAGTTGGTGAAATTAAAGGGAATTTTGGCCTTACGGAAAAAAAAAAAGAAAAAAAAAAGAAAAAAAAAAGGTGTAATTCTGGAAGAGAACTGTCTGTTAGTGTTTTGAAGTTTTATTGCGAAACACGTAAGAAATATTCATCCCCAGTTGGATAAATAGAGTATTCTAATACGGGGCAGCACGATAAGTAAATGTTACACAATAAGTAGGGCCTAGCTCTGCGTAATCGAGTTCACATGAGCAACCCCTGTAAGACCACTGGCTTTGTCAGGACTTCTGACACGTATATTCTTTTGCACCAGCTTGCATCATCCCCAACAACTTTACGGGAGCTAGCCCATCGGTAATTATTCTCCCGGCCTTCTGGAGCTCGGGGTTTGGTTGCCGGGCTGATGTCCTCCCTTGCCCTCCCCGCCACGCACCGAGGGAGGGCAGGCCGCGGCCTTGCGGCTGTGCGGGGCCTGCGACGTGCCCGGGGGGCTGCGGGAGGCTGAGCCAGCAGCAGAAGGCAGCTGCTGGGCAGCACAGCGAGGAGATGATGATTTTTGAGCCTGGGGATTGGGATTTAAGCTCTGAGCTTCGGCGAGCGGCCGGCGCTTGCTGGCTGCGCCGCAGGAATCACAGTTGCAAACGAGAGAAAAATCCAAGCGAGGCATGGGGAGGTTGATCCTCGCTCCCCTCTCCTGAGTGAAAAGACACACTTTTCCTAGTTCTTTTTTTTTTTTTTGGCGGGGGGCTCAGTTTTCATCCCCATAGAAATGAGCTGTTAACCCTTTCTTGACTGCACTACCCTTAATTTCTCATAAACTCACCACCTCCTGACTTTTCTACCTTCCCTACCATCCTATCCCCCCACCTGTTGTGAGAGTACAACTAAAACAATAAAAACAAACCAAAAATAAGCGCACCTTTAGTGTTACATTTATGAGGCCTTCAGGAACTAAGAAACAGCGTCACACAGAAGCTTGCCTGAGTAATTTTCTTCAGACTACAACACAGAAGAAGGTCTTTCCGTGCTATAAGGGGCACGTGAAAGGCATGCTTCCCCCTTCTCCTTTTTATTGCACACCATGCAAGAGTCCTGAGTCTGAATCAAATTCTCCGTGACCCAGCTCTAAGCGTCCCACTTACGGAGCCTAAACCTCTTTACATTCCTCCACTCTGATCTGTTAATCCCCCATAAATCACCACCGTTTCGCGGCGGGCTCAAGCCAGGTCTAAGATTTATGTGGAAAGGACCTGTCCTGTCCCACCAGCCTTAACCCGAGTCAAGCTGGGTGGGTGCTAGGGGTTGGCAGAAACAGGAGGAGCTGTGGCACGACGGGAACTGCCTGGCCTGAGAGACCAAACTGTTTGCTTTGCAGCTGATCGAGGATTTAGGGCTGCAAACGGGAATGTTTCTGAGCCCGTTTCCATCGGCACGATCTCAGCAGGGATCTACTGGAGCTGGGCTGCATTTTGTCAAGCTGTGCGGGTTGTGCACACTTAGTGCCTGATCCGGGCCGGTGGCTTGGGCTGTCAGATCAAGGCTTGGGATTTCCCAGACCAAGATGTGCCCACGCAGCCTGCCTGGCTCTGGGGGTTGGTTTTTGGAGAGCTTGGAGGGCTCAGTCCCTTGGTGCTTGGTGCCCTTCCCTTGTCCCCAGCCTCCCCTCCTGAGGCTGTGCTAAGACCCTGCTGGGTTTCCCCCAGGAAGCCTCCAGGACCTGCTCCAGCCCAGCTCCAAGGTGTTTCTGCTGGTCCTTGCACTCACTGCTCTCTTCCCTTCGATTGCCATGGAGGTTTGCTTCGTTTAACAGGACCGTGACCAAAGAGAGGAGCTTGGACTCCTCTGCTCTCGACATCAGGGGTGCGTTACCCCGTGACAGGCAGGGGCATGAGCTCCAAAGGCTGTTCCCATGTGGCGAAGCAGCTGAAATCCTGCCAGCCCATCGACGGAAACAGTTAATGCACACAGAGGGAACACTTTTGCCCTTTTCATTTAATTACACCAGCAGCTGAATCAGCTTTTCTACTCAAGGTAGCCTGAGAATATTGTGCCAGACCCGACACCAGGGACCTTGCACCACAGATCACGTTATGTGGACATAAAGATTAGCCAGTGTGTCCTGGGCAGGGGCATCTCCATCATTTCTGCCATGGCTGTCTGGGCACAGTGCTGAGCAACCCGCTCTGGGTGTCCCTGCCTGAGCAGGGCTTGGACCAGGTGGATCCAGAGGTCCCTTCCCACCTCAACCACTCTGTGACACTGTGATCCTGCATCCACGGGGATGCCAGCAGTCAAACTCCTGCCAGCAAATGCTCACACGGATGCGTTTGGTGTGTGATAAAAGGCATATTTTGGATGAACTTTTAGCATTCTCGGAAACTGAATGGGGCTATTCAGGTCCTATCTGCCCAGACACACAGAGCTTGTCTGGTGCAGGACTTTGATGCTGGTTTAAGTTGCATCTATGTGGTGGGAGTCGAGCTGGCTGGGCTGGAGCTGGCAAGATGTGGTAGTGGAGACGTGGCATTAAGCAATGCATCAGCAACCGCCAGCTGTTCCCAAGATGTGCATCTTCATTTTATCCCATGAAGGGTATAAATAATAATTTAAAAAAGCCACCTGTGCATGAACCACTGGGGTTGAACCTCTCTCTCCTTTTGGCAGTGTGTGTTGTGCTGTCTCCCTAGCCTCATCCAGGCTGACCTTTACACTTGGAACAAACGAAAAGATGGCTTTTGCTCGGGATTTTCATTGATGTGACTGGCCAGAGTGTGAAGGATGACCCAGAAACATTCTTCTGTGAGTTTTGTGGCTTTAAAACCTTGAGCATGATCCATAACTGGTGTCAAAAGAGAGGCGAAAGAGAAGAAAAGGCACCTGTAACCTGGGGCTCCATGGCTGGAGTCTCCCCACTCCAGGGCGGTATCAGAGGACTTCAGAAAACCATCCCTCCTCCTGATTACACCAGTACCCCACCAGGTCGAGCAACTCTGGCATGCCAGCCAGATAAATAGTGGCAGCAGCTGTCCCCAACACCCCATGCACAGCTCAGCTGTGGTGGCTGGGCCACGGTGGCTGGGCCACAGTGCCTGGCAGGGCTGCTGATCCAGTGCTAATGCCATTTATTTTAGCAAAGACACAGTTACAGCTCCTACTCTACTCCTTGTGCAGCAGCCCAGCTCTCATTTGGCATGAGTTCCTACCTGGAGGCAGGATTTCACATCCTGCTCTAGAATTTTGGTTGCTCCCAGTTAAATACCCAGAACAGTTCTTTTTTTTTGAGCTGTAAGCCGATGATGGTATGTTTCAGAAATGCACCAGCATTCAACATTTGTTCTGCTTTAGGAATTGCTTCTCCTGGCTGTGTGGATAGATCAGCTTAGAAAAATGCAACTTAGCTACCCTTTCCATACCACTCTTGCCCCTGTTCTCCTTGCTTTGGCAGGTTGGCCTTTCAGTTCAAACTGCTCTAGTTCTGCCAAATCACTTTATTCTCATTGTAATGAATGAAATCTCTCTCTCTCTCTTTTTTTTTTTTTTTTTTTTCCCAGTGCTTGTTAACAATGACAATATTGTATGACAATATCGATGGGCTCCTGGTGAAAATGCTTTGCTGGGTGAGGCTGAATGCAGTGGAGTGAGGAGGAAGAGCAGAAACACTGGAGGTGAGGAAGAGCCAGAGAAGCAGTGGCAAGGAAGCGCTCCTGGGCTGCTGGCTGGCCAGACCAAGGCTGGGAACTCTGAGCACAGAAGCATGTTCAGTTCACGCTGCATGTTGGGAAACAGGGGCCTTTTATGTTCCTGGTAAATAAGCAGCGTGTGTCACATATTGTGCAACTCCATCATCCATTTGTTCTAAAAGAAAAAAAAAAAAAAAAAAAAACAATAGCCAGAAAATCACAAGCTGCTTTGTTTGCAAGATGAAATAACTGCATGATACACCAGGCTAGCAAGCCTTTTAAGATAGCACAGGTTTTAAACCTGCTTTGCAGCAGACAAAAACCTCCGTGTATGAACGAAGCATCTGGATTTCAGCCCAGGCTTACTTGCTCTGCGTCCGGGGCGCTGTCACACACTGTGCTGTACCCTGCACTCCAGATGTGTGCACAGCAAGCTGCAGCGGGAGCTACGCTCCCAGGAGCCACCATGGGAGGCACCATTACTGCAGTATCCACCCCGTTACCTCCCGCTCTGATGGCCAAGGACAGTGGTGAGGACAGCGTGTCGCCTGCAGGATATACAGTACCTGCAGATACACCAAATGGCTCCGGAAACCTGTTTTCTGGGAACGATCAGAGTACGAGCATATCTGGGAACTAAGTCCCGGGGGATTTCCAAAGGAGGACCAAGCCACCCACACTTCTCAAGGCCAAATGACCCCAAAGTGGAGCCAGCTGAGTGCCTTTTTCGCACCTCTTTAATAGTAAAGATGTCCAAGTTCTATTATATATATTACCGTAGCTCCTTTAGATTTAATTTAAGCTACATGACCTTGCATTTGGAGAGCCTGCCCTTGTCTGTAATCTAATCAGCTCAGTCAAGAGGAATAGTTGGACAAGGATGAATGTGGGCCCAGGAGCCAGAAATTAGATTGTGTGCAATTGCATCTGTGGATTTATAGCAGAAATTTACAGCAGGAGGGGGTGATTTTTATCTTCTCAAGTGCCCAACAGGAGGGAAAGTTAATGGCTGCCACATTTATTGCATGAAATCTGCAAAGACTCGTGGAGTTTTGTCATTAGACGGACAGAACAGGGATCCATGAGTCAATGTATTGGTTAATACACAAGTGGGAGAAAAAGCTTGCTAAACTATTCCTTCTTGGCCAGTAGGATGGTGTTGTGATGAAAGCCATAAACAAGAGTGCACGGACACGTGAGGGATGGTTTTACACACTCTGAGCTCACCGAAACGAAACTTCCCAACACACAGGTTGCACGCTGATGCTGATGCTGCTCCAAACCACTTCAGCACCTTCAGCCCACCGGGGACTTCAGGCTGCTCAGACCTCGCCACGGGCCCTGCTCCCCTCCCTCTGCCTTATCAGCGTTACTCCATCCTCCTGCCCTGGGCCTTGTTTCCCTGGCACAGGCTGCAGGGAAGATGCTTGCACCCACTGCAGTCTCAAATGCCAAATTCAAATCGTTCCCCTTCCTTGTTGGGCTAGGTGCTGCACAAATCACCAAAAATAATAATTAAACAAACAAACAAAAAGCCAAACCCAACCCAAACCAACACCAACAACAAAAAAAAAAATAGATCCTGTGCCAAGAGCTGAAACGTAAGGCCAGACAGTGGGGGACACACAGAGGGAGATGGGGAGACACAAAGAAGGACTGGGGTGATGTTGTTTTAATGTAGTCCATGCAGGCTAAAAGACGTTTGGGTTTGCGTATGAACTGCACAAAAAGTTTGTTTGTGCTGGCATAAGAGCCCCAAATCATTACATTTGTACTTCCAGCTCCGGGTAGTAATATTTTTTAATATAAAATTAAGCAAATGTTTTGCTTTAAGTCACAAAGCCCAAGTCTATTCACATTCGGGTTTGGGAAACCTTTATAAAAACAGCATAACGCAAGATTGCATCTGAACTGCTTGGCAGCCTGCCTTTAATGGCAACCAGGAGGTTTATTGTCGTGAATTAGTTATTTAGTGGAATCTGAAAGTGTGACAAAATAATGACAAGAGGCTTTTTTTTTTTTTTTTTTAATTTGTAGAAGGTAAGAGCTCGTAGTTAAGAGCAGTAACATGTTGTACAGTGTTAGAGCAGAGATTGCACCAAGAGAGATGCAAATGTGGGAACCTGGCTGATGGGCGAGTGAGAACAAGGAGAAAAACATGTAACAGGGGGCCAAAACAGAGCAGTGGTCAGTGCCGGAAAGACTCGTGATAATGAGGGATTTCTTTGTGCTATTATATGGAAATCTCTCATACCACCTCGTAACGGCATGAGGGAGAAATCAGAGACAACTGCAGGAAAGGGCCAGTCAGATGGGCCGAAAAAAGACTTCCCCTGCTGTGGCTGTACGGGAACGCTCTGCTTCCCCTTCGGACCCGGAGGGCATTGTTAGCCCGAGCCACGGTCCTGGTGGAGGAAGGGAGCCCAAGAAATAATGAGCTCAAACGAAGGGGCAGTTGGCGCGATATCACCATTATTGGAGGAAATAATGTGATATGAAGATTAGCACATGGGATAATAAATGTTACATATAGCAGCGTTTTATGGTCCGCTCTGTGTTGCTTAACATTATTAGTCATTCTGTGTCAGGCGCTATTAAACCGGATTGTAAAAGGAGGCCCTTCGCCTTGCTCCAGCGTTGGCGGCTTTGGTGTATTGTTAAGCTTTACAGTCTCCGTGTCTCCGTGCATAATGTAACACTTACTGGTTTGAACTGTAATTCAGTTTTATAATCTTTTACTACTGTGAGACATTGTCCCTTACGGAATTCCCATAACCTCAAACTCAATTTTCTCATAAAACCAAACCAAAACAGTTGTTTCCCCGTGCTTTATAATTTAGGGTAGCGTACTGCCTCTGCGCAGGGCCTGGACATCTCAGGATCATCTTGTTCCTGCAGACGAAGAATCTACGTTTTCCTTTGATGTCTGGAGTGGGAAGGGAGCAGGAATCCGCTGGTGGCTCTGCAGCAGCACAGTTGGGTGACATCGGTCCTTGTGCAGGTCTATGGGATCCTGCACATCCCGTTGCCCACAAGGACTCGAATGGGACCCCATGCTGAGACCAACCTTGTGAGATTCCTCCAGTCCATCACAAGGTCAGACACGGTTCTAGTCCTGTGCAAAGGCTAGAGTCTGGGGAGGTACAAAATTTGGTTAGAAACTTATTAATCCGTGCCACATAGGTATGAAGATAATGACAGCATAGAAATATTGTGCATTTTTAAATGAAGGATAAAATCTGCCTTTTATGAAAAATAAACTAGAATAGCAGGTTGAGTCCTTTTTCAGCTGTGGCCTTTGGGAAAATTTGCATCTCAAAATAGTGCAATCTCAAGTTAAACATGTCTAATACCTGCCCTTCTGGCAGCCCTGCTGTGGGGTGTGTGGGCTCTCTGGTCCCACTCCAGACCCGCTCTGAGCCACATCCTGGAGCAGTCACGATCCACATGTAGAGGAGATTTGTGTTTATCTGTCCCATTCGCTGCCACCCTCAGTTTTCCCCCAAGACCCATGCTTCTGGCAAATGCACTGCTCTCTCTGCTGTTATCCTGGGACAAGGTGCAAGGCATACCTACTGTCCGGTGAGCCAGGAGCTGAGCTTGGCTCCCTTCCACCTTGCGAAATCTGTGCCAAGGAAGGAATTTTTTGAGCGCATCAAGTTTTATTTGTCTAAAAAAAAAAATCTAAGGAGTCTTTATTTATGTTTGTGAGTGCCACCAACAGGCACTATGTCTTTTGGATGTTTACCTCTCTGCTGGGGGAGCGTATTGATGAGACGCCAGGGTCTGGTGGGGACGGGACATGCCTTGTGGTGTACAAATCTCAGCACCCTGGGGCACGGCAGTGGGTCCCAGCTCACCCCACAGCTCCCCAGGCTGCTGCAAGGCATCCCTGGGCTCCAGCTGGGTCTGCAGAGGGAGCAGGGATAGAGACGGGGGTTTATTTGTTTGGGAAGCACTCAAACACCATGGAGATGAAGGCCGCATAAGCACCTAGGTAAATAGAAAAGACTTTGCTAACAGCAAGCAGTAATGCCTGATGAGTCATTCTGCTGCCCTGCAGTGTTGTTATCACTTTTACATTGTGCAATCAAAGGCTATGAAGTTGGCAATAAAAGTAATGAGCGATGAGATGAATCAATCTCTGCCTGGTTACGCCGAGGACTGCCGTTCTTTATAGACACTCAGCGAAACGTAGGGGGCTGCTTTCAAAGCCAAATTCCCGATTATCAAATTTCTTTGAGCTGCGAGGAGGAGACTCAAATCTCGATCGGGATGCCTCAGCATGGACGTCTCCTTAATTAAAACGGTATCCACTATTTACCTAAATAATCTCTCCTCCTGTTCCTTCATGACAGTATGCCTAAGGGTTGGTGAATCACAGGAAGAGACCACCTAATTCATTCACCACTATGGTATGTAGAGCCTGAAAGTGCTGTAGGCTACCAGCTCCTCACCTCCACATAATGAGCTGTAACTCAATATATATAAGCAGCCATAGGGGATGTTCTTCACTTATCTGGCTCTTAAAATACAAGATGCAAGGTAGGCATTAAAGGATAAAAACTCTAGATAAAATGGGGTGCCTCTTCCTCCACCTTTTCACCATTTTAAGTACTGACCCCGAGATGAACTCCATTTCAGTGCGGAAGAGTCTCTGCCCATATCCACTTGTCTTTGCATGTTGGGGTTTTGGATGGGATTCGTGATGAAAGAGCCCGTTTCTGTCAAAGAAGCTGTGCTTCCTGCATATTTCTGGTTCTTACTGAAAGTTTTCTTTTCCTGTGGGATTTCTTGAGCTGTGCTTCAAATTCAGGTATTCAGCTTCGTTCCAGGTAAACATGCAAGCAGTGGGAACAGAATTCAGCTTCACGCTTTTGGAGAATCAACAGCTATTTATCGTAATAAATGTCATTTTCAGTAAAGAGAATCCAAGCCCAAATTTCTGGGTCCAAACTCTGGAAATTTTCATTTGTATCCAGCCGTTGTACTGGTTGGCTCTCACTGCCATGGCACTTGGAGAAATTCAGCTCTGAATCCAGGCATAAGGTCTGTGGTTTGGGCCCATCTTACGTCGTTAGTCATGTCCTCATCGCATCACTGCTTCGATTTAGTCACTCCCATTTGGAGCACGGATTTCACATATCGGTCTCCATCTCTTATCCCACTTTATAATGACTCTACCCCAGCAATGGCTCCAGCCTAAATTACTTCCCGACATACATATCTGTTCACGTCCCTCTGAGCAGCTCTCTTCTAAATAGCCTGTCCTCTTCCCCATGAGCCGTCTCCAGCTGTTCCCTTCAGGGCAACTCTGCATGTGCACAAAGAACAGGGTGGGCTTCAGCTCCTTTTCTCTACCTCATGTCACTCGGTCTTTACAGATAGAGACTTTCTTCTCTCTTTATCCAGCCAGCCATGGTTACACTCTTTGATTCCTTTTATTCCATGCTTTCTTAGCTCACCTACATCAGGATTCTCCATGTGCTGCTCCACAACTCTGTATGCGAGCACATTTCTTTCTTCCCCCATACCCACAGTTCCCCTAAGTGCCCGCAGTCGGCTGGGGAGTGGGGTGGGGAGCAGGGTTTTCCATTTCTTGATCTGTCTTTTCGAATTGAAAAATATATGAGAAATATTTAGCCAGCCGCAGAAGAACTCTCTGCAGACTGGTGGAATTACATATTGGATACGAAATGAATCTCGGTTCGTGAAGGAAAGGTTTTATGTGTCCAGTAAAAAACACAGACGTTCCTCCAGCAAAGCTCGGTATCACTGGATTCTTTATCAGCAGATAGAAAACACATGTGCCTTTCTATTGGCAGGAAGTCATAAGACCCAGTATTTTTGTCTCTAGTAGCTGAAAGAGCAGCACTTCTTCGTGTTTACAACCCCCTAATGCAACCTATAACTGGCTCCAGGACCCCAAGCCAGGCAGTGGGAGTGGGGAGGTCATTGCGTATCGCAGAGCTCTCAATGGATCCTTTCAGAAGCTGGAAGGACCAGAAGATGCTTTAGCAAAATCCGTCTTGACTTCATGGATGTTTGGTGGAATAACCGTGAAGTCTTTTTACTATTATTATTTTATTTTGATGCTTGCTAACCATTTCTTTTTCTCTTTGGCTTAATTTAAAATCAAGAGTAAAGCACAAAAAATTCTCCCAGAAAGAGGCCTTTTAAGATAATGGGAGATGATTGCAGCAGGGAAGTCAATTCAGAAAGGTTGTCTTTAACCTCAGACAAAATTAACTGCACAAGAGAGACTCTGCGGTTCGGTGCATGGGCAGCTGAACTTTTTACCTTTCATTTGGCCGTACCAGTCACTACTGAAAGTCACTGGAGCTCATTTTATCTACCTTTGGCTATTTAAAATTAGCTGTCTAGCCTACGATTTCTAAGGCGTTTGGGCTTCCACTTCAGGCGATGGAGAATGGCACCTTGAAAGGACAAATCAGCCTAGAAGTCTCAGAGCCTACCTAAACTGCTTTCTGGAGGTAACCACAAATTGTCTATAGAGGAACCCAAAATTACTAGTTTAGCCTTGATCTCTAGTTTTCAGATGGCTTAAATTTAACGTAATAAATTTTATTCAAATTGTCCAGACCTGTAGTGACCAAAAGCCTCTGCCTCTTATGGCTGTTTTGGTGGCTTTGAACTGGCAAATGCTGCAGTGGATCCCATCGTAAAAGTACGTCTTTGATGCTGGTCCTAGCTGGGCTGCATGGACACTGAACTAACTCTTTTTCTGTGAATAAGGTCCTGCTGTGCCAGGGCTGAGGCTCAGGCTGGCACTGGAGCACCTTCTGCCCTGCCATCACAATTCGGCAGATGTTGGATTTGGATGCTGATGCTGCCTTAGATGTTGAAAAGCCATGTCTTCAGACACACTTCTTATGCAAAGTCAGCAAAAGTCTCTAGCTTTCTAAGAAGCTATCTAAAAAAAAAGCAGAATACTAAAAAAAAAATAAAAAAAATAATGAAAAATAAAAAATAAAGAGAAAGACACATAGAGAGGATAGGGTCATGTGTTCTCTCGGGTCCTTTCATAGCACTGCTACTGAGAAGACAGACATGATTCGCATACTTGCTGGGGACAGTCCCTTCATCCCCATGGTGGGATCGCAGACAATTTCTCACTTGCTAATATAAAAATCTCCCCCTTGGCCCCTGCAAAATGGAAGTGCGCTGGGACACAACGACATGGTGTGTGCTGTGCTTCATTCCCGGGCTCTGGGACCCCAACCATCCACACCACATGGCTGTCCGTTCACCCTCTGGTTCCCACGGGGAGCAAACCACCGGTTCTGTCCCCATGAAAACACCCAGAGGACAGCTTGGACCGGGAGCGTAGGCGCACGCCAGACACACCAACCTGCGGATGGTGAGGGTTACTTCCCCAGCACGGACAACCGCCGATGGGGAGATGCCACCACATCACAAACCCCCAGCGGTGTATTCACCTTTGCGTGGCGTGGGCTGAAGGAGAGCCATGTCGTTGGCCAAAAAGTCTTTGGCAGCCAACACGCACAGGCTCGGGCATCTCTCAGGCTGCTCATTGTGCGCCTTCGCAGCTGCCCTTCCCTGGCACGGAGCCCGCGCCCTCCTCAAATAAACAGCTTTGTAAAGAGAGCTGGAGCAGCAGCACCAGAGAGAAGCGTCGAGGGAAGCAGCAAGTAGCAACAGAGGCTGCAGAGAGACGAACCCGCTAACCACCATAAGTAGATAAAAGGAGATGTTTTCTTCATCGTGTCAACTGTGTAAATAGCTCCATTGTCACTGGGGTATTATTTGTGTAATCCCTTGGAGTGAACGCTGTTTCAAATCTGCTTGTTTTCACATGCAGCCACACTTCCTGCTGCTGCTCTCAG
Organism: Anser brachyrhynchus; assembly: GCF_964034855.1. Classification (NCBI taxonomy): domain Eukaryota; kingdom Metazoa; phylum Chordata; class Aves; order Anseriformes; family Anatidae; genus Anser; species Anser brachyrhynchus. The sequence continues at coordinate 200,275,045 of NC_137694.1, read as the reverse complement.
CGCTGCAGTGCGCAGACTTGCCAACAACCCCATTTCAGGAGTGTTAAGTCCTCCCAAACCGGGTTTTTTCCCCCTCCTGTTTGGTCTCAGCCAGGCAGGAGCGGGTTATCTGCAAAGACACGGCCAGCTCAGCCGCTCTCCTGCAGTGCCGTGCCGCAAAGATGGGCTGGCAGGATCCAGCTCCTTGGGGACGTGTTGCAGGGGAGATCCTTGTCCCCTGGCAGCCTGGAAGCTGTCACTTTTGGCCGTGCTACCCCATCCTTCTTGGTGCTGCCTTGGGGCAGATGGGCTGAGGGATTCTGGACCAGCTCGGGGCGTCCCCTGCTTCTCTCTTTCGAGTGATGCCTCCTCTTACTGTATCCCTCCCACAGAAAGGGAAATCCCATCCGTGATGGATCTGGTCCTTGTTACACACCTACCCCATTCCACGGGGATCAGCACCGGGGAGCAGGGAAGATCCTTAATGCTGAGTTGTAATTTTGCAGCAAAAATTGCTGTTTTAGTGGCAGAGGCACAAATCTGAGTGGCAACCACCGCCTCAAACAACAAAGTCAATATGATGTCAATAAAAAAAGACACTTATAAGAAAATTAGCATACATTTCATAAAGGACTTTTTTAAATGTAATATTGTTAAACCAGAGGAGGCACCTTGTGCAACTAAAGCTTAGTTTACATTTACTTACCAGAACTTACTGGGGATACAAAGACCTGTGTACCACTGGTAGAAACCAATTTTAGAAAGACAAAGTCTGAACAGCGTAACTATATATAATATATAAGCAACTATATATATATATATATGAATAGCAAGCAAATCAACACACACTCTTATGTGGAGGTGAAGCAAGCAGATACTAAGGTATCTGCAGATCTTAAGGTATCTGCATTGGTACTTGACCCATTAAATTTACACAAGGATAACAGGCCTTGTCTGTCTTATCTTCAGGCTGGGGGACAGCAGAGATCACCTGCTGCAAGGAGAGGTGGGATTTACAGGCTGAATGACAGGGAATTATGGACACCATAGGGTGGTCTTGGGAGCACCTGGGGCATCTGGCCTCTTCCAGACCACCCCAGCAGGGCACAACCCTGGCCCTGTGTTGGTACGGGGGCTCTGGCAGCGACACATGCCCCAGGTCTGGGAAACCACAACGGGTGCACGGCTGTTCCCCATGTGCCCTGCCTGGGTCACTCACCTCCTCCAAGGGGTGGGAATGTCCTGAGGGTATTGTCATGGTGGCTAGCTTATGGGGCACTCTTTAAGACAGATATTTTCCTGGCAGTGTCTTTGGGGAAGCGTGTGTGCTCTGCAATACCCCAAATGACGTTGCGTGTAATAGTTGGCATCCCGCTCCCAAAGGAGGCATCCTTCTTGCCATGTCTGAGGGACCTCAGAAGGGGTTCCTAATTGGATCCATGCATGCTCTCCCCCAAGGCGCTCTGACACTCTTCAAACCCATTCACTCACCTCGTGGATCATTAAAACCCTTTGCTACTGACAGTGCTACTCCCAGAAGGTTTCTTTGATGTCTGTTTGGATATAAGTCCTAAATTATTTTATAAATAAACATCTGGATGGAATTAAAAATAAATCTCATAAAAATAAATCCTGTTTGCAGGCACAAAACTGCTTTTGAGCAAAATTTTACAATTTTCTCCCCCACAAAACCAGAGGTGGAAAAAACCCCCTTTGCTAGTCTCTGTTTTCCATTTAGCGCTCAGCTACAGGCTCAGAAGTGTCAGGTTCGTCCTTCGTGCAGACATGTTGAGAAGGCTTACTGCTATGTGCCGTGGCACGACTGCTCCGAGCAACAAATCCAAACCCTTTTCCCCATCTGAGCCACAGTGAGCAACCCGGGGTGCTTGTGTGAGCTGGAAATGGGCTCCTGAGCCTCTCCCCTTTTGCAGCAGCAGCAGTCAGCTGGAGGCATGAAGCAAGCATCCACCTCTGATGGCGAGACCTCTGCCACCCCACGCAGAGTGCAGGAGTCACGCAGTTGGCTCCCTGCACACCGTCTCTCGTAGAGGAGGTCGTCCCATCCCTTTGCAGTGCGTTGCTGGAGCCTTTCTCTTGCTCTGCAACTCCACGTGCTCCACAGCTGGTTGGCAGATCATCCACAGACAAGCAGCCTCTGGCGCGTGGTCTTTCAGAGCAGAAGAAAGTGGCCAGAGGGACAATATCCATCAAGGGGCATTGGGCTTGAAATGAGCCCTGAGAGAGGGGCCATTCCCCAGCCAAGTGCTATGGCTCTTCTCCTCTGTATGACCCAGCAGGCTGTAAATGTCCCTCAGCCTGTGACAGGTCCTGGCACTCACTTCTGAGATGGAGAAGAATTTGCTGCAGAGTTTTCCGCGATCTCCGTGGAGTACTTGAGATAACACGCCCAAGACAGAAATCCCTTCTGAAGGCATATGGTCTTCATAAGCACCTTGAGGTCCACAGAGCTGCCTGGCAGAGAAAAGGGAAAGTGGAAATAGAGGGGAACACAAATGTCTGCATGCCTGGTGGTCTCTGCCTCGCATCCAAACGAGTCAACTCCATCCTTGAGGCACGACAAGGCTGCTCCATCGCCGAAGACTTCCCTCCCGTGTCCCAGCTCCACACATCTCCTCTCCCACGAGGGCTCCTTTGGGAGGTCAGTGACCATCACTGCCACCTCACTGCTTGCTTGGCATCAATCAGTGTGCTGAGCTGCTCCGAAACCAGCTGTCTTATTTACTCACGCTCTTCATTTCACATGCTCAGGCACATCTTCCTGACAGCGTTTGTTGTCCCTCTTCTGTTATTTTAATCTGGAAAGAAGGAGATCAAGCATTATCCATTTACCAGCTTTTCTACAGAGCATAAGCATTCCTTGGGTTTTCCTCAGGGACCCATTATTCAAGAACACTGTAGCTCTTTCAGTCTATTTCCGCAAATCCTCTTGAAAAGAGTGTCTGAGTTAACAGTGTTGCCAATATCAAGCTTTCAAGAGTAATGAGCCAGGCCTCCAAAGTCATGAGATTAGTTTTAAAATAGAGTGTTTTGTGCTTTTTTTTTTTTTTTAATAAAAACAAGCATTAAAATTTGGCATTCGTTTTATTTACTTTTTGTTTCTAAATCTTTGGCATATGCTCAAGTCACACTTTCAAGCTTTTCCCCCATAACTGTTAAAAAGCAGAAGCTGACACTCTGAGGAGCTGACTCCCTGGGCTCAGGGAGCTGGGACTTGTGAAACTTGAATTCAGGGACCATCACGATAAAATTGCAAAAGCTGGCACCACTGAGCTTTACGGGGTATGGTAAAAACTGACTGGTAGGAATATCATGATTTTGACTTCAGTTTGCACTTAAACCTCTCTGATCTTTAGGCTCAATCCACCTTTATTCTCTGAAGACCATCTACCCTAACAGGCCTAACCCTTTATATTAAGAGTATTCTTATTCTAGCCCATATGCATTTTATAAGCTTTATTTATCCCTCCAAAGCCCATGGGCAAGTATCTGTCTCCCTCTGCTCTGCACAATGGTATTTTGAGTAGCTATCCAGATTGTTGGACAACTCATGTGAGGTGAAGAAACTTAGACCCCTTCTGACCAAAGGTGCCTGTTTACAAAGAGGGTTTCTAAGCTCCAGTTGGTGGTGGTGAAGATGAGGGTTCAAGTCGCTAGCCCACACATAGACAACTGAAGTGCTCTGGATAGCCGCAACCTACCCCACCTCTGTGAGCAGCTCCAGAAGGCAACACTCTTCCATTAGTCCTCTGCTCATCTGTTAGTCCTCTTCCATCAGTCCTCTGTTGACTGGTGGCCCCAGGTGTGCCTGGGTGTCTCACCTGGTACCTGCCACCAAATGCGGACAGCAAACAGAGCCCCGGGGCCAGGAGGTCACCGAGCTGGTGAGCTCAGTAGAGTTGAAATGCTGCTCAGCTGATGAGAGGCAGGTGCTCACCTGGGTCTCACTGACACGTCTGCAATGTGAATCAGACGTCGCTGTTACACGCGGTCAGTGCTTTAAATTCAATTTCCAAGGTGAGTAGAGCTGAAGTAGCTGAGCTGTTTCTTGTCTGAACTCCTCTCAGTGGTGGTTCTCTTGGCAGTGCTGTGCAGAGAGGAGAGCTGTGCTAGAGACCTGATTTATAAAGTCCCATCACCCATATCTGTGATAAAAGCCCCTCAGACTGCAGTGTTAAATATTCCAGTTTCAAAATGCCTATATCATATACTGACCTGCCCAGCTAAGTCTACATCAGTAACACTTGGTATCCTTTCTTATGGCTAATTACACTTTTGTCTCACCTTGTAGTAGGTTTACGTGGCAAGGTTTTGGTAGCAGGGGGCCATGGGGTGGCTTCTGTGAGAAGGATCTAGAAGCTGCCCCATGTTTGGTAAGGGCCCCACTGCTGACCAGAGCTGACCCAATAAGTGATGTTGTTTTGCGCCTCTGTGAGAGCATATTTAAGACAGGGAAAAAAAAATGCTGTGCCACACAGCAGCTGGGAGAGTGAGAGGAGTGAGGAACAGCCTTGCAGGCACCAAGGTCAGTGAAGAAGGACGGGGAGAGGTGCTCCAGGCGCCGGAGCAGAAGTCCCCTGCGGCCTGTGGTGAGGACCATGGTGAAGCAGGCTGTCCCCCTGCAGCCCATGGAGTACCACGGTGGAGCAGGGTTTCAGGCTGCAGCCCGTGGAGGAGACCACGGTGGAGCAGGTGGACCTGCACCAACGGAGGCTGCGGCCTGTGGAAGACCCCTGCCGGAGCAGATTCCGGGCCGGACCTGTAGCCCGTGGAGAGGAGCCCACGCAGGAGCAGGGGGCCTGGCAGGAGCTGCTGCCCATGGGGGACCCAGGTTGGAGCAGTTTGCTCCTGAGGGACGGACCCCGTGGTACGGACCCATATCTGGAGCAGTTCTTGAAGAGCTGCAGCCTGTGGGCAGCCCACGCCGGATCAGTTCAGCAAGGACGGCATCCCGTGGGAGGGACCCCACAGCACAGGGGACGAGAGTGACCGAGAAGGAGCGGCGGAGAAGAAGCACTACAGACTGACCATAACCCCCATTCCCCCGTTCCCCTGCACCGCTCGGGGGGAGGAGGTGGAAAAGGGTGGATGGGTGGGAAGGTGCTTTTGGTTTCTTTCCTTTGTTTCTCACTTCTCTAGCTTGTTAGTAATAGGTAATAAATCTTACTGTCTCCCTATGCTGAGTCTGTTTTGCCCATCACAATAATTACTGTGCGATCTCCCTGTCCTTATCTCAACCCTTGAGCCCTTCTCATCGTATTTTCTCCCTGTTCCTCTTTGAGGAGGGGGAGTGAGAGAGCGGTTGTGGTGGAGCTCGGCCGCCCACCCGAGTAAAACCACCACACACCTTTACAATGACATTTCTAATTTTGGGAAGAACCACTCAGCCAGCTCTTGACAATATTTTTTGCAACACTTGTTGGTGGTTATTCGGAAGATTTTTTTTGCAAAGATGCCTTTCGCAAGAAATCTAGAGTTAAAATCCCCGTGCTGCTCGGGATCAGAGATGACACACAAGCAGAGAGGAGCAGCTCACTCTGCTGACACGCTCTGTAAAGCTCTTTACCCATGCACCCCATTGCTAAGGGGAAACACCTGAAGCAGAGCCCTTGCTGCTGTTGCATTGGCAACCAGTCCTGCAGCAGCAGCGGCGGGTTTCTGGCTCACCAAACCCAACCTCTGCCTCCCCTCTGCTATCGGGAGCAGCCACATCACGTAACCCTTTCAGAGACTGAACTAACTCCATCTTGAAAGCAGGTGTGTTTTTGAACTCAGTGCTCCTCCTGGAAGGCTGTTCCAAAACTTCATGCCTCTAAGGAAAAAAACTCATTTCCAGCTTTGTGGTTAGTTCGTTCCCATTTGTTCTTATGCCAATGTTTTCCTTTAAATTCAGCAGATCTTCCCCCCCGTCCCATGTTCACCTAAAGTGAATCTATCGAGAGCTTTTGCACTACTACTTGGGCTGAGTAAAGTTAAGTTTTTGATCTCCTCTCGTAAAACGAGTGTCTCCATTCCCTTATGCTTCCTAGGAGCCTTCTTCTACCCTCCAGGTATTTGATTTCATTTTCTTGAACATGATTTGCCAGACGAGTTCACTGTTTTCCAGGTGGTATTAATACCCTTTCTACTGAAAGTACCTTAGTGGGAACGTCCTAATCTTATTTTTCTTGTTCATAGCCTTGTTATGTTTAAGACCTATTCCAGCTGTTGATTAATACACCCATGTTTTTCTCCTAGTACATGATTTTCAGCTGATTCAGAGGAATTTGTAGAAGTCTGCAGAGATCCTTCCTTTCTCTGAGGGCAGGAACTCGAATTCTTTATAATCACGTTTCTGTCTCTGCTGCTCCTGTTCTCGTGGTGACTTTAATCTTCCTGAAAGATTCTCGTTTCTTCCTATTGATCAAAACTCCCCTCTGACGTTGTAACATGGGGATATTCCATCAGCACTTTCCTTCACTACTTTTTGGAGTTTATTAATGAAATATTCACTAAGAATGGTTCAAAGCCTCCTCTATGAGGAACCCTGCTAACAGCATTCCTCCCTGCAGATGTTGCTCCTTACAGGGTTACTCTCTGCCATCTCCTCTTTCATCGGCTCCCTCCCCACTTTACCACTCTTTGCCTAATCCCCATTTTTCCTAGCTCAAATCTCCTGTGGCATCATACCAAATCGTAGACCTACTGCAGTTCCCACTGTAGAAAATATCAGAGAAAGATATCAAGTTCATCTGGCATGACTTTTATAAATTTATAATGCTTTTAATCCATTTTCCATCTATGTCCCTGTTTTAAATGATTCTTTCCATGCAGTTTATTCGCCTGCCTAATACACCATCAGGGTGAAATAAGCAGACTGCAGTTGCCTTTATTACTTTGCTCTTCCCCCTTGAGTGTAGGTTCTGAATTTGCTTTTACTCCCGGCTTGGCTAATTTACAAGGCTCCTTTGCTCTGCCCCTGCAGTTTCATATGCTGCCTTTTCCTGCCTTTAAATATAAAAAATGCACCATAAATTTTGAGTACCTATTAGGTTTTTGAAGCTTTTTTTCTAGATTAGGTGTGATCATTTCTGTTTTCACTCTCTTGTGTTATTTTCTTTCCTCCTATATTCAGCATTATCCTTTTTGAAAGCTACAGTAAAGCATTCATTTAATTATGTATCCATATTATCTTTAATTTTCCTCACACATAGGACCATTTCTTTTCTTTTTTTTCTCTTGGAGAACTTGCCTATTTGTTTTAATGACCTCTGCAAGGTCTATATCAACTTTATTCCTTGTAATTCCCCCTTTATCATTTTTATCTGTAACAGGTTTTCTGTGTTCCAAGTGCTATGCGGCCAGGTGTAAATGAATCATCTTGCACTTTTTACGTAAAGAAATTTCGGTCTTCATTGATGTTCAAGTCCTTGAACTAACTTCATTAGTTCCCTTTGAAATTAATTTGCCCTTTTGAAATTCCAAATATCGTTACCTTTATTTTTATTTACTTTCATATGTAGTTCAAGCAAAATCTATTTGTATTTACTCAATCCAACGATATTTATGTGCACTGTGATTTTTTGTGTGTGATTATTTATCAAGAAGAAAGCTGAAGTAATATTGCTTTTGGTTGATTCAATGATTATCTCAATAAAAAAAAACAAACTCTGCTAGTTCTTGCTTCTAGGAATATCCAGAGGTCATTATTACTGGTAGCATTTGTTCTTCCATTGGTATGTAAAAAGTGAAAATCTCACTTAGCAGCACCTATCCTGGTAGTATTTATCTCTCTAATAATTTCCAAAGATCTCTGTCTGTAGCCGTATTGTTACCAGACAATTGGAAGCTGATTAATGCCACCGGTGGGAAATATTTTTTGTGTTCTGGTGAAAATGCTGATAGATGCTTAGGACATCTGATGGATTCCTCGGCCATTTGAAATGAATAATGGGCTAAAAGCAGTGTGATTTATGTGGTGGGGTCTGTATTAAGATAGGAGCTGGGCAGGAAAGGCAGAAGGTCTGCGCTTGGGGGTGGGTGGCTGCTGAATGAGGAGGCCTGCACAGCTCCTCTCAGTTGTAGGCTCTGCTCAGTGTAGGCCGGGCTGTCCCATGGGGGTCTGACGATGTAAAACCACTGCTGCTTTTGCTCCTTCATTTAGCATTGTAGCTGCTGTGCGCCACTCTGACGAGGTTTCTCTGAGGCAGACCTGCAGCACTGCGGCAAGGCCTGGTTCCGCTCTGCCTCCTGTCCACGCTTTATTCAGTGGTGTGAGCGCAGCCAGAGGGGGCACGAGCATAAAAGCAAAACCACAATTTGCTTGTTTTGCTTGGGGAAGATGTTTTTTATACCCGTGCAAGCCAAGCTGTGCCCTTAGCAGTGGAACCCCAATGAGCATAACCGATAACATTACACTGGCGACAAAGGAGCTGCCAGGTAAGTGTGGTGGGCCTGTTGTCCATGGCACATGTCTCCTGGAGACCAGCTGGGACATACCTGCAGCCCTGTCACTGGTGCCACCTTCTCCCCAAGGGCCCACTGGCTCCGTGCTCCTCCCTTAGGCTCTCCAGGAGCTGCTGTGCAGAGACAAAGACACAAAGCAAAGCCAGGAGCTCACAGACGCTGGGGGATTTCTCCAGCACAGGGCCACCGAGATGGTGAAGGAGCTGGAGTTCCTCTCCTGGGAGGAGAGGCTGAGAGAGCTGGGCCTGGAGAAGACGAGGCTCAGGGGGATCTCATCAATGTCTGTAAACACCTGAAAGAGGGTGCACAGAGGAAGAGCCAGGCTTTTGTCAGTGATGCCCAGTGCTGGGACAAGAGGCCATGGGCACAAACAGGAAAACAAGAGGTTCCCTCTGAGCACCAGGCAGCACTTCTGTGCTGTGTAGGTGATGGAGCCCTGGCACAGGTTGCCCAGAGAGGCTGTGGGGTCTTCTCCTTGGAGATCTTCAAAACCTCCTGAACATGGTGCTGGGCAGCCTGCTCTGGGTGTCCCTGCTTGAGCAGGGGCTGGACCAGATGGACCCAGAGGTCCCTTCCAACCTCAGCCATTCTGGGATTCTCTGACTGGAAGTTTTTAAAATCCTACAGACTAGTAGTCCTCCCAGACTTGCTACTTCCATTTCATGGGTGCGAAGGAGTTATTTATTTTCCACTGAAATATGCTTAGAGCACAGTACGGGGGCAGGACTACACAGACCAGAGCACTCAGCTACAAACAGTATCAGATCTTTTACTCCAAAATGGGTGCCTTTGTGACATTGAGATATACACATATACAGAAAAGAAAAAAAAATGAATCCTAGTGTAATGAGTGAGTGAAACACAAAATCAGCAAAAAGACAATAGAGGCTTTTGATTTGCATCAATGGGAAACAGAGAAAAAGTTGTACGCAGTAGGCAGATCATAACTCACGTTGGAGTAAATAACACAGATATTGTTCTGACCTTGTGTGGAGTTCTGCTGCTTCAGTAAAAAATATTATTGCTGCTGACCATTTGTTTCTAGGCGGAATGCGATGTGTAGAAGGACTTTTTTTTAGAAGGAATAAAAGATAAATTCATAATATAGTCTTCTGCCTTCATAATGTGTTGGGCAGCATTATATTTAATGAGTTAAAATAAAACTCTCTGCAGCAGATGTGAGCATTTGGTCTCAGGCATGGATCCCCTTCTGCAGGGTGCTGCATGGAAAACAAGGGTGGTCAGAGGGTGAATGTTTGTGCCAAGACCCATTGAAGGACAGAAACACATAGGGAAGCACAGAAAAAATGAAGGTTCTGCTCAGTTGCATAGCAGCAACCATGGCACCATCAAAACCTTCAACACACTGGAGCAAAGTGGCTCCTTTTTTGATGTTATCTCCCAAATTAATTTAGTGTTTTGGGGCAGGCCAGTCTCAGTCGTGGGTCCAACAGAGAGATTTGGGACTGCCCCAAGATCTCCCTGGTGCTCTCAGGTCCTTGGACTCCTTCGTGACTTTGCAGCTGGGGGTCAGTAACCTCCCAGCCTGGTACCTACCCTGCACTGGGAAATGGGGATGTCACCAAAGGCCACCAACAGGCTCTGCTCCTTGCAGTAGATCAGCCCTTTTGCCAGGCAGACCCCTGAACAGAGCATGCTGGCATGTTGGTAATGAGCCAGGAAATACTGCTTAGCACTGCTCCAAGGATTTATTATTCATTAGGCTGTGATTTCATGTACATTTTTAGCATCCCCAAATCTTGGGGCAGTCCCAAACATTCCCCATTTTCCTTCTTGGTACCACATACAACAATACAGATTTTTGTGATCCTCCACTTCATTCATCTGCTTTCCCACCTGAATCCTCATCTATTTAGCTACTCCTCTCCCAGACACCTTTGGTGCCCATCAGTATTCTTCATCCATTCTCCAGATTTGCGATGTGCTTTCTGACCTGGGCCTGAAGAGGAGGCAGCATGGATTTACACAGCAATGAAATGAGGTTTTGTTTTGCTTTCTGGGAATGCAAGCTGCAAGAGAAGTTATGTGGAGAGACAGAATCTGTGATCAGAGTGGGAAGGGAAAGCATTTACAGGCAGCGGGCAGAGCATGTAGCAGGAGGGAGCTACAGTCTGGACGAAACCTTTCCAGCCAAAATTATCCCAGAATGTTAACCTGTATTTCATTTTAGGATCCATGATCTTTTTGTGATTTTCTTCCATTTCTGTGGCTGAATGTTTACTGATTTGTACCTTTGTTATTCTGGGACTCTTACTCGTTTTTGCCTAATTCAGCTTGAGATAACAGTGATGTCAGGGTGGATTCAGGGCTGCTAGAGATGCTCCAGTTCCTGCAAATATGAGCAGCCTTACACCCATTTCCCAGCTCCCCAGCACATTTTCCAGGGTGTCCAGAGGGTACCAAAATGTGTCTCTGCTTTTGCTGCCTATGCCCCTTTGGGAAGTGACTGCTGGCAAAGAAGAGACATCATGCATTAGCCAGAGAAAAATAGCAAGGGTCGTACCAAAATAGCACGTCTCAATCCAGCATGGGTTGTAAAAAATTATAATAGTTTAGTCTAGATGTGTGCTTTTTCTTATCTTTTATCTTACTCGTACAGGTAGACACAGCTGATCTGGGCAGAGATTGTTTCTTATTGAATATAAGGGTAGGGAAATTCGGTTGGCTCGGCTTAGCAGGCTGGTTATCAATGTCATACAATACTAATTAAAAGTAATGGATCCAAGCACTTTCCAAGTTATTTCTAAATACATTTTTATCTTGCTCTCATGACAAATTAAATAATTCAACAAATCCAAGAATACTCCAATGATTATTATTTTTTTTTCAAGATTCCTGGATCCATTTTAACATCCAAAGAGAAATGGCCAGGTTTTCAGGTTTTAAAATGCCCAGTGCTATTTTCTGTTATTTGAAAAAGATGGATTCTGCTGTGAAACACCAGAAAATGACTGGAGACAGAGCAATTGAATCGTTGGTCTGAACAAGCAGAGCTATTTCTTTCTTACCTGTTGATAGCGAAAGAAGATAAAACCAACATCTTGCTCCATGTGGACTTCTGAACAACTGAAGAGGAACAGATCCTGGGTGTTATCAACTTAGGCTCATTTCCACTAAATAATTCAGGAAATCTTACGGAGGAGTGAAAAATAGCGAGAAAATTATTTGGTGAATGGCATTTGTGGATGAAACTAGGAGTTTTTAAATCAACGAGAAACTGAATGCCTCAAGCTTTTACTGTCTCCTTAGTCACCTCCCTTGGGCTATGTCACCTATGAGGCATCAGAGCTTTTCCTATCACTGCACCACAAATCCAAGCGCTTCTTGGAAGTTCAGGCTATAGAGAAAACCAAGAGCCAGTTGGCAAATAAATTGAAACAATACTAGTGTATCAAGACATCATTTCAAAATTGAAACCATTAGTCTTTTTATCAGATTTTTTTTTTCCAGGCACCATTTTTTGGGGAGAAAAGTGCAATTTTTAAGCAGGCATTTTTTGTGAAAGCTTCTGTTTAGCTGAAATCCAGAATTTCTTTTGGTAAATAGGAATGATTAAAAAAATCAGTGACATCTCATTATAAAACCTTATTTTACATTCTACTGCTTTAGCAAGCCAGGTTTACTGACTTGGTCTATCAGTGAAAAAAATCTACCTTTTCACCAGTATTTCAGAAAGGATAATAATTATTAGCTCAGCTGGAAAGCAGCCCTTTTCCACTTCAGTTACAGTGGCGTCTTGGGATGGAATAGACTTTAGGATGGATTTGTGGTTTGAGCAGGTACCTACCAAAGCAGGTACCCATCGTCACAAAGAAACAGGTCTGCTAAGGGCCTTATGAAGTGCCCGGCACCACCAGGTGCCCAAGCGCCACAAGCTTAGCGATTCACCTCACTTTTGCCTTGTTGCACCACCCAAGGGGATGTGTTGTACTGGGCACAAAAAAAGGGGCTGCTCCACTGGCAGCTGTTTGAGGGGATGCACTAGGATGCAGTGGGGCAATAAAAAAGCAAGTGCAAAGCATGGGATGGGGAAATAATAGCCGCCAAGCAGAGATCAGGAACAAAATGACCCCAGCAAAGCTCACAAAGCTTCTGGACCCTGCAGAGTGCCTGCTTTTAACTTAACCCCTCTGCTCTTGGCACAGCATGGCACGGCGGCATAAGCTCCTCAAGTGTAAGCTCTCTGGGGAGCCTGCATCCTCTGGTGCAGGATCACAGATGAGATGGGACACTATTGGCACGGCCGCACAAGACCTGCTCTCTGGGCTGGCTGCCTTGTTTTCTGAACGCTCACTTGTTGTTTCTGGCATGTGGTGCCACATGAAGAAACAGCGGCAGCTGGGAAAAGGGGGTGCCACGCACCAGCCCATCGCTGAGTCTCCAGCCCCAGCACCCTTGTGCCATTTTCTGTTTCAACCAAGCCAACAAAACCCAAGTCCTTCATGCATGTGTGAAGATGACACTTGCTGGATCCTATCAAGGCAGGCAGAGACACTGCATCTCAAAGGAGAGCACAAAAGCAGAAAGCTTATTGCAATTCCTAATCTTATTTTTTTTCCTCTGGGATATCTCCCCATCACCGCCAGTTGAACTCGCGTCTGTTCACAGGCTGGGAGATCTAGCTAATCAGCAGTGTTTGCAAAGCTTGCTTAGCTCTCAACAAACGCCATTTCTTTGCTGTGTTTGTCAGTGTTACTGCTGAGATCTGGGCTGTGATTGCCCGTTTTGTGGAGGAAGGGGGTGGGGAGCTGGGGAGATAATGTAATAATGAAATCTATTGTCAAGAATAAATCTGTAGGAGCATTTAGATGTTTTTCCCCCTTTTCTGACCCACTTGGTGCTCACATGCCTGGCTGCACTGAGAGGAAGGCGGCACCAGGGTGGTGAGCAGACCTCTCTCGCTGGGTTAGTCAAAGGGGTTGAATCTTGCCTATTCTCAGCAAAAATGAAATAAAAATAAATTTATTTGTTTGACACTTTCTGCTCTGCTGTGCACGAAACACTCTCAGTGGTGAAGCCAAACCCCTCCTGCTGTGCTCCCACAGGGTACCTGGGCACCCCTGCACTGGGAGTGGGAGGACTTGCACGGAGCAGCTCATCATTTCACAGCCAAGCAGGAGGCAGACAGGAGGAAAGGATTTGGCCCTCAGTCCTCGTAGAGAGCCCAAGATGATGCCCACCCTGACTGTGGCAGCAGGAACTTTCCTAACGCGGCACCAGATTTCTGCCTGCTGGGAGAAAATGGATTTCTTTCTGGGCTGAATCTCTCCTCTTCTGCCCTTATTGTTTCCAGATTGCTTTTATTTTAGATACTTCCCCTATTCAGTTCTTACTTCCCCGGGTTATCAGAGCTCTGACTTCGTGTTTACTCTGCTTTGTATTTTTAGCCCAGTTTCCTAAGGAAATGATGCACAAGCTATCATGTTGTCTGGGGCTCCATCTACGCTCTGTTCCCCTCCCCCACCAAAAACCAAACCAAACCAAAACAGAATATTGATCCATCCTAACTGCATCTGATGGAGGAGTTTCACCCTTGTGGCATCCTCCCTGGGGTGGTGTCCAGGCAGCTCGGCCCACACATCTCCCTGGGGCTGCGGGTGACAGCTGCAGCTTCCATTGGCACCAAGGAGATGGGAAGGTTGTCCTTGGCAGGTTTGGCCTGGAGCTGCTCAGTTGACATGGACGCTGAATTTGGAGTTAAGTCAACAGGGCTGCAGGATGAGGACACTGAGACATGCATTCATCAGTCTTCACAAACTTCACTTCCATCGACAGAAAGAATTCCTCACACCAAAGTCAAAACAACATCACCTCAGCGCTGACGGGAATCACAGAATCATAAAGGTTGGAAGAGACCTTCAAGATATCTGGTCCAACCATCCCCCTAGCACCAATGTCACCAACTAAACCATGTCCCTCAGCACCACGTCCAACCTTTCTCTGAACACCCCCAGGGACGGTGACTCCACCACCTCCCTGGGCAACCCGTCCCAGTGCCTGACTGCTCTTTCTGAGAAGAAATGTATCCTCATTTCCAGCCTAAACCTCCCCTGGCACAACTTGAGGCCATTCCCTCTAGTCCTATCACTAGTTACGTGTGAGAAGAGGCCGACCCCCAGCTCCCCACAGCTTCCTTTCAGGCAGTTATAGAGAGCAATAAGGTCTCCTCGGAGCCTCCTCTTCTCCAGACCAAACACCCCCAGTTCCCTCAGCCGCTCCTCACAGGACTTGTGTTCCAGGCCCTTCTCCAGCTTCGTAGCCCTTCTCTGGACATGCTACAGGGCCCCAATGTCCTTCTTGTACTGAGGGGCCCAAAGGAAGAAACATTGATGGGCTTTGGCTAACAGGCAGGGCCCAGAAACACTTCCCAGACCCTTTGGCCATGCCCTGACTCTCAGAAGAGACAACAGCAGCTCTTTGCTCCAACCTCCTTGTCCCACGGAGGAGCCGGAGGTGCCACCAGGAGTGGACATCCCACCCATGTCACCTCGATAAGGTTGTGGCACTTCAGTGTCCCCATCCTGCTGGCCTTGGAGGCCTGGGCAGCGACCAAAGGCCCTGTGTCCTGGTAGACAACCCCTGGGCATGGACAAAGGGTAGATGCAGGGAGCGTTGAGGAAGGAGCGCTCAAAGGGTTGAAGCGGCGGCAGCCGCTCTTTTCCTGGGGGTGGCCAGTGGGTGGAGGAGCAGAAAGGAACAAACAAGGCTTCCAGATGAGTTCATCCCGTCTCAAATCGCACTCATTGAAACACATCTGTGTTTCCAGGGCTGTGCGCAGAGAAAACCGCCTTAGTCAGCTCTTGTTTTCAGTTTTATGCGTTGGCTATTTGTATGGTTCCTTTTTTTCCCCTTTCAAATCAGATTCTCTGGTGTATAGGGCTCGGTACAGCCAGAGCTTTATCCAGAAAGCTGCTCCCAACACTTCCTAATCTTATAAACAAGAAAGAAATGACTTAATAGAACAGAAACAGCTTTGTTCAAGCACAGCAGTGGCAATCTGTAGGAGATACCTCGCCCGCATGGGCACCTATTGAGGGGCTGCAAGCAGCTGACAACAGAACGGTGTTTTCCAAATGAGGTAAATTACATTTTATTGCGAAACGGCGCGCAGCCATAATTAGTGTATTTGTGTAGAACAACGGGACTCCCGGCCAGCATTTGGCAGGGAGCTGATTAAATCTCCGAGGTGTAATTGAAGGGTTTGATTGCCTTCCACCCACAGCGACCAACACCTGCAGTGTGTGCTGCTGGCTGGCCGGAGGCTGGCACGTCCCTGCAGCCCTGCCAGATGCCAGCAGCCCAGGGTGATGCCACCCAAAGGTCACCCCAGGAGCCCGGCTGTCCGTGGTGTACACGTACAGGGTTCTCAGATTTTGCTTCTTATAACCCCATTTTCAACTTGTCAAGAAAAACTCCAAACTGTCCTGCACCACAAAAACTCAGCATGCCAAGAGCAAATACAGGAATGACATTTTCCAAGTTACGTTCATGTATTTCTATCTCTGGAGCTTTCAGCTGATCATATATATCTATGAAATAGTTTACTTGTAATAATAATGCTTTTCTAGGGATTGCTGATGCAACACCTCAAAATTAACAGCACCAACCTGGGGCTGCCTTTGCTAAACTGAAACCCTTGGTTTCACTTAGGCTGGTCACTTACAGTCAGATCCCAAATGCTCTTAAGGTAACAAATTCCCACAGCAACCAATTTTACCTCTGATTTCTCTATGCCATCTGGCTATTTGGGTGCCCTTGGCGGCAGCCCTCAGGGCAAGGTGTCCTGGAGGTGCTGCCTGTGATAGGGACCTGCAAGCAGAGCTCCTTCACACAGCAGGAGCACAAAGAAGAAATGCTCCCCCACAGACGTTCATTAACATTCAAAAACAAATGTTGACTCAGTCGTGTTTGTGAGCTTTTCTTTTTACCCTCTCCAAACATCCCAGCTGTACAGCAGAATGTGTGTGAGCGAATACTTGAGGAAAATTATCTCCAACCACAACTAGCCCCCTAGATAAGAAATATTCTGCTATTACTCAATGTTGGAAATCTTGCATCCCCATCCAGCAAAGGAACTGAAGCAACAGCATGCATCTGGAAGAAACAGCCGCCCAGGGTGAGTGCAGATATCTGGATTCTCCACCTTCCCACCAGTACAGTCCCAGTTCAAGTCCTTGCAGGTGAAGTCATCTGTGATGAGAAGCACCCATGCTCCAAAGATGCTTGACACCCTGTTGGCTGCATCTGCTGGGCAACACGTGCGGTGGTCACGAGCAATCCGCAGAACATCACTTTAGCTACAAGGCAAAAAGAAAGTGAAGAAATAATAGAGAATTCTCAAATATCTCCTGCATTTCAGGATTTCCTTCCGTGCTCAGTCACTGGAAGTGAATTCAACAAATACAAAGTCATTAGGAACGATTTATTCAATTCACCAGTATTTTTGCAGTGCCAGGCAGCTTTCTGTGTTGTTACCACTCTATTTCCCAAGTCTAGAAATAGCAGTTCATCTCATTAGTAATTTCAGATTTTCAAATTCATACCCTGGGAGCCTGACCTGCACACTCAACTTATTTAAAAATGCATATTAAAAAAATACTCCACTCAGCACACTGCTGGAGAGACCTGCCCCAAAAGAGAAAGCCTGTCAGCAGTCACAGCCCTTCCAGCATGCCCCGAGAGCTTTCCAGTTAGGCTGCAAAATAAAATAATAAAAAGCAGGGCTGGAACATACCTTGGGAGCTGTCTACTGCATTGCCTTGCCCACAGGCAGGATCCTCTCCCAAGCCATCCCTGATAGGGGTTTGCCCAACCTGTTCCCAAAGCCTCTAATGATGGAAATTGCTCAGCCTCCCCAGGCGATCTGTTACCAGGCTTATCTTTACCGTTAGAAAGCTTTTTTTTTTTTTTTTTTTTTTTTTTCTAATGCCTTATCTAAAACTTCTCTGCAATTTCACCCAGACACTATAGGTCCTGTCCTCTGTGGTCAGGGTGAAAGCTTCAGTACATGCCCTGATGCGATGTGAAGCTGCAGAGTAATCTTGAGGGACAATCTCACACAGATGAGATGCTCCAACAAGCTCCTCTAGAAGAAAAAAAAATGATTTCTACTGTAAAGGATGAAAAAACTCCTTCTTTGGCCACTCAGAAGAAATGTTGCATCCAAGAGCTTTTAATTCATCTTATTGTTAGCTCCTCATGAATATTCTGCACAAATAGCAACGACTATGATGAGGGCGTAAAACAAGTGAACAAAAAAAGCTGTTTGCTACCTATTGTTAACTTAGCTTGGCTGTGAAGCTAAGGGACAAGGAAATCCAGTGGGGATGTTATACCAGGAGATGGGGAAATCCCTCGAGAACAATGCCGAAATACTGAATATTATTGGAGCATCCTGGCGGTCAGCCGGGGCATGTGCTCAGCAGTGCAGGAGCTAGAGGAAAAGCAGTAAATGTCAAGTTCTGGAGGGAAGGGAGGAAGGCTTTACAACATAGACGTCAGTATTATCAGCAATAAGAGCTGTCTGGTGGGATACTTATCAGATAGGACTGAGGAGCTCAGAAGAGAAGAAAACAAGGAAAGACTGATTGTAGGAAAGCGAGGCAGATAAAATATCTTTTCCTACAGCGCAAGGGATTACATAGCTCCCAGATACACAATGTATTAGCCTGATTCTCACTAAGGGGAGCTTTCCTTGAAAGAGCTGGAGGGAATCTCCACTGAGCCCCGGTCGAAAATTCAAATGGACATTGTATAAGGAAGAAAATCGAGACAAATTCACTAGGAGGTGTTCAGACGCAGGTCTCAGTTGTGACACTGGCATGGACCCAAGCCAGCAAGCCCCTGGGAGGTGGTACTGCCGCATCCTTCCCAGCTGCACCTGATGGTGGGTTTTGGCACATGAACCTCTGTTCCCAGCACCGATGCTCTGACCCCAGGAGGGACAGGGCTCCACCACGGGGTACCCCCAAACTCTGCTCCTCTGGCATCCCAGGGGCTCCAGAGTCGGTCTGAAAATGTATGGGGCTTGGGATGAGCAGGGCTTGGGATGTCCGTGTGTCTGGGGAAAGGTGGGAGCCCCCAGCAGGATCAGCTGGCTGTTGTCCCACAAGCTCTGGGAAGGAGATAACAGCAGAGCTTGCCACAGCGCCCACATTGGCCTCTTTGGAGATGCAGCTTGGGCCAGAAGTCCCTGGTGCAGCCTGCGAGCCCTGCCTGGAGCAGATGAAGCTGCGAGCAGACTGTTTGTGGATCAGCGCCCTCCTTCCCACACAGACGTACGCTGGAGGAGAAAAACAAGGAAGCGTTCAGAGGTGCAAGCTGCCTCTCTCCACGTCCTCGTACAGCCTCCGGTGCTGCTGCCATTGAACTGATGTGTGAAACCCAAGGTCTTAAAGGTGACCTTGTCTGTCCCCTCTGCGGAGGGCTTTACTCCAAGGACTGCGGTTTGCTCTGGGATGTTGGGTGGGCGCTACCGAGCCAAGGACTGCGGGGAGTGGAAGAGGCAGCAAGAGGAAAGGAAGGTGACTTATGCAGAGAGAAGGAGCTTCCAGGAGGGAAAACATGCAGAAATGATGTGCCAGACTTCAAGGGAGGACCCTGCGTTGTTTGGGGGAACCTGAAGAGGGGTACTGAAAACGGAGCAGGCAGAGGGGGAAGTGCTGGGTGCTTCTGTTGTTCCTCCAGAGCACCTGGAGAAGGGCAGGGACGTGGAGGTCAATGGGCGAGGTGATGCCCACACGTTGTCAAAGCTGCTGCCCTACGAACAGCAGACTATCTGGTGGGCCATGCCAGCCAAACGAGCTGGGTGAAAGTGCTGCGGAGGTCTGAATATGGAGAAACCAAAGAGGTTTTGCACAGGGAGGGTGAAGGCATCTCCTCCATGGGGCCACAACATCCTGACCTGACTCTTCAAGTGTTCATGTTCCCCTGCCTTGGCCAGCGCAAAATTTGTGCTGACATTTTTTTTGTCTCATGTATCTGCTGGTTATGCTAGGTGTTGGGTAATGGGGTTTTCACTGTCCTATAGTTCCTTCATGCAGGGCTTCTCTGTCTAAAGAAGAAATAAGAACAATAGGAAAATCTGGCTGGTAGGGTATATTTGATCCTGACTTCATCCCTTCCACCATAAAACCTGGAGCGGAGTGTGAACACGAGGCAGGGGGAAGGCCTGGGAGGAGAGTAAAAGCAGAGAGGCAAAAAGAAGTGGGCCCTTGCCTCGGGCAGCAGCAATCCTGCAACTGGAGCCAGCAGGAGGCTTGTGTTTACTGGCCCTTACCAAGCCCACAGCTTCACCCGGAGCTGGATTGTCTTTGAAGACTTACACAGCCCCTGTGCCATGTCCAGCACCCTCTTTAATTGCTGGGGAAGCGAAACGGTGTTACCCCTGGAGAAGAGCAAGAAATGAAGCATGGAGGGGCTAAGTCAGCTCTCCCAAACCCAACGTTAGCACTTCACCCTTCAAACTAACCTTTCTCTCCTGGATTATTTGCAGAGACGCTTTCAGTTCTCTCCAGGTTCTCGCCCAGCCCCACGTCGGGAGAAAGCCCCGGGGCGGCGGTAAGCGAGCGGCTCTCCCAGGCAGCCCGACCTCCGTCCTGCAGGCCAGCGCATCTGGTTCTGGGGGGCTGCCAGCTGGCGAGCTCCGGGCTCCCTCGCACGAGCTGGCGCAACCCAAGGGGTGAATCAGCCCGCCGAGGAGCTCACAGCAAGGATAAACAGCTCTGGGGCTGGAGAAAACCAAATAGCTGGAAATTAATGGGAAGGGAATTGCAGGAGAAAAGTCTTGCAGCTCTACTGTACGTCTGCTGAGCCTCAGACACGCACTGCAGTGATTGCTGCAAAGACTCTGGCTGATAATAATGTTATTGCAGATGATAAGGACCAGATGAGATAGAAGAGGATAGAGGAGAAAATATCTAGCTTGCTTGAAAATGGTATTTTAGCAGATCTAAGGGGCTGGCAGAGGAGGATGGGCCAAACACCAAATCCTTCTCCAACACCAGTTTATGTCTGAGCAGCATTCTGGGCAGGATAAAACGGTGTAAGACCACTGAAAAATGCACAGACAACAAAGCAGTTTCTTATTCTTGGGCAAGCAGAGGACAGGGAACTTGAATCAAACCAGTTTTTAGCTTCCACTGTCTTGTTGTCTCTCCCTCTGGGAATGGTAAGGTCAAGACAGTGCTCAAGGAAGGCATTCTGAAATTGTATGGGACAAACATGACCAAGGGGAAAAAAACAATGCAAAACCAATGAATGGAAAAAGGGAAAGGGTGATGGGAAGCAGAGCATTTGCTCTTCGCTTCCACTCACTCCTGCCTTCTGGCCTCATCCTGATGCGTGCCCCACTATTGTATACAGCTTCCCCCAAGAAAAGAAACCCAAAACCTAACAGGACAAAATTAACGAGAAGCCTGAGACTGGACGTAAACAGCTAACTGTGTTTGAGGGCAGCTCTTCCTGCTGCTGTAGCACCAAAGAGCTCGTGGCACCGGAGCTGCTCATGGCACCTTCCAACCAGCCTGGGCAGAAGGTGGGAAGAACATGAGGGTGAGGACAAGGACGAGGACGAGGACGAGGACGAGGACGAGGACGAGGACGAGGACGAGGACGAGGACGAGGACGAGGATGAGGATGAGGATGAGGATGAGGATGAGGATGAGGATGAGGATGAGGATGAGGATGAGGATGAGGATGAGGATGAGGATGAGGACCACTCCCAGGCAGCAGCATGGGGCACATAAACGTGGGCAGAGCTAGCTTGCTTCCTTGCCCCTGGGCCCTGACACCCAGCAGCCTGTTTTTGCAACACCTCCACTGTCTCCTTGGTGGCTGTGCTTGGTATCTATGAGGCTACAGACTTTGTGTTAAGGTCTGTTCTAACCTGAAAAGTGCCAAGCATCACCTGGTTCTGAAATCAGTGGGGACTGTTTGCCTCCTCTTAGTTGTAGCCATCTCAACATTTCACTCTGTGACAGCACGAACGAGGTGGGGGATAGGGAGATGTGGTTTTAGTGGGAAGCATTGCGCCACTGAATCATCTTTGCTTTTCAAACATTTACGTGCGTCTACTCCAGTGTTCAGAAACCCTGATGAAGAATGAGATATAAGGGAGGGAAGGGGAGAAAAGGAGATGAATTTACTGTCTCAGAAACAGATTTGTCTGGGCCATACAGTGGCATCCTGACACAATGTGTTTCTACATCCTCCCCCTTGCTATAATTAATTTTTAATCATTCAAGCAAGTTCCCACATATCCTGCAAATCTCTTTTCACAAATTTTGCTTTTAATGAAACCCTCACTTGCTTTCAAAAGAAAGTTGGTTTAGGGCGTGTCGGAGTTTGTTCATAATGCGTTTTGTTCACAGTAAACAGCATTTCCTTTCATTCCCATCCAGGGATGGTATTCAGACATCTGCACTCCACAGAGTATAGTGACTCTGGATTTACTGCTGAGATGCAATGAAATCACTGCCTAAGTTTGCTTTTATCCCAGTGGTGCAGGTTTTAGCCCTTTAAATGCATTAACTCCTTCTCCTTCTGAATTGTATTATCCTTCCAGTCTCTGTCCCAGTAAGTGAATTGAGAACTGCAGCCAATAAGTGATTTTATTTAAACAGGCATATTGCAAAAGCACTCCATCATGTCAGCACCAGCACCATTTTACCTCTTTCTGGATGGCTCTGCTGTCAGGTAATGAGGGCAATGCTCACTCCCCTGTCATGGTTGTGTCCTGCATCAGTCCTGCACCCTGGAGATTCATCACCTGCCTCAAATCAGTCCATCTAGCCCCATCTCAGCTTGGCTGCAGAAACCCACAAAAAATATTTTTCTTGTCATTACTTCTTGGCATGGGCTGCCGTATTTATTTCAGGCCAGGATAGTGAAGTGAAGCGCTGCAAAATCCAAATCCCAAATTCTCCTTTCCAGAAATGAACCACATCAAAAACTCTGGAGGCAGAGACAGTCTCATAGCTGATACTTTTTCTTGTACAACAGCAAAAGATTTAATTAGTATTAAAGACAAACCCAAACTTTGCTGCAAAGCTAAACCAGAACTCCCTGGTTCCATATTGCGCTGGAGCTCCAGCCTTGTTTTTATTTTAATTTAGAAAAAAAAATATAAACCCACATTTCCCAGCCATGATCACATTTCATGGCTGTAGACCATGCCTGTGAAATATTAACTTTTCCCTCTCCTCCATACTGTGCTTGGTTCGTACCCATTTCTACTGGTAGCTTGGACCTTTTTTTTTGAAAACCTCTCTGGAGGGCTTGAGCCACTTGGAAAAGGGTTTTTAGTGGAAGTCCTACCACTGAGAGGGGTGGCAATGGCCATTGCTCTTCCCCATGTGAGTAATTAAAATGGTGCAAGGCCTAATTTCAGCAACCTGGGTCTGACGGGGCTCAGCAGAAGGATTGTGAGGCTGATGCTGGTATTAGTCACGTACCCAGCGCTTCTCACCTGCACGTCTCAGCTGCTCAGCAAGGGCAGGTAAGCATGGTTATCTCCAGCGTGCAGAGAGAGGAAATTAAGAGAGAAAGGTCAATACTGCATTCTCCTAAGGACATCAGACACCCAAAGGGGTTCACCTCTAGCAGGGCGAGCTCCCTAATTTAAGATCCATTGTGAACGTGCGATGACATCCACACAGGCCATATGAGCCTGTTTCAGGAGGACCGCATCGACCCCACCTGCAGAAGACCTCGGCACGTCCCTCTGGTTGCAACTGTGCCATGGGGATGACTGGGCTCCGGGTTTTCCTGCAAGGCTTTCTCTCCCTGTTCCTATCCAGGCTGCTCCAGCAGAGCTCTCCCAGCCTGCAGACCTGCAGCTGGTGGTTGCATCTCCCCCAGCACTGCCCTCGGCGACAAGGCTGGTGCCCCCAGCCCCCAGCCGAACTGCTCCAGCCCCTGAGGATGAAGGGCGGAGAGAGCCTGGGACAACACCTCGCTGCAAGGACAGAAACTTCTCCTGGAGATGCATGCAAAATCCTGCTTCCTGGGGTGATTTTCAACATTTCATTCATTTTCACAGAATGATTGAGTAAATAAGAAAATAATAAATAAATAAATAAATAAAGGGTTGATTTTCCTGTGAAATGGACCCACCCAGACGAGGCTTCAGTGGAAGAGGAGGGTTTCACAGAGGCGCAGGGGCCTTCTGGCTGCCAACCAACGGCAAAGCCATGAGTAAAACCATCACCTCCTCACCTGCCAGCTACGCTATCCCCAAGCCACAGGCCATGTTTCTTCTCCTCTTGCACAGAAATCTGTGCCAGCACAGCCTCACGACAGCTGATGGAGGCCATTGGCAGAGCCAGGAGCTGCAAGGGGAAGATGAAAAGTTGTCTTATCTGCATGGGACAATTGAGTGAGAGCACAGCAGGGCCCGGTCAGACTGCTTTATCCACACAGGAGAAGCTTCAACCCTCGTCCAGGCCGTGGGATGGAGGGGCATCAGTCACTGCATCAGCATTTCTCACTGGTATTTCTCATATCCGTGCTGATACGCTCCCCAGCACCCACAGAAACCCGGGAGCTGACTGCATTTCAGACAACTTCTTCCTCCATGTCCCTCTTCTCTTTCTTTGTTGTTCCTCACATCCAGCGTGGCTCTCCCCAGCCTCAACCATTGCCTTTATCCCCACCGCTGTCCTCCTCTCCTCCCCTCTCAGAGGGCACATGGGGCCCACGGTGCCGGGAATGAAGCTTGCTGCCCCCACCCACAGCCAGCAGAAGGGGGTTCTGCATTTGGAAACGTGCAGACTGGTTCCGGGGTGGAAGAAGACACACAAATATGTGAAAGACCTGCAGAGGCTGTTCCTGCAAGCAGAAGCGTGGGTTGTTTGAATTTTTATGTACCATTGCTCAGATGCTAATCTTCTCCAGTAGTTCGTGATATCTTTTTTTTTGCTCCTGCAGTCCTTGCAGTTTTCTCTCCAATATCACGTTTCTGTCCATTTCTGTCCTCTGCTCCCTGCTCTGCTTGCCTGTCCTGCATACCGGGGTGTTTATTTTCTGCCCTCCTCCTGCTATACCACTTCCAGCATGGTGTTTCCCCTGCTAGCAGGAGCAGTAGATGGGAGGAGAGCAGCTAGGAGCAATGTGAGCTGTACGCCAGGGCTGAGAGGCAGGACCAAAACAGTTCTGAGCTGTTGTCTCTTCCCCGTGCTCCAAAATGGTGTTTTCTGCCTCCTTCTCTAGAAGGAGGAGTCTGGAGTGGGAGCTACATCCCCACTGGAGACACAGCCTCAGGGTTCACCCAGGAACGAGTTACCCGAATCCACTTGCTCTGTGTAAAGTGCCTGTCTCAGAGACGTTATCTCTGGTGTGATAAAAGGAACTGAAACAGGAGGGAACTGACGTGTGCAAGAGACTGTGTGTGGCAGGAGAGCTGCAGATGAGAGCTGACCTGCTGGGACCGTCCTGATGGTGCATCAGGGCTGCTGAGCTCCTTGCGTGAGGGCTAAGCTCCTTACCCACCCCTTCTCTTCTCCCTCAGCCCTGTTCTGGGAGTGGTCCATCCCCTTGCCCCTCCATAATCTGTCCTCAGTTTACTGCTTTTCCACCTCTCATCCCAGGCTCTGGGCTCAGAAACTGGGCATATCTGTTTCCCTCGGCCCTTCTCTAGTCCAAGACCTCCCACATCCTTTTTCTCTAATGCAGCCCATAGCAAGAACTGCAATATGGTCACAGCTCTGTGCTCCTTGCCAGAAACTTTTGCCAGAAATGAAAAAAAAAAAATAATCATGATGTTTGATAAGTGTAATTTATTTAAAACCCTGAGAAGCTTGACTGAAATATTTCCACCATCTCTTCCAGCCTCCTTCTGGAAGCCTCTTTCTCCTCTCTTTTTGGACTGTGTTGTTGGCCCTAAGCAAGGAAAAGAGATGCTTCCTTTGCCCCCTAGGGAGGGTACCCGAGCATGGCCACCCAGATGTACGCTCCTGCGCTCCTTAAGATGGGACACCATGCCCCTGAGCCCCATGCTTCTTCCACTGGGAGTTTTGAAGCCACCAACCAACAACCTGAGAGCTCCGTGAAGCTGGAGGGAGGCTGGGAAAGGAGCCCCAGAGGTGACCTCTGGTGTGGCCCAGCTCCAGCACGGTGGCCAAGTCCTTGCTGCTGGAGCACAGCCGGAGCTTTGCATCTGAGACCGTAGCAGGTCGTGTCTGCAGTCAGTTTTAAAAGCAAACCCTTAGCCTACCTTGCACCGGAGGCAATTCTGCTCTGCTGGCAGCTCCGGTGGGCTGCTTCCAGGCCCTGCTGTAGGTGCAGGCTCTCAGCTGCTCCTGCAGGCAGGTGGGCTTTGGAGTCCTGGGAGGGAACAAGTCCGGGTTGCTCCTCTCCTTGGCCCCACACAGCCTGCAGGATCTGCTGTGCCTTTACTGCACCACACTCGGGTCGACGTCTGAGCCTTTAGCAAGCGATCAGTCCCAAGCAAGCTCTGGTGTAAGCCTCTAAGCACAAAACATTTAGGAGCACTTTTGAGACGCTTGTAACTGGTCTGTGTGGCCCCGTGCTCACTAAAGTAGGTCTCTGGTCACAGCAACAAAAGTGTGGGTAAAAACCTGGCCTCCTCTAGACCCCTACAATCAAATAGCATTGAGCCATTGCTGCAAGAGTGGATCTTCTTCTTTAATTTTGTTTGATTGTTTTTTACTAGGGTGCGTGGTGCAGGCAGCAGGAGGTCCCACGGGGGTGCAGATCAAGGCAGGTTTCAGCAGACCACTCTGTCCATGGGGTCTTTCGAACCCAGGCTCTTGCTGCGCTTGGTGGAAATCAGATTCCCAACAGCTCCATAAACACGTCACCAATGGGAGGCCTTTAGAGCAAGCGTATTGCAGTTTCCTGACATTTTCGTTCCTCTATCTTGACATTTCTGAAGGGCATAAGAAGCCTAAAAAAAGAAACAGCCGCTCCCAGGGCACCATATGTTTTCAATTCCGTCCTGCGCTGGTGTAATAGATGGTCTTTTTATAAATATGCAGCAGTTTTCCAGATGAGCCTCCCCTTCCCCCTCCGAGTGACCTGACACAACAGCGCGGAGCAGAGATGGCTGGGAACGAGCAGGAGAAGGAGCACACGCGGGACGAGCCCTGGGAGCTTTCAGGCACGGATTTAGAAGGTGCTGATGTACTACATTAATATTCAAGTTACCAACCCAGGCCCTGGTGCTGCAAATATTTAAAGAAAAACCACTTGACTCAGGCGAGCGATTGCTTGACAGAAGTTTCCAGCCTCCATACACTGTTCCCCCCACTCCTCCATCCCTCCTGCTGCTTTTTCTTAGGCGCTCTTCTGATTTCTTAAAATCTTCCTGTAGCTGATCGTCTCTGCACAAGGCAGCATGTGGGTTGAGCAATTGCTCTCAGCAACTGTTATTTATCAGGAGATTTTCATATGGTTCCCTCTTCAAGGGACTGAGGCTGTTGTGAGACTTTGTTCTTCTTTTAAACGGCCAAACAATCCCTAATAGAGTTAATATAATATGATAAAATATAATGTAATATAACATAATATGATAAAATGCCCTCACTGGTCAGAAAGAGTGCGGTCTGTAAAGCAGTGCAGCTGCAGCAAGCTGGGAGCTGTTCTGGCACTGAAGAGGTTACTGGTTCCTGTCTATCATCTGGCTGTTCTGGGCATTGTTATAATGACGAGTGCCTTACACATCCCTGTTTTCAGTTATTTATACGATAGTCCCAGTTTAACTGTTTGGATTACATCTTTCTGCTCTGGGCTGATTTCCACGTGTGCAGGGGCTAATTTCAGCCAGAGTGGCTGATGGAAGAAAAATACATTTCTGGTGGCTCTTTTCTTAGGAAAAAAAAAAAGAAAAAATAAAAAAATAAACACACACACACAAAAAAAAGTATTAATAAAAAAAAAAGCAGATCATACTCATGTTTTGGAGCAGAGACGTAACATTTCTTGGTGGGAATGACCTGTGTATCAGGATGTGCACTTGGCCTTGTGCATGGAAATCCACCCTCGCCGAGTTGGCCAAATTGTGTCTTTCGAATTGCAGCCCATGCAGGGAAGTGCTGGAGCCGAGCTGAGCAAAATCCCCGTGGGGTTTCTCGGTGCTGGCCGTGCTACAGCCTCCTGCAGAAACCGGCAGGGCCAGCCCTGGAAGAGGCAGGAGAAATTCTACTCCAGCGTGCAGGGCGAGGAGTCAGATGGAGCAATGGGAAGGCTGAGGAAACACAGGAACGCAGCCTTTAATTTGATGGACCTCTGCCCTGTGCAAAGCTACAAAATCGCAGCAGGTTTTCTCTTTCCAGGAGATTTTGGAGGGTATCAGCTATGTCACCATCTGCAGTTCCTTGAGTGTGGCAGCCTGCAACAGGACGTGTATTTTGTGCAGCTGGAAACCTCATCCACGTGACATAAACCAGTGGGCACCTCAGTATTTTCTCTTATATCCTCACCAGCCCTAAGCTCTCACTTGTGCAGCAGAATTCCCATTATTATATCTGTAAGCAAACTGGCTGAGGGGTTAGTGGAATAAGAGATGGGGGAAAAAAATGAAAAAAAAAAAAGAAATTAAAATGGTCCTGAGTATTTTGGCAACAACACTATGAAAAAGTCCTCAGAATTCTTCCAGCCCAGCCTCCAGACCAACTTGTTAGGTTGCCCTGCACGTGAGGAAGGACTTGGTCACTGCAGGGGTCTCTGAGGCTTGGTGCTGATAAGTGGGCATTCCTGGTGCCCAAGTCATCTTACCTTCATGCAGTACCCTCTGACTCTGAAAATGCAGGTTTCTCTTCAGAAAATTCTGTCAGTAACAGCTTTTTTTTGACTAACTCAGCAATTCCTGCACCAATGTTCCCAAGGCCAAAAAGTTAACTTGCTTGGAAAACTTATGTCAAATACTTCTGGAGTTTGACCAAAAGTAGAGAAGGAGAAGTGGGAAAAGCAAAGGGAAGGGCAAGAGCAATGGCAAAGGGAAGGAAGAACTGTGCAAGTGAAATATCTGAGATGCAGAGGTTTAGGGGTTTAGGGGGAGGAAGCAGAGGATGAAGATGAGCCACATACAACAGTATGGCCATGAGTGCACCTCTGGAGTACAGACCTTGGACACATAATATTCATTACATCTTGAGATCAGAAGAGACCACTTGCTGACATATCATATCCTATTGCAAATCCAGATTTACCCCCCTGAAACTTCCAGCCACTGGGTCTGCAAATGCCTATGTCTGTGAGGGTGTAAAACCTCTTTGTTAGAAAATTTCTGTTCTTTACGCAGAATCATAGAATCATTATGGTCGGAAAAGACCTCCAAGATCACACTGAGGTCCTTTGAGTTATCTCCAACTTTTAATGTTGCAAGACAAAAGGTAGACCCCAGACCTAATATACTATTCCAGGAACTCTTGGGTGTCTCCAGATCCAGAAGGGACATAACCTCCCTAATCTTAGCTGAAATAACTTTATTTCTTCAGCCACGTGCTAATGAAGGCTGGCTGGCCATCTCATGGAAGTAGGATATCAGCGGGTTGCTCTGCCCCAACTTCTGTCAGTTTTGTGCATGTTTCCATTTCTCAGAAGGGCAGAAACTTATTCTAGGTATGACTGAACTATTGCCACCTGCAGGCATGACCTTACCTTCGTCTGTCTTGGATGTACCACTTGTTTATGCCCAGCTTACAAACAAGTTGCCTCACTATGGATCATCCTTTTAAATTTTTTTTCCCCCTCGATTGTCCTTCCCCCTTCACTTCTCACCTCTCCCACTGCCTTTGTATCATCCAGAAATGCTATCAGCAATCATCTGGCTTCTTCTAGACCAGTGACAAAAATGTCCATGAAGACTGGAAAAGTGGAAGACATTTGATAGACTTCTTTAGGAAAGCACCTATCCAACAATGTCTCTATTTTCCTTTGATTATATTTTGAGACTTAATATTTTAAGTGTTAAGTTCAGTTTGTATCATTTTAATATGTCTTAAGGGTTTTCTATCACTCTAGCTTATTTGTTAAGAAGTGTATGGTAAATCAAGTAGTTTATGGAAGTATATACTGTATTTGTGCAGTTACCCTTATCAATCACCTCTGGAAATTCATAAAAATATCACATTGGGTACGCCAGGCCTATTTGTCATAAATAATTGTTTGACACTGATTATGTTAACCATCCCTAATTCCTCATAATAAAGATGTATAGCAGTAGTCGTCCAAAGTCCTTGAGTCAAAGTCAGACCCACTGACTGAGTCTTAAGCAGCTCATTCCATTTACCCTTTTCAGAGTTAAATAAAGAGACATTGAATATTTCAGGAACTTTATCACTCCAAAGACCTCAAAACAATAATAAAAAATAAAAAAAAATAAAATTAAAAAATAAAAAAGCCTTTGCTATAATAGAAAACAAAGCAGCAGAATATTATTTGTCCAACATAATTCTTGGTGAGTTAATTTTTTGCGTAAGTTATTGTCTAAACAAACACATTTCTAAAAAGGTGTTAAAAGAATATCCATTAGCCTTTCAGTTTAGCAACAGTGTTTCCAAATTGATCAATGTATTTTTTTTTTCACCTATTTAAACACCTTTTCTGACAGTTTTTGTACATAGTCATTCAGGTGAAAACTAAGCATCCTTAAAGAAATTTAAGAAATTTAAGTAGCTTGCACTGTTCAGAGGAAATTCTCAAAGGAACAAGTAACTGCGATGAACAGACAGCGCTGGCACAACCAAACAGCAATCCACAAAAGCAAGGAAGGAGAACATCTTTCAAACAGGGGAGCATGCCAGTTAAAACAATCCTCCATCAACGTCTGTCTTACACAACTGGAACTTCTGCAGCCAGTAACTTCAGCTTTCCTTGGTCTTGGCACCGTGAGGAGGAAATACCTCCACGAGGATGAGCATTGCCTGGACAATGAATCCAATATGTTGGGCTAACGTATGCTTGTTTTCCAGCACCAGCCGTTGCATGCTGCCTCCCCCCTTCCAACTCGGACTTTCACCCTTTGAAGTCTCATTTACAACCCTCTGCGTGGTCTTTTCTGCTTTGTAGGTGCTCATCTTCCAATGTAACTCAACACCGTAAGAACAACTCTTCGAATAAGTCAAAACCCAGAAAACCTTTGCCTTGTCCAGTCTATGTGTAGGACAGCTGTGTGAACACAAAAATGTCTGTTCTTTTTACCCTCGTATAGATATTTTGTAATTTTAGCTGAAGTTTGCTCCAGCATCACAGGCAAGCAAACTTTTTGCTGATGTAACCTATGACATCTTTACAAAAATGGGTCTTGCGATATCAGTGTCAGCTTCCCTTCTGGGGAGGAACTTTCCACTTGGCACTGAACTGGGTTCACTTACTTCTCTTACAGAAGTTCACAGATGCGTCTTGTGCTAGATACAAACTCCGGAGAGCTTACATTTTAAGCATGGAGAAGTGGGAAAGGGAAAAAAACCACACACACACAGGTGAAACAGATTTCCCCAGGTCGTTCAGCAAGTCAGGATGGAGCTGTCAGAAATCCACATCATTTATCGTCATTTGTGAGTTACGAGGGATCCTCTGAGTCCCTCTTGACTGTGGGAGGAGGCTTGCAGATGCAATCTACCAAATTTAACTAGTCCTGAGCTGCACGTCAGCTATTAAGTGACCTTGTTTCAAGAATAATGCATGCCCTTCCACCAGGACAGAGTTCCCAAGCCTGTCCCCATGTCAAGAGGCAAGAGTGGTGGCTGGAGCCATTTCTTATTTCCTTCACTGGCAAGGAGCAGTTGGTTGTGCAGCAGTCACCGCGAATAAATCTCACGGCGTTTCTCTTGTCACCAGCAGCACGCAGACATCCTCACAAACACACACATTTCTAATATCTGGGCCTGGGTAGCATTTATTAGCAAGTGCTGATGTGTTAAGCACCACACCTCCTTCTTGGGTCTATGCGCAATTTTTTCCCTCTCTTATCCTGCGAAGAACCAGGACACAACCAATCTTGAATCCTTTTTCTCCACTAATGCCTCCAGGCAGAAGCTTTTACGCCTGCAAAACGAGAAGCATCGGCACAAAACTGCCCGGGATTAGGCCCTTTGCCTTTTATGGCAAAACAAACAGGTCTTCTCGGGGTCATATTCAAAACGACTGCGGGGAAAAAAAAAAGGAAAAAAAAGCGCTGGGGGAAAGTTTTGGCCGCCCGCCAGTAGCTGTTCACATGTCTTTGTTCCTGCTGATGAAAACCATACCGACTGCAGGGCTGACGTCCTCGCCGACCGGCACATGGAAGCCCTGCAGCCAGCAGCGCGGGGCACATTTCGCACGCAGCTCCCCACCGCCTCCATCCTGGTGCTGCCTGGCTTTGCTGCCGCAGATGGGACACCAAAGCCATCCCCCCTATCACAGCTGCTCCGTTTTCCCTCGCCAGATTTACCCCAGGTCCCCCAAAACTTGAAGGTCCAGCTTTGATTCCTAATGCACCGGTGGGATATGCTGAAGTAACCTTTATTCGGTGGGATGTAATTAACAGACGTGTGGGGCTTAAAAAATTGTTATTAAGGTGCTCTGCCAGCTTGCAGTTCGTTCCTTCAGACTGAAAGAGCCTGCCCCTTTGCTTTGTGTAGCTCTTTTTGATCTTCTCGCTGTGACTCTGATAATGGTCTCTCCTCCCCTTGGAAAGAAAAATCCTTTCATCCTCTTTTTTTTCCCTCTGGGTGTTCGGCTCTGTTCTCTGCCTTCAGAGGGGCGAGGGGGGATAGAGCTAAAAGATCCCTCCAAAAATAGTTCTGATGATTAGGGCTCTTCCTGCCCTCGGAGGGCCTGTGTGTGTTGTCTTCTACCTAGCTCTGGCTTGGCTCCTGCATCACGACAGGGATGGGCAGAGCTCAGGGAAGCTGATGCTGAAGTCCAGCTTAGAGTGAAGGACACCTCTACCCTGTGCCCCTGAGAAGTCAGTAGGAAATTGTACCAGCAGCAAGGAAAGAGCCACATTCAAAGGTCCCTCTGACATGGGATGGATGCAAGGTGCCCACTCTTTGGGGTGAGTTTTAGTCCCAGCTGCTCACATTCATTGGAAACGTGTAAGCTTAGGGGATTTTCTCATCAGCAGCTCTGTAGATCCAGGGAGAAGCCCTTTCTGCTGTGCAGGCAGTTTTAAGCAAGCCTGGTGTTGGTGTGGAAGCCGAAAGCTGCCCCGGCGCTTCAGAACCTGGGTCTGCACACGAGGACGTGGGTGCCTGGGCGTTTTTTGGTTTCAGCTTCCAGCCACAACGTGTGGGGAGCAGAGCTCACATCTGCGAGCGTCGTGGGGAAACCGCTCCGTGCCGCGTAAGCTACAGCGAGGAAGTGGTGCTCTGGAAGCTTGGTGCGATCACATGGAAACACAGCACTGTGCCACTCAGACTGCGAGTGAGCTAAAATAATTAAAAGTTTGAACAAAGTGCTTTCCAGCTCCCTTCTGCTCTTTTCCCTCAGGTATTCGATGCATTGCTTCATCCTAACAAGGGAAACCAGGCTTAATTTGAGCCTGGATTCAAATCACCTGAGCCCCGATCGAAAAGTAAATGCAAAGTCAAATCAATTTCATGTAAAGCTGAGTACAGACAGCTACTGGGAATTACAGCCACTGCCAGCAATTATCACAGTTGTGATGGCTGTTTCCAGAGACACTTTATATTTTGTTTTCACGGGCTGCACTTCATAGCACAACAAGTTGCAAATTACCTTCTGCACCTCACTGCTGAAACGTTCCTGACTCGCTCAAAAAATTAAAGAACCAATCGATATCTCAGTAGCCTGGAATTTGCCAAATATCTTTCATTTACATTAAAAATATGTCTGCGTAAAAGGTGCCTCCGATTTAATTGAATTTTCAGAAGCGTCCTAGGGACTTCCTCTCGTTTTCTCTGGATAACACAGCTCCGTAGTCCTCTTAGTTCTCTCTTTCACTTCTGCAGTCACTGCCTCTCTTCTGGGGGATCAGGACCGAGGCAGAAACCTCTCCTGTGCTGATGAGGCGACTTCACTTGCTGCCTTGTGGCTCGCTGGAAGGTTGCTTTCCAGCCGTTTCACTTAAACCACCCGTGAAATCCATCTCAGTCCTCCTGTTCTCCTCTTTGACATCCCGAGGCCCCCACCAAGTAGACATCTGCCCTTCAGAGAAGGATTTCTAACTAGAGAGACCCATGAAAGGGTCCACAATGTGGTGGTGGTGGAGAAAAGGCAAACCTTGCTTATACTGTGCTCAGTGCCATGGAAGGGATGTCCAGCCCAGCCAGGTGGACACCCCTTCAGACACCCTCGCGGCTGCAGGAGAGCTGCCTTGCCGTGTCTCGGAGGGCTTTTTCCTCCCCTGAGGGCTGATCCTGTGCCAAGGATATGAGGCTGGGGTAGGGTTTGATTGCTCCTGAGCAAAAGGGGCAGGAAATGCTTGTCTTCCCAAACCTATCCCGTAGAACTGGGACCACGGATGCGAGGTGGGATAGGGATCGGGGACCAGCAGGTTCGGAGGGCTCTGAGCAGCTCGGAGCCGGCTACCTGCCTTGCATTAAATTCCCATTTGCATGTTAATGAGGATACTTCGCACAGAAACCAGAATATTTCATGTGACTTT
The DNA here is from genome assembly GCF_964034855.1 of Anser brachyrhynchus. Lineage (NCBI taxonomy): Eukaryota > Metazoa > Chordata > Aves > Anseriformes > Anatidae > Anser > Anser brachyrhynchus. The sequence continues at coordinate 200,241,012 of NC_137694.1, read as the reverse complement.
TCGGCCTGATGAAAAGTGTCAGGGTGAGAACTGGGGAAGAGAAGCAGCGACGTGCGAGCGGGGTGACCCGTCACGTGCCAGGAGCAGCAAGCAGCCCGGCCGAGGAGCCTGCAAGCAGCACTGGGGCTCCGTCTGGTTGTGCATCGTTCGGCAAGCAAGAGATGAATACCCAAGGCTGACTATGAGCCTTTTGCAATAACAAAGATCAGGTTAAAGACACTGTGGTCCAGGAAACAGCTTGATGTGCCAGATCATGTATTCATGCTGAATATTTCAACCAGCTCTAAGTGCAATCGTACATTTGCCATTCTAAATATACTTTTTTTTTTCTAGCGAGTGGCGATGGAGAAATGCTAACAGCTTGCTTGGGAGGGGGCTGTGCTTTGGTTTACAGAGGAGTTACAGCTACAGACAAGTGTTTACATCTAGCTACATTATTCACGTACGTTTCGGAGACAGATAGGCATCGTTGTAATAAACGGCACCCTGAGCTTTCTTAACTGGGGCCACTGTCTTGAAAATAACAGCTTGTGATTTTATTCAAATTACTTACTGCAGCAGCACAAGATTTGGCCCAAGCTGCTTATGGATTGGGGCAGATCCAGGACTGCAGAGGTCAGGCAGAGTTCAAGTTCATACATAATGTATGGTGTGTTTTAATAAGGCTCCTTTCATACTTCTGTTCGCCTGCCTGGCTTTGCATGGAGCTGTAAAGCCACAGGCAGCGCCGTTTAAAATTTAAAAAGGCACAGCTAAAACCATCACCCTCCGCACTTTCGGAGTCACATCCATTTTCCAGGTCACTTCGTCAAGCCCCATCACACCCCGCCTGCCCTCCGAGCTAATTACCCGCCCCTTTGTTTCAGCTCCTCCGTGCGCTCGCGGCATGTCAGCCGTGGGAAATCCCTGCCTCTGCTGGGAAGCTGCCGACGGTGGGGCGAAAACATTTTCACGTAGATTAGGCCTTTAAAGGCGGTTGCTAATACCCGGTAATACGGACGGACACTTTTTCTGCTGTACATCGCCCTGCTCTCTTTCCCAGCTCTCAAGGAATGCGGCATCACGAGAGCCAGTTCTGCAAGATGCTGAGCCCTTGGCTTCCATCCAGCAAAAACTTATATATAGGGACGGTCCCATTGACTTCAGCTGGTTGGAATGAACCCTTAGGCCCAGATCCTCAAAGGCATCTAGGCAACTGGCTCCCAAGGTCTGGACTTGGGGTCTGTTTGCATGTGTGATATATTTGGTGCTTATGACAGGGGCTGTTTCATCGAACAGCTCCTCCGACGTGCTGCTCTTTGGAGGTACTGTTTTCCTGAGAGGGATGGATTCGCAGTTTTCGTAGCTTTAATAGCCAGAATTGAGGACTGCGGAACTGGGTGCACTTTCTTGATCATAGAAATGTGTCCTAAAATCCCGCCTGTGAATGTATCGAATAATGTATGGAGGGTTAGTTGGTGCTCCAGTAAAAGATGCAGTTTTACAACCCTACCCATGTACAAGTTAGCTAGTGTTTCCCTGTTTTTTGAAGCAAAAAAGTGAGTGTGGGAGTGGCTGTATAGCCCACTAAAGGCCATGCAGTGGGTCAGGAGTGGCTAGGAAGGGAAGAATTAGATTTCCTGAGCCACGGGACTGCACAACTCCTCCTGAGGATGAGGAGGGGGGATGAGTGCTGCTCCCCTTTGCAGCGCCCGTAGCTGATGGATGGCAGCGTGGTTGGTCCCAGGGTGCAGTCTCAAAAAATTTGAGCAGGAGCATTTTTCTGTAGTAATTGAATCTTGGTTTGAAGGTGGTGTGGGATTTAAACTCCTGCATCCAGGTTCCTGCCCTCATTTTGTTCTGAAACCATATCGAGGTGAGAGCTCCCCTTCTCTCCTTCCTTACTTTCACGCAAGGAAACCCGAGCTTTCAGGCAACCGTAGAGAAATGCACTGTGGCCAGGCTCAGACCCCTCAGCCAGGACTCCAGCATGTGTCACAGCTCACAGCATTTAAACACAGCCTTCCTCTGCCGTCGGCTCAGAAAAGGAGTACTGCAGAAGAGGGAGGACCCAACTGCGCTGCCGGATCCAGCGCTGTGCAAACACGGAGGCTGTGGCAGACAAGCACGTATTTGTTTCACGTCCTTAAGATGCAACGGCATGCCAAATGCGTGTAGTTACATCAATACAGCAGAAATATGCCAAATTTAAACACTTCACATTTCTTTAACACCAGTTGCACAACTCATTTTACCCCAAAGAATATCCCAGATTTATTGGCATAAGGATATTCCAGCATGTAGCAATGGGTGCCCTGGATTAATGCCAGAGGCAGATTATGGACAAGGTCCTAAAGTTGTTTGTGATACTGGGGGGAGATTTGGCTGCACCTTCAGCTACTTCAAACTCAACCAGATGGTTATTTTCAACCTTAATATCGAGGTTCCCATTCTAGTTGCTGGAGATTCCTTCTCCTAAGCACAGGCATCTAAACCCATCTGAGATGCCCAAGGGCATCCTCACCTCACCTCTAGCTGCTGCTCCAAAAGACCACGGGTTTCCCCAAGGCCCTGTGCTGCATCTGCCAGCCCAGATGGACCTACTTGTCCATGGTGGGCGATCTCATAGCTCACTCAAGCTTACTTTGTGTTTGCTCTCCCTTCAGATCTCGTTGCACATCCCCCCAGTGAACGCTGTATTCACACCTCACAGCTTCTTCCATGCCTGCTTGGCCAGCAAATGCATGTTGGGTCCAAATCCAACAAAACTGGGCATTGTAGGCAAAGATGCAGGGGAACGAAAACCAGAAATGGTTCTCCATCTTTGCACTTCTGACAACAAAGCCAGGAAGCCAAAACTTTAAGTCTTCACAAGGGAGCTCTGCAGGCAATCCATCATGTGTGAGGAGACTGCTTGAGACCCTTTCCCACCTGGAGGATCTCATCAATGCTGGACTGCTGGCTCCTTGGGAGGTCCCAGACAAAGATTGCAAAGCCAGGGACAAAACACGTCCCTTGGTAGGTCACAGCATGGAGGCTGGGAGGCACGCTGCCACTAGGACAGGAGGAGGAGGAGGAAGGACACAGCTCTGTTCATGCCCACCTTGCTGGAGCATGTTCCCCAGCCTGCAGGCTCAGCTGGCAGAGGCACATTTCTCCTGTTGGACAGCTGCAGACATCTGCCAAGGTCCCCCCCTCGACCACCTCTCTGCTCAATCTCCCCCACTGGCCAGCCAAAGCACCTGTGAACCTGGGGTACCCAGGGCCTGGCCACCAACCGCTGGGAAGGGAGCAAAAAGGGTTCAAGGCTTCTCTTGCCATCACGTACACAAGGCAAGTCCCTTGCTGACAGGTCCCCTGACATTTTCTGTCTGGCCCAAGGGAAGTGCAACCTGGCCCTGGCCAGGAGCTGCTGGTATTGAGGTCCTCCCAAGACCTGGAAAGAGCTGGAGATATCTGACCCAGTAAATAAAGCCTGGCTGATAGGATTGCTGCCGACAGGGTCATCAGGAAAAAGTCCTGGGAAGGAGAAAAAAGCTGTTTAATCTGGAGATAATATTAAAGCAGCAGTGAGTTTGGGTGGTCAACCAACACAGCAAGGAGACGGGGTCATCCAGCAGGAGCAGCGAGGGACACCAGTTGCTTTAAACCAGACGCTCCTCGGGGCATCGTCACTGTTTGACGTCGTGGCTGCAGAAAGGAGCCAGGCTCGCTGGCCCAGCAGGCCCCTTGCAGCCTCCACTTCTGGGGTTTTCGCACCAAGGAGGCAGCTCAGACACAGAACACACATCTTTAAAGTAAACTCCTCAGATTACACGAGATAGCAGCTCCCACCCGGAGCAAGGATGTAACCAGACCAAGAACTCGCGCTGCTTGTCCTCAGAGCTGGAGATGTTTAACGCTCAACGTCCCAGAGCCAAAGCTCTCTTCTGTGGGATCATATGATTGAGCGACACTTTTCCACTCCTATTTTCTCCTGTTGAAAGAGAAGTGTAGCCCAGACGTTAGCTTGCTAACATTGTCAGGAAGATGTCTTCAGTGCCTGACGATGGTTCGGCAAATGCCCACGATAAATCTTCCTTGCTCAGATGCGTCCTTCTAGCAGAGCATTGTGTTAGTTAAAAGCTACAGAAGTTTTACCTACTTCCCTAAGCAAAAAATAGCTTCATTTAGGCTCCTGATTAAAGACAAAATACTAAAATTAAATGCTAAACATCAGCATTTCCTACCTTTATTTTCTTACAGCTCCCCCTCCGCCCATTCCCGTGTTTGCCCATTCCTGGCAGCCTGGTGGAGAAGAGGGTGTGGGGCTGGGGGTGGAGAGATGAGGGCACATTAACGGTGACTTTCTGACATCTGTGGTGAGCTGAGAGAGCTGAGACTACAACCCGAGATGCAGAAACTTCAGGCAATGCTGAGCCGATGCTTCGTGGCTTTCATTTGCAGAAGCAGCCCCAAATGAACACAATCAGCAAACAGGAAGGCGCAGACGCTGTAAGGGAGATCTGCTCGTGCAGCTTCTGAGCACTTAGAATTGCACAGAGTCTGCATCCTGTTTATTCACACTGTAAGCTTTAATCTGTCCCCTTTAATTTCCTCGCACATGTCTCAGAAATCAGCCCACTGCAAAATCTCCTGTGCAGGATGCTGGATGCAGAGCAAGTTGTGCTAATCACATCCTAAATCTGCAGCCCCAGATGGATTTTGACTCTAGTCTCCTGCTTCAGAGAGCCTGTAAGCACAACCTGGAGAGCTCCCACCCATGGCGAACACCACAATCCTTACCATGCCCTTTGCGTAACCCTCCCTGGAGGCACGAGGCACCAGCACAGCAGAAGGAAGTACTGAAGTCATGAGGCAAGGATGTTATGAGGTTTTCTGCATGCTGATGCTTAAGTGGTGGTGCACCATCTGAAATCCCCTCCCATAAACTCATGCTTCTTGAAAGGGGTGCTTGATGCTGAAAAACAGCTTGATTGTTGCTGCCGCCCTGGTGAAATAACTCAAGACATCTTCAGGACAGTGAGCTCTTCTGCGCGAGGCTGTTCTTCTGTTCACACTGCCAGCATCAGCAAGGGAAAACACTCAGTTTGGGTTCTGGTCAGACACTGCAGTGCACTGGGGTCCCCTCTACCTCTTGGTGGGGAAGGCTTGGCCCTGCGCAGAGCTGCTCCTCTTTATCCCCATATGCACATCCTCTGGTTCCAGGAGAAATACCTCAGTGGGCCTACAAAGGAGCAAGGCTCTTCTCTCTGGAGTTTATCTCCATGGACCACTGCATTCATTAACTGTGCCAAGAAAGCATCTGGATGCTCAGGCCAGCTGGCAGGGGGCAGCTTGTCTCTGTGCTACCGCAGTGGGCTCTCGGCCTCTGAAAGAGGCCAGCTGCTTGTCGGGGTGGTGACTGGAAGGATGAAAGGCTGAAATTGCCTGCGCACGGAGGGGGCTGTGCATTAGCACGGGGTCTGGGACGCATCCTGGGACTGCTCCGTATGAAGGGCCTCATCCCAGCCTCTGCCCCCCTCCGTGCTGATGGAGGACTGGGCTGTTTGCCTCGGTCCATCGTAGCAGGCTCCCAGCTGCTTTTCTGACTTTCTTTCAAGGCTGGGCATCGGATACGATGAGATGCCGGCAGTGATGTGACCCAGCTCCCCAGCAAGGTCTAATTGCAGCATTACAGCCCTCCTGTGCCGTTTTTCCAGGGCAATCCTCCCCCTGAAACATTCCCGTGGAGCAGCAGCGTGAATTCCACCAGGGCTTCTTTCGTATTTTGAAAGCACGAGGCACTTTTTTGGCACAGCTGCCTTGGTGTGAGCCCCTAGGTGGCCTGAGGACTTGGGAGAATTTTTTAAGCTTCACTTATTATGGTTTTCCTCGATGTTTTGCAGCTCTCTACAGACCCTTTGCTGACCTTCACGAAGGCTGTGGGTGACACTGCATGGGAAACACTTGCCTAGACCATGATGGGCAAGGTTCTGAATGGGACTGGTGAGAACTGGGGAATGCTGAACCCAACCCCTCCTGTGACTTACTTGTCTCTCTGCAGAAATCCCTTCGGGTAGGATTTTCAAAAACTCTTCTGTGGTTCAAGGACACACGTCCCGCTGAAACAGAGGAAGCTCTGCTGCTATAACTACTTTCAGGTTGGTACAAATCCCACTCTTCATGTCTTTAAGTGTCTGCCTATTAAACTATGGGGTAACAGTATGGCACTCCTGTTCCATGCCTGGATGAGGCCCCTAGAACCACTGGAGACTGTTGCATTATAAACAATGTCATAAATAAACAAACAAACAAATAAATAAAAGAATTACAGCCTCATGTCTGCTTTGTTGTCTTACTCTGAATTTTCCTCTCTGATTCATCTGAAAAGAGCATCTTTCAGAGATGTTTCTACCCACAGTGTGTCATATTGATCAATTCCTGCAATTAGATAATTTGCCCAGTGATATTCCCCGTTCTCTCTTCCCACCACCCTCCACCACCCAGTGGGTGTCCTTGGCCGGGGTGGATGGGAGTCTCTCGAGAAACACCTGGCTGCTCCTGAAGGCAGTGAAGTCATGCTGGAGGAGGTAATCTCCTTTCTGAGTCAGCTTTCATCTCGTGTCCCAGCCTGGTGCCAGAGAACATTACACATTCATTGAAGCTGCTGTCTAAGAGGGTTGATTTTTTTTCTGTTTGGATGAGATTTTTCAAGGTCACTTTGTGAAAGTGGAGCATCCACGTTGCTCCAAAGCTTGGTGGGAATGGGGAACCAGACTGCCATGGACACTTTCTAAATATCCAACCCATGATCAAAGTGTGGGATGGATGCAAAGCCTAAAGAAGATTTGACACTGCTGTTGCCCATTGAGTAGAGAAGAGGTAAGCAGCACCTCCCCTCTCAAGACTCCTCCTGTCCCTGACTTTTCCATTATTATAACATGCTCTTAAGTCTTAATTAGGTTGAGTCTACTCTTTCCTCTGCTCCCAACAGTTGCATTCAGACCCTGGTTCCTCCATAGCACGTCCAAATTTCTGTGTTGCCTTTAGCCCCCAACGCCCAAACCCAGTCAGACTCCTGCCTGCTCATGCTTTCATGCCTGCTGCCTCTTCCTTGCTGGCTTTCCCGATAACCAAAGGTCTTCCTCAAATGCCTTTCAAAATCCACCTGTTGGCACTATTTTTCTGAGCCCCCTCATTTTTAGCCAAATAATTCCCATACCCCGATTTGTCAAAGCATCTTGAAAGCAAACAGAGAAACATGTTCAGTCCTTTGTTCCTCCCTTCCCACACTGCCGAGGATTTGAGTGCTAAAACTTGCAGAGTGGCATTGTAACATTATACCTGGAAATGTCACATTGACAGGGGAGGATTTTGAGTAATGATGCCCTAAGCAAAGCCAGTCCGGTTCTGCAGGGCCTTGAAAGATGATCTAGGTAGGAGAGCAGAGGGAGCAGCAGGAGGATACAACTACCCTCTTCTGAAAGAGGCAAAGGAAAATTGGGAAACACTCAGCACATGCACAGAAAGAGTGTGAATGGCCAGTCTGCATCCCCCCAGAGCGCTGCGCATCCCCAGGGCCAATGTCCTTATCCCCAGTCCAACACCAGTGCTGGGGTTCAACCCCAGCCCAACAGCACAGAGTTGGCCCCTCCGCCCTGACCCATCTGCAAGGAGCAGCCCTGGAGGGGAGCTGCAAGATCAGAGCGGGAAGGGTGTGAATCTGGAGCACATCTAAAGTTCAGGTTTCTCAATGACTGAGGCAAGGGAATGCCTAATTTGATGGTCTTAATGAGGTGATGGATTCATCACTGTCCAACCAAGGCATAGCCCACATTTGAACAAAAGCCCTCTAGATTCACGACTTAATTTACAATTTCTCTTTTGATTTAGCTGTTCATCCTTAAACATACAAGGGTACAGACTGGGCACTAGGTTGGACAATACCTTCTAGAGAAGGACTAGAAATCCAAAAGAAGACTTGGACTCCATCTAGTCCCTATTTTTCCAAACACAAAGGATAGCTGCAAGCTTTGAACTGCATTTGCTATCAGTTGGCACAGTTACATTTCCTTTATTTAATATCATCAGAGGATGACAGTCTTCACGTAACACAGACACATAATCTGTGTGTAGGATTATGGGGTGATCCTCCTACTATTAACAGGGTCCAGCCAAACCCACTACAAAGCAGTGACTCTCTCCAGCATGCTTTTAGAAATGTAAGGACATGGCAAACAAAAATATGCCTCATAAAAGCTCAGCATTTTCCGCCATAAAACACAATCCCAGTACCATTTTCCTGCACTTCATGGCCTCTCAGTGCTTAGCACCCCAAAACAGTGTATTTGCTTGGGGTTAGGAGATGAACCAGCTTCTTCTTCCCCTTCCTGACACCAAGTTTGCTCTTCTGGGCTTTTTGTAAACCTGCGTCCCTGATGAGAAGGGGATCATCAAGATGGAGGTATGGTGAGGCAATGGGCAGACACGTCTTCACAGCCCCATCAGAGCACTCTGCAGTTCAATAAACACTTTTAATTTTAAGTGATTGGCTTTGCATTCTGCCTTTCGCTCGGCTATTGTGTTGGTAAAGTAATTACTGTATTACCTCACCCCTGGCGCCCAGCCTTGTGTTATCATGCTGAGCAAGTCTTTGGGAACATCTTTAGTAGGCTAACTGTTTATAGCTTCGCTGGAGTCACCAGATGAAGCAGTCCATGAAAGCTCATTTCTTTGCTCTGAGACCATCTTTTACTTCTGTGCTGTAGGGCCAGAGATCTCTTATGGAGGCTTCTTTGGAGGGAGAGGGAAGAAGGCATGCACTGGCTAGAAATTGAAGACGAAGATATACGAGAAAGACATATGCAAAAGTCAATGCAGCAAGCAGTTGCTCACAGGAAAACGCAAGCCATATAGTTACGCTCTGGTCAGAAGGAAAGCAGCATACACATATATTAAAATCATTAAATCATTTTAATGATGTTTACTGCTTTTTAGGACACACTGTACGGGTTTGTAAAACTTGGCTTTCCTGATTTAGATCTCTCACTATCTCCTTTCTCAGAAACAACTCTGCAACCTGCCTCCTTGCACTCACTCAAGGAACGCTGCCAAGCTGCCTGCTTGCTTTGCCCACTGCTGTCCTCAGAGACCACAGCGCTGGCTCCTGGCTTGGTACAGCATTTTAAGCACACCTTCAGTAGATGGCAGCGTCCCGTGAGCCTGTCAGGAAGAATTTTGCAATGGAGAAGAAGGCCTGGCTCACAATCACTTCATATTCTACAAGAGTTTTCCTGCTCACTAGCAGTATAACATAACAGTCATCTTTCACTTAACCAGCGATGAGATCATGCTGTCAAAAACAGACAGGCATCTGAAATCAGAACAAAACACAGCGCGCTTGTAAATCAGAGCTGCATACTGACCACACATGAAAGTGTGCTCCAGGCTCTTGACTGGCTGCCCAGTTCACAAGGATGGTATTTCAAGGTGTGGTTGTTAATCTAGAAGTCTGTAAATGGCTGGAGTGATGGCCTCTCCCTGTGCCATGCAGCTACAACCTTGACAAACAAGGGTACGTGAGCAAATGCTACCTAGACACGTGTGAATCCCAGGCAGATATCCCTAACAGTTGTGATGGCTTTATCTTTTTCTGCAAGTTACGATTGCAAATATGTAAAATATATATACAAGAAAATTGCATTTTTTATTGCACATCAGATAGCTAGAAACCCTGGTTGAGTCATCTCAAATTTACTGGCATATCCAGTGTAAGTCCATGACTATCAATACTTGAAAGTAAGTTGGACATTTCCTTATCATTCACATCTTTCTGACCTTATTATCAGTGATAATAGTACATAACAGGATTTGCCTGAAAATGGTCTTAAGGTTTTGTAAAAATAAGATATTGCATAGGGCTCCAAAATAACTAAATAAAAAAAAAGTTGGATCCTAATCTCAGAAAGGCAGGTGAACTTCTCCCTGAGCTTTGCTTTGACATGCACCATACGGTGCACTTTGCAGTCTGGTCCTAGCATCTCTTCTGCAACTAAATCAGCCTATAGGTATTTTTTTCACTGAACCACAGGAAAAAAAATGTAGGTTGTAAGAGACCCCTGGAGATCTTCTGTCCCCAGATTCTGCCTGAAGCAGGGATAGCTTCACTTTGAGGTAAGAGCTTGGTCTGTATTGTGCTCATGGGACAATCACTGAGATGTTTCAGGTGGACTCCAAAGAAGAGACCACCGGTGTTTAAGAAGAATGCAGGGGGAGACAAAATACTATATTGAGTTCCCTGGTCAGCCAGGAGACAGGCTGATGGGAAAGGAGCCTGGGGTTGGGGCTGGGTCTCTCTTCATATGTCATGCATAACACATTCAAGATAAATGTCAGTGGCATCACTAAAGCTTCAAGCATTCAGGTGATGGCCAGACGTGATAGGTACCTGCACCCAAGTCTATGGATGAAAGCCTGTAGGAGAGGTGCTCCAGCCCGCTGATCATCCTTGTGGCTCTCCTGTGGACCTGCTCCAACAGCTCCATGTCTTTCTTGTGCTGTGTGTCCCAGAGCTGAGCGCAGCACTCCAGGTGGGGGTATCATGAGGGCAGAGCAGATGGGGGCAATCAACTCCTTTGACCTGCTGGCCACGATGATTTTTAAATCTCACCTTTCTCTTGTGTGTCTCTGGAATACGGCAGGCTGTGTGTAGATAATAGGGGGTATTTTCAGGGCATTACAGTAAATAAAGCCACGTGAAACTTATCCTGCCATCACAACCTAGTAGGTAAGCAGTAAAGGTTTATGTGAGAGCTAATAGGGCAACTGTTGAGCAAGTGCTGAAACATGCTGACAGATATAGGGAATTTATCTAAAACATCTGTCATCTGGATGAAAGCATCCCCATCCTAGGGCAAGCTGGGTCACCCTTCATGTTATACTAACTTTTAATGAGCTGTTACTGATTGTTTTCTGCTTGTTTGTTTGTTTTTGTTTGTTTGAGTTGTTGTTTTTACAAAGACTAACACATCAATAGGTTGCCTACATTAATGGCTTGCATCTATCTACAGTACTATCTATAATACATGTAACTCATTTGACATATCCTTACTATGTTTATAACAGACATTAATCATCAGATAAGGCTATATATATACTACTTGTGCAAAGAGATGGCAAACTCTTCAACTGAACTCAACCTAGCTTGGAGTATCATGATCAGTTTATGTCATGTTCACACTTCCCGTGTGTTTTTTCCATATTAAGGATCAGGTTTTCAGGGTTTCTGTCCTCATGAGACAGAAAAAGAGACTAATGTTTTGCAGGTTTTAAAGATTATATAAAGAGTCACCTTGGTTTCTATGCAGATACTGTATCCCATTATTCCCGAGTCTGTTTTGAATTACCTTTCTTGTGCTGTAGGAAGGATCTCACACAAAGAAAACCAGGCTTTTACAAAATGGCTATGCGGTGAAATATAGGTGCATTTATTGATAATGTTGTTGTAGCCTTGATAGTTTAAGGACATAGACAATACAAACTTTATAGGTAGAAGGAACATGTTTTGTTAGGTCAGCTTCCCAGCCTTTACAACTTCTGCAGTTGGAAAAGCAGATAAGTTTGCAGGCACACAAGTCTTTCTTCAGGTCACTATTTGTATGGTGTCTCCAGTGCAAGCCATGTGCCAGGATATACTGACAGGTGCACACACAGCTCACCCAGCCTGGCCTTGAACACCTCCAGGGATGGGGCATCCACAGCTTCTCTGGGCAGCCTGTGCCAGGGTCTCACCACCCTCTGAGTGAAGGATTTCCTTCTAACCTCTAATCTAAATCTCCCCTCTTTTAGTTTAAAAATATTTCCCCTTGTTCTGTCATTGCCTGCCTGAGCAAAAAATCACTCTTCATATTCTTTATAGGCCTCCTTTAAGTATTGAAAAGTTGCCATAAGATCACCCCAGAGCCTTCTCTTCTTCAGGCTGAACAGCCCCAGGCTCCAAAAGAGACCTGCTGCTGGCCAGAGCTGAGCCAATAAGCAGTGTTTGCACTTCTGTGAGAGCCGATTTAAGTAAAACAAAACAAAACAAATCAAAACAAAAAAAAATAGTGCTGCACAACAGCAGCTGGGAGAACAAACAGTGAGAAGCAGCCCTGCAGCCCCCCAGGTGAGTGCAGCAGGAGGGCAGGAGGTGCTCCAGGCACGCAGCACAAGTTCCCCTGCGGCCCGTGGAGAGGCCCCTGGTGGAGCAGGCTGTCCCCCTGCAGCCCACGGGTCCCACACGGAGCAGATCTCCACGCTGCAGCCCGTGGAGGAGCCCCCGGTGGAGCAGGTGGATGTGGCCTGGAGGAGGCTGCGGCCCATGGAGAGCCCCCGCAGGAGCAGGCCCCGGGCCGGAGCTGCAGCCCGTGGAGAGGAGCCCACGCAGGAGCAGGGGGTCTGGGGGGAGCTGCCGCCCGTGGGGGACCCGTGCTGGAGCAGTTTGCTCCTGGGGGATGGACCCCGTGGTACGGAGCCGTGTGGGAGCAGTTCCTGAAGAGCTGCAGCCTGTGGGCAGCCCCCCAGGCTCAGTTCGGGCAGGACGGCATCCCGTGGGAGGGACCCCACGGGGAGCAGGGGCAGAGAGGGACCGAGAAGGAGCGGCGGAGACGAAGCGTCAGGGACTGACCGCAGCCCCCATTCCCGTTCCCCTGCGCCGCTCGGGGGAAGGAGGTGGAAGAGGGTAGATGGGGGAAGGCGTTTTTAGTTTGCTTTTTGTTTCTCACTGTTCAAGTCAACTGGTGACAGGCAATAAATTATATCAATCTCCCTATGCTGAGTCTGTTTTGCCTGTGACGGTAGTTGGTGGATAATCTCCTTGTCATTATCTCAACCTCTGAGCACTTTTCATTGTATTTTCTCCCCTTTTCCCTTTGAGGAGTAGGAGTGGGAGAGCAACTGGTACGAAAAGAAGTAGTCTGCAGTGGGCCTTGGAAATGCTGTTCCTCTTCTGGGTTTGCTGTACTTTGCAGAAGGCTATTTGCCACCCCAGAGAGAATGGACAAGTCCAAAATAAGCATCAAGGACTGCTTCATCGGGTCCCCCCCAGGCTCCATCACTGTGCACGTGGTGGGCTCAGAGTGCCCTCAGCCCAAACTGGGTGTTACTCCAGCATGGAGCCGAGCACACTGCCCAGAATGCACGCAGCAGCCTCAATCCAACATCTTCCCAACCAGGTTGGAGGGATGTTCCTATAGGCCACAGCGACCACTTAGCCCAGGTCACAGTTGTCATTGCCTGTGGAGATGAAAGCTGAAAAGGCTCCAGGAGAGCTTCCAGTGGTTAAAGGGAAGCCATTCTGAGAGGACTTGAGGAGACAATTGTGACTTGCGTGGTACAAGCCAGGAGCTGGCTTGGTTTGAAAAAGCTTGTCACTGGGTAACTTCCAACCACGGGCTGCTGTCAGCTTACGTAAAGCTGAATCTGATCGCGCAGAGGTGCCTTGACAGGTCTGTGCAATGTTATTTTTCAATTCATTACTCAACACTGCAGCTGAAGCCATCAAACCAAGGGTGATTTTACTCCCTTTTGGATAAGCGAGTCAGTGTTTATTCAGAAGGCAGGCTTCTCAGCAAGGCTGCTATCAGTCTTTTCACTGCGTCAGACTCAAAAATGAAACGTTTCTTCTCAGCAAATGGAAAAGAGCAAAGTCAGTATTTCCCCTGGGGACCTAGAGCACAGCTCCAGGAGGTTGCTTCACGGCAGTATTGCAAGCAGCTTCCAAGGCATGCGTGTGTTTGTGTGCGTGCATGCAAGCCTGCATGTCCACACACAGGGAGCAAATCCTGCTTTTATCCTTCTGATACGCTTGAAAAACAAAATGAGTGTTTAGAGGACAAAGCTTCTACTTTTTTTTTCTTTTTTTTTTTTGAAAAATTTATCCTGGATGTACAAAGGAAACATGAAGTCAAAATACCTACCTGTTCTCACCTGCTCATTATAGGAAGTGTTACAAGTTTTCCTGGCCAGGACGTCAGGAGTAACACTAATAATAATCTGATGCCTTGTGGTCTGAGCTGAGCACAGGCTTCTGCTATATTAGTTTGTAAGAAAATGAACTCAGCCTTGAGCAGCTGACAACCTAAAGAGACAAAACAGAAATGAAAGGAAAGGTCCTCTGTTTTCCAGATGATCAACTGTGCTTTAGATACGCAGAAAGTGAAATCCTAGCTGTGCTGAAGTCCATGACAAAGCCTCAGTAGGATTGGGGCTTTTATCCCAGTTGCTTAAAACAAAAAACAAACAAAAAATCTTAAAGAGCTTTAAAGTTGCCTCCTGCAAAAAGCTGGAAGGAGGTCTGCACATAGGCAGACAGCAAACTTGTTTCCCAGGTCTCACATTTATATCTTAAACCCCCGAGACTGAGGTTCCCTGGGCACCTTTCCGTTATGAATTACCAATGCTAAAAAATATAAGGGGGAAAAAACACACTGGCTCTGATAGTGGGCTAAACAGTGAAATGAGAAAAAAAAAAAAAGGCTCAGTTGCTGGTTCTTTGACAAACTGTTTGGAACAAGTGACTGATGCCTGGTCTTCATGAAGGAGAGCAGTACCTCATGCTGTGCTGTGATGAAATGTTTGCAAGCCCTGTGCTCTTCCTCTGCTTTCAGTGCCCTTTTCTATTAATCCATCGCTTTCAGAGTGCTGAGGCTGGCGCAATCTCTCGCCTGTCTCTAGATGGCTGCAGGATAGATGTTTGCATGCGAGTTAGTCATTTCAGCTTCCTTTTCGGTTAATGCATGATGATAGGCACTTCTGAAGCACAGTTCATCTCACCCTGAGGTTGACAGCAAAAGCAAAGCGATTACACAACAGCAAACAGGAAGAAGAGTTGGGCTGACAGTTTGAGATGAAGTAGAAGAAAAGGAGGGACGGGCTGAGGCTGAAGGGGAAGGACTCGACTAAGCCAAGACAAGATGCACAAGGCACCAACTGGAATCCATCCAGCTCCTGTTCTCCGCTTTATGAAGAGAGCTATATAAACTCTTCCGTGCACACTTAATGAATGATTCTTCATATAAGCCAGCTGTGGATTTCTTGCATGCATTTGGATTATTTTTGAGGGCTGTTTTGAAGGAAGGCTGCATGTAAGAGAGGATGACGGGAAATGGTCCGACCTTTCACCAGAGCTCAGCTCCAACGCAGTCTGAAAGGACCGCCATTCAATGGCAAAGTGTTTTCAGAAGATATAATGAGAGAAAACATGTCAGAAATAAAAAGGAGAAAGTAGAGGTGAGGGTGATTGCCAGCTGGACTAGGGAGAAGCAGCTGTTGGTTGCAAAATGGCTGCCTTAGGTCTGGGACTGCTTCACCTTGCCAAACTTAGTGAGCGAGAAATTGAGGGGCACACAGGGAAAATAGTCTCATGCTTTGAATAGTCAAGTGGAAAGCTTGTATGATCTTCTTCAAAGCATGTGTTCTCAAACTTCACAGTGCAGGTATGCTAGTTACAAGTGGAGAGGTAAAAGTGAAACTTTCTCTTAGATGCTTCACAGTTGCTTATTTTTCAGTTGCATTGGTTTCAACACTGAAGCTAAGTGGTGAGTTAATACACATAAATCCACCACAGTTCATAAACTAGATTATTCTTTACCTTGGATAGGGCCATTCTCAAACAATCTCTTTAGTTTCCCAAATACAAGACAGGACTTCTAATTTTAAGATCCCTCACAGACCGATACCCTACCTTGTCCAAGTTTCTAGTTTAATAAAGTTCCAGATGATGCCAGCAGTTGCAGCAACATGTTCAATTATAATTAAAAACCCAAACAGCAATGCGATTCTGAAAAATCTTTAAAATCCAGGTCAAGTCCTGCTGAAGAGCAAGTCAAAGCCCCAGATAGTATCCTGTTACCAAAACTAAAACAAACAAAAAAATACGATCGAGTAGTACTATTTCATTTTTTCATATGATGCTCACTGCTGGAGAAAATTTTTTGTCAGCAGATCTGTAGTATCCTGAATTCATTTTCGCCACACAAGTCCACAGTTTTTTATTACATATGACATGCTGAGTCAAGGCATCTTACTGTTCAACATAAAGCTTGCTCTGTCTTATTAGCTACCCAGCCCATAGGAAAAGCATTCAGCATGATGGACAACATGTGGCACAGCAATGTCTCGAATGAGCAGAAACATCAGGAGGTGCATTCTTCTGCTCAGAGTGACTCCTAATAACAGCTGTTCGCAGTTTCATGATAAACTTCTTCCAGTTTGGAGCAATTATAACACTCCTTCCCTTGACATGCACACATTGTGTTGCTGTTATCTGTTGCTGTTTACTCAGAATCTGAGAGCAGTGATGTTAACGCACTTGGTTTTGAAAATGTATTTTGGTGCGGGCATGTATCAAACTAAAAACCATATGACCTAGTTATTGATTTGGGGGAAAAAAGGACACTCGCCTTAAGTACATCTTTTTATGAGCAGATTAATAACAAGTCAATCAAATCAACATTTGACAAAAGTCTGAATGCCTTCAACATCACAGTTATGAAAAGAAAGCAATGCCAGAAACATGGACAATTTCTTTTGACTTTGGACAGAAAAAAAGAAAAATCTATGCTATGAAATGTTCTGCATTAGAGTCCTTGGATGCAGTGTTTTCCAGTAGAAAGTTGGTTTTTTTTGTTGTTTTTTTTTTTTCCAAAAAGACATCTTGATGAAAGATAACAGCCTCCACCATCATCACCTGTTGGACTGCTTGTTAACGTGCTTGGACCAGGTACTGGTGATGAAGGAACTTTTGCTCTGGGAGCTGCTACCTGTTACCTCGTTACACACGAACCGAGGTACACTCGTTGACTTGTCAGTGTAGACTTCAGCAAGAGATGCATTATCCATGTGGCTCTCTACCATGTTATTAATTCTTTTGTCCCTACATCAGTTCAGTAATATACAGATGGATTTCAGGTATGCACAGTCAATGTGATAGCAATACTGCTTCACATGAGTTACAGTAGTGGGGATATTTAAACAAGAACCGGCTGCTATAAACAGAAAACATACTGAAAGAATCAGCTCTAAAACCAATATGGGACAGAAAAGTGTATCTTAATATAAAGAGACATTGTTTATAATTTGTATGGCTAAAAAGAGAATGCAGAGCAACATCTGTGTCCTCTTTGCTCATTTGGTTTTACAAATGCACTCCAGCAGCACACACTACAGAAGGATCTTACTGAATAAGAACTGGTGCAGATTAAACAAAGAATAAACAAACACCCGTCTATAATTGCAAGGTATAAGGAAAGCAAATGGGCAAGATCTTTCCTATAATTATCCCCAAAGCTTTGTGCCATTTCAACAATGGTATTTACTGCTGATGTATGATATTGTGCTATTTACATGGGGGAAAAAAATATCATTATATGACATCAGATATATTTTACAAAGGACAGCAAGGGCTGATATGTATCTCACCAGCACTGCTTCAGAGCAGCAGCACCTCCATTTAGAGGAGTGGAGCTGCATGGCAGGGTTCAGGAGTGAGCTCAGACCAAAGATTAGGGAACTTGCTGGTAGGGTCCCCAGCCACTCACTGCTGGTTGGCATCAGATGGTGCTTTACAAAGTCATAATGACATTCTCGAAGAGTCTTAGTGGAGTAGATGGGAGCTATCTAGTTGAGCTTTCTGTCCTTGGAAGAGCTCGGTAGCCAACAGTGATAGATGAACGTAAGACACAGAAGGAATAGAGGAGGTTCTTTGGAGGCCTTGCCATGCCTGGCACCCAAGCCAGGCACTGCCATGGCACAGAGGACCCAGGATTATCCTGCTTTCTCAGAGGGGAGAGTGTCACAAAGCAAGTAAGGCAAAAACTTCAGGCGAGGATGCACTGTTGGAAACTGAAATCTTTCTTGGTCTGTTTTTGGTGTTGAGCAGCCCCCACAGAGCCACTCACATGGGCAGCCAGTGGCAGAACCAGAATTATTTGGGGGGGTTTCAGTTCCCTGTTGGGTTTGTCCTGGATGATCCCACTCCTTCATGCTCATGGCTTGGCACATCAGCAAGGGAAAGACAGAAAAAGACATTCAAAATAAGGTGATAACAGAGTCAAGTTGCCCAGCCCCTGTCACCTAATCCTAGCCAGACACATCTACCCACAGTTAAACAAAGGATGGTTTCCGTGCCTGACACCAGCCTTTAATTAGATAAAGCTGAATATGGAGCCCCATTCTGTCCCAGATCCTCTCCTTTTCTCCCTATGTCAGCTCCAGTTTTCATTACAGTCAATCTTAATTAGCTTCCAAACCTACCAGCCTCTATTTTTTCCTTGTGGATATTGTAGGAGCAGGTAGTAAACATACTTTTTTTGCCTCTTTGTCCCAAACTTTCACCCTAACCCAGTAGAAAGAACCAGACCTCAGTCACTACTATAAGCAGTTCATACAACTGTAAGAAGTTTTTGTTTACCAGCACAAGCTCCACCTTAGCCCTCCAAAACTTGGGAAATCCCATGATAAACATGGATCCTCTCTGAAACCTATGCTCTTTTCCTAGCATCAGTGACAAACACCATCATTCCTCAGCAGGACCCTGCAGCCTTCACAGACTCCAGCAGACCTACCTGTTCAGCTTGCTGATGCCATACCTTTACCCTTCCTTACTGAAATATCCCAGAAATGGATGTCCCCAGCCATCCTAGCCCAGTAACTCACCTAGCCCTCCAACTGCAGTGCCGCCAGCCAGAAGACCTAGCCCAGAAGGCAGCCTAAGCCAGCAGCTCCACCACTGCCTCTTCGGTGCCCTCAGCTGTGCTGCTCTCCTGAGCTCTCCATCACGGACAGGTATTGCAGGCTGCATCATAGGGAAGCCAAACTCACGGTATGCACGTGCATGCAAGCTCCATGAGCAAGCAAGGGAAATTTGAACACCACAATCTCCTTTATTGACTTGTCTTTATATGTAAGACACATTAGTAATGTGCTTTACTAGAAGTCAAGAACTTCCCCCCCCTCCGGTATCAACACAGAGCTCATGGCATTGAAGTTAAACAAAAGCTTCACATTCGCTCCCTCTGTTATTGCAGTAAATCATGCTGTCACGTTGCCATAGGAACTGAAGCTATCACAAACATCACTACATCGTGGTGTTGGACCAGCTCAAACAGGCAGGTCTTCTGTTTTGATTCTGGGGCCAGTCCTCCTTTCCCTGACCAAACCCCATGTTTCCAACTCTTCTACAACACACTGGGATTTTTTCATGTAAAAAGAGAAAAAAAAAAAAAAAGAAAAAAGTATTATTCATCCGAGTGGAAAGTTTTATCAAAAAGGAGTCATTGTAAAGCTGTGCTTGTTTGGTTAGCTCTGAAATATCCAGGCACAGTAGGACAACTTACTATGGAGAGTGGAGACTTCGATGAGATAAATTGTCAAGTTTAGTCACATTTGAAAAAGGCAGTGAAGAGCAAACAAATTAATCACAGGTTGTTTTGAAATAATCTGTAAACAGCTTTGGCAGATAAGTTTTTTTTTTTTTCCACAAATATTTATGAACCTGAAGATACAGATGGGTAGTGGGTGAGATTTTTAAAAGCCATACTAAACTAATTTATATTCATCCAAGGATTTTGTTTGGAGTTTTCTATAGAAGAATTGGAAAGCTTTAGAACCTTCCCTTATAATCCTCCAGCCCTCACTTGGACAAATATCCCATTAATTTCATTGCAAACCTGACATAACATCAGTTGCCCAAATAAAGGGTATCGGATCAGTGGTTTGTTTAAGTAAAATGAGCAGACCACTCTGCTCTAATGTAATGATGAAGGATATCTGATGGCATGGGTTTGAAATCCTAGCAACTTTTTTGTACAAGAAAGCTTTGTAGCCACATCAGCATGTGTTTCATGCAGCGAGTAGCAAAGATCATTTTAAGTTTTTTTCAGGGGCCAGTAACATGAGTTTTCAAAGACACTGTTTTTTTATTATTGAAGTGCCTGTCTTTTATTTCATTTATTCTGCTTGTGCTAGCCACATGGTTAAAGTTAGGAAAACAAACAGCAGATACTTTCCAGTGAGGAGTGTTTACATTAGGTCTAGCTTATCTGTGCAAAGAATAATCTATGAACTCTCTCTGGCCTTTTGGATAAGCAAACGTAAACCTCATTTCCCTTTATTGTCCACTCCACGTAATAACTAGCCTTTGCGAAGGTCTTCACAGAGGTTGTTCAACCCAGGATGTCTCCTGGGGATTTCCTTTAATGACTAAAGGGATCGCTGTATGCATTATTGAACAGTAATATTGGAGCTGTGATGGTCTAAGGATAAAGCAAGCAAGTTTATAGGAAGAGGTAAGAGCTTATATTAGACTCATCAATACAGGAAGAAAAAGAGAAGCTTCAAGCACGAGTGCTTTCTCCCATCTCTGAGGGTAGACTGATACACACCAAAAGCTCAGGCACATAACCATACAGACCCATCTCTTTCTTGTGAGCATTCATGCAAACCCTCTATGAGCTAATTCAGTTCAGCAAACTAGTTGAGGACCAACCCAGCAAAACACAGTGGATTTGGGGTGGGATCAACAGGTTGAATTGGCCCCTTGCAGAGGGCTCTGCAGCCCTTCCCAGAGCCCTTGCTCCTTTTCACAGGTAGGTGCTGAGGCTGTGACTTCCTCAAGGCACTCGTGTAGCTTGTACCACGGCTAGGACAAGTCATATTCCTTGCAGCTCATCGTGCTTTTTTCTCTATAAAGACACAGAAGACGAACTAGCCTGAGAACCATATACTTTAAGGGCCTCTTGCCTAGCACTCTGAAAGTATTGACACTGCTCATGCTGATTTCAATGACCTTTGGATCAAGTCTCACGTAGCTTGACAATTCAAGGCATGCTGAGAAATCTTACAGTGCTGTAGAAAAAAGAGAAGTCTTACCCTCCTGTACAGAATACAGGTTTTAAAAGGCAAAGTAAAGCCACCAAGTCTGAGCTGCAGACTAGCACATGGCAAAGAGCTTTATCTATGTATTGTCATATAAATCTTCACTGGAGTATTTAGATAATTTCTTTTAAGGACATATCTAATTCTGATGCAAAAACACAAGGATGAAGGATCTGCTGCACTTCTTCACATTCAGTTTGTGACCTAAACTGATAAAAAAGAAAGCCGATTATTTTTTGCTTAAATTTGTGCAGACTTGCAGTGTATATTTTGGCTAATCCAGTTAACAACTGAAGGCTTTTAAGAAGAAATATCTTTGAAGGCAAGATTAAATGATGAGCTGAGAGGCTTAGAGTCCATGTGTAGTTCTGAAGACTCTTGTTTTTTCATTCCATAAAAACCCACCATGTTTTATGGTCTCCCACATGAACGCAATATGTGCATGAGCTGACTGGAATGAAGTTGCTGACTGAGCTATGAACACGAAATGCCTCACCCTTATCTCATTTTTTGGCTGGTTTCACCTGCTGCAAACTTCACGGTGGTTCCTTTGAAACCTACCCTTTTCTAATGACTCATTTGGAAATTATGGGGTTTTGTGCCTAAGTGTTCTGTTATGAAAGAGGGAAATAAAGATCCTTCTCTCACTGTTCTCTCATTCCACAGTTATCACCAGGCAAGACTGTTTTTCAGGAAAGGCATAACTCCAAAGCTTCACCTTTCTCCTTCAGAAATCTCCTTCCTAGGAAACCTTTTTTTGTTCACTCAGGTTTTCCAGGTGAGCCTCAGGTACTGAAGAGATTGTGCCAAGTGTGCAAGGCTGCTGTCTTCCTACACTTCTAATAGACATCAGTCCTAGTGGAAAACCAGAAGAAGTCAATACATTGTCCATAGGGAGACAGCGGGAGAAGCAAATGACATGGCCAATGCTCTAGGTCATCCTTTACAAAAGAAGGAGACTAGTTATATGAAAATCTGGGCAGCCTTTCAAAGTGAACCATGTCCCGTATTGTAGAGGAAAGCAACTTTTCTCCTCCCAGATATTGTCAATCTGGTGTAGGAGAAAACTCGTGATCCCAAATCACGTCTTCAGCAATTAGCAAAACAAGCAAAACCAGGCAGCTGACATACAGCAAAATACCCACACTGAAACACTGTACCAAACCATCACCCGTCAACAAGAAAAGGGGGAAAATTGCTCCCTCCTCTTACTGCAGTCAACTTTTGTAATATAAGAGTGAAAATATTCTCCTTGATCCTGCAAATGCTGAAGTAGAGGGTGTACAGGAATTGTTGGGACTTGAGAACACACCACTGATCAAACCAAATGACAGGCAGTGTAGACATGTCTGTGAAGGCATCACTTAACAGTATGGACTCCACTCAGTGCTAATGGGTACTTAGTGTGACATGAAAATTGAAGACTTCCAACTTCACTGCACTCAGGTGCAGTGAAAAATGTTTTCGGTGGGGTACTGGTGGGTGTTTAGCATCTCTGAAATAAAATATTAACCTATAGTGCAAGCAGACAAATTGAGAAAGAAAGGGAGTTTGTTGTGAGAAAAAACTATGCAGCTGAATGCAAAAAGAGAGCCCCAGAAAGTACAGCGCTCTTGTTCTGAGTTTTTAAAAAGACTTGGTAAATACACCTACTTAAGTGCAGGAGAACAAGCTCACTCTCATTTTCTACAAAAATGTGATTTAAAGAACTTTAGGGGAAAGTGATGCATTCTAGGTAATATAATACAGAAATTCAGTGGTTTACTTTTTGCCCACAGATTCTCTTTAGGGTCTACAGGTACTCATAACACCAAGAGACTCATTGCATTGCCTTTCAGGAATTGCTTACCAAGTACTGCCACCGCTACCATCCAGCCACTACCTATGGCTCTAGGTAGAATAAAGCCATTGAATGGCTTGGATTGAAAGGGACCGTAAAGACCATCTAATTCCACCCCCCTGCCATGGGCAGGGACACCTCCCACCAGACCAGGTTGCTCAAAGCCCCATCCAGCCTGGCCTTGAACACTTCCAGGGACACTTCCAGGTCCACAGCTTCTCTGGGCAACCAGTGCCTCACCACCCTCATAGGTGAGGAAATAAGGAAATTTTCCTTACATTTAAACAACCAGGTAACCACCACCACGTAACCACCACCATGGAAAATTCTTCCTGAAAAATTAGCTACTGGGAGTTGGAGCCTAACTATGTTGTGATGCCACATTTTCTTCTTTTTCCTCCTCCATTTAAGGTTTGCATTTTCTCACCTCAGTTTGTGTGCTCACAGTAACCTCCTTTCGATCTATTGTTCTAGTGGAGCGGAATATTCTCAGTGCCACTACACTACTAGCCTTCTGTTAATTTCTTGCTGGGGAGAATGTAATCTTAGGATGAGCATTTTGCATATGCCACTCATTAGAGTGTTGTTGTTGGAGAGAAGATCAGCAATGGATGGAAACAACCACATGTCTCTGCAGGGGGGCAAAATATTTAGCCTAGGCTGCTCCGACTCGGGAGTAGTCCTGGGAGTAGCCATGGCACAAGATTCCTCACAGGGCCACAATTAATTCTTGCATCTCCTCTGTCCCACGACGGTAGCAAGTTTCAACCGGTCCAGACTGAAAGCAATTAGAGACCCATTCATTATCATAGCTTTGTTCTGCGGCTGATTCACGGAGCAAGGGAGGAAGCACCGCCAAGTCTTCTCACACCGGAGTGAACATACCAGGAGCCGGGCTGAAGTCAGGACGTAGCACATCACCAGCAGCAGCTGTCAGAGAGCACCACAGTCCCATAACACAACCCCAGAGGCAACGCAGATAGAGGGGAAAAAAGGTAACCTTATCTCAGTTTCTTTGCCTCTGTAAATGAGTAGCTAAACTTCATTTCTCTCTTTCTCTGCAGTCTCACAGGCTTTCTTCTTGCTGAAATACTGGCATCCTGAGCAACAATCATTGCTGGAACAACATCTGCACCTTAATCCACCTTGGACTGCAACCTTCTAAATAATGTTACTTGGATTCTCCTCAGTTACAGTGGTTTGGCACTGGCATAACTCCACTGGGTGTACTGATGGCCATTAAAGAGGAAAAGTTATCTCACTCACTACATTATTGCTCCATATTTGATTTTTTCTTCTCCCTCCAGTCTATCCCCTTGCAATAATAAAGAGATCTTTCATATGATTATTAGCTAGCATAACTAAGCTGCATAGCTATTCATCAGTTAAATAACTCAATCCTTGCTCTGAAATTCCACGCACAAAGGAGAATGCATAGTGAAAGCCTATTTGGAAAAGCAAATATTCCATGTCGGCGTGTACATTAATGACTGTCTCATAGTCATTTCAAATTCTTGGCATGTTATCGTTATATTTTTTTCCCAGCAAGACACAGGAGTTGCTTGGCAAAGCATTCATCAAAGCACATAAGCATATGTCTTAATAGATGCTTTAAGTTAGTCATATGGTCAAGTACTTTGCTAGACTGGAACCTGTGTGCTGCACTGCGGCTGCTTCTAGAGATCTGGCACACTAAAAAGTGCAGACAGACAGACAAGGAAGTGCAGGGCTGAGAAAAGGAAAAGCGAACGTGAAATTACATGATGACTGCCTCTGCTCCAGATAATGCACGGTCTTAGTGACATAATGAAGTGTGAATTTAAATAAAAAATAAAATTATTTTACCAGTCATGGCTTACCTACACCCTTGTCATTATCAGCCCATAAGCATGGAGGAACATCCTTGAAAAACAGGCAGAGGCCACGTGGATAGGAAGAGTGTAGGGCAAGGCGAAGGTGATATTTGGAAGATGATGACAAATGACACATCAAAGCTGATGCCACTGGCAAACTGGAGGGGACTTTTGCAGAGAGAAGATTTGAGGCATGTATAAAGCAGAAGGACAACACTGGAAGACTGAGAAGCCTTAAGTGATAGAGGATGAAATAGTTAGCAACTAAGCATAACTAACCATACGTAACGCTTCTGATCTAACCTGCTGTATGTATGGTTTGACATACATACACTGTTATACTATCAGTGAATGAGAGAAATCTGTCTCTAGTTCACCCCACAGCTCATGTAATGTACTGGGTGTCATCTCTACACATTTGTGAACATCTGTGGATAAGCATTTCGCTCTGTTTCCATACATGTGTGCATTGTTAAATTGTGATATTCAACCCATTGTTTGAAGCTGATTCTTTAGACTACCAGCCTAGCCAGAAATGCTGTTAACAAAACATTTTTGCAGTATATTCCATACAAAAAATAGGCACAGACATCTGAAGCTACTACTAGGACTGTAGTTTCATGAACCTTGAAGAGTCAGGATTATGGAGTGACAAGGAACAGGTGGGAATATTCTTCTGCACTTTCTGATAGGGAGCTGCAAAAAGAAAGAAATTGGCTGTGTTTTTATTTTCAGTGTATTTTTCCTAGGAAAGAAATGTATCTTCTTCCAAACAAAGCTCAGGGTGTGCAGGTTTGTAGTGGAAGACAACTGTTTATTACATGCAAACAAAGTGCTAAGTAAATATCAGCATCTCATCATGTTATTTTTTCAGTAACAAAGTTTCTGCTATTATGGCTCCCTTGGCAGAGATGTGTTATGATAAATAAATGAATGTGAGACAAATTATCGCTTCTAAAAAGTTTAATAGCAAGAGCTATTTGCTTTTGTTAAAATGCGTTTTCTGTTTTGGGATGCATAACTTATTAAACATCGTTGTATAGGGAAGTGAATTCTTCCACTCCACAAAATGAAGACTAAAGTAAAAATAAGGTGGACCCAGATTCTTATCCTAAACACATGAACTTAACAGGAAGGTGTCTCCTCTGCTTTCAGCATAGTCTTTCTGGATTTAGGCAAGTATAAATGAGATCAGCATATGATACCTTTTCAGATACTTAACGAGCAAAATACTCAAATGGCAAAACAATTTCCAGACAGTTCCAGTAAGCGCATTATGCTAGTAATTTAATGACTAATTGCAAAATCTATTATCTTAGAGATGAAAAGATTTTGGAAAATTTAAGATCAGATTTCAAGTTCAAGAAAAACAGGAAACAAAAAAGAACAATAAACTAAATACTGGAAAAAGCATGGATGACTCAAAGTCCTGCAATAGAAACTGCTGTAAGCTTCCATACACGTTAATAGGATTAAAACCAATTATAAGATATGAGGGAAAAGTTGAGCTCTGTATCGAATGTGAATTAGAAACTTTCAGAGAACCATTCAAAGTGAAAAGGAAGGACAAAAGCTTGAGCCTTGCCTTTGCCAAAACTGAACAGCAAACGACCGAGAGGCCAAAGCAGTAATGCTTACCAGGCAAGACAGCAACATCTGGACAAGGCTTAACACTCTTGAAAGGCCAAGCAGCATAATTGCCAGTTGTACGAAGTGTCTGAGGCATTGAAATGTCTAAGGCAATTTATTCAGCAGTATACAGCTAATCAAGCAGGGGGAACAACAACCCAGGAGAACAAACTATTATGTTATTTGAAAGGGTAGATGTGAAAGAGCTTATAAATATTGTTACAGGGACCTGGCTGTATGAGAGGCTGATGGCTACACAGTGAGACAAAACACTAGCTCTCACTGGGTAAAATTCACCTCTGTAGAAAAGGCCGAATCTGAAGACTCAAGTGGGACATAAATAATGCAAAAGCCTTACGATGGCTCTTCTTGAAGGGCTGAATTTAGCATACTGTGCTTACCCTAATGACTACAAGGAGAAAGAATATATTGGGGGCAAGAAAAACAGGGCCAAGATTGTCAAGAGCTGTTATGAATTTTTCTAATAAGTTTCTGGGCCAGAGGTTTCATGCATATTTTGGTGGGTTTCAGTTTATTTTCTCTTTTATCTCAGTCTCTGAAAATGAAAATAACATTCAATTTTCTAGATTGTATATAAGAGCTTCAAGTGCCCAGGAGGCATGGAAACACACAAATCCTTGGCTTATCTCAGACATAAATGTCCCAAGAGTAGTCACTGAAATGATGGAAACTATGAGCCATTAATGCTGTTGGAGTAGATACAGATAATGTAAGATGATAGCATAGGCTCAAAACATTAATATCCAAGAAGCAACTCTGCACACTTGTATGTGCGAAGATGTATCAAGCAACTGCTTTGCAGAGAATGGTAAGAAATGGTGCAAAGGATAGAAGCAATCGATAAGCCCTTTAAGGGGAAGAAAAGTTATGAGATGAACCAGCTGGTGCCTCCATTTTCTTCTCACCCTGTTATCAGCCTTCTACATCTTCTTATGATGTACCATTGTAAGACACAAAGGCACAGCTAACCCCCTTTTAACATATAGTTGTATTAACTTAAATAATGCCAGTGCTTTGGAATCAGGAGATCAAGGATGACAGCCGTTCAGTTGTGCAACGGTGATAGGCAAATGAAGCTTACACACCAGGCAATTCAACAAGACCACAAAGGACTGGCACAAAGAAAGTGTGTCTTCCTTGAAATGGAAGTGGGCATACCCTTCTCCAGCAGGACA
The DNA here is from genome assembly GCF_964034855.1 of Anser brachyrhynchus. Taxonomy (NCBI): domain Eukaryota; kingdom Metazoa; phylum Chordata; class Aves; order Anseriformes; family Anatidae; genus Anser; species Anser brachyrhynchus. The sequence continues at coordinate 200,213,620 of NC_137694.1, read as the reverse complement.
TAAGCAAGATTCCTGAATTATTCTTATATCACCAACAGAGGGTGACAAATTCCAGGTGATACCAACATTTACGCATACATAGATATTAAGACCAGGGAGGATTTTCTACACGTGCAGATCTGACCTTTGCAGGGGAAGGAGGGACAGACATTGTCCTTGTCTGCAAAATGAATAGGAGCAAACAGAAAGGCAAAGAACATGAAAGAAGTGTGAGCATCTCCAGTCAAAATGCACAAGGAAGATAAAGGGAGCATAGGAGAAAGTAACCTGAATTCCATCTAAAGAAGGGAACCTAAAAGGAGAGGTGAAGTCCAGAGAAGGTTAGCAGAGAAACCAGAAAAGCAATCCACTTTCCTAAAACTATTGCAGTGTCAAGCTCAAAACTTCCTTCCATTATCTTAATTGTAATACATCGAAGACTCGGTATATGTCTAAATATCTAGCATCCAGCAAGTAGCTCGGCTAGGTTTTAAAGTAATAAAAATGTCTTAAATCCCCTCTAATTTCCTACCTTTATGAGCAGCAATTAAGACTAATCAGCACACTCATCTGATTTAATCTGAGCTTTGAAAATCTTTTTTTTTCTTTTCTTCGAAACATTGCACATTGCAGATGTTAAATGTCAAAGTTATAGATCTGCCTCATGCTTTTTTTGAATGTTTTTCCCCATTATAATGAAGAGAGAGCAATATCACGTTTACTGAGATCTATTTGTTTTCCTTCCTATGCTTCTCAGTCCACATATCTATCAAATCTAGGGACCTGTGTTTTACTAAAGTAACTGTATTTACTGATCTTTTCCAACATCTTCTATTCTCTTTACCTTATCCATATGCTTTTCTGGTCTTACTATGTGAAAACAAATAGAAAACTGTGTGTCCATAGACAAAGTAAATAGTGGTGCAATTTATAAATACAAACCTAGAAAAGGATAACTAAGAACTCCTGGTGTTGTCTTGCATGGCATTTATTCTTCCCGTAATGCCTCTTATTCCCTTAGAATTGCTTTATCCCTTGATAATTTCTCCAAACAGCTCATTATTTTAACTAGCTGATTATAATGTTGCCTTATAAAGACTGCTTATTCTTCATCATCTTAAGAATTATTTCTACAATCTCAGTGCAGAGACAATGTGTTTTGTTCTTGTTCTTTCTGAAAGGCTTGTATTTTAATCAAATCACAACACAGTGACAACACTCCACATAAACAACAACATAAAATCTAGATCTTAACTACAACCTTCTCTATTTATCCATTAAAGTACTTCTGCACTCCCCATTACTTTGGTGTTCGACCATCTCACTTTACTTAATGTATTTTTATAGACCTGAGCTATTATCCCCATATGCCTGGATCGAGAACTGAAGCAAAGAGGGTGAGCTTGTGAGCATGGTTTCATCAAAAGCATGAACAGATGTAGGCTCGCGGTGCTGATGGAGAGGCTGAGCGTGTCTTCCCCTTGTGCCATGCTCACAGGTCCCCTTGTGCAGGCACCAGCTCGGGCACCGGGGTGCAGCCAGCTGGGCCCACCAGCCACAGAACTGCACAGCTGCTTTGCCTCTGAGCATCAGGACCACATATTTCTGCCTGATAAAACATTTTGTTGCATGAAACAGCTTCTAAAATACTCTCTTATGAACTGGTTGTAATTTTGATAGGGAGTAACATTTAATTTTTTATTTTTTTTTCCCACAGAATTTAATTCAACATACAGGATGTAGCACAGCTATATCCCTCCTCTAGAAGTCTGTACAGTGCTCCAGAATAAGCCTGCCAACTCTTTTTGGATATTAGCAATATGCTGAAACTCTCTCACAAAGCCAGGACTCAGATCAAACAGGAGCAGTGAGCAGTAAGAGATGATTTCCTCATTTTCATGAGCAGGTACCACAAATCCTTAATCAAGCTACTAAATCCTTTGCACTATTTGGCATAAGTGTTTGCAGAGCTCATTATTTCATTTTCTTTGGCCAGAAGTGTGAAAGAAGGGTAAGATTACACAATGGCTTCATTCAGTTCTCTCAGGATACCCCAGGATAGCTGCTCTACCTGTGTAGCTGACACATCAGTCCTCCAGAGTTCAACCCTACAGGAATGGGATTGACTGGAGGAGCTTATGCAGCAGCATAGACTGAAACGCCAATAACAGTTTGACTAGACACATTTCCAAAGGATTTTCTTAGACCTCTATAAAATGGCATAGATTGGAAGAACATCACAGAATAGTTGAGGTTGGAAGGGACCTCTGGAGGTCAGACACCCAAAGAAAGTTGCCCAGGGCCATGTCCAGATGTTTTTTTAATCTCCAAGGAGGCAGACTCCACAACCTCTCTGGGTAACCTGTGCCAGTGCTTCCTGATGTTCAGACAGAACCTCTTGTGTTCCAGCTTGTGCCCATTGCCTTTGTCTTGACATTCAGCATCACTGAAAAGAGCCTGTCTCTTTCTTCTTTGCACCCTCCCTTCAGGTATTTATAGACACTGATGAAATTCCCCCTGAGCCTCCTCTTCTCCAGGCTCATCTTTCTCAGTCCCAGTTCTCTTAGCCTCTGCTCACAGGAGAGGTGCTCCAGTCCCTTCATCCTCTTTATTGCTCTATGCTGGACTCTCTCCAGTATGTACACGTTTCTCTCACACTGGGGAGCCCAGAACTGGACACAAGACTCCAGGTTCAGCCTCACCAATGCTGAGTAGGCAAGAAGGATCACCTCTCTCAGCCTTCTGGCAATAGTAGCCCAATGCAGCCAAGAATACTTCTTAGCTTTCTTAGCAGCAAGGGCACATTGCTGACTGACTCAAGTCCAACTTGGTGTCCACCAGAACCCCCAGGTCCTTTTCTGCAGAGCTTCTTCCCAGCTGAGTGGCTCCTAGCACGTCCTGGTGCCTGGGGCTGTTCCTGCCCAGGTGCAGGACTTTGTACTTGTCGAACTTCATGAGATTCTTGTCAGCCCACCTCTCCAGCCTGCTGAGGTCCCTCTGGGTGGTAGCACGGCCCTCTGGTGAATCAGCCACTCCTCCCAGTTTTATGTCACCCATGAATTTACTGAGGGTGTGCTCTATCCCATCATCCAGATCATTAATGAAGATGTTAAAGAGGTCTGGACCCAGTACTGACCCCTGGGGTACCCTGCTTGTTACTGGGCTCCAACTAGACATTGTGCCACTGACCACTGTCCTCTAGGTCTGTCTGATCAGAAAGTTTTTGATCCACCTCACTGTCTGCTCATCCAGACCGTACTTCAACATATTCTTTACAAGGGTCTTATGAGGGACAGTGTCAAGGCCTTACTGAAGGCTGTCCAGATAGACAATCACTGCCTTCCCCTCATCCATCAGGCTGGTCATTTATTAAAGAAGCTTATCAGGTTGGTCAGGCATGACTTCCCCTCGGTGAATTCGTGCTGACTACTCCTCACAGTTTTCTTTTACTTCACGTGCCTCAAAATGTTTTACAGAATTAGCTGTTTTATTACCTTTCCAGGGATTCAGGTGAGGCCGACCAACCTGTAGTTCCCTGGGTCCTCCTTCTTGCCCTTCTTGAAGATAAGAGAGATGCTTGCTTTCATCTGGTCTTCAGGCATCTCTCCCAGTTGTGATGATCAAACAAAGACAGAGTGGCCTCACAATTGCATCTGCCAACTCCCTCAGCACTCATGGGTGCATCACATCAGGGCCCATGGACTTGCCAATGTCCAGTTTGCTTAAGTCTTTCTTGAATTGAATTTAGGAAATTTAAGGAAAAGGAGTTTTTCTAAAAACCCCTGTGCTATCAAACTCCAAGGGAGAAAGGATCCTTAAATCCTTAAGACAGGGTGCAGCCTCACATACTTCCCTATTCTGGAATTTTCAAATATCTGTGACCATGGAAAGAATATCTTTGCTATCAGTATCTGGTTCCTCTTTCAGGATTCTTCTTTTGGCCAGAAGTAAGTCAAGTTTCCAAGACATGTTCTCCTTCCCCCACATACAACTAATTATTGTTAGATTTTTCCTCTCTTCAGGATGAAACGACCCACTTGTGAGTGTTGGTCCAGATCCCAGGAAGCCATCTGCTTGGAAGACAAAGGCCTCCCAGAGTGCATTAACCTGGTATTTATCTCCACTCCACAATGTCCTGCAGACTGATATTTGCAGAGGGAGGAGAACAAGGACAGTGCGCGTCCTCGGTTTCCAGACCCCAGAGATCACTGACCCAAATAACCTCTCCCTAAGTTGACAGGGACTGCCAAATAGAGCTGTGTTCTGGCTAAATGCTCAAATGGTGGGGTAGGAGGAGGCAGACTTCTTTAGACAGTAGACTTGCCAATAAACTCAAAAAATGATGACCGGAAGAAATCTGGGTAGTCATGAACCTCAAGACTTCAGAGGTAGGCAAACCTCCCACCCCAAAAATCCCCTTTGGAAAAAAACAGACTCATAGACAAGATAATAAGAGACAACTATTGTGTTACAGGCCAGTAGCTGGAGGGGAGAGAGAAATGCACCTCTGAGTACTCCATGATTTTGAGAAGTATTCAGCTGGCAAAAGCATGAAGGATAATATAAGACCTGTAATAAAAAATATGGGGCAAGTAAAATTGTTATTAAATTGTACTGTTTTTGAGTATTCTTAAGATGTTATTTTGGCTCTACCACTATTAAATTCATTACTTTTTTCGTATTAGCATGTTTTCATTTACTTGGCAAAACCGATGACAACAACAAAAGTTCTATCAAAATGTCACCAGATCACATGAGAAAGTAAGTACTTACAATAATGGTTTGGTTAAATTATCTCCTCTGGCCTCCTTGGCGGTAAATCTGGATTACTTGGCTCTAACGTTGTCAAAAGAGGCTTTGTAGAATACCATACGGCTAAAAACATAATGAGCTTTACTAGAGGGGAGCATAATTCTAAAGTTCAGCAGAAGGTGTATGTTTGTATGCAGTGACTAAGCATATGCAAGTAGGAGGCAATTACAGATGGCTGGAAATATGCTACTACTGCAAAACACATATGATGTTTAGCATCCCAGAGCAGAAAGCAGAAATGCTCTAAAGTACACAAGCTCGACTGCTAGCTGATACAGTGATGCTGAATTTGTGTTATTTGGGACCATAGCATCGCACTCAGCAGCTGCAGATCAGCAACAAAAGGTTGCTCACTTCTTTCTTTATTATTGAAAAGAAGTTAAGAATGTGATCATAGAGAATTTGCAGAGATAAGAGGAAGGCACAAAGTGGAAAACAGTTTAGTAATTTACATCCAGTAAGAGCTCGACTGAAAACAAAAGTATGAGTTAACGATGAGACAGTACGCTTGGGGCATACAGGAAATGAAATCTCTTACCTACATTCACCAGAGTGGCTAGCCTGTCCTGCTCGATTTGGGGTTACCTTATCAGGTTTTTGCTACACTACAGCTCTGAGATTGGTTTGGGCTTAATAAATACTGCTGCTGAGTGTAAAATATAATCAGAGGTGCGCTAATTCTTTTAGATATGATTTCCGTGTGTATTTTTCTCTTTTATCTAAGCTGCTGCCTGTCCATTGAGAGATTAGCCCTTACAGTTCTCACCCATTTGCACCTTAACTTGGGAGGTGTCCTGCAGGAGGCTTATCAAGGAGACTGTTTTGGAAATGTTGAGTGGGACCTGTCATTAACGTGTTACTTGTTGGAGACGACAACAGATCCCAGTCCCTCCCTGCGGGGGAACAGAGACCTTTCACTGGATGACCAGATGTATTTGGAAAAGAGATGTTTGAAAAGAAAAAACACCAAAAAATAACCCCACAACTTCAAAACCAAACCACTCTCCACTCCCTATTCCACCCATTTAGGTTTCAAACCAGAGAAGAATCCTACTGATATCTACAGACTGATCAGAGGTCAGCTGAGTGGAAAGAGCCTCCCTGATTTTAAAAGAAAACAAGCCTACAAACAAGAGAAAGCATGGCTAGGACCCAAGCTACTGTTTCCAGTAGTAGTTAGATAGCTTTGCATTGGATGAAAGTAAAGACAGGTAACCAGACATTCTCAATATATTCATAAATTAGAACTACTCAGATACTTTTTCTTTTTTTTTCCTTAAGGTCTGTTCAGCAGCCTTAATTTATGGTCAGCAGGGCACAGAACTCTGCCTGGAAATTGCATCGTTGAGTGCAATTGCGTTTTAGAAGACTGGATAAGTGAAAAGAAAGAAGGATTTCCTGCAGGAACGCAGGAGATAATATACATTAGCATATTCTGGCTAGAATTTACATGTGCACTCTGCTTTAATAAATAAGTCCAACTGAGACCTCTTTTGGAAAAGTTACTCTGTGAGTATTCACACTTCCTATGTTAGGGAATTAGGACACGTACTCACTGATGCAAAATAGGCAGAGGACAAATTTGAGAGTTCATGTTTTACTCTACATTGCTGACTAGAAGAACCTGGTAACTTGATGGGAAGCCTAGACTGACTGTCCTCCTCACGTGGGCAGCGCAAATGGCCTTAAGAATGTGCTGGACCCGGTCAGTCCCCTTTGGTAGAACTGGACATTGAAATATCTCAGCTTGATCTCGAGCTAGCTAATAAAGACACAACTTGAACAGTCTGCTCTCTGCTTCAGGGGTCTACCACCTGGATTGCCCCTTCCTTCTCGAATGAGCTTTATATATTTGTTCCCTCCCCAGATTTCATCCTCTGACTGTACCCCAGTAAGTGTTGTTAGGTTAGCTGTACACCTTTTAACACCCTTTCCTTTAACAACCTTTCCAGGGACGAAAGGATTGAGAGAGAAAATCCAGCCCAGGCTTACTGCCCAGCAACACCCTATTCCATGCTTAAAGTGGAACTCATTTTCTGAAGGAATAGTTCCAATTTTTCTGTAGCTGTGTTTTGCTGTGAGTCATGAAGACCATGTGCACTCCACTACAAACGCTCACTAACAGATGTATAACTGGACACATTGCAAAGGCACCATGCTTTCACAGACGAGCTCCAAACTACTTAATGATGACCACGGGGCTCCAGATCTGACATTGGGAACCACTGCTGGAGAGCATATTCTCACCACCAAATAAGTATGGGGACACCAATTTGTTACAATCACTACAGCAGGATCCCTATTCACCCTCCCTCACTATCTCATGCTCCATCATGCACTAACGCACGGTGGCTGTCGGGAACTACCATGGGTGGACACGGGATGGATCATCCTATGGCTCTATGACCTCGGTCAGCTCAGTGGGGGAGATGAGGAACTGGAGAGCAGAGTCACTTCACAGGGAGCCAGAACAGCTCTTTCACTAGCTCTGGCACCCAATCCCATACATTTTTACCGTTAGAAAAAAATAGCACTAGAACAAAAGTCAAGATGGAAATGCATTTTATGTTGAGGAGGTGATGGTCCTTTTTCCTTCATGTGCACAGTGACTAACATATTTACTTCTGGAAGAACAAATCTTACTGCAAAGAAAGTCATTGGTGTTGAGTAGCAACAAACTAAGTTGTTTAATTTAATAAAAAATGCTAGGAGAATCTCTGAATATGCCGCTCTCAATCCATTCTCTGCCCAGCTTGTGTTTGTGCTTGGGATTGCCCCAGCCCAGGTGCAGGACCTTGCACTTGGCCTTGTTGAACTTCATGAGGCTTGCACAGGCCCACCTCTCAGGCCTGCCCAGGTCCCTCTGGATGGCATCCCTTCCCTCCAGCGTGTAGACCCCACCACACAGCTTGGTGTCATCGGCAAACTGCTGAGGGTGCACTCAATTTCACTGCCCATGTCACTGACGAGTGTGTTAAGTAATAGTCCCAGTACTGAGCCCTGAGGAGCACCACTCGCTACTGATCTCCACCTGGGCATTGAGCCGCTGACCACAACTCTTTGAGTGCCACCATCCAGCCAATTCCTCACCCACCAAGTGGTCCATCCATTACATCTATGTCTCTCCAGTTTAGAGACAAGGATGTCATGCAGGACAGTGTCAAATGCTTTGCACAAGACCAGGTAGATGACTTTTTGTGGACCTTTTCCTCACAATATAAAGCTGAAAATTACAGCACAAGATTTAAGAAACAAAGTAGGGTACAGAAAAATTTTCAATATGGGTTAAAAAGAAAACTTATCTGCCAAGAGGTTATTTTGTATCAATTACCCAAAACCTCTTTCACTTTCTACTGAAGTAACAGTGATATTTCTAGACTAGATAAATTACTGTTTTTATAAGCTTTGATACTATTTCAGTAAATAATATATCAACATCTATGTTCCTAACTATAGTCCAAGTATGGGAAACATGTTGTTTTGCTGTTTTGTAAAACATGCTTTTTTTTTCTTTTTTTTTATGAGATCAAATGTTTGTTTATCAGCCTGATAGCAATCTTGACAGCAGAACTAAGTTTATGAGTGCACTCTGAATCACCATAAAATTTCTATTTACTGCTTTTCAAAATGATCTGGATTAATTTTTTTTTCCTCTATCACCTAGTTTACTCGATTTAATGGAAAGTATGACAGTGTTATAAATGGATTAAGATGTTATCTGATTTTTGCTGTGATTTCTATTTCCTTGTGTTTTCACTCAGAAGTAATGTTCTGTGTGTTGTTGCAAAGATACTTTTTCGGGAAAAAAAAAAAAAAAAGCATCTGTTCATATCAAAACAACAAACTAAAGGGAAATTACATTCGTCATTGAACTGCAGGACTCCAGGCTCCTGCCACGAAGAAAGAAGCGAGGAATTACTCTGTACTTCAAATTAGCTCTTTTATGTATAGAATGTATAGGCTAGACATATAGATTACAATAAATGCATAGACTAAAAACACATAACAAAATCCATCAGTTCCAAAATACTGCTTTTCTGATTGCATGACCTGTGATTTTGATGAATAAGCAAAGTTTAAATTAACACGAGGCCTGATCAGACAGCAACCTAAAAACAAAACCAGATCAAACACAACAAAAAATACAAATTCCTCTAAAAATACAGTACTTCGGACTTTAAAAAAAAAAAAAAAAAGACAGGGTATATATACTAAATGCTCTGTTGTCAAAACCAAGGTGTTCAAAGAGCATACACTGTCATGTTACATACTGACATTTCACACATGACACTACTTAAAACATACATATTTAATAAAAGATATATGACTTAGGATAAAGGGAAAACACCACAAAAACTATATGTAGTCTTAACATCATACAACCTTCACATCAAACTTATTTAGAACTCTGTTTCTAACCATAAAAAATAATGGAAAAGGGCTTTAAGGTTTTGGATAGCAAGATAAGCATTTTTTGGTACTTCCCTATTTTCAAACAGACTTATTCTGATCGTAAAAGAAATTATGCCATGCTATAAAAGAATGATATCACACTGGCAACAGATTAACAGGAAACAAATAGATGGGAAGTTACAGCTCCCTGCTCTGTTTACTTAAAATTTGTTTCCAAAAATAGCTTATAGAAATGCTTCTTCAAGCAAAACAATTTATTTTCCAAGCTCAGCAAATTATCTTGGTGATTACATAACAATCATCTACTTTCAGTTAAAGTATTTCACTATGCAACGCTGCTTAACAGGTGAATTTTATTTTTTTCTTCTATTAAACTGAACCCAGTGAATAAAAAGCTGAAAACATCAAAACATTGCTTAGCCATTTTTTTTTTTCATAACAGTCACGTATTTTAATAGTTCAAGTGAAGGAAAATATGTTTACCCACTTAAGTTTCAAGATCAAAGAATCACAGAATGGTTGAGGTTGGAAGGCACCTCTGGGTCCATCTGGTCCAACCCCTGCTCAAGCAGGGACACCCAGAGCAGGCTGCCCAGGACCACGTCCAGGTGGCTTCTGAAGATCTCCAAGGAGGAGACTCCACAACCTCTCTGGGCAGCCTGTGCCAGGGCTCAGGCACTGCTGGCTCACGTTCAACTTGATGTCCACCAGGACCCCCAGGCCCATTTCTGCAGAGCTGCTTTCCAGCTGGGTGGCCCCCAGCACGTCCTGGTGCCTGGGGTTGTTCCTCCCCAGGGGCAGGACTCTGCACTTCCCCTTGCTGAACTTCATGCGATTCTTGTCAGCCCACCTCTCGAGGTCCCTCTGGATGGCAGCAGGACCCTGTGACACATCAGCCACTCTTTCAAGTTTTGTGTCATCTGCAGACACGGATCCCTTGATCTTCCTCCTTAAGATGTGACGTTACTGCTTGTAGAAAATATAATTACAATGCAAAAGTGCCTATAAAGTGTACAAATTAAAACATGTTTTTCTCTACTACAGATAGGTCTTTGTGAACCCAAGACACCTTGCCTTTAAATGATGAGCAGATGAGCAGACCTCTCTCTTTCACTAGAAAGCTACAAGATTTTAAATACGCATACCTACTGAATCAAACTGGGAAAAATTCGTATCAGGAGCGTGTGTCAGACTCAAAGAAAGAGGAAAACAGTGTGCTTTAAACCTTATTTTTCCGAGTAAAAAGTATATTCTTTTCACCTTTGTATTGCTTCCTGCAGTATGAGTAAATCATTTACATTATTAATCTATGGTTCAGATGCTAAGTCAGCTGACTAACACTATGGATTTATCACACATCTGTGTTGACGGAGTAAGACTTCAACATATTCTTCCTGACTTACAAAAGAGGGGTGCTTCTTTCTTAAGGTAAATCAGTCTGAGAAATCACTATATAGTATGATATATACATATATATAACTATGTTAAATATACTAAATATCACTATGTTTATTTTTCCAAACTGTATTTCAGTTTTTCTAATATATTTTCCAAAGTACAACCACTTCAGTAGTTAGGATATTCTCATTTTAGCATTAGCATTGTACTTGAACTGGAAGAGCTATCCATTGTGAGTGCCAGATTGTGTGCAAAAAGCATTTACAGCTGAACTCTTCTGAGAAACTGTGTGGTTTAAGCAGCATCTAGTGGTTAATCTGATGTAGGCAGTCATTCCTATTGAGCTCTAGCTTCAGTTAGTAAACTTAGAATGTAGGAAGAAAGGAATTTCATTCCGTCAGATAAACAAGATCCAAAGTTGGGTTTGTTTTAAAATAGAAATCCTTAAATATAATTACTTTTAATGTAAAACACGAGGAAAAAGACATCACACCCTAAGAAACTGGAGCAGAGTTATTACAGGAGGAAAGATTGAAGGATCTTTAACCCAGGAGCACTGGAATTAAATTTCAGCTGAATCTTGCAAGGCAATTTATTTTATTTTATTTTTGAACCAAGATGACTTCATGCTTTTCCAGGAAGAGTAAGAACGAGTACTCACAACCTTTGGTGGATGTTATTGTTGTATGATATTAAGCCATCTTGCACCAAGGTATCTTTGATGAATGATGCACAGCCTGAGTCAGACCAGTCACTAGCAAGCAACTTCTTGCAGATCCCGAAGGAATTACCGAAATTACTGTTCCCAGCTGCATTTGGTAATGTGTTGTGCAACTATGGCACTGTCCAGGTTGTAGGAGAGCTATTGGACTGCTTCAGTGCACTCAGCTAGATTAACACATCAGACTTTCAGCAGTGAAAGAAAATGCCTCACTTTTACCTTCACATCCAACAAGTGGAATAATCTCTACCTGAAAAAAAGACATTTTTCTGGCAGTAAACATTTTTTGTTTTTAGTTGATAGTAAATTTTCGTAAGCTGAATTCTAATCAATATAGGCATATACTATTTTCAAGAGCAGACCATGACTGGACAAACACATTCCAGGAAATAATTGTATCATTTATGCAGTGGAATATTGAGCATACAAATATGAGGGGAAATTAACACACGATTCTGCAAAATGTGCAGCAGTATGTAAAGAGTCGTCTAAGAAAGTTTAAAAAGTTTCTCAAGAAACATTTGTAAATACTACTTGCTCTCAAGATTTCCCTAAAAGGGAAAGGACATGAATGGATATACGTGATGAAGGACAAGTTGTGAATGTACTTATCTTTTTGTTGAAATAAGGCAAAACACGTATCTGTTAATTCAAATAAGGGAAAACATCTCCAGCTTTTCAGCATACAGTTTGAAATAATTTGCTATGAGCTACTACTGAAAGAGGGGTTACATCTGGAAGTAAAAAATCAGCTTACGCTGCAAATTTTAATACCTGTAAAAGCCAGAGCAGGAACGCACCAAATTCTTGTGAGCCAACCCACAGTACGATCACCATGGCCCAAAGCAGCTCTGGCCTCTTTGTTGGTCCAACTGACTTTTTGTTTGTCCACAAGCCTTCTGTAATCAAAACTTATCACTACAAAAGCAGTCTTCTGCTCATGCCTCTAAAACCAACCTTCAACATGCACAGATGATGCAGGTTTACCTTCATCCGTTAGTATTCTTCAGAGGTTGGAAAGCTTCTTTTCCAATTGCAAATTTAGGAACTTAGATAGGCACTCTAAAAGTAAGAAAACCTTAACAGAAGAAAAATCTACACTCCAAACAAACAAACAAAAACACAAATCCCTACTTTCACCTGACTTTCACCTGGTTTGTTCAGCAAATCAGCACCCTTGGTACTTAAACTCCACTCAGTCAAAACGCAAAATTCCCTTTATCCACCAGAAGGAGAAATAGAGACAAGAAATCCCAGAGTAAGAAGGTCAGTTAGAGCAGTGCCAGCATACTGAAATGAAAGTTTTTACGGGGAAACCTGCAAATCCAGACTTGCTTTCTGTTTGGGTTAAAGCAAGAGAAAACATCAATGATTCATTTGCTGTTTATGTTCAAGGATGACTTCTGTCTAATGTGTAAGATCAGACAGACAAAATGGGTTCGAGTTATATGTTGAAGTTTCTACCATTACCCAGCTGTGGCAAAGGTATACAACACTCTGTTGCAGTTTTACCTATTTTTTTCTAGGCCTAAACAGTATGATTAACTTCTTATAAGTATATATTTTACATCTTTATATTTTCGAGCTCTTTAGTCTGCTTACTTCTTGAATTTGTACTCTACCGTCATGAAAAGAAAAACAAACCCAAAACCCTCCCTTAGACAACGCTGCGTTTTACCTTAAAGAATTGCCATTTTTGCATACATAGATAATCTGTGGCTTGAAGAAAACTTCCTTGTGATTCAGCACATCACTTGAATGAGTAACACAGCTCAGAGGTTTCTTTCCGTTAGCCCGTATCACCCTGCTTCATTCCCCAGGAGCATGTCAAACATCTGTCTTCTACCCCAATAATCCCCTTGGCTCATTCCCCCTACTACTTCTGTGTGATTCAGCATATGTCATTTTATTTATCAATACCTTTTCCATGAGGAAAGCAACAGGAATTGCACATAACATGAGAAAACATATTTTCTGTTGCAGTATTTTCAACTCATCTGAAGCCACAAAACATCACATGAACAGCTTTTACTCCATTTAAAAAAGTTTGTTAAGATTACAGCTTGCAACCATAAACTTAAGTGTTTTCAAAAAGATCAGTGTGGATTTAGAGCTTCTAAAGCTACTGAAAACCATCAAGAACAGTTTAAGTGTTTATATACAGGCTACATCAGTTTTAAACAAAACTTCTTTAAAGAAATTTGCTTCTGATGATGCAAATCTCTTTTAGGGAGGCAATCTGTTGCATAGCCAGTTATACAAGTTTAGCATGGGTTACGTGGAAACTACATCTAAACTAGGTACCACACATGGCTTTGCTTTGTTGTCAGCTTTAAAAATAAATGGCTTCACCAAATCCACTGCAAATTTGCATTAAGATGTGGCTAAGAACAATTCAATATTATAATAGCGTATTATTTATTATTATATCTAATATAAAATGCACACTGCTGTAAGAGCAGGGCTCGGAAATCCAAATATTCCCCCCCCTTGTAGATAATCGTGTTGACCAGAAAGCTGCAGATTCTTACTTTCTTGTTTTGACTTTTTTCCCCTGTTCTGAACTTTAATTCTTAAATGAGAACCATTCTGCTAGATTTTGGGAAGAAGAACTGATGTCAGAAAAATACAAAAAAACTCTATGAATTGCAGCACAAAAACTTTAAACGCTAGGAGCTACCGTGACTTAGAGCCCGGTGTATGGGTGCCCAACTTCTCCTTAAACAAAGAAAATGGACACAGAAATTGTCAGCTTCACTTCCAGTCTCAATCACCTCCCTCTACACAACGTATGTAAAGGAAGAGCAATCTTGTAGGTAACTGACCAAGAGAGAAATTCGTGTACTTTTAAATACAAGTGCTGATCTTCCCTCCTCATTTTAAGAACATAAAAAGCTTGATAAAGACTACTAAATTTCACTAGATTCAAGTTAAAGCTTTTTTTTTTCCTAAGCTGAAGTTTTTTCCTTCTTCTCAACAACAGATTTCTATGTATTACGATCCTGCTGTAGAAAAACATAATCTTTTCTTAAGAAATTAATCTGAAATTCTAATTTGCAACAATTTGTAGACAACCCAAGGTACCTAATCTTCCCAGAAATCTAAGTATCAAATGCAAACGTTAAATTCTGTCTTTTTTGTGCCACAGTCTTAATTATTAACATACTGTGAAGGACTAACATGAAATACGAATTTATGAATGATTTTAGAAGGACAGATTAATGTTTTGACAAGATTTTATTGTGAAACATTGGATTTAGAAAAGGTACAAAATGTCAACAGTCAGATGTGTGCCAGTACAGTATTTCAATAGTCTATACAAGTGGACAGCTGAAGAGCCTCACTGCAGAACGCGTATTTAGACATCCTAGCTAAAAGGGGGCCGCAATATTCACAGGCTTAAAATACATAAATAACTCGAGCCAAAATGGCCATTACTGGTCAACGCTAATCAACATCTGGAAACAGGCTAAAAAGCACAATACATTACAACAATCTCCTTGCAGATCCACGTTTAAAGAACATCAGTTTATTATGTCAATACCCTACAGCTCCAGGACACTATTTTCAAGATCGGGATTCAGCTGGCTCATTTAGAACTTTAAAAAATTCAAGGTAAAAAATGAGGTTATGGAACAAAAAGAGCAGGTATTTAATTAGAACTAAACACTGTGAAGCCCCTAAAAGTTTTTGTTTTTGTCTGGGATTATAAAATGAATTACTTCTTAAAAGAACTTGTTTGTTCCTTTAAAATGTCCTTACTGCAGCTTGAACAGGTATCAGTAAGTGATTCTAATTTAAATATTTCAATTTGCTGTGCAGTTTCATGTTTTAAAACCAGTTTCACCAAACGTGGGTTGCCATTCAAGTGGAAAAAATAGTATCAAAATACTACTCTGAATTAACGAAAGTCATAAATTTGTATACTAAAAACCAAAAAAGACTAGCATCCCAAAAGGATAGCAGCATTCTCTAGCTTAGTTTAGGAATTTTAAAGAAGGAGAATTTATAAACATACGAAGTTGATTGTAGTGTATAAAAATACACGTAAACCACACGAAATAAGCTAGCATGATTTTTCAAATCATTTGCTAGTCTGTCACTGCTGGAACTTGTTTGAACTACTGAAAAGGCGTTCACAGTTGAGTACACAGGTGGACAGCCAAGTAACTTTAGATTTCAGTTCTTTTATTAAAAGGCGCATAGCTTATTCTACACAGCTAAACTTACTGAAATACAGTTACCCTGTTACCAGTCAGTACCCAGAGCTGAACTAAACCTTTACTCAAGTAAGTCTACTTCACTTTATGCTGAGTTGTAACTCACCTTCCTGAACAGAGACCTTGGGTTATACTAGGTTATGGTTAATAGAAATTTCTAAATATGACTGATGTCCATGAGGAGCAGAGTTAAACCTAAACTGATGTAATTTAGAATCAAAATCTACCCAAAAACATTAAAACACCCTCCCTCTGACAACATATCCATTCTGCATTTCAAGACCATTAGTTCTGGCTACTCTTTTCACGTTGTCTGTCTTTACCAGGGGATGAGAACCTTGCAGTTCATTAAGAAGAGTAACCATAATTTACAACTAAGTAATTAAATCAGACAGTGGGGAATATATATTTAAATTTGAGTGTATATTGCTAATTAAAAATGTTACATCGGGGGTACAATGCCTGCCGTGGACTTAAAATTATAGCATGGTGCCAAATAGAGAGATATGTAAACAAACTGCTAAACTTTAGTGTCGCAAAAAAACAAACAAACAAAAAACATTTCTTCTTTTGTTCAGGACGTGTTTGGCATGAGCAGCACTAACAAAACTCTACAGCTCACAGACAAGCTACAAAGGTTATCTAAAGCCAATACTCACTGTCCATGAATTAGCTAGCTCTTGATGCTGCTTCAAGCACTGCACTAGCCACTTTGATCTGTGATTCAGATTCCTCTGTACACACATTTATATTTACATAAAACATTTATTAAACATGATTTTAAAACATAAAAACCTTATGTACAAAATACCAACATTCCTATAAATAAACAGTTGGAGAAAGGCACTTGCAAGAAAAATCTACAGTAAATCTTACAAAAACCACGCTGCCTCTGTTACTGTACAATAGATAATCTTTCAGTAAATCCCTATCACAAGAATGTAAAACACTAATTACTTGTTATAACTAAGAATATAACCGTTACAGTTGTATTTACAAATACATATACGTCTTTTTTTTTTTTAGTTTCACTTGAGCACCATGATTTCCATTCTAAATTTGTATTTTGATACAAAGCAAAAGAACAGTTGCCAGAAACCGCTGTTCAGCGTCACTGCAGATTCATGAACTTTTGGCTGACATCCGTACAGTTTAAAAGACTCAGTTGCTGCTTTGTAAAAAGTACACCTAGTTTGTTATTGCATGTTGTCCTTTTAGAGAGAGCACTGCTATGTTCTCTATGCCATTTTTTAATACTATTGCTGGCAAAAAGTTTCCAATATAAAAAAAATAAAAAACATTCTTCAAGCCAGTTGAAGTATTTTATCTGAACAGTAACTAAAAAAAGCTGCTTATTAATTATAAAAATGTGTAGGAAACATGCCAACTAATCTGGTGTGCAAAAATATTTTTTCGACTACACAGGATTTTAAGGGCTTCACAGAATTACTCAAATTTACGTTGAGTCGTAAACCCCATGGATAACCAGTTCCTCAGGGAGACGTTAATATACTCCCGCTTTTATCAAACTTTTTACCCTTTGACAATGCTGCAACCTGTTTGAGCAGTTCTCTGTTTTTGGCCTGCAATACAGATTAAAAAAAAAAAAAAAAAAGGTTTTATGAGTTACTGTAAAGCCTCACATAGTAGTGTCATGCACTAATTTCCCATTGCATTTATGAAACAAATTTTCAAAACGTACGTGCTGAGAATATTCAAAGACTTGATATGTATATTTCATGTTTAACAGAACAGGCAACCACACTTCTTGCATAGCAAAATTGAGTGTCTGAGGTATTGCACTGAACATCTGTTCATTCAGTGATTTATAAGGCAATTAATTCAGGTTTTCTTCCTGTCAAAGTAGACATGTAGTTTAACATGAAATATTTAACTGCTGATTGCATTATGCTAAGCCGAAAAATCAGATCAACAGCACGCTGACAACTGATGAAGTATCAGAGGACAGACAAAAAAAACAACACCTTTTAGAAGGCACAGGAGCTAAGCCTCTATCTCTTCAGGTTAGAAAGCAATTCTTACAGTAATTTAATTTGTACGGAGATTGTTGACTGCAGAACTGCTGTACAATGAATACAAACTTAAACGTAGCAATGATCATTCCAGACTTTGTACTATTTCACTGCAGTGAGTGAACAGTCTGATACATAATTCCATTTGAAGTAGTGCTCAGGTATCGAGAAGCAGCTACTTACCTGCAACTGTTCCACAGTTTCCTTGTGAGCTTTTTCCATACTGTTCATTTTTGTCCTCAAGTTGGACTCCTGGTACTGGAAGTCTGCCTTCAGCTCTGTCAACTAAAAGCACAAATTCTGTGAAGATTCCTTGGACTGCTGCGGTATGCCTTCTAATCAGTCTGTGGAATCATTACGGATTATGGATTATTTACAGTAAAGTATGCATCCAGAACTTTCAGGAAATTGTGCCTCCTCCCTGAGTGTCAAATCTCAGGAACCTATGGAAACGTCTCAGTGTCTCACATTTAATCCAGAAAGCCAAACAATGCCAGTCGGTAAGCACTGGAAGTGACATGCCTGAGATCTTGACTAAAATAAAAGATGAATGAGTATTGCACAGTACTACAGAGCTGGTGCACTGAGTTGCTGGTTTTGCCCCAAGTTACACATTCGAAAGATTTTTCTTTTGGAGCACTCCAAACTGTTCAAGCACTGTCCATACACAAGTCTTAGGACAAGAATCTCCCACAAATCTGGTTCAAGACCGGTATTTGCAGACTTTTGTCTAAGCAAGCATCTTTATATTTACTATTTCACAGTAAAAAAAGAAACAACCCCCCCACAATGCATTCATTTGTTGTAAATTTTTCACCTATGCAAACACTGTACTGTGTGCTCAGCTCTTCTTCCCCTGCTCTGCTAGCTGAAGAAAGTGACATTCTGAAAGTGAATAGTTGATGCCTCAAGGAGCCTTTAAGTTCAAAGATCTCTGAGGTTGAACAAACAGCTTCAACAGCAGGGATATTAAAATTATTAAATGCTCTCCCTATGGGAACAGCATAAAACAAGTTACTATGCAGAAGTAGGTGACATTTCCTTACCTAACCCTTTGTTAGCTTTATCCGGTAGATGAAATTTAAAAATAGATAAGTGAATTTCCTACTGACTCATGACATTCTATAGGCTTTATAAGAGAGAGATCTGGGCCTTAATGCTTGTCCTTTAAAAAACTACCTGAAGAGCATCCATGACAGACTATCCAGCTCTTTCATATTAACCACTTAAAGGCTTGAAATAGCAAGCAGTTCAAAAATTTAGCAAGTATATTATAAGAGTAATACAAACTAAAGTTTCAATACCCTTCACACAACAGACTCAAGTGTAGAAGTTCAGATACTGATCTGTAGCCTGAAAGTGGAAGCAATTTCCTAATCTCCTTTTGGGATCAACATTCCTAACCATGAAATTTTTGATACACTACCATGCATATCTATAATCAAATTTTGAATTGAAAATGTCAGAAGTGGAATTATTAATATAACTCCATAACTTACTCAATCCTGAATAGAGAGTCCAGAGCCACCATTACAGATAGTGTCTTAAACCCATCTAGTTAAACATGGCAAAGAAATAAGCTCTTATAAAGGCTAAATGAAGTACATATTTGTAGTTATTTCTCTTTTCTTGCCAGTCATTAGGTTTTTTGAAAGCTGAATCTCTT
This sequence comes from Anser brachyrhynchus, assembly GCF_964034855.1. Lineage (NCBI taxonomy): Eukaryota > Metazoa > Chordata > Aves > Anseriformes > Anatidae > Anser > Anser brachyrhynchus. The sequence continues at coordinate 200,194,378 of NC_137694.1, read as the reverse complement.
GTATGAGTTTCACTGCAGTCATTTGGACCTAACTATATTTCAATAACTTTTGTTGACTGCCAGGCATCTAATTCAAGCTTCTCTTCCAGTCACTGACCGAGACTTGATAACCTACACTACACATATACTAACAGTATTTTAAAATCTAAACAATTTTCGTACATTATACATGGACATTTGTACTCCATCTCATGAATTATGGCTATAGTAGCTTAAATTTAAAACTAAGCAAAAACTATGCTAAACTTGAAATGCTTACTACTTGTATTCCTCCTCTTATCTTGGGTGTCCATCAGCCTACAGAGATAATTTGGGACCTTTGCTGTGATTCAATTTAAAATATGTAAAACACACAAACTACTGTCTGGCATTTTGTCTGTCAACTGTGGCACATGCTGCCTGAGCAACAGTGGACCAGACGGCTAACTTCAAGGTGGCTGAAGTAAGGTAAGGTGAATTCCTCTTTGACTTAGAGCCAAAATATATTCATGATATATTTTCGTGAATATATATATGATATATATTCAAGTCCCAAACTTGTCCTTTAAAAGGTAAGATCTGATTAGTTACTATAAAAATAAAAATCAGATGCAGTTTTTTTAATCTCACCATTTTGACATTGTTAACAGCCTACAAAACCGACAATAAAATGATAAAGTTCTCATTAAGTAAATGAAAAGTTTACCTTTTTATCTTTTTCTAAAATAGTCTGATCTCTTTGCTGCAGAAGACGTTTAAGCGACATTACTTCTTCTTTCAGCTGACTTATGAGAACAAAGTTGTCAGTTCCCCCACTGTCTGCTGATTGATTTATAGAGCTACTAAAAATAGAAAACAATAATTACTTGCAACATCCATAGTAAAAAACAGTTCATTTTTTCAAAGTTCATATTGGATAATTAATAATTCCACAAACATCCTTAAGGACTAATGCAAAAAAAGTATGTACCTGACAGAAATGGATGCAACTGGCAAATTACCTTACTAATGGCACACATTACATACACCTGCAGAAATATAATTAAGTATTAGCTTTGAGGGGGACAAATACCTTTTGACTGAAGCAGCCACTTTTACATTTATTCCAACTGTTACGTCAGAGACAGAATAAATATTCAGTCTCACACTTAAAAGGCCCAGAAGACTTCTTTAGATACTAGGTTAACATTAAATAGCCGATTCAACCCTGCACCTGATCTAAAAAAACAGTGATATTAGGGAATACTATTTCATTAACTGTTGCCTTGTTATTTAGCCTTTAATGTTGCCCCAAAGAGCCTAAAAGAAGGAATGCAGTGCCAGGTTTCTGCTAATAAAGTAATTTAGTTGACCAACAGCACTCAGACGCCACCCAATAATCTGTTTGGCTGGACAACAGTTTCACCTCCCTCATTCTTCGAACACAAAAAAAGGAAAAGGAAGAAACTGGCCACAAATAGTTGTGCTTGGTTGAAATGGCTCAGCTTTACAAAAATGTAACTTTACCTATCTCCATTTGATGGCTTGGATTCCAGTTTGGGTTTTTTCTTTGGAGTTTCATTCTGAATAGCTGCAGAGGATTTATGGCTGAAATCAAACAAAATGTAAACCTAAAGCCTTGTACTATGTAACTCTCTAACACCACCATTTGGTACATGTAAAATAACTAACTCATGCTCCTAGCCGGACTGCTAGAGACTAGCCAGAAATGCAAGAAAAAAGTCCTTTAAATAAAAATTGCAAAATAAATTAACAAGAAATTAACAAATAATATCATATTTACCTCTGTTTCCATAGTCCCTGATCTTGTTCTGGACTCAGACTGCTGATTCTGAAATATGTGAAATGTACTTGGTAACTGACCAAACATGCCATTATTTCTAAGCTAGTGTGAATGGTATCTGTACTTGAGAAAAATTACCCCCCTCCTTTTTTTTTCTTTGTAAGTAAAGAAAATTACCAATTTTGAATTTTCAGTTGGGCAGAGATACTCATGACCACTCTTTAATACATCTGGATGCTAAAAAAAAATATATTTTAGATAAATATTCACACTACCATAAGATGCAAGGGGTAGATTTCAAGAATGACAGTTAAAGCTTTTTCTGATATTTCCCAATTTTTGTGCACTTCATATTGCTAATCTCGTGCTCAGCAAGCTGACCTAAAACAGCATTCTTGGGATTCCCATACTGTAGTATGAACATTGCCTAAAATGCTGCTTATGTGGTGCCGTATAAACAATGTTAAGTTTTAGATCCCTGAAAATAACTTTTTCAACTCTAAAGATGTTTCCAGTAATTTCAAAAGTAATTTTACTGAACAGCATTGACGTAGGAATAGTAAAATTTAGAAGACTGCGTTGAATCAAATAGTTCAATGATTTTTTATGTCTGTCTTGTATTATTCTCTCAGCTCAACAATAACTGAAATGCAGAGGGAAAGAGATTCTTATTGGACCAGAAGCAAGTGACCCAGGGCAGCCTATAGAAAAAAAGTTGCTAAGCAAGGAACATTAAGCACATCTCTATACAGGCCATATTTTTTCATAACTCTTGAATATATTAGAAGCTCTATACTATAGTAAAGAGCTAACTTTTTTAATTTAATCCTCACTACACCTGTCACACGCATTAAAATAGATGTTGTAACTCCTTGTAACTCAATTTTCATCAGATTAGAGGACAGAAACAGTACATAATCGTCTGTATGACAAGAATAATTTTCTTCCTCAAGTTCCGAAGAAGTTGTTGTTGTTTTTTTTTTTAATTGTGAGTATTTACATTTCTCTTCTCCTCATTCTCAATATTATTGCAGCTTATTGTGCTTCTATCTTTATGTTGCGCTTAGTCAGACAAGTTTCAGTCAAAAACAAAAAAGCACTGGAAAAGTGAAGCTTGAGGAATGAGAGTTTGAGTGTCTTTTCATGACAGGGGGCATTACCACTGGAGCTGTAGTATTCACTATCCAACAAAATGCAAAAACCAAAAGAAGTTCTAAAGTTACACTGCTATAAGCCTGTCAATGAAAATAAACATCATGACGGCTATTGTACTAGCATAAGAAACAAATCAATCCTGGGAGCTGTGATTTGATAAGCTGGGTATCTAATTTAAAGCTGGTATTCTGCTTGTACCACAGGCAGAGATGACACGCTGAGAAAAGTTGCAGGAGATTGGACAGAACTACGCGAAATTTTATCAGTGACAGTAAATGAACTGACAGCGTTACTTTCCTATGTCTTCCTCGGACAGCTACTCACAAACTGCCTCTTCCAGCAGGATTTGATTAGAACTAGCAAAGAGATGCAAACTGCTCGCAGACAGACAATGATCCCCTGCCTTTCCTGCTTCTCCATTCAACAACAAGGATGTGCACACAAACGGGGCACAATGGAGTAAGTTAGGGTGCTAATATGTACACGGTAACTGCATGCCACACAGCAGGTATCGCACAGGAGTTGCTGCTTAGAAATCCAAGTTTATCCCCAGGTAACTTATTTTTCTGCAGCCATCCCGTGGATATCTTTTCTAGACTTGCTATCGATTGTAAAATCAACAAGTTTAATGGCCACCAAGAATTTCTGCATTTGGCTGGCTTCTCTTCAGCCAAATTGTGAGAATACAAAGGTTTTGACAGACTTGGACAGACCTTCTGCTCCTGCCTTTGATGCCACATTTTAAACCGCATTTCTGATTTCCTTTACTTTGATCTCAGTACTAACAGCACGCTGAATAAGAAGCGGTACCTAAAGCTACTTTTATTTTTGAAATACTTACTTATGATGACTACTGCTGTGACGATGATGGTGGTGGTGATGGTGGTGGTGTTTCGAATGATGCTGGTCTTTCTCAGTAAGAGATGAAGATGAGGAGTTAGAATGTGAAGATCCTAGACTCTTCCTCTGTTCTTTTGTCTTCTGTAGCACTCGCTTGTAGGACAGGGTGCAGAGCCAACACAACAACTTTCCATCAACCTGTTGGAAAATAAATCATACGTGTTTTTTTTCCCCCATGTATACTTGCACTAAAATGATGTATTTCAATATTTACTATCATTATTGTTATTATTTGCAATTGCTTCGATTTGTCTGATATCTTTAGGAAAAATCCAGACATCCCTTCGGTATGAAACAGCACTGCTGTACCTCCAACATACACGTGTTATTCTTTAATAAAGTGAAGCTTATTCCTTTTCTTTTTGTCATTGGAAATTACGCTAGAAGGCGTTCTTAGCAAATATTGGATTTACTCTATACCACAGAAGTGACAATAACTTTTACAAGGGGCAAATCATTTTTAGCTTAGACGCCATGTAACCTCTCTCAACCCATTGTACTCCAGGCGGAATCAAGATGTCCAGCCAACGTGTTACTTTTACCAAGTAAATTCTTCTGTAAAAAACGCACTAGTCTTGGGTTCGGGCAAGAGGCTTTTGAGGTCATTTCCTCAGCACCTTCTGGAATGAGAAAGTGGCACTCACCAAAGCTATTTAAGAAAACACGGGGAGGTTAAAAAGAGTCTACCTCTCTGGTGCTGTATTTTAAGGCAAGGCAGGCAAATTGGAAGAGGTAAAGTGACAGAATCAAGTTAAGGACATACATAAGAGGCAATGAATAGGGAAACACGCAAAAAAAATCAAAGCACCAAGAACTATTCAGCTGCTCTGCTCCCAGCGACCACTGTCAAGAGTATTCTTAAGCCTACTTAAAAAAAGAGTGATTTAATTTAAAATAAAATAGCCTGGTAGTGAATCTAAAAATTGCAAGTTAATGAATGTAATTCAAATACTGAAAAGCACAGCATCTTTAATCTAATATTAGTGAACTCGAACACTCCTGTTCATCTTTCTTTTATGAAGCAGGAACATCTTCTTTTGTCAATCCAAACCATTGCAGCTCTGGAACAAAGCCTACCTTCCTTCTTCCCTCTTCTTTTCGATCAAAAGCACACTGCTGTTTGCACTGTTCACACGTCTGAGGTGGGCCATACTTCTTTTCTGAGTTGGTGCAACGCTGACATTTCGTGCCAATAAATGCTGCAATAATATTACAATACTGACAAGGCTTGGGCTGGAAAAGAGGTAAGTTGAACTGAGGTTAGTTCACTACAGCAACCAGAAAGCATTAACGCAGTTCATTCAAATCACGCGATGCTTCTAAACTACTATGGGTTCATATGATATGCCTTAAAAAAACTTTTTCCTGCCTTTTGTGTCTTTAGTAATAACAATGATAGTCCTTCAAAGATCAAAAAACACTCTGCGTTTTCCATGAAAGCTCATGTACAAAATCAGTGAAAGAAATACTTTTTGATTGCTATACCTGTCTTTTTTTTTAAACACATTCTTTTCTCTGTTTTACTACATTACTAAACAAATTACTTAAATTTAAGAGAAGAATAATCAAGCCATTTTTAGACTTCGGAGGTTCTGAAAACATCCCTCTCCACTGAACTACTCGGGGATTTGATAGCCCCGCACCTCCAGGATGTGCATCTTCATCTCTGCAATTCTGTAAGAAACTAAAAAAAAAAAAGGAAGCAACAAAAAACACCCTTCAGGCACCACTGGGACAGATAATCAAGTTTCTGATTAGACAGTAAGCTAGAGTAATGTACTGGTAGAAAATAAAATTCCTGACAGTTTTCACAGGTCAGAAATAGCCGATTATCTTCCCTGCAGTTCCCTTTTTTTGATGAACTACCGATAAAACATTGCTGGATCTGCCCTGTTCTTAATTGTGCTACATTTTAAGCTTTTCAAAGAATGTTCTTTGTTCAGTTTACATCATTTACATTCACAAAATGCCTGACTACATACCAACAGCTGTTACGTTTCTCCAGTAAGCTGAATTTCATCTAGCGTGCTTGATGTCAAGTATGAAGAAGTTACGGGCTTTTGTTTCCCAAACAAGATTATCTTGATACCTTCTCTAAACAAGTGTCTGCAGGGCACTCAGCTACAACGCGTGCATTCATATATTAAAAAGTTTAATTTCTCTAACGGAACCGACGCTGAAATTCAAGATGGGCAAATGCAAAGTAACAGGAATAAAGTCAATCTTTTCTACTTAGCAGCTTAAGATGATTAACGCGCATCTAAAACTTGAAGACTTACATAATATAAGCGACGTGGTATGATTAGATTTTCCCATTTACCACTCATTAAGAACACAGGCAGCTAATAGTCTTCCTGCTGTCAAGCGTGCATTCATGAGCATATGCAAAGAACTACTTTACATGCGTAAAGTGAATTAACATTGTTTTTGCTGTGAATAACTACACTGCAGTTATTCATAACTGTTAAACCACACATAACCACAACGCCTTTAAGTCTGAAAAAACAGAAACTGTAAGCCATAAAGGAAACGAAGAGCTGCCTGTAGTTTTCATCACCTTTCCAAAAGTTTTTATTATTTGGTTCTGAAAGCTTTTTAATTTAGGAGGCAAATGGACCTAAGTTGAGCTTTTAGAGCTGAGAGATGGATGGATCTAACGGGAACTTTTAGAACTGAAAGATGGAAGGACCTAAGGTGAACTTTTAGAAATGAGAGATGGATGGACCTAACCTGAACTTTTCGAGCTGAGAAATGGATGGATCTAACCTGAACTTTTAGAGCTATGAGACGGCTGGACTTAACGTGACCTTTCAGAACCAAGAGCCTACTCACCGTTCCAAACTGCTTGACGTTCTGGGCACACTTCTTGCATATGGTGTTGGTTTTGCTAGAGACAAAAGCGCACAGATATTGAACCAGCCACCGGTTATTCCCTCACGCTCTGTCCATGGGTGCTGACAGCACGGACCAGGCACCCCAACGCCCCCCAACCCTGGTACCTCTCCTGCTGGAACTCGGAGCGGCAGTAGGTACACTTGACGACGGGGTGTGCGATGCGGCACTCCTGGGGGAGGGAGAGAAAACACCGGGGTCAGCTCCTTCTGCCGGGATATGCATCTGACCTCCCTTGAGTCCCAACCTCCCCCTCCCTGGCCTCCCCTGGCTCCCAACCTCTCCCTGGCCAGACTCTCCTGGGTCTCAACCTCACCCTGGTGCTGTCCTCCCCTGAATCCCGGCTTCCCCCTGCCCAGCCTTCCTTGGGTCCCAACTTCCCCCTGGTCCTGGTCTCCCCTGGGTCCCAACCTCCCCTTGGTCCTGGTCTCCCCTGGATCTCAACCTCCCTCGGCGCTGTCCTCCCCTGGATCCCAGCCTTCCCTGGGTCCCAACCTCTCCCTGGCCGGACTCCCCTGGGTCCCAACCTCCCCCGGATCCCAGCTTCCCCCTGCCCAGGCTCCTTTGGGTCCCAACCTCCCCCTAGTCCTGGTCTCCCCTGGGTCTCAACCTCCCCCGGGTCCCGGCCTCTCCTGAATCTCGCTCTCCCCCTGCTCAACCTCGCCAAGCTCCTGACCTCCCCCTGGTCTCAACCTCCCCCGGGTGCTGTCCTCCCCTGGATCCCAGCTTCTCCCTTGGGTCCCAACCTCCCCTTGGTCCTGTCCTGGTCTCCCCAGGGTCTCAACCTCCCCGGGGTGCTGATCTCCCCTGGATCCCGCTCTCCCCCTGCTCAACCTCCTCGGGGTCCTGGGCTCCCCCTGGTCTCAACCTCCCCTGGATCCCGGCCTCCCCCGGCTCCCAACCTCTCCCTGGTCGGACTCCCCTGGGTCCCAACCTCACCCAGGCGCTGTCCCCCCCCGGATCCCGGCTTCCCCCTGCCCAGCCTCCCTTGGGTCCCAACCTCCCCCGGGTCCCGGTCTCCCCTAGATCCCGGCCTCCCCCTGCCCGACCTCCCCGGGGTCCCGGCCTCCTCCTGCCCGGACTCCCCCGGCTCTCGACCTCCCCAGGGTCCCAGCCGCTCCCGGTTCCCGGCCTCTCCCCGGCCCCAGCCTCCCCCCCGATCCCGATCCCGACCTCCCCCCCGGATCCCGGTCTCCCCCCGTCCCCGTCCCCGCCCCGCCCGCCCTCACCTTACACAGCTGCTGCCCCTGGGACAGCTCCTCGAAGGGGTAGCGCTGCGTGCACTTGGTGCAGGCGTACAGAGCCGGCCCGGCCGCCTGCGCCGCCGCCGCCATCCGCGCCTCTCCCGGCGGGGACGCGGGGCCCGCACCCGCACCCGGACCGGGGGGGGCGGGGGGCCCGAGGGGAGGGGCCCCGCGAAGGCCGGCCTTCCATTGGCCGAGAGCCCCCGCCCTTCTTTCTCATTGGGCGTCCGGCGCGCCACTCACACGCGGCTCTGTGACGACCCGCAAGAACCGCACGGGGCGGGGCTTGCCGCGCCGTCCTCCCTTCCCATTCGCCGGTTGGGCCGTCAGTCAAGCCGCGGCCGGCTCATGGCCGCCGCATGGCCGCGGCGCCCTTAAAGGGACGGGCCGCGGGGGGAGGGGGGCCGCCCGCGCACAAAATGGCGGCGGCGGCGGGCGGGCGGCGGCAGCAGCGCACGGTGAGGGCAGGGGGCGGGGGTGGCCCGGGAGCCTCATGGAGCCGCAGGGCTGCCCAAAAAGAGGGGTGGGGAGGCGGCTGGGGGCTGGAGCTAATTATAACTTCTCTCATCTTCACCAGTTTGGGGGCTTTCTTCCTTAATTTTCAGCGTTTTCCTGAGGTCAGCGCCCCGCGGGGACGTCCAGCAGCAGAAAGGGGCTTAAATGGATCTTAACCTTGGCGCTGTTTCCTAAATTCTGTCACTTTTTTCAGTCAGGCGCGTTTAGCAGTCGTTATTCGTGAAGCAGAACGCAAAGCTGGCTTGCTGAAAGGTGTAACAGGAATATATTTGGTAGCAACTCCAACCTATACGGCGGTACCTCGGCACAGATGTTGTGGCGTTTATTTCAAGCCAGGGGCTGCGCTGACTGGATGCCATCGAAATTCGTGCCCGTAGCCAGCATTCAGGTGATAGGAGAAATACAACTAGTCAAAAAGCCTATGTTTGCTTAGCTCTGTGTAATTTTTGCTTAAGTATATGATTTTTTTTTTCCAGGGGTCAGTCTGTTGTGGGCTAGGTAAGCATCGCTTTTGCCAGTTTAAAAAGAAAAAAAGGCAGCAGGTTGGGTTTTTTGTTTGCTTTTTGTTTGCTTGTTTTACCTAGTTATTCTTAATTCTGCATAGAAAAGGTTTTCCAGGTGAAAAATAGAGACCTAGGAAAATCTTGACGTCTGGCAGCCCCTATGTTGATTTCAAACTGATCCCCATCTTTTAGCCTGGAGGATTGTCAGATACTTTTGTTTTGCAACCACAGCAGATAAAAATATCAGACTGGTGTTTCAATCAATAGTTTTTGCCATTTGGGCTTACATTGCTGCTGCTGGTGCGCTGTTGCCTGTTGCGTGCAATGCTGTGCTTTGCTTCATTCACTTTTACTTTCCTACTTGATCTTATTTGTTATTCTGCTTGCAGCAGTCCAACACCTTGTAACGCTGGTGTTTCTGCAGGACTGAGGTCTCTGCTAACAGGCTTCCCTTCCGTTTTAACATTACTCATTCTGCAAAGTTTGCTCTGTGTGGCTACTGAGCATAAAACAGTGCCCATATGCACAAGAGTCTACTCAAAATATTTTTGTTAATATGTTCTTAATTAGGCATTTGTGCTTTAATCAGCTTTCCGTGGTGGCTAAAGTTCTTGTGCAAATGCAGTTATTCCAAGAAAAGTGCTTATGTTGTGCAGGAGATAACAAACACAAAGTATTGCTTTGCAGATAAAACAGGAACGCCGCCTGAAATGTTCAGGGTGCTTAGGGCCTTCGATTTTTTGTCTTTGTAATAGGAAATTAAGGTGTGTGTAGGCTTCAAATAACTTACGACTTTTCTTAATTTTTTCCTTTGTATTATTTTTCTTACACTGTGTTTTGGGTGTGTTGTCTAACTTGCTACGAGATATTTGCACAAACACGTTCTGTATTTTAACTTAGGTCACAGTATGCTCGCAATAACTGGTATTTGCAAAAGCTTAGAAAAGCCCTGCCAAGGTGAGCGACCGCTGAATTGCCTTATTAGTGAAGTAAATATCCTGTGAGGAGCTGTAAGAGCATCACATCTTCTTGCAGCCCACTTCTGCCTCAGGCTGCAGGAAGGCACCTTCAACTCATATCAGGGGCAGCGTTCAGTGGTGGGCATGGTTGAAAGGAATTTCTCTAGCACATTCAAACTAGGCAGCCGTGTTTTTATTTCACTCTTTTCCACCAAGCTTGTACACAAAGCTGAGGCCGGGTAGGTTTGAGTGGAAGTCACAGGCACGGCTTGCAGGGTACTGTGGCCCTTTGGCTTGGGAGAACCTTGCTGGAAAGCCTGCGAGTTACTGGTGTCCTGACTGTGTAGCACTTTCACAACAAGGTGATCCCTTCTGGTCGTTGCAGTCTCTAAAATGCAGCAAACCCTTGGAAAGCAGACGTAGAGTGCTGGAAAATATCTGGCTTTCGTGGATGTTTGTTTTGAGACCACTGTTAAACTGCTCTAGCAGCCCCTTGGCACTGAGAGGCAGAGGTACCTCCTTTCTTGGCTTTGATTTTTCTGCTGGTTTTCTTGTGTCGATGCCGCTAGTTGGGTGTGGGGTGAAGTCGTCTTGATGTCTCTGCTGGGGAGGTTCTCTGTGTTCATGGAAGGATGTGAAAGATAAAGGTGGAAAAGAGGGGCTGGAGCTGCAATGGGGCGAGCCCTGTCCACCCTATCTGGTGTAGTGCCTTCTCACAGTAAGCAAGCGTATAAATAAGTAGCAAACAAAAGCAGAAACTGGAAACTAGCTTGGAAAACTTGTTCTGGTACTGTTTTTAGCAGAGGGGACTTTGATGTACATATTCAAGACTCCAAGGAAGGAAATACAGCCTTTGAGCTACTAGTCTCCTGCGGCAGTATTTCTCCACATCCTATAAACTGATTCTGCTTTTGTTGTGACAGAGAAACAAACGTGCTGAGTAACAGCTTTGTTTTTTTTCAGGGTGATCTACACAAAGCTCATAGGTCTGCGTCAGCCACAGATGGACTCTCTGCAACCTCGTATATGGATTACCCAACGTACAAGCCGTTCATCAATTCAGACTTGCTGCGCTCCCCGCGGAAACCAGTAATTCCATATCCGGAGAGTAACAGCAGAGGTAATACTTCAGCTAAGCTGTTCCCTCACCCGTTTCCAAGTCACCTGTGCAGTGCGTGAAGACATCACGTATGAAATTCTGTGTCCACAGGGAGTGCGGTCTCTTCAGCCTTTTATCCCTTCCCAGTGATGTGCAGGTCACCTGTGTTGTAGATCCTTTTTGCTTCTCTGTCTGAGGCATGCCTAACGAAAAAGGCTGTCTTACAGCTGGAGAAGGATGCTGCCCTTCAGTAGTGGAGAGCTGTAAAATTGGCTCAGTGAAAGGGGTTTGAAATGTTTTTTTGCTCCTCCTTTGGTCCTCCTGTCCCTCAGTCATTCCACTCCCCAGCTCACGGCTGAGTTTGAAATGAGACTGGAGTTCCTCAGATGGTTTGGAGCAAAGGAAGAGGTTTGGTGTTGCTGAACTGAGGAGGTTTGTCATGTACAAAGGGTGTGGTGGGAATCCGGGAAGTATTTACAACATAAGAGGAAAAGAGGTGTTTTGTGGCGAAGTGCTGAACTGAGAGCTCACCGTTACCACAGGGAGAAGAAAGTTGTACTCCCATTCTTTTTTTATTTTCTGGCTTATTCCTTTTCCTTTCTTTCCCACTTTATCTGGAAGCGAACACCAGAACCAAAAGGTTGATTTTTGCCTGACCTGAGATGAACAAAAACATTCTTTGCTAGTTTTCTGTTTAGTGAATTGGCTTCTCATACAAGGAGAGGTACCCCAGGGCTGCCTTGGGGTAGGTACAGGAGGGAGCTGGGGGAATTGGAGGCTAGGGCAGGGTGGATCCTTTGTGAGCTGCTTGGCTCAGGGTCCTTGAGAAAATAATCCCTGAAGACTGGTGTTGCTTAAGGCTATGAAAAACTTGATATTTTTTTTTCCTTATGGAGAGAAAAATGAGAGAGATTCAGGATGAACTCTTAAATTATTCTAAATATAAAATGGGGGGGAAAAAACACAGCACAGTAGGCTCCAGTACCTGTTCCAGTAACCTAATTCATGTTGAAATTACTAGAGACTTCTCCATTAATGATCTAGTAGGTGAAACATGAGTTCCTGAAGTGCCATTTAAAATGTAATATATGCTCTGGCATGCACAATGTAATCAGTTTTGAGTGTGGCTAACACAAAACTAAAGGACTTGTATGGCATAAAAATTGGATGTGAAGCACAGAGCTTACTTGCAAGTGATTGATCCAAGGGTATTTCCGTAGACAGGATTTTGTGCTGCATCAGTGACAAAGTTTTGACTTCTAAATTTTCACCTGGCAACTCTTTTAGAGCAGGTCGCTTGTTAACTCCAAAATAAATACAGCTAGAGGGATGGAATCTGAAAGCCATATCCCTTTTTAGGAGTCATAAAATGCCTTTATTTTCCTAAAATGTTTATGTAAATATCAATGCATATGGAAAATAAAATCCAGCAGGCAGTTTATCCAATACCTTTTTTTTTTTTTGCAGAGGCTTTCCAAGTATGAACTAAGTTTACAAGTTCAGGAGTGTATAGTTTAGTAAGATTAAGGATTGGGGAGTTCTCTTCAGATGGGGAAAATAGATTTGGTTGTTCCTGGGGGGCCTTACTGCTCCTGCCTCACACTTAAAAACAAAAAATCCGGGAATTAAGTAAATTCTGCTTATTTGGGGTTTAATTTCTTTATGTTGTTTATCTGTGTCTCAGCATACGTGGCTGGCTTTAATACTCTAATAAGGATGACTGCTACAACGTATCTGTTACTTTGACACTTATTTCCTGTCCTGCACCCTACCTGGTGTCCTGTTGGGTTTCACCTTTGTCTACCCGCTGCTCAGGTTGCTTCATTGATGTGTTTTGCCTGTTGTTACTGTAAATACGCAGAGGTTTTAATTGAGCTGTATTCTGTAGCAAAACTGTTTATGGTTCCAGCTGTGCCCATTTCAACTGAATCCTGATAACAGTGCCATAAACACAGGGAAGAGGGTGACCCTGCTAATAGGATCAGGCTATCGACAACTTTTCCCTTAACAGTGGCTGCTGTCACCCACTTCCTAATTATTTAAATTACCTCTGAGTGGGTAGTTAGGATACTTTGTTCTATTTTGCATTTCAAGATGTGATGCATTTTCACTCTGGAAAACTCATTCTGATAACTATTTTTCCTTTTTTGTAATGTGATACTCAACCAGATTGGCAGCCTCAACTTTTCCTGTGTTTTTCCTGCGTTTCCATTCTTTCTCTAGAGTGTGTTTGAGCCCAAAGGAGTAGGCTAACGTGACCTCGCAGATAAATCTGCTCTATGAGCTGCCTATAGGGCTCACATCTTCCTTTAATAGGGCTGTAGGGGAAGGAGCTGATGGTTCTGGTTCCCTTTGCAGGTTTAAACAATACAGCCAGCAGACGCAGTACATCAGGTTACCGGCAGATGGTCTAATCGCAAGCTGATGCGAGTTGTATTACAGCTGCTTTCTTTTTTTGTGTGACGAATATGTAAGGCTTTGAGGAATTGTTAGAGCAGGGAAGTGGATGGAAAGTGGGAAAGCTGTTTGGCACAAAGGAGGCGCGTATCTTGCGGGCATGAGGCCATCACAAATGCAAAACCAAAAGAGCTGATGCTTGGAGAAATAAACATCTTTTATAGTTCTTCTGATATCTTTCTTACTCTGTTCAGTGATCATTAACGTGAATGCTGTTTTATATTTGTCACACCAGTGTGTACTTGTAGGGGAATAGTTACAAGCATACAAAAACTTCCACTGCTTCAGCTATTCAGTTGTCACCTTTAATTTCCTTTTGATAAAAAATCAGAGGCACTGTTTGTGCTTAATGTGCAGAATATTTATTTGACCTGTCCTGGGCGATGGATGCCTCTTCTCCCAAACCTTTCAGATGAAGGCACCAAAGGCATCTATCTATTCATTTAAGACTTGGTCTAGGATTGGTTGCAGTTTAGGGGAATAATTCATGGAAGGGGTCCTGGCTGGTGGTGAGGAACATGCTGGCTTTCTCACGTAACGCGCTTCAAATTCAGTGTTGTCTTGAAGAGTAACTAACAAAAGGTACTTGCTCAATTACAGCAATATTTTCTGCTCTGAAGAATCTCCAGGAAAAAATTCGTCGGCTGGAGTTGGAGCGGCTGCAGGCAGAAGAGAATGTCAAACACCTCAGCAGAGAAACAGCAGACTACAAGAAAGTACTGAGCGAGCAAATGCAGCACAGGGAGCAGGACAGAACTGAAGTGTCAAAGAAAAACCAAGGTGGCTTGCAATGTTTATGTACATACTGCTGAACACTGATGTGGATAAAATTTGAGTTTATCAATGCACAAAACTATTTCAATTATCTTTGGTCAGTGCATTTTACAGTGGAATTTTGAAGAAATAATTTTAAAAGCACACTTAACTTTAGGAATTTGCATATGTGAATGGTTGATTCATCTTAATCTGAGTTTTAGATGGTCCTTCTCTTGCTTGTTTTTGAACTGTCCTGAAAACATCAAAAAATAACCAGCACAAGCAGTGCATGATTTTGTTTTTCTGCCTTGTTACCTACAGAGCTGGCTTCTCAGCTGGCAGCTGCTGAGTCTCGGTGCAGCCTCTTAGAGAAACAGCTGGACTACATGAGAAAAATGATCCAGCACGCAGAAAATGAGAAGACACATCTCTTGGAGAAACAGGTGTGTTCCCAAGATTATCTCAGGATTAAGTAAAAAAAAAAAAGTGACTACATCACAACTTCTCATATTTACTATGATTTTGATACCTTCAGCTGTAGATGTCATTGAGCTGGCCTTTATATACTTAGGTATGAGTAATTGCCCTACTTAATTTTCAGTCTTACGAGGACCTTGGTATTTTCTGCCTTTGTGCATCTGTCTCTAAGACAATTCTGTAGGTTGTGACGTTAATTAGAATTAATTGCTTCTGTGTGACTGGCTTGCCTTAGCTCATCTGTATCCCTCCGAGGATAATACCTGTGTGCCAGTGGAAAAACCTTCCCTTTTGTGTTTACAGTCTTTAACTCTTTGGAGACTTTTTTTACTGGTACTTTTCTGGATAAACTGGGTCTGACATACTGATTCTCTAGAAATAATAGTAAAACTTGTTTCCTGCCATCAGCGATTGTGAGATTTGACCTTTATCTAAAATGAGCTTGAATTTTGTTTCATAGGAGTATGGATTACCTAGAGCTCTCTGTTCCACAGTCTCTGTGGCTGTCCTATTCCAGTCTATTAAATATTACTGAAGAAATAAAATTAAGAAAATTATCTCTGATAGCTGAGTAATAAAGGGTTTTTATTATTATTTTTGGCTTGAGGGGGAGGGGAGACTGCAGAAGTCTTATCTGATTCTGGCTGGGTGTGAGACTCCCAACATTGGCACAGAGTTCCCAAGAGTTCCCAATGCCCAGTTGCTTCTTAATTGTAGCAGCACTTAAAATTGTGCAGAGAAAGTAGTTCCTTTGGTCTGTTTGTGGTCCTTCTTTATCTTGCAGATGTAAGGCTTGCTATAGAGGTGTTTTATTGTGCTTATAATAGTTTTGCTTTTTATTTCTCCCTTCAAGGGTTCATTGGAGAGAGACCGGCTCGATCAATCCCAAGTCCAGTCTAAATTGGAAAAGCTGGATATGCTGGAAAAAGAGTACACCAGGCTTACTACCATGCAGTCCATAGCAGAGGTCTGTCCCTTGTACTTGCGTCAGACTTACCTTGTTTGTTGTAATCAACACTTCATAGTTATAGGTCAATAACAGAGCCAAAAGAGGAAAAATAGGGAAAGGGACTAACTAAAATGTCTTTTTAAAGCTGGAGTGGTGTAAAAACTTCTAGTTACCGCTAGAAGTCAGACTGTAGGTCACTACAAGAAAGAATGGGAGTTTAGCTGAGACTTAACAGGGTCTGTTGGTGTTATCTTTTGTTTAAGTGGCACACGGGCATGGAAAATTGTTTCTGAACACTTCTCTGGGTTACTTTGCAGTCGGCTGAATGATAGCAGTTACAGTCAGTTATGACCCAGATTTGACTTGAGGGTGTGTTTGTGTTTTTATTTGGCTGTTTTTTGCCACTTGCCCTCTTAAGAAACTCAATTATTGCTAGTTACTTTGCTGGCAGAATTTCAGAGCATGGTGTTGCTGAGCCTCCAGCACTGCTGCTGTCAGTCTGGTTGAAATGCACTGACAATCTCCTTTTTCAGGGTTCATTTTGAACCTTTAAAAGTTCAGCATGGCCATGTTTGCTCATATTCTTTCGGTGTACTGTCTGTGCTGTTGGCCTCTGAAAGCCCTTCCCATGTGCTTTTCCAGGAGTTTCTAAGATGTTTGTTAGTAAATCTTCGTCTGGCTGGTCTGCTACAGCACCTTTTAGACACTACAGCTCTTCTTGGGAGTCTCTGACCCAAGGCAACTTTGACAAGCTGTTGATCTTGACAGCCCATTGTGGTGGGCTGCCTTTGGAGTAAAAAAGGCTGTTCTTTATTTGGGCAAAACTGTCAAAGAGATGAGCGTCTCCCATGTCTTGTTCCCCGAAAGTAGCAGTAGGTTCTTCCAGGGTCAGGTTTGAAATTACTGCTTCAGCAACATGAATTGCTTTTACCAAGTTCCTGTCTGGTAGAAGCTGAAGTTTGATGGGGCTGAGTTATTTGTCTTTTTGTGCCTGGCTAGTGAGCATAATTTCAGCATAGAAATAATTTTTTTCTCCTGGATCAAACTGAGCCTTTATCTTTAGAAATCAATGGTGGTTGTAACCAGATCAGTCATAGTGGACTTGGGCATTAAATTTACAGTTTTTAATCAGCTCTCAGAACCAAGAGAAATCCAGGTTGAGCTCTGTCTAAAGGGGATTTTCCTTATGATCATTTTCCTGCCACGAGTCACCCTCTGGTCAGCAGGTCAGGCTGCCTCTGTGCCTGTTGGCCACGTTCCTCTGCAAGCCTCTGTGTGCTCAGGACCTTACAGTCCTGAAGGGGTGGCTGCACTCAAAACAGTCGCAGCTGTTGCTTCTGGTGATCTCTGCTTTAGTTGTGGCAAGACCACAGGAACATTTGCAAGTTTAATTTGAAGCTAGAAGTAAATAAGGAGGACTATTTCCATTCACTGTGTAGCGAAACAGGCAAACTGGTGAGATGACCACTCATGAGTGAGCAAGGATTTAAGACTAATTTCAGACTGTCAGAGTGAAAGCTGTGGGTGTCTTACTGAGAGCATTTAATCACCAAAACTTGCAGAGCTGCTACCTTACCTAGCCATGTAAGCTTATAAAAAGGAAATGTGGAGGTTCTCATTCATGTGATGGCCTCCTAATCAGAGTGCTGACCTCAAAAACAATTTGTAGTGTACGTTCATTGCAACTGCAGTCCTGCAGCGCAGTGTCTGGACAGCTCGCTGAGAGGCTCTGAGTGTGTCAGTGTCTGAGGACGGAGGTAGGGGATGGGGCTGTGCCCTAAAAGAGTGATCAGGGCTCTGGTCTTGGGTGTCAGATGGCCGGAATCTGAATGCATGTGTTTTGAAGAGCTGTAGTTGGTAGTAATCAATCTTTTCTTAACACTGAGACTTAAAAAAAAAAAAAGAATAAAACCCCACCATTCTGTGAACAGCAGAAGTAACTATAGGGATGCCACCCACCCCTCTTATTTTTCTTGTCTCCCCTATTTGCCAGGTGGTGAGAAGCAACACCTGCACCAGGTGCAACACTTGACTGCTCAGCTGTCAAGCAGGTGCTGATTTGCAAGGTAGTGAAGCACAGATGCGAGCTGTCCTCACACCAGAGGCACTTCCTCTTGACGGACCTAACTCGGTGTTTGTCCCAGCAGCCCTGTTTGCAGAAGTAAAGGCACTCTGTGTCTTTGAGGTCATACCTTCCTGCCTCTGGTTAAAGTTGTTTGAAACTTATTTCAGTGACAGCCCAAAGGATGTATGTGGTGGTTCCATGAAATTCCATTTGTTTTAGAAAATGGGCAAAAGTATATGTTGAAATCTTTATTTATTGGCCTTCCTATATGATTTTTTTTACAGTGGTTAGTGGGGACTAGGGAAAGTGTTTTAGTCAGCTTGGTGCTGACCTGCCGTTCCCTTTTGTGCTGTGCTACCCTGTGTTATGGGAAGTGTGCTCAGGGAATGTTTGTGCTTCCCTGAACAGCCAGGCCTCTGGCTTGCTTCCCTCTTCGTGATGGGCCAGTAATCTGCATTTGCCTGGGGGATGTGGCCATTCTGAGAGCTGAGTTTGGAAGAGGGATTTCATCTTATTTTGCTATAAGAAAGAAAAAAATATTTCGGGAATATCACTTAGAGAATTTCCAATGTGGTCTGTCACTGAAGGTTTAGTAAGATGCAATCTTGCTGCACAATTTGAGCTACGAATTGCAGCTAGGACAACTGAGTGAGTGAACACTTGGTTCATTTCAGCACGAAAGCAGTGGTTTGGGTTCATGTCGGTCTTCAGTTCAAAGAGAAGGTTTGCTTCAGCATTTGTGTGCTAAAGATTATGTGTAACAGGCTAAAGAAGGAATTTCTTAAGTGTCCTTGTGGAAATCAAAAACTGACATGTAAAGGGTGGAAGATGATTTTAAGTTACTTGAAATATTTCTGATTTGTATGGAAAGGGGAAAAAAAGACTCAACAGGAAAAGCTGGTTCCTTTATACACTGCCTCTGTCCTTGATGCGTATCCAGGATTTGCATTTTAACACCTTCGTATAACAGTTGGTTATATTAATCTTACAGCTAATGCTTAAGTAAAGGTGAATTGAAATACTTAACACCTCTTCGAGTTTTCAGGGTACTGGGTTTATAAATAATGCAAATTAAAGTGTCCAAAATTAGCTGCTGCTTTGAATTGCATGCTTTTCTGGCTTAGGTTTGATTAGTGGCTCTGAATAATATTCAGTCTTTGGGGGAAGAGAAGGGAAGGTTGTATTTTTTTGTGTCCCCTGGAACTCTGGATCACTTTCACTCTGCTGTATAAAATTAGGAGGTTGTTTAAAAACTTTCATATTGGGAGTTTAAGCGTATCCTGCTTAAACAGGCTTTTCATCTTGTTGGAAGGTCTACAAAGAAATGTGTTCCTTTCCTGTTAACCCTTTTCTTTGAAAAAGGGCTTTAAAAAATTCTTACAATATTTTTACCATAAAAAGATGAAATGGTTGCTTAAGGGTATCTCAGAGGCATCATACAAACTTTCCTTTCTGTCCTTTATTAAGGAGGTGGCTAGATGTCCAAAGATTCCTCGCCTAAGAGTTCAACCTTGTGGATTACTCTCCCTGTAGGCTCTCACTTAAATTCACATACCAGTTGTGGAAATAAAAATAGAAAATTCAGGGCATAAGGACTTCTGTATTTATGCCAGTATAGGTAGAACTTCAGCAGTGATTTGAATTCTGAAGTCTTTGCCTAGTTTGAAATTGCAAGTTGAATTGATACAGTTTTGCTCAATTTCTTGGTATTTTACGCTTTGGGGGGGGGAAAAAGAGTTTGTTTCAGTAGTAACACTGTTTTCTTTCACATTTGACTAGAAAAAAATGAAAGAGCTGGAACAGAAGCTTCAGGAGGAAGAACACGCAAGGAAGCTTGTTCAGGAAAAAGCTGCTGAGGTAACAACAGGAAATTTCTCTTGTACTAGTACGCATTGTAATTAGCTCTTCCTTTTCATCAACTTTCTCAACTAAACTTGCTGATAATGTCTCCTATAGAGAGAATAATGAAAACCTTGTAGTCTTCCCTCCACCCCGCGTCTGAAGTTCTCAGAGTGCTTCAGAAATCTATTCCTAACGGCATCTGCACTGGAGCTTCATTTCTTCAGTGAAAGAAATTAGTGGGAAAAGAAAAATAATTCAGACTGATTTGTAGTTGAGGATGTGTAAGGATCTCTGCTTTAAATAGATCAAGGTCAAAAAGCGTACTCCTTTTTTGTAATTGCAACTAGATACATTGCAGAAGGCGGCAAAAAAGGGCCCTGTACTGTTGGATATGGGCCTGTAAGGACAACAGCCTTCTAACCCTGAAGTGTTGTGGTCTTTACGTACTCAGCTGTATGCTAAGAAATATGTAAGTAACGTGGCAGGCATTAACCTCTCTAATGAGTGCTAAGCTCAAATTCATCATGCATAATTGTTTTGTGAATGCTTCTCGATGAGATTGGTTAGGAGATGAGTTCTAAAGCCACGTTTTAGCTTTATGTTGGTAGAAACAAAGTGTATAGAGGTCTTTGACAGTGACAATTCTAATCTTTGCTCTTTCAAGAGATTTTCTTTTTCCTGTCAAATTTAATAGATCCGAAGGAATAGTGGTCTGCTGACTGTATGCCGCAGAATCAATTGAGCAGTCGGAGTTGGTTATTTGACTTCCCTAATATTTTGTCAAGTGTAAAACACAGCTCATGTTTTGGCACTTGCCTACATGGGATTAATTTGGTACGACTGATTCTTTAACTTACTAGGATTAGTGATGAGATGTGTTATCTGAGGAAATATTCTTGTCTAATGTTTAAATTAGACTGCAGAGGCATCCTACACACTTGCAGCCCTTACTTTCGGAGAGCTGGTATTTTAAAAAGTTGCTGTGTTGCAAATCTTAGGACATTCTCTCTGATAATCTATTAATACAATTTCAGTAACTTCCATTGTTCCTTCAATTACAGCTTCAGACAGGCCTGGAAACCAACAGACTGTTGATTCAAGCAGCATCACCACTGCTTTCTCCAAAAGCAAGAAAACCCAGGAAAAAAACTAAGCAGCAAGAGAAGGTAACAAGGGGGGGGAAAGAGAAGGGCAATTACTGAGGGGTAAAATAAGGATCTGTGCATGCAATGAGAAAGTAAGCTGCCTCTTTCATTGCAAAGCAAAAAATGGGTTTGCTGTAGTGTCATCTTTGATAAACGTTTCTCTCTTCTTTCCTTGCAGAAATGCTCTCTCACAAGCCATCTCACTACGCAGCCCCATTACAGACTGTGTCTGGGCGATGTACCCTTTGTAGCTGGGAAGGTGAGCTGCCGAATTGCAAAGCTTCACGCTCAGCAGCTGCTGCGCCTTCAGTGGCTTTGGCTTGGCGCACTCCTGACACCCAGCGGTCAGATCATCTTGTTTTCTTTGACAAGCTTCTTTCGGTTTATCTTCAAAAGGCCTGTTGCATATCAGTAACTTGCTGAGCTGCTATTTCCTAAAATGAGCTCCCTCCGTGCTGCTAGTCAGGCTGCTCTTGTTATGCACATTTAAACAAAAATAAATATTGTTTTGGTGTTCTCCATTATAATCAAGTAGGTGGTTGACGATGTCATTTAAAGAAGTGTCTCTTCCTTCCAGTCTACTAGTCCCAGCCATTCAGTTGGCGCCAACGTGCAACACGTCCTGCACCTGATGAAGCAGCACACCAAAGCTTTGTGTAACAACCGTGTGGTAAACGACACCCCGCTAGCAAAATCCGTCAGTACTGGTCATCCTGCCAGCAAGAGCAGGAAGTCATCGCTGCCAAAGGACTCGTCCTCATCCCACGAAGAACTCTCAGAGGTTCTGCTGACTTTACAGGATGAATTCGGGCAGATGAGTTTGTAAGTTTGGTATATTTGATGTTGCAGATTATGAATGTGGATGCTTCATATTTTTATCTTTGCTTTAAAGTTGCAAAGGTTTTGCTGTTTTGTTTGTTTTTGTTTTTTTCGTGTAAAAATCTCTGGCATGTAATTGATCTATTCTGTCGGCTGCATAGGCTTTCATTTCTCCTTGCAGTTAAAGGTAGGTTCTGATAAACTGTGGGCTCCATGCCCGCGCTTATATGCGTCACTGTCAAATTCCTGAGGAGTAGGGGAAAAGTGTGGTAACAGCCCTGATGCAGTGGACAGATATTCCATATTCCAAAGCCCATTTTGTTCATCATTGCCAACAGGATGTGAATTGTTACCTAACTGCACAACTATAGGAGATACAAATGTACAAAACAGTAACAAGAAAAGTGTTGAGATGCCTCCCTCTGGGGGTCCTTTGGTAACTTTAAATGTGTGTGCCGAAGTTTGAAGCTGCTTGTTATTGACCCTTTAATGTTGCAGCAGTCTGCTGCCAAGATGTGATGCTGCTCACCAGAAAAACTGTTCAGACTGGTTCGTTATGACAGCTTGAATGTGTTGGGCTGCTGATGCTGTGGATTCCTGGAGGTGTTGTTTCTGAACTATGTGCACAGGCACTAGAAACTGAGGGAGCCTAATGCAAGCTTTGTTCTGCCTAAATCCCATGCTAGTGACCACCAGCAGCTGTCAAAGCTGGTCCAGGAAGCTCCAACCGTTGCAGTGAGGGAAGATCTGGAGAGGGAACTTGAGATGCTGGTGGGAAAGATGGAGGCAAAGGCAGACCAGATCAGCAAGGTCCGGAGGCATTGGCTGCAGGTGAGTTACGTGCCTACGTCCATGCTTCTGTAAAATTGCCGGCATAAGATGTTTTTTAGCCTTACATCCTAACGTAGCAGCAAGAGAGTAAAGTAGAAATAACTACCGTAGAGCATCGTGCCTGCCTTTATTTAGCTTGCTGTCCCAAAGTTAGTCTGCATGCCTCCATCTTTCCATTTCTTGCCATGTTACCTTGTGCCCACTCTTCATCCCATCCCAGGCAGAATTTTGCATCTGTTCTTACACTGCGTTCCCAAAACAGGGAAAAGGTAGTGTACAGTATGATAGAAAATTCAACAGCTGTTGGAAGTCTGTAAACACAGCACGAGCTGGCTGAGCAGCACGCAAGCTGACAAACAGCTTACAGGGCAAAAGGGTGTGAGTCTACTTCCTGGGCACCCAGCAGTCAGTCTGAAAGTGTTTTTGGTCATGTCTCCAAACACATCAGGTACCTGGGTGTTCGGATCAGTCCCACTCTTGCTTCCAGCACATGTAAAACAGCTGTGGGGAACTAACTAAAGCATCTGCTTTGCAGGAAGATCCTAGTAACAGCCAGCTGCATATCGCGTGCAGAGGAAAGGCCTCATGAAATGCTGTCCTTTTACACTGAAGGAAACTCTGAGCTTTTAGTAACCTAAACTGTACTTAGAGGTAGATTCCCAGGGGCTTTCACTGTTGAGCTAATTCTTAATGGTTCTCCTTTGGTTGGTGCTAACAGCCTATTTGTATTTTAATTTGCACTTTATAAAAACTAAAATCTGTTCACTTCAAACCCCTTTCAGAATTTGAGTAACATAACCTGTTCATTCAAAGCTATAAAAGCCTTTTGATTGTTTTCTCCAATCTTCATTCATTCTGGTGGAAATTTTTCCAAAGGGCTTAACCTGATGTCTTTAATCCAGCTCAGTTCATGTGAACCAAGAAGATTCACCCTCATCTGATGTAGCTTATACATCAAATACGTACTGAGCGCACTGCTGACAACATCCAAAATAGATGCATGTGAAATAGGTTTTGAAGCAGTTTAAAAGTATTTTACCTTTGATCTCTCTTGTGATCTGCAGGGGAACTGTTGCAGAGGAACAGATGTGCAGTAGTCCCCAGTAGTAAAGATTCTCCAGATTCTCCACATGCTCTAGCCTTCTGACTAGCTACTGACAGAAGTTCTCGGAGTCAGCATTTAAGAGAAGTGCTGCCTGCTATAAACTGGGAGGGGAGCCCAGCACTACGTAAAACGAGGGGCGCTGTGGAAGCTACCTGTGCTGCAGTTTGGTAGTCAAATCTCTACAGATGTGACTATAGCAATGCTGTGTAAGGGAAATAAAATACTACTTACTCAGGGCAATGTGGAAGCATCTGTTTGCTTAGCGGAGTGAGATGAGTGGTGGGATGTTCCAGCTGTCTAGAAGAATTGCAGAGCTTTAAGCAATGACCTTGTTTCAGTTTGTTCTCCTTTGGGCTTCTCTTTCAGCTAGAGAGACTGAAGAGAGAATGCAAGTCCAAAAAGACTCCTGCTAAACAAATAAAAGAGAGCAGGCGCCCCGTCAGTGAGGTTAAAGTAACAACTACAGTAACCACAAAAGGGAAGGATGCTGGTCCCATCAAAGTGAAACCTGGAGAGAAGAGTCGGAAGAATCTTCAGTTGCTGAGAGACATGCAGACCATACAAACCTCGCTACAGAAAGACGATATCAGCTGGGACTACTGACTGGTCTCCGGGAGATGTTCCTGAAACCATCCCAGTCAAGCTCACATTCTGGATATAAAGCAGCTGCCTTTCCCGCTGTGTGAGACTGCTGTATGCCAAGTGCACTTTGGAAATATGGGTCCTTAATTCCTCCACCTGTGGGTTTGGTTGGATATACTGTGGCCTAGTTCAAAGTGCATTCCATTTTTAAGGTATCCAAGCACAGGTCTCCTGCCACCAGTCCCTCTCGTGTTAGGATTCCAGCACTCCCTCCCTTTTTTCTTCCGGCACACCAAACAACGTGGTGTTTATTGTGGGCTGGCTCATGTGAAATGCCAGTGTGATTTCACACTGCTGTTGTTGAACTCCTGTGCGTTGGGAGGCTTCTTGAGATGCGTCTGTTTGAAAAGTGCCATGTCCCAAAGTCCTGAGGGCTTCTGTCAATTCTGAGCTGTGTGCAGCTGCAGTTACTCAGACTGAGTGTAAAAGGGAGAACAGGTAAACTCCTTTTTTTAAGTGTTTTTAGTTCTCAAAAAGCTTTCCAAGTTCTGCACATTCCATTAGTCAGCATTAATGGCAATGGATGTTTGTGTACTCAAGAGGAGAAAAGTGACTCTTCCGAATTATTTTGCTTAATGATTGTGTTTAAGTCTGAAGAGTGAATTTTTCTTCAGAAATTGTATTTTATGAAAAGGCTATAGGAAATGTGGATAACATCCCTTCTTCTAGTCCATGGCTTTGGGCGGTAAAGGAGTGAGATAAACCACAAGTGTTTTAAATTGCAAGTGCCTCAATCATGCCATTCAGTCCTGGCATCTTGCTTTTAACTTGCAATACGGGCTTTAATGAGCTATCGATTTTTGGTAGTGGTGCAACTTGTTTTGCACTGACTTGCACAGCTGAGTGAATGTTATTTATTATGTTAATAATGTAAAGAATTTCCTATTAATGGAATGTACAGAAGACCCAGATTATCTGTTTATACAGTTGAAAAACAATAAAGCCAGCTTGCCTGTTGAATCAAGCGTGGGGAAGCTGCAGTTCCTCTAAACTCACTGAGTGTTTGCTGCAGCGCTGTGCCCCTCCCCGTATGTTTTTCTTGGTGGTGTGAGCAAGCAAGCTGCAGGTAAGGTGAGGTCAGTTGTCCATCCATGTGTAGCTAACGGAGCAGAGATGGCTGTAGGGTCAGTGCAAGTCAGACTGAGTCTGCTGAAAGGGATTTGAGTTTAAATTTGACTTTAATTATCTCTAGGTGATGTACCCAGGTCATCTCCTTGCATCCAAGGCACAGGAGGTTTTAGCTATGAGGAGAGAAGTCAGAAGCTGTCTACCACATCTGGTGCCAGCCTCTTTAACTTCATTTAAGCTGGGGACATGGGCTCTGGGTAGCTGGGGCAACCCCCGGGACAGCAGCTCTTCCTGGAGGGGCCTAAAATCAGTAGCTGAAATTACAATCACTGATTTTGCTTGGAAAGGCTGGCTGGAGGAGGGCTAATGTCAGTATTACCTCAGGCTGTCTTAAAGGAGCTAGGGCTCAGGAGGATTTTAGGCTCCATAGGTATCTCAGTCACATACGCACTGCATCACATGCCTACTAGGAGTGTCAGGGAGGAAGCACTGAGCTGTTGATCCCAAATTATCCCACTGATGTTGGACTTAATGTGAGTTACATGGAAAAATGTGAACATTCCTCTTTCACAGAAGTTACTGTGCTAATGCACTGTAAGTTGCAGAAATGGGTTATTTTTTATTCCAGGAACGTTTTTGTACTACTATGCAGCCATGTACTGTATCTATGCTAAGTGCTCTGTACAGGGTAAGAGAAACTTGTCCAAAGAGCAATTGTTTCCCTGCGATTCTAAATTTCAGAGTTGGAACAAGAGCATTTTACAAACCCAACTGTATGAGTAGGAATGAATAAGATTTGGATTTGACATGCTAAGGTCAGTGCTATTTTTGCTTACGTGCCTACACGTCCTTTGGTTTTGCTAACCACGTAGCTGAAAATGAGCCCAAGAAGAACTTAATCCATTTAGCTTTTTTTATTAGTGTTAAGGAAACCAAACAGCCTCCATTAAAAAAAGCAACATATACACACAGCCAATTAGCTAATAGACAATAATGCTATGAGCCATCTTCGAGTGATTGTACATGAGAGCAGATCTGCCCTTCAACCTTAACGCAAATTCAAGTCCTTCAGAAGCTATTTTGTGGGGGTTCTTTGCACTATTAAGCCATGAACTCTCAGCCCACCCTGTACAAATGCAGTAATGCTACACCAGCTGTTAATCATTCTGTCAGAAGGTGGCAGTGGATTTCCCTCTAAGTACTGAGACAGGGATTGCAGCAGAGCAGGTAGAAATAGACTGCAGCTGGAAATCGTTCCTTCCTTCGGTGGAATGTGGCTTTTGAAAGGCAATTCCTTATGTGTAAGAATTCCTTATGTGTATGTTGTCCACTCTTCTACCCTCTCAAAAAAATACTTATCTTGGGAGAAAGGCTCAGAGTAAAAGCATGCTGATGAGCAGATTAAGCAGGAGACCACAGCATGGGGCCCTATTGTACGAGAGCAGCACAAGGACCCAGCCCAAGCCATGCATGACTTTTCTTCCTTACAGAGGTGAGAAGCAGCCTGCAGTAAATGAAGATCCTCGTGGACATACCATGGCAGTGTAAGCCCTACCACCTCCAACCCTTTATTTCTGTGTTTGAAAAGCAATGCAGCAGTTGTGGTTTCACCAAGTGTTTTTCATCACTACTCCTACAATAAAAGTTTCTATTAAAACTGAATTTGTATTTAACTTTAGTCAGGTGACACTAATTCTTGAAGTGTGCTATGAGGAAAAAGACTTCAAAGCTAGGGCTCAGAAACCAGCTAAGCTGTTTAGTCTACCAGAATAGTGTTAAGTACCAGTTGCAATGTAGGCAAAAAGGCTTCTTTGGTTGATACGGTCGCTTCCATTAGTTAAATAATTCAGTTTTCTGTTAAGTATGCTGCTATGAGCCTGCACAGAAGCACAAACGCCACTAATTATGCTTACCCAAGCAAAGTGAAATGACTGATCCCAGCAGTTTACGTGTGCCCCTGGGTACCCCACTACCTCCCTCCTGCTGTGGATGAGGCACTGGAGAACAAAGAGCTGCAGGAAGCACCGAGGGATCCACGCTCTGCTCCATCCCTCAGAAACAAAGGTGCTTTAATTTACATCCTGGCACGATTGATGTAAACCATAAGCAAAAATCTAAAGTTGCAGAGATGGAAGTAAACATAGTCCTATAAAGTTAAGTCATGGAGGTTGCTCCTCTACCACTGTGTTTCCTGGGTAGAAGATGCCCTTTTAAATAAGGCATCGGTTACATGGCTTCCTAGATGTAGGTCAACGGAAAAATAACTGTGATATGTGCTGGATTCTAGCACGGCTTCTCTTTTATGTTGGCAAGCACCCGCACGCTGCTATGCGTGTGTTAATACCTCACTTTCATGACTTAACACAGGTGTATTCGAGGCGCCGACACAAAGTCAGATTCTACACCTTTAGCAAAGGGGAGCTTTTTCAAACTCCTGAGTAGACATTTTTCCTACATAGTACTTCATTCTAGCACACAGTCCTTTTTTTGAAAGTAAAGTGATTTCCAACACAAGTGAGCAAAAAAAAAAAAAGAGTTCTAGGTTTCTTTTAAGTGGCAAGTGCAAGTAGCTTGTATCATCATCTAGCCACTGAGAAGGCTAATTGCATAGGGGGCCTTGGTTGTTCTTCTGGTTTTGCTTAAGCTTCCTCTAGTGCTACAGTACTAATAAATTACCCTGGAGAGAAATAAATAAATAGGTTGGTGTCTCCCAGACACCATCATGGAAATCCAGAGGGTTTCAGAAAAGATGTCCTGCTGGTCCTGGGAAGGTAGTTGGAAAAAAACAACCCAGTCTGTATTATACAACAGTCTGTACAGGGGTGCCGCACTGTGCGGGAGAGCCAGCTCTCTCCGAGGACGAGGTGGAACGGTTGGTGATTTCTCGCTGCAGTTCCTCCACTTTCTTCTGCAGCTCAGCCCGCTTGGCAAGAAGCTCCTTGTAGCGATTGTGGACAGGCTCCTGCAAGGAAACACCGGGCTGAGTGCTGGAAGGGAAGCGTGGAAGTGGGAATCTGAATCGCACAGCGGTACCTTTGGGGTACTCTTACTTTACCCAACACATGTAGCTGCTGTAACAGTGGTGAAACAAAACTTAGTGTGTATTTCGAAAGATGGCAGTTACAGAGCTCTGATCTCTGGCATTTCTGGGGGACGCTGGCCTTGGCATCTCAGCCAGGCCATAACTTCAGAGCTTTGGGGAAAAGAGCAATATACATTTTTCTGAGTATTCTCACATAGTTCTGGCTGTTAAACAGTTAGTACTGAAAAGCGTTTGTTGGACTTCAGATTTGCAAAACTTTGCTAACTTCAGGTAGATATTGAGGCAGAATTTGTATCCCTTCAATCTAAAAGCGATTTAAGTATTTAGGGCCATCTTCAGACTGCTCGTCTCAGGTGCCGCCTGCCTTGGGGAAGCCAGTTCTGCTCTTATCAAAGTTGCAGCCAGATCCTGTGCCTTAGGCAGACAAAACGAGCAGCAGGTTCCAGCCACCAGTAATCTAATTGCAGCCCCAAAGCTCAGACACCCAAAGAAGTCTCGGGTTTTTAGGCTTTTTTTGTAAAGAAACGACGCTCGGATACTTTTGCTGCTACCCAAAACTGTTTTACAAATTGCTGAGCAGCTTCAGCTCCTGCAGATTTCACAAGGTGGCGATCTCCAGCCAAGCACCAGCCAGCTGTAACGCTGCTCTGAATTTGCCTGCATTTGAATTTAGGTTTTTGTTTGTAGATTTAAGCAGTGGCAGCTTAAGTTTGAACATTACTTCTCGTGCTTTAAAGGCCTGGAGCTCCACCACGACGGCGTTAGTACTAGCACAGAGGGAGAGGAAAGCAGAATCCTCGGAAGAAAGTGAAACAAGCCTGGTACCTGTGGCTTCATCCTGGGGTTCCAGCGGATATAGTAGCCGACCCACAGCTCGAGGTGGCGCATGCTCGCCACGGGGTACAGGACGTGGTTGGAGTAGCTCACGTACAAGGGGTTAGTGAAGTCCTCGAGCTGGCTGTTGATGTATGACCAAAGCGACACAGTCTTTTTCGGAAGGCCCTGCAACAGAAGGGGTAGAGGAGGTTTTATTTCCCATATGAACGCTAGCATTTATCTACAAAGCTTTATGAGTACTTACAAGAGCATATACATATGCCTGTCATTAATACAGATCTGATTGCTTTTGTGTAGCTTAAAAAAAAAAAAAGCACTCTTCTTTTGATGTGGTTTCTGTAATCGAACCACATGGATGCCTGCAGGCAGGCAGGCACACATGTGCCCTGGCACGGAAACACCCAGCTCCCAGTACAGCCCAGGGATCGCCACCGGTGCGGCAAGGGGACACCACAGAGCTGGTGCGTGAACCCTCAGCGCCTTGGTTAAACCTCACCTCTTTAAAGAGCTCCGGGAGGACTTGCTGGAGGATTTAATTGGAGGGGAAAGAGAAAAAAACAAAACCAACCACCGCATTTGACTCAGGCCCTGATGTAGTGGAGTAATTAGGCCTGTGAATAGTCCCAGTGAAACTGGAGTTGAAGGGCTTCGTGGATTAAGTACTCCACTAAGCTGAGGCCTTAGAAGAAAAAACAAAAAGCAAAAATCCAAACCCACAAACAGCAGGCAGGTTTTCATCTCTGGAAATGACAATTATTCAATCACTGTGGACTCCAGAGAAACAGGGACTCTGATTTCACTTCTGTATAATGCTATCGCTTCTGTATTGTAGTAATTTTACTTCAGTTTTTAACCGGTGTGGTGTCAAATGCAATCACAACAGGCCCACACAGCACTGTCCTCGGGGATGTTAGGCTGCAACCTTTCAGTGATAAAATCCTTCATCCTCAGGTAGGGGAGAGAATGCACGTCGCTCCTTTTTCTTCTGAGTCCCAGTTGGGGTTGGGCAGGGCAGCGTTTGGATGTGTCTGACTGTACACATCTACACACAGCTCCCCTGGAGCTGGTCACGAACAAGCCTAGAGCAGCCTGCAGGGCAGAGCTGGCTGACGGAAGGACCTGGAGGCACGTCCTGCCTCGCGCCTGCAGCAGAATGCAAGCACAGCAAGAACAGATTGAGAGCTGTTACCTGTTGTAACCGGTGTGTACACAATGGCGATGCACGCCTGTTAGCTCAAACCAACCTAAGGGG
Source organism: Anser brachyrhynchus (assembly GCF_964034855.1). Classification (NCBI taxonomy): domain Eukaryota; kingdom Metazoa; phylum Chordata; class Aves; order Anseriformes; family Anatidae; genus Anser; species Anser brachyrhynchus. The sequence continues at coordinate 200,164,060 of NC_137694.1, read as the reverse complement.
ACCACATCAAGGAAAAGGGAAGGCAAAAAGGTACCAGTTTCCACAGAAAAGATTACATTAAACTAAAGTTCAAAGGAAAACTGGATTTCTAACTGGCTGGGAAACGCCAAGAGCTACTGAGCCAGCAGCAAGCAGCCAAAGGCCACGCTAGGAGTGGACCTGTCCAGAAGGGCATGGTGTTGCTCTGAAATGTAAAATCCCCAACTGACAGCAGTTGACACAGTACCCAGAACTGCACCTACAATTAGCTTTGAGGGCTAAAACAACTTCTCAGGCAACACATGGCCAGCTGAAGCAATCGCAGCACCATACCTGCACCTTGGAGAGAAGCAGCCTTACCTCCTTCACTCTCTGCTGCTCACTGCTGCACAGGAACGTCCCAAACAAACAGCTGTACAGGTGATCCAGGATGGTTATCAGGAAGTACTCGTTGAACTCAAACGCTGTAGGAAACTTTGGACAAAACCAGAAAATAGGTGGTTAGGGTTTTAGAACAGTAAATCGCAAATAAAAATAAAATTCTCCCACTCTGTGGCCTTAGTCTCATTTCTAAAACAGGATTTCTCTCTGTTCTCTGGCTGTCTGGATACTCAGGATCATATTTGCTCCTTCCAGGAGCAAGAGTCTCTCTTGGAAAGCTGCTTTACATGTGCAGAGAGGAATTTTGAGCAAAAGCCAGAGGTCTGAAGGGTCTGACCACTGTGTTTACACACACTCAGTGCCGCTTCAAGTCGAAGCTTGTTCTGCACCTAATGACAGACCATGTAACGAGACCATGGACAAAAGGCTGGAGCATATGTGAAATAATACATAAAAAGAAACCAAAATTCCCTGGTGCCAAAAGGAAATAACCTCTGTAGCCCGACAGAGCACCTCCCAGAGGGAAGAGCAGGGAGGCAGCACGTAACTCCGACCAGCAGGACGAACGGAGGTGTGCGGATGGGGCCGTGGTTGCTGTTGATGTACCATGCAGAAACAATCAAACATATCACAGGGAGAACTGGCGCGCCACAAAGGGGCAGAAGGAATACACGCAGTGCGTTGCGTCTATGTGCAAGATGTGCTGGGGAGATGGAGAGGACAGCTGGAGGCCTTCCTCCCTCGGGAAACACCCTTCTCTTCCCAGACTGCCCTGGTTGCAGCTCCTGCCTCACCGGCTGCACATCAGGACGTGGGCTCCTCAGAGCTCTGAGGAGAGCACAAAGGAAGTGACTTCTGAGGAAGGAAATTCTCCCTCCTTCTCTGCCTGGATACAGAACAGCTTCATATCGAGTGGCATCCTTTTTTTACCCCCCATTTCACCTGTTACAGTCCACGATGAGCCTGATTTTTTCAGTCAACTGCCTGACCACTGCTGAGATTTGCTTCAAAATACAGCACAGAGATCACAGCAGACTGTAAGAACTTCCCAGGCCTCACATACCTGGGGAGAAAAAAACCCACCAGCCATAAGGGATCCCTCCTCAACTATGCCTCTGCCATGCCTGATCTCAAGTGAGGAACTCGGCTCCTGGCTCTGTAACTCCAGCATGAACGAGGAGCAACGTGTTTGCCTTCGGGTGTACCGTAGCTTTGTGGACACATGTGCCACCCAGCAATTTACCTGTCTTGTCATTTGCCAGACACAATCGATGAACTGGAGGAAGACAGGAGAGCGATCTGCGTCTGCGTGATTCTTATCTCCATGGCCAACTCTCTGAAACAGAGCCGGACAAAGAACACGAATCACTCAGGGCTTCATGGGGAAAAGGTGGGGGTCTCATCTCCGTCACCCAAGCCCGTATCAACAGCTTTTAGAAGGTTCAAATGAATCTTGATTTTGCTTTGTCCTCATTAGTGGGTAAAGGAGTAAATGATAGCTACTCCCTTAGTCTTTGAAGGGAAATTTCTTTATGGGGATATTTTCATGTTAAATTAAAACAAGAGTTGTTTGAGTAGAGGCTCCAGATGCTATGCTGGCACTGATTTCAGTTAATAGCTAAAGTTCAGAAGGGAAAAAAAAGAAAAAAGAAAAAAGAATGCTTTTTGCTTCGGTTGCAGCTGTTGTCCTGGCTACTTCAGTAGTAGAGTGTGCTGGATCCAACCACTACCTACAGCCACAGCGCGTGGTGATAATCATCACGCAACACCTCGCAGCTTCCAAGCCCTGTACAAACAGTAACCCAGCCCATCTCCTGCCACCTCAAGAGAGGCAATTATGAAAGGATCCCCAGAAGTAGGCCTCCAACCCCGACCATGCTGTGTGGCCTTGGATAAGACATGTGAGGCAAGATTCCTTATTCCTAGGATAGTACATTACTGGCGTGTATTACCCGTGAGCCCTCAGCATGGTACAAAGACAGAACAAGAGCGTGTAAGTAACGGAGCAACCCCCTACCTCTTCTGCAACACTGTTCTCTTAGCAGAGGAAATTGGTATCATCTCCTTTTTACACACTTGGAAGCTAAAATGCTCGTAGTTCAACCACCAGATAACAGTTTTGCTGATGCAGAACCTGAGTTACTCGGTGCCTCAGTTATCCTACCTTCTTTGGAAGTGGTGAACAGCATTCAAGCACACAACCCGCTGTCACTGCATACGTTGTAAACAGACTTTGTTCCAGCCCTTGCCAAAATTAAACAACCACAAGAGAACAGCTATGAGCAAAACACGACAGGAACACAGACTGAAAGGATACTACCGAAGTGCTCTCCCAGTTCCCATCAATGCAAATGGTAACAAACAGCCAAGCCACAGGTTGACACAGCTGCCCCTCTGAAGACTCTAGGCACTCGTCCACAAACTACTCAAGCTGCTGGTCTTTTGCCTGAACAATTAACAAGCCTCCCCAAAAGCAAAATGTGCCCAAAGAAAATGTGAGATCAAGGCCACCAACAAAATCCCCAGCCTCTTCAATACCAAGGCATTTGTTAGATGACAGTGTCCGAGCAGTTTCAGAAAATGGACTGAACTGGAAAAGACAGACGAAACACCCCGGTGGGCCCTGCCAACTCCCAGCAGAAATCCTTATACTGAACCCAGGGCACACTGTTAGGGTAAGCCTGAGCGTGGGAGCCTGATATATCACTCAGGCACCTGACAGGTTTAATACCACCTTGTTCTCCGTATCTCACCAAGACTGCCTCCAAGGAGATGAAGAGATGACTGCAATTATGGGCAGAAAACAGTACCAGTAGTACCCACCTTTCTTCTGCAAGCTCAGCTGGGAGACTTCTCACAGAAAAGGCTAAACTCCTTTGAAATCATTCAAGTTGGGCAGCAACTTTCTGTTCGGTCCCTTCCAAGGGCCAGTAACTCACCAGCTGAAACCTGTGGCCGAAGCTCAGCCACTCCTTCTCCACTAGTACTTCAAAGCCCCTGATGGTTCGGTAGTAGCCATCTAACATGAGCAGAGAGAGGGAAGTGAGCTGGGCTGTCCGGTCCCAGCCATCGCTGCAGTGTACAACCACAGATGTCTTCCCTGACTCCACCTTGTCGGCGATCCGAAGGGCTCCAGCGAGAATGAGCTGGGACAAGAAAAAAAAAAGGTTACAAAAATCTCTTTGGAACAGAAAGTACGCATGAGAAATGGGTAGTGACAACACAGGGCAAACCAAGGGCTCCATCCGCCTCAAGGAGAATGGTAAATCTGTTCCAACTACTTCATCACTAGGAGAGCAAATTGGTTAACACATTTTTTGTTCCAGCAAGATGACAACACATCTAAACCATAATGCAGGCACAACTCTAAAAGAGCCCCTGCTCTAAGCTCATTCTTTGGACAGGTCAAGATTTGAGCCCAGGAGCATTCTGTGTCTGAACATGAAAACAACTGGTCGTTGTTTTGCAACTGCTCAAGAAGCAGACTGGCTCCTTTCTGCATTAACAGGCAGACAGTGTGATCTGGACATTTGTTAGGAGAGAAAGAGCCTAGTTTGAAAGCCAACATTTGTAGAAACTGAAACATTTTGCCCTGGTCATTCTGATTCTGCTTGGATTCCTGTAAGGCTGAGGGGGCAGAATTCCCAACACCTGCTGATCTGGGCCAGGCAGTAATACCAGGATGCCACGAATACCAGAGCAAAGAGGTTGGAAACTCTGGGACTCTTGTGCTCTACCAAGGGTTTTTATGATTACACATTACCCAGGAACCCACTTCACTTTGAAAACACCAACTTTCAGTATTTGAAAACTTCCCTCTCTTGTTTTATTTCCCACCTCTTTAAAATTCCCCATTCCAAGAAACTGGTTTTGTAAATTTAAAATTTCCTATTTAAAAGCAACATTTTTAATCTTCCATTTTCTTATTAATTGAAAGTCTGTCACCAGAGTTAGCTCTGGATAATATTTCCCAATGAACAGACCGGTACAAACCTGTGACTACTCAGCCTCATCCAGTGGATGCATACCTTGATATGCTCAAGCCAGTGAGTTGATTCTAAATTAGACAGCCAGTGAGTCTCCTCGATATTGGGATACACAATTTCTTTCAGTTTTCTCAGCGACTCTCTCATGACATGAATATTGTGAATGTCCAGGAACACTAATTCTGCATTCTGATAGGCATCCTCACTCTCATAGCCTCCTCCTTTAGCCTGAAGAAAAAGAAAATCCATAGAAAATTAACTAAGTGAAAGCATATTTGATATTTGATCCCAATAGTTTGTCCTGAGCAGATATCAGCTGACAAAATACTCCAGTGACTATGCTATCTAAAGCAGGCAGAAAACACTGGATATATCTTACAATTGAGAACAAGCATGTACACAGACACACTTTGTCTCTCTTTCCTACAATAATAATGAATGCTATAACTTTTACTGAATAATATCACATTACGAGCTTTCTTTTTCTCAGTAATTATCATTTATCCCCATTCAAGCTGCTAGCTCATTAGATTCACTACTCTATCATTTACAAATTTACATTCTATTATAGAAGAGTATATCCCACACACTAATTGCCTTTCCTAAGTAGTGGGAAAGTAAAAAACAATTCAACATTAGTGCAGCGAAGCAGTTCTACCATTAAAACATGGATTACAGTGACTGCATGAGACAACAGCAGGAAGAACACAGTGACATTCCTGGACATTAGAGAACCCCAGCTTCCTTCTGAAATTAAAGATCACGATGCCTTATTTTCAGATGTGCTGAGCATCTCCTGCTCCCTTCAGGGTTAACAAGTACAGAGTCTGGTACAGCCAGAGGAGGCAGTTTTTCAACTACATAGAATGAAAAATAGTGATGTACATGATTCAGCATGCTAGAGTCTCTCTGGTAGGTACTACTGACCTCAGTAGCCTGTGTCTTTTTCAGCCACCTTGTTTTTTTTCCTCTTCCAATCTCATTTCAATTTATGGATTAATCCAAATGGACCTTTAGCAGTCATGCTGACATCTACTGCTACCAGTATAGATGTAAAACCGTCTAGAAAATCTTGTCTAGCAAATCTCCCGTCCAGCAAATCAGATCAGTGTGTATGTATCCTCACTGGAAAACTCTCTGTGATCCTGAGGAATGATCTGAAATGTTGGTGTGATGTGTGCTCCAGATGACTAGATTCCCAGCTTTTGACAAAGGAAAGAAAAAAAAACCTACTTTATTGGCTACAGCATTCACACTAGGCCTTGCATCAAATATGAAGATTTTATGGGACTGAGCATTAGAATCCATGATGGCTTGAAGGTACTTTTCATCTTCCTTGCTTCGTTTGCCACTCACTCCCACCATTGGCTGGCTACTGCGAGTGATGGTTGCTTGACTTTCTGGGTGAATCCATGACAATACCTGTGGAAACAAATGAGAAAGAAATGAGGGAAAATATGGATTCATTAAACCAGTGAAGTGTTTTACCTGCAATGGCTTGCTCTGGGACCCTGCCATACACTAGTTGGTTCCAAAAGGCTGGAATCCATTAAATCGTGATTGAATGAAACTTACTGTACTTATTTGCTCTGTACTTATTCGTTCTGGTTACCTTCACAAAGCTGAAACAAACAAGAGGTGACTGAATAGGCTTAAGTCTGAAAGTCATTGTTGTGTGAGTCACAAACACACCTCCTCCCTCTGCAATCACTGGGCTATGTCTTACCCTACTTCATACCATATAAAATTTAAGCACTTTGGGAACAGATTTAATTTTCTATAAGGATAAGAAGTAAAACAGTACATTTTCTGTTACTGCTGAAATAAACACCACAGTGATGTCATTTGTCTTGGTTTGATTTAATGAGCATTTTCTCTACAAGTATCCCTAAGTATTCCTCTATCCTAGAAGTAAGAGCAGGCCAGACAAATGTCAACAACCAAACAGGACTACTCTGCATTTCCCAGGAACTGAACTGAGATTCAATCTGGGTTGTGCTAAGCTATCTTATCTTCTCGTTTTGGTTTAGTCTACATCTCTTTCACAACAGTACTTCCAGTAGATAATGCTGTTTTCTAACTTCTCAAACATGCTGCTGTCACTTTTATTATCCACTGACCATTTATTTGCTCCCTGGAATCCACTAAGCCCGATCTTGGCATTATTTATGGCCCAAAGGTATGTAACAAAGCCACATCAAAGCAGCTTCTCTTGTTGCACTCACTGGTATGCGTCCTCTTGATCTGAAAGATGCTACTCGTTTTAATTCTTCATCGGGAATGTTTACGGGCACAGCTAGAATGGCAGGGTACGTATCGCACAGCTCATAGCGCTCGTTAATCTTGGTCAACCTCCAGCTTTCGTTGGGAATTCCCTAAAGAGTAAACAACAGCAGGTTAGCAAACAAGTTGCTCTGAGGCCTTGGCGCAGTCAAATTCCAAGACCTGAAATTCAAGGCAACTTTTGCTAATGAAGGACATTTAGGGTCAGAGCCCAAGACTGCATTGTCTTGCTAACTTGCATTTCAGAGAGGTAGATGTTTTGCTCAGGTCATTTAAGAAAAGGAAAATTAGAAGACCGCAGGCAGGCTCATCCATGACAAACGAACCGTGGAGGCTACAGATGAGGCGATCCCCTGAGAGCTTCTTTAACATGACTCCTGTTCTCACAGTGGTGCTTACAGGAGGGCCAGGAGCAGGGCAGAACTGGCGGCTGACAGCCCCGCTCCTCCCACAGCACTTAGCTCAAACGTGGTGAGTGGCAACTGGAGACAGAAAGCAGAGTTCCCAGACGGGATGGAGGGGAGGTCAGAAGGGAGAGCAGGCAGTAGAACACCTCAAAAATCAATGCCAAGGGACATGAAGAGACTACTGGGTCGACAAAGACTTTCCATTTGTAAATAAGGACTACTGTATGGCACAGGAGTGCATCCAGTGTCATTTGCTCAGGGGCATTTTGTACAGGAAAGTAGCAAAGGGTACTTCTCTTTCGTGCCTTATTCAGTGCCTGCGGCACAGCTGTGCAATCTCCTAACATCACCAACAGCCTCATAACTGCATGTTTCTAGCTGTGTGCCTGTATGTGATCTGCACAGGGATGGGTACCTGCAGGGTTCCCCTCATCCTAAGCTACGTCAGTCTGACTTGGGCTGGGAGAGGCACACACTCAGCGTGCCCTAGGTGAGAAGCAACCCACAGCTTCCCAGACGATGCCCTCCAGGTAACTCCTGAAGCGCAACAGGATCCTGAAAACCTGCAGACTTAGTTTGGCCAACGCTGGGAGGCAGCAAACCAAAACAGCACGGTTCCCTCTGCATGCCTGCACGGAGAGGTTTAGACACATGCTGGGGGTAAGCACTGACACTGAGCATCTCTGGGAAGAAGTAACATCTACTACAGGTCCTCTATGCAGTGAGTACGGCCAGGGTGTTGAGCAGAGAGCCTGTTTTAGAGGAAGATCAGCTCTAAATATATGCTTTTGCTCTAATAAACACTGCTTCACTTTAAGGAAGGTGGTGGGAGGCTGATTACCGCTGCCAAGGCTCCCGGGGGAAATAAATGACAGATCTAACCCAAGTCAGATGAGCTGTGGTAATTAGGGCTGACCCACCCCGACGGCAGGCAGTTCCCCACGGGAGCAGCGAGTCATACTGTCAGAGCAGGTTGTGGACAGACACCTGAGGCGGCAGAGGACAGACCTCCTGTCTCATACTGCTCACACCCAGCTTGTGAACCACCCTGGTCCTGAGGCCCGCCCTGGGAAGGAAATGCTGCTACAAGGAATTAGCAGAGCTGCTAGGATCATGGGTATCCAAAAACCTCAGAGAAAAGCTGGTTTTGGTGCTGTCCGAAACCAAAAAAGTGGCAGAAACCTTGAATAAACTACACATACACACAGCCCAAACTTATTGATGGGTGTGAGCCCTGCGAGACCAACTGCTTTTGTTTTAAAGTGTAACTTCATGAAAAGCGTTGACCTCGAATGCTGTGTTCAGCTTTGGGCCCCTCAGTACAAGAAGGACATCGAGGCCCTGCAGCAGGTCCAGAGAAGGGCTACGAAGCTGGGGAAGGGCCTGGAGCACAAGCCCTGTGAGGAGCATCTGAGGGAACTGGGGGTGTTTGGTCTGGAGAAGAGGAGGCTCAGGGCAGACCTCATTGCTCTCTGCAGCTACCTGAAAGGAAGCTGTGGGGAGCTGGGGGTCGGCCTCTTCTCACAGGTAACTAGTGATAGGACTAGAGGGAATGGCCTCAAGTTGTGCCAGGGGAGGTTCAGGCTGGAAATGAGGAGACATTTCTTCTCAGAAAGAGCAGTCAGGCATTGGGACGGGTTGCACAGGGAGGTGGTGGGGTCACCGTCCCTGTGGGTGTTCAAGGAAAGGCTGGGCCTGGTGCTTAGGGACATGGTTTAGCAGGTGACATTGGTGGTAGAGCGATGGTTGGACCAGATGATCTTGGAGGCCCTTTCCAACCCTAACGATTCTGTGATTCTGTGCTCAGCATGTGCTGTGCTGTACGTAGTAAGGCTGAGACCTCCTGGGTCCACCAGCTCTACAGCCAGCCAGGGAACAGCAGGACTCCTGCTCCTGGGGGATGCTGCGATTCAAGGCTCCTGTGCCAGGGGAAAGCTGGCACTGTCCATCAGCAGTGATCAGATTGCTACCTGGAAGTGAACTAACAGTAAATGACTAAATTGTCCTCAGTCCTATCCTAATGAGTACTGTGAGAAACAAAGTTGTGTTTTTGCAGTAGAGAACTAATTTTCTGTATTCCAAGGTAGTTGTGTAGTCATAAGGAGAAATGCTAAGTAGCTAAGTGGACAGTAGAAGGCCTCACTGTTCCAAAAGAAGGTGGAAGGTTGAGAAAAACAGGATGAGCAGTGTGAGAACACTAAAACAAAGATCACAAGTTCTCAAAACATAAGAAAGGAGAAATTAAAGGGTTGAAAAAAAAGAAAAATTGTACATATATGGTATAGAGGAGCATCGAGTAGCTTGTGAACCTGTAGTACTCAGCCAATGAGGAAACAGGGCAGGTGATCAGGTGTCGGGTAATAGGGAATAAAAGGTTATGATTTGTTTACTAAAATGTGCTCCTAATTGACAGGACACCTGCCATTGCAATCACGAATAAAATAGCTTCACAGAAGATCCTGTCTGAAGAAAATTATTTGAGATGTTTCTCACAGTACGTGACTGTGCCGCATCCATCAACAATGCTCGGAGATTTCGCCCCTTCCACCCCCAAATTAGAATCAAAACTATACTGTTGGCACAGTCTTGGCAAGTAAAACGGGCTGACAAGCAGTTGCACGGAAGAAGAGCTTCCTTTCATTCTAGTGATGCTCACAGAGAAGATTAAGCAGTTAGTGGCACTGCAAAGCATCCTCTTCACAACGCTGGGCAGGATGGCTTCAGCACACGCTGCTTAGTTCAGAACTGACACTTCCAAAGCTCCAAGTCTTGCAGCTGTCCTCTTGCTGCCACCGTGACAAATCCGAACGAAATCTTTCCTCTACAATAGCCCAGACCAAGAAAATCCATGACAACCTCCAGAGAAAGAAAAGGGTGTGTGTCACTGAGGTTTTCACTTCCTTTGAATCACAGGGGATGTCTGCTTTCCCCGGCACAGGAGCCTTGAATCACAGCACCACCCAAAGAGGACTCTGGATTCAGATCATGATTTTCTCTAAGGACTCGAAGCAAGCAGAATTAAGCAAAGTGGGCTAAGAAGAGGAGCTGAATTCACATCTTCCCAGGACATTTGCTGTGACGCGGTGTAACTAATGCATTTATTCATGCTGCTTCAGATTTGCACTTTCTCCAGCTGGAATCAATAGAAAAAGTTAAACATGATGTGAGGAAATACCAACGTGCTTTATATAAGATGCATTGCACTGCTTCCTGGTAAGTGGTAAGCACCCAAAAGCCTAGTATCAAGTCAACCCAAACTGTTACTGATGCAACTCAGGAATCATCTGAAGGCTCAGGACCAGCACCAGGAGCAGGAGGAACCCAAGCATGCCTCACTAACGGGGTACAGCAATCCTGAAGCTGCTGGGGAACGTGGCTGCCAAATAAGCATGTTAGTTGACATGCTGCCCCAATTGGTGCACAAGGTCTGTCTTCTCCAAGGCTCTTCTGATGCCTTTTCTGGGATAAGTACTAATGCTCAGCTTAACATCTAGTTAAATCCCAGCTATCTTTTTTTGTGTGTTACCCAGTACATTTATACTTCCAATCTGCTGGCAGAGCATCTTCATGCATGGATAGAGATGCTCAAACACCATCACCCAAAAGAGAGACTGAAGCTATGCCTGAACTTGCGATGAAGTCGCCCCAGTGCTCGGTTACGCTCCTTACAGCCACATCATCTAACCACAAAGACACAGCTGTTGCACCATCTCCACGCACAAAGCAGACTCAGTCTTCCTCTGGCTAGTCACTCCTGCCTTACTTCAGCCGCCCGTGCTCAGTTATCACTTGACCTACATGCTGCATGCCTTCTGGAGTTCACTTTGTCTGCAGGTTAAAACTGCTGGACAAACCATCAGCACTTTCAATCAGCACCTTTCAAAGCACACAGACATGTTTAAATTTAAGCAGATGACAATCTTTCATTGACAGGAAAAAACAAACATCATGTCCTCGCCGGGCAGGATCTCTCTGCTGGACCCAACCGACTGATGCTGAGCTTAGCCACGCACGTGCACCCTGAGCTGCAGTAGGCAAGGCAAGGAGGACCCTGAGTTACAGACCAGCAGTTCCCCTCCCAAACTGGTTTTGGGCCACAAGACGCCAAGATGCTGAGCATATTAGCTCAGGCGCATCCCTGCACCAACAGAGGGTAGAGCTGCCAGAGCCGAGCTGGCCCCTCTGCCATCTGCTCAGCCCAGGTTGTCTCCACTCGTCACAAGAGAGCTGTGACCTGTTTTGCAGTAGAGACACACCTTGCATAAGCAGATTCTCAGTTAAACTACAGGACATTTGATGATTCATTTCTCATTTTTCTCTCCTAAATTGTACACGCCATTCCTCTGTAGGTCTCTGTTCTCGTGCTCTAACTCCCCCACTCTGGTTGTGAACCGATGCTTGCCACTTCCAGCTTCTCTTCTAAATAATTCGTTTCCACATGCTTTCTCTGAAAGCAGCAGCCACAGCCCTGTACTGTGGCTCCCTGGTACTTAAGACCAGAGCATAGGATTAGACAAGCACAACTTCTGTAGGGAAACATCACACATTTCCAACTTCACAACCCCTTGTAATATTTTCCAAATCCTCCCCACCTTGTTAAGGAAAATGAAAGCTTTAAGTTACTCCAAAGGCATCTCAAGGCCTTTTGGTTTCAGCTGAGTCTTACTCACTTTGCAATTCTGTTTCATGCTCTGCCAGCCCGTGTGTAATAAAAATCAGGGAGCAATTTCAGTTTTAAATTTCATTTGCCACATGTGATTCCATTTACTGACTAAATCCCAAATCTCTCTGAGTTCCTTTTGTTCTCCACAGGTTGTTTATTACTCCCCGTAGTTTTACACAATCGCAGATTTTTAATAAGTTACATATTTCCATCTTTCCCAAGAACACTAGCAGCGAAGTTGGAGGTTTACTGAATGTCTTTCCTAATTGCTAAAATCTCTATCATATCAACACACTTCTATTAATCTGAAAAAAATCCTTACGCAGAACTTGCCATGTCTAACAGTGTAGACATAGATCCTACCATGGATCCTCCTCTAAAAGTCTTTTCTAGATGCCTTGTAGTTGGCTTCTGCTCCCCTCTCTGCATCCCTGCTCCCACAGGGAACCAACTGGCCTTGCCTAAAATGCACCAAGTTAACGCCTGACCGTACTGCTGGGTTGCTTATGCCCTAGGCCACCTCTTCCATATTAGTTTTTAAACCAATTCCAAAAGGTCCTGCAGATAGTGCACGCGTCCTGCTCTTCTATTTCTGATCACAATTCATACAGGCAGAGACAGGTAATCCCATTATCTGATTTGATGATGCCAGTTTTGTTTCACTGTTAACGAATCCCTGCTGCCATTTCAGGACGTAATCCTGATTTATTGTAGTAGTAGTTATTGCTTTAACAGAACACGGCTGGAGAAAGAAAAAAAGGCTAAGACATTCACACAGATAAATTGAACATCCATAGTTATAAATGCCAAAATTAAATAAACAGACTGAAATATCTTAAAGTTTTGGAGGGAAAATAAAACTTCATGTTGCAGAACCTAAATCAACTCTAACGAAAGGGATGAAATTCTCCTCCTGGCCAGCTTACAACACAAACATCTACCGCAGCATGGTTTGCCTCTTCTTCAGCAGCTGGCATTGGTCACTTTGGGAGATAAGCTGTTGGGACAGATGGATTGTGTGATCTGGAATGGGAATGACTGTGGTCCATCATGGGTAGAATTCAGATAGGCCATGGCTGCAAATATCCCAGTTTGGATTCATTTTTGCAGTTACCAATATAAGCAAATGGCTGGGGGCGTTAGCATATGGACACCAGTTTGGTTTCTTGACGTAAAAGCAGTCGGGCTAAGTTCTTCCTGTCCACTCAAAAATGACACAAAGGCAGGTCATAACAAGAGGAGCTCATGTTGAAGCAACGTCACGACCATGAGATTCTTAACATACAACCTCACACGACCAGAAACAAAGACCCCGTGACACTGAGTCTTATTTGCTTTCCAGAAAGACCATGAAAAGCTTCAGATCTCATGCACTTAAATAAGCCTGTATCCTTCCACTGCATAATCAAGCTCCTGACAAATCTAAGGTATGGCCAGTCACAATATAGAAGCTAATATGGACAGAAAAGCCCTATATGCTAAAAACAGACATGACAGGATTGAGAAGCTGGGTTAATTTACCTTGAAATCCTCAAAAGTCACCCTTCCTTCTTTCCAGGTATTGTAAGAATGTCTTTTATCCTCCATCTTTTTTAACTGAAGCTTAGCTAAGTGTATGTTGTGCTTTTCAACAGAGATTATTTTGATAGCAAACACATACCCTTTAGTCTTTACACCAAAGTTCCCAGTCCTATAAAGAAACATCTTTCCCACACAACTTGGGTTGCAGATCCTTCTATATAAAACAGATCATTAAAATACTACCAGGAGGTAAGACTGTAAATGCAGCAATAACCTCTGCATTATCTGGTATAAATAGTCAAAGTCAAACAGATCATAACTAATTTGAGTTTGTCTCTATGATTTTGCACTGTGCTATCTCATTGCAAAATACATACTTTTTTTGTAATGAAGATAGGGGGTAAAATTCATCTCACTTTCAAATAGCAGCCTAGAAGCCAGTGATCTATCTTAGGCAGCTATTTTAGGAGGGAACAAATCACCCCCAACAGTGAAGCGCTCTCTCCCCATCTGTTAATGACAGGCCTAGATAAGCAATTTAGAAGGCATGCCCAGATTTTAGAAGACTAAAGCTAGTAAAATGAATCCCCTCCCTAGGTTTTGGATGTTAGGAATCAGATGAACAACTAAACTGGGACATAGGTCTTGTTTTCTTCTGTTTTATGGGAAAGATCCAAATAAATCTTTAAATTACATGGCTGTAAACGTCTTAATTTTACACAGGAAAATTGATTTTATCCTGACAGATCTGGATGAGGCAAAAGTTTATTGTATCCAGGGCAGAACTGCCACCAAATCATGTTGTTTCCTCAACTTGAGGATTTTATGTGAAGAATAAGTTAATTATAAAAAAAATAATAATAATAATTACTTATATCTTTTTCCCCAGGGAGAAACATTCTGATTTTTATGCTGGCATTCCTTATTGACAGCCTGTGACTTCACAATCATTAAAACCTTTGACCAGCCTTTTCTAGATGCATTACAACTGTCCCTACTCTGATTCCTCAAGAAAATGAAGGCATTCTACACTATTTGTTTCCTCCCAAGTTCCTTTCTGAGATACCTTATAGAAATCTGGAAAGAATTAGAACTAATAGAAGCATGAATAGAGACGTGAAACTCAATAATGAGATGCCTATACCTGCAAAAATACCTACCTCAGTTCCTTACCACCAGCAGTGGCTGACGACTAAGCCAGAGCATTAGTCTTTTCTACCAAAGCCTGACGTCAGCCTTCTGCAGCCTGAACAATCTCCCAGTGGATGCTACTACCTCTAAGGCTGCACTGCTGTCATCAGTCACTGCACTACGGAGAACAACGTCCTAGTCCACTTCGCAAGACATTTGTCAGCAGGATCGTTCTCTGTTCCATGCAACCTGTAATTATATTGCTGCACGGAGCCTCACTTTTGAAAAGCAGAGAGGATGAGGAAGGATGTGGCACAGTACTCACCTGTCTTCTGTACTCCCAAATGGGGTCATACACCTTCCATCCATTTTCTGGGAAAACCTCTTTGTACTCAAACGCGAAAAGTGGCTGAAAGAAAAAAACTTGCTCTTAAGAGCCCACTCAGAGCTCATTTTCAGGATGTTTAATATCTACAATAACAACTCTTAACTGGTCCTACTACTTTTCTTTTAGGGTTTTGTGAAAAAGATCAACGCACTTGCTGTAGTAGGTAATTTGTACAACAACAATGTACCTTCCTCTGTACCCCTGATCCTTCTTGCCCATGACCCAAAACTTCATGGACAAAAAGGCGTTTATCCTAAAAAAGAGAAAGAAAAGACTACTTGTGCAAGAACACTCTTACACATTAAGAACTAGACCCTTTCAACATGGTCATGATCCTAGGCAACCTGCTCTAGGTGGCCCTGCTTGAACAGAAGGGCTGGACCAGATGACCTCCAACCTCAACTATCCAGCGATTGTGTGATTCAGCCAGTATTTGAAGCAACAATTGCAGAGTCATAAAATGACAGAACAGATGAACTGCATTCCAGATTTGGGAGCAGCGCAGTCACCATTAGTTGCAAATCTTTGATGGATGTCACTGTGCTTTGAATATTTTCCATCCATTACAAGGATGATCAGTATGTCATTCTCCATTCATGAAGTAATCCAGCCCCATAGCTGTAGACTTTTCCTGTTTTCTATACAATCTAAATTCCTACAGAACTAATTTTCAGACTGATTTAAAAATCAGCATTTCTACTTGTTCAACAAAAAACGCACCATGAGAATATTGTACCAGACAGATGAGACTCAACAAAACAGCTTACTGCCACTCTGCCACACCTTTTGGTAATGGGGCAGGGGGAGAAAAACCCCAAACACTTACCAGATTATTTGAAACTGGGAAAGCATACTTCATCAAGTTCTCAAATATGGATCGTCTAGTTCTCCCTTCAGGCTTATGAGCAAATCGTAAGTTTCTAATGTCCTAGGAAAAAGAAGGAAGTCAAACTGTAGGATTTCTAACTCCCTTGAGCAGCCAAAGGAACTCCAAAACCCAGCATTCAACACATGCTCACATCATGATGTTCTTGTAGTACCACTTTAGTACTGCACATTGAACAGTGCTGCACAGCAACTCAGCTTGGCTCAAAGCCTCCAACAAAGCCTGCCGCAACCACGGCAGAGCAAAGGGAGCGCAGAGGTCCAACTAATCAGCAGTGCCTTGCCTCTAAACGAAGCTCTCTACCTGCTGAAAACCTAGGGGAGAGCCCTGGCTCAGGGACAGGCTCTCTCTGATCGGCAGGACTTTGTGAGACAGACCTCCCAGCTCTTACTGGGCTCCCAAGCTGAGCTGTGCCAGAAGACAGCTGGAAGGGACTGCCTCACAAAGCATCTCCGTAGAGCTACTGCGTGTAGGGAGCCCAAGTCCAGCTAGTTCAGTGCAAAGTAACTAAAGCCATCTCCCTTTAAAGCCTCCATCTCAGAGTACTCAAAAGGCTGTGTGAAGCTGACAACTCCTCCACTTTGCATAGCAGCACAGTTTCCACAACGAGTGGCAAGCCAGGACCTCCTTTCTGTACTCATCTCCAAAATCAAACTCAGAAACTAAATAAAGCATCTCTAAGGTGCCAAGATTTTTCAGCCAAGCCTACAAGTCAAACACTTGTAGTAAACAGTTTAAAAGCCACCAGCAGGAAATGATCCATCAAGGTCAAGCACACAAAGACAGTACAGCAAGTCAGAGAGTGAGAAAAATGGCTAAAGACTTAGCTGTCTTACAAGACTGAGATGAGGTGGCAGGTCTCAGACAGAAAATTTCAGGCTGTAGAAGCTGTATCTGTAACTGTTACCAGCACTAAGCTGCTCTGCATTGCCTGGACCAGGTGGGCTGGCATATAAATATATATGTATAAATATATATATATATATATATGTATATAAATACACTGTATAGGGCCAAGATATCTATCATTTACTCTGTGCCTGGGTTTCCCACCCAGGGAAATGACGCAGTTCTCTCCAAATCTGATTGCGTGTGCACGTTTGCAGCTAGGCAAAATGGCTGAGAAGAGGACTAAGGATCCAAAGCAAAAGAGGGAACAAATTGGCCTGCCAGCACAGGCACCCCACGGTAGCCAGAGAGGATTACGACTGCAGTAGGCTGAGGGAGCAGCTGGATGATTTGGTATAGATAATATCAACGCTCGTGACTCAGCGTGCCCACAGCTTGAGAGTCTGCTTAGCTTCCCGGTGCCTCAACATCACAGCAGTGACCAGAGCTGTTTGGGGCTCGTTTTCATGCCTCCATCTGTTTTTATCCAGAAAGCAGCATTCTTTCTGCCTTCAGGGGGGTCTGACGAGAGCTGTAAGCAGCCCGAGACCTACAAGGTTCAGAATCCAGCTCTTCCCACATTGCCACCCAGGAAAGCGAAGGGGCTGTGCCCTCGTGGGTAGGAGGTATGGATTTAGGTCTGGAGATGGTGACTTTACCTACTTTTGGGTCTACAATAAATAGGCAGTGGGAAGTGAATTGATAATTTTTCTTAAAGCTTACATTTTCAAAGACTCCAAGGGGTCTTGAGAAGCATACTTTTAATGTCTACTCCCTTGAAAGGAAGGGAATAGCCTCGAGGAGAACTGAGAGCTACTCGCCCGTCCCTCACCACAAAGCACAGCAGCAGGTAGACACAAGTGAATAATCTAGAGAGAAACATGCACCCCATTCTTGCTCTTGAAATGCAAGTGCCTGAAAGTCATCCCATGCAGCACATTGAGTGGAGTCTTCCTGGGATATCGCGGTGAGCAACACGGAAGCTTTGAGGATTGCATTACTGGGATGCAGACCTAGGTTTCTACTACGAAGAAAGCCATTACCTAGCATAAATCCTGAAAAAAGGTTTGTATCTCATCCTGAACTTCTTGCAGTACTATAGAGAAAACCTTGTAAAATATATTTCCCCCTTCCCCCATTGTAAAACAGACATAAAAAATTTACCTTGCATACAATCTCCAGCCCATATGAATTCTCGCCACGACTGGAAGCCCCTCCTATTTTCTCCACTCTGTTGATTACACCTAAAGATGCATCTAGGACAAAAGGAGGGTCCTGTAGACAGTTGAAATTTGTGAGTTTAAAAAGGGGAGGGGGGTGAAAAACCCAGCTCCTGTTTCCTTATGCCTATACGCCCAACCATACAACTATGATTCACATAGAACAACACAAAAAATAAAAATCAAAAGCAAAGAAAACAGAACACACCTAGGTCTAAAGACTGAACAACCCACAAAAGCAGGTGGTTACAAAAGCTTACCCGTTCCATGCTTTTAAAATACAGTCTGTAATTGGTAACAGTGAGGGTTCCTCTGATTGCTCCAGTGAAGGGGCAGATGTATGTAACATCCTTAGCTTAAAAAAAAAAAAAAGAAAGAAAAAAGAAAAAAGAGTTAATTTCATGGTTAATTTATGGGAGGAAAATTATTACACCAAAAGCACTGAGGGGGTTCTACCTTTCAGACCATAAAATGAAAACAAGCTTAATCAGGGGTGCTAGCCTAGAGCTAAGATGGAAGTTTTAGTTTTGTTGAGAAGGTAAGAGTTTGGGTGTAAGTCAAGCTCCAGGCAGGCACTGTCACCTAGAATCCTCCATTTGCACAGAACCACTACACCACTACCAGGGGTGTCAGTATTTGGTGCAAACTTCGGTGCAATACTTACCAAGCAATGCGTTACCAGTAGCTGAGAACACCACGAGTGAGAAGTGGATGCAATTCCTGCCTGAATGCATGTATTTGAAGCTGACCTCAATCTGTATAAAAAAACTAATGATTGCCAGCAATCTGTTTTGTGCCATCAAGAGGAAGAGAAAGCAGCTCTCCTACAGACGGCTTTTAGGATGCTGAGGTCCTCTTGTACACCCTTACACACAGAGTCAGCCCCGGGATGCAGAGTCCCTGCTAATGGCCCTGACTGAAACCAGTGGAGCTACAGTGACTTCCCGCAGCCAAAAATCTGGATAACACCCAATTGCCAGCGATTTGAAGCCTTAAGCCGGTGATCAAGTTACTCTGCAACAATTCAATTACTTCTGAACCTGAGTGACGGTGACTCAAAACAGTCCCCTTCGTAAAAGGCCTCAAACGTTGCTCACTTGTGCCAGCAAAAGGCAAGAGGTGCTGCTGGTTTTCCACAGCAAACACCTCTCCTAACTGCCTTTCTGGTTTACATCAATTAAAAACGCCAACGTTCAAGTTGTTCCCTCCCCCCCAGCGCCCACCACGACCCGTCACACCTTCTGTCACCGAACAGCTGGCTGGCTGTGCCGTGGCCACGGCTGATGCTGTTACCGACAAGTAGCAATACTCCTCAAACACACAGGCATCCTTTCACAAGGAGACCCTCCGACTATAGCTGCCAGCTCCACAAAATTTGGAAAAGAAAACAAAAATCCCCGGGCCATTTTAATAACCCTAAGCCTCCGAGCCCTAGGGGATTCATTTTGCAAGGGCTGCGTGAAATCGGTAAAGAAAGCTTCGCCTCCCAGCCAGGTGACAGCCTCCACGCACAAGAGGCACAAAGCTGCTGGGTCTTCATCCTGACACCCCAAATTTCCTCCACCTTTACCCCACGAGATTCAGCCTGGAGAGAGGGAGGCAAACTGCCTTGGCTCTAGGGCACCCGTTTCATCCTCACATCAGCTCTGCTTCTACATAGTCATCCCGAGGAATGCTGACTCCCGAGGAATCCTGAAAAATCAACAGCAGGCAGGGTCTGCAGCACAGCGGTAACGTCAGCCTGAACCAGCTCTGGTTGCTTTCAGAGCCTCATCTAGAAAGTTCAGGGGAAAAAGGGGATGGTGAGCGACGAGTTCGGAGCAAAAGCAGCAGCGCAGAATGTCTGGTTTAAAATATAAATAAATAAATACGCTAGCGACTTCATTATTTACTTAAATTGAAATGTCGCTGTTGGAAGGGCTATTAAACACAAAATGTTTCAGCTCTAATTAAACCAATACTTCATTACTGGCTGATTATTAATCACTCTATTCAAAGAGCAGATTGACAGAGGTTTGAAAGCAGACTCATGAAACACATAATAAGGGTGAGGGCTCCCTGCCTGGGTTTTCCACTACAGTTCTCTATTGAAAATGCAGTTTCCAAACATTCTAAAATAATAATAGTAGTAGTAATAATAATAATCATCATCATCCAATAAGAGAAATGTGCACATACGTTTGACTTCTCAGTAAAGGGAAAAAGGAGCTAGAAAAATGTTTTCCAGGTAAGGAGTCCTAGGCAGGATCTCAAGCTGGCCTTACCAACTTACAAACCACTCCACGCTTCATGTTTACATTTTATTAGCTTGGTTTCCTAAGGAAACAATTTTAGTTAATTACCCTGCACACGTACACACATACCTACCCACATGGATACATACGCCTGGCTATTGGACTTTAACCCTACCATGGTTGTATGATTCCAGCAGCACCCATTGATGAACAGGGTTCTCCAAGGTATTAAATTCCTTCAGTGCTTGGGAGAATGGATGCCAAGTGTGAAAGAGGGGTTGTACTAGTGCTGCTACCAAAGGAAGGTCTAAGAAGCTCAGTCTTTGTTAGGCATAAGAAACCACATGCGAGAAAGATACTGGAAACCATTCCCAGGAACAGATTAGAGTCTTGCTGTCAGAGCTAACTGCGCCCATGGAGCGAGTTAGATGTCAGACTGCAGTCCGCAGCTAGAGGAAGAGTTCAGAGTCTTTAGGAAAGCAGCAGAGAAAAGGACTGAGCATTGAGATGTTCTGGTTTTGGGGGTTGGCTTTTTGGGGGGGAGGGATGAACAAGAGAGCGTGTTTGTTTGTTTTTAGGACTGAAATCACATTCTTCCATATCGCTTTAAGACGAAGGGAAGATTGAATAACGTTGTATTTGCTCCACGCTAAGAGGAAACACACAGTTACCTTGGCTCATGTGATGCGCAATGATTAATGAAAATCTGATCATGGGTCACAAAACATCAGCAATTTGCTATTGTTGGTCAACGACCACCAAGGCATTTTGCTCTACAATCTTCTATTTGGTCCAGCAAACAATAGGAAATTTACTCTCCACTTACCCATGTCTTTAATGGTTTCTCCTGGTAGCAAGGGTGGCTCTTCCATTTCAGCTAATTTATTAGTCTCCCTCAGGACCTACATAAAAGAGGCAGAAAAAAACAAATCATTACTTTTTCATACAGTGAGAAGTTTACACCCACCTGCAACAGGCCGACAACGTCAAGAACAACAAATATTCAAAGATCCTGAGGTACTGCCCAGTGTCTCAGCCTCTGTAAGGTCAACACAGAGCACGTGAGAGACCTCGGCACAGTCCTGCAACCTCGGAGCATGCCACTGGGCCAGGCAGAAGTGTTTAAGCGAGGATGCTTGTGATGGAGAAGCTGCTGGAACAGGCTGTGTGCTCTGGCAGGACACTTACCAGGGGGCTTTCATACCCCAACCTTCTCCTCCTCAGCCTATACACCAGCACAAGCTAAACTCTCTGTCCACACAGCTACACACACAACCAAAGGGATCGGTTAAAGCAATCAGCCAGTACCATGATGCTATCAGCTACTGTGTAGAGAAATTGGTAGTTCGCGTTAAGGAGAGTGACAGGAAACACCTTATCGTGTTGATGTCCTCGATGAGGGTCCGAAAACTGCAAAGACCTTGATTTGGCTCAGTAGTCATAATTTGTAAAAAAAAAAAAAAAAAAAAAAAAGCAAAAAAAAAAAAACAGGTCATAAGGTTTGCTGGGGTATCTGGGTTAAGGGGTGTCTGCCAAACACCCCCTCCTCCATCTTCCCTTGGGTAGAAGTTAACCACAGGGCGTTACTTCTCACAGATAGATATAACTGTGTTTAAACAAGAGTTTTCACTGGAACAGCACAGCACAAGGAGACGGCCATTTCAAGAAAGCACATCCCTAACTATGGAAGCATAGCCATAGGTTTAGACATCGGGTAGGAAGTAGGCAAGAAGAGCACATGCGAGTGACCAAGGTTAAGGCTAAGTCTACATGGCCAAACATAGATGGATCTGAATTGTAACGCCCACGCCCTGAAACAGCTAAAAAAACCACAGTCAACCACATTGCTCAACCTAATAACAAAGGCAGAGAAGAGCAGGAAAGCTAGTCCCGCCTCTGCCTCATCCTGTAACAGCCACAGGAGTTTGGATTTAAAGTTGGCGTGCATCCTTCCTGGTGGAGATAGACAGAGAGGGCTCACGGCTGCTCACAAAAATGTGCAGACCTGGCCAAAATGCCTTCTTTATCTTAATGTGAGGAAGGAGAAAGAATTGGTTTAATTTGATATGAGGAAATCCCTACAAAGAAAATTCAAAGACATGGCCTAAAGTGGCACTTACAGCCCTGACACGTCTGCGGTCAACTTTCATGTAGGATCAAGCCAGAGGGAGAGCCTCGGGGAGGAAAAATTCTCTAAACTATGCAGAGAAATGAAAACAAAACCCAAAGAAATCCCATGCCACAATAAAAGCACGCTCTAGCATTTTCACACAACAGATTGATGGATAGATGAAAAGATTACCAAGATCAAAGCCTTCTTGAGAACAAGATGTACGTTTAAAAAAAAAAAAAGCATTCAAGTGACTTAAAAAAATAAAATAATAAAAAAAAAATGACAAAAGAGCAAGCGTGGTGCTGACTTCCTACCAGGAAGAGCAATACAGGAACGCACCGCACCCACTTACACCAGCTCTTACCTGGGAGGCTGCCAGTGCAGCAGGGCTGGGGTACAGGGGGTGGACAGAGGGAGGTCAGCACTGACACTGCTCACACTGGCAGCACTGAACACGCACGAAAACTTCTCTTCCCTCCCCCCCTCCCCCCCCCAAAGTAATACACCGGTGAAAACAGGGCTTTGCTGGTATAACTGTGCTGGGGACTCCTCGTCAGCACAGCTGTGTTGGCCAAAGATCACACGCCCCATCAAAGCCCTGACCGACAGCCTCCCCAGCGAAAGCCTGTGATGTAGCCCCAGTCCCAACTCCTCTGCGTCAATTTCTGCGCTCGAATAGCAGCCTTGAAATCAGCCGGCTTGAAACTTGGCGTAATCCAGATGTTCCCCGGATTATGCCAAATGAGACGGAGGCTTCTCGCTAATTAGTCCTTGAGCGGTGGTGGTCTTTGCTGCCTTTTATCTCGGAAGGACGCGAGTGAAAACCACGCTCTGTGTTCGGGACGCGATGCACGACTCCTCCGCGAAGGTCCGTGCCCAAACGGGCAGCAGCTGCTGCGGGACCGCCCGGGCCACCAGCCGGACTCGCCGCCCTCCCGCAGATGTCGGCGGGAGCAGGTCCAGCAGTAAACGTTCGGAGGATGGAGCTCCATCTTAAGCCAAAACGAGTATGAGGTAAGGTGTAGAGAAAGCATTCAGAACGGCAAAGAGCTGCTGCGGTCACCAGGTGGGCAGCGCTCAGGTGGGCTTTAGACCACACTGAAAGCAGGGGAGGGAAGGACAAAGAGGAAAGCAGGAGGGAAGACAGATCTGTGTCCACACCATCCTGTCAAAGACAAAAGTCGAAAGCCCTTTTGGTTTAAAAACTGGCTCTTCTAAGCCTAATAAAATCCAGCTGCTCACTCACGCTCTTTGAAACACGGAGTCCCCAGGGTCAGAGGAAGGGGTTAGCGATCCAAATCTGCGCTCGCTTCCACGCAGGGCAGCGGACAGATGATCTCCTGCAAGCACAGCATTAAGGGTCGAGGCTTTTGCCTTTTATTTCCCCCCACACGCTTTATTTTGTTCTTTTCTGCAGAGTTAAGGGCTAAATCATCATTTTTACCATCCTCCAGCTGACCTCAGGCACACGACGCACCTCAGGGCTGCACGGACTGCTTTCCTGATGGCTGCAAAGCACATCCCCCAGGGATATACCTTTCACCCTTCCCAAGAGGCTGTGACGGAAAGGGTCAGAAAGCCCAGCCCAAACACTTCTCTGGTGTGCCGGTCTTTGCAGCATCTGCCTAGCTCTAGACCTTGAAAGAGCCTCCGAGCTGGAACAGGAATACTTGAAACCCGTCCTGGCAGAAACCTAGAAACGAGCAGTAGGCATTTTGCTGAAATCCGCCTCCACTGATGGCTCCTTCACATTGATTTTGGGGAAACGCAATCTGTGTACAGCTGACAACGCAGGCAGCGGGCACGGCAGAAGACGTCTGGGGCAGCGCTAAAGGACAGGCAGCTACAGGAGGGAAGAGAAACGGGTGGATAAGAAAAGAACATTTTTGGAAACAGATCAAGGAGAAAGAAAGGGAGGGGATGATGAAGTAGCCATGTGCAGCTCTGGGAGAATAGTAGCTCCCTGGAGGGACCCTCTGCCCCTTGTATGAGTACGGGAATGATGTGAAAGCCTCCCCGTCTTACTGTGTGTGTTCCCTGCCCCATAATGGTTCATCAGCTGTCAGAAAAATCTTTTTATGTACTTTAGCCTATTTTCAAGGCTCTAAAAATAACACTCCTGGACCCTAAAGAAAATGTAAATTTGGCCCTCTGCACATCTTGCAAAACAAAAGTAAGAGTACAGGGAGACAAGGAAGGAGGTAGGTGAGCTCAGGGACGCCAGTCCAGCAGCCTTGAGAGGCGGGCTGGCTACTGATGCACTAACGCTGCTGGGGCAATCATATACATCTGTAAGCGAAATGCTGCACCTCTTTGAGCCTCAGGTTTTTAAATTTTCAGTGGAAACAAAAACAAAGAGTGCTCTGAGATCTGCAGTGAAGACTGGGGCCAGAGCTGGGCAGAACCGTGTTACTTAGGAATGGGACCACTCTGATGTAGAGCCACGCACTGGCCGTGTCTGGCACAGCCATCGCTAATTTCTGTGACAAATTCAAGCACCAAAAACCCATAGACTAGTTTGCCTTGCCTCTAAGCCAAACTAGGCGCTCAGTATCTTTTTCCTCGGAAAAATATTATGCTTGGTAACTGAATCTCCAGGAGAATGACGAGTTTAGTTACGCACCAGAACGACCTTTATTTGCCTTCTTTTACCAAGTAACATCATCTCCCCATTGCACCCATCAGCTCCACGCCAGTGAGCAGGCACCTCAGCACCTAACCCAGCCCTGCCTCAGCTCGGGGAGGGTGCGAGGACTTCATGCCACCACCTACCTTTGTCCTCCTCTCAAGCAGCGACTTGGCAGCACAAACCCACACTCGTGACATTTCACAGCTGCTCCTCGTACTCCGGGATCCCAGCCTGTGTCAGCTCCATCCCACCCAGCCCCGGCTGAGGAAGCAGAGCTCTCTCTTACCCTCCCACTCATGGTGCCAAAGGCAGGAAAACCCTTTGCTGCGGGCACAACCTCCAGATCTCAGCAACAAAGCGATCGCTTCCTTTGCTCACATGGACGGGGTCAGGCAAGGAGCTTCAGGTCCTGCTAAGGGGGTAAGATTGCTCCTTGCCTCATCCCTCACGCCCTCCTGTTGTGATTCAGGACGGTGCGGTTCTGCCAAGCCTCTCCAGCCGCGTGTTCGCACTGCTTCCTAATGCAGCAGCCAGAAAATCCCTCTCCCGATTCCCCGATTCATGTTCCTGCACGACTCACGCAGGCAGCTAATCCCGCGTGGCTGCAGCCAGCTCGGGGGGTGCAGAGTGAGCCTTGTTCCAGAAACCCACATGCAGGTCTCAGAGCTCTGAGCATCGCTGGATGCTGGGGCACGGTACCTGAGAGGGTGCCTGAAACTCTGGATCCAGAGTTTCCCTGTGCCTGCGAACAGAACAACTGATGTTTTCCTCTTGTATTTCCTGCGGGCTTTTACCTACCAGCTGTGCTGCACGGCCAGGATGACAGCACACATCCTGCTCTGGCTGAGGCTGAGCCAGGATTACCGCCTCCTGTCAAATCTGCCAGCAGAGCGGCTCACATAATTGCTCCCATATCTGGTTCAGACAAGATGCCTGGGCTAGCTTAACGTTGTGTTTTTGTTTTGTTTTTTTTTTAAAATCATAGAATCACAGCATGGTTTGGGTGGAATAGACCTTACAGATCATCTAACTCCACCCCCCTGCCATGGGCAGGGACACCTCCCACCACACCAGGTTGCCCAAAGCCCCATCCAGCCTGGCCTTGAGCACCTCCAGGGATGGGGCATCCACAGCTTCTCTGGGCAGCCTGGGCCAGGGCCTCACCACCCTCTGAGGGAAGGATTTCCTCCTTATATCTAATCTAAACCTACCCTCTTGTAGTTTAAAGCCATTCCCCCTTGTCCTGTCACTGCACCCCCTGACAAAGAGTCCCTCCCCAGCTTTCCTGTAGCCCCCTTTAGGTACTGGCAGGCCGCTGTAAGGTCTCCCCGGAGCCTTCTCTTCTCCAGGCTGAACAACCCCAACTCCCTCAGCCTGTCTTGGCAGGAGAGGTGCTAAAAAGGGGAAGATTTAGATTAGATATGAGGCAGAAGTTCTTCACTGTGAGGGTGGTGAGGCCCTGGCCCAGGCTGCCCAGAGAAGCTGTGGATGCCCCATCCCTGGAGGTGTTCAAGGCCAGGCTTGGCCAACCTGGTCTAGTAGGTGACATCCCTGCCCATGGCAGGGAGGCTGGAGCTAGATGATCTTTAAGGTCCCTTCCAACCCAAACCATTTTGTGACTTGGGACAGTACCTTCGGCCCTGACACCAACATCCACAGCTCAAACTTTCTGGTAGCAAACCAACAGCCTCAGGACAAAGAGGTGAGCTACAAGAGCACCTGGGGCTACTCATTTTCTAGTTATTCTCTTCTACTTTCTCCTGAATACTTGAGTCCTGAAACCCAAACAGACAAAGTTTTTTTGTTGTTGTTTTTTTTTTTGTCTTTATGCATTTTTTTCAGGGGGAGACTGCAGGTTTGTGTTAACAAATCGCTGTGTAACAGTCTCTCCCCAGTTCTGCGTAGATTTCTTTATTCTGAACCACAACCGGAATGAACAAAATGAATCGTTTCTGTTTTAGACAAAATCAAAATGCACGACAATTAAAAATTATTGTCGTTTTTCCCCCCCTCTGAGTTAATCTCTCTTTGCTAACCTCCTACACGCTCCAAATGAATTTTGCACATTTGAATAGATTAATTATGTATAAAGCCACGGCGCTGGTGCGACACGTCCAAGCCTACACTGACCACCTCGCTCCTGCATTATTCCTTCCCCCAAAACCACGTCTGCTCTGTCTATTCAAGAGCCAAGCTCTCCAGGCTTGGAGCTGCGTCTGTTCCAGCAACACACAGCCCTGTTCTGTTTCCTACAGCAGGAAACTGGTCTCTTAACTGGTCCCCTGACGTAAACATATTTAACCTGTGCACACAGACAAACATTATACACACAGAAAAAAAAAAGCCTTTGCATCTGCAGCCCCTGAACTCACAGGTCTGGCACGTCTGTCTCGTGATCGTGCGCTGGTCAAGCGGCGGCAGGCAGGATTCGTGCTGGGGGCACAAGAATTTGTGTATGCGTGTATGTAAGAATGAAATCTGCTCCTTCTCTGTGTGTAAGAATAAGTTGTTTTCAAATTATGGGAGTGATGCTGTGGATTTGAAACTCAATAGCCAAGGAAAGGTTTTATCTCCTACAGGAAAACATTTGTCTGATATTTCAAATTGTAATGGACTACCTGGGAATCTGCTTGTAGTTATCAAATTTAAGCCTTCCTTTTTTTTTTTTTCGGCCTTTCTCTCAAGGACTGGCAGATAACCAAGTGCCCTCCTGAATCAGCACTCGTGCCGCCCTGCAGGCAGAGCAGCCAGCACGCTGCAGGAATATCTATTTCACCTAAAACCACAGATCTACGTCCGAGCTAGTCGCCACAGGCTCTCTGTACAGCCAGTGGAAAGGAGGAGACCTGGAACATTCACCTTTAGGATGACTGAGAACTAGGGTAACTCACTCTGATGCAGATACCCGCATCTGGCAGGGTGAAGCCCCGCTCCTGTGTCTCACTGTGCCCAGTGTAGCGGTGCCCTGTCTCCTGGACATCCCGCAGAGAACCTGTACTTTCCAGAGAGCTCCAAACTTACTGTGCGCAGAGAGGCAGCAAAAGATGAGCACGCTCAGACCCCAAAATTGCATCAACTTCATTAAAACAGGCACGATCTCAAAGCACAGGGCTTGTTAGCTGAGTTACCAGCGACAGCTTTAGAGTTAGAGCTGGCTCCTTTCTCCTGTCTCACATCAGCAAAGCCTTAGCCATAGGATTATTTTTGCATACTTGATATTTTACTTTTTAATCTTCTTTGTAAATCACAGTAACCAATGCCTTTCTCCTTCTAACTGCCTTTTGGTTGTCTCAGACCACGTTCATCTGCTGCTTCCCCTCAATTGCCCCCCCACAACCCTTTCCTCTTTTACAACTGTTATCAAGCATGCCAATCAACAAAGGACAGTGCCACCACAGTGGCTGTATCAGGACACATCATTACACCAGTGATGGTGTGAAAACCTCTGAAATAAAACAGATACAGAAGCTCTTTCTCCACTCACCTTAGAAAACACATGGAGGCCTAATTCTGTCCAGCCTGTGTTAACAAAAGCTGCAGAACTGACACTAATATGTGCAGAATCAAAAACCCGCATGCTTATTTTGGATAATTTTTCATTGGTACATTGATTTCATCTCTAAATGAAACGCTTTTTACACCAGAGAAGGGGTAAATTTTGAGGGCACGTTTTTTTTCTAGCATTTTGCTGCCAAGATGCTTCTTGCCTTCCTAACGCTCAATTAGGAGAGCTGTAAAACAGTGGCCGTGCTTACTTGATAAATCCTCCTCTAGACTGCAAATGCCGTGCTACTTTGGAGAGATTTTCAGCTGCCACTTGTGGCTATTTCAAGTGTACTCTGAGAAGATTTATGTACTATGTATCCTACTGGAAATGTAATAAAACATAAATTGAGCAAGTAAATGGACTTTGTTGATGATTTTTGAATCATTAAGAATACCACAGCAGAAAGAACAGCAGTATCTCTGCATGTCTGAGGCACAGCGATTTTTCTGAGGATTATGACCAGATGCTTTGGAAAACTGTTAGACATTCAGACCAGCAAGATATTAATCAGAGGGAAATGCTTTGTGTCTTATTCTTTTTGGGATATTAGAAATTGAATAGGGGAAAAAGACAAAACACCATGGGCGCATGGATCATTTCAGAATAGTACACAGAGAATCAAACATACTGTTCAAGACCACATCAAACTTATTCGGCTCCTAAGCAAGCACACAACCAAAGACCTAGCTTGGTCAAAAAAACATCATAAGAGGCATTTAAGTTATCAATAAAATGTTCTGACAACAGATTATTACACTACTCTAGAAGAAAACAATCACATATAACATGCACTACAACTGCCTTTCAGTTATGCTTTCCTAGTCCAAAAAAACAAATCACAAATTGTGATCTCTACCTACCGCGTATGCTTTGAGAAAGTATAAAAAGGCTTGAGAAATCCACTTGCTTCCTTCCCACTGCCTTGAAAGATCTTTAAAAAGAAGCTGACGACTAGCGTGTTACAAATAAAAAATAATAATACAGGCAGCTGGGTAGTAAAGGAACTCCTCTGGAGGAGGAAGCAGCCACCTTGCAGTATTTCCTTGGGGTTTTCTGCTTTGTTTTTCCACAATGAGCCTTCTCCACTCAGACCCAAGCTTCTAGTGGCGAAGAACAGCCTCTTCAGGCTGGTGAGTCCTGTGGGCCCTTGCTGCACAAATACAAGGCAGAGCTTAGAAGCTCAAAGGAACACATTGTTGAGGGCCACTCGTTCAACCACGGCTGGCTTGTCTCTTCAAGTTTGCATGGCTTGGTGCCTCAAGACAATTCTCTTATTAGGCTCCGGCAGAAAGTCGTCATTGACTCAACACAGCAACAGTCCCTGGCACAGAAGATTGCCGATATTATCTATTCAAACAAGTCCAACAATTTTTAATACAGAACCTTCCTCAGAGCCAAGGGTTCTTGAAAGACAACAGTTCTGTTCTCCATTGGCTGCTCAAAAACTTTGGACAGCACTCTAGCCTCACCCTCTCCTCTTTTTGCTTTTACTGTGCTTTGTTTAGCAAACTGATAAGGGAAAAGACATTACAATTTTCAAGGAAAGCCTTAAACTTGTGCAGTGAAGTTCATACCATCAGTCTGAAAAAATAACAGAAAAAGGCTCTGACCAATGAAAGTTACAAATTCTGCCAACCAAAATAAGCCACAGAAAAGCGTCTCTGTTACCAAGAACTTCAGTTAGGAGATGAGTGGTATGTATGACAAGGAATCAAGACATAAATAATTATATAGTTACATCCAATAAACAATCACACACAGGGGAAAGAAGACGTTTCATTCGATGCAAGAACATCTACGGAAAAATCAAATCTTGGCAGGTGCTACATGCAGTCACAAATCTGACTGCTCCTTTTAAATACCATGCTTGTTCATTCCTGCCTGATTCGTGCTTCGATCTACAAAACCAAAACTATAGAAAAAATAAATAACCACCTCTTACCCAGTTTTAATCAGCCAAAGGAGAACTCTTGCACTTTGTAGCTAGGAGAAACGCAGCAGATGATCAGGAGGAGCTGAAAATATTATAAAGGAACATCTGAAGGCCATTTGCTTTTTCTCCTCAATTTTCCATTCCTAGTAGATGGCAATCATAAACACTTCCAGAGATTTCCTTCACTTCCCATTACTTCATATTCAAACGTTCAGGTACCTCTATATAATAAAAATTAGCAACGACTGCTGTCTTTGCTCTCTTCTAACTAGAGAAGCGCTTAGGGGGTATTATTTCCATGTAAAGGAGACAGAAAACCGACTGCATCTGTTTTTTTCCCCCATCTAATTTGCATGAAATCAATATTTTGCAACCCAGAGTTTGGCTACTCAGTGTTTGTTTCCTTGATGGGGGAGGTACAGAGAGGGACTTAGTGGCTAGAGCCTGGAGGGAGGGGACCAAGATTTTCCAGCTCTTAAAACAGATTAAAAAGCTTGTAATTCTCATGAAATATACAGCATTTACAGTCCTGGAAACTGGAGCCTTAGAAAAACAAGTTAACGGCGGGGGCTGAATTCCAGTCACTCGCTGGGCTGTCCTGGAATGACCATGCCTATGGACAAGAGCATCATTCATCCTCCAGAACCAGCCTTTTGTGCCTTTGTTCGTCGTCAGCTCCAGAGGAGAAAGGAAGCCCATTTCCCACAGACACGCATATGCCACTAGTATAGCCAAAAATCAGAATTTCAACACAGTCAGAATTGTTCCCTCTAAGGTTTTCCTACTTCTCAGACACCCTAAGTCCCCCTACTTGATCCCTTTGACAGTGTGAAGTTTCGGCCCTTCTTGGATTTGGCACCGACTTCAGCCACTTTGGATTTTCTGCCCTGGAAGCTTCTACTTCAGTACACCTGCAGAAATGTGCGGTGTCCCTTCTGTGTGAGGCTATCACAGAGCCCAAGGCAGTGACACAGAGCAGCACATATGGTCAGGTCTTCACAGATGACAGTAGAAAGATGGACTGTTTGTTTGCATCCACCGCAGCATCACCGGTTCGCATCTAGCCAAGCCTTCTGTGACCACAGGTCAATCATCTTCCCCATCTGGTGGCTTATGCAACATGGGCTGTAATTTAATAGTAGTCGCAGTCCGGTGAGCTGGGAAGGAGGGCTCCCATCACGGGAGACATCTCTGCATTTGCCGTGAACCAGCCTTCTTGTGGGCAGCCCCACGCGAAGAGTCATGGGCCAGGCTGAAGCAGGAGAGCTCTGCCAAGCGAGGGGTGGGACCGACCGGCAGGACGGTGCCCTGAACTGCCCTGAAGGTGCTCAGGCAGATGTTTTCCCCGTGATTTAGTGCTTCTAAGCTAGCATCGTTCACTAACCAAGAAGTGCCTTAAAAGCAAAAGTAAAAAACGTAGCTTAAATGAATGCCTAAAGCTTAAAAAGTTATGCCTCTCTCTACAACCCAGCTCTCGTCGAACATGTGTTACGCATAACCAAAGCCTGACACACTTCCTGCGTTGGCAGGGAGATAGCAATGGAAAAGCTCACTGAGGCTAGTTTTAGTGATTTACAGCAAAGGATAGGGGGGAAAAAAATCACATCTTTCTTCAATATGTTTTCCTACTAACAATATACATGTTCTACATAAAGCTAGTCTAAGCCACTTTGCACCACAGCTAGAATAAAGTAACATGAAGGTGGCAAAGTCAGTGACCGGCATTTCAGTTAATCCTACCCGACACGGCCTGGGGGACAGGATTTACTTGAATTTTAGAGGTCTACATCTGGACAAGTTATTCTGAACTCTCTTCGTAACTGGAGGAGAAACAGAGTTTTCCAGTGAGACAAAAGTACACTTTTTCTGGACCACAGCTGAAGGTGAGCTCCGCTCTGAGCAACCAGTTGCTGCCCCTACAACAGCGTTCACAACATCCTGCAGCAAGGGCTTCCATGGCTCAGCTACATCGTGTTCTCACCTAGCGTGGCATTTCCTTAAAGCCACGATAAATCACGTTGTAAACGACGTCTTTCTTTCCATTGACTACAGAGAACTTGCGGTTGGCTAGCTTGAACGCAGACTTGCTCAAAAGAATTTCATTCTGGAAACCTACTGAAGACGGGGATGGCATCCATTTACTGTCTTGGAAGGAAAAAACTACTTCATATACCTTCTGTCACGCATGAGTTATGTATCTTACAAAACAAACCACATGGGCCTGTCTAAAGTCTTCGACAATACACGCAATGGATAACAAATGAAGGTTATGCAAGCAACTGTGTTTCCTCCCTTTCCTAACCTTTGAGTCCTAGGAACGCCATAAAAGTGTTCTTGTATCTTTTATATAAGTCCATTGCAAATCCACTGATTCCTCTTATATTAAAGGAAAAAACTATTACTGTGGATGGAGCAAACCATCATGGAGAATGGGACATGTGCTTGTACAACATTTTGCTGGACTTCAGAGGAATAACAGGAATTGTGGATCTTAGTGTTGTCCTCAAAGGGAAGGACACAAACAAAGTGGTCACAAACAACAGTGGCAAAAACAAAGATTAGGACCACTTTTTCTGAAGGCTGCACAACCAAGCAGGTGACATATGGGTCTGCCGTGCTGGAGGCTTGCTAACAGATTTCCCTCTCTGTCCACAGACTCGCATCAAGAAGCAACATAAAGCCAACATTATGAATTTCGAAGCTCTGGTTTGGTCTGTTGCTGCATACAATCCTAAACTAAATAAAATCAACCTTTAACTTTCAGGCAAAAGTATTGTTCTTAAGGACAGTGGCAGCAAACTCTGCCGGCCGCATGCATTGCTTCCCAACTGCTGATGGAAGGGATCCAACCCTTCTCCGAGAGCTGCTCCAAAGCTTTCAGCATAGTAAACTTCAGGCATTATCCTGTGAATCAACAGCCAACTCAAAATGAAAGCCCCCACTGATAAGCTAGAGCATTAGCAACAAAGCTTAAGAGAAGTACTCATAAACTGCACAGCCTCATCTGCCCACATGCATAAGAGAAGATACTAGCTTTAGGACTTCGGAGCAAGAATATCACTGTACTTTAATAATCACCAAGTTCCCAAATCTGTAAGCATCCAAATACTCATGCACCTTTGGCAAACCCTTTGGCAATCTTGGCTCCAAAGCGTTTTTAAACTCCCATCCCAAGTTACAAATTATCTATGAATTTCCAGTTCGTTTTCACTTTTAATTACTCGATTCTGGCCTTGCTTGATCAATAACTTATGTTAAAACACATGGCAGGGTATTTGCTAAAAAATCCCTCAAAAAGCGCATTCCCTAAATCAATCCTCAACAGCTTCAGATTTGAGATCAGACAGGGATGGGGCAGTAGGGGACTAGAGCCCAGTAGTGCTTTGGGCTTTTGAAGGGGGTGACGGGTGGTATTTTAATTTATTTTAAATAAAAATACAGCCAACTAAAGCAGCCAAAAGTTATTTAGAGTTAGTTTATGAAGTGAAAATTCTATAAATTGTAGCGTAGTATAAATTTAATCTTAGCTCCAGATACTGAAATGCTCAATACACATTTAAAAAATCATGAAAGCTATTATGAACTACTTTGGAGAAAGACTTAGGAAAAATACTGCACACGCATTCAGTAGGAATCCCCAGTGGTTGTCTCATTTACCTCATTACACACATGCACGCACACACACTGAGTGTTAATTGCACTCCAAAAGAAATCCGCAGGCACAGACCGCAAGAAATGATGTGGGTCCTTCCCCTCGTTCCCTCCCCGTGACGGACGCCTACTACCCTGCTAAAAATTCCCCACAGAAAAAAAAAAAAGAGTGCTAATTGTAGCTATCACAAAGTGTTTTTCCATCACCACAGAAACTTAGTTCCTAAATTTGAGTCGATGCACACACAGAGGCAGAGATCAAGCAGAGGTAGGAGTGATGATGGATCTATGCAGCAATTCATTCTAGCGGGGAAAATTTAAATACGCATCAGGAGCATAACCCCACAATTGGCAGATCCACTTCCAAATCTTGAAATGCTTATTTTCAGCCTCTTAAAGCTCACTGATGCGACCCCCTCCTGCGAGAACGTCGTGGAGCCCAGGCACTTGTCTCCCATATCACAGGGGTACCAGAAACGTGTTAGTTCCCACTTCAGTGCTTATTCTCTTACATTTTTCCTGGAGCAACGTGGAACAAACTTCTTGTTCTTAGAAGAAATAAGGTGCTTAGCTCAAACCTCAGTAGGTATTAAGACTTGGGAGTTCTCACTGCCTTGTGTCAATCAGAGAGGCACGAGATGCTCAGGTGTGCAAGGAACAGCCCAGCGTGCAGAGCACACTCGTGCTGCTGTTCCAGTCAATGCTGTGAACTTATCTGCAATTTCAAAGGGGAAGCCACATCTCAGAAAGGTCAAAGAAAATAGGAAGAACAATCAGGACAGATTGAAAGAACTTCTCAGTGAACTGACTTTAAAAAAAAAATGAAGTGTCACATGGCAGAGATGTTAATAGAGAGAAAATTGGACAAAGAATGATGAGCCCAGAGCAAGTACATCTGTTCTACTTGTTTTGAGAGTGGAAAGAAATCAGTTTCAGCTGATCAGCAGACAGAACAAACCTTCCATTCCCGAGCCTTCTCACCGAGGAGCTAGCACTGGGCTGCAAGAACAAGCCCAGAACACACACATGCACTAGCACTGGCTGTAATTGCTTTGAGGAGGGGCTGTGGGACTGCAGCCACACTGGTGATACCAACAGAAGAAGCTGTCCACAGGAAGGGGACAGATCTCCATCCGCATCCTCCCGGGCTTGTTTGCCAGCACCCGCCACTCTCAGCTATGAAGACAGACCTGGTTATTGCTGGAATTTCTGGAGGAGAGAGAAAGGCAACCTGTCCTAACAGAAACTGAGCTTTCCTCACCATACCCCACTACATGTAGGAGCACAGGAATCGGTTTCCTGCAGCCAGCATCGACGAGCTCTCACTCAAGCACAAACACAAGAACCAGCTTTGTGCTTACACACGACAGCATCACAGCCACCCGCACCACCTCTGCAGGAGCAGGCCTGAGGTGGAGCACAGCGGGAGACGCTGAATTCGGGCCCAACAGAGCTGATGCACGTTAACAGCAGGAAGCATTTTGCCAGCGGAGGCGTGTGCTCATACTTGGCTTGAAGCGCCTTTATTGTAGATAAATAATCCTCTGCTTTCACCATCTCTCCTTAAATGCTATTGTAAAATGAAAGGGGAGCGGCATTTATTCCAACCGTGGCAGAAATTTAGGTTGCTTAATAATTAAAAATAAAAAAAATAAAACGGCAGGCTGTGAAGAAATCATTCTGCAAATTACAGGAACTGTGGCACAGCAAGGAAGTAGTGGTTTTTAATGACCTCCAGCAAACAATACATACGCATCTTCAGCCTGAAAAATGTATCATGCAGCTAAGTAGCTAAGCGAACATTCCTCTGCAAACATCATTTTTGATTGCTAGTGATTATGGGGGCCCTGCTGGAGGGGGAACCAGGCAAATACATGGCATGAGGAGACCCTGCTCCAAAGGGCTCGCACGTCATGCGGACAAGGTGACAAAAGGAGGGAAGGAGACAAGACACATCCGGAGTTACAAGGAAAACGTGTTGAGCCACCTCAACCACTAGGAAGCAACGAAAGCCTTGAATCTAGATGAGGAACATTGCTTGGTTCTCTATCAGTAAAGGTAATCCCCACATGCAACAAAAATTGCAAAAGAACAGTCAAGTTGTGCACCTGCTTGTGCAAAATTAAGTGTAAAAAAAAGTCAGTGTAAAAATTTATGACATTATATACACAGTTACAGCTGTAGCAGTGCTTGCAATTTAATTTATATTTATATCAATGAATTACTTAGCCTAAACTCTGTGTTTTCTGTATGCTGGAGAAACTGAACACTTCACAGGGGAAAAACTTCAGACCTATTACATATAATTTTATCCAGACACATTCTGAAAACTCTTTTAGGTATCTGTGGGTAAAAGGTGCAAAATAATGTTTAAAAAACTACTGATTCGTTTTCAAATCATAGCTTAATACTGGCTAATAAGAGTCCACTAAAAAGAAACATTTGCTTTCTTGTCGCTTATGAACAGGAGGACTTTCTGCTAATTATGAACTACTGAGACAACTCACGAAACAAAAAATTATCATGGTTGTCAGAGGAAGAAATTAGTTTTGCCTTTAGAGTTTTTGTGCAATTGTGTTTAGATTTCACAGAGCTGCTCAGCCACAGTTGAGAAATGCTAGAAGTCATTACTAGAACGCACTGATACCACCAGTTCTGTACTCAGGGGACCTTTTTGCAAAGCTAATGAATATCAGCAAACCCCTTGGTTTCGCAAGAGGAATGCACATGTAGTTTTCAAAACTTTTCTGACACCAAACTAAAGCTTTGGATGTGACATTAACAAATCAATAACAGACCTAGAAGAGCCTTGTTTGGAACTTTTTATGCAAGAGCAATTTATTGTAACAGAAGACTACTTTATCAGCCTGAAGATAACAATCTTTCTCTGAAAGAAGATACTTCCAAGGACTCAGTGTTTACAAACAAGCAGGAGTTTTCAAAAAGAACATCTCACAGATATACACACACACACAAAAGGAAAGAAAAGGATATGTGACTGGCTGGTTGAGGATCTTCACTTACTTAAAGCACTTAAAAGAAAATGGAATTCCTTTGAAAATTCATCTCCAAATGTGGGTTGCAGAGACAGCTTTTTGAAGATTAAACAACTTTATAAAGAGGGAAATAATATGGCAGAGATTAAAGTTCAATTTCTATTTCACTTGTTTGACTTTGGGACCTTTCATGCCTTGGCTACATAAAATTTGGCATTAACCTGAAAGCTGAAATCATTTTACCGTATCCAAACTCAGAGGAGCAAGAAACAGCCAGTGAAGGAGGCCACTATATACATATTTATATATACACACACAGACACACGCATTTTCTTTTTCTTTGTTAAGACAAAGCATACGTACCCTTAAATCTGGGGAAAAGTTGTCTGCTGAGGTAGAGACCGAGTCCGAGGACACAGCAGAAGCAGACTTGGTATGGACAGAATGGTCCGAGTGAGAAGTGGAAGCACTGTGAAGACAAACACCACAGAGTCAAGCCGTGCTCACGACTACTCAAAAGCCTACAGGTACGACCACTCGCCTGCAGTGGAATCAGGCAATTTCCCCCAGTTTCCACCTTTCCCATTCTGTTATTTAGTCCCCAGCAGTCATTTCTGAGAACCTGTTTTACCTTCCGTGGCTACGGGTTACCAAAGCGCACACGATTCGTTACGAAATCCCAGCTCGGAGCGAGCCAACACTATCACGATCGCAAACTTGATCAAATCCTAAATCACCGAAACTAAGGGCCTCAATTTCAGGCCTTCAGATGGGAGGAATTAGTGCACTGCAACTGGATGAAAACAGACAGGGTCCTGAACGCACGCCAGCACAACTCCAACCGCAGCTTTACAGCCGTGGAATAAATTCAGAATTAAAACTCTTTCCATCACACACAGCTTTCCTCTTTCAGGTGTAAGCACAACCCCCGGGAGAATTAGGACGACTCTTGCAGCGTACCAGCATACCTCTGCCGCGATACAAAGCGCGACTTGCTAAAAAACAAAGCAAAACAGCCATCACCTTTTTCTATACGTTTTTTTTTCTAGGACAGCTGTAAGCAATTAAAATAAGCTTATTTTATGGCATTTTTAAGCTGCAAGCTCTCGTAGAACCGTAATTGCTTGAAATTAGCATTTGATAGTAATGCTTTTAAAACTCCGCTTGACTGTAAAGAAAGACCCTCTGTGGAACAACGTCCCCCCCAAAGCCACAGCAAGGCAGCAAATGATACCTGGAGCAATTCATTCCCACGCCCTTAGTGACCCCAGAAAGGTTTTACCTGGGTGTAAAGGCACCCTTAAGGAGCAGCTACCGCGCTGCAAACCGAGCCCTGGCAAAGGCAGGATATTCCCAGGAGTATTACCATTAGCAGTCGTATTAATTAGACATTTGATGTCAAACAGCTTTATCTGAGCTTCCAAAGGGCCTGGAGATCTGTTAATTGTCTGAAAATTGTTTTGCTGCTTAACTGCTGGTAAACAGCCACCGAAAGGCCAAAATGTTCTGGTTTTATTTCTATTCTTCGAAGTTTGGCAAAGTATTACATGGGCAGTGTTAGAAACAGGAGGTACTGTGCTAAAATTGGGCTCTTGCTGGGAGTCACTCCTTTCCCTCCAAGGATTAAAGAGTACCGGCAACTTTTTAATCCTATGAAACAGAAACTTAGAAATGGAAGTTTTGGGAACAGTAAAAAAAAAAAAAAATTAAAATAAACGATACTGTTGTGCCAATTGAATAGCACGATTCCACTGAATGCATTTATTGTGCGCAGCTCAACAGCTAATCGCTCAGCTTTCCAACTCGCTTAACTCTTGAGTTTACCAGCCACGGACAGCATCACCCGAGCACACAATGCCGCCGTATCTGGCCCAGACAGAAAATAATCGCACGTCAACGTAACAGGAACCAAACCAGCAAAGCCTGCTGTTCTCACAGACCCAAGGGCCTCCTGCGCACGCAGAATTAGCGCGTGGTTTCATGGGACAACCAAACTGACCTCGTCCTCCTCTCCTCGACCTGGGCAAGCATCGTGGGGACACGCGGTTCCACTTGCTCATCTCTCGGGGCAGCAAACGCTTGCTAAACTTGAAGAAAGTCTCCTGCTGCATAACAAAGCTGGCTGGACTCATTACGTGGCCGTACAAATCAGAGGCAGCGCTCAGGAGGAGGAGGGAATCCGTGTCTGGAGACGATGAGGAAGGCTGAAAGCACTTCTGCTCGCAGCAGCCCGCAGGCACGCTAAATTAGGCTTAGCCCTGAACCACATCGTTATGTTGCTTTACTTGAACCAGCTCAGACCCCTTGGATGTGTGCCCTTGAAACTCGTTTCAGCCCGGTTTCCTCACATTCAGACCTCATCTTCCAAGCGCTCGCCCTGGTGTTTGCAATTGTTTAATTAATTTGATTTTTTAAGGCACGCGAAAGAAAAAAAAAAAAAATCACAATTTAATCATTCCTCAAAGCAGCACTAACTTACTGTACAGCAGCCCATACGGAGAAGGCACGCAGAGCTCTCACCGAAGAGTCAGCAGGTGCTGGAGGGGCCGTGGGCTCTGACACCTCTCCCTCAGTCCCCACTGCGCCTTCTCCTCCGGCAGCTCCAGCCGGGGGAGCCAGAGCTTCAGCGGGAGCCTCCACCAGCCCAGGCTTGTGTGCACTGAAATGCGTGTTTAAGGTGAGCGACAACACTCAGCGTTTTCAAGACATTCAGCACAGGTGGAAATAACTAAGTAAGGGATGCACCAGCGGCTAACCCACGTGCCTGGCCTTCGTTTGCACCCTCACCGAGTGACCACCAAGTCACCGAGCAGTAATGTATTAATAAAAACATTTACATCAAGGATTTCACGTCCTTTAGTCACAGGAAATGAAGCTGGAAAGACCTTTCACCAGGAGTATCAGTCTCTTCCTCTGTCCCCAAGCTAGGACGAGCTACACCCAAGCGATTCCCGCGTTCTGCCTAGCCTGCTCCTAACTGCTCCCAGGGGAAAGCACTAACAAAAGGATTAAAAAAATCGCCAGTTTTTCTGCTTACACAACTTGTCTGCCCCCGCACAATTCCAGCCTCTACCTACTATGCAAGCAGTGATTATCTAATCATAATAAACCAAATTTTTTTTTTATGAAATTCTTGGTTAATTTTGCTTTGGCAGGCTGAGGGGCAAACTGCTTTGTGCAGGGGAAAAAAAAAAAAAAGAAAAAGAAAGGGAACCACAATCCACAGCGTTTCTGAGCTGTGAAAGTGTTTTGTGTTTGTTGATCACGCCTGGCTTCAAGTGGGTTTTAATGAAGGAAAGCATTTGCATTTTAGAAGGGATTTTTCAGAGGCTCCCAGCACCAGCACCCACCAGCATCCCCGTGCTCCTGCAGAAGCCTCCCGTGGCATCAGGGACAGCTTTTGGAAAGCAGTGCCTGCGTGCACACGAACAATCCCACTTGCACAGCTCCGTGTATGTCGTGCAGGGGCTGCCCGTGCCTGTCCTCTTCAGCTACTCACAGGATGGAGCAGAGAACCGAACCGCTGCTGCCTCGCGACTCCCTACCTCCTGCCACGTTCAGGCAGCTGCACGGCTCCAGATCCGCTGCTTGGAGAACTAATTAACCTGACGGCACACGAGAAGTTGATTAGCTTCAGTGGTTTAGTCAGTCCAGAGTTCTTCCCTGCTGCCAACGCAAGAAGAAAGATCTTCCAGCCATGCAGCTTAACACGTCTTCGGGACGGGTCCTGGGGCTGACACACAAACCCAGGGTGAGGAGTCCTGGGCAAATCCTCCTTCTGCTGCAATTTCTCCGCAAAGTTAAAGCTGACTCCTACAGAGGTTTTGGCAGCATGATGGGGTAGTTCTGATGTTAGCCTAAAATGCTGAGGACCCCATTAAGGACGCTATACTCTCACAGAGAAATATCCCAAACACCTGACTTTCACAAGTAAAGCAATATGGGGCAAACCTGCGTGACAGCGGGAGCACGACGGTCAGATGTAACTGCTGGGTTTGGTTACAAACATTTTAGAGCACAGGTACGTGTGGCCAGCCTTCAGCAAGGGTTAAAGATCCCTGGAGCTGTGCCAGCCACCGCTGGCTGCACGTCTGGTTCAATACAGCTCGGGGAGCGTGTAAATAGCCATTGTCTCAGAACCTCATTAAGGTTCTAGGACACAGCGTTTATTCGGGCTCACCAAGTACTTTCAGCTCTTCCTAAAGGAAAGAAACAGAGTGCAGATGCTCCAGAACAGACCCATGAAGACCAAGGACTTCCCGGAGCATGGCTCTTCCCATGCTGCAGGCCCAGGCAGCTCCACAGCACCCGTCCTGATGTCTCTGTTAGGTGCCAAAAGAGACCCCTGCAACAGTTCAGGGAAAGTCCCTTGCTCCTGTTACTGCTCTTCCCTTTCCTCCTTCCTCTCTCCCCAGGCAGAAGCCGAAAACGGGTTTAGGATGCCATTAACACTGATATACGTCTTTCATCTTGGTAATTATTATTATTATTTAAATGCATTTTTACGGCCAGATTTTGAATGATAAATGAGCCCAAATGAGATCTGCCAGCACAACGGCCTCATACAGTACCTGCATGCAGCATTAACCCCTGGGCTATACGGAATACACGTACACAATTAATGCGAGAAGTACAATGGAAACCAAGCATAATGGCTCAACTCTTGATAAAGTGCTCATTGTTATTATTAAGGACTATCCCGCAACGCGCCAGGTGGTTTTCAAACGTAACTCAAACCCAGACAGATGCCCTCTGGTGATTCTTGTTCAGGCAGTTGAAAGGTATTGCTGACTGCAGCAGAACTGAAGGAACGCCAGCACGCTTAGCTTGAACTGTCAACAACGATGTACAGAAACTGCAAACAAGTGTCCGAGGCACGCTAACTTGTCCTGTTACGCTGTGAAGGTGGAGGGGAAAGCAGTGGTAAAGTCTTCGGTCGCTTCAAAAACTGCCATCAAACAACACCTGCCAGAGGCATCCGAGGCAACCTCCACCCTCCGACCCTTGTTTCAATTCAAATAACGTGGTGTATAAAAAGGCAAAGGACACGGAACATAAACTCAATGCTATTTGCTTTGCTCACTGTCATTTAACGAGTCTGAGTATGAGACTACTGCTTTCCTAGAGCGTATAAGCAACAGTTTTCCACGGAAGGAGAAAGCACAAACACAACTTGTGAAGGTGGCAATTCGACCGCATGAGGGTCCAGGAGCAGCCCCGTGAATTCAGGTCCTAGGAGATCTCTGGGAAGAGCTTTTGGTGAAAGCCAGGCCAAAGGACAAAGCACGCTCCACAGCCTCTTCTCTTCGGTCGTGTGATATGAGAAGAAAGTCATGACAACCGATTTCACCTACGACATAAAACTTCACAGCATCTTCTGGCTGAAAATTAGACAAAAGTCATGTCATAACTGTGGGAGATGATCCAGGTGAACCACCCCTCCTTGCAAACGCTGAGAGTCACCATTTCCAAGAATGCATCTTCGGAGGCTTGCCTCTTTCTGTTTGGCAAAAACATTTATATATATATATATATATATATATGTATATATATAAAATATACACTTTCCTAAAGATAAGTAACAGTCCTGTGCAGAAAGGGACTGGGTACCAACTCTCTGAAAAACTACTCGCTGTTTATTTTTTCAGACTTTGAAAATATGTGTGAGTTTAACACCCTGAACTCTCAGAAAACCTGCTGAGACACGAGGGAAATATCTCTCTGGAAAATAAGCCATTTTTATTTACAGCATATGCATAGGGCTTTAGGACAATTTTATGTTTGTTTGGTTTTTTTTTCAACCAACACCTGAAAATACTAACCTGGCTCCCTCCGATAAATAACGCAACCCAAATGCAGCCACAGATGATCAAGTCATCTCTCCAATGCTTTCTTTAAGAATATTCCTTCCTTGCCACTACAAGCAGCTGCTTCTTTGCCTGCAAAGGTGTGCCAATTACTCAGATGCTAATTGGCATCGGCTGCTCACACCATTTCTTCTCTATCCACCTGTGTGTTTTGTTTCAATAGTCACAAGAATGACATGGAAAACAGGTGACAGGACGCACCACTGCGATACAGTCTGAGTTGCAAAGGCCATAAATGAGAGAAGCGCTGCAGAGCGCAAACTTCCATTTCCTTTCTTCCTGTTTTTGTGAAAGTTTCTCATTATGCATATTCCTAAAAATTAATCAAGGTGGAAACAGCAAATTAATGTTGACTGGTGGCAAATACAATTTCATGTGGAAGCTTTGGATGCCAAGGGAACAGGACCCAACAGGTTCAAATTGACAGCAGGGCCAGGAATAGGAGCACCTGCAGCACTTGGGCACTTTTCTTAAGAGCATAATTACGCAGAGGTACTGAGCACTCCCTGCTCGCTTCCCACATTCAAGCCGACAACTCTCCCTCTTCGATACTTTTAAGGCTCCCGTTTCCTTCACAGAAGGGAGGAGAAATACCAAAAAACCTTTTGGGTCCTATCAGAGCAGCAGGAGACAAACCAGCGCTTGTTCCCCGTGAATATCGCTTTGTCCTAGCTGGAACTGCCTGGGAAGCCCAGCTGCCGAGGGATCAGGCTCTCCTGCTTCCAGCAGCTCCCTGGGGGGCTGAGGAAGGCAAGGAGGTCCCCGCAGTCCTTATAGGTACCTATGTTTGTATGGGAAGTCCCCTCCACACGTACCCTCCTCCAGGAGAGCACGGCCGGTGTCTGTCTGAAGCGAGGCCTTGCAGCAGGAGCCGGGTGTTGTGCGCGGGCACACCTGCTCCGCCACGGGGCCGTGCCGAGCTCTGCAGCTGTACAAATTAAGTTTTAGAGCCCTC
Source organism: Anser brachyrhynchus (assembly GCF_964034855.1). NCBI lineage: Eukaryota > Metazoa > Chordata > Aves > Anseriformes > Anatidae > Anser > Anser brachyrhynchus. The sequence goes on along the minus strand of NC_137694.1, from coordinate 200,120,402 downwards.
ACCCCCCCGTCTGTCCCAGGACGGGAATCCTGCTGTGCCCGGCACTGTATGTGCCCACAACAACTGGCAGCCCCTCTCCCGAGGAGCTTACGAAGGAGCAGCATGGCCAGCGAGCAGGGACCCGATCTTAAATCTTCACAGGGGGATATAAAATGGCACGTAGGTACCAACAGAAACCACCTACAGCACGTGTAAGATGCACCCTCACGCCCCCTGGACACACAGGCCCCTCGTTTCCCCCCCATGCAGGCCACACCACTGCTACATTTAGGAACCCCCAGTTTTTATAAACATTTCAATATCCCTCTCCAAGCCCTGCTCGACCTGCCACAGGCTCAGAGGCGGCAGAAAGCCGCACGCAAACACGCTCTCGAAGGGAAGAAGAGAACCGAGCGCCAGGCTCCATCCGGCATCCAGTTTATATAATAAAATAACGTGCCCTCGCCATTCACCAGGGCTGCCGACGGCAGAGCTCGCAACACAAGAAGGAGCCGTTTCAGCAAACAAACCGTCGCGCATGTGCGTGACGGGTCTAAAATAGCCCCCGTGCCACTTGCCTGAATGGAAAGGATTCGCTTCTGTTGCCAAGCAAACCCGGGTCTCAGCCCGACTTCACGTTCCAGGGGAAGAAAATGTCATTTTGTGAGAGTTGCTCCTTTTAAGCAGCATCCCGAGCTGAATATAGAGTACACGTTTTCCCATGAGCCACAGAGGGAACGTCCTATATTTTGACCGTGAACACGCTTTTCTAGGAATGCAAATGCTGCTCTCAACAGTTACACAATGGACTACAGTGTCACAAGCACTGTTCATGCTCCATTAGTCATTCTTCTATTTTTTTTTTCTTACCAGAAATTCACAAAAGGCCTACAGTGTGCGTAGCGCACTTGCTAAACAATAGGCCGATTGTCTGAAGTATTTGCAGGATTCCAAGAATAGAAAGCCAACACCCAAAGACAAACCAATACGGGGCACGTAATTAATAACGGCAAGCAGCCCCAAGCATCATGCTTTCATGAGTCAAACGACCCAGAAGGTAAAAAAAGAGGAAGAACAGCAGTGATGAGAGGCCTGAACCAATATGTCCTGATCAGCACGTGGAAGATAATTACGAAACGATCTGTATTCACACGAGGAACAAAAGGGGCATTAGGTTTCTGACAAGCTCCGGGCTGGTATGGGATACCAGCTACGAGGAAGGAAACAGAAAGCCAGAAAAATGTGTTTTTTCAAGGAGTTCTTAGACTGGAACTGACGTTTTACCTGTTTCACCAGCTTCTCGGAGTCCAAAATTAGTTATTACCTATAGAAAGCAGGCTGATAATCCAACGCTTTGGTCTGATTCCAGTTCCTAATGGAAATGCGTTTGCTTTGCAGCAACCACCATTACTGTGAGCGACTTCACTTGCAGCATTAACAGCTGGGCCAGCGACCCACCTCCAGGCAAGATGAGTGGAAAGCCAGGCCAGCTGCTCTGACTCTGTCCTACCGCTCACGTCAGAGAGGTTTGACACGCTTTCTGCAGGTGTTTCTGCACGTCTGGGGCTGTGCTTAAAAACTTTGGGGTTTCCAATCTCCAGGGCAGACCTTCGGGAATCCAAATCCAAGCATTTGCTGGTGTTACGAAACCTTCCGTGTCTCTTAGCTCTACCTGGGCAAGAGGCCATTTCCTGGGCTCAAGACATTTCGTGCAGAGAAGTAGGAGACCTGGGTGGTGTTGTCATCTCCTCCAGCAGAACAACCTCGGATTTACCACCTTGGCCACCCCTGCCAGGAGACAGAGGGCTGGCAACAGCCAACTTCCTCCTTGGGTACTTTGAATACAGACAAAAGTCATTATGGAAATCATAAATGTTGTTCAAAACCACGTTTGCTGTTTACAGTATTTACTATGCAAGCTTCCACCTCGTTCCTTTAAAGTACATGAAGCCAGACTAAAACATGCAAGAAAAAAAATGATTAGGTTTTTGATGCAAATTTGACAGTGCCATGCTGAGTTGCAATAACTCTACAGTTTGAGAGCAAGGAGAAACAGAAAAACAGAGAGCAGCATATGATCTCATATAACAAAACATTATAAACAAAAATAAATTCTTTGTTTGCTTGTTTTAAAAACCTTGGGGTTTTTTGTTCTCTGTTTTAAATTAACCTATTAATTTGATCAAGAAAAGAAATCAAAATACTACCTAACCTAGGAGGTACTTATCCTAGGACAGGAAGGAAATCTGGATAAATAGACAGGTATAACAACTTCTCTTTTACTACTTGTATGCTGGTAATTCTTGTTTCTAGCTACATGCTAAGACCCAGTTACGTACGGTGTATCCAGATGTACGTGTACTTCCCCCAGTTCGTGTGCTCTTTCAGTTTTTCCTTAGATTCTTTTCTATTTCCCTGTTTAAAAAACACCTGAGTAAGAAAGTAACCCGTATTGTTAAATGTTCTGATTTTCTCTCAAACACGTACCACGCAACCCCCTCACCCCAATAAACCAAACACCCACAGGAATTAAAAATACCAGCAATTTACTCATCAAAGACAGGAGCTGCTCCATACTGGGAATAATCAAATGAAGGAGGAAAGAATATATAAATACAGCCAGTCTGCAGAGTCACGTATCACCTAGCAAAACTGAGGCGGTGTAACACCTTGATACGCTTTCACAGACACTGTGCAGCTGTGTGCTCTTCCACAGTCAGCTCAAAAAAAGGATTTGAAACAACAACGCTCTGTTGACAGCACAGTCCCTCCACAAAGGTGGTCCCCAGAGGAGTTACAAGGCTAAAATACTACCAAGTGTTTGATAATTTGGTGGGTTGATTTCCAGAAGTTCAAACCAAGACAATACAGGAGGTTTTCATAAACGTTGGGCTCTCCTTAAGCTGATGGAAGATATAGGTCGCTCAACAACTCTGAAGACTGAGGTTCTTCAAAGTCCCCAGGTTCGCCACTCACACCTGGGTCCAGGTTTTCCAAGAACATAATCTCATTTATTACCTAAATACAAAGTCCAGTTTCCAAAGTGCTCAGCAGCCACTGACTCCTGTTACGGCCCAAAATTGCCAAAGGGCTCTGCGCACTCACCTCACTGGCCAGTTGTAGGTTGGGTACACGCTGAAAACAAAGGTCTTACACCTTACGTTGACATGAGACATACAAAGTTTATGAGCTCAGCTGAAGATTTTCTGTACGTACCAGTTCCCGTGCATCTGAATGTGAGCTTATCTCCCACCATCACCCGCTAGCCACAGCCACTTCCTCCCGACACTTCTGCTTGCCTCAAGAAGCAATCAGTGCATGCAGAGATCTACGTAACTCAATAAGGAGGAGGAACAACGAGGTCTGGCCAGGCTCAGCTCCTCCTGGCACATACCAGCAGTTTCCATGCTCCCACTCAGTCGATGGAAATCCCGTCAGTGGAGTTGAGAACACAATTCTGCTCTGTCAGCGTGGACAGCCATCTTTGCTCAGCTGAATTACCTGTGGAGTGTATTGATGCTGCTGAGGGTAGGGAGGTTTTAGATACCTGCCTCACATGGAGATATGGCAACCTGAGCCGGGTCCTACCCTGATTTCCACAAGATGAGTGCCAAGTGGCAGAGAAGTTTGTAATTGGTTTTGTTTCCAATTGAGCACAGCCTTTTGTGGACATCAGAGAAGGCACAAGAAAAGAAGGAAAAGCAAAAATGAGAGACAGATTACATACTTCTCCAACTCGAGAGAAGTCTTGTCCAAGAGAATGTGCACACGTTCATGACATCTTTCTCATCTAGGTATTCCCTTATGTTGAAGAGGGAACAAGTGTTTTCCTTAACAGAAAAGCTGACGTGGACACCCTTCACATCTCCATCTGTTTAAATGCAAAACTTGTCCTAAGTTATTACTTTTACTCCTCTGTCAAGCACGGTTAAAGTTGTTCAAAGGTGACAAAAACTACTGGTGGTCGAAGTGGACAGATGTACACCCATACACGCAGAAACGTGGCTTAGGAAACCAGGCTACAAATCTCTGCTCTCCTCTCAGTTGCCAAGAGATTTAGCTACCATGTGAAAAAGAGGAATAAAGTGTTAAGAAATAGCTCCTTCCTTTTTTGGAGTGGAGACCAAGCCAAACTCAATACACTTTTTGTCCCTGACGCAAGATGAGGAGGGGGTGGAGGTGTTTGCATCTGAAGTCGTCGCTGCAGGCTCTCATACATTCACTGGGGAGAAACCGAGATGACTCAGTCCTCCCCATTGTCTACAAAAAGACACCCAGAGACTAGCAGAGATGTGCATCAGAGAGGTCTGCAGGCAAATCTCATCCAGGATGCCTGTATTGTTCTTTATGCAAGGCGGAAGCACAAGGTGGAGTCCAGAACAAGAAGTCATTAGAAGAAAGTTATTAATTAATTAGAAGTTATTAGAAGAAATAAAAAAGGAGACTTATCAGCCCCGTGGTGCTAGAAGCAGCAGCGGCCACCAGGAGCCGTACCCCAGCAGTCTCTGCAAGTGAAGGGCACAAGCCCTGAGCACATCCACAAACAGCCCCATCCCATTCTTCCTCTCACCCTGGCATTCAGTGACCATTCCGGTAGCATCCTCAACCTTCGAGCAAAAAGGCTTGGGAAAAACTTTGTCAAGGGTGTGGGGGGTCATTTTCAGTGTAGAAATGGGATGATGATTCCTAGACTGAAGGATTTAGCCCGGATTTTCAAGAGAAGCCTACTCTGAAAGCCGACCTGGGTAAAATGGAAGCAGAAGATCCCCCATTTTCCATCTCTTTGCCAGAGGTGTTCCGCTTACAAATGAGACGCTGATCATTTTGTCCTCGTTAGAGGTAACCCAACCGCTGGTTAAACCAAGCTCTGCTCTGAGTCAAGTAGAGCTTGGTTTAGTCATCAGTCCCCTCAGCAGTGCCTCTCTGGTAGCACAGGTTGCAGTCGCTCCCCACTACCTCCAGCACCTGCTCTCCACAGCAGCAGGACAGCCCCTCCAGTTACACACACGAACAGCTCAGTGCAGTCGGCTGGAACAGCTGATGAGGTTGGTCCTGCCACCTACCTGCACAGCCTTTCCCTTTGAGGAGGCCACCATCTCACAGCAGTGGTACCACCTGAAATCAACGACGGAATTTCCTAACAGAGCGATAAAAGTAGCAGGGATGCTTCACTCTCAGTAGAGGCAGGAGGTATGAACGAGGCTGTGGTTCAGGAGTTCAGTAATTCAGGTATCAGTGTCTTTTGTGCCAGGAAAGAAAAAAAAAACAACAAACAAACAACTACAAAACCAATTTGCTCACGGAACACCAAGTAGTATAAGATACATCAATAAATGTAAGACATATACTCATTCCACCAGTTAAATTTTTGTTCAAAAATACAGTTGGGTTAACGTTTCAAGCATTTAGCCCTGTAATAAAGTATTCCCATCCCCTTGTAACAACCTGTAAGCTTTGCAGTGAGTTTTCAAGGGCTCAGGACTGAGGCTTGCTACGGCTTTCCCTGCCTGCAGCTTTGTTGTACATGGTTTAGTTGTGACAGCAATTTCTCTCTTTGGCCAGGTGTCTATATCTAATTTGTTTTTGTTATCTGTGTATGGTGCAACCACAGTTTTGTACGGACAGCAGTACTAAGCAGTTATTCTACATGGAAAGAGATACTTACAACTAACACAAGGATGTTGTATAGAGAAATACAATAGCCCAGCATGACAGCAGAGGCCTGGAGAAGTGAGGATGCAGGACGTGGCACAGAGGAGCACAAGCAGAGGGTGATAAGGGCTTGGCATGGAGACCTCTTGGCTATAAACAACTCACCAACGGTCAGTTGAAGAAATGCAGACAAAACTGGTTTCAGGGGTCACAGAGAACAAAGAAAGAGTATCTAGCATCTGTAAAAGCAACCAGATATAGTAAAAAACAGATGCAACATGGAACTGCAGACTGATGAAGGAAGAAAGGTGTAAAGGTGTAAAGCTGTATTATCAAATATATTGAAATGATCCCAGGTGGATCCTGCAGTAAGGAGAGAAGAAACCACCATGAACTTCATTCCTCCCACCATTATGCTGACAACTCTCTGCAAGAACCACCACCATCAGGATAAAACCTTCACCCTAAAAACCAAAGGAGCAAGAAAGGGGTGAGCCTAACTCCAGGAAAATGGGCAGAAACTATCAGCTGCATGTATGACAGTTTTAACTGCATTATTATTCTTTTTCTGTAACAATTTAATCTGGACAAATAATGATTTGACTTTCAGGATTTCAGTTACCCTAACAATAAATTCCTGGCTATATACAGCTGCGTTGCCTTTTTGCCCATCAACAAAATTTTGAGTGCAACACTTTGTGCTGGCACATAGGCTCTTTGTATCACAGTAAATTAATCTAGATAAAACTGTTGTTTTACTCTAACCAGGTGCCGCCTGTCTTCCCAGAATAAAGAAGAAAAACACCATCAACTTGTGTTCTCTAACTAACAGCAGAAACATTATCACACACCCACACCTGATCCAAATCAAATGCAAACCTTCAGGTGATCTAACATCAGTGATACTGGAGCCACAGCCAGGAGACTACAGAAAGACTAGATCTGTCAAGTGGGAGCAAAATGACTAGAAATATCACTTTGCAGGGGTTATGGATGAGAAAACTGCTAACGTTTTCCCTTCATCAAATGCATCAGGGCTTAGAAAACAATGGAAAAGAATTTACGGAGCAGACAGGCAAAAGAGAAGCAAGGAACAGAACTACCTTGAAATCACTGGAAAATTACTGAGTGAGAACATTGTCTGGCAAAAGAAGCCACAGATGGTAGGAAAAGGAAAAAAAGCGTTTGTTTTTGAAAAGTTCCACTGATTTTCTGTTGTTGTCTTTCACGGGATTTTTCTTCAATTAGCTCCCAGTTACTGGGGTTATAAAACAGCCAGATGTTTTTCAGTTAAAAATGAAGACTTGGGGTAATTACTGTGAAAACATCTCTTCTGCACTCTCCCATCGCTGGGTTATCCCGATCACCTCTACAAACGAAGCACTTCATTACCTTCCCGTCACCCTCTTCGTTCCGCTGGAATGGGCTTCCCGTGGACAAGTGACAAGATCACTTTTCTCCCGTCCCCTTTTACAACTACACCTTGTATACAGCACCTTATCAGTGTGACCTCTGGAAGGCTTCTGACACATTCCTAACGTATGCTTGCTGTTTTTTTCCCCTCTCCTTCTGGTAACACAAGCTGTTTGGGGTACGGTTCGGGTCTCTTTTTACATCACCTGATACCTTCAGCAGGAAAAAACAGTAACAGCAAAGCAGGTCATCAGGAAAACACTCATGAAAAAGCAGTTGAAGACTATTGACTCTGCTGAGCCATTCAAGAGGTGTTACGACCTTCTCAAATGCAGTTCTTGCCTTTGTACAGCAGCGATAAAAGAATTAGGAAAGGAAGGAAAAGTGGCCATTAAAATATCAGAAATAGAACAGTTCAAGATCAGTGTGAACCTGTAACTTAAGCTACAGCAGGCGGACAATCACCTAACGGATACGGGTTGTGTAATTTGGCATCACCAGGTCAGCTGAAGTCTCAACATTCGGGTTCTGCGATGGTGTCGCTGCCGTAAACAGCCTGTGGTTAAGGAGCCGTGCGTATGACTTAAAACTGTCTAGCAAACAGGCTGTTAGTCAACATAACAGCACCATCTCTCTTCAGAAAAGGCAGCGCCTGACAGGACCCAGGAGAGCCGTGTTCCGCGCCTAGCTTTACTCCTCACCAGCTGTCAGCCCTTGCCTCATCTCTCCACAGCAGTTTTTCATCTCATCCTCAGACTTTCTCACTCTTCGCCCAGTATCTCAGCAAGGAGCCTCAGCACTCTGCTGCACGTCCAACAGCTTCGTGAAGTTACCCGCCAGGCATTAGTAAAAATAGAGTAGTGCTGGCTTAAGCATATTTCAATAGCTGGTCCCTGGCTTTTCAACACAGAAATGGCTTCTTTCTCTGTTTATACGGCAGCTAGAGCTATGACACCCCAAATCCCTGTGAGGCCCCTAAACAGGGATATAACGTTAATTACGATACAAGAAACTGGTGACTGTCAGTTGTATTTTGTACTCTCAAATGGAAACGTACTTAAAAAACAAATGCGTGCACTTTTACTGAGCGTTTAGAGCCTGGACAAAGGAATTTGCATGTGCCCGACAGGAAAACTAAGGGTGAAGGTCTCGCGTGCCAAGAGAGGCAGGAGCTGAAACACAGGTGCCAAAAACTGCTACTAAGAACAATTCCCATGTTCTTAGAGGTAGTAGTTTCTCTTCCCAAGTGCATTGCAAAAAAATAGCTGTTTTAACAGACTTTAGATCCTTATTTTCATGATTTTCTGCCCCAAATCCTCAAATTTTAACAACAGATTCCCATTTAAGTTTTGGATGCCCCATCCCTGGAGGTGCTCAAGGCCAGGCTGGATGGGGCTTTGGGCAACCTGGGCTGGTGGGAGGTGTCCCTGCCCACGGCAGGGGGGTGGAGCTGGGTGGTCCTTAATGTCCCTTCCCACCCAAACCATTCTGTGATGCTATGATTTTACAAGTCATGCAGGTAAAAGTGTTCTTTATCTTCACAATATACGGTACTTGAAGAACCTATCTCAGAACAGACCTTAGTTGCAAGTGTTATAAATTATCACTCACTTATTAAAATTAATGATAATGAGCCTGCCTGGAGCTGCTAATTGGTTCGAGGCATAGTGCTAAGTTTCTCAGATACAGAAAATCAGTTCATTATCAACACTCAGCCAGCAACGTACTTGTCTTCAGTGGCAATAACTCTCAAGAAATCCTGCTATGTACATATAAGAAATCAATTGCAAGAAACGCTCTCAACCTCCAGGAAGAAAAAGACAGCTACTCACATTTCACCGAACACCAGAACTGGCAAAAACCTTCCTTTTCAAACTCGAACTTCAATGACTCATCACAAAACAACTCAATCAGCAAATCTCACACATCTGGTAGCAATGTGGTGCTAGCGAGCCCTCCTCAGCCAACAGCTTACAGACCCAGCTCCTTCCAGCATCACTCTCATCTGCGGGGAAAGAATTCCTTCAACATAGCCTTAAATCAGACCAGGTATTGACAGGACCTTATTTGAGATGAACGGGGGAGTTCATACCTCATGGAGCTATTGCTTCAGCAGGCCTTGCTGCACTGATTTACACAGAGCTTATGTTTTCAGCGTTATCCCTGCAAACATAAGGACAAGGAGCGTGATTATTTTCATGTGCAGCAGCAGAAGTGCAGTGCACGGGATCCACTGTAGCTGCAGACCTCAGCGGATGATAATCACCAGCAGAGAGGTGGCAACAAGCAACCAGAAAGTGGTAACATCAAACACTGCTACACTCACGCTGGCAGGAAACATCTGCCCACTGCCTTATCTCTTTCTCTCATTTCATACCGAGGTTGAAATATCACTGACATCTCCTGCAGCAGTTTCCTTCCAGTACAGTCGCCTCCACACGTTTGCACAGGCAGTACAAATTTACCTTCAGCGGATCTAAAAGGAAGGCTCTCAGCTGTTTTCTTTGACCGTTGTTCAGACTGGGCTGTAATATGCTTTTCAGGGAACATTTTATGGAAACACAAGGAGATACGTTCATTCGGAGACTAAAGCACATAGTCACACGCTGCACAAACAAAACACCTAATCCCCGTTAATGAAAAGTAAATTAGATATCTGAAGTTTGATGTCGCCTTTTCCTTACAGTCATGTACTTTGTTAAAGTCATACGCGGCTATATCTGGCTTTTCTTTCACAAAAGGAAAGGTCACGGCAGAATTTTGCTGGCTGTTACTTTGAATTCCAAAGGTCAGAGGGCCCATGTGCAGCTTCAAATTAAAAAGCAAAACCACAACTGTAGCTAAAAATTCATTTCAAGAGAGGTCTTTCCAAAGAACTCTGGTTACCTACCACAGGTGAAAGGTATTTCTCACTCACCCAGCATCCCCAGGCCATTTTAAAGATAAGTCCAAAAGAAGTCCAAACCACTGAGTAAAGCTTGCTCTTCTGCACGTAGTCATGCTGTAGTTTATCAAAGACAACATTAGGATCAGTGTTTTACCTTGCTCCTTTCTGTCCCATGGGTTGTTCCTGGCCTGAATCGGCACACAAATGCTCCTTGCAAGCTGCTAGTTCCCAACCACTGCAGCTCTGTAGGAGCAGTTGGCTCCTGCTCACCTGTCTTCTACAAGAACAGGATCCAGGGGGAAAGCCCATCCCAAATATTGTCCTTTGGAAACCACGGGGAGCTGCGGAACCCAGCGCTTTGCCACCCAAAGCTAGCACGAGGTGCGACAGCTCAGGCTTCAGAAGCAGAATAGCTGCATCAGCACAATTATGAGGGCAGTTGGGTTAATTACCTGTGACCTGCTCATTTGAAACCAATTCAGTATTTCCACCCGGAGCTGGGGATTTTCTACAATGCACAAACAGCTATACTGTGAACCTCACACACTTTTTCAAATATCTATAGTTGGGACGGAAAGTAGATAACATTTATTTGGTTATTCTCATATCTTACCCAAGGAGCACTGGTACTGCATATTACTTGGGTCTATTTAAATGTCAAGGCAACTTTTGCTGTCAAATACCATTATTATAATACCCCATTTTCACTATTGAAAGATAAATGAACATACTAATATATGTTTTTTTAAGGCATTTATTTATGTGAGCAACTTTACGTGTGAGTAAACTCTATCAGACGTGCCTTGCTGAGGTGTTAGATCGTAAATATCTCTAGAAATATGAAACTCACTTAGCTTCTGAGCTGGAGCTGAAAGAATCCAAAGAATGTATTGCTGGATATATTTGATACCAGCACCTTTCCGAGTATTAGGAATCTTGCATAAAACAGTTCAGTCAAACACAACTCTCACTCTTCACATTGTCAGTTAACTGTGAATCTGGGATGAGTGCCTTTCTACCCATTTGTTGTTGTCATTACTTTTAAGAGATTACAAAAACTGGTGACAACACCCTCACAATTCATTGTGTTCCTGACATCAACCCCAACATGAACTTTAGAAAAAAACACAAGAACAAACAAATAAACACAATAACAAAGAGATGAAAATAAGTATGTGCGTACAAATATGTTTCAATGTATTAGCTTCAGATAGATTGTTTTGGTGCATAAAATCAGATTGCACTGCAGATTTAATGAAAAAAATCTTAAAAAAAATAAATGAGCAAGGGATCATAGTCCAGTTCATATGAAAATTGATTATTTGTGTACAAGTATCACTAGATTTGTAAGCGGAGCTGGTAATAAACATTCTGAAGGTCCCCAGGTGTCTGTCATTACAAGAACTTCATTTTACTTCTACTTCACTTTACTACTACATTTACTTAGTAATTTTGCTCTAATCTTAACCATTCCAACTAACCACTTCACAGAATACTCAAGACGAGCTCTTTTCAATTAATAACAGCAAATGAAAAAGATGTATTTCTGATACCCAGCTAAAGAAAAAGAAATGTTGTTTGGAACACATCAAAAACTTGGCTAGCTTTCTCCTACAAGTTAGACATTGGAGCAGAGACCTGAAATTCTGAAAGTTTTTGGATAAGCTTTTTAATACCCCAAGAAATCTGTTCAAGTGTAGGCCCTTTCAAGGCTTGGAGGAGTGTCTTGTGCATGCTCAGGAGAGACAGATTTACCATCCCAATTTCCCAGTGATTCCATCTGTGCAGGGCATGCTGCTGAGAGAGGCTCTTCCAAGAAAAGCTTTCCTCCCATGGCCTCAGGCCCCAGGGTCTCTTACGGTGACTGACCTTCAGATGGGTCCAAGTTGCCCAAGCTGATGCAGAGGGAAAAAAAAAAAAGTATACTGGGGACGTGAGGAAAAGGTGAAAAGAGGCCTTTAGGCATCTGGCAGGGCACAGGTAAACTGCACAAAGAAACTGTTAGGGAGAACAGAACAATCTGATGAAGGAGGGAAAAATGAGGATGAGGAGTCACGAAGGACTCAAGAAGGAAGAATCCCAGGTGAAAACTGGGTTGTGCTTTTCTGGGGGGCAATAAAGCTGAGCGTGGGCCTGTGGGGTGACCTGGTAGAGAGGCCAACCCCACCATGGGCTGTAGGAACAGTGGCAGAGCCAGGAGATCCAGGGAAAGGATCATCCCCTCTACTCGCACTAACTGGATTGCTTCTGGCATACAGTTTTTAGCCCCCCGTTACAGAAAAGACACTGATGAACCAGAGGCAGCTTGGGAGAGGCCGCTGGGAGTGAGGGGCTGGAGTACCTGCCCTTTGAGGAGAGGCTGGGGGAGCTGGGCTTGTCCAGCCTGGAGCAGAGGAGACTTTGGAGGAACCCACGAGCACCCACAGTGCCTACATGGATGGTATTCAGGAGATACACTGCCCAGAGAGATTGTGCGGTCTCTGTCCTCCCAGGTTTCCAAGACCAGGCTGGATAAAAGCCCCAAGCAGCCTGATTTGCCCCCAGTGCTGTCCCTGCTGGGACAGAGGGCTGAGGCACTCCAAGGTCCCATCCCTCTCCTGCCTCGTGATCCTACACCCTACAGCAAGACATGCTTTTGAGTTGTAGAGTGGCAGAATGGCCGAGGTTGGAAGGGACCTCTGGAGATCCCCCAGTCCAACCCCCTGCCGAGCAGGATCACCTAGAGCACGTCGTGCAGGATGGCATCCAGGCGGGTTTGGGATATCTCCAGAGAAGGAGACTCCACAACCTCCCTGGGCACCCTGTGCCATTGCTCTGTCACCCTCACAGTAAAGAAGTGCCCCCTCATATTAAGCCAGAACCTCCCATGCTTCAGTTTGTGCCTGTTGCCTCTCATCCTGTTGCTGGGCACAACTAAAAAGAGACCGGCTCCATCCTCTTGACACCCTCCCCCCAGATATTTATACACATTGATGAGGTCTCCCCTCAACTTCTACAATGAATTTCACCTGAAATGTAATTATCAAGCATTTGCACGAGTCGTGAACTTTAGACCAATGTAATTCTTGTGTATTCAATCCCAAACTCACGTAATACCAACAGAGAAAACAGATTTTTATGGGTATAAATACAGTATATAGATGCTATAGTAGATGATTATTTTGCATACTTCTCATTTCCTCCCTGATAACCTGTGCGAGGCATGGGATGCCGCTTTACAGTTTGTGTGACTTAAGGACCTCGGAAATTACCCACAGAGAATTAAAAGGCCATTAAGACTGCAAATTAAAGCTGGGAGGGGACAAAGCTACAAGCTTTCGGCATATCCCAGCAGACTTATTACTGAAGATACAGAACAAGGCCCAGCTCGGGTAGTCCGGCACGCAGCGAGCACACCTCGAGGTCCAGCACCCCGGGATGCTCCTGGCATCCCTCCTGCCTTCCCAGCCACCCCCCCACCTTTACTGCTCATTCCCCAAACCCACCGAAGAAACGCAGCTTTAATTAGAGAGCATTTCCCTTAACGCTGACGGCGGGGGCACCTCCATCTCTACCAAAACGCCTCAAAAACCCCACCTCGGCTGCCCCGCATGCCGCCGAGCACCCTCTCCCCCCATCCCACACCCCGCCGCCCCGCTACGGCCCCGGGCGGGTTTGGGGGAAGACCCTGCCCGTTACCTGGAGAGGGAATCGCCGCTGGGCGGCCTCACCACGGCCGCCGGCCGCCCGGCGCCGAGGCTCTCGCAGCTGGAGCTCTCCTCCATGCCGGGCGGCGGGGCGGCCCCGGGGCGGGCGGCTGTCAGCCCAGGGCGCAGGAAGCGGCCATGTCGGCCCGGCGTGCTGCGCGGGGAAGGGCGGGCTGAGGCGGGGCGGCTGGGCCCGGCTCGGCCCCCAGCACCGCAGCCTTCCCCTCCACCCGGGGGATCGGCTCGTGGCTGGGGGTGGCGAGGGGGGTGCGGTCGTGTGGCAGCGGGGGAAGAAGGGTGGGGATGGGGGAGAGAAGGGAGGGAGCGGTGGGGTCTCGGCTGGGTGGGTCAGAATGGGCGAGGAGCCGCCCTTGGTAGCCTGGCCGAATCCGGTCACTGTTCCCCCGTCCTCTCCCCTGTGCATTCACCCTGTGCATCTGGACACCAAAGTCATTCCTAGAGGCGAGGAGGCTCTGTCTGTGGCATTATTTCTGTTACGCTAGCTTGGAGGAGGCACAGACCCCCAGTTACGCCAAGTTCTGTTCACATCCTAAAACATAATTGTGCTCCCCAAATCCTTAATCGCCTTTATATAATGCTTAATCACCCCTATCTGCTCAAGGATCCCATCTGAAGATGATGGGGTCGGTGCTGTGCGCTACGCCAGGCCCAAATTACGCGGTTCCACGGGGTGCTGGCATGGATCCGCTGTGCACGTGCGGAGCAAGAAGTTATTGGGCTGACAGCATGTGTACAAATGTCATGGTTTGTGCCCGTTTCTTTACCGTCAAAGATCGCTATCGAAATGCAGGTAGTTCTGCAGGAAGGGCAACGTTCAGTTCCTTGAAGCAATCTGGTGAGCGAGAGAAGAGCTCTTAGCATTATTTACAAAGACTAGGGAATTGCAGCCGACGCTTCCCTCACGCACAGCGAGGGTGCTGAACGCACAGCTGTTTTGACAAAAATCTTACAAGGCAGACAAGAAACTAAAACACTGGGGACCTGTTAGTAGGCAGGTGGGTTTCCGCTAAACCCCGCACGTCTGTGCTGCCTGTTGGTAAAGCGAACACCCAATGCCATGCACATCACCCCAAATGGACGTCCCCACTCGAAACACAAACAGCCTGAATGCTCTGTGGCTGTAAAATGGTTACTCAAACATCACTTTGCTCTCCGAAGAGCGAGTTAGATGATACATCTCCGCCTGTTTCCCGTTCTCTTCCTGTCACTGGGGTATAACTCCAGAGCACTTTGAGTCACTCGCACGCCGGTGAAGACGAGCAGGATGTTGAAGCAGCCCCGCCTGAGACAGCATTAAGCTGCTGTGAAATTTCCTCCCTCGCTTTTCCTGCAGTGTCTTTCGGCTGCTGTTGAGCAAGCTGGATGTGGGATGGTTTTCAAGCTGGTTTGAACTTGAAAGCACAGCTTTGTTAAAGCAATTTTTCACTGTATTTTTTTTTTACTTAGTGTTCTAAAAAAAGTTTATAAATTGGCAAATGAGTTTGTCTAGCCTTTCTTTTTAGCGTAAAAAACAGAGCTCGTGTAAACTTTCATAAAATGCAAACTGTTTTCTGTTTAGAAGTGAGATTTCTGTTTTTAAAATTAATTAAAATCAATTATGAGTGTTTTATTGCAGGGTTAAAATCAAAACAAAATGCTTTAACATTATCACAATGATTAATAGACCTGCGCTGATTTTGTTCTTGCTGTAAAAATTTTTCAGACGTTGATTTTTTCCCCCTAGTTTGAGGCAGGAAACCTTTCAGAAGTGCCATTTGTTAATGGCAAATGCGATACTGTCTCCCCCCACTCTTTTTTGCTTCGTCTTTCCATCCCCACCTGCGTTTGGGCAAGCAGGCTGCGTCTTCCAGAGCCGCCGCTGCGTTTTGTTGGCGAGGAGCTGGCAGGGGGTGCTGTAGCAGCAGTAGACGTGCATCTGTGGGAAGCAGTCACATAGCTCCTGGAAACCTTTTCCCCCTCCTGCAGTCTCTTCCCAGCCTCTTTCAGGACTGAGCTCCTCAAAGTGGTAACCCCTTGGAGAGGCCGGTGTTGTAGAAGTAGTGTGGAGCTGTGCAGGGCTCCCTTTCAAGTCTTATCAGACTGATAGCCTTCTGGTGAGTTGCTATTACCTCTACTCCCACTGCCCAAGGTAGTTTGGTAGTGGTGCAGTTGTTTAAAAAAAGTCAAGTAGGAATAAAAACAATATATAAGCCCCCTTTGCTATGTGGAAGTATTAGAGTGCCTTCTTTTCTTCCTAATTTGCCATTGATGTGGCATCCCTAAGTAGTTTATTGATGAAGTGCTCTATTTGCTTTTCACTGCCCTGTTTTGTTCTTGGCCTTATCCCCAGGGCCTGTGAAGCCCTTTAGAAATTCCCACTGGTGCTTTGTAAATGAGAACAAAGCTAATCACCTCCTGGATCTCTCCTGCTGCTGAAAGAAACTACCAGTCTGCCCAGCGAGTCTTTTTGCTCAACAATACCACGTTTTCAGAGTCAGTCAGAATTTTCTGTCTGTGAAGTGAGTTACCTCAGGGCTCTTAAAAGTGATGGAGAATTAACTAAAGGCCCTGACATAACCAAAACCAATTAAGGGCAATTCACAAGACTGTTTTATAACTGATACAAAATAAGCACATTTCAGTATGTTAGCCTACTTTTGCTTGCCACACCCCTTTTATTACCCTTATTTTACAAGTATCATCAGTTGTTTTTTTATGCACCATCATTTTGTGATTTGAGCACAGGAAACAGTAGAAGAACATTAATATGAAGGATAAATAATAAAATGATCTGTATTCATCTCTAAAGACATGTCACTGACACAGCTGAAGTAAATCCTTAAATCCTTAAAGAATAACAAGAATGTTTCTTGAAGCAAGGGCATGAAAGATACATCCCAAGTAAAGGATGAGCAGACATCCTCCAGTATGTTCTGAAATTGTACTTGGTTCTAACTTTGGATTATAACACAAAAGAAGTGTAAAATATATAGCCCCTCTTTCTTAGGTGTTTAGAGGCTGTCAAAACTCCAGTGTATACAGAGGAAAGGGGATAATTTTATGTACCACGTAAAACAAGATTAAGTGAGAGGAAGTAAAATTTTTGGCTCAGTCCTTCAAGTGTGAAAGGGAGATAGTGTTTGCATCCATTGTATTTAAACTGCGTGTCTGTTAAGTAAGGGCCTTTCTAGCTCCGTGTGTGCGTGTAGCGCATACATCTGGTATAAGATAGATGAATGTGCCAGATGTTACAAATATCCCATGCCTGGAACTCCCTGGCTTTGCTGCTGCACAGCACCCAGGCTCTCATGTCTCACACACAGGCCTGATGTCTCACACTGTGGGCACAGCGCTCCCCAAAGCTAAGGTCGGTCACGCTGCCCAGCATCCCGGCACAGCCTGGCTCTGTCTCCCTGCTCACAGTGGTCTTGTGGGAATGTTTGGTCAAGGTCTGTGACTCCTTGACTCAATGTAGCTGGGGCATCGGGTGCCGGAGTGGAGGAGTCATGCTTCTACCCTGGTCAAAGGGTGCATCGTGAGGCAGGACCACGTGCTGAATCAATTCTAAGAAAGCATTTCCCACTGCAATCTTTGTCACAACCTGCCCTTGCATGGTACAGCTCATCAGGCATTCCCTTCCCTCCCCCTCCTCCCCGTCACACAACCCAACACAGTTATCTGAAAAACCTGTAAATAATAAGGGACGGGTGCCCTAATCCCTTTTGAAAATGGTGCCCTTGTCTCCTTCACTCCAACCCCAATGTTAAAATCATATCCAATCTAAAACTCGCTCTCCTCGATGGAGCTCTGTGGATCTCCCATGTCTTCCCCATGCTACTCATGCATTCCTGTACCCCTGCCTGTGCCCTGTTAACCAACACTAAATAATTCATGGCAATAGCAGCTCCACACACTGTGCCTTCTTCTCTAGTAGTCCACATCAGTGGGTCCAACAAATCTGGAGCATGACTCAATCCCATAATTGTTCTGAAAACCACACAGCCAGAGACACCCTCGTCTCTCCCTTTGATTCATTAAAATGGCTCTCAGATTTATTACGTTTCCTTGTCTCCTTGATGTACAGCTTAAGGGCAGTGGGCAGCTGATAAAAGATTCTCAGTGCCTTGGGAAGGGCAGATTGTCTCTGGCTGGATCCCACTGTGATGTATGATCACCAAAGCACGTTGGAGGTGGCATGTGTTCCTTTTGTCGAGCCCCATCAGCTGATAGAGTATGAGGTCAGAAACAGCGAGAGCTTTGGCACACACAGAGAGGCTGATGAAGAACAACATGCTGTGGCTGCGATCTGGAGTTAGAGCCACTTGCGGTTGCAAGAACATCTGTTACAAGATGGTCATGGGGCACAAATTCGGTCCAGCTGATGCACGGTGCCTGTGCCGTCAAAGCTGGAATCTCGTCAAAACCCAGAGAGGGACTTATGGCCACGCTTCAGTTGTCACCATGTCTCCAGGGTTAATGTTCTTGAGGTTATCCTGATCGGAGTGGTTACCCTGCTTCACCCGTGGTGTGATACACCGGCTGCGGTGACACCCAGAGCGTGCTTTTGCCTTGCAGCCCACACGCCTGATAGAAGCAGAAGCTAATGACCAGTAGGCCTCTGACACATTCTTCTTATTATTTTTTTGTCACTTGATGCCTTTTTTATGTAGTTGTGCACATATCCAGGGTGCTACAGATGCGGAGATCTGTGCAGGAGCCTACTCCTGCATGCGATATCTTGCTGCCTGTTTTCCGAGCGCCGCTGACAGGCGGAGTATTTATCCCACTTGCTGCTCTGCCTGGGGAGCGGTCTCTCACCCTCACCCCCCCACCAGCTAGCAGGGAGCAGCGAGCCATCACACATCAGACGGGCTAATGACTGTGCCAGGACCCATTCCAACGTGTGCTCGGTGTGTACGGACCGCTGCCTGGAGCCAGGAACTTCACCCGCCTTTCAACTGCCTTATGCTTTTAATTTTTAATGGCATCTGCAGACACTGATTTATTGCAGCATAGCGCAGCGTGCGTTTGCTTATGGCTAAGCAATGGCAGTCCAGGCCGAGGCTGGCGAGGGAGGTGCTTCAGCGCTGTCGCAGACTGGAGCCTGGAGGTGCAGACACCCCGTTCTGGAGAGCAGGAGGCTGTCTCACCAGCTGCGTGCTGCTTTCCGGGGGCTCTCGGGATGGGACCTCCATTACACGCTGCGAAACACAACGTCCTTTTAGGAGATCAATTTTTAATGTCACTTTGAATAAAGTGGCATTGTAGCTTTCTTCCTGGAGGACTAAATACATCACAGCAGCTGTCTGGCTGTCTACAGGTTTGGGCTGCAACACTTCAGCAGCTCCTTGCCATCTGTGTAATGGTCTCCAGTCTGGCAAAGGCTAAGTAAGAATAACTCACAGGAGTTAAATTTGAAAGTTCTGGCACTTGTTAAACCACCACTGCTGGAAATAAGTGCATTTCCAGAACTTGTAGGGTGATCAGGCAGGACAGAAGGACGTTTAGGCAACATTTTTTTAAACATTATCAACCATTAGGAGAGTGATTTTCTGAGATCACAGCATCTGCACAGAGCATTCCCATTAAGATTAACAGTAAGAGGTGTTTATATGCAGGGCGAGAGTCTCTGTACCTCTTGGATCACAAATCTTTAATCTATTTGATAATCCTGATACACCAATTTTCAGGCATTCATTTTAAATACCGGTAATTTTATGTCTGCATTATCTGAAGTAGTACTGTCTCCAGGTTGTGTATGTGTGCACGGATTTCTCAAAGTGAGATCTTAATCTACAACTGGTGTATTTAATAGCTACAATTAGGGAAATGGTTAAGAATTCTTGATTTTATCTCATTCACGTTTCTCTTCCTATTAAGGAAAATGTGCATTTGTGTTATTGTTTTAATAAAACAGTGAAATGATGATGGCAAGATCTGGAAATAATATTAAAAGCAAGAAGGATGCATCTAGAATATAAAATGAAGTAGGAATTAATTCCTTTTATTTAACTTGATGACTCAGATTTCCACGTGGAAGGCTCGTACAGTTGCCCAGCTTTCTTTTAGAAGCAATAGGGTGTGCAGCTCTGGTGATGAAAGGGCTGGCAAGTTGCAGGCTTAACAGCGAGTGCAATAAAAGTGAAGTATTCGAGAGGCGTTCGAATATCTGCTCTGTGTTGCTAACCTCTCTGCGCTGGGCGAGCTGTGGAAAACCTTCAGGAAGGTAGCGAGGGCACGCTATGCCGCTGGATGCAGCAAGGGAAATGGCTTATTTCCATTTCCAGTGGTGCTGCATTTGGAGATGGCAGATCACAGCGCTGTCAGTGCTGACAAATAAGAGCACGAGCTAAAAACCGAAGTGCTGGAGCCGGGATTAATCACACTGCTTAACTGTGAGCTTACTGACTGGGGTGGAGAGACCGCTTCAACCTGCTGCCTTCGTGACAAACACGTTGCCTTTTCAGAATCACCACTGGGCGAGCCAGGGATGGGTCTGCTCCAGGTCCCTGCACCCTACCCATCCTCTGGCACAGTGCCGCCGAGCTGTGCCTTGTCAAACACCCCAGTGCCTCCAGATGTGCACGGCATACCCGTCCTTTCCTGCCACGAAAATACCTGCCTGGTGGGTCACCATTTGTAGCAGCTGGTCTGGAGCATCCCCCAAAATAAAAATGAGTGTGCGGTAGCCTACAAGCAGTCTCAGACTGTTCCTATTGGCACAGGAAACGCTGACCGGCGTAGGGTGTTCTTAATTGGCCTTGTCGTGCGTTGTTTCATTTGCTAAAGACAAGGCTGAGTTGGGTAGCAGCCAGCCTGTGCCTATCTTGCCACTTGTTTTGTAGTCAAATCTGTGTTGCATTCAACAAATGAAAGCATGAAAGAAACATTTAGGCTACGATGCCATGCGTACCAAAAGTTAGGAAGTGCTTGGCTTTAATTTCCCCATATAACCTGAATGGGTGCCATGCAGACATCCCATCTGTGCTCTGGATTTAGTGAAGATTCAAAAGGAAGAAAAGCACGACGGGGCTGTGTAACTAAAATTTGTTTTAGTGGCTGCACATAAGCATCGGCTGAATTCAGGTTTCACAAGCAACTCCAAATATGCCATTTCTGGCCGTATTCCAGCATTGGGATGTCAACCGCTTAAACGCCGAAGAGCAAGGCACTAAAGCAGTGCTGACACACAAGCTCCTGTAATTTCTGAAGGCCAAAACTAGGCATCAATTATCTACGTGGGTGTAATGAGCCACCTTACTATCGTCTGCAGTGAGTGGCCCCACGCGTGCAGCACTGTAGCTCATAGGCTGACGGTCCTGACACCTCATCTCTTTGTGTATGTCCGTGGGTTTGGGGTCTGGGATGTTTGAAAATGCTCACTGTATCTTTTTGGTTCAAAGGATGACGATGAGGAGTACAATCCAGTGTCCTCTTTGCTGCCCTTGAAAGACCAGGGCCTTGTGTCCCGGCACTTTGCCTGGGAGACCGGGAGGGATGTGTGCTGCTGCTGGGGAGCCGATGAGAGGAAGATGATGGCCCTCACTTCTCAGCCCTGAGAGCTGGGCAGCTCCTGGCCCCCAGTGGGGAAGGGGAAGGATGAGAAGTCAGTTTTAGTGCTGGATCTGGTGGCACCACTGGCGAGGGAGAAGAAAGAAGCCTAAGGCAACATTTCTCATCAATTCCAGTCCCTGCCCTGTTCCCTTGGTCCATCCGTGGGGCCTCGGGGTGCCGTGGCCGGGCTGTGACACGAAGCACAGCTCTCCGACTGCCAGCTGCGGTTGCTCCTGCGGCTCGGCAGTGTCTGCAGGCAATACCTGCTGCTGCTCTGCCAACGGGTTCAGCCCATCCTCAGCGTGCTGACGGACGAGCTCTGATGGTTCGTGAGCGGAGACAGCTCGGAGTCTGATGCTTTGGCTGGGACACGTTTGCTTTGGCCAGCGCTGCTACGAAAGCAACGGCAGAGAGCAGAGGTGCTTGTGGGGTTGGCAGCGCCTGAAACCAGGAGGAATCCAGAATGAGCCTGAGCATGAACTGCCGGCGTGCCTCACAGCTCCCTCAGATGCTTCAGTTGCTCGGGCACATTGCCAGATTTTTTTTTATTTTTTATTTTTCCAGCGTGAGGAAATTGAGAAAAGTGAAAGAACAGAGGTTTAGCATTAAATGTCTCAGCTGAAGCAGAGGGGAACTTCCCAGGGTGAAGATACTCCTTTGCCCCGAGGGCATTGCCCACACCAGATATCAAATACCTGCTTCCAAAGAACGGAGGTGTGATCCCTTCCTAGAGAAAAGCTCGTGAGAATCCTTTGAAAAGGAAAGCATTAAGTAACCTTAATGTAGGGTGAACCAGTGTCCCCTGTAAGGGAGGTTCATTCAGGTTTAGAAAGAAAAAGAAGGAAGAGAGAAATGCCCTTGTTCCACTCAGGCATTTCTTCATGGACAAGATTTAAAGCCTTTGGCTGTGTGAATATCTTGCTCAATCACCTGAATATCCACTAGTTCAGCGCCTGTTGTAAAAATGCTTGGATAATATTCTATAGAGCACATTCCCACTCTGATTAAACCGAACACAAAACCTAACACATTTTTAACTTATCCTGTGGCTGCAGTGAAGATGAAAAAAGGTATTTTCTTCACTGTTGGGCCTGTGAAGCCACAAATAACACATCTCGGTGATGGGCAGCTTAGGGAATCTGGCCTGCCTTTTCTCAGAATGAATATTTGCTGTTGCAGAGAATTTTCCTTTATTCCTCAAGGATAATATCAACTGCTACTAGTTCAAAATAACCATTTCAGTGGTAACACCTTTCAGACAGATAGGCTGGAGCAGGAGAGGGGAAAGATATAATGAGCGAGATTCCACCTTTGCTCCGCTCTTTCTATAATGAATAAAAGAATAAGAGCAGTGAAAAAGAATCCATAAAAGCCCCAAATTCAGCTGGAAGAGATGTCCTCTCATGCAGAAAACAGTCGTTGGTCTGCCTTCTAAAGGTTCTTTCAGAAGCACTGGCCCTGGTATTTTCAGAAGATGATGGAGGAGACAAAGGCCCAGCACAAGGAGCAGCCGCAGCATGGGGCTGTCCCCGGCAAAGCCATGGTGTCCAGAGGGCAATTCCTGTCGTCTGGGTGCCACGATTTATCCCAGGTCCCCAAAGTGGCCAAATCTATGCAGAATAGCTCGGGATCGGGAACATGCCATGGTATCTTAAGACCATTTTAGCCCTATTCCCAGAGCTGCAAGTTTCTCAGTTCAGTAAAAATCTGATTTGATGTCATAACCTACCTGAGAAAGATGTCTGCTCTCCTTTAGACACTCTCCATCCCTCCCTTTGCAAGCTGAGGCACTGAATTTACTTGAATCCTTAACAGCAGGTGCTGACCTGCAAGCCTCACCACCTACATTTCTGTCCGAGAAACATATCTAATTTTTTCTTTTCTTTTTCCTAAAAGGTTGCAGAGAAAGCAGTGGTGGCGCCTGTTCACTGTGTTGGGATTTAAGAGCTCTGATTCCGGATGGAAGGCAGATTTATCAGCAGCAGCTGAGCTGGCGACCACCCCCAGCTGCCCACCCCATCCTACGCAAGAGAACTGCTCCTAGGGTTGGCCACGGCAAGTGTCACTTTGTGAGTAAGTGTCACTTATTCACTGGTTTTTAAATTATTAACTTATATCACCATTTTATGCTGATGAATAGTGTGTTCTTCCCCCGTCCGATCAGAATCATCCAGTGTGTTTGTGTACAAATCTATTAGATCACTCCTGCATTTTCCATATTGTTTCGGGAGTGCCCTTCCTGTATCGTAAAAGGGGAAATATCTCCTTTAGTACCGTCTTCCAGCCTTGAAGCTGTGCTGAACAACAAAGACAGACAAACATTTAATTCTCCCCTAATCCTTTAAATACCCTTACAAGCACATGGCGCTCACACATTTGTAAGCCTGCCCCCTTTCGCAGCTGTACGTCTTCTTCTAGCTCAGCCTTTAAAGCCTGCAGCCTCTACTGGGGCGGAACAGAAGCCCATGATGCTTCGTCCCACGGTGGCTGTCTTTCTGGGTGGTACGGAGAGGGATGGTTTTCCATAAGAAAGCGATCATCTGGATTGAATTGCAGATACCTAATCCGCACACAAACTCCTCCGGTTTGGTCTCGTGAAGCGAACAAAGACGTCAACTTAGACATGCTCAGGGCTGGATTTGGGGTATCCTGATGACCTTCTGATCATTCCAGCGATTAGCCAGCGTGCCTTGGTAACTTTAGCACAAAGGGGCAAGCAGAGAATAAAAACCCTTCTCTACAGGAAGGGGGCTCAAATGGAAGATTTCCTTAACGTCATCCCCCAAGAAAAAGACTGATGGAGCAGGCAAGACCATCGGGACAAATGTCTCTCAGGCCTCCTGCAGTGTTTTTATGATATGGAAGCAGAGAGGGGTTCAAATAACTGTGCTACAGGATTGGAGCATGATGTTTGTGTGAATTTGTGAGTATTCATTGACTTCAACCCCACAAAACTGCCTTCACTGATTCTTTTCCGTTTCTTCCTCGACGTGAAAACTTCCTGCTTGTTTTCCATGGTTTTACTGCCTTCCTGTGAGGACTCAGGAAGACATTTAGTCCCGGTCTTTAGGCATTGCCTGATGAAAGCGTGGCTAGCTTAATAAAAAGTAGCATTTCTGGAGCTAATCTTCCGTCCAAATGCACGGCTATGCTGTGTCGTGGTGGTGGTGACTGTCAGGAGTTTTGTCTTTACTGCTTGCTCTCGCTTACTGCAAGCTAGGTCTGATCTAATAGCGAGAGGTTTAGGGGGCACAGCAAAGTGTATGAAAAGGACACAGTTTCATTAAAAAAAAAGATGAAAAGAAAAATGAAAAAGAAAACCAAAACAGGCCAGTGTCGAGGCTTTTAAAAGTGGTATAACAAAAGGAGATTTCTGGGGTTTTGTACTGTTTTGTGTGCTCTAGTCACTTGCAGAAAGGCTATATTCAATGTTGAGAAAGTGATGAAATGTTCTCTGGGATGGCTTTTTTTTCCTTTTTTTTTTTTTTTTTAACCATTTTGCTTCTTTTCCAGCATTTAAAAGTTTCTCCTTGTAACCCTCTTGAAACACTCCAGTCGTTTTCTACAAGAAGGTTGATGATCTATTGGTATCCGTATATAAGAAGCTAGCAGATTATAGTGTAAAACATGGAAAAAAATCATTGTCCTTTTGAGCAAAAGGAACTCAAAAAAGCAATAGACCATCCTTGGCAAGGTTCATATGCAGATTCATAAAGGGATGTTTGGTCCAATGCGTTTGTTCTTAGACATTCCTCACAATTTACCTTAAATTTACTGGGAAGTTTGATGAATCAGAATAATGTGCCAGGTGCGTTTGGACACATTTCTCTTCTTAAAAACTGCACTCCTGGAAAATTTATCAAATTCCTTCTAAAATAAAGTTAAAGAGATGCAGCCAACTTGCTCAAGTATGCCTTCCCTAGAGAAAGATGCTTTTCGTTGATGGAAATTACATTCATATATGAACGACATTCATATATTGACCTGACTCCCTTGTGTGCCCAGTCATTTGTCATGAGATCAGCGCGTGGAATGAGTCCTATGGGCTACTCCTGCGAGAAGGAGCTTCCCAAACCAGATCCTCAAACAATAACATAATAATTCCTGATAAGGATTTCTCAGTCAACTCATAGCCTGAGCTTAGGGTGCTTCGGGCACTAATTTAGCAGAAGATTAGCTGTTGGAGTAGTTTTACATTTGGAGTTGAACTTCCCTGTTGTATTTAGAGACCAGGTCAGCACAAAAGGCAATCTGAATGGATTCCCTGGTTTTATTTTCACCATGTCACGCCAACATAACTGCCCTTACGTGCTGTTCATTGACCGCTGTCACCAGGAACTTTTTCCTTCAAGTCAAATTCATACCGAGGGATAGCTTTTGCTAACTTTAGCACGAGCTTCGCGGATGCCCCTACACTCAGCATTTCACCCAAAAGCTGAGCAGTACCACTGGATTTGCCTGATGCTCACGGACACGTAGAATAAAAGAGTTACTGTGTCCGCAGAACAAGGCAGACCAGTCAGCCAGAGGAAAAACATCGCAGGCAGCCCTCCAAAACATGCAGATAGTGCATCTTTGTTGTCTCAAGCCATGCAGAGGAATGCACGCCGCATCTGGGGAGCGAGGGCTGCAGTCGAACACCAGTGGAGCCACTCGGCCATGAGCCACGCAGCTCCCGGAGCCCCCGCCGGACTCTGCCACTGCTGGACCTGGGGGTGAGGAAGAAGCGAATCCAGCCTTGTAACTACGTGACAGCGATGTGAACGTCAACACCCAGACCTGGTGTGGTTCCCACTGTTGTGTAAATGTCCAGGCAGGGGAAATATTCACTGCCATCCCTGCCCCCCAGCCCCTCTGTATGGCCACATCTGCCCAGGCTCACAAAATATGTCTGGGGACATTTGCTAGCACTGAGGCCACGTGGCACAGGGTGTCTTGTGGCCGTGCTATCACACCCTCTTATCTCTCAGAGCAGGGAGACTGCATCCACAGGGGGAATGGTTCCTGGCGGTGGATGTGGGACCTGCTTGGGTCATTGCACCTTGGCACTGCTGGGGACCTTCAGAGGTTGGCGGTACAGACAACCATGCTCCAGGGCCTGGGATGCCCCCTTGGCTGTTTTTTAGCTTAGTAACGTAGAAATAGCTTTTTCAGCCAAGCAGCAGCCCTGCCTGAGGCTCCCCCATCCCACCGGCCCTGCCCTCATTCATGGCTGGGCACAAGGGACGAGGTGCCAGTGCCCTCTGCCCGGTGAGCATCACCGGAGCGCTGGCAGGAACCAGCCTGCACCAAGCCATGTAAATAGGAGGCTGCTTCCCTCCGTCTGTCCTGCCGCTGCTACTTTCTCTAGGGAGGTTTCATCCAAGCAGATGTGCCTCCAGGGCAGGTGTCTGAAGAAGTTTTCTGGCTGCCTTTACAGCTGGGGTAGACAAAGAGGCACCTTTAGGGCATGTCTCCCGACCTATTCCAGGCTGCTCTCAGATGGGCAAGACCGTGCCCTCTTTCCCACTCTCGGGTGCGAGGGGAGCCCAGGCTCCCTGCTCGCTGTCTGCCACCTGCTCTGGAGGTGTCGAAGCAATGAGAGATTCGCAGGAGATGCGGGACAGGGCAGCGGGGGCAGCCTGCACTGTGGGGCGCAGGGGAAATGCCAGCATCCCTCCCCAGCAGCCTCCTGCCTCACCTCCATCCGCTTGGAAATGGAGCCCAGCTAGTGAGGAAAGCCTCCCCAGGGATGAGAAATCCCTTCCTTGGGGCTGTTTTGCAGGTGTGTCTCAGGCGATGCACAAGCTAGGTTTCACATCCTCGGTAAATGGCTTGAAGAGGGCAGTTAAAATGTCGGATCATGTCACACGTGAATGGTCTGGGTCTATAGATACTTGCAAGCTCGTTGCTACTGCAGGGCTTTAGGAGCATATATGCAAACTGCTGTGCTGCAAGACTACACCAACTGATACTCCAGAAGCAAAAACACCCATGTGTTGTTTGTTAACCCGTGCTGGTAAGGAAACTGGTAAGGAAACCAGTCAGTAGAAAAAAAATCCCAGCCCTCTTGCTAAGAGACAGAGAGTACTCCCAGAAGCTGCCAGATGCACATTTTCCTCACCCCCTCCTAAAATAGCACTGTAATTTTAATTTACCCAGGCGAACGAGCAGTTGACTAAACAGACATTAATTTTAAAATTCACATTAAGAAAAGAGACACTTGGGATAATTTTGATTGATTTACTTGGCAGAGTTTTGATAGCTACTGAAAAACATACTATTTATGTTTAGGTGAAAAATAAATGGAGTCAAATAAGTGTCACTGCATAGTACTAGGAGGTATATACAGCCACATGTAAAAATGCATAAACACAAACATTTCTGTACAGCAACTTCTCTTTTCAGTCTGTATAGCGAACACTGGTTTATAATATGGGGAAAATATAAAGCAGACATACATGCAACAAGGACGTGACAGTTACATAGGTCCCACCTGCCTCCCGAGAGTTACAACAACAACATCAACAATAATAATAATAAAAGCCTTTTTCAGGGAAAAAAATTTGAAACCTGGAATGTTTTCATGTTGAGGTTTCCAGAGAGCTTCAGATTTCAAATATATCTGAAGTTGATTTAAAGGCTTGATTCAAAGCCCTGTGAAGGCAATGGAAAGACTCCATTGGTTTCAGTGAGCTTGGGGTCAGGCCCAGCTATTTAACCATGATCCCATTCTGCCCTCCCCCAAAATCCAAAGTTGAAGTCCGCAGATAAAAATAAACAATCGTATCATACAAAACTTTGTATATAGAATACAAAAGGTAACCATTGACTTTTTGTATAAAATACAACTTTTGATAGTATATTTATTTCACATATGTATAAATATAACCCAAATAATATGATTTTATTATTCCTACCAAAATATTATTACTTTTTGTTTTTTTGATTTTTTTTTACAAAAGTTTACAAAACAAATAATTCTTTATATTTACAACCCAATACTGCGAAGAGTGCCCAGTTGATGATGAAAAATAGACTATAAGGGTAGTGCACTTAGCCATTGCAAAGAAAGAGAAACAAGGACGCTAACTCTGTTCAGACACAGGTGTTCTGAAGAAATGATACCAGATTCAAGTTTTGGTTGCAAGTGTCTTTCAAAAGCTCACATTTGAAATGCATCAGGCATCTTTATAGGACTGCAAATGACCTCTACCTTGTTGAATTTACTAAGACAGAATGACATCCTGATTCTGGGCATGGCCCTGACAGCCCAGTGCCTTCTCCACTGTAGGATAAGGCCAACAGGACGAAGCTCAGCATTGAGTCCAGCACTGGACGACAGCTTGAAGGCTTGGGACCTCGGCTGAACAATTTATTTTACATCATTTGAGGATCTGGAAAACAATCTGGTCTTAGTACAGAAACCAGTGGTGGTTTTCTTAATGGCATGTGAGAGTAGCTGAGGTTACCAGCCTACCGTGCTCATTGCTCATGATGAGACTAACTCAGCCTCAGCCTTAGTAGCATCGCAGTTGTCTGTTCGTACAAGAAATTCGGCAGTCACTGCTCATGGGTGGTGTGCCTGTGCACAAGATAGATGAGCCGATCTTCCTTCCACGTTAAACTCCCATAGCTACTATTTCAGCCTAGTTTTGCACAATTTATAGAGGACTCATTTGTTAGACTGCATCTGTATCATCCCAAACCAAGGTGGGTTGCCAGTGGCCTGAGCTGAAAAGCTGCTTAAAGACTTGGAAAAATTCTTACTGGCATATCAAAGGGACTGCATACACTCCAGCCAAAACTGGGGAGAAAAGGCAGCGTTCTGGGCAGCTGAGCCATTGTGCAATGCAGGGTTGTGCAACCACCACTAGCTGGGGCAGAAGGGACCCTTCAGCATGGTTCCTCATCCCTCTTATGAACAAATGTCTGGGAATGAGCAGCATCATGGACCGGCCCACCTCAACTGGTAAGTCTAACTAAATGCCCATGTTACACCTTTCCCGGAGGTGCTGGCGCTTGTGCGTGTGACCGTGCTTCTTGAAGCATCACAAAAAATTGTGCCCACATGAAACGACAAAGCGAAACGACTAGAAAAGCCTTATTAAAACCTCTCTTGAGAACTAGGTCAGTTAAGTGCAGAGGCTACTGTCAGATAGCCTACTCATCCCACTGCCACTAACAAGGATGAATAAAGCACTTGCATGGGGTAGAGCGGTGCCTCTTGGCGCTGCAGCATGTGAACGTAGGCATTGTATTCCTTTGCCACATCTAGTTTTAGCTAATCCAGAGGAGGCTGTGAAACACGTCTCACCACATCATTTTAAAGAACAGCATTTTCATTTGAATTGCAAGATCTGTTCCCATCTATGAATTCTCCTGTCAGACTCATGGTGGAGCTGTATTATAGTGACATAGGACCTCCTTCTGATGTCCTTGCTAACAAGCCTATAGAAGAAAATCTAACACGGTCAAGGCTATTGTCTAGCAACGAGGTCAAGTGGTGTGGAACAACCCATATCCTTACTACTCTGCTCTGTTAGCTTCCAAGGCAAAGTGGCTGCAAACTCTCCATGGCCCAGGTTAACTCCCTAGTGATGCATAGAAATTGGTCAAGGCAACATCATCTGGGCCATCCCAAAACCCAGAACAGATGACGTAGGCCAGTGCCCAGAAATATTCCCCCAAACTGTTTCATTTACAAGCATAGACGTGGCTGAGTCATGTGTGTGAGGGGTGGCACATGCATGCTGTGCTCAAGGAGACTGTGGTGACCTGGGCCACTGGTGGACCTCTTTCAACTCCCCCCATACGGAAAAGGAGGGCTATGGAAAGTGGGATGGAGCCAAAACGCTGTGCAATCAGAACGTGAGCCTCTCCCCAGACAGCAGGACTGGCATTTCTGCAGGGATGAGCCTGTTCTATAGAAGAGGACTGGGCTGAGCTACCTGACACACGCCATGGGTTAAGATGAAAATGAGGATAGCTGCTGTGGCTTAGCAGTGTGTATTTGCCCTCCTCTAAGCTGGACCGGGAAAGTAGCCTCTGAGGGTCAAATCACGAGCACCTTTCTCATTTAATTTGTCCATTAAGTCACTAGTATTCCTGGGGTAGGGCAAGGTAGCAAAGCGAGGCTCCTGAGCTTTGGCATCGTTCTTCTCATGTTTCCCTCAATTCCCCGCGTGGTTGTGCTGCTGACAGGAGGGCAGCCTCCTCTGGTACCGGCTGCAAGTGCTGGAGAAAGGCAGACAACAAAAACTAGAGCACACCGAGTTACGCACTGATGTCTGTCACACGATCAGTTTCCTTCTCTCCTTGGATGGGACCACTTACCCTTTCGTGTGGTACAAAACAAAGAGGGTTTAAAACAAAATCATTGGAAACACAAATATGAGTTTGTACTATGTAGCAGTAAACAGTTTTTTGCAACGCAATGAGATTTACACGGGGCCTGATCCTGTCAGGGCTGAGTAGTCCCAAGGCAGTTAAGGGCTGTGAAGACGGTGACTGAAGAGCTCTGGACCACTTGGGCTGTTACTTGCACTCACAAAAATGATGTCTCACAGCCCATACCACTGTCTGGGGCTTGCGCTCACGGGAAGCTAAACACATTTTGCCACACAGCACCCATGAGACGAACTGATGTGTTTGCAATGCACTGGGCACCAGCGTGGGGAACAGACCCTTCATGTGTTCTCACTCCTTTGTGGCAGGCATGAATATCACTTACATTATCGTTTGATCAGGGGAGACATCAGTGTTGTTCCTTGAGCAACTCTTCAACCAGGGCAATCGCCCTACTTGGTATTTTAAAGGACAGCCCAGTTATTGGAGTGTAAATTAATAGAGCAGATTGTTGGCATCTAAAGAAAAAGCTAATGTCCTTACTGCTTCTTCATCGGTTTCACCCTCGGTACTGTCACTTACGAGTGGTTCCCCAAAATTTCATCAAGGTTGATGTCTTTCATCCAGTCATCGTTACCAGGTTCCGTTTTCAGTAAAGAATCTATAAAGTCTGAGTCACTGTTGAGCGCAGGCCCTATACTGTCACCCTGCTGGTTCAGAAAGTCAAACGCTAGGTCATTACCGTGGTCGCCTCCTTGGTAAGCCCGAGAGTTTTGGTTGGTAGATGTGAAACTGGTAGACGGCAGAGATGACGGAGGTGTCATACTTGTTCCTGGCTGATTCAGGGTAGGCACAGTCTGTCCTCTGAGCTGGTTAGGTCTTATGCTTAGACCTCGTAGTGAACCAGCTGATTGTCCATTTAGAGTCTGGTGCATTTGGTTTAGGGGAGGCCTCATTTGGACTCCCGCTGTTAACTGATTAGGAGGTGCCAACGCACGCTGAGGAAAATGGGGGTTGCCCATGTTGCGTTGCAAAGACTGGTTGGGATATGGAGTGCCCGTGGGGAAACGGACCCCTGCGGGCTTCAGTGTGTCCTGCTGCTTCACAGCAGCTTCTTGCGGGGCCCAGTTCTGAGCAGTGGCTGTAGCTGTGATCATCACGTTGGCTGGTCTCTGCACGGGGATACCTGTAGCTCCGTGGTTCAAATTGGGTCTCACTTGCTGTGAGTTGACCACCGACCCAGTCCCAAAAGTAGCTACGTTGTTCCCCTGCGTCATGGTTTGCTGTCGAGACATCAGGGGGTTGTTCTGACTGGGCAGGACTTGATTTTGGTTTCTGTGTGGCTGCATTTGGTTCATTCCTGAAGTCACGTTGTATGCGCTCGGTTGGTTGCAGGGAAGGTTCCCGTAGCACCCCATACTCCGAGCGGCAGGGACAGAAGGCATCCGGGTCCCAGCAGGGGTGGACATGAGGCTGGAGTTCTGGGGCATGATGCTATGTGTTGAAATTGGGTTTGATAAGGACATGCTGGAGCTCATGCTCACAGCTGGTGAACCACCTGGAAAGGAGAAAACAGAAGTGTTAAAACAAACGTGGGTGCATTGATGCATGGTGTCATTCAAACACCAGCAGGTTAAAAATTCAGAATTTCTTGAACGAGATGCTTTGCTCTGAAGCATTTTCTGCACATAAACATCATATTTTGTGCATCAGCAAGCTGGAAACTATGAGTCGGCAGTACCACTTATCTATGCTTTGTGGCCAGTGCTGGCCCAGCGGAGGATCTTCCTCTACCAGCAAAACACAAGAAGAGAGGTTTTCTTTCTCTTCAGCCACCAAACCACAACACAAGCTCACTTCTGTGGCAGATTTGCAGCTACGTAGTATCTATTCTAAGGCTACAGTAAGTCATTTGTGACATCTTGGCTGATTGCTTATGCACTTCAAGGGTCTGAATTAATTCCAGGCCTCACCGTCTAGTTGAAGAAGATCAAACATTTTCTAGATGTAGATGTAGATCTAGATCAACATGCAGATGACACTATGGAGAATCCCCCTCTGCCCATGAACACCTGCTTTGCAGCTTCAATTCCTTTATAATCATAGGATCATTAAGGCTGGAAAAGACCTCCAAGATCATATGGTCCAACCATCACCCTACCACCAATGTCACCCACTAAACCCTGTCCCTAAGCACCACTTCCAACCTCTCCTTAAACACTCCCAGGGATGGTGATGCCACCTCCTCCCTGGGCAACCCCTCCCAATGCCTGACTGTTCTTTCTGAGAAGAAATGTCTCCTCATTTCCAACCTAATCCTCCCCTGGCACAACTTGAGGCCATCCCCTCTGGTCCTGTCACTGGTTACCTGTGAGAAGAGACCGACCGCCCGCTCCCCACACCTTCCTTTCAGGGAGTTGCAGAGAGCAATGAGGTCTGCCCTGAGCCTCCTCTTCTCCAGACCAAACACCCCCAGTTCCCTCAGCCGCTCCTCACAGGACTTGTGCTCCAAGCCCTTCACCAGCTTCGCAGCCCTGCTCTGGATACGCTGCAGGGCCTCGGTGTCCTTCTTGTAGTGAGGGGCCCAAATTTGACCACAGTACTCGAGGTGCAGCCTCACCAGAGCAGAGTACAGGGGAACGATCACCTCCCTGGCCCTGCTGGCTACACTATTCTTGATACAAGCCAGGATGTCTTTGGCCTCCTTGACCACCAAGTCCTACAAGAAGTGCTGCTAGAAGTCAAGTTCAAGGCAAACAAAAGGAGGTATTTCTTCACACAACATGTGGGTCAGCTGAGGAATTCTTTGCTACGTGGTGCTGTATGAGCTAAATGCTGAGCTGGTTCCCAAAGTGTGGGAAAAGCTGACAAATGGGGCTTGCCACCAAGTTGTCTTCACATTTCAGTAATTCCATGAGCATCTTCCAAAGGAGGGACGGAGGAGGTTTAACTATGCACAGAGCTGGAGCTTTGCTGTTTTCTATACAGCAGATAGTTGCAATTTTGTTGGACACTGTCTTAGTTTGATCCTACTTATACCACAAACCCAGGCTGAATTTGACTAACTTCAACTTCGTCATCAAACCTAATTACATATTAGTCTGTCTGACTGTTTTTATCACTCGGTCCATCACCAAACCCTTCTTACTGTGCAGGTGCTTAAAGATTGTGGCTGTCTGCAGCATTCTCCAAATACATCAGTCTCAATGTGTGGCATGTTTCTCAGTCCTTCACTCATTCTTAGCTCTTTTCAAAACTTGCCAGTTTTCAGCCTTTGATTTCAAGGCTGTACATCACAGCTACCCACAGTATTTAATGGCTCTTGCACAACTCCAACATGGATGTAAAGTAAGCTCTTTTTTTTTCTTGTTCAGCACGACCTCAGACCCTGTCCTTTCAGCTGTAATCACACAGCCTGTTTGCAGTGATATTTGGACACCTATCAGCCATTTCCTTGTGTGCCATGTTAATTTTATATCATTCTGTTTTGTTTTTTTTTTTTAATCAAAATATGCAGTACCAAGTCAGATGCTTAAAGTACACTACCTGAACAACTATTAGCTTTATCAACCAAAGTTTTGCTTTCATTGAAAAAAATACCATGCTAGTTTGAAAAGATGTCTTTTACATAAACCCATATGGCCTGACATCAATTATATTCCCTTCCTAAATTCTTTATTACATAGGCTATATTAGCTCCCCAGTATTTTTGCTGAGCTCTGCATTAGGTCATTACAGTATCAATTACCTACTTACTCTTTTAGTTTTTGTTGTGGCTTTAGCTTTCTTCCTTGGAGTTTCAAGACTAAACAGAAAGTGGCATTAAGAATTTGGAGAACCTCTTAGCCAGCTCTTTCAAAACTCTTGAACACAAATCATGTACATGCATATTTAAAAAGTCTATGTTTAGTAACAGCTGTTTAATATACTGTTCCTGTTGAAATTTCACCATAATGATGTTCAGTTCCCTCAGACTGGAACTGAAGAAAAAATTAT
The DNA here is from genome assembly GCF_964034855.1 of Anser brachyrhynchus. Classification (NCBI taxonomy): domain Eukaryota; kingdom Metazoa; phylum Chordata; class Aves; order Anseriformes; family Anatidae; genus Anser; species Anser brachyrhynchus. The sequence goes on along the minus strand of NC_137694.1, from coordinate 200,085,908 downwards.
CATATATTTCTGCCGTTTTTGCATTATTTTTATATGTATGCTATTTCTGTTTAGTAATAGAAGCAAAAGGTTCCTTGTTTCTTTAAGTACTTGAAAATAATTTGCCCCCAATTCAATATTAACACTGAGTGTGACTTCACAACCAGAGCTGCTTATTCCAAGTCAATATAAACATAGGTACCTAAACCGAGAAGCTCACTTTATTCTGGAAGGCAGGCTCACAAACTGTCTCCAAGCAGGAGGCACTTATTTATAAATAGCCTACTGAGATTGTCCCTGCTGATCTAAAATTCAAACTCAGCCCCAGAGCTGCTCAGCCCCTGGGACAGGATTTGCCCTGAGGAGCCCACTATTGGCTTCTCACCTGGGTCCTAGGCTGCTGCTGGGGAGCCACCTGACTGAACTGAGCTCTGGAAATGGAGAAAATCAGTGCTAAGCAGCTAGTCTCACAATTAGCCTCATCTTTGGCTTTGTTAGTTGGTTGTACATTGCTCTCTGTTTCTTTGAAATACTGTCACACTTCTTTGTAGGGGTGATAGGGATCGGTGCCCTCATCCTTTGCTCCCTTAGGCTGGTAGTGAGGTGGAGGAGTGGCACAGAAATCAGTGGTGTTCCCAAAGACCTGGAACAGTGTCTGGGGAGAGCCAGTCCTCCCCCTGCAGCAGAACTGAAACAGCTGCAACACGTTTGAGGGCCACTTCACTTGGTGTTGGGACGAAGCCCTCTAGGGGTGACCCTGCCAGCCGTGGGGCAGACCCAGGAGCTGCCATCGCACTCCTGGTGCAAATGCCACGCACTTTAAAGGGCACGAGTGGCCGGGACAGGGGTTGTACATGTTGTGCAAAAGACGAAGTTTCCTCTTTCTTTGTATTCCTATTTTTATCCTTTTTATTTTTAACACAAATATTTTCCGTCCAGATTTCTTCCAGATGGGAAGACGTTTCTTCCCCAGCAGTGCTGCGTACAGCAGCTGGACACCCCGGGCTGTGGCGATTCTGCGAAACTCCTTTACTGCCCGATCCACCTGCTAGCATCGCGGGGGTTTATTGCTGTCACACGGCACTACAGGGAAAAGCACAGAGGACTAAAGTGCTTAACCATGTGTCTCCAGGCCCCTCCGGTATTTTAGTTAACTTTGTTTTTTCTTCTTCCCTGACCTGAGCAAAGCTATTCCCAGAAAAAGGGAACAGATTCCCTGCTGTTCCTCCCTTATGCAAGAGTTTCCTAATCACCCTGTCTGGTAGCTCTGCTGCGAGCTCCCAGCACAGCCCTTTCTCCCAGGCTCGCCCAAAAAGCTGCTCTCCTGCCTGGGCTTACTCAGTGGGGACTTGAGATTTGAATGGGCAAGTGCTGCCAATCCCACATGTCACAAACCCAGGAGATGTGACTCCAAATACCATGAGGCTGGCAAAGAGTCCATCAGATTTAGAAGGAGAGCAACATAACAATGGAGATCTACTTATTTTGGAGCCTTTAACAGATGTGGCTGCAGTCATTTCCATTTTCTCTCTGTATTGTTTTTTAAGTAAAAGCCAAGAATCTCAGTTAATCATCTGATTCCAGGAATGAGCTTTTAAACAACACGTCAAATCACAGGATTCCCCAGCAAACTGCCAGTGTCGTCAAGGCATTTGGTTTAATAGCACAGGAGGTATGAAGCCTGCAAATGGGGCTCGCTGTCCCCTGTGGCATTGTCCTCACCGTGGGTTGTTAACCTGGCATCAGTGATGCTTGTGCAAGTTTACTGAGACAGGAAACACCCAGACCTGTCAGAAAGCAGCACTTTCCAGACTGCAACAAGCTTGTCACTGCTGGGATGTGCAAACAGCAAAGCCACTGAATGTGGCCTGAGCAACCCAGCCCTTCCACGCATACACGGCCTGTTGGTGCAGTGGCCAGCAGCTTGGGCAGGGGTGGCGTAGGAGCCAGATGCACTTGGGAATCCATTGAAAACAAAACAAGGTGGAAAAGTTCTGCTACAAAGGACAGGTAGGAAGGAATGACTCAGATCCCTGTGGAATTTGCAGAGCCAACAGTTACGGAAAAACAAACTAACCAAAACCTCTTTTTTCCCCTCAGTGTGTTGTATACAAAGATCACTAGAAGCCAAAGGATCCCTTTATACTTAAATGCACAGACACTTTGCAGGATAAAGAACATCCTTTGATCCCATCTGCTGCATTCCCCAGACCTGCTCTCTTTTCCCAGCATCTTTTCCTTAATCTGCCTTTGGACTCCAAGCAGCCTGCAGCTAACCAGCAAGGTGAGCAGCACGAAAAGCCAAGCAGGCAGTCCTGTGCTCCCAAAGTAGGCTCTCCGAGGAGCTGAGGTGGTGAAACTAAAGCCTTTTCCTGAGCTGCTGGGAGTTTTCTGCCCTGGGCATTCGTGGCTGAAAGCAGGGGCTTTCACCCTACTGGTTGACTGAGCTGTTGAAATGCTGCTTGTAGAGCAGCAACGAGGCCACACCATGGCATATTTAAAAAATGGATCAAAAGTTCAGATGGTCACTGGTTGCCTATGATGGTGTCACAGGAAATACTTAAACATCAATATAAGGGTCCTCGTGCTGTACATGATCTACCATTTGAAGGGAGGCATGTTCCTCATCTTACTCTCTGAAGCAAGATATACCATGTATGTGAAACATCTGGATGGAGCAAGGCTGCACGTTCACAAAGAAACCTCTGTATCAAGTATCTGGGTGCACATCTGCCCCAGGCAGTGCTAAAGGGATGAGCACCACCTTCTTCTTCCCTGTGCCTGAGAGGTGCAGTGTCAGCCCCAATGACGCACCAGCTGCTTCTCCAGCCCATCCATCTCAGTGGTGGGGGCAGTAAGGCAAACAGCATGGGAGCAGCAGCCACCGCTCACTGCACTGATCTAAGTGGATATCTAGAAAATCAACCCCTTGTTATTAGTGCATGCCTGGCTGTTCTGGATGGTCCTACAACTGGAAGGAAGGAAATAGTTTCGTTTAGCAAATGGGCACTTACCAGGATATTGATTTGCTTGTTGCATATTGACCACGTTCCTTCTTTGGTCTTTATAATCGGGTGGCGGTCGTGTCAAGTGTCTGTTCAGCTGATCTTGTGGAGTGATTTTCTCCTAGAGGATGGAAGTAGAAATACATTAATTTGCTTTTCTTTATGTTTTCCTGGCTCTGTGTTTTACCTGCCTCTTTCTTTTCTCAGTATGTACAAGCTGAAGTGTTCCTTCCTTTTACCACAGGAGAGGATTTCAACGGCATCTGCAAACCCATGCCATCACACACGGAAGCCTGTATGGAAATCTTTCTGCTGGTTGCCCTGTGTTTGAGCCTGTTCTAGTTTTCCTTAAAATCACAGAGAGCTGCTCAACCTCTGAGAACATCGGCCATGCCTGCACAGCAGTACAAAGTGTCCTCTCACATCCGCACCATCCTGCTCCCCTCACTTATCAGACAGAGGGGCTGATGGTTCCCCTTGGCTCCCTCCCTGCCTGTGCAGCTGGGTTTGCTTGTAGAGAAAGACAGAGAGCACAAAGGCAGAGCAAACACCCAGGTCTAACCCAAACATGCAGCCGGGATGCAGCTGGGGAGCAAGGAAGGACCAGACCTGCAAGGTCCACACCTGCCCCTTGGCTGCGTCAATATTCACCAGCCCATTTCACCCAGGCTGACCAGCTGCACAGCTGGCAAAAAGAATTTCAAGGATTTCAGCTTGCCATTAAACATGCTTTGTCCCATCCCTCCCTCTTTTTCTTCCTCCTACATTGGAGGAGCTGCTACAAAAATCAACAAAATCCATTGCTTTGTCATCCCTCATATCTTTCCTCACCAGAGATGCCGGCAGGAGGCATGGCCAAGGTTTAGCAAGGACTGTGCTGGGCTGGTTGTTGTTCATACCACTCATCACTGCCCTGTGCTTCCCCATACACGTACACGGCACTGTCTTACCTCTTACACCGGGAGTACAAGCACTGGGGAAAGGGCAGTGAGAAAAGAAAGCTGAAAAAGCCAAGTAGTAGGGGATATTTTTAATTTTGGGCCTGCAGCGGCACGTGTCTGGTGAAGGAAAGATTGAAACGCAAGTCATGATCCCTTCCAACTCAACCCATTCTGTGATTCTAAGTGTGGGCACTGGAGTCAGCAGCACCAGGTGAAGCCGTCCCTGTTCCTGGACCCTGACGCTGTGACTTGGTGTCCGCAGTGTTACCGCCCAAGGGCTTCTTGGTGAGGCTGCAAGCGGCATACTGTGTGCAGCTCTGGGCTCCTCAGTACAACGGAGACAGGGATTTAGGGCCACCGAGATGATGAAAGGGCCCAGAGCACCTCTGCTGTGAGGAGAGGCTGAGAGAAATCTGGGGCTGCTCAGCCTGGAGAAGAGGAGGCTCAGGGGGATCTCATCAGTGTCTGTAAACACCTGAAGGGAAGGTGCACAGAGGATGGGCTCTTGTCAGTGGTGCCTGGTGCCAGGACAAGAGGCCATGGGCACAAACTGGCACACAGGAGGTTCTCTCTGGCCACCAGGCAGCACTTCTGCGCTGTGTGGGTGACGGAGCCCTGGCACAGGCTGCCCAGAGGCTGTGGGGTCTCCCTCCCTCAAAACCTCCTGGCCATGGCCCCAGGCGGCCTGCTCTGGGTGTCCCTGCTTGAGCAGGGGTTGGACCAGGTGGACCCAGAGGTCCCTCCCAACCTGAACCATTCGGGGACCTCTGGGATTCTGATTTTGTGATATGAGGCACCATGGCAGGAAAACGTGACTCTGACTGCTTCAGACACGAATTCGTCACATTGCTGGTGTGTCTGTGCCTCCTGGCGTCACGCTTACTGGTCGGGCTTCACCCACTTCTCTGCAACCCACCGGGCCCGTGATTTGTGCTTGGAGGGCTGAAGAAGTTGTTGAGGAAGCCATCTCAAAGGCTCCCCATGCTCTCCCCCAGGTGTGTCCCAGCCTGGGCAGGAAGGGAAATGACATTTCCACAAGGGCAGAGGCCGAGGGCATCCAGCGAACCAACAGCAGGTGCAACCTGCGCCTGTATTTGCCTCAAGGAGCTTGGAGTTGCCTGAACAGCAAACCAGCTCACCCGTGTGGAAGAGCCTGGCAGGTGTCTGAAGCCGATCAGAGTTATTCAGGTGCCTGAAACAGCACACAAATGGACTTTCTTGTGAAAAATCTTTTTTTCTCTTTTGCCAGGGGCTCTTAAAAAAGCAGAGTGAAGAGCCTTTCTTGTGGTATTTAGGCATTTCCCTAACACATTCTGGGAGTGAGTGGCCTGATTAAGATTTATAGGGCTTGTTTCAACATAGCAGCCAGCCCAAACCCTTGCAAAGAAGAAAGGCAAGTTAACTTCCAGGAAATCCCTGTAATACCTGCAAAAACTGCAGCTAGGCTTTGTGTGTATTTCTATGTCCATAACACAAAAGCAAATGAAAACTGATCAAAAAATCTCATTCTGTAGAGCTATTTAAATTTCTTTTTTAGCTTTTACTTATTTTTTAAAATAGCTATATGAGCAATTACATTTTCATTCTGATAAAAATTCTGACAGAAAACTGCAGCACGGAGGTGACTTGACACTTCAGTTCTTTTCTGCATAAATTAAAAAGCCAACCAATGTTTCCTTTATAGGGCAAATGAAGTCCTTAACTTCAAACTCAAGCTTTTTAAATTGTATTTTTGGAATGGAAATACATTTGTAAACAACAAGATACTACCTATAAAACCTGAATAATTTCTGCTTTGAAAACACATGAAACCACGGATGTTTTTCCATTTCTGTGTTCTTTAATTATCCAACATCATTCATTAAGTATGCCAGTATTTATGAACTTATGTTTTTATAGAGAAAAGAAAGTTTGGATTCAAAATACCAGGCCAGCATGATAGGCTCTACTCTGTAGGCTGTCCTACATAAGCTGGGGGTCTGCTGTCACTGCAGCCTGGGGGAAGCAAAGCAGGTGGCAGTGTCACCTCCATCCTTCTCCAGCATCCTCCCTGCAGCCCTTCTCTAGTTGCAGCAGGCCACCAGTGTTACTTTCTGCTTGCCCCAAGGACATGACAAGCTCTGCTCTTCTTCTAGGACTTTTCTTCTCCATGCTTTGGCAAGCAGAACTACTGAGGAATGGTGAAGACGAGCATGCACACGGCATGTGATAGAGTTTAGGGCAGATGGGATGTCCCATTGCACTGCCTGTGGGTGATGGGTCATGAAGCACCTTCAGCTGACTCAGTTTGGGTGATATCAATGGCAGTGCTATTTTAGTGGAACAAAACTAGTGGGTTCTAGCATTTATCATTCCTAACAAGACCACACGTATTCTCCATGCCTCAGAAAATGACAAGGAACTCCCAATTGCTCTCTCAGATACCATGGGATAGAGAAGAACTGGTTACAAATATCTGGAAATGCATAAAGAGAAATGGAGAAAGGAAGACTCATGGACGATCCCAGGCAAGCACACAAATTTGTCTTGAACACTAAAATCAATGTACCCAATCTTTGCGTACACAAAGGCTCTTCATACCATGCTGCCTAGGTTGCAGGGCCTGGAAGTCAGCTTTCCTCTGTGGTCAAAGCGGTGTCGCAGTGCACCTTAGCTTACCTTACTTGGGAAACCACATAAAGTATTCATACGCCTTTAATTTAGCATATGCTTAGACTGTTCTTATAATGAAATGACAGTAGCTCAGATACTTGAGTTGTTTCATATAAACCCAAGTAGGTTTCAAAAGGGCTTAGCAAAGTGCTGAAAAATATGAGGCACACTCTAGAAGGTCTAGGGTTTGCCAAAATGACCTCAAAGTCTTGTGGGCTTTCTTCTCCCTGTCTTAGCTTTCTTTTCTATTGTTTCCATGAAAATCTTTTTTTTTTTCCTATAAAATAAGAGATTGGAAAACTTACAGCTTCTGCCAACATCTGCTGCTGTAGAAGGAGTTGTTTTTGCTCCATCATTTGCCGTTGCAGAGCCTGTTTCTTTTCCATCAATTGCTGATTCAACATTGATTGCTGGGATGAGTTCATGTAACCACTTCCAGTGTTTGGATTTGAGCAAGAACTGGAGCTTGGAGTGGGGCCAGCTCCCTGGCCTACCACAGAGTGTTGATCCTGAAACAGAAGAAATGGCTTGTGAAGGATGAAAATAATAACAAGCATCAAGAAAAGGAAATAATCCTTTTTATACAATTTGCTCAAGTACAGGACACAGCCCACAGACTCTCAGGACAAGTGACCGACACAAAGGCTTCGACAAAATAAGAAAGTGATGGGGTAACTTTATCGCTCGTGGAAGACTTTGAAAACTTGCCAGGTGGTTCCAGTGGCAAACCTCAACGTTGTACCAGGAGCTTGGGAAACGCTAACAGAAGTAACTGAGCCGTCCTGGGGATCTTTCCAGAAACTTCCACTGGGCTGCATGGCAGTCTGCTTGACCACAAGGGAACAAACTCTGCATCTGCTGGCTCCTACCATCTGACGAGCAGCAGCAAGAGTTGTTCAGAGCCTCGTTGCTGGAAGATACTCGTTGCTAGAAATGACATCTATTGTTAGAAAACTCAGAAGTCACAAGTTGTGACTTCGCGGTGGGGTGAGTGGTGCCATTTCCATCTGTCCCTTCACCTCCCTCACAAGAGCAAACTCTGAGAGATTGCTAATTGTCTCCCATTAGCACAGGGTTAAATAAATAGGCTTAGAGCTTGTCACCTTCCTTGGTAAAACAAATGTGTAACTGGACTGGTCTTTGAAGAGGGTTTTAGGGTCTCTCCAGTCTTTGCTATGGATCTAGATCTGCTTCCTCTTCCCCATGGGCAGCTTCATGAGGAAGGGATGGCAAAAACTCATCTCAGGAGGCAATGGGGAAAGTATTTGGGAACTCCAGACCATGAACATCCAGGATCCAAACAGACCTGGCATGACAATATGCTGTTCATTTTCTTTCACTCATGATTTCTCTTGGCACAATATGTTTTCTGTCTGCTTGTTCCACCAGGGTTTGGTACTTGGACCTTCACCGCATGTGGGAAAGAGCTTTCTCGGTCCGCACTCAAAAATGTGTTAGCCCATAAAAACATTCATCCTATGTTGGCTATCACTCAACAGTCACATATTCCTTAGCTGCCCAGCTGCAAAGAAAACAGCAGAGACTGGGGCGATCACGACAGTCATGAGAAACATCAGTTTTCTGCCTGCTTTGGTGCGGTTCACTGCAGGAACCCAACTGCTGGATTCTGTCCAACCTAACAGCCAGCAGTGCATTTGCCCCAGAGCACAGGAACCGATGACAACTGCAGCTTGGTGCCGCCTGGAAAGGTGCAGCCTACCCACACCCTGAAGACCACGGGGCACTGATGCTGATCGCTTTGAAAACCCCAGGGAAGCTCATTTCTGTGCCTTAGCTTTTGCTCAGTGCGTTCAGCACACAAACGCACCCCCTCACACACAGTAACATGCATACTGCAAACTAATCCAACTTATCTTTATACCATCTGGCATGGAAGAAACAGAGTGATTGTTATGGTTATTTCTATTTTAAAATAATTCTGTGGCTTTTAGATGGGGCCGCACGAGTGCATAGCTAGCTAGATAAAAGTATTCGACGTCTCTTAACGAAATAAAAACCATGACTTTCTGCTGGAGCCACCTGCAGCCCCCAAGGCAGTGTTACAAACCCATCCTTGAAAATTTATTGGGCTCTTTCACAATTATATCCCGCACACTTTCCTTCAGTTCCAGAAGGAATCCAGGACTGCTCGGCATTGCCACATTTTTCAGCCCTTATGTTAGCTGCAAGATAGAAAATACCTCCTCTCAACAGACCTGCTTGCCAAGTTGTTGCGCAAACTTTTTTGTCTTTCTTAAAATATTTTGAAAAGAAAAATATGTTACAATAAATTGGCTTTGACTTCTATATTCAAATGACACTCTAGCTTGAACCCAGCCACATGTTACATCCATTAATAGATTTCATCTGTTGTGCTTTCGCACAGATAATGCAGGCTCCACCAAACGCGCCTTCGTCGTCCAGCCTAAAAAAAAAAACAACAACAGAGCCCAACCTTCTCTCTCTCCCTCATCCCCTGCCAGCTCATGTGAGCTGTGGGAAGGGACTTTGTTTTAAGATAAACTGGGCAGTGTCCATTCACGCTACCTATAAAAGAAAGCTTTTCTCTAACAGCAACTGGCGCAAAGCACTGGCTGCTTGGCAGAAGGGCCCTGAGAAAACAGCAAAAATCAAGAACTTGGAGCCAGTTTGGTTTTTTGCATTCGGTCCTTTCTCTGCGGTTCGTGAAATGTCAGCGTGAGCCTATGGGGCTGTGGCGTGATCCTCGTCCTGCCCGCTGCTCTTCTGTAGCAGCGATGAGGCAGGAGAGGGCAGAACGGCTCCGGGGGCTAGCTGTGTGCCAGCGGCCCCCTTCCCGCACCTTGCTCCCCCCCTCACTCACATCCCCACGGACCAGAAGGTGTCCCTGACATGCCGCCAGTGACACGGCACTCTGTCCCTGTGCCTGGACAAAGCATGCTGCCCTCCACGCAAGGGAAAAGCAGATTGGGGTTGCAGCTACCCTGCTTTCACCAAACCATGCCATCCCACACCACAGCCCGCTTTGCTACAGCCCCACGCCTCCGAGGTTGCCCCCCCATCCCTGGTGCTGGAGTACAGCCACAGCAGTGCTCGGGGTGCCAAGGCAGAGCCCTCCCTGATGTTACTGTGAGATACAGGAGCAAGGAGAAGCAGGAAGAGCGGCAGGGGCAGTGAAAGCGCTGCAGAGCTGGTAGCACAACTGGGGGTTTGTTTGCAAGCATCACAAAGAACATTATGCTCAAATGTCTAAATTAGCAGTAAAGCAAAACACTGAAGACTGGGTTTGCTTTTCACTTTCCCTGATGCAGCTGACTTGTATTTATACAAGTATTTATCCTTTTCCTTTCCTTTCCTTTCCTTTCCTTTCCTTTCCTTTCCTTTCCTTTCCTTTCCTTTCCTTTCCTTTCCTTTCCTTTCCTTTCCTTTCCTTTCCTTTCCTTTCCTTTCCTTTCCTTTCCTTTCCTTTCCTTTCCTTTCCTTTCCTTTCCTTTCCTTTCCTTTCCTTTCCTTTCCTTTCCTTTCCTTTCCTTTCCTTTCCTTTCCTTTCCTTTCCTTTCCTTTCCTTTCCTTTCCTTTCCTTTCCTTTCCTTTCCTTTCCTTTCCTTTCCTTTCCTTTCCTTTCCTTTCCTTTCCTTTCCTTTCCTTTCCTTTCCTTTCCTTTCCTTTCCTTTCCTTTCCTTTCCTTTCCTTTCCTTTCCTTTCCTTTCCTTTCCTTTCCTTTCCTTTCCTTTCCTTTCCTTTCCTTTCCTTTCCTTTCCTTTCCTTTCCTTTCCTTTCCTTTCCTTTCCTTTCCTTTCCTTTCCTTTCCTTTCCTTTCCTTTCCTTTCCTTTCCTTTCCTTTCCTTTCCTTTCCTTTCCTTTCCGAAACAAGGAATTAAAAGAAAAAAAAGTGACAGGCTCAGAGTAATTCACCAAAGCCCGCTCAGTGACTGTGTGTCTCACCAAAAGCTGCTTCCCCAGCACTTCCCAGGGGAGGAGCTGGGTGAATTTGTGTCCATCCAGTGACCCGTCCTTTGCCTTTTGTTCCAGACCCTCTGTGAGCCCCTGGTGTGCACCTCCCCTGCTGCTGCTGGCATCCTCCTTTCCACAGCCCAAAACTCAGCTTCTCCAGCAGCTCCCAGGGCTGAGCTCAGAGCAGTACCGTGCTTACACAGAAAAACCGGTCTCTGAGCCACCTCTTTTCTGCTGCATCTCGTGCACACGCAGACACCCCTTTCTGCAAAGCGCTGGGCTTTCCACGGACGTCTCGACCCCAGGTACCAGGTCCTGGCCTCAGACAGGGAAACCAAACGGCAGCAGGGCCGTGGCAGGCTGCCTGCAGAGTAAGAGCTCTTTCAGCTATACTGAAAAAAAAAAGCAAAAGTGTTTTCTTATTTTTAGGAATAACTCCCACTCGTGACTGGAATGCAGAGGGCTGCTTCCCGTGCCAGGGTACGCTGCGAGAGCCCCAGGCAGCTCCCAAGGTTACGCCAATTTGCAACAGCTGAGGATCTCATTTACGTATCGGGGCTGGAAATAACACAGACCGGGCAGAAATGCAGCCAGCCTGATTCTGCCTTGCCTCATTGCTTGTTCGGTATCTCTCTGAGCACCTCGGACTCGTTGAACCTTTTTCCACATGGGCACGCAACAGCACTAAAGTGCATCTCCTCTGAGTTTAGGGCTCTGACTTCCATCAGATTCCCTCCAAAGTGTCTTCTGGAGCCCTCCCTTCACTACAGAGAGGGACCGGGCTGTATAATTAGGCTCTAGGTGCCTAATTTAGACAACCAAGCTAGGAGCCCAAATTAGATGATAGGAACATTCCCTTACACTCCTAATTTTAGATGCCTGTAGTCACACCTAAGCCTGGCAGAGCGGGTGTGAACAGTCAAGCACTAGTGAACTGCTTTTTAAGGATGCTGTACAGAATGACCCAAAAGCCTTTCTTAATCATGCAGAAGGCATTGTTACAGGTTGAATTTCACCTAATACCCTGCCAGAGAGGGTTTTATGGTTTCTAGCCAACTCACATTCATATATATATTTGAGCCGTTCAGTTAGCCAAAATCAGAGGAAATAGCATTTGAAAAAAAAAAAAAAAACCACGAAATTGCAAGATCCCAAGACCTGTTTTTCTACATCTAATATCTAGAGATACAGCTGGGTGAGGAGTGCAAAACATTTCCATTAAGTAATTTTGTGGAGTGTTTATAAGAAGTTGGCTCAGCCACATGAGGCCATCTCCTGTGTTTTTCTCCTCTGACCATCTGAGCTCTCAGGACAAATATTTCAGGGCCAACCATGTTTTCAAGGCACATGCACGAGGAATCACGGACACCAGCGCTGGCAAATTTCACAAGCCCAGGCTATCCGCCAGAAATACTTGTGCCTTCATCCAACCAGGGAAAGGAAGCAAATGCTGTGTCAGTCCTCCAAACGACGGAGCTCAAAGAGGAAGCGTGGACCTATCGCCCCAGGTGCTGCAACGCTGGAAAAGATCGTGACAGTGGGGAGCACGTGCCTCGTTTCTGCAGCCCCGCCGAAGTGACAAGGTTGGGGGACACCTCTGCTGCAGCAGGCACCCAACGTGCAGAGGGAGATGCTCTTCAGCACAGCCAGCTGCTGGGACAGCCAGGCAGGCCACGCTTTCTAAAAGGGCAGGGTTTTCTGACTCACTGAAAGGGAGGTGGATCACCACGTGGGGCTGCCCCAGACAACTGCCAACAAGTTGCACCGAACCCTCCACTGGCCCCAAAATGTGTCTGAGAGCACTGTTCCTGCTGTGAAACCAGCTGTGCTTGCCCAGGAAGGATTTTGCTCCCACATTGCATCCAGGAGCTAGCTGCTCCAGCTCTTCGAGGTAGTGCGGGTGTCTTCCTAGGGTACAGCACGCTGCCACACAGCAGAGCGCCATTTCCTAAACGCCATGGTAGAGCAGGAAATCAGGCATTGCTCTCCTAAGCCCCCGTCCATCATCCTATCATCCACCACCGCTAGTCCCGGATCTCCCTTCCAGTCACACGCAGGCCAGCCGAGGAGCCGTGCTCGCCTGCAGAGTCCCACGGGACAGCAAGAGGGCAAAAGTGAGGGATGTTTCAAAAGTTTTTCTCTCTCTTTTTTTTTTTTTTTTTTTTGGACTCCTGCAACATTTTTGCATTTTCCAGCAGATGCAAACCTATAATATTTAAAAAAATTATACCTCAAATAATAAAAACAGATACTGTGCACAATATCCTAGCTGCAAGTCGGTGACCTGCTATCTCGAAGGAGCCAATCCTACTTCTGATGAGAAACCAAAGGAATTTTACAGATAGATAGCTACTTATGTAGTTCTTCATAGAAACCTTTCATAGCTTTTTGCCTTCTGAGCACCGATAAGCAAGCTGCTCACTCCTGAGGTCCTTGTGAACTGATTTCCAGCCGTCGGTGATTTATTTGTCTCGCCGTAATCCCCAGGAAGGAGGAGGCTACTTGCAGGAGAGCTGCACAGCCCTATAGCCACTAGCAGGCACTCTTATAACAACTTTTCCACCCAGACTCGTTAAAATTGGGCAAAGTGGGAGCTGCGTCTTGCACGGAGCGGGGATCAGCTCCAGCCCTTGCACAACCGCATAGCAACAGGCCCAGAACAGAGCCTCATTACCAGCCTTGTCCGACAAGCAAGCCTTTAACGAGAACAAAGGTTGACAGTGATTAATCATTAAGCGGTTCCTTGTTCCCTTCTGCACGTGTTGGAGGCAGCCTCCTGCCGAGGCAGTCTGGCATGTTTCCTGTCTGCCTCGTACCAGGGCCCGCGGCTGGATGCACAGAGCCGCCTTTTCCCAAAGCCCAGCTGAAGGGGCTGCCTCTGCTCCCGAGCACGGCGAATTCCGAACGCGTGTGCATCCTGCAAAAACAATAAACCCTCGCCTGTGCGTCTGATCGCTGCACGTTCAGCCGAAGCGGGGTTTGTTCACGTCAGAAAGTTCCCCAGAGCCGCCAAGGATGGACGGTTAGCATTTCGCCGCGTGCACCGCGGTGAGCTTTTAATGCGATCTCCGGGCGTAAGGTGTATCTGAAGGTCTCCGTCTCGTGAAGATTTTGTTTATTTGTAATGAAAATAGCACGCACGTGTTGAAAGTTCAACAGAGGAGGTTATTGTGAAACCTCTGCATCAGCACAGGAATGTTGGCTCCACCGAAGCCGATGGCAGAGCTCCAGATGACTTCGACGGGGCTACGATTTCCTCTCGGGTCCCCACCCGGCCACGGGAGCAGGGTGGCACTCTTGGCTTGGAGTGACCTCAGCTTACACCAGGACAAGATCCTGGTTCGTGCAGACACCAGCAAAGAGCCTCCACTAGTGCACCTGGGCAAAGACTCTCCTCTGTAGGGAGCGCTGGTTTTCAATGCCTCACGTGCTCTAACCCACCACCGAAACGTGTGCCAATAGGGTAAATGATGAAGACTATCAGATTTTTTACAAGATCAGACACATACTGATTCTCTCTACTTTAGCATTATCATCTGCAGCGGTTGTAATGTGCAATACCCATGCTGCAGCAAGCCAAGCCCTTCACTTTATCACCACACAATTGCAAGGAACCAAATTAGAGAGGTTTAAGAAGCTGCCACTCCTCCAGCTAGAGCAGGAGCTGGTGCGAGTGGACCTGGTTTGCCTTCAGGATGAGGTACATGCATGCTTGCAGGCTCCCTGCCTCCACAAAGGAATGGTAATTTCCAGTTGAGGCAGTGAAAACTTCCTAAACTGACTGAATTAAACACTCGTGATTATCTGTCTGTATCTTTAATGTGGGTATATGTTATCTGTGGATGTGCATACCTTATTCGTCTAAACATTCTTGTCTCTTTGCCACACGTTCATTATCATTCCCCCAAATTAGCTAGCCTGGGGATGATACAGAGCATGGAAAATTTCAGCCCTCTTAGAAAAGCCATAAGCAATCCAAAACAGGGGCTTGGAAGAGGAAGCATTGGGTGAAACCAGTAGTAGGTGGCACACTGCTGTACACGTGCTTACACGTAAGTGTCCGGTTTGCAGAGAAGTGCTAAAAATGACACCGAAGACTTACATATATCAGGCAAGAGAGCAATCTCGTGTCTCTTTTGGCATGCCATCCTCATGTTCCTCTCCCCGCAGTGAGTCTGACCGTCCCACTAACCCAAGGGCAGATGGGCACCATGTAGGGGAGCGTGGTCCAAAGATCCCCGAGCTTGTGGAGCCCCGGGCTGCTAAATGTCACGCGAGCTAGCTAAGCGTGGAGTGTTCTCAAAGGCCTCTCTGTGCTCAAAGGTAAGCTGCACTGGGGGACGTTCAGCTGAGGGACATTCAGCTCAGGAGGATGCTGCGTGCACGCAGCCGTCTTCCAAGCCCGAACCTGCCTCGTGTCGTCACTATAGGATCGGGTCAGGTCTAATGCTGTATTTGCAAAGCAATTACTTCCTAAGAGACCTAATGGAAATGGGGTAAAACAGTCTGTGCCTCTTCTTCTTGATCATAAACACTAATGCAAAGTTCAATAGAGAATTGCTGTAACTGTTTTATCCTCTTGATTTCCACGCTATTCTCTAGTTTCATTAACTTTTCCCACTGGCATTTATCTAGGTTCTCTTTGCACCTTCCGTTTCTCTCCTCATATAAGACTCACCCTCCACATTAATTCCAGTTTAAACACATTTGTGTCACTTCTAAATAACAACCACAAAAAAGGGGGTGGTGAAATAATGTGAAAATTTTCCTCAAACAATGAAACAAAGCAAAGCAAACACCACAAAACGCCTGTTTTTCTGCAGGAGGGCAAGGGGGAGCAGGCAACCTGAACGAAACGTTTAATGAAGAAAGAAAAAAAATAATTAAACAAAGAGCAACAACAACAGAAAAAGCCACATCACTGCAGCCAAACACTTGAATACAAATGGGCACAACATGGGTGACATGACTGTCAGGGACACGTACGGAGATCAAAGCCCTCCTGCTGAGAATACGCAGCAAGAACATGAGCATCTTTAAACCGGAGCCTCCTGGGATCTCCTCTCTAAGCTAAGGGCTCGGAGCTCTGATGGAAAACAATGCCAAACACTGAAAAGCAGCGCGGGAGGAATGGAGGAATGCCTCTGACCTGTGTCTCCGTGCGCTGATTAAAGCCCTGGGTGGCAGCCCTGGGGCGGGCGGTGGGGCTGGATCTCTTTGTCCCACGTTGACGACAACGGATGCTAACAGAAATCGGCATCTGGGGCTGGGGGACAAGCGGCACCGGGCACGGGGGGGCAGCAAATTGTTTCCAGCACCGGGTGCTCTGCGAGTGCACAACGCGGGGCTCGAGGTGAGAGGTAGGGCTGCCCATCTACTCGGTGGTAAATGTGTCCCCAGCACGCAGCCCAAACTGCAGCCTCCCCTCATCCTGCCCAACGGCCTTCTCCTTCCCTTAAAATGGTGTAACACAAAGTAATTTGAGGGCTGAGAGTCCGTGGGAATTGGCATAAAACTTAGGCTCCTGCCATCCCCTCTCGCTGTCTTGGTGAGCGTGACAAAATGATGCCAGTGGCCACAGCGGCCTGACAGATCTACATATCCTTTGTGTGTCCGTGCCAACAGAAGTTTCACTAAGATGTGAAAGCATCAGGTTTCCTAAAGCGCATTCCCAAGATTTGACTCGTTTTTCGTCATGAACTCAAGATGGAGGAAGCAGCGTGGCTTCACCGGCTATCCTGTGGGCTCTCAGCACGTCAGGTCCGAGGGGCAGCAGAGCCAGGTGGAGCTCACCCACTTCTGACTTCAGCCTGGCCATCTGCAGGGCCAGGTTCCCCACCATGGGATGTATCTGCTGCTCGCTGCCCCTCTGGTGGCATCGCTGCCTGTGGCAGTTCTCAGGAGGTTTGCCTTCAAACTACTGCACGGTCAGTGCCTTTTTTATCCAGTTTCAGAAGAAGAGAAGGTCGGTCAAAGGTGGCAGAAGGACTGCAACCACTGTGTAATGGCACAGGCCCTGCAAAAGGAACCGGGCATCTCACTCAGCTCAAAGAAAGGCCCAGCACTGTGTGGATGTAGTGATCCGGTTCTTCTATTTTTTATCTCCAACCTTCAGAAAGCTGAAACGGAGCCAGCTGCAGAGGTCAGCATAGCTCGGTCCACCAGGGACTAGTCCTGCCTCGGACAGCATGTCTGGGAGGAATAATCTGAGGAAGGCCTTCCTGAAATCAGATGAAGCTAAAAAGAATTCTACTTCTGGCATTTATTTAAGCTATTTACTGCCTAAACCTTGCAGCGTGGGAAAGAAAAACAGACTATCCGGGGCCTGCCATATTCCAGCTATCAGATAAAGCGTGACTCAGGAGAATGGGAAGGTCGGTGCCAACAAAAACCTTCGTGTGCTTCTTCTGCTCGTTCCGCATTATTCTTGTGCAAGACTTGTTTTGCGTCCACCATTTAAAAATAGAACTACTCACGTATAAAAGAGAGCAGGTGGGCAGGGTATCACAAGCTGTGCTTTTATTCACAGGGGAATAAATTTCCCCTGCTTTTTATTAGCAAGGGGAAAGTGCAACCGCAATTGCCTGTGCCTACATATCATCCTCCAATTATGTTGTGGTGTATCCCATGTTTTGGGAAATAGCAAAGGTCAGCACCAGATAAGCTCTAAGCTTTCATTAAGGGGAAAACTGCATCGTCTTCTGGCAAAGAGGCCCCAGGGAGATGCGGGTTCTCCCCATCTTCTTACAGAGGCGGAACTTGGTCCGTGGCTGGAAGATTGACCTCACCTCTTTCTTTTCTCTCATTTTGTCTAACGCTACTTCTTAATTAACTTACCGTGAGTGCTAGTGAGCATATCCTGGCACCAGCAGGTTCTCTTTCCTGCTCCTAAATGCGGCTGTGGCTAAATGCTTTGCTTTAGCTTTCCACGTTCCTGCTATTCTGTCTGGCGAGGTCCTTTGCTCCTTGTTTCATGTGTCAGCAAAAATGCAAATGCAGGAAACTTCACTGTGAACTTCACTTTCCTGAAGGCATAGCCTGGCTTCGACTGATACTCAGCCTCCGACGCCAGCGGGGGGAAATTCTTCACCGTGCTCCCCGCTGTCATTATATTTCCCACCCCAGCCCTTTCCACTGCATTTCCACTAAAATATATATAAGTAGTATTATCTTAAGAAGCAACTAATATAAAAATCCCTTGTGAACATTACACTGCTCAGCTTTTCTCCAACAATTTGGAGATTTTGAATACAGTCCAGGAAGAAGACAGCAAACAGACTTGAGAATGAGGATTTTAAGCAGCACCCTGATGGTCACAGCCACACAAGTTGCTGAACACATAAACTAAGAAAAGACTCTGCCTATTGGCATCAGGCTATTCAGGTGACAGAGTATATCCTTCTCACTGCCTGGCGGCAGAGCTGAGGAGGTAACCATGCAATAAGGAGCCTTTCATAGGCATTTGCAATGCCTCTGGAGATGCGTTGGACCAGACAGCTCAGACAAAATACCAAAATAGAAACACCCAACTCACCCTTAACTGTGCTTTCATAAAAAGGAGGAGAGAAAGCAAAAGGAAGACTACAAGGAGAAGGCACTTGAGCTAAACAAACTCAGCGGGGTTGCACTACGTTCTGTAAATACTCGGTTAGAAAGCACGGAAGTTAAAAAAAAAGTTGGCTTGGCTTGGTTTGGCTTGGCCAGAGGTCATCTGTTTGCAGGCCTGACAGCTGGACAACAATATAGGACAAGAGAAAAGCATTCATTTATTGCAAACTTGGATTATTTAGGATTTTAGACATTCTAAGTCTGCATATTTGTTCTGCTGAAAAATGATCTTGACACTCGTTTTCCTGTCCTGAAAAGCAAAAGTTGGATTCAATCTTGGGCAATACCGAGCATATTCCTCCTTTAGCTTCAAAATAAGGTTTAAATGCGATTTACTTGGCTCACTGGTTTGTACTGTCTTGTACAGAAATAAATTTTATCCCAAGCGAATGGATCTTCCTGCAAGTGTCTGGGCCAAATAAAAGTTTCTGGTAAATATTTTGGATGCTACAGGCAGGAGAAGTCTACCGGGCTGGAGGCTTTGTGGTTTCAGAGCAGGAGCCTCTGACACAGAAGAATTTACCTGAGTTGAAGGGCAAAAATCTTGTGATCATGAGTTCACAATATTTAAAATTTTGTGATAACGATTTGATGCTGGGTGGCAAGGAGTTCTGATGTGACATTTGTGAGGTGAAACTGGCTTGATACTAAGAACCTTGACAAACTGTAGGAGTAAAGCACCTCTACAGTGCTGCGACCGTCTTGTTATTACAAATATAGAAGTGATATGATGGCAAATAATGTGAGTTTTAACCAATGTGTTGAAATACGTACGATTATTTAAATTGGATGGCTTGGGATGTGTAGGTCTAGAAAGGGCAGACTTAAGAAATAGTTGCTTGGCATGCTAAAGAGCTCCTTCCAGGGTCATCTTGTTCTCCAGACTAAAGAGGTGTCAAATTCAGGGAATAACCTCTTACTAGAAAGGTCTTGCTCTGTAAAAGCGCTTCCTTGATTTTAATAATAATGTTAACCGTGCCTCTTCATTCAGCCTGTGCTTTTCTGTAATACTGTTTTGTGTCATTAATCAGAGCTGAATCTAACAAAGATAAAGTGTTTATTAAGCTTTATCTAATCTCAATCTAATCTGACAGCAGCAACCCACATCTGCTGCTCTGCTGTGCGCTCCAATTTGGACCACCTACTATAATGGGTAATTAGGTGTCGCAACTGCAACGGCATCGACATTGAAGAGAGTGCTGAGTGATTCAGACAGCCATTTTAATGCCCCAAGCCACCAGTCCCTGCCTTCCTAGACGTGCAATGGGCAGGAGCTGCTGTACTGCCCCATGTAAGAGCCTGAAATGGATTCACTTCGTGCCGTTAGAAAGTTGAGCACCCAGTCCAGGCACCCAGGCTCTCCCTGGTGTTCGTGGAGAGAAGGCGACTCCTTGACTCCAGAGTTTGCCTGGTTGAGTCTGGCCTCTGAAATGGATGGTGTGACATGAATCTGGAGGTGCTTCTACTGAATGGAGGAGCGTGAGGGCTGACTTGGACACGACACTGTGTGTTAAAATGAGACAATTCTTGTGTGATGGTAAGAAATCGGAATAAGGCATTGCACGGACACCACGTCTGTAGTAACAGATTCAGGAGCCAAATGCAAACACATTGGAAAGATCCCACTGGGCTTCGGACCAGGCTCTGTCACAAAGACAAGTTCCTATCTGCTGTGACACGCTGGAGGAGAAGCAGGCCAAAGGATGCACAAAAATGCTGTACTTCTTCTCATCTCATGAAGAGAGAAAGCAAATGAAATGCAGAGAAAAGGCGTGTTGTGCCACTACCCTTGAATGCATTATCTTCACATGCAAAGCTTCTTTGTCATGCTCTTCCTTCACTCTACCATTGGTAGAAAAGGATGAGGTAGTGTAATGACATGGATTAGAAAGAGACTGGCTTTGCCTTTAAAAAATAATAAATAAAAAAGCGACAATTTCTGATCATGCTCTTATGTACATCAAAGTTAGCAATTGCTGAGACCATGACCCAACAAGATGTTTAAATTTCTTAATTTTCTCATCCTGATATCAGTGGGATATTTCTACAATCCAAAGAGCTCCTCATAATTACATTTCAAATATCCTTCTGCACAGTTCTGGGTATTTTCAGTGTCCACATAAAGAGAGTTCCCATATTTGCAGTTTTGTTCTTTTGCCCAGTTGTGAGGATGAACTGAAGTTTATTCTGTTTGGGATGGCCAGGATGAAAACCAGTAAGCCTTTGGTGCCCTAGAGAGAAGTAAGGAAGACTAGTGCCTAGGTGAATCGGGGCCAAAATATCAACTTCTTCTGCCTTTGATTCCTACAAGCCCTGAAACCATTATCAGACAAGAGAGCTGAATGGTATTATTATCTCGTGTTATCAACATTTCCATTCCTTACACACCTCTGAAAATATTAAGATACTAAAAGGGCAGCAAGCATGCCATTAACAGCTTCATTTAGCCTGCAGAAATCCTGGTACTGGCAACAAATTTGGGGAACTCAGAGCCCCAACCTCCTTCAGAGCTCAAGCTGTGAAAGCATGGCTGCAGGGGAGGGGAATGATTCCTTTTGCGTAACACAGAGATTTCCAGGCTCCACTGGCTGTTGGTACAAGGTACATGGGAGCTGGAAGGTCGGAGACGCAGACATGGAGCATCCAGGTGGCATTTGGGATGAAAAGTGTGTTTTAGAACAGTCTTATTACACCAAATGGCATGGAGGGGAATGCTTGCAATAAAACTCCGTTCAAGCGCATACCTCAGTAGTAATTTACATTCCTTTAGACATAAAACTGGATGTGTTCCTTATTTATTGCTCCTGCTTCTAATACAAGCTTTGTTTTGCATCCTGATAGTGGCTGGTGCTGTCAGTAAGGGACACGGAGAGCGATGTGCAGAGCACTCCAAATCAAAACGCCCTAACGCAGAAGTGTTTGCTTCCAGCCTGCTCCTCCCAAGGTTTTCTGGGGGAATTACTCCAACTAATGCCCATCTTGTGCGCAGTCATTTTGCAAGGATAAGGGATGATCTAATGTATTTTCCTCCCTTGCTCAAATCAGACTTATCTAGTCTTTGTCCACAAACACTGCATGACCTGATTTTCCTCTCTGAGATAAGTCTTCCTAAGCTGCTAAAAGCTGGTCTGAAAAGCCAGCTTAGAGGTCAAGTGAGCAGGATTTCATGATTTCACTGGATACCTTTAAGGAGAAAATGAAAGCTTTGGGTGACACCCCTAGTCTGCCAGCACTCGACAGAAGGTGGCTCCAAGGAAATCCTGCAGTGCTCAGCCCATCAGTGGAAAGCACATCTATCATGAGATAGCAGTGGTCCTCTAGCTGGGGCAGCTGTTAGGTTAGGTGAGTAAAAATAATAAATAAATGGAAAAAAAAACCATTAAAAAGTTCCTAAGAGCTGGACTCTCACCTTACAATCTAGTGTAAGTAAAGGTCTCCAGAGAGTTACAACAAGGACTGTGCTTTTTCTTTGCTCCATGCGCTCTTGCAGAGGGAAACTTGCTGAAATTAAAGGCAAAACCAACTCAACAAAGCCATGCGCTCCCTTTCTGCATCTCAGAGAGTTTGCACAGCTCTGTACACTGAAGGATCACATGCCTCTGCGAGGAGAGGATATTTAAAAGCATGGCACACTGAAAATATGTGGCATAAATGGCACAATCGTTGTACAGATAAGCAGACGGCAGCTGATATATTCCTTCCTAACAAAGAAGGACAGCCCTTTTTACAGCTGAGAGACCTATCAGAGTCTTTGATATCATTGTTCTTGGGGGAATGGCTGAATAAAGGGTCTCTGTCTTTTTGAGTGTAATTACAACTGATTTTTTTTCCCTGATAATAACGTAGCCATTGAGCCATAATGGCATTATCTGATAACTTAAATTCATCCTCTAATCCCTCCAAAATCATATAAATTATTGAATAAGTCACTCAATCCTATAAAAACACCTTAAAAACATTTTGTTCAGCACGATAATGATCAGACAGAATGTAGCAAGAGTTACAGTAAATTAGACTCATGCTCCAAGCTGGCTGCTACTCAATATACTCATAGCTAAATTCTCACCTACTGAGTAAGACACTCTGCCACGGACAAATTAAGACATAGTCATTCTAAAGTCTGTTGGCAAGGACCTTTAGTTCCTTCCCATTTTTAACGGAGCACATCCTTCTGACTTCTGGAGGTAGTGTATCACAGAGCTGAACAATGTTGTGCCTTGGAGAGATGCTGCAATAGCTCCGAGCTAGCTCAGAAACAAGCAAAATTAGTTTGGGTAGAGCTAATGTTTCCAGCACGCTGTTCCCAGCATGCATATTTGCTTCTCAGAAATTCCCAACCAGCCTCAAACAGTGCCATAAGTTAACCCTAAGGTGCCTACTCCTCAGCCAGAGGTGAACCTCCCTGGTTAAGAAGCCATGTCCACCAGCATCAGAGCCACTCTTTCAGCACTCCAGGTCTACCCCAAATCCAATCCCACCATCAGCAAAAGCCTTACTGTGCCCACCCTGTCCCCTCCTATCACTTTCTATCTCTCATGGGATGAAGGCGATGCCCCAGTAAGGTGAGTCTTTGCAATCCTGTGAAACTGGGGTGGTGAGGAGAGACCCTCAGCTGAACGGAGGTCCTACATGAAAATTGCAGTCACTTAACACTGCTGATAAAATAACACGAACTGTAGATCAGATATCTGAAATACCAACCGAGAACACAGTTTGACAGCACTAGTAATCATACACAATGTGTTGTTATTAGAAGTATCAATGTGACAAAACAATTGTTCACGATGCTCCTTAACAAAGGGCGCGTTAACTACTTGAGTGTTGCTAGTGATGACAGATAATGCATACCAATAATTACAACAACACCGCTGTAATTTCTGCATTTCTCTGAATTGCTGATAGGTAGCTGACAACTTTATAAACCCGAAATACCTTCATTAAATGTCACCGTGTGATTCCCTTTCCTATTGTGCAGTAGAGTTACTGCAACGCTTAGGCTTCAGGCACAGTAATGGACTATCAGAGACTCTTGAATCATGTCCATCCTGAGGAATTTGACCCGACTTACAAAACACTGCCTAGGTTTGTTCCTGTGCTGGAACGGGGAGCCAATGTGCTCGGGAGCCAAGCCAACGCACTCACTCTGCCCAGTTGCCAATGTATTCTGGGAAATTTCTGCCCACAAGCTGAGCTTCAGCTTGTTTCTCTTCGTCGTAACTGATGTCTCAGCAGAAACTCTGGCCTGCCCTTCTTTGTTACCCTTAATACCATGCGAAAATCAGTGGTACAACACAACGCAAGGATCAGTACAAGTTCCCATATGAGTTATCATTGGTTACAAGAGCTTTCTGCTATC
Source organism: Anser brachyrhynchus (assembly GCF_964034855.1). Lineage (NCBI taxonomy): Eukaryota > Metazoa > Chordata > Aves > Anseriformes > Anatidae > Anser > Anser brachyrhynchus. The sequence goes on along the minus strand of NC_137694.1, from coordinate 200,062,434 downwards.
GATCCCAAATAAAAGAGCAGACCTGTGTTTTGTTTGTTCGTTTGTTTGTTTTCTGTTGGGTTTTATTTTTATTTATTTATTTATTTATTTTAAAGTCGTGTATTACCTTGCATCTATAGACGTACAATCATTCAGTTTTCACAAACCCTTTCTCAACATTTTCGAGCTGGCTTTTGCTTTTACAATGAATAATTTGTGTTATGAACAAACTTTCTCACTCTGTAACTTACCCCTTTTTCTACTTGTCTGTTGCACAGCAAAGGCCCTGCCCTTAATCCCACTGATATAACTCCTTTATTATGAACCTGATCATCAGTCCCCACAGTTTCTTTCCTAATTTGATCAGACTTTGTCTCTTAGCCCATTGATATTCCCAACTTTGTTAGATAAAAGCCTTCATCTCTCCTTATTTACATAAGAGAACTGAAAGGAAGCAGAAGATCATTTCAGGCAAGACAGGGAGCAGAAAGCAGGTATCTTCTAAAACTCACTCAAAATACATCCATGTTGATAGTCCCAGGTTACATCCCTGGCTGTACTTTCTGTACTCAACCACTGGACCACTTCCACAGCCAAGGATAAATCCCAAGGATCCCAATATCCTACATTCCAGCATTTAGAGATGTCAAAGCAATCCTACAGGTGAGCTAAAGCATCTTAAAGTCTGTTCTAACCTACGCGAGCTAGAAAGATCCCGCAGGGACTACTGTCACTGGCCAAGACCCTTCTTGCATGTCCTCAGCCATGAGATATTCCCTGTGCCTACAACAGCAGTGGGCAGTATAAATCTGGTTATGCTGGCTTTCTTGCTACTTCCTTGCTACTTGTCTGTACATCAGTTGCCCTTTGAGGACAAATGCCCATATATTGCACTTTTCCATGGCTTTTCCTGCAGTTATGTTGTTCCTGGCTGATGTTTTGACCTGGCAAAGAGCAAACTTTCTTTTCATTCCTTATCTGATCTTTTGAGTTTCCCATCAGTAACACTGGGAGAGCAAAATGTGGGTCATGTGGAGCAGGGATGGAAAATGGCTCGAATGCCTTCTGGAGAAGAGAGAAGTCAGTTGACCCCTTGTGTTCATCACTGCCCACCTGCCAACCCCTACCTTACTCCCTCTTGCTGCACTTTGTTTACTTTTGAACTTTCTTCACATTTACATTTGTCCAGAGGGATATTCTCTGAGAATTGGCCTTTGCTAAAGTCCTCTGTGCAACTGCAGCGCTCCCTCCCTTCTGCAGTGACTCAGATGAGTAGGCCCAATGACTCAGTGGTTTGGAGAGCTTAAATATCAAGGGACTATTGACAATAGCCTTCCCTAGCTTGAGTAAAGATTACAAAGCTCAGTGCTTTGGGACTGAAAGATTCCCTCAGCACCCTCCCAGTTCTTTAGTCGTTCGTACCCTCTCTCCCCCGTATTGCAAAAGCATAATCAGGTGGTACTCGGAGGAGAAATTGGAAATAAAGCTGCCTTCTTTCCTGTGGTTGCTTAGGCATGACGCTGGGACCTTTAGGGAGCAGAGTCAGTGTGACAAGATCAGCACTATCCAGCCTCCGACCTCACAAGACCCAGAAGTGTCTTAGCATTTTCTCAGCTTGCACCTTCTGTCACTTTTCTCCAAGAAAGGGGAACATAAACTCCCGAGACAGAATCACAGAACCACGGAATCACAGAATTGTAGAGGTTGGAAGGGACCTCCACAGATCATCGGGTCCAACCCCCCTGCCAAAGCAGGTTCCCTAGAGCAGGTTGCCCAGGTAGGCGTCCAGACCATTGCCATATTTCCACCAACATGCAACGAAATTGCCAGACAGGCTCTGGACAAACTGGGAATGGAAGTTTGAAGGCTGTGGATGAGAACAACATGCCTGGAGCTCCATGTCAGGCCTCCCCTCCTGTTCACCACTATGAATACACCCAACAGCATGAGGTTGCATGGCCCTAGCAAAGAGGAGGCAGCCAAAACCCAGAGATTTCCAGGAGCTAGAACCATCTGAAAAACACATAATGGCAGATGAGAGACTGAGAAAAAGACAGAGAGAGGTGCTAAATGGGTAAGATGAAAAAAAAAATCAGTGAAGAATTGATATTGATCTACCTGAAAGTCCCTTTCCATATACTCATAGGAAGCATCCAGTTTTGGATAATAGTCTGGATAATAATAAATAAAGATGTTATCCAGATAAATTGTGTTTACATGTTTGCTTTGATGTAGGTTAACAATAAGGAGTAGAGAGGATGAAAATATCCTCAAATAATCATACTCTTAAAAGATTATATTAAGCTTTGATACACTGTTGATACATTCAGGCAGGAAGAAAAGATTATTTAAACAGAATGTGATTTTTACATATGTAAGTAATTTATTTGTGCACATTTTTGTTCTACTTTCTAGGGGAAGGAAAATGTGATGTACTGTGAGTGGCTAAAAACTTCATCTTGACATTTATCTCATTTGTTGAAAACAGATCCCTCTGAATTGATTTAATAAAAGCTTCAAGTGCCAAGTTTCCTGCTTGGAGCAATTGTTTTCTACAGTGAATGAAGGTATTTCAGTACCCCTCCCCCTTTTTTTTTTGTTCCAACATCAGAAAAATACAAGTTTTTAACTTCAAATGTCCACTCTTTTCATTATTTCTTAAAAGTTTTCAAGTTCAACAATGATGTTCGACAAATGCTTCCTTTTTGTTTTGTCCAAAGTCCTGTAAATTCCTTCTCCTGCCAAATCTATGAGTTACCAAATGAAGATGGGAAGGAATTAATACCAAGCTTTGTTGGAGGTACTTAGATTTTTGGCAGTGTGCGTGTTCAAACACATTAAAAGCAAACAAACCATTTGCTTGTACATATTTGCAAAAAGCTATCAAGTTTTATGACAATAAGAAGGCAGCTGCTTAACTACTCCCCTAGCATTCCAGATAGGATTTCAGAGTGCTAGGACTGACTCACATGTTATTTGGCGTATTCTGTAGTGGGACAGCATACCTTATTTTTCACTAGGTGGGAGAAGAAGCATTGCAGCATTGAGAACAGCAATGTTGCTCATGGGCTCCAAGTGTACGAAGGATTCAAACAGTAGGATTTACAACCTCCCTTCTTCCTCTGGCTACTATAATTATTGGAGTTGTTATTTGCACAGTACTAGTTTAATTTAGTTACACTGGGTGTATTATTGCCTTCTGCTGAAGTTCTCTGGTGTTATTTTCTTCTATGGTGTTAAAGTCTTGGGACAAGCACAAAGAAAACATTTCAGATATAAGAGCTAAATTCAGGAACCTTGGAGAGTTTCAGCACTAGTAGTATTTTCAGTAGTAGGCAAATCTCAACAGACGTGTTTGTCTTCTGCCTTCCCTTCCCTGCAATCCCCTTTTCTCCTCTTCACCGGCACAATCCCTCAACTTCCCATGGAGCTGCTGTCCAGAGCCTATGCAAAACACGTTGGTGTGATAAGGATGGCATGAGTGGTCTTCATGCTGGGAGAAATCCTCCACATGATATCTCCTTGGTTTTGAGAGGAGCTGGGAATGGCAATTACGCTTCCAATAGCATGGATTCCCTTTGGAGAAACATGTCCTTTCACTCACACTGACCAGAGGAGCAGGTGAGCCCATGCCCAAGGGTGATGTGCTCCACGGAGTGAAACCCTCGTGGAGACCAGTGCAATATTCCCTGCAAGCCATAAGTCCTCCAGTGGCCAAATTTGGGATACAGGAGAGGAAGAAGAGATTTGAACATTTGAATAAATGAAACACAGATCATCCAAAGGTCACTTATTTAAATCAAAACCTGTCTGGCTGGTTGGTTGGCCATCTACATACCCACCTACCCAGCTACCTATGTGACCACCTGTTTTTCATCACCGTTATATCTTAACTCCTCCAGATCTTTAAGATATGATCTTTGAAATAAGACCTTTAAAGATTAAACCTTACGATTGTCTAATGATTCACAGTTTTGCAAGTCATTACTATGAGCTATTGATTGCTGCCAGTGCAAGGGAGACATTGAGGCTCCAAGTTAAATTAAGCTGACAAAACAAAATAAATATATGATGCACCTACATTTCTGTTCTCTCCTTTCTCTGCCTCCCACTCTCTTCTCCTCTGCCCTGGCCATCTTCCTTCTACTCCCCAGCTCCAAGATTCACCTACGGATGACACCAGGGCCTCCTGCTAAAGCAAGCCCCATGGTTTGTGGTTCCCAAGGGCATAGTATGTGCCATAAAGTCAGTGGGAGCTTCCACCAGAACATGTCCTTCCCCATCCTCTCCAACAGGAGCAGAACCACGCTGCAACTATCCATCATTTAAATGCTTTCCTGTAAGGCTCCATCTGGATATTAGGTACCATATGAAAGTGGGACCCCACAGCAATATATATTAGTATATATTTGAACTCTGACTCTAAAGGAGGATGCTTGAACCCATTAGTTTAAATTCCTACCGATATATGTTATGAGGTATCATTTCTCCTTTTCTGTGTTGCAATCCAACACAGTTATCTTTGTTACTGTCAGCTCATCCCGTTCCACTTTACAGAGAGCTTCCCTCATGACTGCTGCCCAATGAATCTCATTCGCATCCCATGTGTGTTGTGCTTGTTTTCTTTTTCTTTTTTAATCAGCTGGCATAGCCCCAGATATTTCCTGGTAAATCATATGTAATGTCTACCTTGTGGTTTTCTGATGTGAGCAACAACAAAAACAAAACAAAATATCAAAGTGGTAAAAAGCAATATTAAAAACACATTTAGTGCAATCACACACTGGGGGGAAATGAAGAAAGCGCTAAGGTCTACCTACTTCTCTACAACCACCTTGAAATTTTGAAAGTTATACTGAAAACACAGTGGGTTGTAGAGAGAAGCAGTAATGAGAATCAGAGGATTCAATCAGAAAACAATTAACAATTTTATTCTTGACATGCTGTTTCCTGCACTTGGTTTCATTTTATCTTTATCATTCAAGCATTTGCATAAGTGCTTAACTAAGGTGTTAGTAGCGTTACCCAGTGAAGTTCAGCATTTTGCTGGATTGGAGACACACATTTATCAGTCCCCATTGATGACAATTATTGTTATTGCGGTTCCTGCTATTAAAAGCCTTCCCTTCCGAGGCTTCTGTAGGCTTATTTTTCTTCCCGCTTACATTTCTAGAGCCTTAACTCTTTATTCTCCTTTAGATCTGTTCTCACTGCCTGCCCTAAATCTTTCTAGTTGACCTCTTTCTCTCTCCCCCTCCACGACCTCCTTCCAGTCCTTTTCCCCGGCCAGCACGGGCTGGACAGATGTCCCACCAGGACGGGAGCCCAGCTTCAGGGCTTCAGGGAGAGCAGGAGGTGGGACCCAGCCCTCGCCGGTGGCTACTCGTGGATGTTGGGTGCTAATTTAATCCTCTGCCGTTTGCTCACAGCTGTTCCAACTCCGTTTCTCCTCCTGACAATGTCCAGACCTTCCAGCAGATGGCATCTCCCCCTAACTTCTACCTAAGCTCACCATGTGCCCGAAGACAGAGCCTACAAATGCTTTTCTTCCCAAAAAACAATTTTACCTTCTATCTGTGTAGGAAATGTGCTGAAGGAAAGTGCAAGCGAATCTACCCCTTACGTGCTCATTCTTCAGCTTGAACTGCTACCTTTCTCTCGGCGTTCAGATGGTTACAGGTTTTTTTGCCACCAGAGTTTTTTCACAGGTCAGCTCAACAAAAGCAACCAAAGAATGAAGATCGCTTGCGTCTGTTACAACAGGAGCTCTAAAATGGAGTATAATCTGCTACTTAACCGCATGGGTAAATGGAAGCAACAACAGCAAGGGCAACGGTGCTGCCGTGCGAGTATCAGATCTTCCCTTCTTTAGCAGGAGCCGAAGAGCTGGAGCAGTTGCAACCCCTCAGCCAGGTACTGAAGGAACACGCAGAGCAGAGGGCACTCCCTCGGGCCCTCCTGTGCAGGCACATTCTGGTTTTTCATTTTACCTCTGAGGTTAACAATGGGAGCATGACTGACACCCAAAACCTTTGTCCCAGGGGTTTAAGAAGTTTAAATTGGCAGGATTTGCATCAAGCTTCGACTAGCGCAGCTACAGCAGCACTTTGAACGCTGTACCTGCACAGATCCACCTCCAGCTGCTCCTTGGAACCCAGCTCCTTTGCAGGCTGTGAAAGAAACAGGGAGGGAGAAGGCACGTAAAACTGGGGAGGGGAGGATGGGAGCAGCCCCTAGGAAGAATAAAGGTTTAGTCCTACCTTTAGGGCGGTGGTGTGGATGGGAAAAGGCTGGAGGAGGTGGAAAATGTGCTTAGAAGGAGCCTTGGGAGGGATGAGACAATGTGAAGACATAATGATGGGACGCAACGAAGGAAAAAGTTAGGGCACTGCTGCTTCTTGGGACACCGTGCTGCCTACAGCCAGCTCCACTCTGTCTCCACTTGGCACTGCTTCACCGACCAGTGAAAAAGAGTATTCTGGAGGAATACAGATCTTTTCCTTTTCAAACCTAGTTGTTATGGCTATCAAATGAACAAATAGAAATGATAGTACTGGGCTGGTGTGACCATAAATATAATTTACAATCACAATTCGACCATAAAATGCTCACGCAGAATTCTTCGTGATCAGTCCAAAGTTTAAAATCATGCCTCCAAATAAAATCAAATAATGCAATTATTGGGATATCAGGAATTTGCACGGATGCCCTACAAACAGAAAATGAGAGTATGCAGAGTAAATGAGCCACTTTCTCAGTCTAACTTTCGACAAGATAGTCTCCCTGAATGCAGTCTGCTGAGAATACCAGTGAGTCACATTCATAATTAGATTTAGAAAGTACATAAAACAATAATCACAGAGCTGATAACAAACAAGAGGAGCTGCACCAAAGATACATTTTTTTTCCTGCATTAAGGCTAAAAAAGCCTGCACATATGAAATGTGATTAGTGCTGGCACACTTCTCAGATTTGGTACATTTATTATCGTTATTAAATTGCACCACTTGTGTGCACGGTGTTGCAAAGACAATGATCTTAGAGTGCTTTCAGCCGCAAGTTGACCTAAGGCTTTTATAATCTGGAGCTGCCCTCTTGGAAAGACAGACAAAGACGTGCCAGAAACTGCAGATGAAAGAAAATATATAACATTTAGTACAAAATCTTGTGTAAATATAAATTGGATCTCTACAATGTGTTTGCTAGTTCGGTCACATTTCTAGATAATGAGTGAAATTTTATAAAAGCTTTCTGCCTAAGTCTGTTCCTGTTGAAATCACTGGTCATTTTTTTCAGTTGAAGATGGGCAGATAACCTAAAGTTGTGTGTTTTTGGAATTACCACCCTGTCATTTAACTGGAGTGGTCATTTCCTTTAACTTTTGGGCACGAATTCCACTCCCAAAGCGACAGTAGCTCAACAGCAGGAGCTGCTAAAGCAACACGTGCCTGTTTTGGAGCATCTACCGTGGTTCATTTAAAGTGGCAGTTTAAAATCCCCTAAATTTCTGGGGAAACTATCTTGGTGGGGACTTCAAAAAACAGACTACATTATTATTTCAGTTATAGACGGCTTTTTCTCTTCTTTAAGCGGCTTTTTTTGAGTTTTAGTTGCTATCAACTTTCTGATTTTGAGCATGTAATAAATGGGTAGGAGTACACTTGCTGGACAGGTTTGCACCCCGAAGGCAGTTCAGTGCCTCAGCAAAAAGCCAGAGGTGAAGATCAGAGCACCCCAGGACCCTTCCTGAGGCACCAGCAGCACAGCAGGAGGTGTGACTGGTGTCTTGGTCCCTGAGAGGAGGGTGCCAAGACGCAGCCTCCCAGTCCCACAACCTTTGGGGAAGAGAGATATTGGGGAGGTTTAACGCAGAAGGTTGCAGTCTCTGAGACCAGTTACAAAACCAGCTCTTGGTTTTGGGCTGTGGGCACTGAGAAGAGCCCTGCCCTGGGCTGGCACCAGGGTGCTTCCCAGCTTCCTGAGCAGCTCACAGAGGAGTCCTGGAGGCAGCAGTCTCCAAAGCCACGGATGCCAAACTCAAAGCAGGGGCCCCAGAGAGACAGCAGCAATAAGAGAAGGACGATTTGATGGATGTGGCCGAACTGAGGTCCTACCTGATAATTATGCAAACAAGCAGGACCACAGGATGCTCTAGGTCCTTTCCTGAGGAAAGCACCTGAAAACAGGGAGATGCGGAGCTGTGCGGGTGCTGCAACCATCCAGCACCGGCTCAGCATCGTCCTCTCTCCAAGAAAGGCTTGGCAAGGTCTGGAGGGTTCAGGGAGGAAAAATCCCCCCAGGATGGCAGTGCCATTTTTCCCCCAAGCACCAGCTGAAATCCAAAGACACAGGCTTGCCTTCACTCACAGATGTGGTGGGGACTGGGGGAGATTTCAGTCTTGGAAAACTAAGATCCCCTTCTGCCTATTCACTAACAGTTCAGGCTGCTCTGAGAAATGCCTTTGTGCTGGGCTTGTAAGGGGCAGCCTTAATTATTCCCGTTCCTCTTAAATCGTCTCTTTGTGCTACGGGCTCAGTCGTGATGATTTTTCATTTGAGAGGATTGCATCACATCAGACACGGGGCCATAAATCCCCGAGAATGAGCAGACTAGTGACAGCACTGGCCTGTTTTACAGCAGGAAAGTGTAAAGTTTATTGTCATTTTTAGAAGTGAAATGATTTTTAAATGACATAATCTTAAAAAATAAAATAATAATACATTTTTTTTTTAAAGCACACTAAAAGAAACAGTGCAGAAGTTAATGTCTTTGCCAAACAAAGTGGCCAGGTTATGGGAAGGGGTGGGAGTGGGTGTGTTGGTGGAAGTGGCCAGAGATGAATGAAAACAGGAAAGGAGAGTAGCTCTGATGTGGCTGCGATGGCCCAAACACCTTAACCCTTTGTTGTCCCTTTTTAGCCCTCCTCTGTGGCTTTGGGCTGTCTCAAAGATGCTCTGACAGGTGAGGGTGCTCCATCTAGGGAGGGGAGGCTGGGCTCAGCTGTCCCGCAGGGAGCTGCACCCTGGGGCACATCCCTCCCATGCTGTCCCTTCCCCATGATTTTTGGCTTTGCTGCCATGCGGTGACTCTAGATGGGAGCATCTCTGCCTTCACATGGGATCTGCTGACCTACCGGAGTGGGGAAACCAGTGCCCCAAGGGAACGCAGGGGGCACAGCGAGAGGAACCGAGCCCTGCCCTGCATGCCTCAGTGTGACCTTTAGCGAGGGGCTTCCCATCCTTTGCTGGAAAAGGGTGCAAATACTCCCTCCTGCTCCTCTAAAAGTTGCTTCCAACACTCAGAAGCTCATTTCTGATCATGATACCAGAGGGAAGCAGGGCATTAGTGCCCAGAAAATGCAGACGGGCAGCCCTGGAGGAGAGTGCACGGTGCAGCCTGATTAGCAGAGCAAGGTGGGGAGCAGGGAGCCCCGCTGCCCAAATTCTCACAAGCAGTAATCAAAGCTGATAACACAAAGCTTATTGAAGCTCATCACAAAGGAGCCTGTCCTCTGCATGCCCAGAGAGATGGGGCTGGGGCACGGAAGTGTTTCCAAACACTACTTTTAGGGACAGGCCGGGACAGTTGACCATGTAACTCCGCTGTGCTCCTCTACGACCCAACCTCCGTGCTTAGTGCTGTTGCACGTTAGTAACACATCCCAAAAGCCAGATTTTTTTTTTTTTTACATACTCAGCCTCAGTGCCAGGTTGCGTTTTCAGTTCAAAAGGGCTTATGGACTCAGGTCCCTTCTGCGCGGCGTGCCAGCGCTGGTGCCTCCGGAGGCTACATCGTCTCGCGGGCGCAACAAAAGGCAGTGTATGTCTTCCCCCAAAGGCCTGGCTTCCCCAGTCAGAGCAAGTGTTTCAGCGAGTTACAAGGGACATTTCTGTTCAGACAAACGCGTTTCTGCAGCCAGCTGCAAATCTATATAACAGTAATGTTTCTATTTCGGTAGGCAAGTCTATTATGTCAGAAACTGTCTAGCCACAATCGTTCAAACACAAAAGCAATCGCATAATCCCCTTACTCTGTGCAAGATAAGCAAGGCTCCAATAAATGGAGCACTTCTTCTCCTGAGGATTTAATCCCCATTTGAGGGTATTTTTTTGTTATTATTATCCTCTCTAATCACCCAGGAGTAAGCAAGGATTTCAAACGAAAACTACCCCTAAAGATTTCTGCCTTTATATGCATATTATATGCACACACATATACATCAAGCATGCATGTGGATGTGTATACACGCACATGTATAATTTTGTGTGTCACTGCACTCGCTCTGAGGATTCACAAGAACTTCTTTTATTCTGATTCCGCAAGCGGGATCCCTTCCCAGCAGAAATATGAAGTGCCGCAGCTCCATGCCAGTGGTTTCAAGTTGCAGGCTTTAAGCTTTCTCTGACCTTTGTACAGAATTTTAATTCTTTCTTTTCTTCCTTGCCTTTCTAGCTCGAGGGTGATCACAGAGACCTACTGACTCAAAGGGGTCCCATCACCCCAAAAAGCAACTGCAAAGAAGAAAAGCTGTAAGCTTCCTAAGAGTCATCACCCAGCCGGCCAGGTAAGTAATAAAATAAACGTTATGGAAAATAATTCACCAGATTTCTTTTCTGTTTTGACAGTAAAATAGTGGACTAGTTCTTTTCCTTAGGCAACAAGACATTTGCAGCTGGGGAAAGACATCATCTCCCCACGTCTGAATCGGGTCGTGGAGTTGGACAGCATCCGTCCCTGTTGGGACTTTGCATCTGACACTCAGTAGCGAGGTTCTGGACTCAGTTGTCCTGGCCGCAGGCCTGGGAGAAGGAAAAAGCAGCTTCATACCATTTCCTTTGGCCTGGAAAGGACTGTTTTCAGGATAAGTAGCAGATTGCTACTTCAAATGAGGAGCGAGATAGAAGAATAAAAAGTCTGGAGACAAGAGAGTGAATCAAGTTTACAAGAAACCTCTTGGCCACGAATGATCAAGTGAAAAGATATTCCTCCCCATCCTAATGCCTCACGATCAATGTACTTCAGAAGAGAAGTGCATGAAACAGATCTTCCTGGGAATGCTTTGTCCTGGGCTCAGCCTTTAAAGCCTGACATAGTTTTGCTTATGCATACACGTCTGGCAGGAAGACCCTGCTCCCTCATCACTGCAAAAGTATGAAAGAACAAAAGCTTATACCAAAAATGCAAAACGCTGAGAGCTACAGGATGGCTGGGACCACTTCTTGTACTAAAAGCAGGAGTGAAAAATGAGGCTAAGCAAAACCATCTCATCCATGGTTCTCCCTGTAGCTTGGGGAGCACAAAGTTGCCAGAGAGGGCATCGCAATACCAGGGCAGAGAAATGCCCTACAAGAGCATTTGGTCAGGGCACAGGAAGACAAGAGCAAGGGATCAGGTTGGTGCTAGCTGAGAAATTGTTGTCCCCTCAACTTGATGCCACCCCAAAGGCAACTCTTCAGGGATAGGTAACTAAAACACTTTTGCAGCACTTTCAGCTAAAGCAGTATGTGCATGAGTAGTTCTGGTTGTTATACACATAGGAAATACCACAATGAAATATCAGTTTATAAATGAGTACAAAAACATGTAGAATTTTAGTAAACTGACTGCCATTTACTTCATATTTGAGTGCATTGAGGACATCAAGTTTGTGACCTGGCTCACCTTTTTCTACTTTAAAAAAGAAGTGTGAAATGGTAACCGTGCATAATTTCTTGTAGTTACACTGTGAACAAAAAGGGTCTGATGGTAATTGGATTATTCTTATGAGTACACGTAGGCAAATGTATAGGTATGAGCATGAAGGTATTTCATCTCAAGCTTCCAGCATACCTGCATTGATCCACGATTCAGTGATGTCAGTGGGAGAGAGAACTGTCTGGCCAGAGCTGGGGCTGCTACAAAAATAAAAGTGCTGCTGTTGTTGGAGCGAGGATGCACATTTTGAAAGGGTCAAGCATATTGTTTTCAAATCATCAAAGTTTTGTGGAGACACTGATATTTCAGATTTTTTTTTGAGGGTTTTGTTTTTGTTGTTTGGTGGTGGGTCTCTTTCCAGTCTAAATTACATACTCAGCTTTGAAAGGCAGATAATGTATGGAGGGAAACTTTAAATTCTCATTCTGATAGCAAGGAGTTCTTTCTTCTATTTCTGGTACATATTAAAGTTGCCTCCACATCTGATAAACATTAGAAGAGCTCAGACTTCACTGGTGTTTCATTTGGTTTGATAGGGGAATTAAGTCTTTCAGTGAAACATGGTTTTTAGAATGTATAATTTTAATTTTAGCATTAGTATTAAATCCAAGAAGCAAGAGATTTTTTTTTCCTAAGCCATAAATCTTTAACACAACTAAATAAATTAAATAACTACAATAAGAGAAATTATTTTATAGAACGGCAACCATTGGAGTCAGTCGCTGGAAGGGTTCCCATTGACTGCAGTCCATAGGATGACACTGCAGATTTCAGTGCATTTAATAGAATGAATTGAAACCATTCAGTTAAACCAAATAAAATAATTCCCAAGGCAAATCCTACCCTTTAAAGGGACCTACCTAAAGAGCAGGAGATTTGCCTGAGGTTTACTTCTAACCGATTCTTCAAGGAGGTACTGGAAACCTCTTCCTCCAACTGCTAATTCAATGGACGCACAGCATGAGCTCCCCCATCCCTCCTCGCTCCACTGCCAGAGGTCTGGCATTAGCTGAGAAGGAACCACGAGACAATAATAGTGACAGGAAATGATAAATGCTTTTTGTCTCCATCCCCATTTCGCCTCAAGGGCAAAACTTTTTATTGCGGCCTCGTGGTTTCACCTCTGCTATGTGCTGGCAGCGTGCTTGGGAGCAACCTCCATGGGGAGCGTTTCCTAGTGAATGTAAATATGTGTACATAGCATGCATGTGAACAGCTCTATAGAAACCGGAGGGGAAAAAGACTGCTGGCACCAGCATCCGTCCACATATATGATACTTATGGAAAGCTGAATTGATAGAGGTAATAAAATGAGTATAAAGTTCATGCTACCTACTAGCCCAGCTTAGTTCCCTGGTTAAATAGGATCTGTTTTGGTTAGCAACAAACAGAAAAGGCAGATTTAACAGTGGGATTTGGCATCTTCTGCTCTGGTGATAAAAAATTGCCATAATCCTATGATAATAACTTGCCTTTAACACAGTTTAGCCAGCCAGTTTTGGTAAATCTTCCTTTCCTGCTGAAAACAGATTGGGGTCCTTGGCCCTTAGGCTGCCAATGCCGAGTCAATGCAATTGCCGGACTTTCTTGGCATGAACCTGACATATCAACCAACTTTACCATTTACTTTATCATTCACGAAGCCATTTGCATGGCCCCAGTCCAGCTATGGAGATTTTCTTGGCGAGGGAGACAAGGGCATCCCTCCGGCACCAAAAGCCAGCTGCTGATGCCTGGTAGAGTGAATGTACACTTGGGCTTGGGACCATAAAAAAAACATTAAACCTTTTATATGACCTCTCGGTGAGCCTCATCGCCTTCCTTTTCAGCTTTGTTTCCGCCCACCCAAGACCACATATCTGTCCTCAAGAAGGGCATGAACTGGGTTAGGGTTTACTAAGGGTAGGCTAGGACTTGTCCCACAGTTTGTTGGTTTTGGTTTTGTTTTTCCCGAGCAATCTGTTGACCTATCTGTGGGGTTTTATATAGCCATGCTTTTGCATAGTGGCTGCCATGAGCATGGGTATTCAGAGGGCTGGGACTACATTTTCTTTCCATTGCGAAATCTCTCATTTGTGTCTTCTAGCTGCCAGGTCTGTGAACATTACCTGAGGCCTGAAAGTCAGACTCTGTTATTCTAGCTTGTGCATCATCACAATAAAAAAAATGTAGTTAACTATTCTGTTGTTGATCTGAGAGCCAGAATATGATCTAGTGAGCCCTCCCTTAGCTGTAAGTGCTATGCGTTGCTAATAGGAAAGGAAAATAAGAGTAAAAACTTGTTTCTGTTAGCAAAATAAGCAGATATGACTCATAATGCACACTGGGGACAAATCAGTTGAGTAAGAAGGTATCTTTTTCATTCCCTTCCTTTCTGTCCATAACCAGTGAAGTTCTGGCCTCGAAATGAGTGTTGCAATAGGGCTACATATAGTCAGAAACTTATTTTAAATGATTTTCTCCAAAAACCTTGTAACTTGGAAGGCAAATGGAAATGTAGACAAGACAGAGACTCATTCTTCTGCTCCTTTATTTTCTCTACTTTCTTCTTCCCATTCTTCCAACAGATCTCCTTCTAACACAAAAGAATACAGTTGTTCCTCCTTCCAGGGGTGACTGCATCGGGTTATGATAGAGACCTGCTGCCAAGGGCTGGAATCAAATTAAGTTTCAGCTTCAAGATTCCTGCTGGCTGGGATCACTGAATTCTTCGAGCTGCCAACAGTCCAAACCCCTCTCTGAAGACACTTCAATGAGGCCTAAACGGAGTGCTTAAGCAGCAGTAAGTACTCTGTAGCTAACGCCTCTGTAGCAGCTCTCGGTTACGTGAGCCAGTCATCCATCCACCCTTTCAAGCTGTAGCTACTCAGCATCAAACCTGGGATGACAGCCACTAGCAGCTCTGGATCAGCTTTTCAAAAGCTCCCATTTTTGACTCTTGGCACCGACGCCTTTGGAAGAGGTGGATATGGCAGGTGCGTGCTGGCTGCTAAAATCAAGTTGCGTGCATCTGAGAGACAGCTGTCAAGCTGAGAGCTCTAGAAAACCTGACCTCCGTCTTGCCTGAGCTTCTCCATTAAAAAAAAAAAAAAAAAAAAAGTACTGGCTGAGTTCTCATTTTCGCAAGCTTTTAGCACACAATAGCTCTCATGTACAGCTCCCTCCAGCATTAGACAGCTCCACAGAGCTGAGTCACATTGAACTCGTCTGGTGTATTGGTCTCATGCCTGAGTCATGTGCAGGGAGATGGCTCAGAGCACCGAGCTGGGCCATGGCGAGGCCTCTGACCAGGCTGCTGGAGCCGCTGAGCACACATGTGGTGTGTCCCCGGCAGCACAGCTTGCCCATAGCCTGGTTTCTGCCCTAGACCCTCCAGCCTGCAGTGCATACACTTCACAAGGGGTCATAAATCCATCTGAGAAGCTTTGCCAGCAACTTGCTCCCCGTTTCACACTCCCTGAAACACCGACCTGCCTCTGGAGAGGCACGACACAGTGAGACATGAGGGCTGAACCTGGGAATCTGTGTGATGCTGGTGCATCCAAGATCATCTGGTCCAACCATCCCCCTACCACCAATATCACCCACTAAACCATGTCCCTAAGCACCACGTCCAACCTTTCCTTGAACACCCCCAGGGACGGTGACCCCACCACCTCCCTGGGCAACCCCTCCCAATGCCTGACTGCTCTTTCTGAGAAGAAATGTCTCCTCATTTCCAACCTGAACCTCCTCTGGCACAACTTGAGGCCATTCCCTCTAGTCCTAAATGACGACCCAAGTTCTTCTGCTTGCAGTTTTCCTGCTGCTGAGTGACACAAACTAAGCCAATAACAATGCTCTTCTGTCAGCGTGGATGTATCCACCCCAGTGCTTCAGCCAGTGCTGTGAACAGCTTGGAGGAGAAGGGATGGTGGAAGATGCTCGCTGCTGCAGCCAGCATTGCTGTGCTAGCAACACCATGGAGATACACCATGGAGCTGGGGGTCAGACCACTGCGTATCGCAGTTTCATGGGACTGGCTTTATTTACCCGGTAGCACCTGTACGTCCCTCTGGGAACTTCAGGAACTTCAAGATGAGGAGTGATTGTGATTTCTACAACTAATTCAATTTGCTTGTACACTGTGGCAGTGAGGACCCAGCTGGGCACATTCCTGAGTCACGGCTTTATATCACAGCACCATCACTCACGTAAAGTTCTCCGGTTAAAGCCAATGTTGAGATGAGTGAGGACAAGTCCTCATCCTCCCTCTCTGCTTATGATGAGGAAAATATGCCTTTTGCTCCAGTAAAAAGTGGAATTTCCCACCAGGAGGAAAGTTTTAGTGTGTATGAATTTTTCACACAGCTTTACTAGCTGTTAACTGTAAAATCTAATCAAACTCACCTTCATAATGAATTTTTTTTTCAGTTGTGTGAAAACTATAAATTTGCATGAGGAACGAGGAATCATATAGCAAGAGAAGCAGAAACCTCAAAACATCATTTTAGATCTCGTACTGCTCCCGTCCCTGAGATAACCACCTTCTCTATTTCTTGTGTCTTCCATGAACGTAAGTTCCTCAATTTTCCCCCAAACACGTGGTCACTGGGCTGCAAATGGGACTTGGCGCAGCTCCTGCTGGCCTTCTGCCACCTGCGTCTATGGGAGCAGAAACAGCCCTGTTCGTGATCGTGTTTGAATGCGATAGATACAGTATAGCATAATTAGAAAAGATTAACACATCGCTCAATCCTAAAGGGTCATATAATCATTTAGGACATGGGAGCAGCGTCAGTACCTGATTTAGAGGCCTCATTTACAACTATGACATGCCAGCATAAAGCAGCAGCAGGAAGAAAATAAAATAAAATAAAATACAGTGCAATTTATCTGGCATTCTGAACCAAAACTGTCGGTGGGTAGACAATAAAGTGTTCACCAGAACACATCAAATGAAAGTTCACCAGATCACATCAAGGTCCAGTGCTCTGACTGTGGCATGGTTTCATTTCAGAGGTCTCTGTAACAATACAGCCCCAAGGCCACCCCAGTTACCATTACAGAAGAAATGAACTAAGAGTGAAGAAGGATTGTTCCCACAGTCTGTAAACCAGGTAAGGATTTTTTTTTCCACTCCAAAGACAATGTGGTCAGAGGAATGTTTAGAAGTGCTACACTTTTCTGGCAGACGTACAATTGCTCCTTCAAATCTCTTAAATCCATAGTTTTCAGTGTAAAATCAGATGCTTCCGAGGGTCAAAAGGTAACTATGAGAAGCAAGGTTTCTATTAGCTCTACTGCATCTGAGCATTGCCTTGAAATAACCTGGGTTCTCCAACAGGAAGAAGCTGAGGCACAGCATGCCTAGCAGCCCGTCAGAAAGTTAGAAGCTGGAGGAGAGTCAGGGAAAGGAATTTCAGACTTTTTTTTTCCCCCTCCGTGCAGCATCTGCATCTCCAGGCTACATCTTGGCAAACGCATCTCTTCAGGATGTTGTTTTGCCATGAAATAGGCAAATACATTTCTCTCATTCCTTATATCCAGTCCATAGACACTGCTGGTGATTCACAAACGAAGTGGGTGGTAAAGAAAAGAAGAAAGAAAAGGAAAGAAGAAAATGTGACAGTCTGCACTGGCTCTGTTATCCATGAGTAATAAGGGCAGATACGAAGAAAAAAAAATGTTTATCCCTTGCAATTACTAAGTGTACCTTTCATCTTGATCACAAAACTTTGGTAATGAGATTATGCCATTTGGCTGTGAAAAACATCATTTCAGCTTTACAGTATCCTCTCCCCAAGGATTTGTGCAAACATTACCTCAAACATCAAACATGTATATTTTAATGAACTGCATTAGTCTGCGTTCTATTAAACTACAGTTCAAAACACCCGTGTTAATGAGTTCTCCCTTTTCCCGATAAAATAAAAATAGCTAGGAAAAATTACTTTTTGCTGACTGGAGGGTTTGAAATGATTTGTATTTAGCAAGTCAAACAAAGTTGGTCTTATTTTTACATTTGTTTTTAATGTACGGACTAGTGTACAAAACCTGGTGCTAACATCTGCTGCCATCAGCAAAGATTTTCCAGAATTTTCCACGTTGTGCTGTCGTACACGTACAGGTCTCTGCCCTCTGTCCCAGCACCCTGCAATGTGCATATGGGTGTCAGTGCAATTATTCTGGATTTGCACCCATGAACGAGAGCAACAGCCAAGAGAGAGCCAAGCAGCAGCCTGGGGTGCCAGGGTAGGGCCACCATGCGGCTGCTGGCCTCAGCCCCTGCAATGCTTGTGGCATCAGCCGGCGAGCACCTACTGCTCCTCCATCCTTCCCAACGCGCTGCCACGAAGGCACAATCCTTCCCGCTGCCTGCTCCGACCGCTCTCTGCAACTTCCTCTGTTCCCTCCAAAGTAGGATGCAGTCCCAGGGGGGAACTCAGGCATCTCGTTTTTGGCAAAGGACCTAATTCCCATGAAAGTCAGCGCAGCTTTTACACCACCGTTTAATAACATGGCAATGTTCTCATGCATTAGGCTCATTTCCTCGCTGCACGGACTTGAGAAATAAATACTGCCGTAAAGCAAGCTTCCGGAAAGCAAAGCAGTTTCTCAAGCTGCCCTTCTCCTCTGAGACAATGCTTTAAAAAATACTCAAGCATACTTTTGTCTGCACTGCTTAGTGTCACTGCAGACTTTGTACCCTTTGGCAGTACGCACAAGACAGCAGCAACTGGCTTATCTAGAGAGGAAAGGTCTCTGGAAAGCAACTTCTGTGTATATGAGCATGACTGAGCCTGCACTTGCCTTCACTTAGCCTTGGCTGCAGCAGTGGTGGATGTAAAAATGTGTATGTAATGGTGTAGTCGTATGACAGAAGGCAAGACGTGTACATGCAAAGAGTCGTCCTGATCAGGCTTACAGCCAAGGTGGGAAGAGCTCATGCAGATGAAGAGGAACTGAATTGTAGCACTCTAACCTTAAAAAGCTGTGCCTGATGTCTGCAGGTTGAAAGAAGCCTGGGAAATACCAAGCTAAGGTGTGTGGGTAGTCCACGCAGGTTGTCCTGCCGTGCCAGAATGGGGTGGTTTGAGACCAAATCCTCACTGCTCCGTGCTGGGTGCTCCAAGGCTGGGTTCACAGTTTGCCCCAAAACCCAAGTCACATCTCCTCTGCTGACACCTCGCGAGGACGAAGCCCGTCCTCCTGCTGCTCCCTGCCTCTCTCCGCTGACTGCTTGGGTAACGTTGCTTTATTAGTGCAGGCGAGAAGCATCGCTTCTGGATAAACGTAGTCCAGTGAGACAGCTGTGAACCTGAGTGATCAGCAGGCAAAATTCTTCCTGCAGGCCTTGCACTGCCCGAAATGCAGGAAATACCAGAAGAGAACTTCTCTCATGGAGATGAAAAAGCACCGAATTAAGGTTCCTGCAGCACCAGAGCTCTCTGTCACCATTACAGACTATTAACCATTTTTAGTGATTTTTATACGTATGGCATATAAAATTAACAAACATAATTTATTACCCTCTCACACTGTAGCTGAATGTTTTACACAGAGGACCTATTCATCACTCTTTAACTAGTGCAAACAAACAGGGTTCCGCAGCGCTGACTGATGGATATATCGGGTTTCTTCACCACTCCTGCTGCTCAGGCTGCTCTTGAATTAATAACTCGGAGTTTACTTTGCACATTGTTTTCTTTTTTTTTTTTTTTTTTTTTTTTTTTTAAGAGCATTTGGAACACCTAAAGCCTGATTCTTATTAACACTAAGTTCCTGTTACACCGAAGAGGCCTGAACATGTAATTAAATTTTTCTTCTATTACAGGCTCCTTTCTAAGGCCCTAACGACATAAATGGGATCTCAGCTTCAATAAGAATTAGACGTCAAACCTTTGCTCAGGAACTTGCAATAGCAGGGAGGAGTAAATAGTATCTTTGTCACTGTTTCCACAGATCATCCTAATAATCAGCAGAAGTCTTTTGAACGTAATGTAAAAAGCGGGCACTGATATTATGGGGGCTTTACATACTCTACTTGAAAGGGATCCTATAATGATTAGTTTAGAAATCTAATTTCCTCCATCTTTTGCAAGAAAGCTTTGGAAGTGAGAAAGACTAGTACCTTGACACTATTGTTTTTGGCTTCTCCATGAAATGCCATTCCAGCCTGGATCCGTTATGGATGGCTGAAAATCATCATTTCCCTTCCATTGCTTGTGCTCCTCAGGACATTTCTGCCACCCTGTGAAAGCAGCCATTAGATCTGGCAGCAGCAGCGCGAGCACACATGCGCCAGCAGAAACTGCTGGGGGTGCTCAGCCTCGTGGAGCTGCCAGCTTTAGAGACCCCTTGGAGCAGGCGCAGCTCACAACCACATCGCTGTGCCTGCTCTCACAGCTGAAAAGCCAATGACAGATCCACTTCCACAGGCCCTGGGGCTGCTGGGTCAAAACGGGCCAGGTCAACTGGAGACCAGTTTACTGGCAGAAATACCATCGCAGCGCAAGGTGGGTGGGTAAAGGTGATCCTAAACTTGAGTGGGAAGACACGGCTAAGCCGAACTCCTGCCAAAGCATGCCCCATATGGTCTTTGCATTAATAACCTCTTCTGCCATCATCAAGCAGCGTTATTTCTGTGGCTCTAAAACAAACTGTGTGTTACAGTGGTCAACTTCGGAGTTCCTACAAAATGTTCAGAGAACGACTATAGGGATGTATGCTGTGACTGCTCCCGATTCATCTTCCAGCTTCTACCCTTCAGTTATTTTCTGAGTAAGGCTTTGCATCTGCATCATGGTGTTTGACTGCCCATGGCAAATTATTTCTTAATTTGCCCAATCCCTGTTTTTGTCTACTTATGGTACTCATAATGTTGTAAAGCTGACACCAACAGTAAGTGTTCCCTGGCATTGTGTGTAAGAGCCCTTCCTCTTGCTTGTTTTGCTGCCTGACAATTTCATTAGGTGCCTACAACTTTTCCTGTTCAGAGAAACAGTGATTAATTCTTCCCTATTCACCGTCCCTAAGTCATTCGTGATCTCTCTACATCTCTCTTCTCCCATACCTCCCCATTGTCTGAAAAGTCTCAGATTAATCATCAGGAAGGTGCTTCTGCCCTTCCGTATGTTGCCTGAGATGGATGCACAGATTGTAGATGGTATCTGGGATGCAAACGCTCTAGTGGTACAGTGGCATTGCGTATTTGTGTGTGTCCATGCTCTCCATTTTCACCACAGTGGTTCCTACCATTCACTTTGCCTTCTTGAGCAAGTTCAGGGAGGTATTTCAGAGAAACTCCAGGTGAATGAATGCAGGCTTCACGTCATTCTCATTCACTACAGGATTTGTCCTGTGTTTCTCACAGAACCTCAATAACAATGAACTGATGGCCAAGAAGGGAGACTTAAGTCTGAATCGAGAGCAAAAAAAAAACCAAGAATATTCCTGATCTTCGAGAGCATTATTTTGAAACACAACATTTAAATGTACCTTTATTTACTGTTGTTTATGTAGCACAGTGTAGTGGGTTTAAGTGGCAAGGTTTTGGTAGCAGGGGGCCATGGGGTGGCTTCTGTGAGAAGGATCGAGAAGCTGCCCCATGTTTGGTAAGGGACTCACTGCTGAACCAGAGCTGACCCAATAAGTGATGTTGTTTTGCGCCTCTGCGAAAGCATATTTAAGACAGGGAAAACAAACAAACAAACAAACAAACAAAACAAAACAAAACAAAACAAAAAAAAAAACGCTGCACCACACAGCAGCTGGGAGAGTGAGAGGAGTGAGGACAGCCTTGCAGGCACCAAGGTCAGTGAAGAAGGAGGGGGAGAGGTGCTCGAGGCGCCGGAGCAGAAGTCCCCTGCAGCCTGTGGTGAGGACCATGGTGAAGCAGGCTGTCCCCCTGCAGCCCATGGAGTACCACGGTGGAGCAGGGTTTCAGGCTGCAGCCCGTGGAGGAGCCCCCGGTGGAGCAGGTGGATGTGGCCTGGAGGAGGCTGCGGCCCATGGAGAGCCCCCGCAGGAGCAGGCCCCGGGCCGGAGCTGCAGCCCGTGGAGAGGAGCCCACGCAGGAGCAGGTGACCTGGCAGGAGCTGCTGCCCGTGGGGGACCCAGGTTGGAGCAGTTTGCTCCTGAGGGATGGACCCCGCGGTACGGACCCATATCTGGAGCAGTTCTTGAAGAGCTGCTGCCTGTGGGCAGCCCACGCCGGATCAGTTCAGCAAGGACTGCATCCCGTGGGAGGGACCCCACAGCACAGGGGACGAGAGTGACCGAGAAGGAGCGGCGGCGAAGCGCTATAGACTGACCATAACCCCCCTTCCCCCGTTCCCCTGCGCCGCTTGGGGGGAGGAGGTGGAAAAAGGTGGATGGGTGGGAAGGTGCTTTTGGTTTCTTTCCTTTGTTTCTCACTTCTCTAGCTTGTTAGTAATAGGCAATAAATCTTACTATCTCCCTATGCTGAGTCTGTTTTCCTGTCACGATAATTACTGTGCGATCTCCCTGTCCTTATCTCAACCCTTGAGCCCTTCTCATCGTATTTTCTCCCCATTCCTCTTTGAGGAGGGGGAGTGAGAGAGTGGTTGTGGTGGAGCTCATCCACCCACCCGAGTAAAACCACCACACATAGAAATTATGAATAAGATTTTGATTACCAGTTCAATAATGATAAGGTTGCCCTCTGCATCAAGCCATGCAGGAAAATATATTTGCTTTCTGTGTAAATGGACACACATAATGTAGCTGAGATGCAAATTCAGAAGTCCTGGTGTGAAATCAATTTCTCCTGTGATCTACAATTGAAAGTATAGCTCCAACCTTTACATCTATTTGCCATTTTGTGAAATGTTAAGGTGCTACTCTAGTGTACATGAGCTCATTTTGATCACAAGTATCGACACATACAGCCTCACTCAGCATGGAATGTAAACCTCTGCATTTTTAAACTGGATTAAACTATATATATTTAAATATTAATGAAATGAAATTCTGACTGCTTTAGTTGCTAAAACCTCTAAATCTTTTAAAAGAAGTTTTCTGAAAATACTCATTGACATTGATAGTGATCTTTGCCTATCTGAATGTCTGATGGAGGAGAGCTTGGATAAAATAGATAAATAAATAAATCGAAAAATGTATAAAAACTGCAAAGTTTATGCTAATTCTGAATCGAACCTCCATTTGGAGATGAAAATTGAAGCCATACTTATACATCTAACTTGATGACAGATTTTCAGAAATACTGAGATATTTCATCTCTCCTTGCCTCAGTCCTTTTGTACCCAGGCACTTAGATGCACCACACAGAAACATAGAATGGTTTGGGTTGGAAGGGACCTTAAAGCCCACCCAGCTCCACCCCCCTGCCATGGGCAGGGACACCTCCCACCAGCCCAGGTTGCCCAAAGCCCCATCCAGCCTGGCCTTGAACACCTCCAGGGATGGGGCATCCACAGCTTCTCTGGGCAGCCTGGGCCAGGGCCTCACCACCCTCTGAGGGAAGGATTTCTTCTGAATATCTAATCTAAATCTTCTCTTTTCTAGTTTAAAGCCATTCCCCCTTGTCCTATCACCGCACCCCCTGACAAAGAGTCCCTCCCCAGCTTTCCTGTAGCCCCCTTTAGGTACTGGCAGGCCGCTGTAAGGTCTCCCCGGAGCCTTCTCTTCTCCAGGCTGAACAACCCCAACTCCCTCAGCCTGTCTTCACAGGAGAGGTGCTCCAGCCCCGTGATAATTTTTGTGGTCCTGGACTTGTTCTAATACTTCCATGTCCTTCTTGTGCTGGGGGCCCCAGAGCTGAATGCAGGGCTCCAGGTGGGGTCTCACAAGAGCAGAGCAGAGGGGGACAATCCCCTCCCTCACCCTGCTGGCCACACTGCTTTTGATGCAGCCCCAGACACGGTTGGCTTTCTGGGCTGCAAGCACACATTGCTGGCTCATGTCAAGCTTCTCATCCACCAGCACCCCCAGGTCTTTCTCCTCAAAGCTGCTCTCAATCCATTCCCTGCCCAGCCTGTGTTTGTGCTTGGGATTGTCCCGACTCAGACACAGGACCTTACACTTGGCCTTGTTGAATCTCATGAGGTTTGCACAGGCCCACCTCTCAGGCCTGTCCAGGTCCATCTGGATGGCATCCCTTCCCTTCAGTCTGTCAACTGAACCACACAGCTTGGTGTAATCCACAAACCTGCTGAGGGTGCAGTCAATTTCACTGTCCATGTCACCGACAAAGATGTTAAATAATACTGGTCCCAATACTGACCCCTGAGGGAAACCACGTGTTACTGATCTCCACTTGGAGACTGAAACATTGATCACAACTCTTTTAGTGCAATCATCCAGCCAGTTCCTTACCCACTGAGTGGTCCATCCATCAAATCCATCTCTCTCCAATTTAGAGACAAGAATATAGGGGGCAGTGTCAAATGCTTTGCACAAGTCCAGTAGAAGATGTCAGTTTCTCTTCCCTTATCAACCAGTGCTGTAACCCCATGGTAGAAGGCCACCAGATTTCTCAGGCATGATCTTCCCTTGGTGAAGCCATGTCGGCTGTTACCAGTCACCTCCTTATTTTCCATGTGATGTGTTTTCTAATGTTTCAAAATGTGTTTTCTAATGTTTCGACTTCACCAGTTGCATTAGAAAAAAATGTTCATCTCACTTTCTCCATTTCCAACCTTTACAGAACAGTCACTAGTTACTCACTTAACAGAAGCTTTATGGATGAATTACTGTGTAGAAAACAATTTGCATATATTACATAATTTCATTACTTCTGTTATCACTACTGTCTCAGTGTTCCTGCTGATATTTATGTGTGAATTTAATTTAGTTTATATTTTGCTTGTAGCATTTGTGTGGCTAAAATAACACAAAATCTGGGCATTCTGCATAATTTCTATTCACTAGCATTTATAGAATAATTCCAGCTCCTGCATTGTTTTGTTGCTGCAAGAAGACCAGAGATGTAAGAAGAATTTGGGAGAAACACAACAAACGCTACCCACAGGGATTTCTGACTCCAAGTATTCACCATGCAGAATGCAAGAGACCAAGGTGGAGGCACCTTGAAAATGCTGCTTGAGACGATGCAGGACAGCACCCCTTTGCTTGTTTCTTGCCCTGAAAGTAACATACTACTCTGTTGTTCAGATCCACAAGCTCAAATGCAAATATCAAGATAAAGTTATCTAATTAGTAGCCTCACAATTGCCTCTGGGTTTTGTATGTTGCTTTTGTCAGGCTTGGTTTTCCGCTGTGGTCTCCTCTGTTTGGAAGACTAAAATGAAGGTGATTAAAATGATTCATTAACATTGTGCCCCTTGGAGCAAACAGTCCAAATATTTCTGTATTCCCTGGTATTAAGTGCAGTGATCTTCACACAAATGTCCAAAGGTCTTTTAGACTTTTTAATTTTTTCCACAGCTTGACTTTAATTAATGATTCATGTGCAAATTCATATACAATTAGTGTGCTAGCAGTCTAGCTTTCGATTTGCTTTGGGCTCTTTGGGAGGAAGAGAGGAAAAATATGCTCGGAGCTCATAACAACAGTAGACCATATATTTGAATGAATGTTACAATTAAATGTCCGTAAATCTGTCTGGTGTGTGTAGCCATGTCAGTTACTCAACTTTCCTTAGTAGTTGCCCACACAGCTCCCCGCCTGGTTCCTTCAAGGAAAGGCCCACATGAGGCCACAGGTAGAAAACTGTACTGCATCTGTGCTATGAAAGAGGAGAAAGGGATCCCGTTTTTTAAACTGAGTGCCTTTCTATCACATTTTTACTAAATTTTATCTTTAAGCAGTTAGTTTTTTGGCCACCCGCACTCTCCATGGAAAAGGCAAACAAGTTCTCTATTTGCTGGGAATGCACTTCTGATTTCCAGCCTAAATTTACTTATGGCCAGTTTCAAAGGTGGTTACTAGGTGCACCGGTTGGAAAACTTGTCAGAAGAAAAACAGGGGTGGAAATGTTAAAGCTATATGTTTTTTGGACTGACATTCTCTAGAGCTGCATAAATAATTTGGCTATGGACACCTAAGTCCTACTGTGTAGCTTTAAAAAGCTCCAGCTTAATGGGGAGATGAATGATTCTATCTCCACAAACCACAGACCAAATTTCATTAGTATTTTCAGGTGGTGAGCCCAATGCTCCAGAAAGCATTTCAGACAGGATTAAAAATCTGAAGAGGCTTTTTTTTAAAAAAAAAAAAAAAAGTAGCATGTATATGGCTATGGAAAACCCTTCCGAAGAACTGCCACAGTGCTTCCTGGGGCCCCAGCTCCATCTGGCTTGGGCCCAGAGAGAAGTGCTGCTTCTGAAAAAGGCTGCCCTTGATAATACTTTGAATATGAAACAAGATTTTGGTAACACAGCTGCACTTAGCACATGAAGTAGATTTCATGTTTACCAAAGAGGCCTGTAATTTGTGGACTGAGAGTTATTTTCTTCTTTTAAAAATAAAACTCAGCAGCGAAAACCCTACATGAAGAAGGGAAGATGCCAAAATCAAGGCCTGTGGCATGTTTGGGTCTCCTGCATCTGAATGTGACAGATACTTCTGTTTTCTTGCTCTGTTCAGCAGCCCGCGTGGCTGTGAGATGTTTCTCCACGGTGTTTCAGCTCCCAGAGTCAGGTGCTGAAGAGGAACCAGGGCTGAGAAGGGGCAGTCACTGGGACAGAAGTACAAAAGGAGGGCTGTGGGGTTAGAAGGAATGATAAAGACGAGAGGGAGACAGGAAAGGAGGACTCTGCGTGCTTATTGCACTGCGCAAGGGACAAAACTGAAGAGGAATTTGGGTTTCAAGTACCTTTAGCAAAGACAAAAAAGCCAAAATGTATACTATTGGTAGGAACATGTCGGTGAAACAAGGGAGCTGGTCATACAAACAGCTTGTTCTATGGAAAGAAAAGAAAGTCGAGAAACTCAGGGAAAGTACAACAGCTATGACTGGAAATGAGACACCCAGATTGTTTTGAATTTGCTCGGTCTGAGCTGTGGCTCAGTCAATGTAGCAGATAAACAGTTAATGCAGCCATCAAAGAACAAACGCAACAATCAAAAACCAACAGGAAAAGGCCATCACTTGCCATAACGTGAGCAAAACTACTGCGCTGAACCTCCTCCCTGCTGGCAAGTGGTAACACCAGATAAAAGCAAGGGGAAAAAAGAAATATTTTGCAAAAATCCTCCCTGCTCCAAACATGTTTCTTCCTGTTGGAACTTTTTGAAGTCCGATATTATTGTTTAGTCAGGTTTGTTCACAGGAAAAACGAGAATGATGGAGCTGAAGAAAGACTCAATTTCTAACCCATTAAACGTTCTTAAGATTGTCTTTAGAGCTTATGGCTCTGATAAGTAACAAGGCCAATAGACTGCTATAGGGAGAAAAAGCTGGAGAAAGAGACAGAGGCCGGCTCACGCACATCTTACTTGGCATGCTGTGGAAAGGGTTAAAAGTGGTCAGTTCATCACTCTGCTGTGTGGTGCCTTGGAAGTTTTCACAACACCAGATGTGTGAAAAAAAAAAAAGAAGAAAGAAAGAAAAGCGAATGCTTGTAGACATCCTGGTGCCCTGGAAGCAGTTAAATTAACACCCAGCAGGGACAAATTTGCAGCTTTGGGAACAAGCTTAAAGTTAGTCTGTTTTCATTCCTGGAGCGAATTTGCAAGTGTATGACAGTGAAGTATAGCCTGGGAAGGAGCAGACAGCTTTGGATTAAGGATGGATAGCCAGAACTCACTCCCACCCTCCCTCTTCCCACTCTGTTTTGCACTTAGGCTGTGAAGTTCTCAATATTTCTGCTAATCCCTATGGTTTCCCATGTCTTTTACCAGTTCTAGGAGGAAAAGAAGCCATTCTTCTTCTTCTTTTTCTTTTTTTCTCCACTATAGCTGAAACCAGAAAAAGCTGGAGTCACCCCAGCAAAGCCTGCTTTAGCTGGGATTGCAGCTTAGAGTTATTTGGAGAAATCTAGTTCTGCAATGGATAAAGCTGGATGCTCTTCTAACCAGAACCAAAGCACTAAATCCTTTAGTCATTCATCATTCACTTGGAGTCAGGCTGTGGCCCAGCTTGCAACCACTACAAATTATAGAAAGGTCTGGAAAAAGACAAGATTGTGCGAGTACATCTAACCCAGCTTCACAGAATTGCAGAGAGCCCTCACAGTCTCTCTCTTCCTCTTACAGGTTGCAGGACAAACTGGCTCCTCCACAGAAATAGGCTTTTTTTTTTTTTTTCACGCTTTGGTCATTGCAAGTATTGTGATATAAGTCGATCACAGGGAACCTTTCCTTCACAGTGGACTATCCAGCTTCCTATAAAGGCCCAAGAGGACCATTGAATCTGCACCCTTCTTCCTGTGCATCTTTTGCAAGACAGGAAGAAAACAACATGTTGGTGGTTCAATGGCTCCAGTTTCATCTGGGGGTGCTACAAGACCTGTAGGGTCAAATGGAGGAAGAACCAGAGAACAGATGTGTTCGTTTTTCCTAGTGGGACAAATATGGTGGTTCTTCTGTATCTCTGATTGATGGAGACTTGCAGGATGAATAGCACGGACTGAAATAGGCAGTGTATCCTTTCAGCTGGCAGTTTGAAGGGCTCTGAGTGAAGCATTTCTGGAAAGCTGCATTTCTTGCCCTGTGCTGACGACTTCTTGCAGACACTTTGGGAACTAATAGACGACAGGCCCCTTATGCCCCTTTACTACTTTCTGCCACAGGATACAGAAATAGGTATTTTTTAAGAGTTACCAGTCTTTCCCATTTCTTCTTCGCAAGTTTGTTCCCTGTGCACCAACAGTTCCCATCCTGCTCCGTTTCCTCCCACGCTATTTCCCGCCCTCGAGTCCCCCTTCCCACCTCTGAACCCAGACTCACTCCTGGCTTCCCCCTCCTGAGCCCCAAAAGGGGCTTTCGTAGCAGCCCAGCTCACGGGAGCAGCGGGTAGCCTCTAGCTGGGCCTAGGGCTGCCAGCTCTGGGGGCTTGGGCCAGCCGGTGGTGCTCTGGGGTCCAGGCTGAGCACCCACCACCGACTCGCTCTCCTCCCACCCTGCCCCAGGAGA
Organism: Anser brachyrhynchus; assembly: GCF_964034855.1. Taxonomy (NCBI): domain Eukaryota; kingdom Metazoa; phylum Chordata; class Aves; order Anseriformes; family Anatidae; genus Anser; species Anser brachyrhynchus. The sequence continues at coordinate 200,033,699 of NC_137694.1, read as the reverse complement.
CACCCAGCCAAACTGCCCCTTGCCTCCAGCGCCGGGCAATGTCATGTTTCAGGCTGTAGTCAGGGCTTCCAGCAACATGTCGTCATGCCGTTCAGCGCACCGTGAGTTCAGTCTGCGCATTTCTTTCAGCAGCAGGGCTGGACTCAGGGAAGTGAGAGTCTCCTGCAGCGAGTTTGTGCCTCATGGATGTGTGCAGCTTAAGTACTCTGAACTGCACCTTCCTCACTGGCTACGTAGGAAGGTTAGGGGACTAACATTAAATACAGAGAAGTGATATGAAGGAGAGGGATAAATATCCCCCTTTTACCTGTTTTCTGCATTTTCTACTGACTCTCAATATGCTGTGGACTTCAAATAATTCTTCACCTCTTCCCACAAAATCAGAAAATCATTAAACTCACATGTTTCCACAGCTATGTCAAGACTAAGTATTACTATTAAAAGACTCTCTGAAAGCCATTTGGCTTTTCAGAGGAACCAAGTGTTGGCAGCACTCAGCCTCCTTCTGAATTCCAGCTGGGGCTTGACATAACAGAGGCTCGTCAGAGGGGATGGAGAAATGAGGACTCTGAAGAGATGACAGACACTCAACATGGTTGGCCTGTTCAACATGCAAAGGGTGATGTGAGGCTACCCTCGAGGCCCCATTCCTTTCTCGTGCATGTGAGGTAAGCAGAACCTCGAGAACAGCCAGAATATGTCCACAGATGTCTCACAGGTCCTTTGGAGAGTTAGCAAGCTGCCGGGTTCACCTCAGTGGTCTGTCCACAGGTGCGATGGGGAAAAGAAGCATCAAACTGTTCTCTGTGCTCCAGCGGTCTCCTCTGGGGGATTGTGCAGGCTGTGAAGGCTGAGAGCTGGGGATGCTGGGTCAGTAAGGAAGGATCTCAGAGCAGGAGGCAAGGGGCAGAGGGCAGGCAGGTCAAGATGAGCAGTGGTGGGGTCAGGGATTGTCCTAGGACACGGCAACAGTGTCTCCGAGACTGACTTTTGCTCTGGTTCAACATCAGACTCAGTGAATTTCTGTGTGATGGTAAATGTGTTACTTACGTCCCTATCTCACAGCTCGTGGGTGGCTTGTAATGGCTTTGGGTGAGATCTTCCTTCTCTCTTTCCCTAAATATATAATAATATATAAAATGTAGAGTAACATTTCCTTCCTCTCAAGCTTTGTCTGGCTTGCTTTTTCAGATTATAAATTCTTCAGGGCAAAAGCTGTCTCTTACATTGTATGTGTACGTTATCAGAAACAGGCATGCAGCAAATGAAGCAGGCAGATGGTTCTGGATTAGTTCTGTTGGAGCATCTGGCCGATTTTCTGGATCTGAATCACATACAAATGGTAAATTCACCCATGAAAACTCATATTAAAGGAACATTACTAGGTCTGTTGCTGTCTTAATGACAGTCATCTGTGGCCTGGGGCAGGTCTCCACCATAAAAGCACCAGCAGTAAAAGTGGCTGAATGAAGAAACAAATATTTGCCACTAGAATATTGCTTCATTTTGAACCCCTAGAGAGGCAAATTACTGGGACTTGTTCTTGAAGACTTCAGGGAATTAAAATAATAGAAAGACTCTAGGGAGAGAAATAAGAGCTAGGCCTTGTTAATTTTTTTTTTTGTTCCTTGACTTCTTGAGGTATTCATAAATTGCCTACGAATGAGCAAAAACTTACAGGAAAGGGGTTTTCACCATGCCAGCTCCCAATGGCTGTGGAATTATATTGTTTTTCCAGACTGCCTTTCCAAAATCCCTGCAGGAAGTTGACTCAGGGCTTGACTCCGGCCTTGGATGCAGAACATGGCAATGGCAGAAATCTTCACTTCAACCAGGTAACGTGCCTTCACAGATATCCCAGCTTCACTGATAAGATCATGGGTCAACACAGACTAACTTGCCTTGTAGCAGAGAGCCAGACCCGAAACATCCTTGGTTCTTTGCCTCCCATTGCATCACCACAGCTTCTTACCCCAATCTTGCCTTGTTACCTCTCCTTTCCAGTTAATCCCATAAACACAAACTCATGTCCTGTTTTTAGTGTTGGTTCCCTACTTTACCCTACTATACCAGGCCTATAAACTGCAAACTCTGCCACCAGCACTGTGGATCTTCTCACCTGCCCTTTCCTCCTTGCAGCCCCTACATCTTCTCTTAGGTACGCACCAGGCACCTTGGGTGTCCCTCTGCTTCCCCACGTTTTCCCATGGCTTCAAGGTGGCAGTGGAGCAAAATCAGAGGACTGAAGCACACAGCACTCTTGCTGAACCTTGTTTTTCCCCACAGCCAGGACAAATGACTGGCCCACGAAGTACCTCGTGGATCACTGCAGACCTCAAACAAACAACAAACATCTGTAGAGGTGCAGGTGGGTAGAAGCTGATATCCTTCAAATTCCTTCTGTGAAACTCATCTTTTACTTGGTTCTTACAGAAGCCAGATCAAAACTGTCCCTTTGAGACAGGTGCCATTTTTAAACCATTTCTACAGTCCTTAGAGAGTGACATTTTGTCCTGTCAGTCGACCTCCCAGGCAATTTCACAAAGCTAATAAATAATAAGACTTCAAGTGTGCTGACATTAGCACAGAACACATCCAGGCAAGTGCAATGATGTTTTGTATTGGTATCTTCACGGAGGTACCTTCCAAAAGCAGCCCAAATGAGACTACAGGGACTATCTCAGCTATGTCCCAAATCCATGAACCCAGAAGCATTTGACCTAAGTGGCTAATATTCTACCATTCTAGTAGCATAAATAGTTTATGAAAAGAGTTCAAGAAAGCTTATGAAGCTGGCAATGTCACCGAGCCTTTGAATTATAATGTCCTCAGGGAATGACCATCCACAGTGTGATTGTCTATATATATGATTTAGTAAACAGAGTGAATTATATAAGGCACCAGCAAGACACCAACACAACTGTCCACTATGGCAATACAGAAACCTTTGACATTTTCTTTCTGGTTTTGTGTTCATAAATCAGTTATGACCATTCAATCGACGGTAGTTATGAGGACGTCCTCAAGTTTTTATTCAGAATATTTAATTCAGAAGCCCTTGCATGAAGGAATGCAACCAAAATGGAGCTATCAAGAAAAGCTCTCATCCAAACACTATTTTTATAGTGAGCATTGCAAGAAAGGTCACATTGTTATTTCCTTACACTGTGGAACGGTTTCTATTATTGCAGATTCCAAAAGCTTGGAAATCATTGTTATTTATGATCTCAGTCACATTTAAGTCCTGGTTTGTACCAATTACCACAAGCCACTCTAGTTTTTCTCTCTTCATTTAACAAATATTTGCAAAATAATTCATTCACACTTGAAAACAGAGAGGTTGCCTCACCAAAATGTGCTCCTCTCTTCTTCTTCAGTGGTAAACACAAAGGTCGAGGAAAATACTGTTTTGATATGAATCATCCTAAGAAGCCACATTTTCTTTGAGAGATTGCAGAGGCTAAACTAGAGGTGTAAGTAATCGCTCAGCAGTGAACGATAACAAAAGTTTTTCTAGCTGCATTTTCAAAGAAACCATGAGATCTTTTGCTCTTGGTGCCTCTTCCTTGCATAGCACTCTAACAATCTGACAGTTTAACATACACTTCTCATGAAATCTGTATGGTGCCTACGCTTTAAAGAAGGCCACATCCTGCAGCTTACTACGCTGCTGTAAGTCCAATTATGCTCTCCCAAAATAAATGAAATTACCCTGGGTGCACACTGGAGAAAATCTCCGCAGAGCTGCCAGGTTCGTTAAACTACCATCTCCACCCCTTGGAGACACTGAAGAGCGACGCATACATATCAATTAAGCATTGATTTTCTGAGCCGCATCGTGGCCCCTCTCCAGCCAGATGTGCCCATGTCGTGTCCCTGGGGCATGGAGCACCTGGAAGGACATCGGCCACATGCTGCAAAATACAAAGTCTTGCCATAGGAGTGCATCAGGCAAGAGGCACATACGGGTCACTCGTGCCTGGGGCAGGTAACAGAGGAGATATTTCTAGGTATTCTGTAGGAAGGGAGAATGGTTGGATTTAAAAGGAGCCTGTTAAGATCTGGTGAAGAAAATGATCTAAGGTAGACCCCAGTTAGGGAAAGCAATGGCAAAAAAAGCCCCCAAACTGCAACTAATCACATTACCTTTCTGGATCTTGGAGAAAAAAAAAATAAAGAGAAAAGATGATCCCATCCTCAAAGACATTATAAAGGAGTGAGGACTAACAAGGTCCTGAGCTCTCCATGGGAAAACACCGGTAACTACACGAACAACACCGGCATTTTCAGAGCCTTAAATCAAGGACCACTGGTTGTTTTCATAAAGCAGGGGCTGAAGCTCTCATGATCCCTTGTGTCCTCCTTGCCTCCAAAGCTGACACTAAATAGGGCTCTTGTGGTCCAAGGGCACATGGCCACAAGTACCACATGGAGTGGCCTTGCTTCATTAGGGTTCCTCTTCTCACGAGCTCAGCCTTCTTTTCTCCCCGCCTTTGAGCGAGTGAATTTGAATAAAAATATTGGAAAAAAACTCATCTTGAAACCTCTGAGTTTAATTTGGCTTTAGTACGAAAACAGAAGGGTATGAATAATATTTATAATATTTTATTTAGCAGATATTGGCTTCTTTTTTTTAACTTCTTGATAGAAGACTGATGGAACTTATTGAATGAGTCATATGAGTGACCAAAAACTTTAAAAATATGTGCAGAATTTCTCAGACTACTTAAAAACACCAAGCTGTTTGTTCAAAAACCTTATGTCTTATTCCAGAAGCATCTTTCATTTCTCTGTTTCTTCACAGAGAGAAAGATTTCAAACCTCCCCAAGTCCAGTTACAGATTTCCCCCACATCAGTCCAGGTTCTGGATAAGTATCGCAAACCCCATTTAACCTGTGCAGAATTTGGAGCTTTTAATTATTCCCTAAACAGTGTTGAACCTGTACAAGTTTTTTCTTGCCTGTGCATATGTTACATCCTGACAGACAATGGAAAGGTGAACCTTTCCCACAACAATGGAGAACAAAACTGAGAAGCAAACCAAACTTTCATTCAATTCAACCTTCTTCCAGGAAACCAAGATGATTTCCATCATTTTTACGACTTTTCCCTAGAGGCAAAAGACATCTAATTAGCAAATCACACTACAAGTTTGTTCCAATTTGACACAAAGTGAATGTGACAGGCAGAGAAATTATAACTCCTGCATTTCCAGTTAGCAAGCCGGGGCTGATCAAGTGAAGTTCAAATGCTTTGGGGGGATCTTAAAGCCTGGGGAGTAAAAATCCAGAGAGTGAGGTGGTTCCGCTAAAAATGTGAGTTTATAGTGTCCCATTCAGTGTTATCTAATGGCAATGTCACAGCAGCTATTTATGAATGTGCACTTGCAATTCCAGCTACAAAGCATTTCAGCCAGTTCTGAGGTGGTCCTTATCGTTCACATCTATAATGAGTTTAGGATCGAAGGAGGAGTTGAACGATATCTAGCAGAATCAAACCTTGATTCCTCATGAAAAGAATAGGGCATGAGTAAAATATATATTAATCATGAAGTTAATTAGTAAATGCTGGTAATTAATCATGGATCACTGTTAATGATCATTAGAAATCCTCAGAGGTGGAAGATGATTCTCCAGGAGAGAAGACCATGTAGCCTAAATGAGGTGATGTCCCCAGTGCTAAGATCAACAGGAATTGACCCATGAGCTCGTTTTGAGCTTCATGATCTTTATTGGAATATAATGCTGGGGTGTCTCCTCCCACTCCGATTTAATATTCAGGATGAACCTATGGGGACAAGCAGCCCTGACCAAGGGGTTGATGAGCTCTTGCATCTGTGCAGACAGGCCCTAAAGTTGTTCACAGAAATCTTAAATATTGCCAGCTGAGCAATTATGTTCAAAATGATCCTAAATCCTGTAATTTTATGGACCAAGTTTATGCAGTTGTCAGTATTATTCTGGCAGCTACAGAATACTCTACTGAGAGAGACCTACCTGATTTTCTGAATTTCGGCAGAACTTGAGAACAACTGGTTAGGAAGGAACTTTACAAATCCACTTACTTCTCTAGAGCACAGAAACAAGAGCATTCTTGCTGCGAAAGCCCTGTAACCTGTGCCAACAAAAGTACACTTCTCAGCTGTGCCACAGGTCAGATAGCCACATCCCGCGGACAAAACTGTGGGCCAGGTGATGCGAGACTTTGGAAAGCTTCTTGCAGAAGTCTGTGACGATAGGCAAAACTCCTTCCTTGGTGTAATACCTAAAGCTTGGCAGTTAGCAAAATTCATTTAGGAAAAGTTTCCTAAACCAGAAAAATCTTGTAGCTGTGCAGGTGATAGATCCCACTACACTCCTGATAAATTTGGAAACCACTGCCATGGCCATGTTGTCTGTAACCGTCTTGTTGGCTTGCCTCCCTCAGCAGCAGCCCAAGAGGGCACAGAACAGGGAGCTAACATTGCCTTGGGCAGCATTACTCTCAATGTTTTTATTCCTTTCCAGAATGTGACTTTGCATGTTTTTTTTTTTTTTTTTTTTCAGAAAAACAGGAGGGTTTGCAGGAGTCCTGCCTGTCTCCCCTGTACTGACAGATTGCTGGAAGCTTCATCATGGCTGAATGAAGGAACTGCTAACATTCATCTGCCTGCCAGTCTATTAAGAGAATGGGGAAATGTGCCTGAGAAGTGAGCACACAGTGGCTGAATAAGGAGAGCAACAGCCAGCAGAGTCCCTGTAAAACAGCAAAGCTGTGCTTGCTTGCTGCTTGCTGTTAATCCTCCGGCATCTTCAAACAAAGCAACTCCTCCTCACCCAGTCTGCCTAAATGTTTCACCTGGTGCCTCTTACCAAGGGATCCTCTGTTGGAAAAAGTCATGGTTAGGTGGCCAGCGAGTTTAAAGGAGTTAAAAGGAGAAAGGTTTCCATGTGTACAACTATATTTACTTTATCTCAAAAACTCATACTGTTCGCCCAAACAGGTTGGCCAAGATATGCCAGTTATGAACGATTCACTCACGGTGCTGCTTCTCAATGACTTTATGGAAAATTTAGGGTTTCACTTTCTCAGTAGTTTCTTATAGCTCTTTCTCATATAGAAGAAATTCATGAGCAATCTCTACATCTGTATTACCTTTCCATATCTTCAAATGCTATGAACCCACCAGAACTCCTCAGAATGGTTTAAACATCCCAATATCAAATGTGCGTTTTACCTGTTTTGCATGTGGTTTCCAGTTTCGGGGGTACAGTGAGGTTACATGTTTGAACTTCAATTGACAGGTCTGAAACATGGGATTTTGGTGCATGGTGACTTGGCAGAGCGTAACTGAGCTATAATAACTGATCATGTCAAAGCAATGTCTCATGATAAAACAGTGGGAGCTGGCCATGTGGTATATAATTGTAGATGTATCTGTGGAAGCCTTCACCTTCATATCTAAGCATGTATTTTATGCAGAGAATATTCCCAGAAGTGTGATGGGTGTTTATAAAGCTCACAGATAAGTCTTAGTTTTTTTCTTTGCCAAACAGATAACAAATGTGCAAACAGTATTTTTGTCATGTCAGTCAAACGATATCTAAAAACAGAATTTCCTAACCCTGCCTCCCTGAGGAAATCGATGACATAAAAATTAACATTGTAAAATGCATTCTATAAGATAACACAGGAATTCATTACAATTGTGCCGTTCAAAAGAACCCAAAATTTTGGAAGCTAGGAAACTTAGACAGGAGTCCAGTTACATCTGCCCTACTATCTCGCCTTTCTGACAAGTATCTACATAATATATAGCAGTGACATATTCACTCTTGCTCTAAGAAAAAAATATAAGTTCTGAGCATGTCTTTCTTGAAATTCTTACAAATGTGCATTTGTGATACACCTGAATAGGCACTAAACAGGCCATCAGTAGCTCTGATGAAGTATGTCCTGAGGTCATTACACACCAGTACGCATCTCCTGGAGGAATGAGGCCAGGCTGGAAAACCCTTTTTACCACTCAGACCAGAATGTAACAAAGAAGGAAGAATTTGCCTTACCTGTCTATGCTGCTGAGAGACTGGATACTGCAAACCTGAGATTTGCTGGCTTTGCTGAATTTTCTGAAGCATCATTTTTTGCTGCATTGCTAGGGGTACATTGGGTGGCCTTTGAAGAGACTGGTTTGGGAGAGGCTGAGCAGGTTGCGGCTGTGGCTGTTGTTGCTGCTGCGGCTGTTGCACTGGGGCTGAGCTCTGTGACTGCTGCGTGTAGTGCAGAAGGGCAGGCTTGCTTTGGGAACCCAAAACTGAAGGCATCTGCTGGTTTGTTTGCTCTGAGTTAAAGTGAAACAAAGGCTTTGTGTTGCCATGATGCTGCTCTAGTGGTGGCTGAGCACTGTTGATAAAGTTTCTGTTGAGGTCCTGAGGCTTCTGTTGCATGATTATGTCCATGGGATTGCTCTGGGGAGTGGTTGGCTTATAAACATAGTTATTCATCCCTTTGGACTGGTTTCCATTCACGGGCACCCCAAGCATCGCTGAGCTTTGTGGGCTGAACTGCTGCTGGCGAAAAGAAGGACTGGGGATTTTCTCTTGCACAAAGGGTCCGGGGGAAGGACCTGACGGAGACAAGGTGGACCAGTTGGCTGTCTGGTTCTGCTGCTGCTGTTGCTGCTGAATCAAGGCATGCTGCTGACGGTTGGCTGCGATCTGCTTGAGTTGCTGTGCGTGAGAAACCTCCTGCCAGTTAGGCAATGGCCGACTGGATGCAGTAGAGACCTGCGACACCTGTGTTTGATTCTGAGGCACCGAAGGGATGGGTGAGGAGGTGGACATGGCAGCAGTGGCCATAGTGAAGGCTGGACCTGTAGAAGAAGGCCTCATCTGTGGGGAACCCACAGAAGCCTGGTTCATGCCTGGTGCGTATTCGCTCTTAATTACCATCTTATCCATCTGCAGAGATCTCACAGGGCCCCTCTGGCTTTGCTGCCCAAGGTCAATGTTGAACGGTTCATCTTGCTTTATTGTGGCATTTATCATATTCTCTAGCTCAAGATCACTCATTGGTGGCACTGATATGTTAGTCAGTTCATTAAATAGTTCCTGAAGCTCTGGATCCATCATTTGTTCTCCTGAGTCTTCCCCATATCTGTTAGGGAACATGTTCTCATGGGACATCTGGCCATCTAAGTGTTTGCTGCAGGACATTGTTTCTCCTGGTTCTTTCTTTACCTCTTTCAAAGTCATATTAAACATGCCATTCCCACTAGCATGTGCGTTGTTTGCTAGATTACTGGTCTTTCTTTGTGATCCTTGCCCCACAGGCATAGTTCCAGACATTGACTGGCTTTGGCAATTGTTAGCATGATGTCCACCTTGTCCCATTGGGATATTATCACCCACTCTTAACCTCTTAATATCAAGGAAAGAGTTGTCCGAAACACCATTTGGCCTCTTGTTGTTGACAGGTGACAGATTTACCACCAACTTTCTCTTCAAGGAGCCTTGGAGCTGAAGGAAGCAGAGACAAAAAATAATCGTTAGATGACAACTGAAGAAAGAAGCTATAGTATATCTATCTGGTGCTTATAGAAGGATCTTGCAAGTCAACAGGCAAGTAAGCACTGCACAGCACAGAAAGCTATTCTGGGCAGCACAGGTCAGTGAAAACAGTCAATGAAATTGTACAGAACTGTAGGGAAATACGTGAGTGAGACATCCCCCTGTCACCGCCATCCCTGTCTTTATAGCCACCAGCAGTTTTTGGGCATCACTGCCTCCTGTTGACCAGAAGTCCCACCTTCCTTGTGGGTGTGAGTGGAGGGAGGTGGCCAGAGCTGTAGCTGGCAAAGCCAAGGGCATATCCATCCCAGATTTGCTCCTGTCTATCTATGCCAGACAGATCTGGTGTATTTTCAGACAGCAGAGACTAATGCAGCCATGAAATCCTCCCGTGTGTCTACCCAATACTGCAGGATTTCACTGTAATGATTTTGGTTCATGATCCAAAAGATCATGTTTGGACAGCAGAGTCCAAAGGTCCTAGGAGATATTTTAATGGCACAAGTGAGAGCTAGCCATCCTGATCTCACACAGCTTTATAATGACCAGAGATTGGTGTAGTTAAAGACGTTAGATGTTAACTTGTTCAAAACTTGAAGTGAAGCCACTGGAACCATGTCAGTTTATGTCAGCCAAGGGTCTGGTCCATGATGTACTGCCGGATTATTTTCCAGATTTGTATATTCATACATTAAGCCCTAATTGTTTATGTTCTGAAACATCTGCTATAAAACACAGAGTACACGCAACACCGCTCTGAGAACGGCAACTCTACTTCCTTTTCCTTGAATATTTACAGCGATACTTTCATCTGCTCACAAACCCCGTGGGTCTGCTGAAAGAAAGGAGCTTCACAGCCCTGTCTGCCTGATCTGTATTCATCTGCCACGCTTGTACGTGCAAATTCCCACCCTGTGTACACAAAACAAAGGTGTAGTCCCACAAGCTGGAAATTTTGGATCAATATATGTATATACCCTGAAGTAGCATTATTTCAAATTTCAGAAAGGCAGTTCATAAAAGAATAGATCACTTTTTTTTTTTTTTTTTTTTTTAACAAACACACCTGTCAAACCTTCAGGTCTCTACATTAAGGGCAGGCACCAAGCACCAGAGACAGCAACCACGGGCGTATGCAGACCTAGCTCAGCCCACGTGCACGCTGCTGCTGCTTCAGCTGCACAGAGGTCTGTGAGCAATGTCAGGAAACTCCACAGGGAAATTCAGCTCATCTCGTGCCTGGGCAGAAGTGCACCGACCGAGGAGAGTGCAGGACAATGTCATCTGACAAGTAACTGTGTGTACCACTGGGAAAACCGGGCCCATTACAAAGTGTGATGTCTTGGGAAACCACGATGGGCAGATGAGACACTGAGATCTCTAGTTTTGCAGTTACGTGAGGAAGGATGATTTATGAAATCTTTAGATCACATTATTTGGACCCTGCTGTTTCAGGTACCCTGTTTCATGTACCCCTGCTCTTTCAGGTCCATGGGCAGGTATTCTGTTATGGCCCCCATTCCCCTCAGCTTCAGACTTATCTACTGGTAAGAACTCTTCCCACATAACTCCATGTGTGAACACTTTTATTCTAGAGTGAATGCCACGGGGTCGATTGGAGTTGTTTTAGTTGAAGAGCTCAATTCACAAACATATTTCCTCGGTACCCATCTATCCTCCTACTGCATCAGCAGGGCACTGAGTTTACCCCTTAAAGCTAAGGCGTGTAATTCCTCTCTCTGACACTGAAAATCTCACCTCATATCTGAAGTCAAGTTTCCAGCATAGCTTTCGAATCACAGCTTCATGTTTCCGTTTTATAAGGACAGATATGTTGGTGCCTACTTGTGCAAGTCCAAGACCTTTTACCTACAAGCGTAACTAATTGTCATTAGCTGTCCTTGGGGAGGGATTTTTAGGTGGCAAAGTGCAGGGACTGCCTTTGGTTAGCATCTTCCTCCTGACACATGACTCACTGTACTTTCCTCTGTGAAAAAAACAGTAAGGTGCACTTCCTTTTACCATCATCTCTGCTGTCAGTGTGTTTATTAGAAATCATTCTCATGCCCCCAAATTCATCTTCCTGGGAAATGGGGAAGTCCCCTGATCATCAGAATACATGACTTGGCAGCATGTTTTGCTTTCGGATGTGCTGCTGACAAAAAGGCTGAACAGATAATGAATAATGCATCCTCTGCATGTATGTGCTTTATGTGGTAAATACGTCTTTCTGAGTTAATTTTACTTTTGCGTGTCATTTTGAACCAGAGGGAGCTGTTTAAAATGCCCTCACATTTTCAGAGCACCTGCATCAGGCTTTCCGACGCAGTTAAAGTTGCACGGCGCTGTGCATAGAGGCTGTTTTTCTTCTGCATTTGAACTAACCACTCGCAGATACGGGAGAGGTGTGGCGTGGCTTTCCCAGTGACCTGCACAAGTCAGCGGCAGAGCCAAGGAGAGCACCGTGATCTCCAAACGTGTCCCTTCACCCAGCCCTCCCTTGCCATGGGCTGGAGCACTCAAGGGTTTCATTACATGTGTTCTCCTAAAATGCCCACCAGATAGAGATTTCTAAAGAAGAAATGACAAGTGCTGACTTATTACATCTCTGCAAACCATCCAAACTATGTTGATAACACCTTGGTCAATGCATGCATTAGGGGTGTGGAGGGTTAGGGCACGAAGCTGTGAGCAGCCCTCAGGGACAAAGCCCCCTCTCCATCCCTGCCATGAGATGTTACCAATTACATGGCCGGGCGGTTTGCTGGGACCAGACTCTGTTCCAGCACGACAAGCAGTGTCCATCACAAGCCTCTCTGTCTTGCTATTTCATAGACACTAAATAGTGTCTTTTATGTGGCACCGATGCCCAAGCATTATGCTTGCTTCGTCTTCTGAAGGGACGTGATTCAGTCACTCAAACCTTTGCAGTTTTCTAGCAATTGCATTTTTCAGCTACCGATCACTTTTTCATCAGCCAGAGCCCTTTTTCCCCAAGCAAAACACACACTCTTCAGAAAGGGGAAAAAAGAGCTCGCCAGATTTCAAGCTCCATCTCTTCCAATTTGCAAGCCAGGATTGATTTGGGTCAGTAAATGTAACGCAGAAGTTCCTGGGCACATAACAGAGGCACATTCCTCAGATCAAACAGGCTCACGATTACACATCTCAAACCACTCAAACTGTGTAATACTGAAAGGCTCTGTGATGGGAAATGTGTGACATGACAGTAACTGGGAGAGGAAGAAGCTCTCCATGCACGGCTCCATCCCACAACAGGCGGGCAGGACTTTGTGAACCATCAAAGAGTACATGCATTTCCTGGCAGCCCGTATTGTTGTAAGACCTTTTGCTAAGCAGGCTCTGGTGAGTCAGCACGCAGCCATGCAATGCTGGGTGCATTGATTTTCTGAAGTTAAAACTGCAGGGGATCTGCATGAAGTTAAATGCATGAGAACAGGTTTGCAAGACATCGCAAACAAAATTCTCAGCAACATTATCAGGCAAGGGCAAAACTCTGGAGATGACACAGTCTAAACAGCACGGTATGACACCACCTCCTGTGCAGAGGGACAATTAATTCCTCCTTAAAACTTATTTTGAGTCTTTAAAGGGATTTAAGAGAGGCAGCTTCTTCTCCAGTGCTCCCTGACACACAGCAAAATCAGCAGGAGTTCCACTGAGCTAATAATTAGGGCTCATCAAAACCCTGGTATCAAATCATTATCTTTCTGAGAAACACCCAAATCAACCAACCCAAAAACTTTTGCTTCACCTTTCTTTTGGTTGAAATTTGTTACTATATGCAAAACTGGAGGATTTTGATGAAAATTGATTATTTTTTCTGTCTCAAAAGCTTTTCCAGAGACTGGAAACAAAAACCTCCTTGGTACAAAAGCACAATTTTACAATGAGAAATTTTAGGGATTTCTTCCTCCAACTATCCATATTTATCAGTATTTTTATTAGCACATCTTTGATCCACTTCTGACGTTACCCATGTACATTCACTTGTATTGCTTTCAAGCGGTCAAGAATGGCCAAGAAAATAATTTGTCTGTGACAGCAGGAAATGCTAAGGACTATCTGATTTCAGTTTCATTGACAGTCTTGTTTTTTGTGTGTGCTTCACTCAGCTTCTTCTGTTGGATTTATTTTCTTTAGATTTCTTTTTTTTCATCTTTTAATAATGCATAGGACAACAGCACTTGAGAAAGTCCTAAGTTAACCATCCAGCAGCACAGGGTTTCACAGCTCTTAGGACAAGTAAAACGCAGCTTATCCCTCCAGCTTGCTGGAGTATCTCCATGGCACCTGGAGATCTCCAAAGGAATTAATTTCCCAGTGCAACCCATTCTTGGCCTTGCACAGAGGTGTCAGCAACATCTCGAGCTGTTATCTCAAAACTTTTACAGCCAGACCGCGACGACTGGACCAAAACACCAATGCACTGCACGCAACCTACAGAGCAGATATCACAATACTTTGTGTTTTAAGTCTCCAGTCTCCCTTAGTAGCTGAAGATGTAAAAGAAAGATCTCCCACCGCTTTTGCTCTCCTCTCTCTCACATTTTCCTGCCAAGGTTTGCAGCTTTCTTAGCTTCTGTGGTGGAACAAGGGGAAGGAAAATTAAGTGACTGATACACTTTGTAAAGCAGGCAATGAGGCAGTGTTAACAGTTGGTGCGGAATAATAGTTCTCATGTTAGAAACCCAGCTTTGGTTTTTATGCTTTTAACATAGAACAGTCAAATCCACTTTAAAAGGTCCCTTTTGGACTTCTTAGACTTTCTCACAATATGTGCTGACTGTATCTATAGCTGCACTGTAAACAAAATCCTTCAAGTATCTGGGGAGGGGAAGGGGTAAAGGAATTACATGAAAAATACAGAAAATATTCAAACAATGAAAGTTTCCAAAAAAGAGACAGAGAGAGAGAGAAAAGAAACAGGAATTGATTCCAAAGGAGAAAAACATGCTGAATGCTACTTCTCATTTATGCTGTGAAAGCACCTTTGCATCCCAGGCCTGCAGCGAGGCCTGGACTCCAGCCACTGCCCCCAGGCCTCAGAGGCCCCCTCGGCCATCACAGGTCCTATCGCCAGGGTCACACACGCACCCTCACAGCCCCTTCCTGACTACAGACATTTTTTTAGGATCAGGCAGAATGGTTCCCATTACTACTTTTTCTACACAGCTCCCGATATCATCTGCCAGCTTCGGCCATTCCCACTCTTCCCCATGTCCAGGGCAGTGCCACAGAGCAGCAGGTTTGCTCTGATGTCTCTCCCGAAGCTTTCAAGATCTCCTAAAGACCTCCTAAAGAGGTCTTCTTATGAGCATCCATCCCCAACCCCCTGCTCTGTGCTTTTTTTCTGCATAGAAAGCAAAGCCAAGGATATTTATTTTTAATCTTTCGTCCTCATTTGCAACTTCTACCTGGCATGGCTGGAAACGCAAGCATGACAGTTGTCTTCAGAAAGATTTTAGCGCTCCAGGTTGAGAAAGTCTGATCTGCTGGGTGATGCTGATCTTGGAAACATTTCCAAGTGACAGAACTGCAGCCTCGGGCAGGCCATGCTGTGGGGAGCAGTGCGATAGCCACCGAGTCCCCCAAAAAGCAGCACAGCATCACTGTCGGGTTAAAGCCCTGCCATGTTTGCCCCAGTCTGGTTGGCACAGGCTCAGCTCTACATGCTTTCTCTTCGTGTTCCTCCATGCTGCCTCCTTGGAGCGCATCCGCAGGACGGAGACGACCAGTTTTGCTGAGCTGTGAGGAGGAGGAGGTGCCTTCAGCCTCACACTGCTCATGAGTGACTCTGCTCAAATCGCCACAGCTCCATTCCACCCCGCTCCTCTCCCATTTTGCTAATCCACTCCTAAAACCACTTTGACCACAAGGTGCAAGGCTTGCTGCCATTAGGTTTTCACTCTGTAGGCCCTGAACCTTCCCACCACTGTACTTCTGATCATAAGCTCTGGGATGGAGCATCTATACAGTGCCTTGTGCACAGGCATCCCACCTCTGGGTGATCCCTAGACATAATCAACACTGTCAATAATGGTGGTGGAGAGGTAGTACAAATTTTTCTCCCTGTTCACTACAATAAGTGCCACTAAAACTGACTTTATAGCAACAAATAAGTAAGTTCCTTGGCTGACAAGTATCCACTTAATTCTCATTAGCTGGGGAACAAGGCTGGAATAGTAATCAGTGTGTTAGAAATGCCACAGTTTACCTTCACTTATGGAAAAATCACATATCTTGCCAACTGAACATACCAACCTAAAAATGCATCCATATTATTCACAGTGTACTGCTTAGAAATACAACGTCAGGGCTTTGGTCCAAGTTGTTGAAGCACAATAATTATATTTTTATGCAGATTCTACATTTGATGGATTATAAAATATCATGTCTAGCCACAGTCTTTTAGAAGAATAGGAACACAGAGAAACAATAGCAATTTAACTAGGTCAAGATTGCTAATCAGAATGTAGCAGTCATTACTGTGAGCAAAACAAAAAAGGCATGAAAGGTCTGTATTTCTTATCCTGAAAGCTGTGTATTTGTCTTTTGGAACAGCCTTTTTTCCTTCTTTTCTTTTTCTTTCTTTTTCTTTCTTTTTCTTTCTTTTTCTTTCTTTTTCTTTCTTTTTCTTTCTTTTTCTTTCTTTTTCTTTCTTTTTCTTTCTTTTTCTTTCTTTTTCTTCCCTTCCCTTCCCTTCCCTTCCCTTCCCTTCCCTTCCCTTCCCTTCCCTTCCCTTCCCTTCCCTTCCCTTCCCTTCCCTTCCCTTCCCTTCCCTTCCCTTCCCTTCCCTTCCCTTCCCTTCCCTTCCCTTCCCTTCCCTTCCCTTCCCTTCCCTTCCCTTCCCTTCCCTTCCCTTCCCTTCCCTTCCCTTCCCTTCCCTTCCCTTCCCTTTCCTTTCCTTTCTTTCCTTTCCTTTTTTTTTTCCTTGCCTTGCCATGCCTTGCCTTGCCTTGCCGTGCTGTGTCTTGCCTTGCCTTGCCTTGCCTTGCCTTGCCTTCCCTTGCCTTCCCTTCCCTTCCCTTCCTACCATGAATAAATTAACAATCAATCACTTTATATGAAATCTACAGAAATTTATGTCAACATTTATTACCATGAAATGTGGAACAAAGCGTAATACAACCTGAGCTTTGGGAAATGCTTAACTGATCCTGTCCTGATGAGAAGAAAATATCAAATGCATTATAAATGTTGACAGGATGATCAGACATGTAAAAGAGGTCATCCAACACCACCCTCCACATTGTTTACCAGTTTCATAAGTCAGCTTAAAGCATTAAAAACACATACTGTCTTGCACAGGAAGCTCCTAATCCTTAAAAATGTGGTGGCTGTTACTTGATTTGCCTTTTAGAGACCAATGGCATAGCAGATTTCACCTAAGGAAAGACTGCTGGGAGCAGTCTGGTCCTAGTTTTCTGCCCAGCATCTCTTCCAAACTGGCAGTACAAAGGCTTTCGAGCTTCATTAAGATCACACAGCCATGCTCACACATGGACTTTAATTACCTAAATACCTATCTCCTCTGAACCATTCTGTTTCAAAAGCTCAGTCAATGAAAGAAGACAGCAGCCATCCAGACAGCCTTGGAAAAATAAGGAAATATTTAGATTGTTTTGCTCTTCCTGCAAATCAATGCGTCACATGGCACTCACACCAACTGTTTGGCCTTGAGACCTTCTGTGGGGTAAGTTACAGTTCATGGGAGATAGAGTCATCCACTGGGGAAAAAAATCTCCTCAGCATATTACCCAGTTGTGCTTCCAGCACTGAATCCACCAGCCAGGACAAGGAGGACCTGCTTGAGTGAGAAGTGCCTTCCATCACTGCTTCATCTAAGACTCCTAATAAACAACTGGTCAAAATGGCTTCTTGTTAGGAGGAAGGAGTTCTGATCCTCTGCCAGAACTTCAGAAGAGAAGTGAAATTTAGGAATTCAGGACCAAATGCAGGCCAGTGGTAAGGGAACATATCTAGCAAGGATGGTGCACTCCCTTCATGGCTTGGTTTGACCTGTATTAGCATCTGTCCCCTGCCTCTACCCAGCGTGCATGTTCACCCCCAGTGAGAAGGACATAAAGTATCAGCAGTACCTAACAGCCATTTCCAAAACCTTCAGCTTAAACCTGCAGTGTCAGGACAGGCCAAGTGCACCCCATCAAGAGTTTGACCTACATTAGCAGAATAGACAAATATGTCAGGGGATTTTGGAGAAAAGTAACAAGATTTAAGAGCTTAGAAGATAGTCTTACGAGGAGAACAGACAATAGAAGGGACAAATAAAAGAGAAAATTATGAAAGTTTATATAATAAGAGTCTAAGGAGTAACTGCAGATCAAGAGGTTATTTCGCAAGATGTACAACTGTAAATACCAATTAAATGAAAACCTTTTTCTTCCAACATGGATAGAGTCTGAGGAAATATACAGCAAGATTTAAAGAGGGACTCAGTATTTGTTTGGAATATGGAAGACACTGACTTAAGAACGCTGATGACAAAATATTCAAAAGAAGATGTGAAATGTTAAACATCAAGGTTCAAACCAGTTTATGGATCATAGAGACCGGCTAGGGTTTTGGTGGGCAGGGGAGGAAAAGACATGGTGGTGAAGAGTGTTAAACCATTTGCAGGCCTACCAAGATGATCATATATTTTTCCCCTGAAATATTTGTCATTGTTATTGATGAGATGCTGTAGGGGTTCAGACAAGACATGTCTGTTCATGTCGCACAGCTCCTGTATTTCCAATTGTTTAGAAGTCTGGAAGAAAACTGTCCAATGGAAGTCATTTGATCAGTATCTAAATATTTTCCACCAGTTGTACTCCTGAATTTCAGTTTTAGCCTGAAAACACAAACAGAACAACAGAACAAGAATGAATCGTAAAAATCAGTCTGAGACAATGGGAGATCATTACCAGGTTACAGGAGCCCCAAATGCCTTACTCTCTTGGACTAGCACATGTTGCCATGTCATTGCCTTTTCATTATTTAGCCTTTCTTTGAGGAGCATCTTCATGATACTTTCTGAGATGTTTGAAATAATCCAAAAACAAGCAAATGGCCAGAGAGGGTGAAGGAAAGGCTTGGAAATGGGCAACCACTGAGCAAGGAATATTCCAGGAGCTGGAAAAAGTAAGAGTAGAGGGGTTCAGGAGCAGTCAGGGGTAAGAAAAAGGTACCTACAAGCTAAAAACCAAACCAAACCAAACCAAAAAATAACAACAGATCCTTCAGGTACTGGAAAGCTTACAAGATGATGCTTAAAAGGAATGTGAGAAACATCAAGAGGAGTGGAGATGAGAATTGAAAGATGTTTCAACAAATAGACAAGTCAAATGTATAGAGATGTCTCTGAATAAAGTGAAAATAAGTTTCTTGGCTTTCTTTTTCTCTCAAAGAGAACATTCTATAGCACAGAGCATCTAGCAAAAGCTTGGCTTTTGTAAAAAGATTTGATTTGGCAAAAACAAGGGCTCTTAACCTCTGGAAAAAAAGAGCAGAGCAGTGGTGTCAGAAATATACGCCAACAACCCTAACAGGCCTAAGCCCAGGGGCTTTGTATGTGCAAATACCTGTGGACAATACCAGGTATTTCACAAAGAAGATGACATTGCAACAGGGTTCGTGCATCTCAAGAGCTGCTGATCCTGCACCAGATGCCATCATCATATGGTTTAAAATCCAACATTGACAAGCATTCCCCTGATTCCTTGATAGGTAGGAAAACAATGTGAAGATCAAATCTGGTTGCAAGAAAGGGATGAAAGAGGGAAAGAACATGAGAGGTGTGCCTTGGCCTGTCTGGAGGAGACGGGCACAATGACAGTGTACTGCACAACCCTCAAATGGACTGAGGAGACGCTCAAAGAGTCAGCACTGAGGCGGGATTTGCAAACCTCCCCAGTGATGAGGTGATGCCGTTTGCACACTGCAGCCTTTCAGCTCCTTCGTCCTGCCCATCCGACGCAAAACCCTGCTGCTGAGCACACACTGTGGTTTGTGGCTCTGAGCAGTGATGCCAGTGTCTGAGACTGTCAGTGCAATCCCCTGCTGCACAGGCTCATGTCTCTGCAGCTGTCTAGTCTCCAAGGAGCCTTTGTACTGTACGCTGTTCTCCTGACTACAGCTTTCTTCAAGGGGATAGTTGGTCCTAGACTCAGCACTAAGTTCCATGGAGTCACTGTGGGATGCTCCTGGTAGTTCTGGGCAAGCTATGCATTACATCTTCTGTGGTGGTAAACCACAGAGGGACACCAAAATACTTACAGGTATTTTTGGCTGCTATAATAGTTTTCAGTGAGTGGGACGGAAGCGGATTCATAACACTTGATGCTTCCTATATGGCTTATTCCCTATGTGAAGCAATCATGTATTGTGTGAATTCATGCAAACAGAAATAGCACTGAAAAATGAGCCTCTCCAAGATAACAGGCATTCTCGAAGTCCTTTTTTTCTTCACAGCAGCCATGGGCCTGTTTCTACAGTAAATGGTTATCCCTGGCTTTGTAATATCAGAATGAGAAAAATTTCCTGTTCAGCAGTGGCTGAGCGGAATAGCATTGCTTTCCTGAAACAATATAGCCATGACAAAAGAACCCACTGGACACAGGTATCACAAACATCACTAAAACCAGCATTATTTTGGCTACACAGTGAAAATGACTCAGCCAAGAACACTAAGGATCCCTTGACTACCACAGAGCTTGCTGTTGCATCACTTCTGTACCCTACACCTCCACGATACACCAGGTGTGGGCAGAAGCACAACTGTTCAGCGGCTCTGCTGGCTTTGATAAGGAAATCCAGACACCTGGAGTAAGTCCCCACCAAGAGTCATGCAGAGGAAACCCTCTGCAATGATATAGCTCCATAGCCGGGTGTCTTAAATTCCATCTCTGTAGGCCACTAATACAGTAAAGAGTTCTTTTGCTACTTATTCATTTGCCATGCTAATCACAGAAAGAAAATACAAGCATTGTGGCAATAGCATTAGTGGAGAGTTCCTTAGAAGGCATTTAAGATCATAAAATGACATAGCTGTGAAGGGACCTCTGGATCATGCCATCTAGGCCCTGCTGAAAGCAGAGATACCTTCAGGACCTTGTCCAGGCGAATGTTGAGTACCTGCAAGGATGAAGACACCATAACTTCTCCAGGCCCCATTCCAGTGTTTGACAGCTCCCGTTTTTTACCTTATGTGTAGTTGGCAACTTCTTGTTCACTGCTTATCATTTTTTTGTTATTCATCTCTAAGACAAATCCGTATGTTATCTGGTAGCGTGTAACTGAGAAACTTTAAATGTAGTGTGAATGGAGCAAATGTATAAGTGTGATTGTCTCCAGATCACATAAGGTGAGGGAGGAGGAGGAGGTGAAAACCATAAATGACAATGCACTTGAGAAGTGCAGATCTGTATGCAGATTGCAGGGTGGTGGCCAGTCACTAGTGGGGTTCCCCAAGACTCAGTTTTAGGGCCAGTACTCTTCAATGTTTTTTATAAATGTTCTGGAGACAGGAGTCAAATGCATACTAAGTAATTTCAGGACAATACTGAATTAGTAGGAGCTGTTGACTCCCTCGAAGGTAGAAAGTCTAATCTTCACAGATTAGACCACTATCCTCGAGGGTAGAAAGGCCTTGCAGAGAGATCTTGACAAATTAGAAGGCTGAGCAATCACCAAGCACATGAAGTTTAACAAGAGCAAGTGTCGGATTCTGCACCTGGGACAGCATAATTGTGGATTATGCTGCACACACTGAGGGAAGAGAGGCTGGAGAGTGGTCCTGAGGAACCCTTTGAGGAATCCTCTGGGGAGTTTGGTCAATAGCAAGTTGAACATGAGTCAGCAGCATGTCCTGGCAGCCAAAACAGCCAACCCTACCCTGGGCTGCATCAAGCACAGCACTGCTAGCTGGGGAAGGGAAGGGAGTGTCCCCTTCTGCTCTGTGCTGGTGCAGCCTCACCTCGAGTACTGTGTGCAGTTTTGGGTGCTACAATATAAGAAGGACAAAAAGCTATTAGAGAGAGTCCAAAGGAGGGCTACAAAGACGGTGAAGGGTCTGGAGGGCAAGATGCATGAGGAGTGGCTGAGGTCCCTTGGTTTGTTCAGCCCAGAGCAGAGCAGGCTGAGGGGAGGCCTCATGGCGGCCTGCAGCTCCCTCACGAGGGGAGCGGAGGGGCAGGCGCTGAGCTCTGCTCTCTGGGGACAGCGACAGGACCCGAGGGGACGATGGCATGGAGCTGGGACAGGGGAGGGTCAGGATGGGTGTTAGGAAAGGTTCTGCACCCAGAGGGTGGTCGGGCACTGGGACAGGCTCCCCAGGGCAGTGGTCACAGCACCGAGTCTGTCAGAGTTCACGAAGTGTTTGGACAGTGCTCTCAGACACAGGGTCGGATTTTTGGGTGGTGCTGTGTGGAGCCAGGAGTTGGACTCGATGATCCTTGTGGGTCCCTTCCAGCTTGGGATATTCTTTCTGTTCTGTCTTAATCATTCACAGAAAGCATCAGATCAGTAGCTCTTAACTGATAACAAAAAATCGAAGGGTTGACCAAGCAAATTGATTCCACATCAGATGAAGCAGAGTTGCTAAATGATGACTTTCTTTAAGCCCCATCTAAAGACCATAGAAATATCTAAGTTTTTAAATGGACTTTGCTGAACTTTGGCTTTCTCCCCTTGACTATAAGGGTCCATGACAAGCACTCGATATATTTTTCTGAAAAACTTTCTTCATTCATTTAGACAATGACAAACATGTTAATAATGAGACCTGTTTTCCAGCTAAATTCCAAAAGACATCAATGCACACTCAGCACCTCTGAAAAGCAGATATCTCTTTAAATGTCAAAATATGGCATCCAATATACTTTAGAAAACACTAGACTGGATAAAAAATAATTTTCCATTTTAATAACTGATGTGAAACCTTTCACCTTTACAGCACCAGTTAATGGTGACTAGAAATCATTCCAGCCAAAAGGCTGCACAGCAAACTGCTGTGTATGAAACTCCAGAGGTAGCAGACCGGTTCAGAGTGGACAAATGACCACATCATTCTTGGTGCTAATTAGTTCCTTTCACTCTTCATATGCTCCCCTTTCTTTGAAAAGCCAAAGCTTAGCTAGGAAGCTCTGGGTCAAACATGCTCAGAGGGCACTCAGTGACTTAGCACTCTCAGAAAGACCAGTCAAATAGTCAGAGTTATTGAAGTACTTCAGTGAAATTTCATTTGTGTATTGCTTAGACTAGACTTGCTCTGGTAGAGACGTATTTATTCTCATCTATTCTGCAGGAATAAGCATTTTGTAGCCTATTAAAATATCTGAAAAAATTCAAAGATCTCTAGGAAAAAAATCTTAATTTGCACACATGCTTCTCTCTATGGTGGTCTGTACTTAGGAAAAGGCTTTAGAAAGGCAGGCCATGAAGACTTGCCTGGGATGTGGACCAAATATGAGCAGTCTCCAGGGCAGTTGTTGCTCTGGTGGGTACAGATGAGCTAAGTCTTTCAGCCATCAAACAGGTACCTTTCACTAGCACTTTAAAAAAAATAGAGGTGGAAGAGTGTTTTGCCTATTTTCCTAAGCAGAATTCAAATTCCAGGGACCCCCTATAAACTAGTATTTGTCTGCGTAAATGTCCTTCTCAGTGTAAAAGTGTTGCTGTAACAGATGCAAAAAACTGACCTGTAACAGTGTTTTATAATGAACCAGTCCCAAAACCCTAAATCTGGATTATGAACCAGCATTTACTGGAAGAGTGGATTGCAGCAGGAACTTTTGTTGGATGTCTATTGCAACAGACTCCTCGCTTATTTTTAAAGTGCCTCTAGTATTGCAGGCTTTTGCTAAGAGAACACAATGGAGCTGGCAGGAAAGCAACAGCTCTTCACCATCTCAGGAGAAAAAAAAAAAAAAAAAGCAGTCCTTAAGGATACCACACTGCTAGGTGTCTGGGACAATGAATTAACAAGGGCTGACTTTTTCCTCCCTCTGTTTTCAAAGATAGTAAGTAACAAAATCTGGCAGGCTGAAAAGCCCCTGCTCCAAGGAGAGAGACAAAGAGGCAGGGCTGAAATTCATCGTGTCAGTTTAAAAAGGCAGAGTTTTGCATTTACACAATATGCCCATTCTTGTTCTCCTTGACTCATGGAAAAATATTGAACATCGGACAAGAATGTAGGAATGTGTCTGGTGTCTGATCTCCACAAAAATCTAAACGCAGATTGCATTCACATAAGAAATAAAGAGCAGCTGCCCAGGCTCCATTGATGTGTTAAGAAAATAACAGTAGTGATAACAATATCATTATAATAATAGCAGTAATATAATTTTTTAATCTTGATGTGTCACTAGTACAAATAAAGGATGAACCCAGGCACTCCTCGCCCTTAACACAGCTTGGCAGAGCTTTCTAGACCATTTGCCTGTCACAAACATTGCAAAGGGTTCTCCCTACCAAATGCATCTGGAACCAAAGCCTGTTTTCCCGGATAGCAGAGGTTAAAGCTTTTTTATTGCTTTTTTGACTTTAGATGCCATAATTGTTGCAGTGCCTATATTACCATCTATGGCAGACAGCCTGCGTGTCTGCCAACTGTCAGGCAGCCTATTCATCTCCAGTTGCCTTTTGCCTACTTTCTGCAGCAGAAGAATTTCCCTCCACTCAATTTCATGGAGTCCTGTTCATGCGGATGTTTCTGCTGCTTTGTTTTTAAACACAGCCTGGCTTCAGGCCTGGGGTGCACGGAATTCTGTGGCCCCTAAAAGCAGGAGATGTCTGGAAAGGAGGCAGAAACCTGTGGGGTGCCAGGAGGCAGGAGACAGTAAATCACTGGGAAAGCATGAAAGGATAATGACAGCTGTGGCCAACCTATGGCTCCTATGTGCAGGTTGCAAGCCAGTCAGCTATGGCCCTGGGTCTGGACAACACCATATAACTGGCTGTAAGGTGCTGATGGCTGCTGGATAACCCCAACCGTGGACTGAAGGAAGAAACAAGGAACAGGGACACCATGGCCCACATGGATGGGCTACTCTGGGATTCCCCAAAACACTGTCTTACTGCCTGTCCCATGGCAGATTAGTGGCACTCATCCTCTGCCTAAACTCCACTCTTCTTTCTCTAGTTCTTCTCATCTGTCCAAGGCACATAGTTTGTGTCACAAGGCTCTCGGTCTTGTGAAGATATTGGAACATGTGATGTTTGGCCATTCCCAACCCAGGTGTTCCAGGAAATTCCCCCAAATATCTACCAGCATCTTTAGGCACTATCATATCTCTAAACCATCCAGTACTGTGGTATTTTACCATGTTACCAAAGCCTGCTTAGTACATAGGACTGTGCAGACAGACAAGATGGGCAGGTCCTCAGATCTTACAACCACAACCCTATACTATATCATCCTTTGCCTAAACTAAATATGCATCCATTTAAGAGAGCCTCTGAAATCAAGAGAGGCAGTGCTGATTAATGCTGTTTGCTTCTTTCTGCTCCCCAGTATGCTGGAGATCTGAAAACATGCAGGCCTGCATATTTCCTGGCCCAGAGCATGAGCTTGTGATTCATACAAGGTGGAGGGAGGGTGAACAGCTCTGCCAGACCTCACGGCGGGAGTAAAATATATCACTCAGTTGGATGGGGCTTGTCAAACTGGTGTGTTTATTTTACCTTTTCCTAGGTGTGACCCAGCTCATAGTATCCTCTCCCAAGCTGAGGAACATTTTGAAATTTCACTTTCAGTCCTAAACCAGAAGGGATCTGTCTCACAGTCAACAATTACCAAGCTCCAAGTCATGGGTTGCTCTTCCTGCTATCATTGCTTTATAAAATTGTCTACAGAAAAGAAACGGCATCTTGAAACCTCCCTCACATATGCCAGCCAGGAAGCCCACAGCCAAAGGCATTTGCCTACATACTTTGCAACCCATCTCCCTACTCCCCAAGGAGCCCTAGCCTGGAGCTCCTGAAGTCAACAGAAAGACTGTTGTAGACATCAGTGTGTCTTGGATCAGGCCCCAGCTACCCAAGAGAAGAGATGGGCTTTGCAGCCCATCCAGATGGTTAACAGCTTTAGCATACAACCGCTGCCTTATTAAATCTACAGTAAATTAAATGAACACTTAAGACACTCAACCGAAAGTGTTATTGACTGAGGTAATTAAATCGAAATGCCCAATTAACTACACCAGAATAGGAAATGAATATATCATGGGGGCACCACTCTGTAGTGTCTGAGCCAATCAGATTTTGTCTACACCTTAATTTGGGTTGAAATAATTTTTAAAGGAAGCTGGTGATTATTTAGAAATGTGTTTATGTAGCACATGCATATATGTGTATACATCTGTGTATGTGTATGTATATGAACGGATGCATATTACACTATGATATTTAAGTCTTCTGTCTGAGCTTTTAGTCTTACGTTGGCAAAGCCGTAGCTTTAATTCCAGGTCAGCCACCATCTTCCAAGATAAACTCTCACATTATTAAAACATCTAAATCAGAAGGATTACAAATGTCCTGCAGTGGATTTCTTTTTTTCTTTTTTTTTTTTTTCTTTATTAAGAACATTTACATGAAGGTGTCTGCAGTTTCAAAGCCATTTCAGACTGGGGCCTTGGAAAAAAAAATGCTTGGGAAAAAAAAAAAAAAGAGCCTTTTTTCTTTCCGTTTAGTCTGTGCTGTCAGGTCTCTGCCTGCTGCTCTAACCACAGCCACCCCAAAGCAAAAGTTTACCTTTAATTAAGACATATAAGTGTTTGGATTCTTAGACTCTGAATCTCTTTCCCCTTCCTCCCCCTCCTTATTTTTTTTTTTTTTTTAATAAGGATTGGAAAACATCTCCCACCTAAAAAGACACACTTTGCCCAAATGTTGATATTTTGAAGTGATAAATCTTCGCTCCTTTACTGCAGGCCGGGCTCTGGGTGGAAGGTGCTCAGGTGGCCCCGGTGGGAGAGGCCCCCAGAAATGCAGAGGAACCAGGCATGGCCACCGCACTCCGCTCTCCCCAAGACGTGCACAAGGCCCTGGCTGTGTTTTGGCCTTTGTTTGGAGGGGAATTTGCTCTCCACAAATCATGAAAGCGCAGCCTTGTAATAGCGGCACTTAGAATGACAAAAGGCCAAGTTGGGTTACAGTCACTCAACCCTACTGAGTTATTTGGGTAGTGGCAAAAGGAGTTATTTTTAATTACTTCACATCCCAGCCTCGCTGACAATAACCAGATAGCGTCTATGAGCCTGCAAGCTTTGATCTTCATCTCAGGATCCCACAGATCCCAGGAAAACAGAGATGTGACAGGGTGGAATACATCTTCCTAATGACAATTTCTAATGAAAAGGATCTGAGCTGCCCGTCTCCACCCAGACTATGGAGCTGGGGAAGGCAGAGGAGGCCCTATCATGGTTCTGCAGCACTTCAGAGGGGCCAGGCAGGTAGCGTTTCTGTAGGTCTTCTCTTCACTTTGCTCACGCCTCCATTTTGGCCACTTCCATGTGCTTTCTGGACCAAACTGATCTCTTATTGTTCCTCTCCTCATAAGTGGAATTGCAGCCCCTGTGGCCCTCTGCCACTGTTTGTGCTGGCAGAAACCAGTGGATATTGGCAGGCAAACTTGGATGGGATTCATACAGGGAGAGGGCAGGGAGGGAAGAAAGGGCACACTGTGGCCCTCAGTGCCTTCGTTTCCCTTGCAGAAAGCATGAGGGGAAGGAGGTCACAGGTGGGGTGAGGCCTCTCCTCGCAGGTCAGGATACTGGGCTGAAGGCAGGCTTTGAAACACTTAGATCTTTGTCAGGTATCTGCAAGGCCTGTTCCCTCCCGATGGAGGGTACTCAGCTGCCGCCAGGAACACAGCCCCCAGAGGTTTTCTTCTATTTATCTGACAGCGCTTCTAGATACACTGTTCTGCCCATCCTACCTTGTGAAGTAGGGGTCGTATGGCCTTCTCAAAGCCATGTACAACGTGTGTGCTGGAACAGAGGTGCCTCAGGCTTCAAAATGCTCTGGCAAGCTGCTGGGAGAAGCTGCCAGCCCTCCTTCACCCTACCGCAGAGACAGGCAGGAGAAACGAGGCCTCTGTTGACCAAGGTGTCCCACCTTTATGCCTGGGAGAGGTCCTAGTAGGCCAGAGCCTTACTGAAGTCAATGGAAAACTCATATCAGGCCCCGAGGACGGACCTTACTGCTTCAGAGCTTAAAAGAAGAACCTGGCCCCGACTGCCTGGCAACTATTCAAAATGGCTCTTAGTTATAAAGAACAAATTGTAAGTTCTCGTGTAATGTCCCTGGCAGAATTCAAACTTGTAAAAGAAAAGCCTGTAAACATCATCCCCACTCAGGAACTGTGCAGTGTTATTTTCTGACCCTGATGCACTTTGACATATCGCAGAACTAAGCAGGTTGAACCTCGCGCTGTCAGTCCCGAATGACAAATCTCAAAACGAGCTGCCCGCTTTCTCTCCTGTTTCCTTCTCTCCCTGCCTAATACAAAGACCTAAAACGATGACATACGGCTTAGAAATGACTTCAAGTACAGCAGGGAGATTACGAGCAAAAGCAGATCACGAGCTCTGATTCTGCATTTACCTGCTCAGCACGCAGCAGCCAGGAGCTCGTCTCGGAGCCCCATGCCCCTCCGCGGAGCCGGGGGGGTGAGCGTGAGTGATTTGTTTACATGCCGCAGGAACAAAGTCATGTCATGGAAATTCTGCAAACGGCTTTGCTGAATTTCACTTTTGCATTTTTCCAGCTCTTAGTAGTGCTTAGTTGAAAGGGAGCACAGCTTCTCCTGAGCCCGAATTCTCCTCGGCTGGTGGATTATTTATTAAACGGCAATGGTAGGCTGAAGCTGTTTTCACTTAAGAACAGTTCGTTCAAAGCCTAATGGAGAAGGAGAGTTGCCATAGTTACCTGTGCAAACCCTCGGCAGGCACAGTTACTTCCTAGAACCTGAGAGTTTAGGTCAACTTGCAAATTTTTCAGACAAAGCTCAACGATTTGCTATTTCATGCAAGAGAACTGCAGTTATCAAGCCAGGAGGAGGAGTGCAAGCAGCGGGCAGGGTTGCCCCCCCCCCCCTTTCTTTTTGCTGGCCCAAGCAGCCCGTGGGGTTCACACCAGCTGGAAGTTCTGCGGGGTATCTGGACAGCTGGGGAGGAGCTTGGAGTAAAAACACATTTAGATCTTGGCACCAGTTTCGGCCGTCCAATCCAGCCCATCATTAACAGCTTCTGTACAGCACTGCTCTTCCTCTAGGGGCTGTAAAAATGAACAAAACCTTTGTTCAACCTAAACTTCCTTTCCTTGTCTGCCATTCCTGCAGACTTTCCATTCTAGTGGTCCTATTGTTTCACTTGGAAATGTCAGAGAGCTGCACAGCATGCCCATTTTATAAGGAATATGTTCCATTTTAGGAGGCCAAAATCTTACACTGTGTCATTCCACAATTAATTTACTTGAAACTTGCTTGGGTTCATTATGGCTTGTCTGAAATGGCCTTCTTTCTTTCTTTCTTCTTCTTTTCTTTCTTTCTTTCCTAGGCCCCACATCTGTATTTGGACTGGTAGCTGCTGCAGGCACTAGCCTTGCACCTGAGCAAATAGGATTGCTGAGGACAAGATGAGCTCCTTTGTGCAGGGTGATTTGGACACTGGGCATTTCAATGAATGGCCATTTCGCTTTTGAACATCCTTTACTGGAAGTGGCAAGAAAGAGTAAATACCCTGATTGTATCATCTGCTAAGTGGGTCATTCCTACAAAGGGGACTGGAAAATCTGTGTTCCTACTCACAGTTTCCTTCAGTAGCTGTAGCATTGGAGAGAGCACAGGGGAGAAGGATGTGCATGGAGACTTAATTCTCCTGAGAACCAGCGAATTTGGGCAACTCACGAACTGCCAGTCCTACATCCCCATAGTGCCTAGGTTTCCATATCACTCTGCCTTTCTCTCCTCTCAGCCTCTTCCCCCATCAGCTTTTAATCGTGGTTTCAGGCCCAAGCACGTCCCTGCCAATCAGCACAACTGCAATTTAATTAGGAAGCAGGTGATAGGAGCACAGTGAAGAGTGCCCACATGAACTGGCCACCTCTGTCATTAACAGCGTAAGTTTTGCGAGATCACATCAGTGAGTCTTGCTGCTCCAGTATGGGATGGACAACGTTTGTGACCTGGGACCAGAGATTCAGAGGATTTAGGTCCCTAAATCCTACTCAAAATCAGTGGGGATTAAGTATCAAAGCTGAGCAGCTGTCTAAACTCCTCTGGAAGATCTGAGGCTGAGTTAAAAGGTGCCCACTCAAGCAGTCCCACTTGCCTTTCCAACAACATGGTTGACGCGCCTTGGGGAGAAAAGCTAGTAGATAAAAAGAGAAGATGATGAGAAGGTTGGACGAGGAAGGAAAGAAACACTCTAAAGGATATGGGAAAAGAAGGAAATGACCCACCTGAGAGAATGAAGAAGAGGTGAGTGACAGTGACAGACGGTGTATAATTCAGTTTGAGGCATATTAGAAACAGAAAACATTGAAGGCAGAGATCTGCAACGAGACCCCAGAGAACTGAAGAAGAATGAATGAACTGAAGGAACAAAGCATGGTAGGCCCCAAGAGGTTGTTTTTCTGTATTGTGAAGGCAGATCTTCACTACCCTCAAGTTTTAAGGGGCAGCTTATACGTGAAGTAGTTTGTAATTTGTGAACCCTTGCACGATGCACCCATGCTTTCATCCACTCTTATGTATGACTGTTATATTAAAATAGGGTGTTCCTGGCTCTGTGATTAGAACTGGGGACATTTGATGTCCCGAGATGATGAACATGGAAGTTCACCATGCTATTTGAGCTTTAGTTGCTTAGGGTCTCTGCCCTCCATAGCATTTTCCTCCTCGCCCTGACAACACCGAGCCAATTCCAGTCAGATGTGACAGACCAGCAGAAGTCTCAGAGAAACAAGGCTCTTACACATTGCATGAGAATTAGCAGCTGGGAAGAGGAGAAAATACAACCTGGGATGCAGACTTGGGAGATGCTGTCTGAACCCAGACGTGTTTGTTCAGCAGAGACTGGCACAGTGACAAATTGACCCAGCTGGCATCTGACATCTTCTGCCTGGTAAGGATGTTACAGGACACAGAAAGAGCTAGGTGCATCGTGGTTGGTAAAAAGAGGGGATGCAAAGGGACAAAGGACTAAAATCTGTAAGAAACCCAGCTTCGTTTTCTGTTTCTTTACTGTCTCAGTTTTCAGAGGTAAATTACCCTGGGTGATTTGGGCCATAAAAGCTTTTGAGTCATCTTCACTATTTAGCTGTGAAAGATGAGACGGTTCAGTTCAAATCACTCATCTGAAGACATGTTAAATAATTAACAGTATACGGTTTGCAGTGCTATTTACCGTCCCACGGGGCTGCTGGTCGTATGACCTTATAGCAGCCTGACTTCATAAAGAGCACTCCGAAGGAGAAGCTGGCACGGCCACGGGACTGCACATTGACAAAGCTTCTTAAAATAAGGAACTGTAATTCAATATTAGCCGAATCAATGTGTGTGGTACATCGGGTGGAACAGGTAGTTTGTGCCGGTTCTTTTGGGCTTCACATAAATCGAGTGACTTAAACAATAGGCAAAACTGCAGAGGAAAGAAAGGGAATGTAGCATACGTCAGTGCCAAAGCTTCAATGCATTCATATGATGCAGTAAACTAAGGTCACTGCCTTTGTTAAGAAAATCTTGGCAAATTGCATCTGCTGTAGAGGTCAGGCAATTATGTTCACAAGGAAACGCAAACTTGCATGTTATTTAATGTTTCCAGCCTCTGTAGCACAGTCCTACGTCAGTTTAAATATACAACATCCCTGATGAGTAATAGATACTGCTGAACATGCGGCTTTCTTACAAGCTCAGTTCTAACAGCGGTAAAAACATTTATGGCAAAGTTGCGCTCTCACTGAGTGACTTCTTTGAAATGGAAAAATGCTGAGAATAACTCAAAAATGAAATTGAGTGCTTTATTTTGCTTCTTTCCAAGTTTTCTATTTCTTGTTAGCTTTTATTTAACTTTGTTTCAAGCATACCCTTCCTTTTTGAGTTCATCATTTCGTTCCAGGTTTGCCAGTGCTCTCAGCACAGGTCAGCCTCTCTGCTCTTTGACTGGCCAAGCTCCTTTATCATGAAATCTGTCAAACTGCAGAAAGATAAACTAGCAGATAATCACTAACTGTTATATGGATTGGCATTAAAAGCAAACTAAAATGCCAGATCATTCAGAATCTTGCAAAACTAAACTCTTTTCCAGGAAAAAAAAAATCTATATTTTTCTACTTTTATCTCAATTTAGCTGAACTGCTAACTATAGTGTGCAGCTTTTGGCTGAAGATGGTTTGGCATCAGAAGGTGGCAAATATGGCATCCATTTAAAAAAAAAGTACTAGGGAAAATGCTTATACCAAACAAATTTTATACATAACAAAATTTAAAGAATACTAAAGAGTAGCTTAAGGTGACACCTGGATAAATAGGATATACTGCAGAAGTCCAGCTCAGCTTTTGCAAAGGAAAGTTGTACTTCATGACTCTAGTAAGGTTTTCTGAAGGAGATAACAAGCATGTGGCCACGGGGAATTCAGTTGACACAGCTTAACTGGAAAGCTTGTGCCCAAAGGCACTCAGCAAGATCACTTGTTAGAGGTGCTTAATAAACTGAGCTGTTGTAGGGTATGAGGGAAGGTCTTCACATCGATACGACATTGGTTAAAAGGCAGTGGAAGGATACGAAGAAATTATCAGATTTCCAGCAACTGGGTGATAGAAGAACAGATGATATTCAGTGTAGACAAATATAAAATCCAACACATGGAAAACTGTCCTTACTCTGCCTACGGGGATGGGCTCCACACGCAGGCTTACTTCCTGGGAACGAGAAGCCAAGGTCAGAGTAGACGGTGCTATAAAGGCCATCTCACAGCGCTCACAAGTGCAAGTATCCAGACAGCAAGCCAGATGCCAGCAAAGGAACAGAGAGCAAAGCAAAGTCACATCGTGCTGCCACTGTTAAAATTCATTCTCCTGTCTCAAAAAGAACATAGTAGAATGAAAAATATGCAGAAAAGGACAAAAAGGACAGCCAAAGGAAAACAAAGAAACAAACAACAACAAAAACAACATCAAAACACCGGGTTCTACAGAAGGATCAGTTTAATAGACTAAGACTTTTCAGCCCAGGAAAGGAAAAACTGAGGGCGAATATGATGTAAGCATATAAAATGTGTTGTGTGGAGAAGGTGAACAATGACCCATGAGTCTTCCAATGCAAGAGCTGGAGGACATCACGTAAAATGAACACACGACAGGTAAGAGCAAACAAGGAGATCTTTATGTGAAGTACAGCTATGGGGCCGTATTTATCAAGACGTTATACATGCTAGAAGTTTAAATGGGTTCAGAAAGCAACTGGACAAATTCATTGAAGAAAAATCCATTCAAGCTATTAAATGCACAGACACCATTTATTGATGCTTAGCCAGAGATGGATGGAGGCTGGGAGAGCATCCTGGGGAAATGTAATGTATGCTCATCTGATTATTATGCTTTTCCACTAATGACCACTAAGAGCGACAGGATACAGAACCAGGCAAACCTTTGTTCTTAGCTGGTCCAGACTTCTTACTTTCTAATTTGTGATTACTCTGAATTTTTAAGTCACATATTTTTATTTGCGTACGAAATGAAAAATCCCTTTTTTTTGCTAGCTCTGTTCATTTCAAACTGCTCTCAGTTTGGTGTTGAAGATTTAGAAAATACATTGGGAAGGAATACAATAAATTTTTTGGGTTCTCATCTCTTCTCACCTGCAAATGTCATTTATTATATGCTTATATCAGAAGAACTGAGCTGTCACCTGGTGAAGACCACTGGGTTCTGGTGAAGTATAACATTAATAAGTATTCATGAAGGCATCTGTTCCTGCAGACACGGGTGATTTTACTCCAAAAGCAGAGCAACTTAGCGGATATTTACATTTCCTTGAACATTTTTGTTTCACTGAGTGAGAGGTGTGCTTTCATTTCATAAAATAATAGCTCCAGATGAAGACAACAATTTTCCCCCATTTTGGAACATCAGAGACATCTAACTGGCTTGAAATGGTCTTGTATGCCAAAATAAGGCCTCACACGCCTACGTTTGGACTCTGCCATGTAAAACACTTGACCTAAGAAATGTCCCAAGACAGGCACAGGATACCAAATTTAGGTCACCTTAGCACATACACAGTCCCATACTGTTTACATGAAAGCTCCCAAACTCCTCTCTCATTACTAAGCCCAAATTATCTCGTGTCAGTGTTGAAACAAACCACGAGAAGACATAAGCACTGGTCTGTCCGAAGCATCTGCACAGATCTGAGACTGAGTTCACGATGCTGCAGTCTTCATGTTTTAGAGATCAGCTCAGCCACGTCCTTCAGAATAAGCTGGAATGCCATTTCCCCTGGGTGAAATCCATTGAAACTGATGGATATGTTGTTACTGGAAATCCCACTGGGGATGAGATTTTACTTCCAGCGCTTCACTTTTGAAAACACCGAATGATTTAGTTGTAATTGTGTAATTCTGAAATGGAAGGAGGGAATGGGTGATCTAAGAACAGGTTTGTCATCTCCAGTCACTAAATACCGACAGGTTAAAACCTTCATTTAAACTTGAAGCACGGGTAAAAACAGATATTATTGTTCTGCACTAAAAATAAGCACACAGATCGACCTCTTTGGCTGCAGCGGGAGAATCCTATTCTGTACCATTTGATCAAAAGCTACAATCGCTTTTAGGGAGGCTCCAAAACGGGACAGGCTGGTGCTCTACTTGCGTTTAACAAGCCACATTTCTGCTGTTGCTCCCATTCCTACTTGCACACCCTGCTTTAGGAAAGCAAAGGCTTAGGAGGTATACACAAGTGAGGTCAGGGGAGGTTTCCCACTGGTTTTAGCCAGCTTCATGTGACGGCAGTGGTCGCACTGAAGGCTGAGCTGCCCCCCAAATCTCCCACCCTTCCTGTGGTGCAAACTGGCTGCGATACCCCGCTGGTGTCAGCCGGGACTGGAGCTGAAGATCACATTTCTTCCCGTCAGTCAGTCTGACTTCTCCACCTTTCAGGCTTGGCTCTGGTCTCCCCTACCCTCCGCATGACAAGCGAGCCCCAGCCCTTGTGTTTTTCTCCTCCCGGTTCCTCCGCTCGCCTTCTGTTTTCATCCTTCGCGCCCTCTGTTTTCCCTGATAAAGCTAACAATGCTGCTGTTGTTTTGCTCCCTGCTGCTGCCGCCGAGAGCTCTATTTTTAATCACGATTAATGTGGGGGCCAAAACAAAGCCCAACTTATCGCTCGCCCACATTGTTTGTAACGGGGCTGTTATGTCTGAGGTAAACAGGTAACGGGGCAAGCCTCTCGCCAGGCAGCCTCCCAGCCTCCTTCGGAGTCAAGCAGTGCTCAGTGCCTCCGTGACTCCTGCCAACAAAAACTGCATTTCAGGTTTGCTTAATATACTATGTTTTTATTAATTTGAGGCCTTCTGCATGTTTACTGCTCCTCTGCTCCCTGCAGCCGTCAATATTTGCAGCCTCCATGGGAGCGCGTGGCACGGTGTGGATGGGTGCTGGGGACATGGCCCTGGTTCCTGGGCCATCTGTCACTTCCATGACCATCTTGGACTTTTTGAGAAAGGGTCTGTTTGTGAATAAAGATGCCTTATGTATACCCGGAGAGAAACCTGTAGCTCTTTTCCTGACGGTGGATTATTTTGGCCATCGTCAGGCCATGTTGACCACTGCTGATTTACCGTACCTGATCAAGAGGGATGCTGACGGATTATCTCAACCACCTAACTCATGATAGTACCCTAAAATTACAGCTACTACTAGTTAGAGCCCATTTCCTCAGTTTCTGAATATGCCCCAATACATCCTAGCTTAGACAGAGAAGCAGGGACCTCAGTGCCATTACAGCTTAGGAGGGAATTAACTTCCTGCAGTTCACTACAGATGTCCTTTCTCTTAATGTGTTTGAGCCTTCCCCATCAGGTTTGGCCCTGGTCTCCCCTACCCTCTGCCCTGTTTAAGCCTGAAGAGTTTTGAATGTAATATAAAAAATGGTCTGCCCGTGGTGAAAGACCTCCAGAGTCCTTCAGAGTTCACCATGCAGGCAAGCAGCTTTGGTGCTAAACCACCTGAATGGGCAGCTGCACTAAATGCTATGGTGACCTCAAGAGAATAATATTATTTTCTTTGAATCTTTTTTTAGGTTTATTTCCTAAACTGCTTATTTGTCTAATTTACAGGAACTGGTTACATTCCAATTTTGGACACAAAGAAATAATAAAACCATCTTAATTTCAAAAGACATTGCTTATCAAATGCATTTTTCACAGACGAGGTATTTGTTGAGCATTAGTGTGTCAAGGCAGTTTTCTTCGCCTGTGCCAACAGCCAGTTTTCCCTGAAGAACTGAATGTATTTAAAATATTTTGAACCCCCACTTTCTGCTTCACTTGGTAAATAATTTCACTTTTCTTCCAAAATTTGACCTTCTTTCATCAGATAGCAATCCATATTATTGCAACCTCCTGGAACAGAGGAATGTTATTGACAGAATGAATATTTAGCTACAGAAGTCATTTTATTTATTTATTTATTTTTACTTACTTTACTGCAGTAAAATGCTAAATTTGCACATTTCTAACTAGCATATGTGTAAATGCACTTTTTGCTTAATCTGTACAAACCAGGTTATGTTCTGTGGGTATCTTTAACCAGTCCTCAGGGTTATTTTCTCCCACTTGATTTAACACACCTTCAGGAATTCAATGGAAGGTCAGCTTTAGCAAACGTCCATGTATTTGACTTTCCACGCATTCAGGCACCTCAGGTACATCACTAGCAGATTCTGAAGGCACGCAAAAATGCACAGTGGAAATTTTATTGAAGGATGCCCATAATATTAACTGCTTGCAGCTGTTCTATTAAAAAACAACATTATCAGCTTCAGGCTGAGGTCGGTTGCTGAAATGGCTGGGGACTAAGCTGTCTACTTAGTTTGAGTATATACTTTATTTGAGCAAATGAAGTGAATAAGCATGTGTGCAAATGATCAGACATGCTGATTTGTGTGTGATTACTCAAGTCAAATGTTTAATTTGCATAACTGAATGCAAATTAGGTACAGAACTGCAGGCTAATGTGAAGCATGCCATTTGGCGCCTGACAGTTTTAAAAATCAGACTCAAAACCTCTATGCTTGGTGTAACTAAATCAGATCAGTGGAATTCAGCACAGAAGATATATATCATTCGATTCTGCTTACAATTATTTGCCAATAAGGGAGGATGACATGTAAACAAGCAGCAGAACTACAAGTCTGCTTCATTGTCTGTCTCTCCAAGAGAAACCGATGTTCTGAGCTTCTAGCATATTCCTTCTCCCCTTGCATTTTATATAAAAAATTTCTGACAAAGAAAAGGCTATGACTGTACAAGGATATGCAAGGGCTCCCTTAGAATAGCTGTTTGGTTGTTTTTTTGGAAGTGGAAGTTTTCCGCTGTACGTGGTCCTCAAATTATTTTTAGCTTTGTTTGTTTACAGTCTGGAATGACATATTCAATGTGATTTGATGTTTCCTAGTATTCTTGATCCGCTCCTTTCCAAGGGAAGCAGTGGAAAGTCTACGACGTAGTAAACTGAATGCAAGACCTCGTACGAGGAAAATATTTGTAGAGAACAATCTGACACGGATTGGGAGCCGAACTAGATGATCTAATGGGCATTACATGGTTAGAGTCTAATGATTCATAATAGCAAAATGGCAAAATGGTAAAATGACAATTCTAATGGCATTTATGAATGCAGCAAGTAGGTTTTTTTTTTGTGTATTTGCAATCCTGACTGACTGTAACATATTAAAAAGTGCATTAACTGCACAAGATGTCCCTTTGTAATGTCTATAGGCTGGTCATAAACCCAAACATTTCATAAGCCAGGCTTGGGACTAGAAAAATAGCCAGGAGACCAAAATCTGGCCGAAGAAATCCTAAACTGCAGCCTGTGTACATATTCCAATTTGCTGCCTTACATTTGAAGATTCAATCCCAGTTGAGACCGCTCCTGAGCGTGGAACCACTGCCTGTTTAAATGGGTAACGATGAAACAAAGGTACCCCAAACTCTTACAATCACGGAGGCAAAAGATGCAGAGTTAAAAACCAAAAGAGCCCTACAAGCCCCGAAGGTCGTGATATTACATGCCCAGTTCATGATTTATGAAGGACCGAGGTTGGCAACGCTCGGGAACTGACTCATGAATGCTCTGCTTTCTCAATCAAGGGAAAAAGCAGCAGAGGGAAATGTCAGAGCCGCCCTCCGTTTGTCTTCCCCACGGCGTGCAGAGCCAGCTGAAGCCCCGCGGTGTGGTGCACAGGGGACCAGGGTTGGAGAGACTCCACGGAGGTCATCCACATACTTGGCCTTCAAGGACGGCCAGTTCACCACCCACACCCAAAACGAAGGTCTGCCTTGTCCAAATGGTGCTTCTGGCTGTGTCACCACTACAGGTGCAAACACGAAGGAGCTTTGGACAAAGGCATCTCTGCTTCTCTTGCTGGACTACCTCAAGTGCTGTGTGCGCATTTTCTGAGGTAAAGGCCAAAGCCAGAAGACAGAAACCACTTCTATTTATCCAAACTTTTTAAGAGTATCTCTTACTATCTTCCTGAATAATGCAAAACCTGGAAGAGAGGCAAGTATTGATCATATATGATGGATTGGTAGAAGAAGAAGTCTTCTAGTGAGCTGTGTGAGCCTTCCACCTTCCACACATATTCACTGCAGATACGCATTTCTGGGAACACACTGCATTAGCCTGCAAATCCCACTGCTTTGCTGCAGGTGAAACAGAGCTAACATCAAGGACAAGGATTGTTTTTCAAAGGCAACAGAGTAAGCAAGTCTGTTCCTGAAGAACCAAGCTATTAACAGCCATGAGAGGGAGATGCAGATATGTCAGCGAGCAGCTGAAGTTAATGGAATTGCACTTCATTATAATTCAACTAAGAATTTGAGCCTCCATCGATGTAAGTTCACTGGCAGACTCATGAAGATCAATATATATGTGTATATATATCACAGTTGGCATGCAGACTGATTTGGCTAAGTTCAGCTTCCAGCCATGAAAGCCCTTTCTAGCTCTGCCTGCGTGGCTGCGGCGCTTTCTTACCCGTCTGCTGTGCCCCGTGCAGCAACCTGCCCACTAACAAAGTCAGTTCTCACCCTTCTCCTTCATAAAACAAACAGACTAAGCTAGAAGATACCAAAATTCAATTCAAAAGCAGTTTCTTCGGTGTTAAACCAATTACAGATACGTTGGTTCTTGCCCAGTAGGATATATCTATATGACTTCAGACTCAGTTCTTGCCCAGTAGGATATCACAGAATCACAGGATCATCTAGGTTGGAAGAGACCTCCGAGATCGCCTAGTCCAACCTCAATACGTCTATATGACTTCAGACTCAGTTCTCGCCCAGTAGGATATATCTGTATGACCTCAGACTCAATTCAGCTACCCCAGCTTGCCACGTCGGCACGTGTCAGCTCAGTCACGGCACCTCTGTCTGTGCGTGTTTGTGCGCTCACAGACCCGAGCAAATGGGATGCAATTCAAGTTATCTCACACTCAATTATACTTCAATGACGGCGGGGTGTGCTAAGTCCCATTTCCATGTATCTGTCAGGAACCAGGAGTGTGCACATGAACGGTCGCTACTGGCAATCAGAAGGGCACAGTTACTGCAGTTGTGGTAACCTACTCGAGAATCTGAGCTCCACGTACGTACAGGCTGCAGAGGAGGTGTTGGTTGACAGAGGTCAGATTTTCCTGCCTTTTCTCGACGACTACTTTATTCCCTTTTCTGTGATACTACGCAGGTCTTCAGCAGTTGCCAAATTTCAAGCAAGGATTTTAACCTCACTCACAGAAATAACAAAATTCTTTTGGCCGGGACTGCAAGAGCCTGATGATTTCAGTGGACTTTGTTAGGGTTTAGAGTCTTCAGGGAAAAACTTAATCAGCATTTGCAATGCAATGCTGGTGTACAAAAAAATCAAGTAGAAATTGGGATGGTCCCCCAGCCAAGAATCCTTGCGGAGCGATCTGCTGATGTGGCAAGGGCTGGTGGCTGCAGGCAGGCGAGGGGCTTGCAGAAGAGCAAGTAGGGTGTCCAGGCTGCTAGGGTGGGAACTGCCGGACAGCCTAGGAGGCTCAGTAAGAGTAGGATACCAATCTTTTTCAGGCCTTAGGTTGTGGCTCTGTAGAGAAACTATTCTGAATTAAATGATAGCTGCCGCTGAAAGTGGCCCTGCTCCTCTCCTCCCTCCCTCCCTTGTGCATTGGCATTTTTCTGGCCTTGGGTGAGCTGAGTTGGAGATCTGGGTTGGCTCTCTGCTCGTTTCCGTGGGGTTAGTGTTCTGCTGACTGAGCTTTCTGAACAGGTTTTCTGGTGGGGTCAGATAATTGTCAGTGCCAGCAGAAGGGGAGCGGCGGGGGGCTCAGGCAGGGGAAGGGGAAAGGAGCAGAGCCCTCCTTGTTGGCAGCAGCTAAGCATTAAGTAAGCTTAGCAGCATCAGAGTATGACACCATTAGCATTCCTGTCCCACAAAGGAAGAACAATGAATTCAACTTTACATCTTAAGGCTTCAGATCTGATCTTTCTAGCCAATTGTTTGACGACAAGCGACTTTGCTTTGCGTACTGCAAGCAGTGCTGGCAGACGGGGCTGAAACAGGACAATGTTTTGAACCTTTCTCTTCCCTGAATCCTCATGAACACAAACTGGTGGTCATATCTGTGCAAGCCCTCTGGGAACAGGGCGGTGCAGGGAAGAGCCCAGCAGAGAGCTGCAGACAGTCCACGTGTGCAGCTCTTTGGGTGCCCTACCCCAAGCAGATGAGCCCAGGGCTTTGCTTAACCCTCCGAGAGAGGCTGAGCACAGCCTGGACCACTGAAGAGAAGACCCCAGAAGGCTGTTTGTACAGAGTCTGACCTCCTGCAACCCAAAATCCACGTCACACCAAGCCAAGCAGCAGGGAAAGTGGGCCCAAACTAACCGACAGTGACAGGAGGTAACCATCATCCACCCCTCCCTCATGCTAAACCAACGTAAAGGCTCCCTAATTGAGTTTTCAGGTGACTAATCAAAATAAATACCAAAAAAACCCTCCCAAAAACCCAGCTGCAGAAACATAAAGGCTGCAGGTGAGACAAGACACGAGGTGTAGAGGTTTATTCTCTTCTCCTCGCCGTGCTGCCAGGCTGTCCTGGTCTTACCCCAGTGTGCATGCGGCCCCTTTGGGGGGCCAGGACTAATCCATTAGTGCTGCTCGATGGATGCGGAGCGGTTTCAGCAGGGTGAGCTGAAGGAACATAAATCATCCCCGACACGGCAGCTAATTAGGCCAGAGAAATCCAAACTGCCTCAGTGATGAGCCACAAGAACAACCAGGTCTTATTTTGACACTGCGGGCTTGTGAGGTCTCCTCAGCCCCTGAAAGCCTCCTTAGCTCAACAGATTTTGCACAGAGCAAATGGCACATCAGCTCCAACGTGCCCAACAAGTATAAAACTGGAGAACTGAAAGGTCCCAAATCTCCAGTCTGCACTTCAGTCTCCCTCCATTCTCCCTCTCTCAGACTTTAATACTATTTTTTGTTATCATCTGGTAATTTGCTGACCTCTCATTTCTCCCCAACAGCTGCAGCTTACTTACTTTGTCTAACATTATTCCAATGAAAGTTTAATGAGATCTTTGCTTTAAATAACCTAGTGAAATAAGGGTACCAATTAATCCCTCTAGGCCAAAGTAAGTTCCTCTTTATTTTTGTTCTCTAGAAGAGGCTGTAAAAGTCCCTCCTGTGGAGGGTGGTCCTATAGAGCTTAGTGGCGATTAACCCGTGAGGTTCGATACATACTGTGGGATGGGGAGCTGGAAATTTTTAGTCAGAAAGGGTTTTCCATTGCAGACGTACCAACTCATCAAAACCAATACATTTGGTGCTTCCAAAAGCAAGAAGCATTATAGAATTTCAGCACTACAAGAAATCAGAAGAGAGTTCTGAATTAAAATCAAGCCAAATATTAAAATACCAAAATTCACCAGGGCATAGAAATTCTGAGTTTCAGCTGATTTAGCAGAAACTTTCATCCCTGCGCGCAGCTTGGCCTCCCTGAGTCCTTCTCAACGGGTCCTCAGCAGCAGCCACTTTATGCAGCAGTGCGGAAGTTTCAAAGCCAGGAGGGGACCGCAAGGAAAAATCCGTCTACATCTACGCGCAGTGTGAGACAACATGCCACGCACTAATTTCAGCACTCCTCGGTGAGATGCTGCAGTATTAGCTACGCCTGCTCCCGAGGACTCTGTGCCTCCCCTGCAGACCGCAGGTCAAGCACTGGGATGTTCGGTCAGGTAAAGCACTGGGAATGCTGTGCTGCAGCAGCAGGGACCTCGGGCAGGCTCGATTATTCTGCTGAGCTAAATCAACCCGGGATCTCCCTGCCTGCTGCCGTTGGACCGCGCTGGGTATCTGAATTAGCTCATTTGACGTTTATGTATCTCAACGCGGCGCTGCAAGCTGCAGTGTAGACAGAGCATTATTTCTAATCTAAATTTATCCAGCTTCAGTTTGCAGCCACTGGATCCTGTTATGTCTCTGTCTACCCATTCTAAAAACCTTCTATTATTAGAAATTAGTGACAGAGTTGAACAGATCACATCCATCACAGCTTTATGATCCTCCCACTGTTTTCCTCACTTCTAAGCCACAGACCCTTCTCTGCGTTTGGGTCTCTTGTTCCCAGCCTCTATTTTACAGCAGGGAAGCAAGCACAAGGCTGAGACGGCAGCTCTTAACGAAGGAAGGCAGTCAGAGGGCAGAGAGTACCAGCAAGTGCATCTGTCACGGTGCAGGCACACTCGCACCGTGTCCACGTTTCACATGGCTGGTGGTGCCTGAAAAATGAGTCCGGCTTTGGCGTGACTTCTCACCTGCTAGGTATTTCGCTTCTGACGCACTCTGCTTTGTTCTGGCGGTCATACGCCAGTAAAACTACCTTCGTTTTTCCCCCAGACTGCCCTCTGAATTCATGCATGCTGCATAAAACAGGCTCTGTCGCTCGAACGGCCGTCAGACCACGACTGCTTTTGGAGAGGGCTCCGACACGGCTCTCGGCGTGCGGGATCAGGTTCATCCGCAGGGACGGGGGGAATTCTTTGTCTGCAAATTGCAGTTTTCAAAAGTTCAGCGCAAGTTCCCTGCACAGCCCTGACGTTTGCGCTCTGCCCACACAATCCAAGTGAACAATGAACTGTGGGAAACATTCCTCTGCCTCCCTTGCTGAGCTGCCAGATTGGGATGCAAAGCTAGGATTTATAGAGTTAAGAATTACACAAGGTTATACGGCTATATAAAATGCAATTAAGATGCAAAGAATATTTTATAGCCTGACTGCATCAGTGTCATAGAATTTCATAGCTGACTGTGTGTTTTTCCATTTCCTAGAGCACTCTTTAAAAGCTGAAGGAAATGTATTAAAAGCCAACAAGATTAAATTATACATAGTTCCTATTACTCTGCTCTTATAAAAGGACCTCACATGGACACCTCAACCTGAAACACGGGAATGATGAGGTTATTTTTGCCATAAGCCAAACATATGTCCTTTAGGTTATGTAAGAAATATTTGTGGTCCCTGCTGGTGTTGTCAGAACGTACATCACATATTAGATTCCTGAATTCACAGAAATACCCTGCTATTAAAACTAAACAAAAGGGATTTAACGGGTTGGACTAATGAATTTCAGGAACTGATTATTCGTGGCAGTATGATACTAGCTGACGTGTTAAAAACAGTGAAATAAAGTAGGACCTTGCCTAAATAAGATTTATACGCAGTGCCAGCTAACTGGTAAAAAATAGCAATAACCTTTTAAAACATTAATTTAGGCTTTTATTAGAATACAAAGAACCTCTAGTTTTTGAAAGCAGGCATTGTCTCCCCTTTTAATTTCAACAGCACCATGGCTTGAATACAACACAGCAGGGTGTGTGTTTTCTAAAGTTGGGTTATTATCAG
This sequence comes from Anser brachyrhynchus, assembly GCF_964034855.1. Taxonomy (NCBI): domain Eukaryota; kingdom Metazoa; phylum Chordata; class Aves; order Anseriformes; family Anatidae; genus Anser; species Anser brachyrhynchus. Next base: position 199,989,952 of record NC_137694.1, on the reverse strand, counting down.
AGTGCTCAATGCAGTTTGCCAATAAGCCTTTATTTGGCAAAGCTTAAAACTGCTGACAAATGAGATTCTTCCTACAGCAGTAAAACAGGGCACAGTTAAATATGCCTAATTACAAAAACACACCGAGAACCACTTCGAAATATGTACCTCGCCGAAAAATCAAACGATGCCCGCATCCCAGCTGAGGGGCTGGCATCCCAACGCCATCGAACCGCATAGATCAGACACGTAGAAACCCGAAAGACCTGGGGACGAGCTGCTGATGCTGGTGCAGTCCCGCTGCGGCTCACAGACCCCTCGCCCAGTGCTCAACCAAACTCCCAGCAGTGGCATGGCTTCTGCTCCCGCCGTCGCGCCGGCTTTTGGGAGCAGTCCAACCACAGCGAAACGAGTACCCCACAAGATCAGAAGCAAGTTTAAGCACAAAAAATGGAGAAACCTGAAAATAAATTTCTCGTTTTGAACCGCGAGTTGAATGATTTGGTCATTTGCCTACAGAAGTACGGCAGTGCTTGTTCTCCCGGACACTGCCGTTCCTGTTCTGGGCCTCTGCTCCTTCCTCCCTATGTGCAAAGTGACACAGAGATGAGAGCGTAATTAAAGCCTTGAAACTAAAGGGAAAAAATAATCTGTTAAAGTGACGTACTTCTTCATATCATTCTCCTAGGTAGGACGGGGTCACTACTGGACTTGTTTCTTTTCTCTGGCAGTGCAGGATAATGTGCACCGCGAGTTCAGATGTGAATCGCACTTGAAGGCAATTACACATAACACTGATGAACACGGTGCTAGCTCCAAGGGAATTACCAGTGTTTTGTGGGAGATTAATTTGCCCACTTGGGCTAAAGGTTGTTCCTGATGTATTTTTTGTGTGTTTTATCCAGCAGCATTTCAGTAGCCATTTGTGAGCAACGTTCCCTGATGAGAGAATATAAGCAAGGAAGAACGACAGTGAACACAACTGAGAAACAGAAAATGATTTAAAATTGCATTTTGATTGAAGATCAGAGTCTATTTAGTTGACATAGTATAAAACTTTGGAGCAGAAATCTTTCTTGACCTCAATTTCAGGACATTTAATAGTATTCCCGGGCGAAACTCAAGACAAAGAGGAGTAAATCAGTACAGCGAGATGGAACAATGCAGCTTCATGTCTCTGCTGTATTTTTGGCATATTCTAAAGATTTCATACTTACTAGACATATTTATAAAAACCCATTAGGAACCACCAGGAGGAATAGCCCATTACAGCAAAAGCCAGAGGCTGAAGTAAAATGTGCCATAATATAATGGAGTGTCTTATTTGTCACCATGCCCCGGCCCTTCCTTAGCTGCCGCGCGTGCCCCTGGCTGGGGATATACAGCAGCTGCCATGATGTGTCTCAGGCTCTTACAGGGAGACTACAGTTAAGAAACAAACTTAAAGGTTTCATATTTATGCTCACTACTTTCAGGATCAAATTTTCCTAGTCTCCAGCTTACTTTTCCTGAGCATTACCCCCCTCAAACTCAAACTGCAGTTTGAAAATCTAACTTGGTACTTTCCCATTTCTCCTGCGCCAGCTGAGGTGTGCTGCATTTGTGCCTAAACAACATTAGCAGTCTTGTCAGAAATGCCTGAAGTGCCTCAGGAACCCCAGCTTTCCTTTTCAAAAGCATTTAAATCATAAGGGAACACACATCTGATAGACAATCAATTTGCTTAGGTTCCCAAATGCACCAAGTCACTTTTGAAAATAAGACCCAGCCCGAAGGTCGTGTAAAAGAACTTTTGAAAACTTTACACGCCAGCTCAAATTCACCCCCCTTGTATTGATAATAGAGCTCAGTCTGAAACAGGATTCCTGGGAATGATTTGTGAGCCCAAAAGATCCTGGTTGCATCGTGAGATCCCGGGTTAGGCTTGCAAAGGAGCTTTTCATTGATCATAAGTGATCTGCAGATAACAGCGTGCTTGATGCGTGTCCTTCTGAAAAGGGCAGCTGTTAAATGGCTACGGGGAAACCAGGAGAACAATGCACAACGTGTTACTTCGGAAACTAATAGCTTAGGGGAATCAGTACTGGAAGTATGGAAAGTGCACCGTTCAGGTCACCCAAAGCTATGCATATACCTAAAACTGAACTCCTGTTTACCATGCATTCATAAGGGGCTGTGACAGCAGCACGTGGAGCAGTGCTGCTGGTGCCCGAGGGACAGGGAAACCCTGCAGGGAAACCACAAGGCAGCAGCAAAGTGACGATGCAGGTGGAAGGTGCAATGTATGAGAAAGTTATCCACGTACGGCCTGCCCGAGCACTGAGTTAAAGTGCCCGGCTGATATAAATGCCTCGGGAGCAGAGCTGTTATTTACAGCGGCATTTGAAGCCTGGGAACATCAGGGTTGGATTTAAAAACCTGGACGTGCACATGGCATACATCAGCTGGCAAGTTAGCATGTGTCAGCAGAGCTGTGGTAACTCCTTACCTGGGCACTTTTAGCCCCAAAGTCCATTTTTCCCTCACCATCCTGAAAAAGGTTCGAGCCAAACTGCATTTGTTGCCTGCTAGGAGGGGGCACACGGACACCAGCAGGGCTCAGGGAGGGTAACTTGTTTGTGAGGCCAAGAGTTAACAAAAAAATATAGAAGAAAAAGTTCTGGATATCAGCAAAAAGAAATCCTAATTGTGAGATCTGCTGGGTTTTATTGTTGCGTCTCTGGGAAGAAGCGGAAGGCTTACTGCCTGGGTTGTTTAAAACTAGACTGACAAAATACAAGACAGCATGCTAGAAGGAATAACTCCGAAGGAGCAAGGAGATTAATTAGATGTCCCCATGGCCTGGACAGCTTTCTTCAACTCTTATTTCTGTAACTTTCAGATGACCTTCTGTGGAGCATTGGGTGAACTGGTTTAAAGAGAACAAAAGCAGCTGCATTTTCCTTCTGTTGTAGATTCAGTTTACCGGACCATTTTCTGAAGCTCTCCGAAGTATGTTTTCCCACTTTCCGTCTGAAATTGGGAGTGACAAAATACCCCGAGAAAAGATGTTCTCATAGCATTTCCAGCTGGGACCAGACGCAAAGGTTGCCAAAAACCTCGTGAGAAAGTTTATTATCAAGAGATTTCTGACCCCATCCTTCAAAGTGCTGCTCAGTGCTACAGCATCGCCAGAACTGACTCCATGCTCTGCTGTTCCTGAAAGCTGCCCATCACTCCCCGGTGCGATCTCTTTTTTTTTTCTCCCCCTTCCCACACTTTATTTCACGTCCCGGAGCAGTCCCACAGCACACAAACCCGTTCTTTCCAGTGGAATGAATGCAGAAGCGGTGCTTGAGACACACCTCACGTGTTCAAACACCAGTAGGTTGCCCAGCCAGTGCAACCGTGTGGAAATCAGTCCAAAGCGAAACACCCCACGACACACATGGTGTAGACAGAGAGGCCCTGGCACCCACAGGACCTCTTGCTAATACATGCCGATAGCATGACCAGGTCCATGTCTACTCGTGCGAGCATCTCGGTGATGCTGCCTCTCTCTGCCTTACTTCACAGGCTTTAATTAGCACACCGCTTCCCCACCAGACACGGTGTTAAAGATCTCCTTCATGGCAAGTGCCTTGAGTTCTTCAGCCAAAAGACACCCTGCAAAATATTATGGGAAGAGTGCAACTAGTACCCAAGTGCCTCAGGAGCCTGGGGGCGTCTCACCTCCGTGATACATATATGTGCATATTTAGTCCAAAAGGAAACCGAAATCTCCCAAATGTTCTTCTGTTCGGTAGAATAACAAACCTCTTTTCTTTCAACATGAAATGGAAAGGTCTTTGGTTTTTACACGTTTCTTCTCACACCCTTTTCATAGAGATAACATGGGAAAAAAAAGAACAAAGAGGAAAAAAGAAAAAAAAAGTAGATGAAGAAATTTCGTTTATCAGCTTCAGTTTTTTTTTTCCACACTTTTTATGTTTTCATCCAAATCAGAAAATGTAAACATCAAACTTTCTGATAAGATTTTCACTTCTGCAAAGGACCTTTTTCCTAACAGATTAGCATATACATTAAAAAAAACCCTACCACCTACAACACACAGCCAGAGCGTTGGCCTTGGGGCTGCATAGATTTTAGTACAAACATGAGAAGCTTAAACATGAGACTGTAAACGTTCTTTGATACTGGAGTGATTGGAAAAATCCCAAAAACCTTGAAGGAGAGAGGAAAGATGTATATTTAGAATTAGCAAGGAAAACAGTAATTAAAGAAAGTAAACAATAATTAAAATATTGCAGTATAAAGACTGGGATGTTGAAAACCTACATCAACTAGAGATCATATGAAAAGAGTGCATTTTTGGCTCAAACCATGATGCCTGGGGTATCATTAAAGTTGGACGGGACAATGCAGAAGAAAACTGATGTACATCTGTGTTACTCCAACTCCCCGACAGTGCAGTGACTCGGCTGTAGCTGATCGCAGCGGAAATGTACTGGCTTAAACCTAGGGGAGTGTGATGGTGAATCAGGACCTTTTAGGTCTTATTTCCTGACACACAAAAAAAAGCATCTGCCTTTTTAAAAAGTGTGATGGGCACGATACTGGGCTCTGTGGGCTTACTCTGATTTACACCACCTGCACATCCTGCCCAATATACTTTGTATCCCCTGGATTTAATTAGAGGCTGAAAAGGTCATGATCCATGTGACTGAGACAACCAGAAAAGTTATCTATAGAAAAATCAGAGACAAAAACAACCAAAGCAACCTCCCCAACTCTATTTGAACTTACGAGTTTGGCAACAAAAAATAGACACTCGCACCTGGGGGCCACGCAGCCTTTGATTGCCAGCTCTGGGAATTTGCAGGTGTTAAATCACCCACAGCAGGGCTGCCCCACGGCTGCCTTAGGGCAAAACCCAGCCCTTTGATCCCTCCCCGGATCTCAATGGGAGTCCTCCCGGGGCCAGGAACTGGAAGCGTGCTCTCTGAAGATGAAATCCACCTCGCGCATCCCGCCTCGCAGCCTGCTTTCTGCACGGGGGAACTGGAGTGGGGCAAGCAAGGGTTCCCCAGAGTTTTGACTCTGAAGGTGGGATCCATCTGCCCCAACACGATGTGCCATGGGATGGGGACATCCATTGGTGCACTCCGGCTGTGGGTTTCGCTGTAGGTTTCACTCACGCTGTTCTCCCCTGAGAAAATATCTACGTTTCAAGGATCTGCACGTAGGCTTTGAGTCGACAGAGTCTCCCAATGCGTACCTACACGTAGCTGTGCCCATTGCACAGCAGCCTTTCTTACAAAAGGATCTCGCAATGCTCTCTGGCAACTCCGCTGCAGCCTTTGAAAGAGCTGAGATCCGGCTCCCCCGTCGGCCTGTGCAGATTGTTACGGAGATTGCAGCACTGACTCTCACTTCTGCAGTACCCACTCATGCTACACGGGAAGTCACATTAAGACTGCCTTTGCAGTAGGTCTGTTTGAAGAGATTTAGAGGAGGGAGCACATTTGTTAGTGCAATAAGTTTCCAGAGCTGCCACGTGGGCACAGCACGTCCAAATGGGAATCAGGAGTGAGAAAGAAAAGAATGCTTCAAGCTTGCACAGAGACCTGAAAGTCAAAACCACGGGCTTGGCTCCTAAGAGTAAGGTGCCCGATGAATATGGATCAGAAACCCAGAAAGGTCACTGAGCAGTAGCCAGCAAGGACAACGCAGGTGCCCATGGTAAGGGTGAACTCTGCCTGTGCCAGATGCAGGACCTGGCATGGGATTGACCAAGCTTGTGGTGTGGGCTTGCTGGAATCTCTGAACACCAACACTTTGTCCCTTTGCTCTTTCCTATGATGAAGGTGTGTGCTGAAAAAAAATGCACCTTTAAGCAGAGAAAAATGTATCTCCAAAAAAATATAAAAATTATGAAATAACTAATTGCTCAAGGAGGAAGCAGTGACCTGCTGCGTAGGTTATTGTCATTACTTAATGTGATCAGATTATCACAAAGGGTGTATAGCATGGAAACATGAAATGGGGAGAAGGAAAGACAGAAAGAGAGAGGAGAGGAAAAACAAACCCTAGCTATTTTTACATGTTTTGGAGATTTTAAAATTATGCCCATTTGTTGCGCTGACAATTTGGAGATGCACGCAGCTGTGTGATTCCAGCCACGGGCTGCCTTTTACCTGGCCAGCCCACAGGAGGGAAGAGATGTCAGCAGTATGAGCACCAGTTCTCATACGTGGTCTTCACACAAGTTTGATGCCTGTCACTTAGAACACAAATACCAAATGCTGGCCTGATTCTCCTCTCAGAGTACTTTATTTCTTACTTTTAAAATTTTAATTCCCTTAATTTGCGAAGAAAAGCGGAATTAGACTTTGTATTTAGACCTCTGTATGTGGCATCTCCTCTAGCAACTGACTCAGCAGCTTAACTCTGCTGTGACACCGCCACATGAATAAATTCAGGTACGCGTTAAACACTCATCTCGAAGCACCTCTTGGCAAGCTCTTCCAGAACTGCCTACCCTGAAGGTTATTGGTTTGTTTGTTTGCACTTTTTCCTGTAATGCCTCCAATAATCAGTGTCATGGAGAGGATGTTTCGGTAAATCAGCGTTCCCCTGAAGCAGCAGGGTAATTTCTAGGCAGTAGGAAATGTTCTGATGAGCTTTCAGTCATCACCACAGCTCTAGCATGGACGACAGCAGCAGAAAAAAAGCCAGATAAACTATGCGGCCAAAGACCCTGGAGTATTTTAGACGTGGGTTAGAAACCTACTGGGCCAGATCCTTCTCTCTCATTTACATTCACACAGAAAACCACATCCTGTCATTGAGAAGCTGGTGAAAGCGAAAGTTCCCCGAGCAGAGGAGCAGCTGCAGCACCGCGCGGCCTACACCACGCGCCCGGCCCTATGGACCTCGAGAGCAAAGCTGCCCTCAGGTGGGATGGCTCGAACGCAGGAGAAGACAAGCGAGGCGTTTTCGAGACTTCCAAGGACAGGAAATATCTCAGAAATATGTTTTGTCTTCCCAGATCTCCACAAAGATGGAGACGGCACATCCGTAAAGCAGATTTGGCTGCCGGCTTCTCTTCTCCAAGAAGGCCCACAAAGCCATCCCCAGCCGGGAGCAGCAGTACAAACCATGGGCAAAGGGATTGATCCTCAAACGGTGTAAGCTGAGGGGTTTCAAGAACCCACCTGACTGATGCTTTGGAGCTACCCGTGCCTTTTATTTCATTTTACTGAGAAATTTGTACCTAATTATCACAGGGGGTTAGTGAGGAAATCTTCCTGCCTTCCTCTTCCTCCTCCAGCAAATCAGGCCTGGACGACACACAAAGGGTTTGTGCACACAGGAAACTAAGTCAAATTACAGATGTGAACTCAAAGTAGATTAGTTAAAGCACATTAATTCCTTATATGGAAGGTTTCATTCAGAAATAACGCAACTGTAATTTGCTTTAGGAATGAATCAAGCAAACTAAAGGCTCCTTTATGTCTGAATGAAAGCATCCACCCAGGGGTTTAATAGGTTTTACCTCAAACACTTCAAATTCACATTTTAGCTATTTCGCTTTATCTTCCATGCAGATAAGCCCAAGCGGTACCACTTTAACTCGTGTTTTGTTTCAGGTGCCAGCTAAACCTCTGCAGCCACTCTGAAACCGAAATACGGGTGTCTATACAGGGCTTTGCTCTAGCTTTCCTAAATTGGTTTACAAAATAAAACTAATTCAGCTTCTGTGCGGAGATAAGGCCTAAATAGCTGAAAGAATGGGATTTATAGATAAATGAGGAGGAATGCCATAAAAGCTCCATTGATTCCTGGCTGTGCTTCTGTTCTAAATCCCATTCTCTCCTAGTCTGCTGCCTCTGTCAAAGACTGTTGGATCTTTTTTTTTTTTTTTTTCTTTAAAACTTCAGCTGAGTTTCAACCTGCTTCACAAGACTGACAATGAAGACTTAATCCCTCCTGGAATTTGTGAGATGTAAAATGCTGGGAGTTAGCCCGGCTTGACGGGGCTCCGACTGGGGAAACGCGAGAGCTGTTTGCTGGTCCAGGTCGCTCCCAGTCCTCGGAGCCATTCCCACCTTCTCAGGACTCTGCAGAGCCACACGGCTGCAAAACCGGGTGATAGTTTGTGACGCAACAAATCCCCCCCTTTGCATACCAATCCAAATCCATTGCAGCCCCTGTGCAGATGCTGCCTTCTGCATGGCCAGGATTTCACTCCATAGCTTGCATGCTCTGATTTGTTCAGGAAAATATTGCAGATTGACAACACAGGCTTTTGGTTTGTTTTTAATTAGCAGAATAAAAACATTAGGAAAAAAAGTAAATAATCTGATCCCATTCAGACGCTTTGGTGGTGTTTGGGAGAGATGAAGACCTCATTGTGAGCGACAGCACGGCTGGTAAAGCATTTAGAAATGCTAATGGCTAACAACAGTGACAAACATCTTTTAGGAGGGAAGGTAGCTGACATAATTTGCAATCAACTAAGGCAAATATTTATACACGCCATTATCACTTCCTGGCGGGATTATTGTAATCCATTATTTGCAGGCCTCCATGCTACAGTGCTTCCTTCAGGGATTTGTAATTTTTGCAGAACCATGGCTCCGAAATGCTCATCCCAGCCAAGATTCATTACTCACATTACAGGGAAAACTTCATGGATTTCCTCTGCAGCACAGAACTGACTTGAAAGACTTTCTGCTTATATGCAGAACTAAATGGGGACTTACTCCATTATACCTCAGGTGCAAAAATATTTTGGGTCCAAATTCAAAAGGTTTGCATAAATTGCTCTCATTTTACAGAGCATTTGAGGGTTTACTCCCAATCAACATGCATTAAGGACCGAGATTGCTGTTGGTAACACAAAGTGACTTCACTAGCTATGGCTGTAAAAACTGGTCAGAGCCTTTCCAAGGGACTTGATTAACTGAGAAGTAATTATGTTGTGAAAATTGGTGAGTAATTTTGCAATTGATGCGCTCAGAGAGCAGCCCCTCTCCTGTTTTGGTTTCGTGCAGATAAATGCTAACCCTGAGAGTTTCCACTGATGTCAGGGGGAGCTGCTCAGCACTTCGAGAAATCACGCTGCCCACCGAGGTGCAGTTGCTTGCAATTTCAGAGCCAAAAGGCTTTGAGTCACTGCCACTCGGCACACAGCGGCGGCACTTTCAGGATGTTGCCACCAGCTTTTCTCCTTCCTCAGCCACATGCTACTGTCTCTACCACAAAGCTGGCAGGGAGGACCGCAGGACGGGTGTTTGAAGGACAGATCAAAGACGATCTCACTCTGTGCTGAACGAAGCACTGCAGAGGCTGAGCTGGAGGCTCTGTCCTTCCTGTGCTGAGATGGAGTCCCAGGATAGGAGTAAGCAGAGAGCTGAAAATGGGAGATGCTGCAACTTTTCCAGCAAACTTGATCAGGGTTTTGTCTGCCAGCACCTTGACTTCTGTAAATCTCAGCCTCTGGGAGTGGCTGATGTTGGGTAAGGCATCCTTCATCTTTCAGCCTCCTTGGTAAAGCCCTACCAAGCCCTGCTGTACCCAAACCCGGTATCTCCAAGAAGAGGCTTTGACAAGGCACACTATGAGCTAAACACCGGGGGGTTAACTTCCAGGCAACCTCCAGAGACAAATAAGAAGCTGTTATCAGCTCAGTGCTAGGGAGATGATTCTGAACACCTTAAAAAGAAGACACTATTTTTGCAACAGTGGCAGGGGGATAATAACATAAGGAGATCACCTCTAAACTGTAAAACATACATGACAAACACAACAATTTTTGGAACATCCTCACTGGCATTAGCTAAACTGGGATGAAAACAACATCATTCATCATAACAAATTTTGACTGACAGCCCCCAAACCCATCACTCCTGTAGCGCACATAATTTTGAGGCTGAGTAATCATTAGAGCACAACAATGTGATAAACAAAGCTCTTCAGCGCAGTCATCACTGCCAGCTCTGCACCGCAGAGCAGCTTTGCGTGGAGTGTGGGTCTTACGGTGAGAATGAATCCTTCTGACAACTTTATTCCTCTGCAAGACGGAGCTGCTTACACAAGCTCATCTGAGCAGGAGATGGCATGTGCGCCGGGTCCGGTCCACGGGGCGCTACAAGCTCTCACAGCGATGATGGGGTACCACAGACCTCACCACCTCCTGCTCCAGGGCAGGATGCTGCTCTTCAGCCTGATCTCAGAAGGATGCTTAATGCACATTTTGGCATGTTCATTTAACAAACATGTAATTAGACTTCTTCCCAAGCTCTCAACCACTGACACTTCCCCGAGAAGAGGCTGACAGAACAGCGTGCATCCAAGGCACAGTTCTCTTCGTGCACTGCACTACACTACTCAGAGGTGGTCAGATGTGACGGCAAGGAACACGAGACTTGTAAGAAGTGAGGGGAGGCAAAGACGGAGCCCAATAAATCTGCGAGCAGCAGTGACGTTTTGAAGTTTTCAGAGTCTAGCTCAGGTCCATGTCTTTCTTCAAAAGACAAAATGGAGACGAGGACACCCAGGGGCTAACGTTACTTAGAGAGAGAGGTGGAGCTGTGACCGAGCTGACTCCAACAGCATGGAGAGCTGCATAGCTGCCTCTGTTTTCTATATAGGCAGAAAAGGTCAGATTTCTAGCTACTAATCAGTAGCTAGAAAGCAGCCTCAGGATTTGGTCTTGGCATCATTTCTGGAAAAGGTTAAGAAGTCAAAGTTTATTATTGTGACATTCTCATATAATTAACTTATGAACGAGACATGATTTTTTATCAAGTGTAAACTTAAAAGGCATCTTCTAGTATACGCAGCAATCCAGAAGTCAAAGTCTGGGAAATAGTTTCCACTGTCATTGTGTATTAGTCTCAGACCATGAGAAAAGGAGGAAAGGAAAACAGGCAAGGTGCTTCCCGATACCTGAAGAAAGAACAAAGCAGTGGAAGCCGTAAAAGATAAATCTCCCCTCAGAAGATGGAGAAAGTTTGCAGATTCCTTCTTTGCTGAAGAAGGCAACGAGGCAGGCTCCAGGGAGAAATGATTCCTGTTCAAAGGCAGAAATTGATAAATATGACTTCAAATCTCTCTCTCCAAGGGAGCCCATCCAGCTGCGGCTCATACTTAGACAAGCTGAGTAACCTGTGATAGAGAAAGGGCACGAGGCGTGGTGGCAGGTCTCAGCTCAGACAGCAGGAAAGCAACCAGTAGCTGTAAGAGGGATCAGATATATGAGGGATAGTTTGTTTGTTGTAGCTCTGAGCCCTTTTTGCAACCCTAAAAGCATCCTCTGCATTCCTAGAAAGAAACAGCAAGCGGGACTGGGACCATGGTGGTGTCCAGTCCTTCACCGAAGCCAGCATTTCGTCCTTGTTTCAACAGCAGAAGCGGAGATTTGGGGCTTTTATCGCCTTCTGCATGCAGTCCTTATCTCAGACAGAATTCAGCTGCAGGGCTGGGGGTAAATGGGATGTGGATGCGTCTCCGTAAGCCCGCTTCACCCACGACTACCTGGCACAACGCCGACAAGGAGGTCTTTAATCATTACTTCTGGTTGCTGCCACTGCCGTAGTCAGTGACTCAAATTTTCTCCTAGGTGCGACCTGACAGCAAAGCAAGTTGGAGAATGATTTTTGTGTGGAAAACAGTAGGGGGGCATAGAGTAAGGTTGAGTATCACATAACATTAAATCATCTCCCGGTGGCAGACAGTGACTCCGTCTCGTGTAATAACAGTCCGGTTAGTCTTAAATCTCGATGTAGTCAAAAAAAAAAAAAAAAGAAAGAAAAACAAAAACCAGGAGGGCAGGTGGGAGAAGCGAAAGCTCCTCCGACTCCCTGAGAACGAAGCCCATGTTTCACGAAGGCAGCACGAACAGTTAACACATGAGCTTCGCCTCCTTCTCCGCGCCGCTCTTGACCTGGTAGCCAAAGAACACAAGGCACATGTGGAGAATTTGATCTCCAGATAACTGTACTCGGTAGAATTGTAACAGTGCATTAGCATGAAAAATAACACACTGCACAGCTGCATGAAAGTGGATCTGGTGCCTGTCACATATATTTTAATAGAAGATGCCTAGAAGGTGATCTCAGAACAAACATGTCACAAAGCAAAAGACAGAAAGGAGAAAAAACACCCCCAAAATCTCTATATGTTCTTAAAGGGCTTTTGACGTGCAACGCGTAGGTTTACAAGAGTTGAAATGGAATTGTTTCAAGCTAGAAGTCTCTGCAGTCCTTTTTCTACGGGCTCTGAGGGCTCTGACGGAGGGGCTCTGGGCAACCTGGCGGTGGTGGTGCCAGAGAGGGGTCTCGCCCTGCACCGGCGATGGGTGGGAGCGTGGGTCAGTGCCTGGCCACCCGCCAGGTGTTCTCGGTGAGAACCTAACCAGAAGCAGCTAGACGTGAGCTTTTATTTCAAATTCTTGCAGAGCGATTCCTCCCTTGTAAAAGAAAGAGGGTTGGTAGCGACATGCAAATAATAAATATTGCTACGGCTGCTAATCTTTGGAAGGTCTCAAACCTAACCTCCTCCAAGGTCTTCCCAGCAAATATTTTAAAGGCCTATCTTCCCCACACAACCTTGCATTCCTGAACTGTTTATTGTCCATGTGCTGATAACCTTGACAGTATGCATCCACAAGGTCTCAGCTAAAACTTGGAGAGAGGTTGGTGCTCTGTGTCTGCTTTCCAAAACTGTTGTCTTCCACACTCGTCCGTTTTTCAGCGTAACAAATCACGGGCTCTAAAAAATCCCTTGTCATTAGCATTTTGGCGTGGTGCACTTCAAGAAGAAGACAAGAAAAGTCAGTGATGATGTTATTAAGCTAGACAGGGAGCACCTGAGGATTTCAGCTGCTCTAAGGAGAGGTTTTATTTTATTTAGTGCCATGAATGTATTAGGATGAGCACCTCATGCGTCCTAGGAAGCTTCCTCATCTACCAGCCTGTTGGGTGCAACAAAGGCTTTATCTGGCAACTTCAACTCAAGCCCTAGTAAATATTTTTCATGGGTAGAAAACTAAGCATAAATGACAGATTTAGCTCAAGGGGGGTATGATCAGGCCTGAACTGCACTGACAGAGCTCTGCTGGGAAGCCTGAGCACTGTCTGCACGTAGCCAACATGATCAGCCCCGTGACCTTCTCAGTTCCTAGCATTTGACAATGGGAAGAAAGCAGTGCAGGAGAAGCAAACCCCTAAAACCAAACCCGATATGCTCTTAATGCTCTGCTCAGCGTGCACATGAGCAGGTAGCTCTGTGGGACAATAGGTGGTCTCATTAAAAAAAAAAAAAGCAAGAACCCCAAGTTTGAGGTCACGCAGCCCATTTTTTACTCTTGCCCAAAAGGCCCTTATCATCTCACCTTGGTCAAGAAGATGAAGGGGAAAGGAATTCCTCCTTGCAGAAGAAGGAAGGGGGAAATGCATCCAGGCCCCCAAATTTCAATTTTTTATTTTTTTTTCCAACAGGGAAAGGCTGCAGCTGCCTACCTTTCCACGAGAAGAGCTAAAAGGCCCCAGAGCTTTTATTTTGCAAGGAGGGGTGATGAAGCAGCAAGGGATGATGTAGAGGAAGGAAGCAGCATCCCCTTTACCTCTCCTACGAGGGGTGGTGAGAAGATGGGCAGGGGCAGCTTCAAGGAGGATCTTGCTCTTAGGATTTATTTTTTCTTGAGGGATTTAGAAGGATACCCTATGCTTCACAAAATGGTCCAGGAAAGAGATCGGAGCTGGGCTGTGGGGCTGGCTGGGTTTCGCGACCTCGGATAGCTCAGAAGAGCTGGCTCCATCCAGGAGTGGGGAATGGAAGGGGAGAAGGCAGGAGTGCACCACACTCCAGCAGAACTGCCCCAAAATCACAGCCTCTCCGTGAGGCAGCTAGGATCTTCTGAATTAGCAAATCCCACGAGAAAAACACCATTTCCCGTGTTTTCTCCTGATCCAGCCCAGTGCTGAGTCACCTCCCCAAAGATGAAAGTCCCCGCGAGCCGGGCCCAAGGTAATATAGTGCAGAAGAACCTACCAGGAGAGTGTGGGAAGAGGAGGGCGTGGGCACGAGGGAAAGAGGTGGCACAGGGGTAAAATCAACGGGAGGAAATAAATTGTCCTGCTGGAAAACCAGATTACTGAAGACCTTGCTCATCCCGTCCTAACGCAGGGGATGCAGCCGATGCCAACAACCACCACAAGCTGCCCAAGGGAGCAAAACTTGTTGTACAATGAACAGCAAACCCTTACTCTGCGCATGGCCATGAGCGTAGCTGTGCACAGAAACCCTGCACTCTGCTAAATGGCTGAGGGACGGGAGTCTCTGGGAGAACTCGAGGACTAATCCCCCGTGGCCCTTGTGCAAGCCCCAGCCTTACAACACCAGAGCACAGATCCATGGTGCACGTCTCCCTGGCAGCTCGGGCTCTTACCAGAATCCCAAACTTATATCTTAGTCACCAAAACCCAACCTCAGCTACTGCAAAGCAAGTTATTTTGCAAGTTAAAGACTTCATATCACTGTCTTTTCTCCACATTTAAATGTGTTGATTTTTATTTTCAGAAAGCTAAACAACTGGCAGCAGGGACTCCGTGGTAGATTTGTATGTGATGACCAGCGTGCTGGGACTGAGCTCATTTGGAAGAAAGGGGTGATTTCAAAATCAGGCTTCACATTAAGCAACAGCACTGATGTAGGACAAGGTGTGGGAGAAGGGGTCGGATCTGTGTTTGCTGAACACGCCAAATAAAGCTATTTGCTGAGTACCTCCCGGGCTCAAAGCCTGACCTCTCAGCACGGCTAAAGTTCATTCTTGCTCCAGGTCAACAGGGGAAGGGGTCGGGAGCCCAACAAGAGCGGGTCCAGCTTTCTGCACAAAGTGGGACTCATCCTTCCATTGCACGTGCACTTTTGGAAATGTTGCTGCCCTGCAAAACACGTGGAGCCCAGCCCTGCAGCGCTTGCTCAGGCAAGAAATTCCCCACAGGTCAGCAGCGCTCAGGGGCAACATATTTCAGAAGCAGCTCCTGCAGTATTAAATGTCACTTACAGTTATCATGAGGTTATCGTGTAGCTTGAGTTAATTTCAGAACGAACATAGACACTGTTTGATTCTGGAAAACCCAGCCTGGTGTAGGTCACCGCAGTGTCTGCAACGGGAGGCGGATAATGCCTCCCTGAGCATTTATCCCCATCACAAGCCATCCGAGCGGGCAGTGCCGGTGCCAGGAGGTGCTGTTTCTGCACGTCTCCCCCACCTGGGCTCCTGCTGCCCCGTCCTTGCATTGCAGGCAGCACGGGCAGCCCCAGCCCTCGCTCCTGCAGGCTGAGCGCTGCTGCGCCCGGCACGCAGCTCGCCAAAGCCATCTCGCAAAATCTCATTAAGCTCAGCTCAGTTTATTTTACAAATGAGGAACCGACTGCAGAGACCTTCAGATCCCTCAGATAGCATAAATCAGCCCCTGACTCGAACAAGCTGGAGGTCTGGCTCCCAGATTTTTATGAGGCTAAGCACAAAAGGCAGCGAAGCCGAGATGGAAATTGGGTGAAAGCTGGCACGGCACCATCAGCCCGGAAAAACTGGGACCAGAGAGGTGCTGGCAGCTATCAGGATGATTGCCAGCGTGACCACGCAGATCAGCACGGCCGCTGGGACCACCACCAGCTCTGCTAGACCCGTGCAGATCGGCGCGGATGTTCCACTCCCACGGCTTGACCGACCCACGCGTTATTAAATGACAGCTCCCCCCGTCCTCCCCGATGTGGTCCCGCTCGCACGGTGCCCAGCGAGCCCTTTCCTGCCGTGGGCAGAAATCATTTTCGTTTAAACAAAATGGGATTGCAAGCATTCAACCATTTCTGAGACTCAATAGAGAATAAGTGCAAGACATCACCCAGCTCCAAAGTAAATTAAGGCTCAGCTGCTTCTCACTCACAGTAGGTTAAATTGGGGCTGCATTTTAAAGTTATTCTGTAATTAGTAATAAACTCAAAAGTGACCCAGAAAAACAGAGAAGTTAATCGCCTCTCTTAATGTGTGGGATGAGGGTATCAAGTCCTGGGATTTTCGCTTTATTTATTTATTTATTTTTTCCCTTCATGTCACCTTATTTCATTCAAAACTGATAGCTTTAAAACGCAGTGATGAAAAAGTTATGTTGTTCTGGTGTCTTCTAAAATAAATTTCACATGAAATACAGTATGTGTTAAAGGCATTTGGATTCCCAGGGAATGTGGGTATACATTTCACTTGTCCTGTTACAACTTCCTATGAATTTACTCAGCTGGCTTCAATAAAAAAAAGAAAAAAAAAAAAGGGAAAAATCTGTGGGAATCTTTCTGTGTGTGTACATTACGAAGCTACTAGGCCTTTACACTGATAATTTAACACCAGCTAAGCACATGTGCACAGATGGGAAAATCTGAGTAATTTGGTTTCATGTGCTTTCCAGCTTCGTAACGCAGCGATGGACGCGGAGCCCTGCCTGCGTGCTGCTCTCCGAAACGCCTCCGTGCCCCGCGTCAGCACCGGGCTTGCAGAAGGCATCAGCAGGCCACAGGGGTGCACGGCTTCGTGCTCCCATGGCAGGACCCTGCTAGGCAAGGACCACGGAGGTCAAAAGCTGCTGCTAAGGGGAGTAGGACCCCTTTGGTGAGTGCTGGAATTTAATGTGATAAAGGCTGCTGAGTGCTGCAGAAGCCGAGGTCCCCTTTGCAAAAGGGCCGTCCGGCTTTGACAAGTAAATGCTGATGGTTTGTGCGGTGGTAATCGATGGTGAGCGGTGCGTTGGGCTGCCCAGCAGCTCCCTTCCCCGTGCCAACACACTCGGCCTTTACGAAAGCTCTGCACAAGCTCCGGGCCAGCTGGTACCCAGACCCCTTGGTGCCCACGGCGCTTTGCTGAAGAAATCTTGATCCTCTCTGCTCTTCTGCTTGCCTCTGGTTCTGTGCTGTGGTCCAAAACGAGCTAGTGGGCAGCTGGGAGTTCCTGAAGTATCATGCAACCAGGTGCTAAACTCTCCTTCAAGAACTCTTTGGGCCTTAAAATGCTGTTTATTATAGATTTCCCAGTTACTGAACGTACGGTTTCACTACGAGGAATGGCATCCATTTCATCGCATTGCCATTCTCAGGCCAATCCTTGTGACATCTTCAGCCCTGCACCCTCACAGAGGGATTCATCTCAGCTCGGGCAGCAGGAAGGTCATTTCACTCCCTCCGATATTGCTGCAGCTTTCACGACATCCCTCCTCTTTTTGGCATTTGTCCTCCTTCTTGGGATTTGAGGAATCTGAAATCCCCTAAGCTGTGCTGGAGGGAGACAGCACCACTGCTTCTTTAAAAAAGAAATCAACTTGTGAACCTCAATTACTTTTTTTTGTAATGTTTTAGTGAATAATGTGCAAGGTTTCTGTTGGCTCTTTTAATTAAATAACACGTACACTAGGAAGAAGAGCTCACATGCCCTAAAGCAAATGACTCCCACATACTCAGATCTTCTAATTTCTACAAGGAAGTTTCTCTCTTTTTAAACCATGGAACTCCTCAACAGAATTAGTAGCACTTTATTTTTTTCCCCTCGAAAGATAATATAAATAAATCACTAAAAATATTTACTATCTGGAAAGAACTTTTCTAAAAAAAAAAAAAATGCATGCGTTTTTCCTGCTCTGTTTAGCACCTTGTGGAAGAAACAGGAACTGGTCTTTTATACGCGTCTGCCTTTCTGAAGAGCTCCTAGAGCGTTTTTGCTGTTTTTTCTTGCTGAATTGAAAACATAGGCTTTGACCAGAGGCTGGGTGGTGTCATTTGTCTGGCTGCAGATGTCACAGCAGGGGCCAGATTTTCACTACATTACCACAACACAGTTCAAACTGCATCTAATTAGTGGGTACCAAATACTGCTGGCCGCCTTCTTTCAAAATCCCAGGAAACAGCCATGGGTAAGCATTTCACCCAAGCAGAGCACTGCGAAGCTGAGTTTTCGTCAGCCGGACAGCCCCGTCAGCACCCTGTGCCAGAACTGGGCCAGCTGTGGTCCTTCTTTGGGGCCGTGGGGAGAGCCGTGGTGGCCTGGCTGCATGCAGTGGGCACGTCAGCTGGGTCACTCACCAATTTTGCCTTGTCCCAGCTCTCCGAGAAGCAGCACTTCCTCGCCTGTGGTGTCCGGGAAGGAGGAACCTGCGGAGGTAACCACCATCCATGGGATTTTCCCCTCTCTCCACAAACACCATGCACTTCCTTGCAGTCCCTATAGATCTCCAGCATCCCCTGGGACTATGCTGGGTTCAGGCTGTGAGTGCTGCTGGGGCTTGTGGAACAGCAGTGATGCTTATGGCGATCTTTGCACAACAGTTAAGCTAACCATGTTAAAAAGTTAAGGCATTTTGAGTCGGTCCCCTCCTTCAACTGCAAGAAGTGGTGCAACCAGAACAGTCACGGATTACTTTGGAGAGGTAACATCTCACTTAAGTCACCCCCTTTCCCCACGTGAAGGGGCAGGGTGAAGACGAATGAACAGACATGCAGATATAAAGGAAAACACGGTGGAGAAGAATGTGGAAAGGAAGGAAACCTGCATTCTTCAGCTTTGAAGAGAGGACCGAGGAGTACATCTTTCAACAGCATCAGAAATCGCCAGCTTCCCTGGCACCCTCCTCTTCAGGAGGTGCGGGCTTCCCCATCCCACCTCCAGCCACATCCTCCGCAGCCCCTTCCCACCACTGCCAATTCTTACAGGTCCCATTCCCAAAAGACAGATTCTCCCCTCAAGATATTTCTAACAAATGCCAGACTTCCACTTTGGCCCAAAAACCCCTTTGGCCCCGTCAAGTAGGAGTTTGAGTCCTGAGAATAACTGCCAGCCCCAGAGCTGACACAACCCCAAACCTGCTTTCACAAGTTCCTATGGAAACACAGCTGTCTGAGGATGTGTCCCCAGTTTCCTGAGCAAGTGTCTGATGGGTTCCTGAAGAGGAGAGCATTTGTGACCAAACCTACAGACATGGCGAGGCTAGGGGTGAGTCAGGGAGCTGTACGAAAAAGACAGAGATGCTATCAGAGGCTGCTGAAGGGGGCTGGGGATAAACCTGAAATTTCTGAGACCACAAGAGAACTGAATCCTGCTCTGAACACCTCCTCATCAAACTCCAAAGGGATTTCAAACAGCTCCAGGAAGGGAAAATGAACAGCTCTATACAGTCCTAATCAGAACCTGCTTTCATGTTAGTTCTAAGCAAAATAGTGTGAGGTTTCCAAAAGACAACGCTACAGCAGTAATTTAAGATAACTTTATGCACAGCCCTACAATAATGTAAGTGTCGCCACAGCAAACACAGCTACCTACTCTTGGGATAATATCAGCATATGTTTCATTAAAATTGGTGATTTGAAAATCTGCCTCCCAGGGCTGTTGCAAGCCTTAATTTAACCTTAGAAGGAAAGAGGCTTCACAGTGTTTTAAGCCCTTTGGGCATAAAAGCGTAAAGAAAAAACAACAACAACAAAAAAAAACCAACCACCAACAGTGCCAATCCACCAAATAGTAGTTAAAGTCCTCACCCAGCACCTTCGTTGGGAGGTGAAACTGTTTGGATTTTTTTCTGTCACCCATGTGGAAGACAAATAACAACACTACGCACGTATACTTCCCTTTCAGGGAGTTAATGCATCCTCAAAATACCTGACAATGTTCGTGATCAGCCCTGTGGAAATGGCATTACGAATTGTCACAGCAAAGAGATGTATTGGGCATTTTCATGGGAAATAAACCCAAGTAACAGTGCACAATGTGGGTTTGGTTATTTAGTTAATCCATCTGCAGTGGACCAATTTTCTGCCCCTGAATAAGAAACACATAACTAGTTTTAGGTCAAACATTAACAATTGGGGCTACCTTATATTATGGGTGGGAAGACAAGGGATCAGTTTTTAAACAGAGAAAATAAGCAACTCATGTTTCAGTAACATTGTGACTCAGAGCCAAAAGAAGCCAAGAAATTCAAAGATATTGGCTAACTCCCCCAGAACTGCTCAAAAAGCCAACTTTTAGCCCCAAGTGAATTTCTTCAGCAAGTTATAAGTCCCTAAACTTTGCTTTTAAATGTTACTTGCTGACACAACTTTAATCACAATGCTGCAAAAGCTGTATGAGCATAATAATAATGTTAAAGCAAATGTTTCCAGCATTCGGAACTTTTCAGGACTCCTACAGATACCACAGCTGACACACATTTTTTAGGGAACAGCAGCTTAACTTGGATATGGTGACTAAAGGTAGCATATACAGCACAGATTCCTTCTGAATACAGAATAAAATAAAAAAAAAAAAAATCAAAATACATAGGGTGAGAACTCAATTTGGGAACAAATATTTGTCCATCTGCAAGGTGCTGCCGGTTAAGTGTTAGTGCTTAGAGCAAGGGCCAGGTACCACAACTCTTGGGGTCTTCGTCTCAGTTTCATGCAGGTCTGTTCCCTGTGCTGGAAATGATTACGACGTGCTCTGAAACCCCCACAGGAAAGGTCCTAGGTGCAAAGCATTACGGGGATAGACAGACATTTTTAAAAAGCTTAAGAGATTTCCCCAAAACAAGGAGATTGTCAGGCAAGGATTTTCTCCCCTGTCTGAATAAGACTGAAAAACCTGCACTGCGTTACACTGATACCCTACCACTGATAAAGCTGGGATTTGCACAGTCATATAACCAAGGAGAGACTTCAGACCCCAGCAGATGATTTTCTGAGCGCTATCAGACCCCTGGGACTTTAATTGGGTCCTGCTTCCCAAATACTTCTGAAAATGAGGCTTCTTTTTAATTGCACTCTAGCATTTGTCATGCCAAAAACAGCTGGGAAAGCAGAGAGCTGACAAAGAAGCACCAACTTTTTTTTTTTTTCTTTTTTTTTTTCACTCTCATGCACATTGTTTGAAAAAGGTTTAAAGCTAAAATAAACTTCTCTGAAGCACCGCGTGGTTCACAGACAATGGCAGCAGCTGCAGATAGCAGAGGTTCACTCCTGTTTATTATATTCATTAAATCTGAAGGGAGAACTGTGGCAGCACCAACTTAATGGTCATCTGAACATAATTATTAAGAAAGCATTGTTCTCTGGGAAGATGCAAAGTGTCAGACGGAACTTCACACCCTTGTCATAAAACCCCCACTTATTTCCTACCATTAATTGGATAAAATGGGCATTGTAGGATCGGAGGTGGAGGGAAATGGGTTAATGAGCGTGCGTAGGAGGCAAACGACACTGGAAACTTGGTTGTCTACAGAGAGTGGGCAGAGGAAACAAAATCAGATGTGAGCAACTCTCTGGAAGGGAATCGGGTCGACAAAACTCATGAGACAGCACTTTGTGTTCTGATCATCCTTGAACAGTACGAAAAGCAAAACTCTGGCCAGTTTGCACATGTGTTTCAAACAACAAGCCGAGAAAGAAACAAAACCCAGCCATGAATCAAGGGACTGTATCGACAGCCACAAAGCAAACTCCTTTTTGGAATCCAGCCACATCCTTGCATCCCACAGCGTGCGCCGTGCAGACGTACACATGGCGCCTCTTACTGCCGTGAAGCTCCCTCCACCTGGCTGAAAGCTGGGGCAGTTCCTCACCGTAAGCCCCGGCAAGCTTCCTCAGGGCTTTCTGTCAGTTTGCCTTTCCTCTGGCTGCCTTTCTCCTTCCTAAACTGGCGTTGCCTGCCTCGCGGTGCTGCCTGATGCGAGATGGCGGGGTGCCGAGGGCAGCGTGCAGGCCGCGGGCCGAGCTGCTCCTCGGGCCTTGCGTGGCCAGGGTGCGAGCTCCTGCGGCAGCACCTGAAATCTGGGCGTGCTTCCACGGGCAGGAGTGGTTGGTAAATTGGTGTGTGGTTTCTGAGTCTATGGGCTCAGAAATCAGAGAGAAATCCGAGTCTTTGGGCTCAGAAAGGGGAGCTCTCTGCTCCCCTGCCAGCCAGGGCTCCACAGTCGGTGTCTGAGGGACACCAGTGTGGGAACACAGGTTCAGAGCAATGGCAATACCAGCAATCCGTACGGACCACCACATGCCACCTGCCGAGGTTCAACATCTTTGTGTGCACCACAGAGTCCCTTCCACGTCCTCGCCTGCCCAAGCGCGGGTCTGCAGCACATCACACGCCAGCACGCTGCACGGGGCTAGGCGCTCCACCAGGAAGCCTGCTCCCTTCCCAGCCAGAAGCCCCGCTGGTTTCTGTGAAGTTTTAATGCTTCAGGGGAGGAAGTGTTGAGTTGTTCCTGGGCTGTAAAACTTATTTTCCTTAGCTGCTAAAAAAAAAAAAAAAAAGGCCTTCACATGTGGGCTGGCCGACAGCAACCCCCATTCCCCACAGCTACCCCCAGCGTTCATTGGTACATGACTGCAAAGGCAAATTATTTGACTCTTTGGAAAAATATGTTCTCCTTTGTACAAAGCTGAGAGTCTGCCCGTAAGTACTAGGCACTTATGGTTCAAGGATAATTGGTCTCACCTTTCACCCTTATATTAGCTGGTAAATTTTTCCTGTTCATTTAAATCTATTCATGCCAGTGCTCTTGCATGACCAGTTTATTCATCTAAGTCAAAGACACCCCAAAATCATTTCTTCAGCCTGGTCTCCTGCTGGAATGATGCTTACATGGCTGTGCTGCCTGCCTGTCCTATTGCCTTACCGTCCCTTCCAGGAGTTTCAGAGCAGTTGAATAATTTCAGATGACTGAGGGGTGGGAGTCTCCAAGGGAAGAGAGCTGAAGCTCCAGGAGTGCCTCCAAGCACTGAATGACCGTCGTGGCTCTCCTGACATCACAATGAGATAAAGCCAAGGTATGCATCATGCCCCACCTTGCTGTCAGACAATAGGCTGTCCCCAGAGAGGTCCCCCTAGAGAGCCAGGACCGCATGCTGGCTCCTTAGGTCCTTTGGAGAATCTGAGCAAAGATAACTTTGAGTCTACATTTGATGTGGTTTTATCCTGACCAGCACCTCAGATTGCACGGACAAAATTCTGTTTGCTCCAGAAAGCTGCTGGAGGGGGATGCATTTGTCTGTCAGCTGGAGTTACAGGGAACTGAGCTGTAGTTGCTACTTTTGGCCTTCTTGCTTCTCTCAGGAAGTCATTATACATTATACAAGTAATTAACTACACTGCAAAAGCCGGGTGATCCCTTATTCCTTGCTGCCTTTTGCTTACTGGGTAGGGTGTTGACAGTTCTTGGAGCAAGAGACCCGCACACAGAGTGTAAATCTAAACCAAAAGCTCTGGTTTAAGTTCAGATTTGAGGAAATTTCAGATTGTGGTCCAAAATCTTGGTCTTTGAGCCGCTCTGTAGTCTATACGTTTCACAGCACAGGGGAATAAGACTTCTTTTGCCATAATCCTTTCATACATGAAGAAGTGGGAAATTCATTCCCGGGTCCTTTTGAAAGCCCACTCTGTGCTCAACATGCTACTAAGCACTTCCAAAGGCAGCAATAACACTGGAAAGTTGCCAGTCACGCTTTGAGAAGGGCATCACCTACCGAACAATTTCAAGGTGACCATGGCTTGCCGGAGTGGACAAGAACCCATCCTCACAGGCAGCCAAATGCCATTCTCAGACTGCGTGCTATGATCGCCATCAACAGGAATGAGGAGACGTCCCCAAACCCCTCAATGACACTGTGAAAAGCAGAAATATGTCACGTTTATTTTACACCATTTAACCATCTTGCTCACCAGCTAATTAAATTGTGTGTGCGTAACGTAGTGGGAACTGACTGCCAAAAGGAGAAGTGGGTTCAAAACGCAAACAGATGAGTTCATAGAGGACTGCTTCAGCGGTGTCTGCATCTGGTCTCGCTAAGCTAGTGACTACTGCAAACTGGGAGCGTGTACCAGGTAAAGGAGCATCTTGTTTCCTACACGCTGGTCTAAACAGCCACTCCTGCTCATTACCAGGCACAGGCAGACGGGCTTTTTGCTTTCTACCTCTAGGGATATCCTTACGCGCAGTGCGAAGTGAGCCCCAATAGATGTTGTCTTGTTCAGATGAGATCATGGCTTCTTCCCAAAAGTACATATGTAAATAAATAAATCAAAGAAAAATCTGAATTTAAGGTTCACTTTTAGCACAGGCAGTGAGAGGAATGTTCTGCAAACTGTCTTCTGAACTCTTTCCGGTGAAAATAATATTTTTCAAGTTTGTTTTTTTATTTTACCTACATGTCATAGCCAAGATGCCTCTGGGTATGTAAAAAATGAATTAAAATTTCAGTAATGTATTAATAAACAGAACACAGGAGAGACAAAAATCTTCAGTCACTTGCACATTTCTTCAACTGAATTAAGCAAAACAAGGACTACATTTTAAAGTTAATTTCCAGAAAAAATGTTATTTCATTCTTTTTTTCCTAAGGAGAATTGTGGGAATATGTGGGTTATTTAGGATTTTCTTGCCTTTATCATTCAGTTTATTTAGCTATCAGTGTTACTTAAATACAATTTGTTCTTCTTTAAAAATAAACCTATTTACATTATATTTAAAATCTTGACATTTTTTATGTGATGCTTAAGCAATCGATCCCTATAATTTAAATAAAAGGCAAATAATAATCAGGCAGCACATGCTGCTTCTGAAGTCTTAAGAAAGTAAAAGAACAGACTTCGGGGAAGTCACTCACTGTCTGAGCACCTGGACCAAGAATTCGCTGAAGTGATAAACCAGCTCTTGACAGCTGCAACTTGTTCTGCAGGTGCAGAAAGCACTTCTTCTTCCTCTTGGTTCCGTCAGTTTGGTTCACTCAGTGCTAAGACACCACTTGAGAGTTAGAAAAAAACAACAACAAAAGCAGACCAAGTTTCCCTCTCTAGACTAGGAACAAAAACCGTGCACACGACGATTTCACCCACTAGTTCGAAGCTGAAGGACAAGATGGCCTGAAATAATCCATCCAGCTCCGTTTCTAAAGATGTTTCTCCTATTGTTTAATATGTCAAATAGTTTTAAAATATAGATTAGTTTTGACATACTTCTTCTTGAAATATCTAACATATTTGGTTAACAGCAGGCAACTTAATATCGTGGTCTTCTAAATTTATTGTTGTATTCTGAGTCCATGCTCATGCAATTTGATACAAATTACTAGCAAAATCTCATTAATAAAAATGACTTTGTTTCACACTATAATTGATAACATTATAATTTGAATATATATATGTCTAACTATGCTGTGGTTTCAATGAGCATATATTATATATCCTCATAATTACTAAAACCACCCCAAATTTAGTGTAAAATCCATTTTAGTAGCAAATCAATATATTTTAGTCACTGTGAAACACTAACTTCAACTTTTCCTTTCGAAAATATCTAAATTATACAGAGCGAACCAAGACTTAAAAGGATTATTTAAATTAAAGTTATTTACTTGCTGGTTTAAATCAAGATTGTGACCGGTACTGTAGCTCATTCTATCTTACATGTAAACATTAATAATGACATCCTTTTAGCTCATAAACAAGGCCCAGTTTCCAGCGCAATCAAAAAATAAATAAGATGAAATTTATTTTTAAAAAATCAAAATGAGCTCAAAATTGTTGTGTCTTCCTTTCTATCGCTGGCTATGAAAGAAATCTCTCTCAGGAATTAATTTATGCTAATACTGGAAAATATACGAAGAATAAAAATTATACAGTTAAGTCTATGTTAAAGTTTTAAAAATGAAAATGCTGAAGAAGGGAAAACTAAAGTTTTCAAACGTATCTGGGGAAGGCAGAGACACTGGGGTAAGAAAAAAAAATCTCTGCATGGAATTTGCTTCAGTTGTATTGAGACTCACACAGGAGGAAGAAAAGATGGGGATTTTAAAGACGATTCCCCCACCAAAAAAAGCGCTTTATAATCTAGAAATTCATGCATGAGAATTTAAAGATGCTGCATCTTTTCCTTCTACTGTTTCGTAAGTCTCTTGGCTCTGATCTCAAAAATACTTCTTGCTTCCTTACAACTTGCAGCATTTTTTTTTTCACTGCAGCTGCAAAATGTATAGCTCTAAAGTCATCGAGGCGCTGCGCTTCGAGGGGGAGGAGGGAAGGGGGAAGCTTTTTGCTTTGAAGCCCCGTGCTCCAGAGGATGTCATCCTGGTTGCTCGCCGGCCTATCTCTTAAGCCTGTTAGAGGGTACTAAAAGAACTGTCAAAACTTCCAATACAGTGCGGCAGCACTTACTTCAAATCCCATGAAAGTAACTGGTCTGGTGTGATAAAACGAGCTAGAAACAAAAATGCTCTTAGTTAAATTGAGCTGAGGATGGTGACGCTTCGTGTTGGCCCCTTTCCAGGCCACAAACATACCGCCCTTTCCTGCAAGCGCTGTTGATTATAAAGAGGCCTCTTGAATTACCTAGTCTGATCTTCTGGTTTATCAATGCCCAGATCCCCCTACAGTGAGCCCAAAATTTCAGCAGGACCAAATCTGCATTGTCCTCCTTGGGAGAGACTGCAGCCTGTGCCTCGGGTGGAAGACAGCGGCAAGTCACATGCTGCTGGTGGGGACTCCTGAAATGATGCCTTCCCTCATGACTGCATGATTCAAAAGACCACTTGTACCTTCTCAGGCTTGAACATTTTCTGGATATCATGGTATCGTTTTCATCAATCTCCTCGTCTCTGCTAGTGTCACATGCACACTGTGGTCACCAGCGTGCAAGGTGGTCCCTGCAGCACTCAAGAAACGCAGAGAAACCCGTATAGCAGACAGATAATGACTCGGGGTTAGAAATAAAATACAGCATCAAGAACAAGCAGCATCTAGCAGCAAGACGAGGAAATCCATCACAAGGGAAAAGACACCCAGTGCACGAGTTAAAAAGATAAAATATTTCCTCTCGCAAACACACACTCACAATTGCCCAGCTGGAATGCAGGAGAAGAAGTGCATGGCCAACTGCAAGCATTTACAAGGCAAAGGATGAAACCCCAAAAGTCCCCCCAGATACGTAGCAAACCAGAGGTACCTGCAGCACAACTGACTTTGGATTATTTATTATTATTATTATTATTTTTCAGGCCTCCTGGGATATATTTGTACAAAGATCAAGTTTAGTTCATGTTTTGCCTCCTTTCTCTGCTCAAAACTTACAACTGCAATGACAGGCGAAAATCAGATGCTTCACTGCATACTTTGTAAATGCAAGTTTTAACTCCGGTTTAGATAGCCTGGGTTTGAAAAAAAAAAAAAAGGCTTCCTTCGCTCCTCACACCTCCCTATGGCACTTCCAGATTAGATAATGATGTATTACGCTAACAAGAGGCTGACTGAAAGGTAAGATGAAGATGCAGCACTCCCTGTGTGTGTAGCAGAGCTCACCCCTGCGATGTGACCAGGGCATTTGAGAATTCAAAGCCTCAGTTTCCCATGGAATCACCTTAGGGACCGGAACAAAATGCTCCAGTTTTCAGGATTTAGAGTTTAGGCTTTAAGATTAAGTCACAAGCATTGACATTACCACCCAACCTCACTCATCATTAGCATCAGAGGAGAGCAGAAGTCCTCGGAAAGCCACGGTGGAATCACCACCAGTCTCCTCAAGCAGCATATAGACCTTCCTCAACCCCCGTTAAAAAACAAATGCAATGATATGATCTCCATGAGCTTCACGTCGTACCTTGCTGCTTTCCCCGACCTAAATGTTTATTCATGCCTACGCTTTAGGCAGTAAACATTTGGTGTCTCCCTGTCACAGACTTCCACTGAGACCAGCAGGCAGCTGGGCACGCTTGGAGATGTGGCAGGCCGCACCACGGCACAGTGGGGCTTTGGGTCATAAAGTGAAATCAAATTAGCTAATTAATGAGGCACTTTTTTGTCTTTCATGGAAATTTAGGAAGCACCTTAGCTTTCTGCGAAGCTGGAAGTGTGTTCATAAAATGGACGGTGCTGGTATCCTCATATTAAACAGCACATTGGCTGTAAAACAGAGAAATCAATGCATCTTCCACCTTTTTATAGGGGAAGCAGAAGTCTCTTAAAAGTGTAGTTAGAGTTGTTGTGGGGTGGGGAGGGGGCGGTTTTACCACTGATGTCATTGCCAACATAAGCCTTTTATGGTCCTGACCTAATAGTTGTCTCTCGGCTTCAAAATCAACAAAGAGTGCAGAAAAAAGCCTGCTTCCTCCTTGGGAAATGGTGCACGTTCAGGGAGGAAGTTGTCTTCCTGTTTTCTCCATAATTGCAGCTTTGCATGGTTTTAGCAAGTTCCACAACTTTAAGCCTCTTCCATATGGAACATGTTCCTCTAAACATCTGGCTCCTTTTTTATTGCAGTGATAAAACAGATTTATTTTCTACAAACCATATAAAACATTACTTTCTCAGTGCATGATCTACTGTGCCTTTAAAAATAAAAATATAGAAAGAGATCAATAGTCTCACATGTTTTTGTTTTACTAGTGACAAAATTCTTTCTAAAGACAACTTGGGGATTAATTCTGAAAGTAGAAAGGAAGAAAGTCTGGACACCTACACTTTATTATCTCCGTGTTTCTCGATGCAAACCAATGATACAAGCACATATTTAAAATTAAATATAAATCCAGCCAAAGTGCATTTCTTAGATCCAGGTCAGATACAAACGTGTATCTCTTGTACTGGTTCTTAGCCTACACGTATCTCCTAATAGCTATCACTGCAAGGGAACAAAATCCTTTAATTAGTTTAGAAGTCATCTTTCTAATTTGCCTGGATGATATTAGAAAAGAATGGCTCATGCCAAGAAATTCAGAGGGCTATACAGTAACAAAGAGAAGAGCATTCGTTTATTATCTAATGGCAGTCTGGCTGCAATGTCAAATTTCAGTGGGCAGGGCACTCAAGCAATAAACCAGGAAAAAAGCCATTATAAATCAACAGATCTTGTTGGCTTCCCATTCCATTAGCTGTTATTTTTAGATGTACCGCATGCATGGCTAAGCAACAGTGCGGCAGAGTGCTCTTCCAGAAGTTTTCATCTTTTTCCTTCCCCACTATTTCACCTGCTGCTGCCTGAAATGACACAAGAGTTTACGGCATGCAACAAGCCTAAAAATGAACTGTAAACAACATTGTGAAAGACCTGGCCAAGAGCAGTTACAGGGATGTATTCCAATAGCGGGTTCTCGAGACGAGTAGAAAAAAATAAATGAGTCATTTTCTAGATGCTTTGACAAATCCTGAACCGAGCAAAGCCTGCCTTGCTGCATCCAAAAGATGGTGCTGCTTGCAGCCTTGCACTGGTGCCATTTCCAGACCTTGGCTGCCCACGAAGCACCTTGGTCCCTGTAGGAAGGGACCTCAGTCTTTGTTAGGAGAAACGTGTTTTTTTTCTTCTTTTTTTTTTTTTTTTCTGCCTGATGTTGTTCTTGAAGGGTGACTGGGGTAGCTGTGAGCTTCTGCATGCTGCTTCATGCAAGAGCTAGGGAGTGCAAGAGCTTGGTGCACTCCAGCACCAAAACCAACTACGGAAAAAGTTGTTAGGGTTGGGTGGAGAAAGGGTGTTAAAATGGTGAGGAAAAGTAGGGTCAAGAAATGGGAAAAGGCTTCCTAAGGCATGCAAAGTGTATGAGGAATGCTGCTTGGAGGACCTTACACAGAGCCCAGCACCTGATCACCAGAGCCTACCTCAGGACAATTAACCAAATGGCTGTCCTGGCCATGCCTGACCTGCTCCTGTGGTCAGGAGGAGCGGTACTGGGGTGTCCCTCACCAGGAGTACAGCACCTGGATGGGACAGATGGAGCATCCTGGTAACACCATGTCAGAGCCCTTTCCAGGTCCATCTGCGCTGGCATCCACCACCCTCTAGCAGAGGGCTGGCTGCAACCTGTTGAGGACGGAGAGCAGCTCCCTACTGAATGAAGACTGCATCCTCGAACCTGCAAGGGCCAAATTTGCATCTTGTGGGTCTACAGTCAAAGCCAAATCTAGGCCACGTAGACTAGAGGCTGACTGGAAGCTGAAGCGAAATCAACCACTGTCTGCCGTTGCTCAACCCGAGAGAGTAGCTGTAACCCTGGGCCACCTGAGGAAGGGCTGGGTGGCACCCCTCCTGTCACCACGGCCGACACGAGGCCTGCCCCCACTTCACAAGGAAGGCGCTGCATTTTTAGGGCCTGGTGGCAGCATGGCCGCAAGTAGCCGGTGCTCCACAGGCCTGGCTGCCCTCACTGCCCTGCTGAAGAGAAGGGACAGGGTAAAGATTTGGCTTTGCTTCTCCTCTGTCACTTGCTAAGAAGGATCCCTGATGACAAATACAGACCAGTGTCCTGCCCGGAGGGGACATGGTCTCCCTCATGTGTTCCTGAGCATCAACAAACTCACAGCCTACCTCAGTGTAAAGAAGTTTGCTTGTGATTGTGCATATATTTGTGTGTGTGTCTAATAATACCTGTGTTATGCGGCAGGATAATGTGAAAAGTAATTCACTCGAAGTAAATAACACCTCTTTCTGCTTAAAACGGCATTTGCTACCTCTTGCACACAACTAGCTTTCTTGCAAAATGAATGTGCATACTTGCCTGAAAGACTTACTAAAAACCATTAGGCACCCTCTTACTAAATACACCCATTTTTAAAACTACCTCAAATTTACTTAATTTCCAAGTACATTCCAGGAAGCTGCTGGTGGAAAATAACCAGACACAGAGAGACGTCATTACAAAGTTTACACTTATATTTGTCACAAGCACTTTAGATATCAATGCTACTTTGTCAAACGTGCACCCTACCCTCTGATAAAGGTTAACACAGGATACCCTGAAAAAAAACACCTCTCTAAAACTGAATCAACAATGTTTAGAGCCATGTTTCTATGTGAAATAAGCAAATGAGTAAAACCACACATAAAGTTACTCTCTGAAATATAATATCCTATAATTTCTTTGAATCTGGTCCTAAGCCGCCGAAGGACTGAAACATGCATAGGAGAGGCTGTCTTCAGAGGAAGAGGAGTCTCATCATTGGAAGTTTGCAGGAATAGGCTATACAGGTAGCTGATTCAGAAATTGATGATCCTGCTTTGAGGTAAGACAGGAGAAGTAGGAGTTGGGCCTCTTGAGGTCCCTTCCAACCCTGTCTTCTCCGATTGTAGGTGAGCAGCTCTATTTAGGCTGATAAAACCCACATGCCACAGCTCAAGTTAAGCATATGCTTAAGTGTTTTGCCAGCTTAGTGCAGAAATGCAAAGCAGATGCAGTATTGCTCACGGCTTTAGGATATGCACTTTGTTTTTCTACCATACAAACTCTTACACAGCAGGAAGAAGGCACATGCTAAGTCAAGCACGGTAGCTGCTGCTGGGAGAGCGGCTTCCTTGTGCCTGCTGTCCCTTGCTGAAGAGACAACAGGTAGAGAGAGATTTCCATCTGTTGCACAGGGCGTAAAGCTTTCTTGCAGAGTTAGAAACCTTCCCTGTGATCAGATAGGAATCACCCAGGTTGATGTGTGTTTCAGTTTTGACCATACGATTCTAAACCATCAGCTGCACCGGAGAGGACAAAAGCAAGAACGGAAGCAAAATATTAGCACCCATGTTCCTGACCCACTCTCAAAGGCAGATGTGCACGCTCCATTTAGTTAACAAGTACAAATTTAACTCCTGAATCTCCCCTTCTTAAACCTGTGAATTTCCTGAAATCACAAAATTTGTTTCGTACCTGACATGAAGCTTAGATCCCAAGAAAAAGCCCAAGTCCTCTTTTTCCTCTCCTTTGTCCTCAACGCCTAGCACTGCCTTGAGTCCCAGAGTGGCTTATGCATCTCAAAAGCAAAACTACATATGTCATCCCAAGCAGAAACCTAAGAAGAAATGACTCAGTTTGGTGATCAGTGAGCCAAGTCATTGCTAGCTGCAACTGCAAAAGACCTAGCCTAGTAGATGAAAAGTGATCCTCCTAAACATTAATAGCATTATAATTAAAAACAAACAAAAACAACAACAACAGAACAACAAAAGGATAGCTACCTTTTTGTGTGTAGTTATCTTACTTTAGGTGAGGCAGTTCCTAACAACTAGGGACGAGGTTGGTGGCATTTCCAGTTCTGTCCCAATTTGCACAGGGTGTCTGTGCACAGGTCTTCTAGTTTCTCAACGCTTCATTTTGCACTTGGGCAAACTTGCTCTTACAGAGGGGTGTTACACTGATTAACTCATTAACAGTAGTAGAGAGCTTTGTATTTCTTGGATAAAATGACCTGGGGAAGTGGCAGCATATGTTTATCATGTCTGAGTAATGAAGTCAACAGTCCTCAGCTGGTGTCAATGGCAGGGATTAGCTTGTGTATGTAGAGCATCTGTTATATAAACTGGATCTCAGAAGCCTGTAGAGTCAGATGCTATAAATCACTTGACTGTATTTGAGATGTCTATTTTAATCTGTCTTCGGTGAAATGCAGTTAAGAAACTCAGTTTAGAATGCTGGATCCTGATACTTTGCTGCAAACGAAAAGGGAAAGCCAAGTGCCTGTGAAATGAAGCCTTTCCCTTCACTAGTGCTTCATGTCTCCATAGCACCAGCAACAGTGAACTGGGTCTTAAAGCCAAGTGAAATGTCTGCCTGAGATCCTGGTTTCTGAATGTCTGGGAGAGTTTGGAAAGACCACATGAGCAAAGGCCCAGTCAGCGAGACATCAGGTTGACCATGTAACCAAGAGGTTGTAACTGCACGGAAGAGGTCCATGACAGCCATCCATGACCTGCCACAGCCTCTCCCTGCCCCAGGACATACACACCCCAGTCCTGTCTACAAAACAGATCTTGGAGGAGGAGAAAGGCCAGCGTCCCCTCAACAGGGGTGGATGATTCCGGCCTCCCTGTGACACTGGGAAGAGCTGGAGTCAGCTTTGAGGCCTTGTGCTCCAAAGAACCCTTGAGAGGTCTACAGAAAAGATGGCAATGATGAAGATTGTGTTAAGCTTTGCTGTTCCTACTCCCATCGCTCAACAGCCCTTCAGGCTGTGCTTATATCTAGCACGTGATTCAACCTCCATGCCCCAGAAGTACAGTCCCTTGGTCAGCGTGGACAGAAGCACCTACTGAGGCCAATTCAACTCACCCAAAGGAGAGTGGCCAGGATGGATGCTTTCTGAAGGCATCCATCTCTTTCTGCTGACCGTAGAGAGAGTCTAGATAAGCAGCTGAGACTAAAGGCCCAAGTTTCTAATCACTAAAATACAGTGAATCCTTCTTCCCAGGGATGCTGAGGGGAAATATGGCTTTACTGAATTCCACTGAGTTGCAATGGGACAGGATTGCTTTCATCCCCATCTGGTGCTCCACACATCATTACAGAGGTAACTCCTCAAGTACAGAGGGCTCTGACTTAAGTCAAGAAAGACACATTCTGTGCTGCTGTGAGCAGGCCTTATAACCGACTGTAGTTTTACCAACTTCTGTCCCTAGCAGACCAAAGGTTTTTATTCAAAGTGCTGAATCCCTCCTCAACTTTGCTGTTTTGGCAAGAAAAAATATGCCTTAAAAACAAAAAAACAAACAAAAAAAACCTCCAGGGTTTTATGAATGTAGGCAAGTAAAAGTATCTTAAAAATAAAGCCTGAAGTTTGGAGGGCAAACTAAGTGCAACATGCTGAAAAGTTTTGTTTTGTTTTGTTTTGTTTTGTTTTGTTTTTTCCCTCCATCATTTTACTAGCTAATCTTCCTGGGAACAGACTGATATTTACTCATCCCATGAGAGAGTAGAGTTGTCAGGAATCCAAATGATACGAAGGGATGAGGTTTAAGGCACTCCACCATTAGTCATCAAATGGAGAGAAGTGGCACAGCTCTTTGGTGATGGACTGTGTTTTTCTCCTCATGTAGTTTTTATCTGGATTTCTCCACAGTAAACAGGGAAATGTTATGATTTGTCTGTGTGGAAAACAAATGACAAGCGCAGAGAATCATCTTGCATCACCAAAGCCTATGGAAAGTCTGTGACTATCATGGTTCTACTCCACCAAGCAAAATGACAATGTTCTGTTAGAAAAATAATACATGGAAAAGGTCAAACACCACATTTTCCGTACTTGTTTCCCATAGCTTTCTCATGGCTCCCAGCACTGCTCTGTGCTGCACCATGAAGACTCATTAGCATGGATCTTCACTGCGCTGGGCACCATTGCTCTGCACTCCTCACCAAGGAGAGGAGGTGCTGTGACTTTTTCCACCTCCATATAAGCCATGCTCTGCTCTCTCTTCAGTTGGTTGTCATGTACACTAACCTGCTGGTTGTTCTCTAATGTTCACCACCACCAACACACCACACACCGCATCCAAACTATTACACCCTTCTAGCTTCCCAAGTAGGGTCTGAATACACATTCACACTGCTTACTGGGAGTGGTGAGATGTGCCAGTTAAAAGTTTGGGAGAGCTTGAGTTGTCAAGACAGAAACCAATCTTGGGACATTCAAACAGGTGAACAATCATGTCCTACTCCTTTGGGACATGATTGTGCCACCGCTTTTATAGTGCTGGGTCTCTGGCCCTCCGCACCCCATTTGAAAATGAAGGATCACAGCCGTTCTGCCCCTATGGCATGGAGTTAGGATGATACCTTTGTGACGGAAATAATCACAGTAAGAAAGATCAATACAGGTGTTATCTTACTACATGCTGCATTCTTCCAACACGCCTCTGATTTATTCTATCCAATGAGTCAACACAGGCTGCTACACATCCTACAGTCTTGGCCACAGAACCGCAAAGCACTGACAGCATGCAGCCCTTCAGAAACAGCTCAAACAAAAGTAAGGACGTGCCCTGACATGGTACTTTATATATGAGTATCTCAAAGTATTTGATACCCTTATCCAGGATGTATAAAGCCTTGTTCCATAAATGGCCCCAGGGGAAGTCAAGGAACATGCTGCACACCATGAACGGGTAACTCAGAGTTTGGGTATGCTCTAACATGCACAGCACACTGAGGTGGGCGAATACAACTCTACTTGCAGGTAGGAAAAGGTAATGTTTGGTCGGTCTAATTGCTCCCAGGACTCCAGTGAATGAATTGCCTAGGTCTCCATTGATAAAGAAGCAGCTCAGACACTACACTGATGTGTCTACAATCTGGATTCCTACCACATGTGTCAGCTGAGCCATGGTAACTCACTTTGCACATACTGGAAGCCTGGAGCAAGGTAATTTGTCCTACTTCAGCCTGTAATTAAGTGGGATTGAAATAAGCGTAAGTACTTTATGTTGGCCCCGGGCTAAGAGTGTGTATGCACATGGAGAACTCCGCACCTCGGCTAAGGTGTACTGGCTTCGGTCATGGTAGTTTGGGCCTAAATCTGACCACAGAAGAAACATCTTTCCAACTGGATACAAGTGGAACTTGCCATGCATAATGGGTAAAGTTTTTGCCTAAGTGTTATGGAAAATAAATGGGACTCGCATTCGTACATTTCTTACTCACCAAGATTTATCCTGGTTATTACCATTTCACTGCCTTCCACAGAATTATTATTAATTCACCGTAGCATATGTCAGAGAAAAATCAGGACTGCTGTCTTCCCCTGATAGTTCTCAGCTACTAAATCATTGGGTTTTAAACTCAGAAAGGTAAGAGGCAGAGAAAATAACCCCTCTGTGAAGAATAATCTTCTCGAGGATACCCGTATTTCATAATCCTATTGTATTTGTAAGTGAACCTTCAGTAAATCAACTTAAAGCATCCATTTACATCATGAATGCGGTCCCATCTGAGAGACAGAGGTCTGTACAAAACCTGTGACAACTCAGGCAGCTCAATCAGTCTTAGCACTGCTCTTGTTGCATGTATATATGCCGCTCTTCCATACGTCTTTGGTACAGTTAAAGAATGTTTTTGGACATGCATATATGGCTGTGTGAAGCAAGGCGACTCCAAAAGGAGTGGATGGCAGCCAGCTCTAGCGCAGAATTATGCTTCAGCTAACGCGTCCTGCTGATCTGCTGACAGCATGGAGGAAATAAACAGGAGGTGAAAAGGAGAAGACCCACAGAGCAAGGAGGTGTTAGAGAAGGAATCCAACCTCTGAGACTGTGCTTGCACTTGCAATGAGCCCCTGCTCCGTCCTCCAGCCACACAAACCACCTGCACAGAGCACATCGGCTCCTGCAGACCTGTGTTCGTGTAGTGCTCTTGGAGAGGCCAACACCAAGATGGGAGTGCTGCAGGACATGCAGAATATGGATATGCAGAATACAAGAATATGTGCAGGAAAGGCAGCACGCTACTTTGCCATAGCACAGCTGGGGAGACCCAGCTAGGGCTGAGCTCACCACCAGCCCTGTATTCTAATCCCATCTTAAGCCAGCTGGGATATACAGTGTCTCCTCAACTGTTTGACTGCTTTTCAAGAAGCCCAAAGGCCTATCATCGCTCCCGGCAGGCCATTTCTGCAGTTTCCAGCCAAGAGGGCTGACCTACGGACAGGAGTTGCACTGCTTCAGCTAAGGAGGCAACACGGATAATCAACCCATGCACTACAGGTGGGTTATATCCTCCTGTAGGGCAAGTTGGTTAAGCCAGGACATACGTGCCAGCAGGCAGTCTGTATCAGTTCACAACCTGATCACATGAAAAGTGGATGAAGGTTGGAGAACACTTAGGACGGAGCAGGCCACTCAGAGCTAAAGTAGTTTAAGGAACCCTGGGAAATGGCTTGCCATGAATTAAACCAGGCTAAGCTCCACACACAAAATCAACCCAAGCGTTTTTTTGGGGGGAGACAAAGGGGAAAAAACTCCCAGAACCCTGAAAACCACAAGGCCTACCCCACTCACAACTCAAGCTACGGCCTCCTTCCCACATTCATGCACACACTGACACCCAGATCCTTGAGGTAGGTGATAGAGAGGAGGCCCACGCCAAGCTCAGCACGGGGTTGTCACCTTGTAAACCTCACACAGGAAAGGCAGCTCAGTAAGTGTGGCTGCCAAAACTGCACAGAGCTCGTGAGACCACACTGCAGTGTGACCGTCTTCTTCTCGGCACCCTTGGCATTGCACACCACGCTGCCCAACACCATCCTCTGCACCCTACAGGTCACCCCAGGGATGCATTTCACACCACTGTGCCATGGAAGACAACAAAGAGCTGCTTACACAGAGCATGCTGTGGTGGTGCTTGGCACTGCCTTACACAACATCTGTATCTTCTTTACTTCTACTTGTCAAGGCAGCCAGCTCAGCCTCACAGTCACAACATCACACTCACGTCAGGCATCGAGTTATGCTTAAAGCCTTCTGTCATGGCCACCACTTGTCCCACCACGCAACACGGAGTCCATGTGGACATCAACAAGTGCTCGGAGCAGGTTTTCTCTGCACAGCGTGGCTTTCACACAGCTGCGGAGAATGAAATTCTGTGGTGCCTTGCAGGGAAGCAGTGCTATTCCAAAACAAACAAAAACCCCAAAATGAATTAAACCAAAAAGTCTTTTTTTTTTTTTTTCTTCTTAAGTAAACCTCAAACTGGAAACTCATATCGTCATTAAAAAAAGTGCTGACTGCTTCCCAAGCAGGTACCAAAAACGTTTACCCTCCGGTAAATCAGATCATCCTGATTGCAAAGTACCACAGCCCAGCATGAATCCAGTCTCAAGGTCAGCCCCTTCCCTTCAGCACTTTGCTGCTCGGGGCAGATACAGCACTGCCTTACAGTCCTTCAAACTCTCCTGACAGGCCCCTAACATTTCAGAGCCATCTGAAATGCAAAGCGAAGGCAAACACTTCCCCACTCCGGCGTCTGGCTCGCGAGCACCATGCTGAATAGGGCAGAGCCAGCGAGCTGTGATGCCGTGACGGTGACACTGCTGGTCACAGCACGGCCACGCCACCAGCTCCGGTCACAGGCCAGCAATCCTGGCCTCACGGGAAGGCCGTGCCCAGCTGGGGAGGTGACATCCCTCGGAGCAGGCCGCGGGGACACACGGGCTCCCACGGCCCGGCGCGGCCGCCGCTGGTCACTGCGAGCGGCCGGAGGCAGCTGGCATTGTGAGGGCTGTCAGCGCTGCAGCCGGTGCCAGGGCCTCTCGTTTTGATTTACGTTTCCTGCATCCTTTCTGAGAAACCTCAATTGTCTGTTTAATCCCTGAGCACTGGAGCAAAAGCATTCAGCCGTGGCACCCAGTATAGCAGGCGCAAATTTGATACCCATTAAAGTCGAGGAGTTACCAGGCATAAAAACCCGTATAGGGACAGTATAATCCCTGGTGTAACCCCATTCATTTTAGCATCCCAGTGAAGAATCTGACACAGCAATCGGGATTTCCATCTCATACCAGCTTCCCACATCCACTTAGCACGTTCAGTAGAAACAATCTCAGCATACATTTGTACAGGTGTGGGCAGAATTAGGTTTATTCTGCTCATGTCTTCCTATGCATGTACCAGTCACGAGCAGCGACACCACAGCTTTCCTCCCTCTACACCGTATTTTCCATAGCAAATAGATCTCTTTACAATCAGACTGTGATGAGGGCTGGGTTTAGGGGCAGGCAAAAAGGGCAATGGCACGAAATGCCACGCTGCGGCAGGATCCCATTAGGCTCGGCGAAGGAGCAACGTGTCAGCCTTGGTGCAGGAGCCGTGCCCTGCTCTGCAAAGAGCAGAGACATGCTGCGAGGGACACAGAAGGTCCAGAGATGGCATCACTGCCCTGGTGCTTTGTAATATGCTTACCACTGGGCGCAGCTGAGCGCACGTCTCTCTTGTGAAGTTTTAT
Source organism: Anser brachyrhynchus (assembly GCF_964034855.1). Classification (NCBI taxonomy): domain Eukaryota; kingdom Metazoa; phylum Chordata; class Aves; order Anseriformes; family Anatidae; genus Anser; species Anser brachyrhynchus. The sequence goes on along the minus strand of NC_137694.1, from coordinate 199,951,243 downwards.
TGTCCGGATCACGAATTACACATCAGGATGTATGAAAGTTACAAGCATTATACCCTCACTTTGTAGCCCTGGCACTAATGTATGCATTTAGGTTTAAGGCACTTTCTTGCAAGTCAAAACCCGGCCCTGCTAAGAATTGGTGTAATTCAATACTTCCTTTGAAAACCTCCCATAGGAAGATTAGAACAATCTCAGTGATTACACTCTATCTGGGCTCCACAGATGCCAGTAATCTATGGAAATTGTGAACTCAAAGGATTTATGTCTAAACGTGATTTAACATCCAGTACCAAATCTCCATCGTAGCGTTGTGGCGCGTGTATGTTTTTTTTTATTATTTTTTATGATTTCTTCCTCCCTCCTCTCTCTCTCCTGTTCTCCCCCTCTCTGTACGGACTGAATTTCCACTTGAATTTCCAACAGGCTGCGATTCCTGCCTCGAGGACGACCCCGCAGCGTGCCTCCCCAGTGCTCCTGCTGCCTGTGGCGTGCGCCGTCCTCCACAGTAGTCCCAGCACTTGCCCCAGACAGAGGCTCTCTGCTCCGCAGCCTGTCTGCAGCCGTGTCCGTGATGAAAGGCAGCTGCGGACGGCTCCGGTTTGTTCCGTTTAAAGGCCTATCGCGGGCTCCCACATGAATGGGAATGCAAAGAAAAATCACAAATCAAACCTGAACCGTGCAGTCCACTTAGGCGAACGCTATTTGCGCCACATGTTCTGCAGGTTTGTTTCATCAGAATAGTAAATTGGCCTAAAATTAGGGCCAGATTTTTGAAGGCAGCACCAAAGACGTGTGCTCTGAGCACGCATGCATGTGAACTCCTGAAGGGACGGGTCGCTCCCAAGCTGCATGCGCAAAGGGGAAATGGATGCACGTATACAGGACATGGGGACAGGCACATCTGTGAACAGGGAACTGCTCAGTGCCTCTTTTTGGGACTGTGACCTGGAGATCAGCTCTTCCCCATGTGGAAGCAGTTTTTGCTTCTGAACGCTGGGCCCTCCACACGCAGAGCCTCAAATATTTAGGTGGACGCACATCCACAAATCTCCGGGATAAGCTTCTCAATTACAGGGTTTTCAAACAACAACAACAATAACCTTGTCTTCCAGGCCTGTTCAAATAAACTGCTGCAGATTAAAGGCCTGAGTTTTTGTCAAGTTTAAACAAATACACAGAGCACCAGAGCTCTGCAGTATCGCACGGCCGTGACAGCCGGCTCTCAGCAGCTACCAAGGCGCACCGGTGGGATTTCTTGCCCGTGAGCTCCCCTCTCCCAAGCTCGGAAGATGCAGATCCTGCGGGCCCTTAATCCAAACCAGGGTTTTGGTTTTACAGCTCTGGAACAAGGAGGTTTTGCTTACCCCCAAACCTGGCTTCAATTTTATCTCATTTCCATAAATAGCACTAGGAACCTTTGGCAATGTTTTGCCACATTTTCCAGCGGAGGACAAGCAAAGACTCAAGGCCAAGGCTATATAAGGGTATCTCAACAGTGTTTATGCTGCCTTTTTACACCTAAGAGCCTCTCAAGTCTCCTACCCAGGTGTTTTGTCCTCCTCTGCTTTTCAGTCCTTATTTTCGAGCTGTCGTTCCCTTGCGTTTCACCTCATTTCCTCCCAGTTTCCACCTCCATTTTGTCACTTAATCACGCGGGCCTGCGTAGCCTCTCATTTGCTTGTGGTAAATCTGGCATCTTTATTAAATCCAGACTGCTCCACTCTGGGGGCACATTTACAGGTAAATCTCCTTATAGGCAGCCACCTCTGACTCAATAGTACGTTTAATCCTGCAGCTGTCAAGCGGAAGGTGATCAATCATCCACCTCTGATCAAATAAATCCTGCCTCCCTCGGTTCAGCGGCGGTGCTCCTCCCGCGTTACCCCGCGGTGCTGCGGCGGCCACGGGACCTTCTCAGGGCTCCTGGAGCAGCTCCCTCTTCAGCAACATCCAAACTCCCGCTTGTTTACTTTGTGCTGAATCAGGGCCTTAAGAATGCGATATATTTTTATTATTATTTTTTGCTTCCTGGGGAAAGAAGGAAAACAAAAGCAACAACAACAACAAAAAAGTGAGCTTTGATCAAAATCCTGCTGCCGAGCTAGGAAAGGGTTACAGGCAGCCTGTCTGCCCGGCGAGGCAGTGAATCAGTAGGGCTGGCCGGGCAGCCCCTGCCTGCACACAAAGCCCCATTGAAGCGGGGCAGGAGCAGGGCAGAGCGGTGCACAGGGCGGCTGTAACTCCACAAGCCCGCTCCTTTCAGTGCAACGAGCTAGCAAGGCCACTGGCAGCTCCCGCCGAGTTCGCAGGCTCCGCGAGCCAACTGCTCTCTATTTGTTCCTTTTTCTTAAAACAACAACGCACACAGGGAAAATAAATACCAAAAGCCCCTGGTATGCGTGTAGCATTAAGCTGGAAGAGCCACTGCTTCAGCCCGAGGATTTTAAAATCTACGGTTTCTTCCACCGCGCTGATTTGGCCGTGTTGCACCTGCAAAGTATTTTTTATTCCGGCATCCTTCTCAAACACAGATGTACATGCCGCGCCGGGAGCCGTCTGAAGTGCTCCGTGTTGACTTAACTCTTTCCCTCTGGACCCCAGCGACTTCAATGAGATCGCTTACACCAGGGCTGAATGCTTTGAAAGCCCCCACTCTCAGGTGTGTGACCCATGAGCTCCAACTCCGGTGCCTAAATTTCAGCTACCTATATCAACCCCTTGACTTCCCCAGACTTCAGTACGGCTGCTCAGTACCTAGAAAAGTCAGACCGCTTGTTTTGAAGTGCTCAGACGTGGATTTAGGCCCTAGATGCTCAAAAGCTACAGCTTAAATTTAGACATCTGCATCTGTACCACTGGCAAAGCGCTTTTATTTTTGGAAGCACTGAGCCCCGGCAGCTCCCATTAATTTCAGTGCGAGCTGCTGGGAGCTCCGAGTCTTGGAAACCTCTTCTGGGGAAGCTGTAGCAACATTAGGCTCCTGTTTTCAGCAGCGTTGTCTTGAAAAGAAACGACACAAAAATCAGGAGGAAGGAAAATGTTTGTTTAGCCTTCCTATTTAACAACATCATCCCGTGAGCAATGGAGCTGGTAAACTCTGCTGTCTGAGGGCTGGTTGTCCGGTGTCCTCAGAACCCCACCGCCTACCAGCACTCAGCTCAGCCCCCTCGCGTGCTCCCAGCCTGTTTGCTGGGACAAATCGCAGTGGCCAGAGCCAGCATGCTGGCTGGGCAGTTGTCTGCTGCTGTTGAAAACTATGTGACAGCTGCCTTTCCTCCACTGCCAGTCTGATTTCCTCCTCCTTCCTCTAACCAGGCTGATTTTCATGGAAACTGCGGGATCTTACGAAGACCTTTACACCTCTATCGAATCTGGTTGAAGATTTGCACGGAAGTTATAATGGACAAGAAACGTGACTAGATAAGATTTGTTTCCTTAGGAACCCAAGCTAATAGGGAAAATGAATCAGATACTTGTGGATATCTGGAAAAATCAGGCTAGAGAATCGAGTTATAACTCTCTCATCCTCTACCCCCCACCCCCAAATCTACAAGATGAAGCCAAAAAAACTTCAAAGGCCATGAGACCTAAAGGCAATTAGGGGTTTAAATGCAGGCACAGACCTGAAAAAAAGAATACAATAGACAATATGTGGCATTTTCTTCCATTTTAACCTATCCCCGTGTGAGGCAGGAGAGCAGCAGTGTGGGTAGTTCCTCTAGCTGGGAAGCACACAGCTCCCATGAAGCGTACGATTCAAGTAAGTGTTACGTTCAGGTAAATCCCCGAACAACACGAAGAAGCGTCTGTAGCTAGAAAATCAATAATTCATGCCAAGCCTAGGATCCCTGCCTCGTGTGCCGCAGAAGCTGCAGAGCGTTCAGTGCCGGGGGAAGAAACAGCATAGCAGGAGTTTTTGCAGATGACATTTGCCATGCTTTTAAAACAGTTATAAATACAACCCCAAAAGCCATACATTCCGTCTGTGTTCACAGCTGAAGGCGACACCAGTAAGCCGGTATCCTCTCCCTTCAGATAGGCAAAAATGTCAAGGGAGAACACGAGCGTTTTCTAGAAAGTAAGAAAGTGAGGAGGAGAAATCCGTGGCAAAAGCAGCTCAAGTATTTCTTTAAAAGGATGAGTTGAAAACGAAGCCTGCCAGAGCAGTGGAAGTTGTATGGAAAAACGTAGGAAACAACCCATCTCAGGACGGGAAGAAGAGCTGCCAGGCTGAATCAGTGGCCTTGTATTCTCTTTGAATCGTGATAACTTTGGTTGTGGTCTCCGGGACCAGTTTTTGGACCAAACATCCCAAGTTGCAAGAAGAGAAAAGATTTATTCTCCTCCCCCCTTTTATCTTCCACATAAGAAGAAACTGTTGCTATAAAATTTTGCCACTACATCTTCCGAACAAGATATAAACAGAAGTTGTGTATACGCCAGACATAGCGGCTCAGCTGCCCTCGCTGGCAGGAAATAGCATTAACAGCTTTGGCTGTAGATAGCATTGCGATACGCAGTTAACATATCTCGGGGGACAGCGGTGCCAAGATATTCAGAGGGGGAACACAACACGAGTCCTAGGACGGGCTGGGAGAACGTGCGAGAGTTTCATCGACTCCATAGCTGGCTCCTCAATTTATTTATTTTTTTCCTTGAAGAACTGAGAGGGAAATCCCCGAATGCCACAGTTTTTCAAAGCGGCAGTCTCCCTGTCTTTCAAGTGATGCTTCCGAAACGCGCTGCCGTGGCTGCCAGGGGGTGGCTGACCTGCTGCCGGCTGTCCCTGTGCCCTGGACGGCGCCTGCTGCTGTGGCGTTCCTTCACCTCCTGCATCTGCTCACCGGGCTGGACGTCCTCCCAGACTCCAAGGCTTGCCCAAACGTTTCATTCTGCCTAACGAGCCGGTAGGATGCAGCAAAGGCAGCTTGGCTCTGCTGGCTCCCAATAGCCAAGGGTCCCTCGTCGCCCAAGAGGGACCCATCTTCCCCATCTGCAGGAAGCCAGCAAACCCTCCATGCAGCACCGAAGCCTTTCCTTCTCTTCTCTTGTATTTGTAATCAAGGAATCCAGTGCTAAAACTGATAAGGAAACCACAGCAGATCTATATCCTCAGTTTCAGTAGCTGGCCACATTTTAACACCTCTCTAGGTTTTAGGTTAACAAATGTCACTCAAAATCTGGCAAGAACACATTTTTTTTCCCTGCTCTCCAGGATGTGGTGGTGGGGAACGCGACTCGGCAGGGGTCCTGCCTTGTTGAGTTTTCATACCTGCCTGTGTTTGTTCAGTTTGATGTCAACATGGGCGCTGCTGTGGCCATGGCCATGCTCCAATTTCATGTGATCCACTGGATTACTGAGATCTGTTCAAAGAAGATAACCGAAGGAACAGACACCAGAAAAAAACTCTAACTATGGCTATGGACTAAGCTAAATTCTGGGTACTGAAGTCTCACGAAGTGATAAAAGGGCTGCATGGCAATAATAAACGGTGCTGAATTTAGAGTGTGAACCAAAGATTTTGTCTCACTCAGGTTTTGTAGGCTGTCCTCGAAAGTGCGTAATGCAGGGTTAACAAAGAGCACTGTAATACAGACCGATCCTTTCTCTAGCTGAGGGCCTGCATCCTGCCATCACGATTCATTCCTTATTCATGGAGTGAAAAAAAAAAACACACAACATTGGTTTCAGGAGGAGATATTTCAGATCAAGGACTGAAGCATTTGTGCCTAGATTTTCAGTCCATGTATTTTACACGCTTCTGAACACCAACAACAATGCTGTGACTCCGTAGGGATACATGCATTTAAACCAGCATCAAAACTCTTTTATGGCCAAGATTTAAAATGTTGAATGCATTAGAAAAGAGAAACATTTGCGCTGTGTTTCTTATTGTTGGTTGCCTTTCTGTAAGTGCTTTCAACACCACCAAATTAGTCCAGAAGTGGTTAAAAGCAGCTAAAAGGAGCTTTGGAGGACTCGGTGTCAGCTGGCATTCTAATGAGAATTAGACAATCGGAAATAGACAGCTCCGAGGCCAAACAATTAGCCAGACAATTAAAAGGCTCTACTGTACAGGGCTTTATGTGGGGTAGGATAATGCAGACGCAATATTTGTGCTAATAAGGTAGACGGATAAGAATGAAGTTAATTTCCCTTCTCAGCAGCTAAATGAACAGATCGCTCCATTTTAGTCAAGCCCAAAAGGATATATTATTATTTTTTTTCCTTGATCAGAAAACGAGAAAAAGAAAGAAATAGAAATGGTAGTCTGTAGCTATGGAAATAAAGCTGGATATTCAACTGGTGTGGAGTTTGCAGAGGTCCAGCCCCAGCGCTGCCCTGCTCTACTTTGGCTGCGACCCCATCTTCTGCTTTCTGCCAATGCCACTTTCACTGTACCCTGAATAAAATTCCCCATTCCCATTCCAGATTTTTCTGTATGTACAGAATAAGACCATTACATCAATCTACCTTAATAGTTTTGATCCTACGTTGCTCGCTACAGACCAGGGGTGTGCCAATTTCACGTGGGCAGGGAGGAGTATGAACACAAACTGCCGCTGCCCCAAAAATACGCAGCTAAGTTTTTTATATTTGAAGGAAGTGCAGGGTTTGGGACACCACGGGCTGTGGAGGATGAGCCTCACCCTGGGAAAAAACCCTTCCTGCCCGTGGTGTGCCACTGGGAAGGCAGAAACAGAGCTACATAAGGGACGCGGGTTGCTGGCCATGGAGCATTTTGCCACCGCCACGGGGGCTGGACGTACGGAAACTTTCAGACTGAGCCATTTGTTTTGGAGGTCACGGTGACCCCAGAAACATGCCCAGCTCCAGAAGGCTTGTCCTTCCCCCTTTATTCTGAAATTCTATAGCTCTCTGACCCTACAGCACAGCGATGGCATACAGAGAGACAACCAAAGACCCAAGTCCCTCTACCACCCACGGCACAGTTTGGTGTCACCTCCAGGAGGGGGGGCTGGGTCTTGGCGAAGATGTGCCTAGGAGCCCCGTGCAACAACAACAACAACAAAAAAACCACACATACACACAGACCCACAGGGCCATTTGAGGTTTCTGGTTCCCTGTGCTCTCCTCCCTGCTCCTTCGGAGGGCGCGGGGTGCTGCCGGAGCCTGCCGTCAGGCTTTGCATTAGATTGCTGGCTTCTGCGGTGTACCAGCAGCCATGTGCTGCTATTTAGCAGGCAGCACCACCAAAGCAGTGAAAAGGAGCTATTTCGGTGTGGTGTCTTCTTGCAGCTACAGAAGACCAGAAGCCGTTGTCGTACACAGGATAATTGAATCCCCGGGAAAACGAGCCCTTTGGAAAACGAGCCGTTGGTCCGTCCTACAGCGGGGCACACTGCTGTTTTCCTGCTGTGATGGTAGGGTTTTTGCAGCTTAGAGGTTTACCACACACGCCCAGGATAGGCAAGACGTGGTCGGCTTTTCACGCCACCCCTCTCTCTCCTCCCTCTCCCAAAAGACATCTGAATGGACACACGATGATACCCCGCACTCAGAGGCAAATGTATTTGCAATGTACCAGCATAGCTCAGCTTAGCCTCTAATTACCACATTATGGCTTCAGCCAAGCCATTTCTCCAATAATGCCCAGATGTACCAATTACTTTCCCTCTATAATGAAAACAGATGAGAAAAAGGTGACGAGCTGTTTTTGTAGCAGAGGGAGGGAAACAAGAATTTGTCTAATCAGGAAACGACCCCAGCCAAAATCCTGGATTGGAACAGCGTGGGGAATGAGCCTTACAGTGGCTCTCTGGCAGGTCTGACGCAGGTCACAGAGCCAACTATCGCTTTAATATATTTAATACAGGCCTCTGTGTGTGTTATGAACCAAAATCTCTTCTTGGCCGCTGGAAACTGGAAGCATGTGTCTGAGGGTGCCTTCCCACCTCGCTAACCCCTGCACCGTGAACTCCAGCCAAGTGCCTTCCTTTCCTGAGCCATCCCGGCCCCATGCTGAGCTCTGTTGAGGGGCCAGATGTACGCTGGAGCCCTCACCCCTTCCCTACCCTGTTTCTAATAATCTTTTTTATGTGCCTGCTCCCCCTTCCGAGCAGGCGCAGGCTGAGGATCTCCATGGTGCAGAGGCTCGGTTGCCTTTTCCCCAGGCATGCTGACACAGAGACCAGGGCAGGGACATAAAACACAACCAGCCATCGTCAGAAGAGGCAAGAAAGGCGTCTCCAGCCCCTTGTTACGTCACACCAGCACCTTGGATCTCCTGCACCTGGGGCTGGTGCATCCCTCCATATGACTGGAAATTGCATTTTTTGTCTAAAACCCTTTTCCTAATGATGGCTGTGCCAAAACCTGCACCGATGGCTGTACAACTTGCAGGCAAGGAATTTTGTCCAAAAATTCAGACCGTAACAAAAATTCCAGACCGTAACAAAAACTCTGGAAAACAAGGAGCATCTTCCCCCATATTGAAATCGTTTTGCATTCCCAAACAGAAAGAGGGGAAGTTTTGCCAGGCTAACATAACGAATGCTCACAGTGATATTTGTACTGTTGCCTATAAACCACAGCACCCGAAAAACAGTAGTTACACACAGCTTTACCAGAGGACTTCGGGGATGCATTTGCTCTGCCTGACGCGTATAACTAAAAGCTAGCTTAATTTCAGTTGTGTTTCGTGTACATAGCATCCCCACTAACAGTGAGGCGCAGTGATGTAGCACCGTGGGAGGGTTAACAGACTTAGGCTGCCCTGCAGAAGAAATGTTCCTACAACCATGTGCAACAGCCATTGCCTCCCAGCAAACAAATAAATCTGAGTGCTCTTTCTGCTCTGACACCATCACTGTCGGGAAGGACGCCGCAGCACTTCCACCAGCGTGTGGGGACGTGTCATTCACGTCTGGCTACAAGACAGTTGTTGAGCATTTAGGCGATGAACTCGCCGGTGCTCCCCCCCACACTGATTCAGTCACGTTTGTCAGCTTGCTTTTGTTTATTTCATTTTAAGCTGCTCGATGCAGGCAGGCCTGCTGTGGGCTAGCAGCGCAGTTACCCGAAGGACTGACTCACAAGTCCTCCGTGAGCACCACTGAAGGATTTCGCTGGAGATGCCGGCGCAGAGCTCGGTCAATCAGCAGCGGTTTCTGGATCGGTTTTGACATGCTGACTGCAACCAGATGAGACCCGGGTCCTCCTGAAGTCAATGGAAAGCCCACGACTGCACCCAGCGAGATCCAAGGATGCCTGCTGCTCCAGGATATTTACTACGAGGAGGGCCAAGCTGCCCAGCTTTTGTTTTCTATTGAATTCAGCTATGATTTCCTAGGTTTTCCCCATTGTGTGGCTTTGGCTTCCGAGCCCATCTGCTACACTTCAGGGTATGTTTTCCTCGTGGTGCGTGGGCACTTGGCTCATTAACGTGGTGTTAATGGAACATGGCAGCTCGAGCCTTCCTCCACGCGCTGATAAGGCGCTCCTTACCGGAAGGAGGTTTGCCCACAGCAGATTCAGCAGCCGAAGCATTTATCTGCCGTGCTATGTTAATAACTGCTGGGTTATAATTACCAAATCTCAATATTTACAGAAAACCAGCCTCTCTATTGTGCAGCTAATAGCGCAGCCTTGAATGTACAAGATGCCAATTTGCTATGAATGAGGAACTGCTCGCTAAAATTCAAAAGCAATTAAACCCTAAGCAGTAGCTGACATTTAACGATTACGCTGTTTACCAAGGAGCAGCCACTTACTGGGCGCAAGGCTGGCGGTGAAGACGCAGCACGGGACAAAAGAAGCGGGGAGCCTCCTGCCCAGATACACCACGGCCAGGATTAACGCACGCCTTGCCTTGCCTTGCCTGGAAAGCTCCAACCATTTGTCTGAGCCCAAGCAGCAGGCTGGCAGCAGAGCTTGCTGCACCTCCTGTAGCTGCTCTGATGCGGGATCAGGTTGTGAGTTGGGCAGATGAGGCGGCTGCTCTACTACTAAACAGGGGGGAGATGTGTTTAGTTCCCTTATCTGTATCCCTCGGCTCAACTGGTCTGCTGTCTAGGTCCTTAAATGTGTGCCGTGTTTTCTGTGCATGGGTGAGGGATCAGGCCCTCAGCATCGGATGTTTCCTGGTATCAGCAATTATAGTGTTCAACCAAATAAATAGAAATTAGCATATATATCTCTATATATATTTAATTATTTCTTAACCATCTCTTTTGGGTTTTGGTGGTCCAAAGCCCTTCCTTTTCTTCTTCTTCAAAAAAAAGCAAAAATTCTATTCAATTTGGGTCAAGCAGAAGAAACCTTCATTCAACTTAAAAAGAAACATTTTTGTTTCCTCGGAAGGATTTTTCTTTCATCCTGTTCTTTATTATTACAAAGCTGAGACAAATTTCAAAACAAACTTTCAGCCCCATTGGAAAAAACAAACTTTTAGTTATTTGGAAAATGTCAGGATATTTCTCTTCTGCCTCTGCATGGCCAAAGCCACCTGCTAAATTTCACAACTATTGGTAACAAACATTGGTTGATCCAAAGCTGTTATTTTCCTTCACCAAAGAAATTCCTTGTCCTAGAATTTCATCCCACCCTCCAGATCGCTGCCTTTATCTGCGTTATCCCAGAGCACCCTGGAAATGATGACGGCAAGGCTTCCCTCAACGTGTTTATATAATGAGAGGGTAACTTGCAGGAACTTTACAATGGATTAAACGCAGCAGAGAAAGCCTACCTGATTATCTCAGTGGATCTCTGTGCATGCTGTGCTTAATCTGAGGACCAAGACCTGCAAAGGAGATGCTCGATGCGGGACAGGACCCAGACCCACACTGCAGCCGCGCTGCAGAAGGGACATCTTATGGGGGGATGGGTGCAGGGCACCTGGTGACTGTGTATGGGACATAGAATCACAGAATCATCACATCATTAGGGTTGGAAAAGACCTCCAAGATCATCTGGTCCAACCGTCCCCCTACCACCAGTGTCACCCACTAAACCATGTCCCTAAGCACCACGTCCAACCTCTCCTTGAACACCCCCAGGGATGGTGACGCCACCACCTCCCTGGGCAACCCGTCCCAGTGCCTGACTGCTCTTTCTGAGAAGAAATGTCTCCTCATTTCCAACCCGAACCTCCCCTGGTGCAACTTGAGGCCGTTCCCTGTCCTGGTTCTTGCTCCTAGGCTTCGGCCCTGGGAAGTGCAAATCCAGGGCTGTGACACTGAGCTTTAGGCAGCTTTTGCCACCTCTCTTTCCAGTTTTTCCTGTTGCCACACAGCCTGCAGCAGCCAGGTGCTGTGTGCCAGGAGTACCACGCCAGGATCCGACCATTTCTGACAGACAGTGGTGTAAGGAGAAGCTGCTCCCAATGGTTTCTGTGCCTACTCTTAAGTGTTTGACTGGGAGAAACAAAACAAAACAAATCAAATCAAAACAAAACAAAACAAAACACTTTTGCTAATACTTGTTACAGATAGGGATAAAGTTCTCTACCTCTCAGCACATTTGGTAGCTATTTACTTAACTAAATGGTGAAAAAGAGAAGCCTCAATTCTCCAGAGTTGCCTCCCTCAGCTTGTTTATCACTGTGTTGCAATGGCTCTGTGGTTGTGAAATCTCGGAGCTGAAAACTCAAAAGGAAATTTCTAGTGACAAGCTTTCCTTGAGGCTGTAAACAAACAGAATTCATTAGGAGGAAGGAAGAGAAGCAGAAAACATCAGAATTAACACATGCGCGCACGCGCATGCTTGTCCAGCGCGTGCACACACTGCTCTTCACAACGGTGCTGAGAAAGAGAAATCCTCGTGCCAGGCTTTTTTTTTCTTTCTTTCTTTTTATTTTTTTCCCCAAGGAAAAGCAGCTTGATCTAATACTCCCTGCAGTCGGTAGGAAGCTGAGCTTTCTCAGACTCCAACAGAAGTTGGATTGTACTTCTACGCAGCGTGCTTCAGCCGCCGTGCCCCGAAAGTGCTTTACCCTTTCTACACCTGCTTGTGCAAATTCCCAAACACTGCTCTCTAGGAGGCTCTCAGGTGTTTGCTGATAGACAACGTATTTGCTTTAAGGGAAAAGGATGAATAATGAATTAAAAAGAAGCCTCCGAGCCAAGTGTACTAATGGCTTTTTACCTGTAGCACCAAGAGCTTGTATATTCTGGCTCTGTGTTAAAAAGCATGGTGATTAAACCATAATATTATGTTTTGATCTAGCCCAGAGTTGAATGAATTACTGGCAGGAAACACAGCTCATGAATTCAATCAAAAATCCTTTCATTTGTCACAGCCGCTTCCTGTCCGTCTTTTAAACATCTGCTTCTCTTGTTCACGACAGAAAAAGTCTTTGTTAAAATAATAAGCATTCACCGATCCTTCCCTCGAACCAAGTGCACAGTTCCTCAACGAAACACGCTGCCCCCCCCCACCCCCCCCGAGTTTATGTTATATATTTCTAATAGCTTCCTCGTACCCCTCTCTTTCTTTCCGCTTTGAAATTCTGGAAAACCTCGAGCTGACAAAAGGAGGCATTTCTGAAGCGCCAGCCCGGGAACGCGCTCGCGCTGCCCCCGGCCTCTCTGCCCACGGGACCCGGATGGCTCGGGATGTTTTGCCGCAGGCCCTGCCAAGAATCACTCCGGCTCCCTACATGGCAGCTGCTTCCTCTCCGAGGAGGCCGAGCGGCCAGGCAGCCCGCATCCCGGGCCAGGGGGACGCAGGAGGGGTCCCTCGAAGCTCCTCGCTCCCTGCGACGGGCTGCGGGAAGCGCCGCCGCTCCACTTGGCCCAGGTGGTGAGGGCGAGGAGAGAAACCGAGAGCATCCCCGCCTAACTTGCCCTTTCCAGAGCCGGCACTCGCAGTTGTGGCCGCTCGGTGTCTCGGATCTAGGCTTTTTATTTGTCTGGTTGTGCAAGTGACGGGGATCAGCTGTGCAGCCCCCTCCTGCCGTCCTTACGTGCGGAGCGCTCTCCCAAATCCCCAGCCAGCACCCGGGTATTTGTATGCACGGTTGGCTCTATCCGCGCTTCAAATTTCTAAAGAAAGGAAAAAAAAACCAAAACACCAGTCTTCTGGCGAAATTTTAAATCCCTACTTTGAAGTAAACCTCTTTCTTTGCTAATTAATTCTTAATAATTAATTACCTACTTTCTGTAGTTCTGAAAGAAATCTGTGTATCGTAGCGATCCACTGCCTGGCGTCTCAATGCAACTCACGCTGGGGGGAAGCCAAAGAATTGCCCCCCAAAATCGTAGTGCCCAGAAAACCCCAGTGCAGGGGTTAGGATGGAAAGTTTAGGGCCAGGGAAGACGCAGCCGTGTTGGAGAGAACCAGCAGTATCCCCACGGGCCTGGCTACAATAGCACTCCCACAGCGGGCCAAACCTTCACCTCCTCTTACAGCCGTCAGAGGGAGGGTGATGCTGTGGGACTGAACGATCATGCCAGGGGCAGATGACTATCTTGCAAAAATGGGGAGTCGAATTATGCTTCCCCATTCTGAGGAGCTGGAAAAAGAGGAGCCAGTCCAGTTTGCAAATTTTCGCGTCTTTTGCATCACGCAAGGTTTCAAAACATGAGGCATTTTTGCAAGTGACTGAAAGCTAAGACCACACGTGAAATAGGCTGTGGAGAGAAGAGAGCAGAAAACGATGAGGGATGCCTGCATGATGCTTTTCCAATGCTCAAATGACTTTTTTAATTTTCAGTTTTCCACTGTACGCTTTCTTATTTTGATTTTAACGTAATTGCTTTTGAAGTGCAGATGACTTTTCCTGCAGGAGCACCCGTCTTACTTTGATTCTTTGCTATCGCAGTTTCACCTCATGATCCCACCATCATATCTGAATAAAAGTGATGTGAATTAGGGTTGTCCTAAACTTAATTCCTGCAATGGGTCAGTCCAACAGGTCGCGGCATTCTGTCTCCAGCTTGGGCTGACAGCAGTAACACAGGGAAGAGTATGGGAGTGGGGTAAACACGTAGGAATAAATCCTTTGTATTTTCCACCAGTTGCCAGCAGTTTGCAGCTTAGGAATCTCCTGAGACAGAGCTGGGCTGTTGGCATTTTGTAGCTGTCAATGGACTTTTCTCCCTGAGATACGGTTAATTGCTTTTTACTTTGCAAATTTTTAGCACGTCGAGCATCACGCGGCAAGGAGTGCTGCAGTTTAGCTGCGTGCACGTGAAGCACCAAGCAGTCCTTCTGCCTGTCTCCAGCCTGGCACTGCCTCATCTCGCTGGATGTCCCATAGGCTTTGTACTGAAAGAAACAGCCCAAATTGCTTCCTGCCCACTCGCCGTCGGGCATTCAGGAGTTTCAGCACTTCTGTCATATCCTCCCAGTTGCTCCAGTCATCTGGACAGGAGAGCCCCAGTCGTCTAGAAGTGGTCTTCTGCTTGGGGTTAGCCTTGTAACTTCCATACCTGTTTATTTCTAGCATATTTTTTTCTGAGAAGCAAAGGCAAAACTAGGAAATTCACATGGCTCTGTTTTTTTTCTCTCTTTTCCTAATAACTTCATAAGATGCTTTGCACTGCTATCACGGAACAAGCCGAGGTTTTCACATAACCATGACATCTCCAGGGTCTCCTTGCTGAAGAGGAACGGCTAACTCACAGTCCATCACTTGGCATCCACAGTTAAGAGTTCTTCCCATGTGCAACACTTCACATTTTCCTAAATTAATCTCATCTGCTCTTTTATTGCATCCCTCCTAACTATAGCGAGTTCCTTCTGGAAGTCTTCTCAGCCAACTTTCATTTTATTACCTTTAATAGCTTATTATCAAGAGCAAACTTTGCCACCTCACTACCCACCCTCTCTTCCAGATCACAGGAGACAGGAGCCTGTTCCCACCGTGCCCTGAGCCGGCAGTTTTTAGGGTAGATACAGCTACAGTGACAAAGCCATGCTTCTACTGGTACAACTTGTTTTGCTTGTGGAAAATGGTTTTACAATACCCGTCCAGCTTTGCTGGATGTCTCCACATGAGGATTGCTTCGCTACTGTAATCTTATGGTATTATTGTCCCAATAAAAAAACCTCCCGGGGCTTACAAGCGTCTCTTGGACGCAGCGTGAAACCTGCGGGGGAGCGCATCCTTCCAGACAGGAGCAGGGCAAGCAGGGAGATGCCAACTTTGGATGCTCAACCTCGGGGTCTGAATCGGGAGGGTAGTTTCTCCTCCTTGTCCACGAGAAAAGAACGCCTCCAAGGATATAAATTAAGAAAGAAAAAAATAGAGCTGACAGAGAACGTAGGAGCATAAATTATTTTCTGTAAGTAAATAAGCAGACAGCTGCTGTCAGCTCAGTCAGAGCTTTTGCTGCACATCCCCACATGGTCACATTAAGATTTCTGTGGCGGCCCATGCAACTGCGGTAGTGAATTTTAATGGGTACTCAGAGGGCATCCGAAAACCAGGTACTGAAGATCTGCAATATTCTTCTGTTCCAGTTGACCCAAGCTGGGGCCCTTCTCAAGCATCCCATTTTCATGCCCTCTGCATTATTTGACCTCCAAAGGGCATGGGGCGGGTGTCCGAGTGCAGATGCATACATAGGAAAAAATCCCAGCCCGTACCAACTTGACTTTAAGCTAGAACCAACAATAAGAGACAAATAAAATGATATTGCAGGTGACACAGCTGCAGACGTGTCTGGGTCTTGTGACCCAGCAAGTTTGGAATCTCCACCCCTGCCTTTTTTGTCCAAAAAAAAGACATTAAGTGCAATTAGCAGGCAGCAGGTTTCGAGCAAACCAAAGTAAGCACTTTTCCATCCAGTGCAAATTAAACAGTGGAACTCATTGCCATCCGCTGTTGGAGAGGCCAAAAGTTAGAAAAGCAATTAAACAAACTTGTGGAGGGAAACTTCGTTAGAATGACTACATACAAGGATAGTCCCTGGTTCAGGAACTCCCAGCCCTATGATAGCATCAGGAAAAGAGCTGTGCTGGGTTTGTCTGTTTTCATATATTTTTGTCTAGCATCCAATCCTGGCCAGAACAGGACAGGATCCTGGACATAACATATCCTTTTCAGATGCACTACGGTTGTTCTTCAGCTAGGTTTAAGTCCTGATGCTCATGTTAGTACTGTGTGTGCCTTACTCCAAGCAAACCCTCTTGCTTTTGATTTTGAACCCTCCACTAATAGACCCAAGCAAAGCAAGCTCCACAAAATCCAATTTGTCGAATGTCCAAGGTCCTAGATATATCTCTGCCAGCATATCTCTTTCCCTACTGATCCTGCAGCATGTATCACCTGATTTAACAAGGCAAAGTGGGCGCTGCACGGTGCCAGAGCAAACATGGGAGACATACCGCATGCAAGAATCTGACCTTTGGTGCCAGACGTGATTATGTCGGCCTGGGGTCCAGACCACAGAATTCCCCCCTCCTGCCCTCTTTATTGTGCACACATATCTATTTTGTCTCACCAATTGTTAAATGCCAGAAACTAATTTCATTCTAAATGATCTTTAATATCATGCATTTTAAAAAAGGCTACGAAGCTCCTACGCCTCAGAATCGCAACTTGACACCCAATTCCCATCTGTCTCCTATTAACAAAAACAACCCAGATAATCTACAGCCACATGTAGAAGGAGGTATGAAAAACTGACAAAGACGATCCAGTGAGGGCCGCCACGCAGCCAACAGCATCTTCGCAGTACTCGTCTGAGCTGGTGGCTAGCTTAAGGAATGACCAAACGGAGAGGAGGAGATAAAACGAAAGGCTAGGGCCAACTGTGTACATTGACACACTCCATTTAGAAAGGTACAGAGGGTGACTCACTTGAGCTCAAGGCCACTCCAAAACTCCCTCTCACTATGTAAGGCATCAGCTACATGGGCAGTCTTGGGCCCAGATGCTCATCCTAAGTGTTTGAATGAAAAGTGAGGAGGCGTGTCAGGAAGAGTTTGGATGAGGCAGGACATATATACGTGATAACGGGCGGACTGGCCCTGCTGCCTTCCAAGTGTGTGCTCTGGCATGGCCTGCAAGAGAAGGGGAACGTGAGCAGCTCCACCATTTCCTATGGCCCTGAGCTTGTGTGGTGTGGGGAGAGCAGATGCGGGTAGGCCGGAGGGCTCCAGCACAGCGTCCCGCTGAGCTTCGCAACGTGTGGCACCACACCATGCTGAAGCTGCGGGGAAGGAAGGGAAACGTCTACAGTGGAAGAAGAAAGGTCTGGATTTCGGGCCCACAGCTCCAGGAAGAGATGGGACAGGCGCAGAGAGGGCAGCCAGGAACGAAACCTGCAGCACCTCGCAGTATTTCCCATAAGAAACCCCGGAGCTCCCTTCGCTGTTGCTAGGGCCCAGGGTGCCTGTTGCTGCTGTGGCGTCTATAAATAACGTTTCCACTCCAGGATGAACCAAGCGAGCAGCGGTCGCTTTTCAGCAAAATCCCCCCCTTCTCCCCTGAGCACACAGAGAAGTAAAGGATCTCCCATCCGCCAGCAGCTCGGCCTGGCCCTACAGAAGCGAGCGGGTTTGTACGGCGGAGATCAGCCGAGGAGGAGCTGGTGGGGGCCGGCAGGATCCGTCCCTGGCTGCAGCCTGGGGCTGCTGTCTGCAGAGCAAATGGGGGCTCTCTGCAGGCATGCGGCACAGCCTTCATGGATCAGACACTATTTTTGTGTTCGGAGGATTCCACTCCGTGAAATTATTCTTTTGATGATGCTGAAAGCGCAGCCACAGGCCAGTTTGGACAGGGAAAGGAGGCTGTGAGACGAGCCGGTCCGAGGAACAGGCCTCTCTGACAAGTTCCTCTTTCATTCATTGTTTTTAATCTGTACATATTTCAACCAAACTGGGCTGCTGTCAGGACAGGCAAATCATTCCAGGAACTGCTTTCATTATCGTTAGCAAAGTGGAAGTCCTGCGCGGTGTTTGCTTTAGGCCCAGGCAGCTGCCCAAAGACTGCGCTTCAAAGGTCTCTGCTCGGCTCTCATCGGAGCACCGCCCCGGCTCCCTAACCACAGTCTCCTCCGGCTCGGGACCTGCTTCTCCTTTCGTTTCTACACTGGGTTTAGGCTCATTGAACATCAGCGGGCTCAGACGTGTGCAAGCGTCTCGCAGCAGACAATGGAGTGTCTCAGGCAGCTGAATTTCATTACCTCACTGAGTGGCTAATCTGAGGAGACAGTTTGTCGCGAGCGAATGGCAAGAATTGGGCTTTCTAGAAAAAAAGAGAAAAAAAAAAAAAAAAAGCCCAGGAAAGCTGTCTTGTGGAGCATTTACTGCTGTACAAAGCACTCAGAGCCCAGCGAGGGCCAAACGCTACCAAGATCCTTCGTGCCACCTAGCCAGGAGTCCCCACCAGCACCTCACCCCACAGCCTGTCCCAGGACAGAAGATGAGCCTGGCTTTGGTGTGCGGCGCTTCTCCCCCACTGAGCCACGTTATCCAGCTGTGGGAAAGAAGAAGTCCGTGGCTCTGACTCTCCGGGCTTGCTCGGTAACCTCACGGCTGGCGTTTGCACCACCAGACAGGAAACCAAGGCTTGCCTCTGACTCACCGGCACTGCCGCACGCAGCCGCTGGAGCAGAGGAAATCAGAGACACGAGAGCTGCTCGGCCCGAGTGCGCCCGAATGCGGAGCCAGGCTGGCTTTGACGAAGTAGCCCTGACTCCATCGAGCTCTGGGGGGTGTTAGGAGGCTGCCTTCCCTTTTTGCTGCTTGTTGACCCTGCTGCCACGTGGCTTGGATCTGTTTTGTGCCCAAATGCCAGGGGGGTCCCCCCCGGGCTGATGGGTGAGCACGCTCCAAAGCCACTGTGGTCTCTCGTACAGTCAGATCACTACAGACACGGCTCTGCTCCTGTGCCAGCTCCGGGCTTATATTGACTCCAATAATTAATTGCTTTTTCTATTTTTAAATATGAAAGGGTCTCTGTTTGGCTGTCAAGTGCAGTTATCACGGGCATGAAAGAGCCAGTTTTCAGCTGAAATTTACCCAGAGGTTGCTCGGGATTTGCAGGGTAGATCCAGGGGTTGCGTTTTTCTGCCGAGCGCAGTTCCCTGGGGGCATGGCCCTTTGCATCGGCACTAACAACCTCTCAGAGAGCCCGGGGGCCTCTGTGAAGGTCGGCCACAGCTCACACACCTCCGACCTCCCTTTCGCTGCAGCTCCACTGAATCCAGGACTGAGCACCGCAGCCTCGGTGCTACCTTGGCTGGGCTCGACGCAGCTCTGCCTCCTGCAATTGCCGGCATTGGAAGGTGGATCCTTTCTGCTATAAAGTCCATTTACTGGAAGGGGCAAAGAAGGTGCATTTCCTTTCTTTCTGCCAGGCTTTCAGGGCCATAAAGGCATCACCCTTCTGAGCGCTAGGATGTGTCCCAGCGGTGGGGTGTCCCAGCGGCAGGGAAGCAGTGCAGGTCCCAGCCAGATTTAGGGGCAGCAGCACCTGCTTCTTTTTACTGAAAAAGGATCTCAGTCGCCTCTAGGGATGGAGATTTGAGCTGTATTTTTTCTAATGGGATGGAAATAAATGCAAGCCAGCAACATTCAAGTAAGAGTAGCAGTAGGGCAGGTGCGATGCCCGGCCAAGGGCAGCGCAGCAGCGTAAAGCCATCCACAGCGAACCCAGCATCTCCCTCCATGGTGCTGTTTGTTCAAAGTGCCACTAGGGCAAGTAGTTTTGGGTATTTCTGTCCTGCAAGTTAAAACAGTAGCAACCTTTCCCTGCTTTTTGATTTCTTGTGACCTGCGGAGCGAGCTGACCACAGGCTGGCAGGTTGTTCCCCCAGGCTGTGCGGACAGCGCTGAGTTTTTCTGTGAGTGCTTTGGGATCCCCGCGGCCGATCTTGCTGTGCTGCCGCCCCACAGCACGTTGGCTGCTGTCACTGGGTGCCACCTCCTCCCTTCTGCGGAGTGGGACTGGCATAAAAAAATGGTGCTGGCTGGGCTGGAAACCACCTCTGATGGCTCAGGGTTGTGAGCCTGTTTGGGTCGCAGCAAAGCTGGCCAGGACTTTCCGTCAGACTGCTATGACGTGCCCCACTGCAGTGACACACGCAGCTTCTGGTGATGAGGTTTTGTGGTGCGGCCAGGTCTTGCTGGGGACGTCTGACGTGCCCTGTCTGTGGGTGGTATCCTTACCCAGCCGCTCACGAGCGCAAACGTCTCTCTAAAAGCAGCTGCAAATGGCTGTCTCTACACCAAGGAAAAGGCTGAGGTTAAATCAGGTTTGCTAGCTCATGTTAGCCAAACCCGATGGCAGGCTGACTCACTTTGGTAAACAGCTGTGGTTGTTTAAGATATTACCACCCCAGGCGTTCGCTTCTGTTGGAGTCACAGCCCTCGTAGCAGAACTGGCAGGAGAAAACAGGCAAACGTGCCCTGGGCTTCCCAGTTCACTGCCTGGCATCTTAGCATGAAACAACCTCCACGTGCTAAGTCTCAGTCCTGGGCTAGGACGCTTGCGGCCTGTGTTGTATTGCTGTCCGGGGAGCTGGGGAGAGATAATCTAGGATAAAAGGGAGGAGGCACAGCTGCAGGGAAAAAAGGACCAACATCTTAAAGCACTGCGGTGCAAGTTCCTGGAGCCAGGCTTCGAGAGTGACGGTGGTTTTCAGAAGGTGACTCAAGCAACCTTTCTTGTCCGCTCGGCCTCGTATTATGTGGCAGATGAGCAGCAGGATAACAGTCGAGTGGTGGGGAGGTCACAGGGACATCCAGGCTCTGCACAGGTACCCCCATTTGTCTGCATGGCCTTGTGATGCCCTGGAGCACACCCAAGGGCTCACATCAGCCAGAGTGGGCTCCAGTGCTCTTGCAAGGCTTCTGCAGCCTAATGGGGGAGAATTCCTCCTTCCTAGGAAGCCAGACACGCAATGAAAGCAGCAATCAAATAGTTTTCTTAATCAGATCTCTCTGATTAACAGCTCCAGTAGGACCCTGAATTTTGCTGACAATGTTTCAGAAGGCTAGTATTGGGATTGCTCTGAAATACAGGAAAACTCCCGGCAAGCGAAATGGGTATGCATATTTCTTATGTTCCATGCAGCATAAAGGGTGCCTCCAGTGTGGCACCCCACTCTACCCTCACCAGCACAACCCAGGAGTTCCCACATCGCGCAGCAGAGAATCACAGCCTCTCGTTTTTGCTTGGCCGTGACTATTGAGATGAAGCAGGCACTTGAGATAGCAGTTCTTATATTTTTCCCCTGAGCTGAATGCTGTCTCCGAGATGCTCGTGCACCACCTCCTGCAGAAGCCAAAGCCAACGGTGTGACAATACCTGTGCAGCACTGCTGAGCAAAAGGTCCCACTCAAGCCCACTCTGTAACTCATGCTCCCTGTCTGAGGATCTGAAGGTAGGCTTAAAGATTATGTTCAAGCTTTTGGAGATTTATGGTACAATTCCAGGCTGTCTTTGGGCTTTCCCCCGACCTTGTCTAGCTGCCTACAGATTATAATAAATTGGAAACACTGAACACCGGAATATCCAATACGCAGGGTCCCTAACACAGCGATGGGTGATGGTTGGAGTTTCCCTTCTCAGAGTGAGTAATGTCAATGCGTGTGACCACGGTCGATTTATCACCACGACAAAGACCCAGCTATAGTGACTGGGGACAAGGGTATATCAAACCCCAGAGGTTTAACCCTGGATGCATTTCTCCACTACCAGAAAACGGGAGAGCTCTAGCCCCTAGAGGCTGGAGACTGGGATCCTGTTATTGATCAGCACCTCCTTATTCCCTCATTTAATTCTTCTTTTTTTTTTTTTTCTTTTTTTTTCTTTTTTTTTTTCTTTTTTTTTTTTCTTACTGAAAACACCACAGGAGTTTTGGGGAGGAGGGAGGGGTGTTTATGAGCTATGCGTTTTATGCACCATGCTCTGCTCACAGCTGCAGCACGGTAATTCGGGAGGCGTGCCATTGCTCATTCGGTAACAGGGCAGAGAAATCCCTGCAAGCTCCCAGATTTTGTTCTACCTTCAGAGCTGCAACACAGCGGTTTTTCTATGTAAACAAGAACGTTCCAGGAAAATACAAATGTCAACTCTGGTGGGAGAATTCAACCAACTAAACAAATTCCCAGCATTTGATCACGCTTGCAAGGTACCAGAGACCAAAAAAAAATGTTGCGCTCCCACACAAAACAAGAGCGATATTTTCAAACATGATAGCAGCGCCTGAAGTTAACACGAAAAAAAGAAAAAAAAGAAAAAAAAAAAGAAGAAAAAGAAACCAACAACCTCGGCAGCAGCACAAAACATCCTTTGTTGCCGGACGTGAGAAAAACACTACAGTTCTAAAAAAAGCCATAGGAAGGAAGTGGAAGAACCTCAGAGGCGAGTGGGAGTGCAAAGGAATGTGGCTGCATTTTTCCCCCTCCCTGCATGTAAGCTCGCTGTTCGCAGCCGAAGGGAGAGCTGCTGGGGGAGCTTTACTATCTGGGAACTTTGTTCTGCAGAAGCGCCGTGCGTATTAAACCGATTGACTCTTCTGGGTTCTCCTTCTGGATTTTGTAGTTTAAAAAGAAAAAAAACACCCATAGGACTAGCAGATTTAAGATCCAAGCTCTTGGATCTACTTCTGGAAGCTCAGGAGGATCTCATTTCTGATTTGGAAGTATTTAGTTCTTGCAGTGTTTTACCAGCCTGATGCTCCTGTTCTTTGCGGGCTCCTTGGTACACCCACGAGCAATGAAACACAGAAAGCAACAGGCACTGAAACACTCGGAGAAGCTCTGAACTGTGTTCCTTGTAGCTCCCAAGCCGCTCAGCTTGCCAAAAACCGAGCAGAAAACAGAAGAGTCATTTGAAAACAATGTTGTAAAAAGGAAATCAATTTCGTATGCATTTCTGAGATTAATGGCCAGCATAAAAGAGGAAGAACGCCCGGACGGCAAACTGAAGAGGTCTTTATGTCACGTTATGGCAGACACCGATGGGCAGAGCAACGTGTGCTCTCTACACGCAGTTACCTGCTGCTCTGAAGCACCTCGCTGGGCCCGTGGGCCAGCCAGCAGCACAGCGGCCCAGAACGAGGAATTACACAGAACCACAGAATCGTCTAGGTTGGAAGAGACCTCCAAGATCACCCAGTCCAAGCTCTGACCTAACACTAACAAGTCCTTCACTAAACCATAGCACTTGCTAAGCCCCAGCCACTGCTGGCAGCACGCCTCCGAGAGGCACGCACCCGCTGCGCGGCGCTCCGTGGCCCGCGTTCACTTAACCTGAGGGGACACGTTAGCGTGGCAGCAGGAACTTGAATGCTCTGGAGAGGCAGCAGCAAGAGGCAAAATTGGAGACTTTGAGCTGAAAAGGGATAAAAGTGACGGAGACGGTAAAAATTTCAATGTAGGAGGGATTTCTTTGTTTATTTATTAGCGATATTTATCATCCCACTGCCCGGTTACACCTTGCAGCAACTGAGAAATTACCTCGATTTTGTTTTACGGGGGAGTGACCTAAGCTCTGAAAGGTTTCACCTTTCCTGTTGCCTCTTTGCGGCGGTGCAGTGTATTCCCTCCCTTCCCAACCAGCAATATCACTTCTGTTCAGCGTTTCTTCCCCTCGCTCTCCATTATTAATGAGGCCTGCATGAGAGCATACTTTCTGGTTTGTTCTAGAGCTCGTTTGCTCCCCTCCTGTCCGTGGCCACTCCGCGTGTCTCCGCAGGGAGCGAAGGCGGTCGGGGAGCGCGAGGAGGACAAGGAGCAGCAGCAGAAGCCCTCCCGGCAAGCAAAGCGAGCCAAGGATCTGTCTCCCCCTTCCCAAGAAGGTGAGAGGGGAAGGCGATTCTGCTTCTTCATAAAATATGGCACAGAGCCCCCCCGTAGCCCGCAGCAACCGTGGCTGCCACGCTCCACGTTCCTGGTTGCTGGAGATTTGCTGTTATCTGTGTGTTAACGTGGAGGAGCTTATCTCTGCGTCCAGCGCTTCCTGTGGGAAGGCAGGGGCCTGACTGCTGCCTTGCGTTTAGCAGAGCTCCTCACGCTGGTGCAAAACAGGTGGGAAACCTCCTAAAAGACCCCTCGGCCCCCTCTGTACAGCAGTGGTGAGCTGGAATCTCATGTTTTCTCTCGCCTTCAGCTCCCTCTCGAGTGCTGAGACAGAGCAGGATTCCCAGGGGTGGTTTG
The DNA here is from genome assembly GCF_964034855.1 of Anser brachyrhynchus. Lineage (NCBI taxonomy): Eukaryota > Metazoa > Chordata > Aves > Anseriformes > Anatidae > Anser > Anser brachyrhynchus. The sequence goes on along the minus strand of NC_137694.1, from coordinate 199,927,164 downwards.
CTCCAAGTTTTTAAGATACTTGTGCAACCACGAGAGCCCTGCAAATGGGAAGTGCGGCATCTTTTACTGCTGCCTGATGAGGCAGGGTGAGGCACCTCCATTTTATGTGGCAGGTAGGGAGCCATCGAGAGCTGAAGGATGTGCCTAAGGAATCTGTGGGGAGTCCGTGGCAGAGCAAGAAAAGGAGCCGTGACTTCCAAACTGGCAGGATAAGTCCTTTCTGGCACAGGCCCTCCTTCCTGCCCTTCACCCTGTTCTCCGGGTGCTCTGCTCTGACCCTCTCTTCACCGAGACCTTTCTCAGGGGTGGTCAGAGCCCTGAGCTCCGCGCGGACTTCTCGGTACTGGTAGCCGCCAGCACCTCAGAGCATGCGAAATGCCAGGGTGATGAGCGACTTCCAAACACACCGATAGGCAGTTCCTGTGGTTCTGCTTTTTGTTTATGCACGCGAATCCAGCCCTGATTCTTCTTCAGCTCCTTCTCCTCTGAAAGACATCTGGAGCCCGGATGGCCAGAGCGAGCCACGGGAGGACGGTCCTGGTGGGACGCGCGGCTGCAGCACCGTGATTTAGGAGCTCAGCGCTCGGTCCTGTCTGCATCTTCCTGGGTCATCCTGAATAAACCTCAACAGAATTGATCTACAGCCCCTCTGTTTTTGTTTTGTTTTGCTTTGTTTTGTTTTCTGGTTGCCTTCCATGTCCACCAGGCCAGGATTCAGGTTTCCCTAGGGCTATGGGCTATATCATAGCGCTATCATGACCATCGTGTCTCATCACCAAGCTCAAGAAGAGATCCAGCCTGCCTGAAGACAGCCCATCATATATTCCACTACACCTCCAGCAGAGAGGGACAGACACGATACGTACGTTGAGCACTTCTAGTGGGCGATGTGAACACTGCCTCCAGTGCCCGTCCTGCTAGCTGTACGGGGCAGCTCCTCCTCCCACCTTCGCTGTGCAGCTCCTCAGGGTGGGTGGGACCCGTCCCGTACAGCCCGAAGTACAACGGGGACCCCTCAGCTCCTGCTGTGATACCAAACCGTAACAGGACGCCGGCCCCGCGGTGGGAGGCAACACCCACACGCATGGGGAATGATGCTGGGAACATTCCTCGGCGCTCCTCCCATGGCCTGCGTGCCCCAGCCCTGCCAGCCGAGATCTGCGGGGGGCCCTGGGCCCCCTGGGCACTGCCCTCCATGGGACGTAGGCAGGAGGACGTTTGCTCGGTGGTGCCTGCTCTTGCGGGCTCGACAGCAACCAGCCGGGACAAGGCCGTTCCCAGAAACCGTTCTGCTCTCACCTTAACGAGATCACTCTTAACGAAGCAGCGCGAAAGGTTAGATCAGAGGGGTTTTTCTCGGAGGGAAGCGCACTGCTGCTTGTCATTCAGGGCACTGGCAGTATGATGCTGGGACATGCTGCAGGCACTCTTCCCCTCCGCTTTCCATCCCCTCCCTTGGTTGACTGGGGTGGTTTCCTTCCACCACCACCAGAATTTATTTTCTGCTCACTGGCTGTCACTGTGTCTGGTGACTTCAGGCACCAACAGCAGCTCCAAATCGGCTGTCGCAAAGCTCGAGCGGCGCGGAGCAGTCGGTACCGAGCAATTCAGCGTTTAGCTCCCGATGCAGGCGGCGAGTGAGAGGTGAAAGCGCTGCAACCCATTACCCAGCCCCTGAGTCAGCCCGGGCGTTTTTTTTTTGTTTTGTTTTGTTTTCTTTACAGCAATCTCTTGAGTGGTTGCAGAAATGCAAACAGCAAGCGCTCCTGACAGATTGAAAACAATTAGGAACGTCTCAGAGTCGCTGGAGCAGAGATTTTGTTATGATAATAAAGAATGTTCTTTGCTGGTGTATTATTTTAAAAGGAGGAAAATTAAAAAGAAATATATCATGAAGGAGCTGACAGTGCTCAAAACCACATCCTGTTGTTATCCATGGGCCTGGTACTATATACCGCTGGCAGCTGTGAGATGAACTTTCCCATTAGGCCCCTTCCAAGCCCTTAACCCTGACCCAAAGGGACCTTCTTTCTCTCTTTTAAAGGGAGAGAGAGAAATCAATCTCCCTGCTGATTCAGCTGTGGGCCTCTTATGTCTAAAGAATATTAGCACTGCAAAAAGAAGGGGGGAAAAAAAAAGTGCAGATTGAGGGTTTTTTTAATGATGTGGATCGGTGATATTTATGGACTAAGGTTCCTATCCCTGGGACCCATTTGATGCAATCAAATTACTTTCCTAAAGCATCAAAGACTCAGATTCTAAACCGAAACCCTTGTTTGGTCCTTAATTCCTTCCAGCATACTTAGAACTAATAATTTCCAAGACCAGATTAAAGGCACGGATACTGCTACTCCTAGCTCTTGTAAACTTCCTTCTGCACAGCCGCCTTACTTGGGAGCCACGGACACTTTTCTCAGGCTTTTAGCAGCTACACACACGTCTTTTTAATTTCCTAAGACACGAGGAGTGCTTTCAAGATGTTCCACTGGCTCTCCGCTATTACTGTCAAAACTCGCTTGCTCTCCCTCTTTTGCCTGTTCTCTCTCTGATTTCAGGCTTCTAGGAATATATTAAGCTGCATTTTTTAAAAAAGGCATTGTTGTGGCCTTCCTGTTGTCTTCTCAGCTGCCTTGTTTTACAAAAAAGGAGAGAGGGGGGAAGGAAGAGAGAAAGAGAAAAGAGAGAAAAAAGAGAGAGAAAGAGGAAAATGAAATAAAAAGGGAGAAAGGAAGAGGGAGGGAGGGAGGGAGGGAGGGAAGGAAGGAAGGGAAGGAAGGAAGGAAGGAAGGAAGGAAGGAAGGAAGGAAGGAAGGAAGGAAGGAAGGAAGGAAGGAAGGAAGGAAGGAAGGAAGGGAAGGAAGGAAGGAAGGAAGGATGAAGGAAGGAGGGAAGGAGGGAAGGAAGGAAGGAAGGAAGGAAGGAAGGAAGGAAGGAAGGAAGGAAGGAAGGAAGGAAGGAAGGAAGGAAGGAAGGAAGGAAGGAAGGAAGGAAGGAAGGAAGGAAGGAAGGGAAGGAAGGAAGGAAGGAAGGAAGGAAGGAAGGAGGAAGGGAGGGAGGAGGGAGGGAGGGAGGGGGAGGGAGGGAAGGAGAGAAAGAGAAAAAGAAAAGAAGGAAAGAAGAGAGAGAGAGAAAGAGGGAGAGAGAGAAAGAGGGAAAGGAAAGGAAAGGAAAGGAAAGGAAAGGAAAGGAAAGGAAAGGAAAGGAAAGGGAAAGGAAAGGAAAGGAAAAGGAAAGGAAAGGAAAGGAAAGGAAAGGAAAGGAAAGGAAAGAAAGGAAAGGAAAGGAAAGGAAAGGAAAGGAAAGGAAAGGAAAGGAAAGGAAAGGAAAGGAAAGGAAAGGAAAGAAAGAAAGGAAAGGAAAGGAAAGGAAAGGAAAGGAAAGGAAAGGAAAGGAAAGGAAAGGAAAGGAAAGGAAAGGAAAGGAAAGGAAAGGAAAGGAAAGGAAAGGAAAGGAAAGGAAAGGAAAGGAAAGGAAAGGAAAGGAAAGGAAAGGAAAGGAAAGGAAAGGAAAGGGAAAGGAAAGGAAAGGAAAGGAAAGGAAAGGAAAGGAAAGGAAAGGAAAGGAAAGGAAAGGAAAGGAAAGGAAAGGAAGGAAAGGAAAGGAAAAGGAAAGGAAAGGAAAGGAAAGGAAAGGAAAGGAAAGGAAAGGAAAGGAAAGGAAAGGAAAGGAAAGGAAAGGAAAGGAATGGAAAGGAAAGGAAAGGAAAGGAAAGGAAAGGGAAAAGAAAGGATAAAGACTCAATCCCCACTTAACCCTAAAGCTTAAATCCTTTCAATCTTTGTAAATGCTTACAGTGCCTCATTTAGAGGCAGAAGTAAAAAGTTCACCAGAAATGCCCCCATCTGGAAGCATTTACTGGCTTAAGGTATCTCTGTCTTTTGCCATGTTTCTATGAAGTCACATTTACAAGCTAAGCCAGTCTTTCTGCTCAGATAGACAGGATACAGAGGCAAAACAGACTTTAACCCCAGGGCCTTGCGGGTTGAGGATACTGTGTTGTATTATGCCAGTGTGACAAAATCCAGTTTGCGCAGCACTGCCTGCAAGACATGCGCTGAAAGAAGAGAACACAGCCCGTTCAGGAGGTCTTGTACCCCAGCCAAAGGTTTGTGTCTGGTCCTGTGTGCCCAGAGCGACCCCTCTGAAGTTTCCGAGGGCAGATATTGTTGGTCTTTGAGGGGGTACCTGAGCTCCTCCCCAGCTGAGCTGGGGCAGGCCCAAGCAGGGAAGCTAGAGGTGCACAAATGGTGCCAGCTCTTTGGAGATCTCCAGCCAAGGCGAGCAGTCCTGACACCTCCGTGAAGACCAGCAGGTCAGCACCCCCCAGGCTCGCCACACAGGCAGCTCAAGGAGCCACGGTCCTGGACACAGAGGACAACAGGGAGGGAAGGAAAAAGGGAAGAAGGGAGGATGCTACTGCGTAGCGCTGTGAGAATCCCCCCCTTCAGGCTGTCATCGACATAGCCATGGGGGCAGAGGAGGTGGCTGGTGTTAGCAGACCAGTAGCAGGCTACAGTCCTGGTTAAACCCCAAATTAATCCAGGTGATACTTTGTTCCTCTGACAGTAGAAGGCTGGACGAATGCACTCTAACCCAATACATTTTAATGCTTTTTTTTCTAACTTTGGTATCTAATGTGGTATCCAGGCTGGAAAGCTCGGACCTAAAGGTTTTCTCCATTTCATCTGCGAATGAACCCAGCAAAGGCTTTCCTGACCTGTGGAAGTGATGAAATTTAACTCATTCAAAGAGCAAAAGCACTGGAAGATCCTTGACGGTGAAGCAGTATGGAAGAGCTGAGTGCTCAGGAATTGTGACTCAGCCTCTCCTGTCCCACCCCCAGAAATTACAATCAGGAATTGACCTCAAAAAGGTTTTTTTTTTTTTCTCTTTCTTTCTTTCTTTCCTTTCTTTCTTTCTTTCTTTTCTTTCTTTTTCTTTCTTTTTCTTTTTCTTTCTTTCTTTCTTTTCTTTCTTTCTTTCTTTCTTTCTTTCTTTCTTTCTTTCTTTCTTTCTTTCTTTCTTTCTTTTTCTTTCTTTCTTTCTTTCTTTCTTTCTTTCTTTCTTTCTTTCTCTCTCTTTCTTTTTCTTTCTTTTCTTTCTTTCTTTCTTTCTTTCTTTTCTTTCTTTCTTTCTTTCTTTCTTTCTTCTCTTCTTTTCTTTCTTCTCTTTCTCTTTCTTTCTCTTCCTTCCTTCCTTCCTTCCTTCCTTCCTTCCTTCCTTCCTTCCTTCCTTCTCTCTCTCCTCTCCTCTCCTCTCCTCTCCTCTCCTCTCCTCTCCTCTCCTCTCCTCTCCTCTCCTCTCCTCTCCTCTCCTCTCCTCTCCTCTCCTCTCCTCTCCTCTCCTCTCCTCTCCTCTCCTCTCCTCTCCTATTTCATTTTATTTTATTTCGTTTTTTCCCCCAGAAAAACAAGTAGTAGTAGAGGAGGGAAGTGTTTTATTGGACTCCTAGCTTTGAAATCACTATGTTCATCTTTCCAAGCTCTTCTCTGCTCCTGAAAGGACCAACTCTGAAGTTTTCACTAAGTAATCGTGAAAATCTAGATTTCAAACGTATGATGTGGCCTAGGAGGAGCCACGGTAGCTCAAGGGACTTGAGTGAAGCGCTGTGAGGGCTGTGTCTCCTAAAATCCTCCCTCTCATAGCAATGCAACATCACAGCTTGTTTCAGGGATGTGCTGTGCCTGCCGCAGGGATCTCAGAGCAGGAGGGAGCCTGTGGGGCTCAGCTGTGGGGCGGAACGGGCCCTGGGGAGAGACCGGCACCCTTGGAGGAATCATGGCACAAGAGGGTCTGGAGACTGAAGTGAGACCGTCCTCCGAGGCGAGACTGCTGCCACTGCTGGGCGAGCTGGCAAGCCCCCGGGGGTAAGGTGTTATCATCCTTCTAATTAGCTGCTGAGTTACAGTCCCGGATTTCATCATTTCGTGGAGTGCATAAAGAGGACTCCAGGGGGAAGGAGCCTTAGCACAATGCACACTTTCAACATGAAGACGGGGCTGCCAGAATCACATCATCTTTTGGCCCGTGGACTTAACACAGCGGAGGACAGGAATGTGCTGAAAAAGGAAAGCGCTCTCTACTTCTGAGCAGCCCCTAAGGTCGGGGATGTGACAGAGGCTTTGAGGAGAATGAAAATTTAAAAAAGAGAGTTAGCTGTTTGTTTATAAAAAAAGTTAAAAGAAAAAAAAATCAACAGAATATATCCATGTGTAATAATCTAATCGTGCAAACCCTTTCCTCACATCACAAGCCTGATAAGAAGGATTATATGGAGAACGGTTTCCATGGGCTTCATATTTAGAGGGAGGAGATCCAGAAGAGATAAAGGAGCTGGCGATAGAAGGGACAGCCTGGGAGTTGGGAGTTATAGCTCTGCTGTGTTGTGGTCTTTAAGACTTTAGGCTTCAAATGACTAATGAAAAGTGGCGGACGCTGCAGGTGGCCTCACCAGCACAGCTCCCCACCCCAGGGCTAGCTCCGGTGTCTGCCACCACCTCCTCGGGCACCCGCAGCTCCAGCAGGGACCTGGGGACCTTTGCTTCCCTCTTGGGCACCTTCTCGCCTTGTCCTACCTATAACCGAAGGCTGGGAAAGAAAAGGTTAACATAATTAATCTTCTAGTGCCTGTCTCCGTGAGAAAATGAGGTTTCCTGTAGCAGGCAGATACGGTGTCGTAGCCATCACTCTGAGCCTCTCAAGCCTTCGCATCTTCCCTCCAGAAATCCCAGCGGACACAGGGCCCTGGTGTGCGGAGCTCCACGAAGACACAGGTACACCAAAATCCAAGAAGCTCTAATAAAGCGCCCACAATTGCCTCGGGGATAATAGCCCGTGCTGTTGGTAGCAGTGGGGAAACTGAGGCACGGACAGCCACGGATTTGCTCGTGGCCACACAGAGACCGAGCGGCCAGGCTCCAAGCTCTGCCACCGCCTCCCTCAGCTGTGCTCACCCCCCTAGGCCACGCCGCCTGCAACCAGGAAAAAACAAGGAGCAGGTCTGCAATTCGGCAGCTTACAAGACTATAAATACAGTTCAAGGTTGCGGTGCTACAATAATAACTCACAGGAGTGAAACCCGAGCCCTTTCTGCGTGTGTGTGTAACCAGCACTGGGAGATGTGTTTATAACACAGCTCGGAGATTTCCTCTCTATTGTACTTCAAGCAAATGAGCACTGCAACAAACATTGCCGAAGACAAAATATTCTATTCGTGTGGCTGTGCTTTCTCCATTCTCCCTTCCCTTCCTGGTTCAGCTTTTTTTCTTTCCCTCCCTGCCACTTGCTCTTCTTCCTGCCATCACCTGTGTACCAGGTGCACCCCAAAGTGTAACCTAGAATATGGAGGAAAGGTGGCTCTCCCTCCCCTCCCTCCAACGCCGTGTGGGTCACCTAGGCAGGGTCACTGCCTCCTTTCCCTCTGGCACATCCATCCAGAGGTGTTAGTTTTTCAGCTTCTTTGCCTTTTTTCCTTATATGCCTTGCTCTGAGCAAAGTGCAAGGCACAGCCAGAGTCATGGACAGGCTCCAGGGCCAGCACACCTCCCCTTTTTTTGGTTGTTTGTTATCTCACCTCGTGTTCTCAACGCACTTATCAATTATCTTTTCTGTAAAGAAGTCAAGGGCTTCACTTACATTCATTCACAGCTTTTGCTTCATGGGCTCCTCCCGTGAATTCACTCCATACATCACAACCCCGCATCAGGCTTTTATTTATCCCATTCGGTCTCTCCTTCAGGCCGGCCTCCCTGTGCAGCAGCCTCATCATTTTGTGCCACTGTCCCAGGACAAGGGCTTGGACACTGGACCCTGCCCGCTGGATCTCTTTTGGCATTCCTGCTCTCATTGGCTCGGCTCCTTTCCTTCCCAGCACATCCCAGTTACATGCAGAGCACCGCAGGCAGGGACCCAAACTGCTTTGTGCCTGGAGGCCAGTCAACGTGTGCCCTAGTTTGGGGTGCTTTCACGCACCGTGCCAGTGGGTACTGAGGAGGCTCAGCATCCCGGGGCACCGCGGCCAGGTATGTGGGAAACAGTAGCACCGCAACTGAGCGGGCACTCGGCAAAGATTAGTCCGTGGAGCCTCATCCCCCGTGGAGCCTCATCCAGCTGAAATCTTTAGGTGAAGGTCGTAACCAGTCGCGGTCATGTCGAATAAGTAACTCCCACAAGCACAGTTTGCACCAACTGGTTCGAATGCATCACATTCCTACTCATTAAAGAGGAGGAAGCTGCACATAAATTCTGCTATTGCATGGGCTGGACTCAAACCCCAGCTATCAGTTCATATCTTGTTGCAATCATAAATCTTCTTCAGTGACAGCAAGTTTTTATCAGGAAGTAACCATATATTCCTAATATCTGGCAGCTGGCCTAAGATCCATAGTTTATAAAACTTGTTTTAAAATAAGCCGTAAAATTTGTTACATATATTACTGTAAACCCCCAGGGTTTAAAATGCAAGAGTTGGACCACAAAATCACGAGACCGACTTAAAAAAGCAATCCAGGAGATTTAAGAAAGCAAATAATGAAAAGAATACAACATTTACTCACTACCAGCTTTCTGAAGCTAAATTGTTAATGTTAAGACATTGCTCAAATGCTCACATGTTTTTCTACACAGCCATGATGGGGTCAAATAGTTTTGAACAAGCTTAAAATTTTTACTTTATCGCTTTCTATCAGGGGCTGAAAATAAATAAATAAATGAATGAGTTAGTCGGATTAGAACTGGCTGTCACAAATGAATGAATTCACTGCACATACCAAATGAAGTTGACCATTATGGGGTGAATCGTTTTGCTAATAACGACATTGACTATGATGGAGTTGTGCCAGAAGTCTGATGCCATTCTGGTTAAGATCAGAGCATTATATTGTCCCACGGATACTAGCAGCCATTCAAATAAGTTGTCATAGCTGGCAAAAAAGACAGACCTGCCCAATCCAATACATTCTTCGGCTGATGAAACGGACCAAAATGATACAATGGGATCTTCATGGACATTAGAAGGAGTTGGAAAGGGTGAGGCGATTTGGCAGGTGTAGAAATGAGATTGGGAAAAACAAGATAAATATTTTCCCTGTGAATAATTGTCCACAAGATCTGTGAGCGAGACAATAAAACCCGGCTTGCTGGAATAACTCCAGTCTGTGAAGGAATGGTCTTTGGTGAAGATGATGTGGAACTACAAGTGAGAGCAAAGGAGCATCCCGTATAAACGCGGCACTGTGTGAAGGATGGCTGGCTTTGGGAACACCAGTGTCCGGTGTGAATTGTGCAGCCCAAATCCTGCTCAGTCCTGGAAATGGGACAGCACAGCCAACAGCTTCCAGCAGATCCTCTGGGAAAGGAATGCAGCTTCTGGTATTTGTACATGACGTTCCCATCACAAAGGTACTCATTTCTTTGTAAATATTTTGGGCTCTACTCAGACTGCCTCCTCTAGGTATCTAACACAGCACCATGTTGCTTTGGTACCTAAGTTCAAAAGAGGGGCTTGTGTATATGGAAACTGCCTGGCTCTGGGCACAATCAATACATAATCTGCTCACCTGGCATCACGTCTAAACTAAGAAACCTACTTGTGCTAGGGACTTAGTCAGGTGGTGTTCAAGGGTTTGAGTGGGGAAAGCATAAAGCTGTCCAGAAGTAATCGGGACATTTAAATAAGGTAAAAAACACAACTGGTCTCCTGCTTTCCTCTTCCCCTCCATGGCCTGTACAGGGAGCTGGAGTAAGCCAACCCCGGGTAGCAGGTGGCTTGAATCAGAACTAAGATAAGCGCCTGTTGCAGGCAGCCTGGAGATGTCCATTTTATTACCTTCTTGTTATTGATTTTGATTTTTTTTTCGTGTCAATTTTGATTTCCAAGCCTCCATGGATCTCTGGTACAAGTGGCATGCAAAGATGGATAGAGAGGTGAAAAGACTGCACTTGCTTGAGAAAAATATTGTCTCGCATACTTGGAATTCTGTCTGTATTACCTTGAGAGCAGCATTTGGGCCTAAGTGTTTGGCTGGGGCTGGAAAAGTTTGTAGAAAAAATGTATCAAAGCAATCTTTTCTCTAGGCCTTGGGATGGTGGTTGTGTACCTTCCCTGAGGTTGCAGTAGGCCGGTGACTGGTGGAGGCTTCGTAAGGCCCCTCTGGAAGGGCTGAAGCCCAAGCAGGAGGTGACCCTGGCCCAGGTCTACCTGGAGTAGGTGTGCTCAGTCCCGAGCACGCAGGAGGCCCCGTCTCGAGGAAAGGAGCTTCGTCCTGCACGGGCAGCTCCCTAGAGGCCTGTGCACCTGCCTGCTCCACCGTGTATCACCAGCACATGAAGCCATACAAGCAAAAGGAAGGGCTTTGCCCCTACAGGAAGCCTTAAAACCTATATTGGAAATCCTTCCTGAAGATGACGTGTTTGGGAACAAGCATACTACAAGAAGCACGTAAGGGGAATATCACTACCTCGTCAAGTACAAAGGATCCAGGACCCCCTTGATTTCATAAGGTATAAAAATATTTACTTTATCCATTGGATGGTGCCAGAAGATTTGAATATCCTGGAAGTTTGGCTGTCTTTAAACTGCTTTACTTTTGTAAATAATTGATAGGACAAGAGGAGAAAAATGCTTACGAATGACTCTAGTAGACACAAAAGGACCCTCCTGCACACTTAAACAACACGAAAGTTGCGACACAAACTGACAAAAGAAAGGAAATTTATAGATATTGCTGCACCTTTCAGCCAACCCAAACATGTCCTTTCCGACACACAGCTCAAGGAGGTCACTTGTGTATTTTGACTCCTAAACCAACAAAATAACCCAAAGTCCCTGCTCAGAGGCCCCCACTGCTACCGATGAGCAAGCTGTGGAGGGTTCCTGGGTACAGAGATGGGGCAGGTTCCCCACCCAAGTGCGTGGTCCAGCCCTGTACACTGGGGAAAACCACCACACCCTGCCTTGCAGTGAGAGGAACAGCCTGGGCATCCTCTCCTCCTGGGATCGGTAAGCTTCCCACGGGCTCTCATTGCTCACTGGAAGCTGTGAGACTTTCCTGGGTTAGAGGCCAGGATTTTCACAAGGAGCAGAGAGAACTGGGTGCGTGACATCTCCCCCTGAAACTGCTCTGAACATCCCAACTGATGGCTGAAATTCCAAAGTTACAGCCTCTCAGACACCGGTGAGGGCTCCTGGAAGAGCTGGCTTTGAGGCAGACGTTGATTACCGAGGCTCATCCCTCTCCCTTCTCCCAGGGAGGCTGTTAAAAAGAAATTGCAGGGGTGGAGGGTGGTAATGAAGCCGCGTCTTTTCTCGTTTCCCTTATCTCAGCCCTACTTCCAGAGCTTAATTTTGGCAGAAGTGCCAGATTCACAGAATTATTTGCATTTCCTCTGGGCTTAAAAAAGAAAAGAAAGAAAAAAAGGAGGCCCAGCCCATACAGGAGCATGTGCAGAGGAAGAGAAAAACCGCTTTTCATCAAGCTACCCAGAGTTCATCTCAGTCACGACCTGTACGGACATATTCTCTCTTCAGGCCAGCCCAAACACACAAGAAACTCCACGCTTGTCAGCAGTGGAAGAGCTGGGCTACGTGGCATTTACCAGGCACTCACTCTGAAACACAGGGTATTATTTTGATGATTGTGCCAACCTTCAGCCCTCCTTGTCTCTGGGGATTTCGCTGTATGTATTCGAAGGCATCAGCATTTCTGGTACCTAAACCTCTGCTCACAAGGGCTTATGCATCTGCTGCAAGCTTTCATTCTGAAATTAGCTGTGCAGTTTATTCCTCTGCATATGCTTTTAATAATTGAAAAGCAGCTACGATCTCCTCAGCTGAGTGGCATTTTGCAGTGCATTTGTCCATATTGAGAACTACGTCTGCTTAATATTTGCAAACCCAGATAAATAGAAACAAAAGAAAGGAAAAACAATTTACAGCTTTCCAGCTCACACGCGTACAGCAACATTTTTCTCTACCAGCAAATGCATCACAAACACATTTAGAGCAAGAGCGGCGCATGTAAGGAGTGCCAGGTCTTTGAAATAGTTTATTTTACAACCAATTAGACCAATTGTCCGCAACCTAAAAATTCTCTTTGTTGGCAGTCGCACCAGGGAAGCAGGGACCTCTGCTAAAACGGCCTACTAGCATGTGGATGTGAACATAATTGCTAAATCTGTTTCTTTTACGGTGAGAAGGATAACATCTGGTTAATTTATGCACAAAACTCTATTATTTAAAAAAAAAAAATCTAGTCACCTCTAATTGTATGCTATGCAGCAAGCTGATCACTATTTGTGCATGCAGTGAAAGGTATGGGGAGGAAATGATGACCTGTAAGGTATGACTGGCCTCTGCAGTTTTCCATGCTCTTCCTGTCCAGCTCGGGGACATGGGAATGAAGCTGCCTTCTCTCAAAGGTAGCTGAACTGCTTTTCTAGGAGGAGGTGTGCACTGGAGCCCCCAGTCCCACAGGGCGTTTCAGAGAGGCCCCAGCACTCGTGGTTCTTAAGTCCCCAAAGCATCCCCACCCTCACGGTTGTTCAGCTGTGCCTGAGCATCTGCCCATGACATTTTTACAGAGGGCTTGAAGGTAGAGGCAGAAAGTTTACTCAGTGTTTGGTGCATTTGAAAAATTCTTCCCCAAACTGCAAAGAGGCTTCCTTGAAAGTTCAAGTAGTGGCCAAGGGTGCCAAGGCAGGGCAGCAGAATCACAGCAGGTGGGGACGGAGCAGGGAGCCCCTGAAGCAGGGAGCCCCCGAAGCAGAGATATGCAGCTCACGACCAGTGGCAGGAAGAAGGGGAAGCCAATCATGAGACCAGACAACAGTGGTCTGGTCAAAGCAATGAGTGAAGAAAAACATCTTTTTGACAGCAGTTGCAATAAACTCCTTTTCCTTTCTGTTCACACCGCTTTTCCATTTAGAGGCTTTCTAGAGATGGCTTTTCAGAGTGCACTTTCTGCACTCTCAAATTACAGTGATGAATTGCTCCTTTCAGATAGAGCTGAAGTTTTACACAAGACTTTTAACTCATACCTCTGCCTAGTTCTCAAATGCCCACTCTCCAGGCCCAAATATGAAGGCCTGGTCTCAGGAATTACAGAATCACAGAATCACAAAATGGTTTGGGTTGGAAGGGACCTTACAGATCATCTAATTCCAACCCCCTGCCATGGGCAGGGACACCTCCCACCAGACCAGGTTGCCCAAAGCCCCATCCAGCCTGGCCTTGAGCACCTCCAGGGTTGGGGCATCCACAGCTTCTCTGGGCAGCCTGGGCCAGGGCCTCACCGCCCTCACAGTAAATGACATGAGACATTGCCACATCTAGCACTTGCCCAGTTTATCTATTAAAACATAATATTTTAATAAAGAATTGTTCCAGTTTAGGTCCCTCACACCAAGAAACGCTCACCGGCGGCACTTGGGCTGCGTAATGAAGTTCAGAACTGTGAAGAAACATTAAAAAAAGAAACTATTCCCCAAGTGCTCGTGGTGTGACTTGCACTGGTTTTACCAGAAGTTCTGACTTGCTCCCAAGGCCAGAAACATTCCCAGGAATGCACATTTAGTGTACATTAGTCACTGTTGGGCTAAACAGCAAAACATGCTGTGTATTTAATGAGTTATCCTCAGTTTAAGGCCTGTAAAGAGTCTACTTTTCCAATAGACCTTTTTTTAATTTAGCCCCATTTGCTGAAGATTGCCCATTTAATGCAACACATCATTATGTTTTTATTGTTAGCTTTTTATGAACTGTACCAGATTAGCTGCAGAGAATTTACACTAGATGCCCTAATTAGACCTTTATAGGTAGCCATAATTTTCTTTTCATGTACCCATAAAGACTGATAAATTAATCTGCAGGAACATGAACTCCGTCATCTTTTCTCCCTCTTCACCACTCACTCCTTGTTCTGATAAAGCCCTAATGAACCCACTTGCACAATTCCCTTCTGTTTTGTTTTCCTTTAAAGGCTAATTTCGACTAGACAATTCAACCAACTGCAATATTTTTCCATATATGATGCCAGAGAATAAGCAGCAAGCATGATCCTTTCTTATATGATTTAATCATTTCCATTCTGAGTAGAAAACGATCCATCAACAACGGCGAACAAAGAGGTGTGATCTGTAAGGTAACTTCGGATCATTTCTTTAACAGAGAGGAAAAGCAGGCAACATAATAAACAGTAAACACCTCAGCTGCTAATTGTCAGCAAGCTACCAAAAATGTCAGAGGAGGAACAGAATCTCTCCGAAAACAATAGCACTAGAAAGTTATTTCTCACTTGCAGCTTTGAATATGCCTCTCACACAGAAAGACAGCACTCTTAAAGGACCTGCCTCTGATTCAGAAAAAAAAAAACACAACACATTTTGACACAGCAGTCTTAAAAACTACCTTAAATATATCCTTAAAAACTCTGCAAGCTAGAACAGAATTTGGAGGTGGGAATTGGATAGGGCTGTGTTGTTTTAAAAGTGATGCCTATCTATGCTACCTACCTGATTTTTGCAGGATCCCTACCAAATATTTTGTGTCCCTCTGGTGACAGAAGTCAATGAAAACAAACAATATGGTCTGTTCCTCGGTGCTGGCACCCAGTGCAGGCTGAAGACCATACCTTTTGCTGCACTAAGTCCTTATCAATGGCTTGTCTTCTTAAATATTGGCCCAGAATCAGCAGTTGTGGCAGGGATTGTTGATTGCATTCAGGCTTCCAAAATGGCTAACTGCAATCCTAGGCACGAGCACGATTTTCTTCTTGGGTGCTGAAATGAAAGGGTGCTCAAGCAATATAGTACAACCATCAGCTACAAACGTGGAAACTGTGCGTGCTAGCTGACTACTCGAGACACATCAGGTAAAAATGTGGTGCTTAAGCGTTCTTGGGTACGCTCCAAAAAGGACAAGACATCCAAGTGTCTGCTGTAGCCCACTACACCAAATGCTAAGGAAGAAAAAATGCAATTGAAAAAAAAAAAAAGAAAAAGAACCCGGGGGTGGGGAAGACTCACCACAGATAGTGCCCGCAGCGAGCGGTGCGGGAGCTGAGTCACCGCTGGTGCTTGCTCTGATCGTGGCGTGTGTAGGAAGCCAGGACGAGGCCCTCACACACCTGAAGGTCCCACCACCAAATTCTCCTTACGCAGCACATCGTGGTATTCCCCGGCCTCCTCTTTTACTAGGGAGGGATTATTTTTTTTCTTGGTTTTCTAAAGAAAAGAAGTGCATATGATCCTGTCCCATGTGTACTTGCATCTGCCTGGCATTAACCTGCAATTCTTACATTTGCTGGCCAGTTTGAACCCAAACATTCAGATATTGATGAATCTGAAACCATTTTAGGTAACTATATGCAACAGGCAGACAGATAAGAGAAAGCAGAAGCATATTCAAGATTCCACCAAGGCAAAGGTGCAAGATGACCGATTCCTTAATAAACATCGGTGAATCTACTCAAGGCAGCCGGGCCCGACTTGCCCACAGAATAACGGGATGTGTTTCAAGGGGATGTTTCCCCAACACCAGCTGTGTCCATGTAAATCCAGCACTGCAAAGGACCATCAGGACTCAAGACCACCCCAGAGAATGGTGCCCAAATGGGAGACCCCCAGCTGGCCTCTAGACCCATGAGCCTCCCGCACCGATCAAGGGCAGTGGGTGCCCTTGTGCCACTGCCCAACTCTCACCTCGCTTCTCTGTGCAGGGAAGGAAGGGGTGCCTCACACCATGCCATGACCCTCATCCACCACACAGCGTCTTCAGGAATCCATTTCCAGCAGATCTGCTTCTGCCCTGGGCTAAGAAACCAGAACCTTGCCTGCTGGCAGCACTGCAAAATTTAAACGTCCCAGATCTCACCATTATGGATCAGGCAGTCGTGCTGCTAATTTGTGCCTCTTGGTTATTAACGTCTGGTAATTATTATTCAAAGCAACAAAGGTAAAAAATAATGAAAGAAGTACATGAAGACGGGGACAGGAGTGGAGAGCGCATAGTCCAAACTCCCCCTAGGTGTAATCATTCCGAGAGTGTAATGAATTTTATGCCAAGCACCAGTCTTGCCAGCCTCATTTAATTACAGGGCCATATACATAACCCCATCAAATTAAGTAATCAGGGACACAGTTTGGCTCCTGGGCTCAGTCCGTGTCTTGATTACATTGGGAGAAAGAATATTGGGCCTTTGGAACCGTTATAGCCCACGTGTGATTTTTCACATTATTACTGGCAAACACCCAAGAAGTGTTTTTACAAACGCGTGGCTCACCAAATAAATCTGAAAGGCCCGTGGAGCTCTCAGCAACGAAAATGCTCTTTAGCCCTGTCTTATGGGTAATTCAGAAGGGGCTTTGCTCAAGTGAGGATATGTTCCCAATAAATAAAAGAGTCTTTTTTGTGGTGCTTGCGCGCATGGCAGCAATGCCAAACCTACCATGTGTTCTGGACAAACACTGGCATCACGGTGAATGGCATCATCTACCAGGTGCTGGCACTGTGTGTGTTACAGGGCTCCCAGAGGGAGCAGGTTCATTATCCATGTCCTCTGGTGTTCTCATCTGCCTTTGTTTAAACCCAGAAACTGAGAAACGCAGCCCTAAAAAAAGAATTGTTCTTGCTGCCCTCAAGGCTGGTGTTGCTTTCTGCCACCTGACGCACCACGACAGGCTCAGCCCCATCCTCATCCCACCCAAACGCTGCACTCACGGAGTCTCTTGTGGGCTGGCCAGAGACTTTCAGAGGCAGGGGTCCAACATTTGGCTCACAGCCTCAGGTAGAGCTAAGCCACATAAACGTGAATCACTGCACCCTGTGGCAGCAATTCACGCTATACCTCTTTCCCCGGACGGCAGTACTGCCCAGCTGTGACCATGAACTGTGCTGCCTGAGAGTAGCATTTACACAGTTGTCATGAAATGGCCTAATTCTGAAAGGCACAGAGGGGGTTGCTTGGGAAATATGAAAGCCCCAGGCACCATCCCTAAAGTGGCTGAACGTTCATAGGATGGGACCTTTCGGTCAAGCCTATGTTGTAGTCAACTCAGGTACTCTGCGCACACTAAAAAGGATTACCATTGGGCTTTAGGGATTGAATGAAAATTTTGGGTAGACCTGTGTGGTGCCAGGAGTTGGACTCGATGATCCCTATGGGTCCCTTCCAACTCAGGATATTCTATGCTTCTCTGATTCTATGAATGGGATCTGCTCAATGCCCTCGCTATTCAGTACAAACAAAATAAGAGCGTGATCTGAATATTTTAAAAGAAGGATCTGGCCTGCACTTTTTTACAAATTTAAAACATTTCTTTACTTTCATCCTCTAAAGTTCTGTATGTCAGAAATCATTCAACAGAGTTGGACCAAACACCAGTGGTATCTCCAATGTAATAGCACCACTCCCCAAGCATTCAAAAATCATGAGTCAGATGCCCCCCTCCAAAAGAAAAATCAGACTGTTGGCTTCAAAACATGCACATAAAAACGTAATCAATTCCAAATATGGTTTTGGATTTCTTAGGATATAACTGGGGTCATGTTTCAACCAGTTTTCTGACACCAGAAGGACTAGAAATTTTCTTTGTTTTTCAAATCAGAGCTGAGAGATTCTCACATAATCCATTGTTTCTAGGAGCTGGGGTTTTAAGCAAAATAGCAAACACTGGCTCATGATAAAATCACAGAGCTGGCAACGCTGCAAGGATGATACTTTTCTCGTACCATTAAAAGCCTGGCAAGGAAGGGAAAAACAGTGAGATGTTAAAAAGGCTCTAAACAAACTCTCCTTGTGCATCAAGACAAACTATTCTTCAACCTCTGCCCCGTGCATTGAAGTTGATATGGATCAAACTCATTTCATTAAACCATCACTGCTGACCAGCATGGCTGTCTACAGCAAGACTGCACTGGAGACCTGTTTTTGTGAAGCCTTCACTACCTTTCTGGAGGTGCCACTGGGATGTGAGGACATTCACGTCCCAATGCCAAGACACTGGGATAAATCCCGAGTCCAGGACGTGGTGGCCTCCTCTCCCTATGGCCAGCAGCCGTGCAGACAGAGCTCCATGCCACGTCTCCATGTGGTCTCCAGTGCCAAGTGCTCTGTGCCATGGCCCATGGCCACCTCCTGTCCCTTCTGCTGGCACGGAGTTTGTCTGGCCATGCCTGGTGGCATGCTGAGCCATGGGGCAAGCCCAGGCAGGTGAGATCTCCGAGGCTTCAGAGGATGTATTCTGGTTGGGTCCAAGCCCTGCATGTGAGCTTGCTGTCAGTATGGAGAATAAACCTCAAGGGATGCCTTAGAGCCTGTTGGACCTGTATCATGGAAGTATCCCAAAAGCTTTTACCTCTATCTAAAATAGCCTTGTTTGCCTTTCTCCTCTAGCAAACATTGAGGGGCAGGGCATATTTCACCTGTTTATAAAGCTCTATGCAGGAGCTATTCACCCTGAACTCCTTTTTAATAAATAAATAAATAAATAACATAGTGGAAGAGAGTGAGTATTTCTAAGGTACACTTTCTCTGACCTATTTTGGATGTTCGCAGACCAAATCTTTCCCAAGGTGTCCTTATTCCTCTCCACAGACCCTGAAGGAACCCAGGGAGATCAGCTCTGCTGTAGATGCCTGAGATGCCTGTTGGAGGAGGGCACCGGAGGACTCAATAGCTGCATGCAGACTAAGACTTATTTAAGCCAAACCTCCTACACAGTTATATGATAGGATTGGCACCTGCCTCCTTAAGGAGCAAGGAGAGATGACCGTTTCCTACATCATCATTCAAAGCCCCCAGTCACTCCCTAACCACGGGGAAAACCAAGCCTGTAACCACCAACAAAGTAAGGTTTGCATCCAGCTCAGATACAAACTGTTTCTGTGCTCAAGAAAACAGCACTATGCCTAAAATGTCATTTATAGCGTCATGTGTCTCCTCTTGGACTCCTCAGACCACATCAAAACCGCTGTCCCCAGCCAGCTCTTAACAGGAGTTGACTAAAGCCAATGAGAACTTGGCCATAGCTGTATGAATTATGGGCCTGTAGTTTTTTCCTCGTGAAAAGACACAGATATTTTTATTATAACCTCTGCTCTTTGCTGTCCTCGGTATTTTGCTCATGTTTGTAGGAGTTTTCTACAGAAATAAGTAGCCCGTGTCACATCTGGGAAGCCCGAATAGCCACAGGAGAACATTTCCAACTATGGGTGCTGACTGTGACCACACGTAACAGCACCGAGCTCAGCTGAAAGCCTGTCCGTATGCACTACCAAGGAAGTTTTTAAAGATGCCCTTTGAACTTAGGGAGCACATTTCACATGAGAATATCACCCTGGCTTCCTCAGCACATCAGTCTGCTTCAGGTCTAGGAACAAACGTAATGGTCAACCCAGGTGGGAAGCCTAAGGACTGATTCTGATAGGGCTAAAGCTGGAATCCACGTCACCAAGAGGATCAAAATATTGATACTCCTGCTTTCCAGAGAGGGAGAACTTACACAATACTCCGGGAGAATGCCAAGCCAGGCTTTGACTGAAAGGCAGTTGTTGTTCTGAATCCTCTAATGCTGGGCTCGACCACAGGGCTGACTGCCTTGCTCAGCAGCATCATAAAGCACTGGCCGTTTGGTCACAGACTTACTAACCTGCTCAAAAATATTCCAAAAGTCAGTTTAAAATGGTGAGGAAGGAAAAAAAAAAATGGAAAGGAGGCATAGTACTACTTTTTGATCCTGGAGTGACTGTAGTAACTGTAATCTTTTCTATCTGGCTGCTCTTCACAGTAAAGTAATGAAAATGATGTCAAGACATAATAATTTGCTAAACATCTAGAGGGGAAAGGAAACCCAAATAATAGACAGCATAGATTTAAAATGAGCATTTCCTTTTTTGTTAAAAACACGCAGTTGCCGATGGATAAAATCGAAAAGGAGAAATAATTCAGCATGCCAGAATAGGGCCACTGTGATGTGGTTTGAAAACTGGCTGAAGGTTCATAACCAAAGGCTGGTGCTCATGTAAATGTAATGAGTTTTGCCCTGTGAGGCAATGCATGAATCAGTGTATTAAGGTAGATTTTATTTAGTACTTATTAATGACCTGAAAGGAGAAATAAACAGTTCTGGAATGAAATTGCCGACTGTGAACAGAATGGGAGAAACCGCAAGGAACAATGAAAACAGAGAAATACTGCAAATAGAAATAAACTCGCAGTGAGAAAATGCAAGAAGCCGAAATTAAATTCAGGCATAAAACCGGCACCTTGTTCTTGTGGAAGATAACTACTCGGATTATGTGCGCCCAGCAAGGTGGAGTCCAAGTGCAGATTCTGAAAAGAGGCTGAAAATAATGAAGGATGGGCAAATGAGTGCCTGAAACAGGCACACTCGGAGATGTGGAGCCTAAAAGGTATTTAGGGTTCCAGCTGACACTCATTTCTACGGGAGGTAGCTCCCTCTGTCCTTCCAAGAACTTAGACTCATGGCACAGCATCACCAAGCAGAGGGCATCCGTCTTCAACCCACCCAGACAGGCAGAAGAGGAGTGAGCACGGACAGAAGGAATGAGTTGAAGTGCTTGAATCCCACCGGTGCTGGGATCCCAGGAGGGAATCCATGAGCGAGGCCGAGCCAACGGGGCTGCCCTTCGCTGTGCTGGCGGGCGGTGGGTTTGCTGGGGCTCAGCTCCAGCCCTGAGGGCTTTGGGCAGCCCTTACGGTGGTGCTGTGCTGGAGAGGGTGAGAGGGATGGGGACTGATCGTCCCCCGGCAAGCCCGGGATGAAGAAGGGGGGAAAGTGGCCAAACCCCACCTTTTTTCCACCTCCTCCCAACTTCCTCTCGGCATGAGGTAGGATTGGGGCCAGAAGGCAAGAAAACCGTGATTTATGAGGAAAACTGAGGAGCTGCATGGACAGTCTGGCAAGAAATAAGTGGGATGAGAGAACAGAGATAACAACCTGCAAATATTTGAAGGGTATAAAAAACAAACTGGGAGGCAAAGAATTTAGGGCCCATCTTCCACAAAGCGTTCAGCCTCCTTTAGCTATTTGCATCGGCCTTTGTCTGGTACACACAGAGAAAGGAGAGCTGGGCCCTCCTGAAGATCAGTTACGTAAATGCAATGAGAGATGGAAACAGGAATGCGAATCTGGGAAAAGACACCCTGATGCTGTGATGCACGAGGCTGTGGGACGGCATCCCGAGGAAGTTTCATAGCTTGGGCCTTTTAAAGTTGGACCGAAGAAAGCATTAGCAGTAGCCCTGCAGGGAATCTGTGCTTCTGCAGGGAGAAAGGGAAGCTCTTTGCACCAGTAGGTGTTTTCCTGGTCGGCCTGAAACTTTTAATTACGCAGCGCAGGTTCACCCTTGGGCACGTTACAGGAAAAAGAGCGTTTTCAGCCCGAACCCGCAGCTTCCCTGCCTCCCCGAGCTCTCCCCCATTTGCAAACAATTGCGAAGGTGGAAGAATTCAGCGAGCAGATGTAGCCTGCCCCCCTAGTCCCATCTGTTCACATCAGAAAACCACCACGCAATCTGGCACGGGGAGCGCTCGCCGCTCAAGATAGACTCTGGCCTGGGCTCGGAGTGGAGAGGGAAGGGGGGGGCCGGGGAGGGGCGGTGGCGGCGGGTCACAGGCGCTGCCAGCGCTGTGTGGGAAGCTCGAACAGCATCTGCCAGCACCGCCGCTGCCTCCGGTCGGAGCGAGATCCTCCAGCAAGGTCTGTCAAAATACGAGGAGCCCGCTTCATCCCCCTGCACGCGCATCATCCCACCAGCGGCGGCAGGGAGATGTCTCTCGCTCGCCGGCTGACTGGGGGGGGGGGGAAATCTGAATTTTGGGGATGTAGGCATGGGAGGAGCATTGGAGAGAAGGCTGAAATAAATGGCTGTTCAAGTGCAGCGTGAAAAGCGGGGGATTATGGGCTGCAGGCTGGACATTTGCTTTCCTGCACTGCAAGTAGTTAACAAGGCACCCTTGAACGGGGTAAAACCCCAGTGATTTGGGGGCCTCAGGGTTGTAGGCTCCTGCTTCTCCCCTGCAAGTCTGACTCAGGGCGAGACCTTCTTACTCTCTCTTCCTGGCTCCCAGCTCCTCCTGCAGCCTCTCGGCTCGGCTGGAGCTGCTCCAGCCCGCTCGGGAGCCGGCGAGGCAGCGGCGAGGTGATGGAGCTGCGGTGTGACAGCCACCGGCGCCGGGCAGGGAGCGGAGACGGCTCTGCCAGCCCCTGCTCCTCCCAAGCCTCCTCCTCCTCCGTCTGCAGAAACAGGCTGACAGCGCTTTGCTCCTTCTCGAGGGTGTTTGCAGAGATGTAGATCGAGAAAGCGTGCAGCTAGCGGCCAGGTATGCACCTTTAGGCGAGTGTCCAGGCTACATTACAGCCCCAAGCTGCCCTCTGGTTCTGCCTACGACAAAAGTGGCGTAAGAAAAGCACGCACCAAGGTGCAGCATTAATGATTAGAAACGCACACAGCCTGCTTCGAAGTAAATAGAGAGACGTAACATCAATGAAACATTGCAACGCGGTTCCTCCCCCACTGCCGGCGTAGCTCAGCCCCGCACACGTGAGATCACCAAATATTCATGGGAACAGGCAAAGCCACAGCGCTCTTCTCCTACCGACAGCCGAGGTACAAACTCTGCTTTTAATTATTATTATTTCTTTTTTGATTCATACATTTTCTTGCCTTGGTGTTTGGGGGTGCTTAATATCCTCTGGGAAAGATAAACATCAGTGATCATTTTAGGCCTGTATGACCTTGCTGAGGAGTAACATGACTCCGTGCAGGGCTGAGAGCAGACTTGGCAGAGCCTCGTTGTAAGGAAGTCTTCTATTGTGCAGACTTGCTTTGCCTGTGAAGCAATATGTTTTTTTGTCTTGCAGAGCGAAGCGCGGAGAAAAGGCTCAGCCTGCACCAAACCCTTGCAGAAAAGGCCTGACTCATTTTCAGAAAACCAGGCAGGATCACAGGCGGAAGTAATAACTGGCCTGCGAAGCTGAGCACTTTAAAACCCTGCTCTTGATTCACCCTCACGACGGCGAAGGAAGAAGACAGCAAACGACGGCGGAAAACACGGCACATTCTGTTCGGTTTTAATCGGTGTCTGATTTATGACAGGTTTCACTAAATCTTTAAAAAAAAAAAAACACAAAAAAACGCCCACCCTGACATCTCCGCCGATGTTTTCTTTCAAACTAACAAAGCAGCGTTTCAAATTCCTGACCACGTCTTGGTTGGCCAACAGCAGAGCCTCTTTCCCTAACAAAATGATTTGTTGTAGCAGAGAGTGGAGTAAGCCACAACAGCTGTAAATCTGCATGCTGCTCCTCTGCGCAGCCCCGCTGCACCTGCAGGTGAACTTTCAGTTCTGGGGCTGAAACAAACAGCCCTCGCAATAAATGAATTTATGAGCTGTCACCCGTCCCAGCTACTGCAGGGCACTCGAGGCGCGGATGGAGTTATGAACAAGGGGAGGGTTATTACCAAAGCAGCATAATGCAATTATTTTTAATGCTGCTTCCACCTAGTCTATGGCGCCTTTTAAGCCCTCTGCAATTTTGCCAGGGAAGCCCAGGGCACTGTAACAGTGAGATCTCTTCTTCTTCTCCTCTCGCCTCCCGCTCCCTACATGCTCCATGTCCATCTGCACCTGCAGCTGGTGTTCCTGGGCATGTGTGCTGCGGCACCCCAGGCAGCCCTTGCCCCTTCCTGCCCAGCCCTGAACAAAAAGGCACTCATTCGAGGTAAAGGAGCGTGGCCACGTTCACCCAAACTGCGTGCAACTTTCAGCACACAAGAAATGCAGGCCTCGTGATGCCCTCACGGACTTCGGCAGTCTCTGCCATACCAGGAAGAATGTGGCAGGGTGGAGATCCCTTCGGTTACATGTGTGTGGGCCAATTTCTAAGCAGTGGTGCTACCGAATAATCATAGAACCACAGAATGGTCTGGGTTGGAAGGGACCTTAAAGCCCACCCAGCTCCATCCCCCTGCCACGGGCAGGGACACCTCCCACCACACCAGGTTGCCCAAAGCCCCATCCAGCCTGGCCTTGAACACCTCCAGGGATGGGGCATCCACAGCTTCTCCGGGCAGCCTGTGCCAGGGCCTCACCACCCTCTGAGGGAAGAATTCCCTCCTTATATCTAATCTAAACCTACCCTCTTGTAGTTTAAAGCCATTCCCCCTTGTCCTATCACCGCACCCCCTGACAAAGAGTCCCTCCCCAGCTTTCCTGTAGCCCCCTTTAGGTACTGGCAGGCCGCTGTAAGGTCTCCCCGGAGCCTTCTCTTCTCCAGGCTGAACAACCCCAACTCCCTCAGCCTGTCTTGGCAGGAGAGGTGCTCCAGCACCTTGATCATCTTTGTGGACCTCCTCTGTAATTGTTTTAACACATCCATGTCCTTTTTGTGCTGAGAGCCCCAGAGCTGAACGCAGGGCTCCAGGTGGGGTCTCAGGAGAGCAGAGCAGAAGGGGACAATCCCCTCCCTCACCCTGCTGGCCACACTGCTTTTGACGCAGCCCAGGATACGGCTGGCTTTCTGGGCTGCAAGTGCACATTGACAGCTCATGTCAAGCTTCTCATCTACCAACCACAGCAGAAAGCAGTTCCCAGGCCCCCAGGAACTTCCAGCATATCCACTCCACAAACTTATCTTCGATGTCTAGTTCCCATTAGAGGTGATCCGAAGGAAGTGGAAAACCTGTCTTCCACAGCTCCAGGAAAAGGAAGGCACACTCCCACGGCTGTGTTGACATGCCACATGAAGCAGTTTGCCTGTGCGTCCATAAACCTTCTGCCCGGCTGGGAATAAAGAAATACTGCAGGAGCTCACAGCAAGGCTCTGTGGGGAGGAGATTGGCAATACGGATATCTGCTCATCCCTCATCTCCGCAGCTGTCCATGCTATTGCCACCACCCTTGGCTTTAATTAATCTCCTAATTGTGACCTTTCCTTCTCACTTAGCTAGCCTGAAGTGCTGCTACCTGTCAGAAGGTAAGGCATCAGGGAGAAGACGCCACCAAGACGACCTGAGAAGACTTCGGTGTGTACACGAGCAGCTTTATACGTTGCTGCCTACTAAAAAAGCCATCAGGAGGAGGTTGCAGCTAGGTTTGAGGAGAGGTTACGGCTTCTCACCAGCTGCCTCTCTGCCGCTGCCCTGCAGCTCACGGGAGCCCGATGCAAACAGATCCTGCACCCTGGGACCAAGGGAAGGAGTACACACAGGTTTTCTGCCCTCCTCTGCCCACCTTACCCCAGTCCTGCCAGCTTTCATTCCCTAACACCTGCAGAGGAACACAAGGCTCATTGATACGGGTATCTGGGGCTTGGAAATGGCATAAGCTAACAGAGCTGGCCCTGCTGTTGGACATTTCCTTAGCTGGGCCTGACTCAATAGCTGCTAAAACCATTTCTCCCTTGGGGAAGGAAAATAAAACAGGAGCTCCGGAAACTGACTTCCCAAATTTCTCTGCCACCACAGCGTGCATAACCTCAGAAAATTGCTGCTGCAGATCATACCAGCCAGCTCCTCTCCGGCTAGTGGGAGAAAAGCTGAGAAATGTTAAGGTTCTCGGAGCAAGAAACATCAGTAGTCCTTTGGATGGAGCAGCACACAAAAGATTATGCATTTTCAAGATGTGGTTCAGTTTAAGGATAAACATATTTGTGGATACTTTCACTGTGCACTCAGTAGAAGCTTTTCCTTTGGAAGGCAGTGGTACAGCTGGTTCCAAGTGTCAGTGAGAAGCTCAGCCTTCATGCTCACCAACGGCTAAAAACAATCCCTTTATTTCATAATACCTCACCGCTTTTAGGTCCATCTGCATCTGTTGTTTTCTTACTTTTGTTGCTGAAAAGACTTGGAAGAAATTACCCCCTGGGGTAAACCAGTGCGTTGCAGCTGATATCAGTAGTGCTGTACCAGTTTGCACCAGCGGCAAATCTGGCCCCAGCCACACGAGAATCAGGAAGCTGAGGTTATAGAAAGGGTTATTTGCACTACAGGAATGAATGACAGAGCAGTTTCAGTTTCCTGTGTGAACGCACTTCTTGCGTCCCTCACTTTTGGTCTTTATCACACACTGCATCCCAAGCACAGCAGGCTGCGAGGGAACATTAAAGATGTTGCAGAGCTCATTAAGCCGAGTGTCGCTGAACACGTAGCTACCAGACCTCTGTGTGGAGGACACAAACTTCGGTACTGAACCAGCAACGTCACAAAACAACTGGCAGTGAAGAGCAAAAGAGAAAAAAAAAATAATAATGCAGCATAAAAGCAACCCTTCTGAGCAGGGCGGTAGCTTTAAAGCAACAACTGCCCAACCTCCTGGGGAAGTCCTCTGCTGGTGCAAACTGTCACAGCTTTATCAGACCTGGCTATTTGCAGCAATTGCTTTGTCCCACTGTGTTTGGGGCAGAAGGTTAGTCCGCTTCTCTTTGCAGCAGCGGTAAACTTTTGGAGATGTTGCAGCCCCCGAGGTATCTGGAAAATCAGTTCCCAAGATACATCCTGTTCAATACAGCATGGGGGCAAGGGGTTCACAGACAAACCATGGCTGGATCCCATGGTGGTATCTACTCTTTAGCTCTTATCTCGATCCCAGTGAAATCAATAGGTGTTTCTGTCACTTTCCATGTCGGCAAGACCCGCCCCCAGCATCTTGCTTAGAGCTCCCAGCTCTATCCCCAAATAATGCCAGCCAGCCTAACATCAGTGACTGTGACAATACACACAGGTGTTTTTTTTTTTTTAATCTTTGAAAGTAAACAGGTGATGCTCTTGGCTGCTGCTCAGAAGGAGTCTCATATTGCCAGAAGTTTTGCGGGATTCACCTCCTGAGTAAGATCACAGGAGGACTGCAAGCATCAGATGTTTGTCTCTGACTGCCAGGGAGCCAAGATTTCCCTGGGTGTTCTCCGATCACACCCTAAAGAAAGTCATTTGCTTTACCCTGCTCTTCTAGAAATCGGAGCTTTGCAAGACGGTAATTTATGGTGAATATTTACTACACCTTTCCCTGAGCACTGTGTTTTAAAATAACATTTCTAGGTGCATCTGTTAAAACACTGAACAGTTAGGCAGGAAATTCTGATTAAAAAGAGAAAAATCAGAGAACTACTTCCACGAGAGTAGTTTGCTACAGAAAATGATTTTTTGTCAATGTCAAGAAGCCCTGACAGCAAGAAGACTCCCAAGCACAACCCTGCCATTTCCCACCTGCTCAAACACACTCCTGGAAGAGGCTCGTGCTTCTGGATCAATTGAATATGACATGAGAACACGGCATGGCAGCCAAGGTTGCAGGGAAAAGTCGCCCTTCCAACAAATAAAACAATGCAGCTGTGTTGCAATACTTCAGAATAATCCTGACAACCTATACCTAGTCACTGTACGCTCGGAGGGAATAAATTGCTTTGAGATCTGCCCATGGCAAGTGCTTTGTAAAAGGCACGCACTGCTATTAATTCCACCTCCAGGGAATAATGGCACTACTCAGAGTATGGGAAGTTCAGCATGAGGATAGTTTTGTGCTGGATCCGGGCCTCGATTCATTTTTTTCCCCTGTTTACACTATGTATTTACTTTTTGCACTTCATTCAGGATAGATAATGAAAACAGTATAGTCTGCTTCCACTTTTGTTTCTGGAACAGATCAAAGGCTTTAATGGACTCGGGCTCAGCAGAACTCTAAATGCTCCTTTCTGTACAGATACAGCCAATTAAAGAGCCCTGTTGGCTTCCAGGAGGATTACTTGAGATCTCATTATTTGCACTGCTCTGAATTCAGTCCTTAGAAGAGAGTGGACACATTCTGCCAAAAAAAAAAAAAAGGAAAAAAAGGAAAAAAATATGGAAAATAGCAAAGGATTTTTTTTTTTGCATCTCCTGTATTTAATGCAATCAGCCTCAGCAAAGTGCACTGCACTCCTGCTCGTTAAAGCGGGCCCGTCCTTTTTTGTTGTTGTTGTTCCTGCCTTGGAATCGCTACAGAGGGATAAAGTTCTGCACGGCTCACTCACTCGCACAGTTGTAATAAGTCAGAGCAGGCTGGCTCCCTGCCCACCACAACACAAACTCCCCTGAAGTCTCCAGCTTTTCCATGGCAACCCCGCAGTCATCAACACAGCAAACAATCGCTGCAGCCCCTGCCCGTCTCCCCTCTTAGCATGGAGAAGGAGAGCGTTGCGCCCAGCCCCTGGACCTGGGCTAATTATCAGGAGAGAAAGGAGACAGCGGCCGAGATCCTGATCCCCTCTGCGCGGAGCTTTAGGTGAGATCGAAAGGAAAAAGCACCGAAGCGCTCAGCGTAACTCGGTATACTTTTGCTTAAATGAAAAGGTTGTTGCTGCGTGTACAAGACGTGAAAACCAGAACGTGCGAGCATCGCTGAGCCTGCCCAGGGTGCAAACAGCATCACAAAGCGAGGCTCCAAGGCTTGCATCGCCCCACGGAGTCCGAGGGCCTGATCCTTGCCGTGTCTTCTGCCAGGCCTGGCTTTCTGGGGATGACAGCAGCCTGAGGATGCTGCGGACAGGACCGTCCCCAGCACCGCTCGTGATCCCCACGGGGAAAGAGCAGTAGCAGTGCAGGGGCCTGACTTGCCGCTGCTTCGCGTTGGCATCCTCCACACCTGTGCAAATAAGGGCCAGGAGCAGGACTGAACCCCACCGTCCCCATCTGGTAGCGTTTTACTCCCTCCGAACAGCTATGTAAGACCTCACAAGCTGCAAGGCAATAGAAAGTGAAGCCCAGAAGGCCCCAAAAGCCTTACTTAAAGTGAGGGCTCGTGGTTTTCAAGCTGTGGTCTGCAGACCCACGAGGGTTTGAGGACTGCTTCTGAAGGGTCTGTGAAAGCTAAGTCTGGAAAGGAAGTCAACGGCCTTGAGGCTTAAACTAGTTATAAGCAAACCGTCATCTGCACTGGAGAACTTTTAGAGGACCTACAATTTGTAAAAGACCGAAAGGCATGTTCACAGGCACGCTTTTATAGCCCATCGTAGACATGTCAAGAACCTGCTCCATGCGAGGAAAGCTACTCTGTTATGGGATAATGTGAGAGTATGCACAACAGCGTGACTATGGGAAGTTCGCTGCCATTAAACCTCACCAGCACAAATTCAGGAGCGGATATAGTTTTCCTGGCTTAAGGAATATTATAATTTGTTTGGAATATGCTTTTGCTGGTTTAGCTTTGAGGGTCTCATTAAAGTAAAAAGCTTTGTAGGCTGGAAATACCACAGGCAGACTCACTTTTGTGGACAAAGTAGAATTTCGAAGGTAAATTGGCCCCAAAACAGCCATTTCCAATTCAAATCCTGATGCGAAAAAAGGAAAAAAAAAGTCTTTCAGGCTTAACAAAATTATTTAGCTATTTTTATAACATTCGAAAAAATGATTTCTCTGGAAAAAGTTCAAAATGCAAATAATACACCGAGTACTGAGGCTTAAGTGGAGGCTTAGGTAATAGCATGCTTCCAGCACGCCTGGTGTCGGAGCGAGCCTGCCCGAAGGTACAAACCTTCCCCTGGACCAGTGACATGAGGGTGTCAGTCTCCACGACAAAATCCCACCACTGTTCCTCTTTCTTTGCTGGCACACGTGTGACTAAGGCACCGCGGGCCACAGTCCCTTGTACAGAAGGTTTGAAGGCTGCCTCGGTCCAGGACGACCTGTGGGTGAATTTGTCCATCCTTCGGGGCAAACGGTGCAAGCAGGAATTGCAGGAAGGATTTTGGTGCATTACCAGCAGCACCTCAGTTACACGGGTTGTGGTCCGAGTGAGTGCAGAACTGCTCTACAGGACGCCCTCAGCCAGATTTAACCTGCTCAGAAGGTTAAGAGACTCGGTCAGAGACTTTCTGATGTGGACAGCAAGTGCTTTAACCAAGAGGGTGAACTTTCTACACACGGCTCAGGTCGGAGCTGCAGCTACCACCACAAGCTGGATACCCTTAACTAACGCCGAGTTTAACTCGCCCTGACATCAACATTTCTTTGCACGATGCCCGAAGTGTGATGAGGTCCTACTGCTATGTCCGATGCCATTTCAAGATTGCTTCACCCCGGCTGCTGGATGACATCTGCACAGCACAGGTGCCAAAATACAACCCGCTGGCCAGGGTGTGTTGTGCATTCGTTTCTGTGGCTCATCCACAGAGGAAATGAGTCTCTCAGCTGCTACCCTAAAAAAGCTGGTTCTGCAGCCCACACTATGATAGCTCATAAATTTAATTCTAGAGGTCCCTGACCTCTAGAGTTTGGTGGTGGTGGAAGCAGCGGTTAGCACACAAGTCTCTGTGTGTTAACTTGAACAAGGACGCAAAAAAAAGAGAGGTTATCTTCTGTTTACGTACTGATGACCTGAACAAAGCCAGTCAACCCAGGCTGAGTTCTGCTGAGAAAATCGTTTTCAATATGATTTTTCCTTAGCTTAAGAACATAAAATTTCATTTTAGGCTCGGTGCAGGTTCTTGTTTCTTCAGTGGACACACGACCACCGTCTGTTCTGTGAACAGCTGTCATCAGTTCAGCCACAGGGCCTGCTGCAGACACCACAACACTCAGCTCCCTCCTGGGACTCTGGGAACTGCGTGATGCACTTCCACAGCAGCCTCAGAACCTACAAATCCTACAGACCCAGAAGAGTAATACGGAGCTTTGCGTTAATCTGCCTCAGCTGCGGGTGAGTTCCTGTCGGTAGGCTCAGGAGCCTAAGGGGAGCTGTGACATTCCCTCCTCTCTCCTCCGTGGGCCGCTGGCGGTGGCTGCAGACATGCACCAGGAGGTGAGCCCCGAGGGGATGCCTCAGCTGGAGACCAGATTGGATTCCACGAGAGCAAAGATCAAATGGCTTATTAACCAGCTGAAATTTCAGCCTTGTTGCTATTGGTACAGATTCTCTTCTTTCTCTCATCCAAAAATCATGAGTTCACGTACAAAACCGAAGGGTCCTGCCCCAGCCAGAGGTCTACGTGTTCGCTTTCTGCTTTGTACCCAACCACTCCAGGACATGTCACCTCACACAGAAAGCGTCCCTTGCCACTAGCCACAGCAAACCCAGGTCCCGCTTGCTCATGAATAAGCACACTTTTTGCCTGCCGTGAGCGGGGAAGGCGCTGTGCCTGCTGCTGCGTGGCTCGTCCTGGCTCCTGCAGGAAGACTTGACACCGCAGTATCCCCTACCTGTGAGGGCAGGGAGCTTTCTGCGTGGCTTCCCGTACATCCACTGCTCATTTCTGACGCCATGTCCTAGGAAGGAAGTGTCCCCTTTGACTTGCTGTTTGGGAATTACTTGTTGTGTAAAGCATCTTCCTCAGCACTTACCCACTTGAGTTTCTGCTGCAGTGTAAGTAGGCAGCCCTTTGCCTCAGCAGCAGGAGGAATTGCTGGAAGTATTTCTGTGGTGCAAAAGCAGACACACAAAAAAAGGGAGGGAGATCAGATTAACTGGGGTATCCTAACTACGGTCTGCTGAGGGATGCCACCAGCAAAACTAAGTGGAGACAAGCACTGTCAGTAACTCCATCTCACTCTCACCAGGCAAACCGAGTGAAATCCAAGGGTGCAGAAACCACAGGATTTATTCAGAAAGATAATCTCATTAATAGTGCTCCTGAGTAGAATTACCGGAGGTATTACTGACACCCGTGGCCTTGCATGCGCATTTTGCTGCGAATCCCCTCCAAGACATAGGAAACCTTTCAACGACTCATTCCTGGGCTCCAGATCTCACACTCCCCAGCCCCAAGCAGGCTGAGCCACCAGGTCCCGACCACACAACGCCGTCGGGACACAGAGAGACGAGATTTGCTGTTTGCAACGCCCAGAGCCCTGCTGGTCAAGCTCTTTTAACCTTTGCTCAGCGTTAACTCTCAGCTTTGCCTCTCTGCCTTGTGCTTTTACCAATTCCCCAATCTCTTTCCTGTCACTCCTTGATAACAAGGTAATAAATGCAGTAAGGATACTGATATGGTAGATTAGATAAGAGAGGCTCATGGGACACTCTGACCAGCACGGTTGTTCACGCAGAACGTAACTGTGTCTCGCTACAGGCAGCTTTGTTTTGCTTTCAGGTGCATGGCTCCTGCAGTCTCGCACCCTCACAGCCCGTTTCGGGAGCCCTGGCAGGCAGCTCCATGCCATGCAACGGCTCCGGACTCCCCCCAAAGCTGGTTGGTGTCAACGGGAGCTCAAACTGAGAACACCGAGGGTTGGGAGGCAGGAAAAGGGGATGGGGAAAAAGATTTTAACAAGCCTGACCTGAGCAGATGAAGCACCGTAGGAGGAGGAAGGCCGCAACTTTTAGACACGTGAATGTTTTGTACTAGGGCTCACAAAACACGAGATCGGGCCACTCAGAGCTTGTTTCACTGCTGCTGTGGAGCGTGGACAAACTGGATCAGTGTCTTTTTTTTTTTTTTTGAAAAAGGAATCCTCCTTGAAAGGATCATTACCCTGCCCTGTACTGATTTGCTTTCCTAGTCCCAGAGTAATTTTGAAGCTTCCTTTGCTAACGCGTCATATTCTTGTACAGAGAAACATTCAGGCACCGACAGCAAAATTTCACTCTCCTCCCTTACCCTTCAGCTCTGCTTCTGCCCTCGGCTCGTGGTGCTGGCCTCTGACACGAAGCTGAGACCGATGGTTACCACATGTGCCTGGGAGCCCAGGT
Source organism: Anser brachyrhynchus (assembly GCF_964034855.1). NCBI lineage: Eukaryota > Metazoa > Chordata > Aves > Anseriformes > Anatidae > Anser > Anser brachyrhynchus. The sequence goes on along the minus strand of NC_137694.1, from coordinate 199,894,486 downwards.
GTCCCAGGACCCAGCAAGGACCAAGCATCGGTGAGAAACAGCCCGAGAGAATGAATTTGGGCATTAGCACTGGGTTTCCTGGCTGGGACCTGCCTGTGTGTGGTATGCCTAGAGTCCTGTGCAGGTAAATCGTTTTTAAATACATGATTGCCTTCATTTTTTTTAAAATTTATGTTCAGCAAATAAGGAAAAAAAAATAGAGGAAAAGCAGAAACAGTGACAGATCAGAAGGCGGCAATGATAAAATAATGACCCAGCCTTCACTGAAGGAGCAGTACTTACATCATCGGCAAGAAAAGAGACTGGACTGTCTCTTACCAGCACAACTTGGGATTTTTCCTAGACCACACACGCTAGCAAGGAAGGAAGCAGGCCTTTTACATTTGTTCCCTAGCATTTCTAACTTCTAAAGAAATGACAAGGCCTGTCTTTATACAAGGCATTTCAAAGTAGTGCCTTTGCTGTACGGCAGGCCAAAACGTCACGTTAGTACCACATTTCAGAAAGTAAATAGGTAACTACTTCTTAGGCAAATAGGAGGAATACTTTGACCTCTGGAACCGACTGGTGACTCACTGAGGTACTGATGTCACACGGTTGCTTTTGGTGAGAAATGGCTCCCACCTGTGCTCTTGACTCAAGCAAAGTCTCCCAGGGATAAATTTTCCAAAGCACTCCAGAGATTTTAGGCTGCGATCCAAAAATCCAATTAGGTGCCCAGTTCCCACTGGTATCAGTTCAATACAGGAAAGATTAGATACCTAGATGCTATAAGCCAAAAAGATTTGGACTCCAAGCTGCTCCCAGACTGATCTAATGCTGGATGCAGGAGAGGAATCCAAGGGTACAACTCACCATCAAACACAAAGAAATAGTGTTAACTTTGCATGAATGTTTCCTGTCTAAGGTTTAATTGCTCTTCATTTAATTCTAATTTCCTTAAATAATCTTCACATAAGCATGCAACAGAATTATGTTACAAAACATCGCAGCGGCACGTAGGCATCATCACTACCAAAATGTATTTAGAGCTCAGAAACAGTCAGAGCATGAGTCAAAATGTAAGAGATGACCAGGAGAGCCTCCACTTTTCCTGCCTTGCCCACAACACCCTGTCCTGTTCATTATGATGCATTAAGAACACAAAGCAGCTCACATACCTCTGTTCTCAGAAGTTTGGTATACTCTTAGTCACTCGTTGAAGCAGGCCATTAAGGATGTGTTCCCCAATATGGGGTCCCAGTTCAGCAATCAGCACTCAAACTGAGAAGCATTTAAGCATATGTTTAAGCATCTTCTTCAAGTATTTTCCTGAACGAGAGCCTGAGCATTCACAACCGCACGCCCAGCGTACGAGCACCCGCTGCCTGCAGTGACCGGCCACAGAGCCCACTAACGTGCTGTCAGCTCACAGAAATTTTTGCTCTAAGACTCTTGTGACAACGATGCAGGATCTTTGAGCTCATCCTTTAGAAACCTAAGGAGAGAGCAGACTCGTGGTCATCAGACCCCCCAGCTGAAGCAAAGAGAGAGGCAGCTAGAGAGGCGGTGCGAGGGAAGACGAGGAGCACATGTGGAAGCCATGTGTTCAGCATCTCTCTCTTAGCCTGGCCCTCTGGCCCTTTCTTCCACGCTAGGAAAACAACATCACGAAGCAGAGTCAGGAGCATGAAAGGAGAGAAGGGAGGGGGATTAACCCAGGTGAGAGCGAGGCGGAATGGCTAATAGGGCTGGGGAGTGGAGGAGGGGGCGGCAGAGAAGGACTTTGCTAGGGAAAGGGGATGTGTGTGACTCCTGTGACCAAAGCAAGCGGCGTGAGGCCGTGCTGAAGAGTCCTCCTGACCCGTGCTGAAGAGGCTGTGCGTAGATGACAGGCTGGGAGGCCCGAGCACAGACAGTACGTCCTCAGAGGGCTCTGGGAACCACATAAAGGGCCGCTTCAGTAACACACCAGCCATCCAAACGCAATCGCCCTTCACGGGTTTGGCAGAACGCACACACATCCAAGGCAGCACTGAGGGGGTTATCGACCTCAGTAGCCATCCTGGCTCTGCCAGGGCCCCTCAGATGCATTGTGTACGGTACAGACGTATGTTAGAGGCCTTACACACGGCTGGTATATATAGAAACTTTTAGAAGTACCTACTGTTTACTCAACGGACTGGATTGACTTCTGCGGAGCTATTCTGGTCCACCTGTAAATACACGGACTGAAAGGCCTTATGAAAAGCAGTTACTGCGCGTTGGCAAGTGGCACTTTTCAAAACCTGAATATCTCGGGTCATGAATGCTGGGGTTTTGTTTTGTTTTTTAAGTACCCGAAATGACAGGATCATGTTATGCAACTGCTGGATGCCAATTTTTATTTTATTTTTTTCCAAAGCTGTTTCCCTCCCGCTCCCCCCAGCCCCCTGGGGCTAAATGAGCGTGTGCTAAACTTTCGGTACAAGCTGCTGCTGGGAAGCGCCCCGCTCCTGAGGCCTTTGCTCAGATGAACAGCGAGGTCTGCGTGGCGAGCGGCCAAGGCCACGACCGAGGGGAGACTGCAGCGCTCCCAGCCCTGCTCACACGAGAGCCTCACAGATGTCAGCCCAGGTGTGCCTACCGGATTTTTTTTGGCTGCCGAGTGTGACACTAACAGCATCCGAAGGGCTCCGAGAGCCAGGGCTGAGCATGGGCTGGGGACGGCACTCGCGGTGTGCTCTCAGGTTCGGCACGGGCACCGACAGCAGACTGTGCCTTCAGGTTGCCCCAGGCAGGGCACGACTCGCAGGATGGTCTAGACGGCCCCAAAGGGGTGGCTCCAAATAACTTCGCCTGGAATCAGTCATTATCTCGGGTCTGTAAACTCACGGCTTTGACGGAAAGCAAGAGGAGTTTGTGGTAAAAGGATAAAAAAAGCAAGGGAGGCAGGGGGATGGGGACAGAGCGTGTTTGCAGCTGCCAGCCATCAGATTTCAACTCAATCAACAAGACTGAGTTCCAGCTCCCGAGAAAGAGAGCTTTTGATGACATATTGACACAGCCTGAACTACAGTGGTCCAAGCGGCAGCGCTGTAATTATAAGGATTATATTTAATACTGCACTTGGAAATGAAGGTCTGAAACACCGTGACGCTCTCTCTCCCGAAAAGCTGGCCAAAATCTGTCCTAGGAGCCATTATGGTAATGCACAAAGTTGGTAGGAAAAAAAGAAATATAGGAACTCGAATCATTACGGAAGCGGATCATGTGGCCAGCAGCTCAGGTCTGCTGGGAGCCGTGCAGTGAGGAGGAAAAATGAACGTGAAAGGAAAGGCAACTGGACTTGTAGGAAAAATGGAAAATAGTTTTTAAAAGTATAAAAGTAACTGTGTTGAGGAAATAAGTCAACTGATAATTAATATGCTACTTAATCTTGAATTCAGCTTTATTTTGGTAGCACACAGTGGGCTTCAGTCAGGCTGAGGCCTGTTTGTTGAACAAAGACCAAACCCTGGAAATACTTCTAGACTTGCTTAATTCTACACATCTTGATTTCAGCGTGATTACCCATGTGTGCACAATTAGGCACATGCATAACTATTTCCGGGAACCGGGCCACAGAGGTAAGCAGCCCAATGCTGAGGACCAAGAGTATCTAGCTTAGAAGGACACGGAATCAAAAGCTATTGGAGAAGCAGAGTGAATGCACTTCTTTGGAAAACAGAATAATTGACTACAAACTGGCATAATCTACAGAAATAAAGAGCATAATCCTGCATTAGGCTGATGTTCCACAGTGCCACATCCATACTATTTCTCACAAACTGTTTCAGGAGAGGCCAATCAGATCAGAATTAATATTGGAAAGCTCAGATGTTGAGATACTATAGCAGTGAGGGAAAGGGAACAGGAGGAAAGGGGAGAGAGGGAAAGGAAAGGAAAGGAAAGGAAAGGAAAGGAAAGGAAAGGAAAGGAAAGGAAAGGAAAGGAAAGGAAAGGAAAGGAAAGGAAAGGAAAGGAAAGGAAAGGAAAGGAAAGGAAAGGAAAGGAAAGGAAAGGAAAGGAAAGGAAAGGAAAGGAAAGGAAAGGAAAGGAAAGGAAAAGGAAAGGAAAGGAAAGGAAAGGAAAGGAAAGGAAAGGAAAGGAAAGGAAAGGAAAGGAAATTGGGAGTGTCTGGAGATGGTTTCTAAAGCAACAGAACCCTAAATAAATGGTCTGATTTTCCAAAGTGAAAAACATAAACTGAACAGCCCATGCAGCATTTTCGCCAACTGTCACTGGGGTGGCATTTCTGAAATCTGGTGGAATGACTCATCTCAAAACAACAACTGTTGCCAACAAGGTCTTTCCTCCAGGTCTAGCTATTTGAATGAGAGAGCTGTAAAGAACAAAATAAACAGAAAAGTCAGAGGCAAATCCTTGTCTTGGGGTTCAGCTCTGAAGCTTCCTCTGAAGCCATCCACTCTCCAGGGAGCCTCCCCAGCCCGCTGAGCAGGAACGCAGGTGACCCTCTGGGTCACGGAAGGCATTGGCCCTGTTGTAACGAACCCCGTGCCAATTAAAAGAAATTCATCATACTGCACCTAGCAACCTCATTTCACACCACACATACGTACGGCACGCATCCTCCTGAGCACTTCTGCCCTCCCCGTTAGAGATTTCTCAGGATGGCAAACACTACGGCCAACAGGTAGCACGGTGCTGGAAGGGGTTGAGACAGACACCCCTGAATTCAGCGGGAGCAGAATTAAGCACAGCCCCATCCGCACAGATAAGCACCCGTCTTTGGCTAGTACAAAACACAACAAATTCAAAGACGCCTGCTGAAGCAGCGTTGTTTTGCTGAATAATTTATATCCCTGAGACCTCTGAAAATGAGCAGCATACACTTCAGCGCTGCAATAGCTATTCAGTGGAGACAGTGCACATTGTGTTCGGGAAGCTCATTGCTTAAACACTGTTGCCATGACTATAAGAAAGTGATTATACTATTGTTTACAAGAGACTCTCGATAACTCATTACCACCCTAGCCAGAGTTTTGCCTCCAGTCAAAAATTTGGGGAGGAAAAAAAAATAAAAATCTCATGGGTACAATTAACTTTGTGATCAAGATAACTCCATTAAAAGACTTTGAAAATTGAACACATCGTATAGTGTGGAATGAAAATAAGCATGAATTGCAAGTGACTCTGCACTGTTGACTCTCTGCTTTCCTCACTATTTCGTTAGTTCATTGGTAAATTCCACAGAGGAGAAAAGTCCTGCTAACTAAATAACTGTTGTAACTCGTTTTCAAGGAAGAAATGATTTATAGGGTAAGCGCCAATGTAGGAGTTAACTGTGATGAGTAAGTCTGTAAAACAGATCACTTGGTACACAACGTAAGGAGAAAAAGACTTTAAAAATCTGAGTAAATGTTTGGGATTATGAAATTATGGCTTTCCAGCGTCCTGGAATGAAATCAATACCTAGAGCACTCAGTTCTGAATCCCCTAGTGCCCATGTCCCGTACACGACCTCTTTATCTCAATAGTGTGTTGATGATCAATAGTTTCCAAAACTGAGAAGTTACTCTGAAGCTGTCGGAAAGTCTTCCTCACATTTCCTATGGACAGTAACAGGCCGCAGAACACAAAGCGAGGGGATGATTAATAGAGCGCTGGACTAGGAGTCAGGAAATCTGGGCTCTGTTCCCAGCTCTGCCACTGACCTGCTGTTTGACCTTGGGCAAGACACTTGACCTTTCTGTGCTTCTGTTCCTCTTTCCACTCTTTGTCTATCTTGTCTCCCGAGGCCCTAAGGTATGCAGGGAAGGGCACGGTTCTCACTGGGTGTTTGTGTAACACCTACTGTGGGGAGGTGCCTGAAGAGCTCTGTAAGAAAGCCAGGGTACCACAGCGACGGCTGTTGCACAACGGCGTGTTTTGTTTCAAAGCTGAGTAGCCAAGATGAAACTTCTTGGGGTTTCATCTGCACGTCCTAGACCTTACCGTCTCTTTCAGTCCGCTTCAGGCTCAGGCAGCAGGTACATGGCTTTGCAAGAGCTGCTTCCTTGCTGTGCCTTCATGCCGATTTCTAATAGGTTCTAATTTCTCTGCACCTTGATTCAGCTGGGCTAAAAAGCACATCACAACAAATGAGTGGCACAGATGAAAATAGCTACAGGAGCCATTTCTGAACTAAAGGGATTTTGTCACGTAAATGGCAACACCTGTGTGTGAAGCCACAGGCATGATGTATTTACGAATTAAATTGATTTATATATAATTCCTCACTAAGCGTGTTGGAATTTTGTGCTTGTTCACATTATTCGATTAAGAAATACTTCTGAGCCTTCCTCCCACCCTGAGCCATAGACATGAACCTTCCCCTGTTACTACAGGATTGTTCTACCAAATGGCAGGCAACATGTGCAGGACAAAGCAGCTCCCACCTGCTACTTACTGCTGGGGTGCAGCTGCAGCCTCACCAGAAAGCAGATGACTTCGGTATACGCTCTCAGTTCCAGTCCCACTCTGCACCCGGCCTGCTGGAGCGTCAAATACACGCAGCGCTTGGACGCAGCCGACTTAATTGGGAGACTAATTTGAGTACAAACTGATGCAGAATGCAGAGCAAGTGAAGCAAGAAAATACGAAGCATAAGAGGCACTGCCACATCTTGCACTTTCATTGTGAATCTTGGGCTACACGCTGCCTCAAATAAAAACCCAGCCGGGAGTCACATCATTATGTAAAAGACTCGTTTGAGTTTATGTTTCCAGTCCTCATACCTGTGGGACAAAGGCTGAAAAGGTGATTTGAGTGCACCTCAAAGGCTCAAAACACAAAAGTCAAATAAGAAGAATCCATCAACACATATACGTTGCCTGCAGCTTTGCCAAAGCAAACGTTCAGATATCCCGTCTCAGGCTCCATCAATAATGAATTTGGCTTCTAAGCCATAAAACTCACCATCAGATCTCAATGCGCTTTGCAAAGGTGATAAATAGTATTCTTCATAGAGGAAACTGAGATTTATGGAAGTGAAATACCAGGAGTAATCTGCTGAACAGATCCTAGAGTCAGAGTAGAAACACTGGGGTTTTAGTTTACAGTGCGCTCACCTAAGAACTTTTGCTTGAGAGTAGTATTTTGTGTTAGGTATTAGTGTTGGCACTTCAGTACAGTTATGGATTACTATCTGCATCTACGAATGCTTTGGAAGAACCTGACAAGGTATGACAAATTCACAGATTGGCTCGCAAGCGGCTATGGGAGGCTTTTCATGGGAAATCTGGGGTGTAACTAGTTTGTGCCTTCACGTAAAGAAAATAAAAAAAATAAAAAAAATTGTCTCTTAATACTGTTAAGTTGAAAAAGTGATCCAAATTTCAGTTGGCACCAACACCTTCTTTTCTGCAGCCAAGACCACTGCCTCTTTCACTGCTCAAAGCTGTTCCAAACCGTAGCAGCACGATATGGGTAAGATCCTTGCTGGGTTTACAGCCATGGACTCAGAGTTGTGGAAAACACCAACCTGCCACGAATCCCATCAGCTTCATCCTACTGCTGCTGGGAGTAGGTCACGCAGGGAGCTGCTGACATGCAGACACCAGAGGGGCCAAGGACCCAAGATGTTGTTCCTCTTCTTCTCTTTGGAGCAGCCAAAAGGCTAAAGCTCTTCCACGTACCTCGTAACTGACCGTAATGTGCTGCACAGCGGTTTCTTTAATCACCTTCCAGCACCCCATAGGAGTGATGGTGTAAAGTCACTGTGGTGTAGAGTTGGGCCCCCAGCAGAGACCAGAGTCCCACGGGCTAGGCACTGACGTGGTGCTGCCTGAAGACCTCAATAAAGCATGGAAGGGAAATAGTGGCACCCAGGGAACACGTGCAAAGTCCCAGAGAAGCTTGCTGGCAGAGCTGCCACCTCTATCCCAGTGCTCTGTCAGCTGGAGCAGGCTGCCAGCTTCCAGCAACTCCTACACCACATCTGAGGTGCAGCATACATGGGGCAATGGGGATATTACCCCTCCCAAAGGTGTCAAGGGGACCGTGGTGGAGCCATTCTGTTCAGCAATTAGACACGGGTGAAGTTTCAGTTTCATAAGCTCGCAGACTTGATAAGGAAGGCAGACTACAACTGGCCTCTGAAGATGGTATCTTGGTAGAAAGGACCGTTGCCAGCAGTTAAGAAGAGGAAGAGAAGCATGTTATGGTCTTTCTGAACCTGCTAACTGACTACCCTAGTTGTGGGGTGTTTTGGCCACTGCAAGCTAACCGAAGACCACATACACCTTCTGCAGGCAGCGTTCATTGCCAGGAGAGAAGAAATAAGAGTGAGATAAGTCAAAGTTTCAGCAAAGCAGCTTCTGGGTCTGACTCAGACATACCTTTCTAAGGTTCAGATTTTCCCACAGAGCGACTAACATTTTTGCCGGAGTCACATTTCTCAGCAGAGAAGAAACAGAAGCTGCTTCACCATCCTTCGTCATGGTGCTACACCCAGGGGACCCAATTTGAGCACTGCAGGGGATGCGAGAGCAGGCTCAGAGGACGAGCTGTACTAGTCGGGGAAGTTAAGGGGTTGGCCATGGGTTGGCCTTGGGGACCCACTGCTCGCTGTCTACAGAAACTTCGGTGGCGGAAACAGTCTGTTACACAGTTTCAGAATGGCGGAGACTTTCATTAAATGCATTCGGAGGTTAAAAAGCTTCAAAGTAAGCGATTTGGTTGGAGAATTAGGGCTGAAAAGGCTCCTAAACTAGCAGACACTTAACACGTTCACTGGCTGAACTTTTCATTAAATGATAACCTTTACGCAGCCGCCAGGGAGTCTCCTTGATTTCGGTGCAGAGAACGCTCTCGGAGCCAAGGGGAACTGAGACGTTCAGTGGTGCCCAGGTCCGTCCTACCCAAACGGCTCCCGGCAGGCAGCAAGGCCCGCGGCAGCAAATCAAAGTTTTCTACCCACAAAGGCAACGTGACTCATTTTGTCTGACTCGGCTACAGAAATTGTCTCTATCCAACCCAGCTTTGCTCCCACAGAAGCCCCAGGCAGCGGTCTGCCACCTCACAAACAGAACGTTTCGTCGCGTGGCACCAAACTTTGCTCATCCAAAGATGCCAGCCCACCTTCACGGAACGGTCCGTGCTGCAGTCCCCTCTTGTTCACCGCACCCTAACGCCACCTCACCTCGTAGCTGGTCGCCTTGTCCTGTTTGCTTTCAAAGAGCTTCCCAAAGCTACGTACATCCAGCACCAGAAAACACGACTACTTTGCAGGGTACCCTGGCAGGCCAGTAGCAAAGAAGGCAAAAAACCTGGGATATGGGGGAAGTATAAAATCAGCCCACAGATACCAGTGCACAACCCTTCCTCTTGAAATACGTGAAGATTTTTGATGCCAGCACAGGGCAGTCCAAACCTCAGCAAGTACAGCACAGATCATTAAAAAAGTTATTAGGAAACAATGCCAGGGTTTCTACGCTCATTTAAAGGATCTCCACATACACCAACCACCTAAATCAAAGTTTTACAAGCAAAACTTGGCTCTCGGCACCACCCGGGCAACCCTGTCTCCCAGTGATGTCCTCAGGGGACTGAGACAAACCCATGCCTATTCCAGGTTTGGACTGCTGTCGATGAGAATTTAGGGGAGCAGGGGGAATTAGTCCTTTCTCTCTTCCTCGCCTACACCATCTTTGCAGGACTGTTTTCCCTTCTTTTTTTTTCACCTGCTTGCAGACTACATCTGGGGAGCAGGCCGCATTCGCAGTCATTCTTCTGAGCACAGAAAATAATAACAATCGTTATAACAATAAATTCAGCGTGACTTGGAGAGGGATAAAAGCAGAACGAGTCACCTGGGACTGGTGACAAACAGCACTTAACACACTCGGAGGAAGACATCGGCCACCAGGGTGGTGGCTGCAACGGAACAACCTGACCAGAATAACACAGCGATGCCTGTGAAAGCGAGCTCCTCGTTTGCACAGAGCGAAATGAACGTTGCTCAACCTGTGGCAGAGGAACGAAGGGAAGGAAGGGCCGCGGGGGATTTGCAACTGCAGCGCAAGAACTTTGGTATCACCAGTTCAACGCTTAACCCGCTGAGGAATGCCCTCCAGAGCTGACTGTTTACATATAACACAAATAATATAAACAGCTAAGTGCTGGAGGGCACATATATACATGCAGATATATGTATAAAGGACAGAATATTTTCTGTTCCACTCTGCACCATGAAAAGTAACACCACCAGATAAATAAACACACGTCAGCTCATGGGAAATGCAGGGAGGCAGAAAGCACAAAAGCTTTCCTAGCTGTGTCCAGAAGAATAAATTTCTCTTTCACATGCACCCACACCCAGCAGTCCAGCTCAAAAATCTGGTCTCCACTCTCCAGTGAGAAAATGCTGCTGCCAAAGCTGCTTGCTCAAAAAATCAAAGTAATGCTGCCAAATTGAGCCCAAACCCAATCCCACTGAAAACTCTTTCTTCTGCCGGTTTTAAACTGCCCGCTGGGGACAGATAATTATCAAATAATAGTATCAACAGCATCAGATTATCACTTCAGGCCCTCTGATATGTTCAAGTGAACGCTGTTTCAAATGTTATCGAGTGTCAAATATTTACTCTGGAGTCCAGCTGAGCAAACGACCCATCCAATGCCACTGAACATGGCAGGCGCGCTCCTAACAAGAGCAGTGGGATCTGCAGAGAGAAGGAAACGACCCAACTATTTTCAGCAGAGGAAGCGTGGGGACAATCTCGGATTTTGCAGAACAAAGAGCGCCCTGAGAGCCAGAACTCCCCGAAGAGAGCCGGGACTGCCTTCACGCTCATCTGTGTGTGGAGCTCTTTTTAAACTGGTGGAGCTACAGCAAGGCAGGTGGAGCTTTACAGTCCCCCCGTGGAGTCAGAGATGTGTCAAATCTCACATCCTCACTGTGAGACTCGCACAAACGCTCTCGTCTTGTGCCTCCTCGTGCCAGAGCTGTACCTCCCACGACCGATGCTCAGAACCGCTATGTTCCAGGACCCCACGCACCTCCGATGTGCCATCTGCTCCGAGCAAAAAGTCTGAAATTAGAGGAATAACCACCGGCGCAAGCAAGTCTTCCGCTGGATTTCCCCTTGGGAAACACCCCCAGAGGATGGATTCTGCTGCCTTAGAGATGGCTCTTCCCTGTACATTTATAGTGCCCAGGGCAACTGACTTACTCTGCCTCATCCTTCCACTTTCAAGTGCCCTTGGGATAACTGGCAGAGCAAATTCCTCCTCCGGCTACAGCCAGAACAAAGCAAGACCCCGTTATTATCCTGGCCCATCACCGCCCTCTGAATTTTCAAAAAGAGGAGCACAACGCTGGGCTACCTGCTGCCCGACCCTCATCCACTCGAATTCATCCCACTCAGACATGGCGTGGTTTCCTTTTCCTTTTCAGCACATGCAACAATGTTCTAAGGGGTGCTCGGCAAGGGGAACATGTGCCTCCATCACGCAGAGACGTGACTTTGAAGCGATGCCTTTCTCTGTTCCTTAATTAGGCAGCCCTACCGAAGCAGCAAATGAAGAATGTCTGTGCCGAGCACAGAGTGGGAGGATCAGCGATGTGCAGCGATACCATTACAACAGCGCTGCTTCATGAGCCAGCACTTCTTCAGTGTCAAAACACGGTCCGGGGCCCCAGACGTCATGTTCGGTGAAGTCACGTACCTTGTCAGCAGGACTGCCGAGCGCGAGCATGCAAAACCGAGGGGGACTTTGTCAGCTCGCTCCCTCGCCAAAGACACGCGCGTGCGGAGCTGTCGGGGAGGTGAGGCAATGTGCAAGGTGGAACGGGGGCAGTGTCCAGCAAAAGAGCAGGTTTAGGATCTCGAGCGAAACAAGGACAACCTCTCTGCACTGCAAAGACGAAAACCTTTTGGTATTTTCGTTGGAGTTGTTTCATTTAGCCGTTTCGAACAGCTGCCTCCAGCTATTTCATAATAATAGTAACAACTAGTAAAGAACCAAACCAACCCAAACCAAAAAAAGCACACAGGCCTGTTCCCTGACTTCAGATGTTCCCTGACTTCAGAAAGCAGAGTTTGCTGGGATGTACGTTATTATGCAAAATCTTTTTTCTTTTTTCCTTGAGACAAGCGCAAACTCTTTCATTAATGCACACTGGAAAAATAAGATAATGGCTTTCTTGATTGCGATGAGAAACACGGGGAGATTTGCTCTGAGCACCGAGTCAGGCCGAAGCGCCCCGCTGTTATCGCGTTAGCCCCTCACATCGCCGCCCTCCCAAACGGTGCCGCAGCCCCCAGCGTCGGGAGGGCTGAGAGGGGAGAAAATAACCACCAGGGTCCCGTTTTAGAATACGCCAAGCACTGAGAGAGACAGGTTTATGTCGGGAAGGGAGGGAGCAGTCTATTTTGGGCCGTTCGAATAGCAGCCACGGGCCTGTCAGGGGGCAGTCGCTCCTCGTAATATTTCGCGTGTGTGCCGGGAACACATGCCGGCGGGACGCTGGAGGGAAAGGCAGAAAGCGTGGTACACGAACGGCTTGTCATAGAGTAACAGGAGGCAGGGCTCTGCCTCCCAGACACCTCCGGAGCAACTTCCAGTTGGAAAAGGTCAACGTGCCATCCGCAGGGTGCGGAAAACTCTTGTAACTTCTCCCTGGGAAATGCGCTGGGTGACAGTAATGAACCAGCCCTCGCCGGTGGGGCTCACGGGTGCGAGACGGAGCTTCAGGAGCTCTGCTTCTGCAAGCACTTGCCCACCTCGGGGATCATAAAGCTATGTATGCCAGGGGCACCAGCACGCGGTGCTCGCCGCTGCCTGCCCACCTGCAGCACAGGAGGCACAAAATGAGAGCGCAAAGCCTGAGGTGCGAAACCGTGGGCACGGCTCTGAGCATGGACTAGTTTAATGCCACCTTACACCGCTGCTCGGGGACGAGCCGAGGATGCTTGTGGCCCCCAGAGACCTTCCGGGCACGGGGGGTGTCACCGCCATGGTGGCATTTGTGGTGTCACCTCCTGGTGGGATGTCATGAGGGCATGTGAGGGGCTTTTCCAGGGGTGTCACTGCCCCAGTGACAAGGGCATACGAGGGACTTTAGTGCCTGCGACCCACACCAGGGGTGTCACCTCCTGGTGGGACATCACGAGGGCACTCGAGGGGCTTTTCCAGGGGTCTCACCACCATGGTGGCAAGGGCACACGAGGATACTTTCAGGACGGCAACCCACACCCGGGGTGTCACCTCACGGCAGGACATCACGAGGACACTCGAGGGGCTTTCCTAGGGCTGCCACCACCCCAGCACCGAGTGCGCACGAAGGACACCAGCACCCACACCCCTCTCCCACCGGTCCCCCGCCAGCCCCGGCGCCCTCCCCTCAGCGCCCCGGCCCCGCCTTCTCGCCTCGCCTCAGGGCCGGGGGTGCCCCGCGGGGCCCACGCGTGCCGCCCGCCCCCCGCCGCCCGTCAGGGGGCGCCGTGACTCACCGCCAGCAGGGCCGAGGCTCGCTGCTCCCCCGCCGCCTGCTCCCCGTTGGCGCCGCCGTTGCTGAGGAGGTGCTGGTGGTAGTCGGGGGGCGCGGCGGCGGCGGAGGACGGGGTGGCCGCTCCTCCTCCTCCTCCTCCTCCACCTCCTCCTCCTCCTCCTCCTCCTCCTCCTGCGGCCGCCTTGGGGTGCTTGGCGGCCTTGCGGGCCCCCTGCCCCTGCTGCACGAGGTGGAGGAGCTGCAAGGTGCTCTCCCGCTCGCGGTCGGAGCTCTCGGCGCGGCCCCGCTCGTAGCGCCCCTCGCAGCTGAGGTGGTGCTGGCGGCACACGGCGATGCGGGCCCGCAGCCGCTCCACGATGGCGCTGTGGACCCGGGGGGCCGCCGGGCCGCCCCCGCCGCCCCCCAGCAGCCCGGCCCCCAGCCCCGCGGCCTGGGGGGGAGCCGTGTCGCCCATCGCCGCCCCCCGCCGCTGGTGGCCGGCCGCCTCAGTGCCACATGGAGGGGAGAAGGCGGGGGGGGAGGCCCCGCGACCCCACACCGCCAACGGCACCGAGAACCCCCCCTCCCCCCCCCCCCCCGACCGGGGGTGTTTTGGGGGGAAAAAAGAGGGGAACGGGGAAAAAACGGGGGTGGGGGGGGCTGCTAGGGACGGGCCACCATCGGCCGAGGGGGTCGGGGACGGGCTGAGCCCGCGGGGGGGGGGGGGGGGGTGTGAAAGGGAAGGGATGGGGGTCTTGAGTGGGGGGGGGGGGGTGGCACACGGGAGAGGGGGAAAAAAATTAAAAAATTAACCCGCTGCCTCCAAAAGGGATCCCCGGCCGAAAGGAGGTCCCCCTCGGGAAGGAGTGGGGCTTGGCAGGTTTATTGGTTTTATTTCATTTCGGGGGCTGGGGGGGGGTCGTTCCTTCAGGGGGAAATTTAGGCAGGGAAAAAGGGGTCGCGGGGCTCAGCGGCACGGAGCCGACACCTCCCCCCCCCCCCCCTTCCAAAATCTTCCAAGGGCTGGCGGAGCGGGTCGCTCGTTGGCTTGTTATTATTATTTTTATAAAGTCTTCAGTAGATGTGCAAATAGCCGCGGAAGGAGGAGGAGGCTCGGGTTAGTTTGGTCTTTGTGCGGTCTCCGTTTCTCCTGCTCGCTCCGCGCCGGCCGCTCTCGGGTTTTCGTGCAGGATCCAAGTGTCTGCAGCTGAAGGGGCAGCTCCTCCGGGAACGAGAGGGACGGATCCCCGCTCCGGAACAATGTCAGGCACTGGACTTCCAGAGCACGCTTCGCCTCCGCTTAATCCAGCCGCTGGATAAAATCCGTCTTGCTTTCAGCGCTTATTTCCCCCCTTAGCAATAAAGCAGCGAGCCGCCAACCCAAGGCAAAGAACTCCTTTCGCATACTTTCCCTTAGACTCCCGGCTACCGAATAGTTTCAAGTACAGTTTCAAGAAAAGCACGAAAAAAAAAAAAAGAAAAGCACAGAAAAAAAAAAAAACCACCAACCAACCCTTCAAACAGCGATCACGAACGGCGAGTTGCACTTACAAACTTCCAGCATTTTGCCCCCGGCACGCTCCGGCCACTTTTCCTTTGTGTTTTTTTTTGTATATTCCATCCCCGGCCCGGGGTGGTGGTGGTGGAGGGGGGGGGCGGTGGGGGGGTTGCCGGTGGGTGCTGCCCCGCTTGCCGTCTCCTCCGCTCGCCTCCGGCTGCCGGAGCCGGCGCTGCCCGCGGCCCGCGGTGCGTGCGGGGCCGCGGTGCGGGGCGCTGCGGGGGCGGGGGGCGGGTGGCACCGAGCGGCCGGGGCCGAGCGCCGGAGCCTCCCAGCGGCCGCGCAGGGGAGGCGGGCGGGCGGGCGGGCGGCCGCCCCGCCGGGGAAGGAGAGGGAAATGTCGCCGTGCCGACCTCAGCCCGCGGTGGGAAGGGGGGGGGGGGGTGGGGGGGGGGGGGAGTCGTGCTGCCGGGTTGGGGCTCTGGGGGCTGGAAGAGGGTGGTTTGCTCCGGGAAGGTGGGTGGGGAGGGAAAGGGGGTTTTCTAGGGTGATTTCGTGCATGGGGGGGGGGGGGGGGGGGAGGGGGGGAGGGAAGGTTTGGGGAGGGGGAGGCTCTGGTGGGAGCTTCTTGGGTGTCTGGCACTTTGCTTCCTTCCCGGGAAAGTCACAGCCTTGGTGCTTCTCTTCGCTGTCTCCTCGGTTCATCAAGGTTGGAAAAGCCCTCCGAGATCATCTGGTCCAACCGTCCCCCTACCACCATTGTCACCCGCTAACCCACATCCCTAAGCACCACGTCCAACCTCTCCTTGAACAACCCCAGGGACGGTGACCCCACCACCTCCCTGGGCAGACCAATGCCTGACTGCTCTTTCTGTCTCCTCATTTCCAACCTGAACCTCCCCTGGCACAACTTGAGGCCATTCCCTCCAGTCCTATCACTAGTTGCCTGTGAGAAGAGGCTGACCCCCAGCTGCCCACACCTTCCTTTCAGCTAATTGTAGAGAGCAATAAGGTCTCTCCTGAGCCTCCTCTTCTCCAGACTAAAATCAGGGGTGGCCAAATGCGAGACCTGGCCCCTGACACTGTCCAGGCTGCAACCAGCAGCCACCAGGCTCCCTGTTTTGCTGCAGGTGAGCCATGAGGGAGGATGCAGGAATAGCTGGGAGCTGGTCAGCTACATTAAAGCTACACACCACTGTGCTACCACGGGGACACCTCTTTGGGAATAAAAATGGCCCCAAGCATACAGAGACACAAGCCTGATGCAAAAGCGCCAACCTTTCAGTCCTAACACAAAACCTTTCAGGACCCCACAGCCCCTAACACAAGGACACATTGTCCCATTTGATGAGTCGGCCCATCAGAAAACAACACTAATTTCATTACACCATACTGAGAGCAGCAAGCTGAGGATGAGGAGGAACTAACGGTGACCCTTTCAGGTGTTTTTATCACCTTCTGAAGTCCCGCTCACAACCCCTTTGAATGCCATTGATGAAACAACACATTCCTTAAACTCGCCCCAAACACGCAAACAACACACAGCGCTGGGCGTATGGGAAACATTCGTGTGACCCCCATCTCCTCCAGGTTGCACCAAACACCCATGGGGGTTCCCAGGACCTGGCCGTTCGGGCCCACGTCTGTCCCAGCAAAGACTTTGCTTCCTAACTGCGGGCTGGTGTCCGCGGGCGCCAGGTTTGGGGATGTGCTGCGTTCAGAGGAAGGCATTATTGCTAACAGGAAAAAGGGATTTTTTTTGTTTAACCTTGAACAACTGAGGAAGAGTGGGTTATTATTTGATACGTAACGGTAGCTTGCATCTGTTGAGAACAATGGGCTGGCACAGGGGGAAAAATGGACATTTTTCTGTTTGTAAAATAATAGACAATGTTACCTTTGCTTCAGGCCTCTCTGGGGCTTTTATTCGTTCGTTACAGCTCAGATGTCACTGCTGTGTTTAGGAGGGTCAGCCACGGACCGTACATGTCACACGAACACAAATCTCGTGGAAAATAAGCAAGGGCACTTCAAATGACATCTTGATGGGGGTTTTCAAAGTTGCTGTGGGCACATGAAACCAATGGTGCTGCCCAGGGAGATACCCGGGTAGCTACAGGAATCCTCTCTCTTATGAGCTTCTGCAGAACTCGGAGAACGGTCTTTCAAAACAAAGATTTTTGAGCTGTAACTTTAGATGTCTAAGATTCACTTTTTGCAAAGCAGCATCTGATGTGTTTTGTGGTTTAATACAGACCGCTTCCAGGGCGAGAGACGGCTTGGTTGCAGGGCTGCGAGTCCCCAGCCGCGCAATACACAGCAAAGACTGCCCCTGGTGTTTCTGAGAAGGAAATACCCTAAACCCATCCTTCAGCTTTACAACTTTTGTCCAGGAGACGCTGCCGAATGCTACCAGCTCCTGGAAACAGGTATCTTTTTGGGGTCGGCTACTTGTCAGTTTTCTTAAAAGCAGACGGTTCTGAACATCACCCTAACGTCACTTGCGATCGTGTCATATGCGTCCTCATAAAACCACACGTGATGAAACATTAACATAATGGGTCCTGAATAATTCATTACTTTTATCCCCTACGCCAACATCTGTGACCTCTTGAAATGATACTGTAGTCTCATGTGAGCTGTCATCCTTGAGTATTTTTCCGTGTGAATTTGCTCCTGCTGCTGCAGCTCTGAGTTTCCCAAGCCAGCAGCCCCTACCGGGTGAGCAAAGCCTTTCCTGGTGCTGGCTTCTCAGCCAGGAATTCTCACCGTGGAAGTCCCATTGTGCTGATAACTTTCCAAAAGTTGAACAAAATGACTATGCTGAACCTCC
Organism: Anser brachyrhynchus; assembly: GCF_964034855.1. Taxonomy (NCBI): domain Eukaryota; kingdom Metazoa; phylum Chordata; class Aves; order Anseriformes; family Anatidae; genus Anser; species Anser brachyrhynchus. Next base: position 199,876,720 of record NC_137694.1, on the reverse strand, counting down.
GTCACCTAAAAACGTGAGTCCGTGCCTAAATCTAGGCACATACCTCGTTCATCTCTGTTTAGAAATCATGTATCAAAGTCCTTCAAAGTTGTATTAACTCCACCAAAATGGCACGTGCTTAATAACAGTCCCGTGGAAGACTAACTAGGGCTATAAATTTTCAGCCATTCCCATTATTTGTTTTTCAGAGGGTTCTTAGACATTCTGAATGACTACTGTTATAAATAATGTGATAAATGTACTTCCAGCTAGGTGTGCTGTTAGGATGCACCGTGCAGCTCGCCTGCTCAATTGCTAAACTTTGGAGCAGAATCTGACTGCACCTGAGTCACTTTTCTTGTCCTTAAAGTTTGGGCACAGGCTCATGCAGTACTGCTCTGTGTAAACTGTAAGGTAAGTCATCTTGAACACACACACACCTTTCTGAATTAAGAATACAATTTCCAGAAAAATCTAAAGAAACTGTCTACGTGTTATTTAACAAATAAGAGGGAAAACAAACAAACAAAATAAAAACAACCCATACCATCCCTTATTACCTAGAAAAACACCCAAATTCACATAAACTATTCCGGGAAGTGTAGCCCACGAAGGGGGCATTATCATCAGGTTCTTGTAATACCACTTCACATTATTTCTCACATTATTCCTTGGCTGGTCAGTCATCTTTTCTGACATTCTTTTGTCTCACCTCTAAATTCAAATTAGAACTTGATATTTACTATTTCTCAAAGCAGAATCAGCAAGTCGACTTAATAAAATGTATTTCATGTGTGCTGGATATTTCTCTTGGAGTGGTACTGTATGTACATGTGTTTATCTAACACACCCACTCTGTTTATCCAGGAAGACTTAAAGAAGGATAAAACTACAAGCCTTTATTTATCCAAATGAAAGTAAACTAGAGGAGTTAAGCATGGGAATTGCCTGTAATTGCCTGCTGAACTACTAGAAATAGCTGCTTTTGGAAAACAGAAGCTTTCACTGTCTAAAAAAAAAAAAAAAAAGAAAGAAAAAGGCAGTATCAGCTATCTGCTAATAGCGAAGTTTGCCATCCTACTTGATCCACAAATGATTCTCTTTCTGAAAACTGAGGGACAAGGGGAGGAAAACCACTTCTTTTCAAACTTCCTGCAAGAACTGGACACAGAATATAGACCATAAAGGGCCTCATTTCCCAAAAGTACACCACATTTGTACGGCTGATCCTATGCATAAGCATCGCGTGTGAATTTTATCATTATCATAGTCCCGGGCTACAGAACTTCAGCTAGATCAGATTATTCAAACACTACAGGAGCTAAAGTAATTTCCAAGTATGATCATTAATCACCGGCTCCAAGTCTAATCACATACTGATCTTTCTTCATTGTTCCATTAAGACAGGTGCTTTATCTTAATTAGAGCTACTACTTCAAAAACTCACACTGAAGACAATTAAAAATGCCCTCTCAGTACAAGCATTATATCCTCTCACCCTCTAAATCCACTCAAAATCTCTGGAGTAGAACAGAAACTATGAAAGACTGGCTGGATTTCTGACTTCCCCCATCAGCTGACGTTTGCATTTCTCTATTACAAATATTCTTGCTGCAATTGGACCCGAAAACGTCGCGGGGGGGGGAACCCTCTTAGCACAACATGCTGTACAAGTGCTAGCATTTACATACAGCCTGTCCTGGATAATTTGACCTGAATTTTCACAGAAATGTCTCTTCTAAACAATTTTTTCATTTCCTGTGGTGAAGACGAATGTAAACACGATGTCATGATACTTCACGTTCTCTGCCTTGTAGAAACTCTTCAGGTAAAACAACAGCCACAAAAATATTATCACTTCCTCTAATCTCAGTGAGAGGAATAGTGAAGTCTGGTTATACACACACAAACATTTTGTCAGCCCCGTGCCAAGCCAGCTCAAGTTATCAGTTTCCTGCTGAAATAGAAATCAGTGATGTCAATTCGAGGCATTTTCTTAGTCTAACTAGCATTTTCTTAGTCCAACTAGTGATGTCACAGGCAAAATCGGTGAGCCTGCGGAGGCACTTTCTTCCAAGAACTTTTGCGTGACTGGAAAAAAAACAACTGCCTGCAGGAAAAAGAAAGAAGTAGCTCAGAGACTTTTTATGCAAATGAAGAGGAGGTGAGAAACATGATCTGGGACCACAGAATGGTTGAGCCTGTTTCTAGCGGGGAGCGCAGCTACCCTGTACCCCTGCCTGATGAACTGTAGGGTCTCTGTCGGGGAAGGTTGGGAGGGACGCACACGGAGCGGTGAGGGAGGAAGGGGACACCCCCCTAGCCTGCCACATCAGCTGAAGCAGCCCTGGTGATCAGTGAGGTGACAGACGGCACAGCCAGACCGCCCTCGCATCCAATAATATTCCACCCCCCCGTTTGTGCGCTGGGGAGGAAAAGAAGGGCTCGTCCGGGATTTGAACCCGGGACCTCTCGCACCCTAAGCGAGAATCATACCCCTAGACCAACGAGCCAACGATGCAGAAATCCCGGAATGTGCAAAATTCATCACTGGAATATGTTGACTATTTTCAATCTAAATGTAGGTGTTATTGAAATATTATAATTACTCAAAAAGCCAAAATTTCCCAAACTTATTTTTTTATTTATTTTGGTAGCATTCAGTTTAAATGTGGCAAAATGAGAAACTGACCATTAATTCTAACAGCATTTTTTTTTTTTTTACATAAAAATCATTTTCTAGAGCTTTCAGAAAATTCGGAAGGCAGCAGAATTTAAGACTATTCTGAAAGGGCTGCGAAAGCGCACACCATTAAGTGGTACAAACCCCATTAATTTCAAAACATTTTTCCTTCATGAGAAAACGTTACACCAAACAAATGTCATTATTTTAGAGATACCGACAAAAGTGTACAGAGATTTCGCTACCAGAAAGAAGTCAGGTTTTCAACTGGCATTGATTTTCCTAAAAGGGATATGCTTGAGATTGATTCCTCAGTAATTTTAAGTTGATGGGTGTGTTCCCACCAACAGTCCCAGAATAACAAGGATGGACAAGGAAAGAGAATAGAAAGCACAAGTTTCTTCAGCTCTGGTAACCAGGGAGATAAATATGATATATAAAATCTCAGAATATTTACATATTTAACTGACAGTTAAGGTATGAAAATAATGTCTTCAAGTATAAGTTTACTTTAGGGTACGTCTCATCCTCTTTACTGGGATATTTCATCATGGTTTGTAAATCTTGTTACTTACATGGTATGACAGAGAACTGACAATATCGGCTCATTCTACCACCACCTAAACCCATTGCTGAATTTCAACACCTGAAGATATGAAAGTACTTCATTACTTACAATTAATGCTGGAGAAAAGCTACTAAAGGGCAAATTTAAGTTACAGTTCCTACAGAAAAAAAGCCAACAGATTCTGACCATGACATGATAGACGTGGCAGTGGTTGCCTACCCAATCAGCATGTTACCAGTAAAGCGGCATATTGAGCAGGAAGAGTTCTGATGGACAAATACCTGAAAAATTAGGCTTCATTAGTTTTACTTCTGAGAAAGCAACTTGTTAAAAAATCTGGAGAGTTAACAATATCATCCATTTTACCAAGCTGCTCAGCCACAACAGACTAATAAGAGTGTGTGCATACAGAAGGATGTAACAGCCCCTACCTGGATTCAAAACCCTGTGCCCTGCACCTTCTCTTAGGCTACGTCCAATTAATTTTATATGCAGCACAACGTAAAGGGACAGAAGGGACAATACAGTACTTAACCCTTCCCAGCTCTTCAAAAATCTACTCCCCGTGCCGCATGGTAGGCCATGCATCATGACTCTGAGTAACTCCTACTTTCTGTTGTCGGATTATGCTGGAAGAATTCTTGCTTAGCTTGCACGGCCACACTAATCCACTCTCTTAATTGTTTAGTTACTGCAAGTTGTTGCCATTATGTTTGTACAACATAATTTGACATTTTAAATCTCAGTAAGTTGTCTCAGTTGTGTATCAGAGACAGCATTGTGGGCCCAAGTGTTCAGTTAGATGGCTAAGCCAGACTCAGTCGGTATGACGCCTATAAAGTGACTCATCACCTAGTCTCTAAAGAGAGGAATGACTATTGTGCTGGAAATGTAGTCAGAACTGCAGAATAGTTCCTCTGTTGCCTTGCAACAGTCTATAGTGATACCTCAGAGGGGAAATAAATCTTTGCATTTGGGTCCTTTTCATCATAACTATCATTCTAAATGATTGGACTTGCTTGCAAATTTATAAGGAAAGTACGATGCAAGTCATATGTTCTTGTGTAACATAGCCTCATCTTTCCAAATAGCCCTACTTCCAAAGGTCTCAGCATCTCCCACCTTCCCCGTGATGCAGCTCAGCATAGGTAGGCAGAAGTTTTATTTCACAAAAGTAACATCTCAGTATCTGTTTACTTAAGAATAAGAGGAAACTTAGAGTGACCTGTGCGGTAAGACTGGAAAGACCCATTTGGTAAAACTTCAGGTTATTATTTACACAGATGAAAAGAAGATACAGCATATTCTTACACAGTGGTTTACAGACACATGGATTTAAGCATAATACAGCCTAAAAGGAATACTGAAGACCAGGCAGAGATAAAGTGCACGCAGATAAAACGGGTCATTCAGTTCTTTACAGGACGTCTTTCAAAGAGCTATATGACCACTTAATCCATTTTTTCGTCTTGGAAATTGTCTGCATCATTCATGCAGTTTTCAAGATCATTGTATTTCTGCAAATCAAATAGAACTTGTATTATTTGATCAAGGTTTAATAACTGAATTACACAAAGAATGCTTTTTGTGTTTTTCTTCAATACATTAACAAGCATGCCAATAACAATTCAGAAGCAAAGATATCTAAAAGCTTGTTAAATGCAACAGCACTCCAAGTTGTCTTAAAATAGTTCATAAAGTGTTTCTGAAAAAGTCAAAGTACTGAACGTAAAGCGAAAAGTATTCTTGCCGTGCCTCATGTACGTGTTTCCAGTCTTCATGAGTTACATACAGCTTGAGTTTGTTGTGTTGCTGCTTTCAAATGAAACAAGAGCCTGCCCAGCCCAGCCCAGAGATCATGCAGCTGCCAGAAAGCTTAATGTCAGAAGCTGATACAAACCGTACGTGAAAGCAGCGGGCATACCGTTTGAGAGACTCGATCGGCAAAAGCAGATGAATGATTAAGCTAAATTCTTATTATCAAAGACCAATAATTCAGAACTTAACAGTTAAATGAAACATTTTATCTCAGCTTTATTTTCTCTCCTTGAAAAAGGATACATCATCTAACTCAGTCATACCTTCTGAATCCACTCAGTGTCTTCCAGGTGACTGTAAAGCCGTTCGACTGTGTCTTTAACTGATTCATCCTCAACACCATCCAACTTGGTAATGGAGCTGCAATCCACATACAACTTGTATTTGAAGTGCTTCAAATTATGGTAAACTCTTGTACGATCTGCACACACTACACCAACCTTCAAAACCTAGACCAAAGTAAACAAATCATTTTCTCAGGGAGAACAGTCATCATCTCGACAATATAACGAATGGCCAACTCAGCCTACCTAATAAAATTTTATCAGTCAATCTGGAAACATTTTTTTAATAATGAAATAAATAAAATGACACTACATGCATAAAATCAGAGTAAAACCACGTAGTTTTCACTACGACGGCAGAACAACTTTGGAGCAAGCAGGCAGTCAGCAAGCCTAAGCAATGGCAGCTTATCAGCACTGTTTTCTTGCAAAAGCTGTACACAGCCATGTTTATAACTACTGTCATCTTTGTTGTCTCCTGGGGGAGCTTTGTTACAAAATCACTAGCATTTTAGACACCCATCATACTGTGAAAGCAGAGGAAGAGGAACTATTTGATGACTTTTGCTTAAAATGTAGTATACTTCTGGGGACAGGAATCACCAGTTCTAGCGTTTTGTAGACTGAATAATATTCAGTATTTCTTTAGTATATACATATTAATACAAATAGGTATGTGCACTGACATATATACTTAATAAATGCATACAGACTTCAAAAAAGTAATATCTGAAACCCCAGGTTTTATACAATGCACATAGATTGCTTATACGAATCTTCAGAAATCCCAAACTTTGACTAAGAGTATGTGAAATCAGGGGTGTGCACAGGGAGATGGAGTCAAAGTTCACCTACCTTTCAGGACATCCCACAATAGTAATTGGTGCACCAATTACTATTTCAACCCATGAAGACAAAGACTATCTAATAAGAAATCTACATCTGGCTGGGTTTTGGAGTCAGGTTTTCTACCCTCCAAAGCAGGAAAATAAATACAAGCATGAAGAAATTCAGCTCCTGATGCACACAGGAGAAACCGATTGAGCATTACTACAAAAACCCCACAAACATCCTTCAAGGGCAGCATTGTTTTGGATTGATGTTTTGTCACATCTTTGAGAGTAACAAGCAGATAAATGGCTAAAGGTCAAAATTCTTTGCGTCAATAATAAAAGCTGTGATTGTATTGCTATTTCAGATTACACGCACACATTTCAACAGACCGCATTATTTACTGCAAAATGATCTCTTCTGAGCCACAACAGTGACGCTCTTCATTGCTGCCATTGGTAATAATCTGACTACTCTTTTAAAGTATTAGAAGGTTAAGTTTTAATCAATGCTTACATCCTGCATTTTCAGCAAACTTTCCTAAATGCATGACCAAATGTTTGCATCTGTGAGCAGTCTCCCAAAACATCTGGCCTACTTGTACAACCTAGCTCTAGCAGCATCTACTGACAATGAGAGTGATAGAAAAGCATATTTAGCTCATGTTTATAAATATAAATGCAAATTTAAATTTATTAAATACATAAATACACTTCATTTCTTAAATATATTTATTAACCAACAGCTCAGGTGATATAAACTGGTCACGGAAGTCAACGGAGGCACACTCACTTGAAAGGACTTTTGATTTGACCTACGTAGATGTCTATGAACTGAAAACGTAACCAGCTTGAGACAAAAAAATGCTATTACTATAGTGCAATTCTCTACTGATCATGTATGTTCATGTACCTATAAGCAGCTCCACTTCCTACTCACATCCCGAACTGAAAATGTAAGGCTTACGTTGGGTGCTATAGGTGCTTCTAAAGTGCAAGACCTACCAATCAAGGCAAAGCCTTGACTGACTCAAACTTCCAGAAGTACCATTTCGAACACTGAGACAATCAAGAATGCAATGTGGTGTTTCACTGAGGGTTTCATAGCTTTTTAAGCATTCCAAGCAATGAAGTGTGGTATCTGGAACACTGTTTGATTAGATATCATTCTGCTTCAGATCGAAACTCTGCCTGGCCCAGTTCTTCCCCTGTTACAACAGCTACCAGGAAATGTTTAGGAAGTTAGTATAATATACGGGACTTACACCATAACGTTTATGGTATTATCATACAACTTGTAATAGTCAACAGTTAAGACATTCTGCATCATCTCAGCTATCACATTCCATAGCGTGGAAGGAGCTTCCCCAAGAACCTGTCTAATCCCTTTTGGGACCCAATTACAGTTTTTGCCTCCAAAGTGCCCTGTGGCAAAGAGCTTCATAGTTTATTTATGTGTGTGGTGTGAAGAATTCCCAGACTGGAGAGGTGCCAGAGGAAAATAGTTAAATATCATATAATGTCATTACGCATTGTGTTTTTAAAGCAAGGAAGATCGTCTAAAAATACAGTGTTATTTCAGAATGCAGCTTTGGAAAGAATCTCAGCACTGTACACATTCTAATTTTTTCCCCTCACAGTTCTCAGTGACTCTATCCTAATGCTTAACTTATCTGCTCAAGCTGGCCATATCAGCCAAAGTGGTGTTAAATCACTTTGTACGGAATGCAGGAGCACAGCCTGACAACAGCCTAACACGTAGTGACTGAATTCATGTCCTCTCAGCACAGATATAAATGGAAATACAACGCCAAGACTGAGAGCAGAAAACAGTTCATAATGCAGGTGACGCAGGAGCAGAGAAGCGTAAGGGACACCTACAACTCCAAACTGTTCGATTCTCCCTGACCATGGAGGGATGGGAATTGGCAGCTACTCACAACAATCACTGCAAGCCTAAGCAAAACTGGAACAGCTGTTTCTCTTCAGGCCTATTGGCAAAGCAGAATACTTCGGAGATGAGAGAAAAGGAAAGTTTTATGCAGAAGAGGAGGGTTGGAGGTCTGTTTTTGTTCTCTACACATCCACTTTTCTTGGGTATTTTCATATAAAACTTTAGAAATAGTCCAAATATGTATTTCCAGTCAATTTGATCTGCCAGTGCTGATCTGCCTCCTTTCAGTGAATTATTTTTCTTGCAGTGCCAGTTTTATGTCTTTCTGTGTGCCCTTTCTGTTCTTTCTTTTCCTTCAATTGGCAGGACAAGTTGATCAATGCACTGCCAGGAGAACTTCAAAGACAACTTGAGAACAGTACCTTTAACAGTCTCAATTAAAGGTCACCATAGGAATAGGAATGTTGCATTAGCAAGCCATTAGTAAAAATTACTGGAAAGCGCTCAATCACTCGCTCTCCCGGGTCTGTTCTGCAGCCCCTGAGCTCTACTGAGCATGCACGTAGCAACCATCTCACCAGATGCTGGGCTACGCAGGGTAAAGAAAACCCTCGTCTTCTATTGTTAAGCTGAAGAGGATAAAAATGAACCAGCAAGTTAGTTTAATATTCAGTAGGATATTTCAAGTGTTTTCCAAAGTGAAAAACAGCCAATGTGGGACAACATTTGGCCAGCAGTGAGGGGGTTGCTACTGTTATTTCCACAGTTAAACTGGAAGTTGAGTAAAGATTAAATTCTTGTGCAGTTCACTTATTTCTGTGTAGGTAAGGCACATGTTTCCCATGCAAAACTGATTTAAGTTAGTGATCTTCCTGACATATGGGTCTCTAAATGTAGAATAATGACTGTACTATGGTCTGCAGTAGCAGTGCTAGTAAGATTGCTTCCCTGCATCCTAAGTACTTAGTATTTTCTTTCAACAAAGCCAAGCTCTCTTAATTATCATACACACGTGTATTTATCAAAACAGTATTAATGGCTACTGTTCAGCAGGTTCTGTAATCTGTTCAACAAAAAAAAACCCGTCAGTTACCTAGATTTACCTAGATTCTGCATCACATGCAGAGCCCATTATGATGACATAATGATAATCACACTGATGTCCCTCACATGTCTAAATTAGAATATTTACAGAGGTGCAAACTATCTAGGCTTGAGCTTCAGTAAGGTAAGCTTCCAGTTCGTTGAGGGCTTCACTTTATTTTTCTGTAAGAAATCCTATTATATCCTTTTTCAAAACATGTTGTAAATACATCTTGTGCTGACACTTCTTTCAGCAAGCGCTGTGAAGAACTTCATCTGTATTCAGAAACTCTTTTACATGCACAAAGAAAAGGAATATAGCTTCTCCTGAAATACATCTCCTGAAAGAAAGAGATGTAAGAAGAAAGGCAGGAGCTGGATAACAGCTTGGTACGAAAATGCAACAACATTTTATCCTTGACAAATCACGCTTTGAGTTCATCATAAGAGGTCATCAATTACATGACTTAGGAAGGCCACATGCAGACATAATCATAACAATTACTGTTAGCTGTAAATTTTATGTGAAGGTGCCTAAATACTGGGAACACCTAGGTTCTTAAGATTCAAGCTCTTCCAAAGTCCCAGCTGTGCAATACAAGTTGACTGCTCAAGTCATCTAGAATGGCTGCCTAGTGCAACAGTGTGTAACAACGTGAAAGACATGTTTCATACAAAAAATACAATTTAATCCAAAATGTCCTAGTAAAGGCAGCTGGGTGAGAAAAAGATACAAGATTACCTAAGTGGAAATATTTTCTTCTTTGGACAAATTGTTCTGATAATGCAAGAAAGAAAAAAAAAAGGTTCTACTAGAATGTACCAAAGTAGTTGGGAACAAGTCTTCCCAAAAGGAGATAAACAATTTCAAGTGTCATTTCAACTGAGATCTCGAGATACTTTGTCCTGGGTGAATAGCTACATGGGAAACAGCAGATGTGAAAACATCTGAAGAATGAAGCAGTAAATCTTGACTAGGCTGCACTTGGGCTGTTCGAATGACAGTGGCACTATTTCACTCAGTGTTCTGACCTACAGCAAACAAGAGCAGTAAGAATGCACATGGACGGTCCTAATGCTGAAGCAGTAGGCACGGAATTAGCAAACCTAGAGACCCAAGGCAGAACAAACCTTACTGGCAACAAAGTAGAAAGCAGTCATTCCAGGGAGATGATTGTCCATTACACATACAGTTACTTTTAAAAAGTTTCTGAAAGCTAATCAATGCACGACTTGTGCTGGGAAGGTCTTAAGGGCATTACAGGCACACAAAAAGGTAAAGGGCTTTCAAGTGATCTAATTTCAGTGAAAAGGCATTCTGATATTTAGAACAGATGTAACTCTGAGGCAAATGTCACTCCTGATTTAAAGCCTCAGACTCCTGGCACAAGGAGATAGGATCTATTCAAGATTAAAAAAAAAAAGTCACAGTATTTCTTATGTACTTGGTAAAAACCAGGAATGCCAGACATGTTCAGAGCAACACTCAATTGTATAGTTTCTTTACCACTAGAGCTGTTTCTCCCTTCTTTATAATATGCTTAGGATTTTCAATCTTCTATTGAACATCCTCTGCCAAAACAAAAAAAAACTAGTTTACAAGTAATTGATAAGTGCTTGTATTAGTACCTCAGTTAGCATGTGAATCTTCGTGTGTGCTCTCAGCCTGGCTGACACACAATTTCAAACAGCCTCCACATGCACCACAAAAGACAAGCATGCAGAGGACACCATGTACCTAGAGCATTTCCTTCCTGCTCTGGATATGACTCAGACTGCAGAGATTTGAAACAGAAGAAAAATTGAAGCAAATCTTAATTTTGGGTTGAAGGCAATAGTTTTCAATGAAATCTGTCACATGTCCCGGAACACTTTATCTTTTTTATCATGATGTTCAGCTCACAATTGGATATACTTAGTAGTAGTTCATGCAGTGCAAGTGCATGTGCTGTAACAGGTACTAATACTACTAAGTAGTAAAGGTGGGGAGGAAACAGAACACCAATGACTGAGATGCAGGCAAAATCAAAGGTCATAGAAAAACATCTGATTTATTTTCTTGATAAGAGGTGTTGTTTTTTTGGAAGATATTTTTCAAGACCTCTTTCCCAAGATGTTAGAAAGGGCCAGGGGTATGGAGGGAAGCATCTATTTCTCCTCATTTTCATAGGAACTTCCTTCATAACTCCTAGCTAGATCCAGGTCAATACTCCTCAAGATTGCAAAACGGTCCTCACATTTTAAAAATGAACAGGAGTTCAGATGCAAAGTACAGCAACTTAACTCTTGCCTCTGGTATTATAGACGTTACAGGTGCTGACAGGATTTCTGTTTGTTGTATGAGTTTCCGTAACACTAGACAAAGCTTAAAAATAATTATATAAGGTGCTTGTTTTAAGTTACCTGTTTGTCATCTGACATGAAGTCATCTGCTTCCAAGGTTCTGCTATTATAAAGCTTTCCAGATAGTAGCACATTGAACTTACAATACCGATTCAATCCACAGGCCTGACAAAACTTATTTGTTGGATTTTTCAAGATGATGCGAACATTTGGGTAACAATCAACACGCTCCTGAAAAACATTTTTCTGTTAGCATTAAAGAATCTCCATAAACTTGAACAGACTGCTGAGTACCTTCTATTAGCACAAAGTTAGCAGTAGAGAAACCAAAGAGATTCAAACGTGAAGTTTTTTTAGCATTCAGTTGCAAATGTATATACCTTCTCAATCATTTTCTAACATGTTACCCAGTTTTCTTTCATTTAGCTTCAGGTCTAAAGAATGACTCCAACATCCAGGCAGTTATTTTTCTTTCATCTCTCCCTCTGTTTTTATTTTTTCTGGGGTGGTGATCAGGGCAACTGTATCAGTGCGTCTACCTCAAATAAATACACTGTATCTCACCACTGCTCATACTCAACTATTGCAGTGATTACAAGGTCACCACAGCTATAACTCTCATAGTATTCCAGTACCTCCCATACAATGATTTTGACTAGGCTACTGTATCTTGGCTTCATATTTTTGAAGTAGCAGAATATTCATGATGAACATACTGTTTTTTTGTGGTAGGGGGATAAATTTTTGTTATAACATTGAACAAGTGACAAAAAATACTCCAAATAGCATCTGCTAAAGTTAGCTGGAGAAGCATTCAGGTCACAGGAAACAAAATCTGAACGTTTATCTGAATGTTTGTTGTGTGTTTATAAACACAAATATTTCTGATATTTGCAAGTATCAAAACTAGTTACAGATGGTAAAGAGCAATGAGTCTCTTAAAAATATATATACATATATAGTGAGTATTGTACCTTTATTCAAAATTATACTACTGAAAAAATCTGTCAGTAACTATATAATTTGGAGACAACCATTTAAAGTAGAAGCTACATACCTTGTACCGATCTTTCCAGCGACTTCTGGAGATTAAGTTGTCAAGACGAGGCTGAATGAAACGATCATCCAAATAATGAAGGGAGAGCAACATATCTTGTGCATACTTCTTTTGCCTTGTTCCATCTGTTCAGCAAGAGTCATTACTGATTTGCTGACCATCATATGTTGTACAAGTTTCCTCAAATAAAATTTTCAAGGACATTATGCTTCTGCATACTAAGAACCATGAATAATTGTAATAAACTACTACTGAGTACATTTACTACTGTTACCCAGAAAAGTGATACATGCATTTTTGATGAACTAATACATTTAATTATTTTACAGGTAATTATCACAAGAGGTACACGAATAAACTCTACAAGCCAGGTTAAAGTGGAAAGCTGTCAACCCAAAGGTAGAACTATTCACTCAATGCCATTTAAAAGAATGGAAAAACAAAAAAAAAAAGTCTTGCTTTTTGCCCAGCTTATGTGAGGAGTTCATAATGTACAAGAGAAGGTTGTAATCCACGAAAACAAACTGCTGAGTAGCTTCCCAGCAGAAATTTTGACAGCTCTCTTCTCCTTCACCACTTCTAAGCAACACATAGAAACTGACCTTTAGCCTTCAGCAGCCCAGTCACATGCCGTGAGTTAAGCAGCATAAATATTTCCAAATATTTACTCAAGCAAAAGAAATAAACCAGTAAGATGAGTAAAATATGAGTATTCCACAATTATTTCCCAGATATGTGCTAGATTCCAGGAATTAACCAGGAGTTTCACTGGTGCAGGCCAATTCTTACCGTCTCAGGCTTCAGCACGTACAGAAAAACACTAATTTGTGCAGTTACCTTTCCTAATCTTTTAGCGATGCTGTTATCAAAGGACGGCTGGCTATCTAGCCTTTTCTATAAAAACAGTTAATTGTCATTATCATTATAGCTATCATAATTACTATCTATAGTTCTTCCACATATGCTTTACATGTTTTCAATAAATCAGTTACGCTGGAAGCTTTAAAGAGGTCGTGCTAGACTTTTAAATTTTTTTCACAATAAAAAGCAAGTCTACCACTAAACTAACGGCTCTTAGTTCAAACTAGTTAACTTGTGTTAACTTCCATGAACTGAGAAAAACCCATTCTGTGTTCTGAAAATGTGTTGTAATGCTAGGTAATGTTGTAATGCTCATAGAATATAATATTCTTCGGAATACATCCTTTAACCTACCTTCATAGCTGATATACCACTAGCACCTTGGCAGGGAGTTAATAATTTTCTACAGCAGATACAATATGAAACAGAAGGAATGTCACATAGCATAAATCTGGCAAGATTTACTTGTTACTCTTCATAAGCTTGTTGCACTTGGTAAAACAGAACAATACCTGAAAGAACCAGCAGTGGTAGCTGAAAGACATTTTTAGTTGCAAGAATACACAACCTTTACTCTAAAGCCTGTGGTGTATTTCAGTTTCTCCATTCACCCTGATCTCCTGGTGACACCAGAAGCTGCCATTAAAGTTCACCAGGCCAAATCCCAAAAACCACTTCCTCAGTAAAAACAAGCCAAGAAGTCCTGGCTGCAGTTGAAATTTGTTTTATCTCAAAGATCAAATGTTAAAGATTCAGACACAGAATAATCACCATAACTAAAATTATCATCTATCAAATTTCCTAGAAAAAGCTATGAAACACGACATTTTGAAAAATCACCTGACCTTGCAATCTTTCCGTTGAGATGCTTATTTTGAAATTAATTTTACTTTCATGCTGGAACTATTACTACTGATCAGCAACACATAAACGCTTCCTTACACCTCAGAATGCCTAATGGGCTTAAAAGAATGAAGTCCACACACTTTTCCAAGATTACTCTACTCATTTCAGATAGATTAACTTCCTAAAGTTATAAAGCAGAAAAACTACAAACAGATCTCAGGGATTTCAACTCACAAACTTATACTCTAATCGGGAGACCATCTTTTCCAAGAATAAATGCTTTTGTTTGTCTTTGCATGCACTATTACATTTTAAATGTAATTTACTTACCATACAACGACTTCAGGAAAGTGTCATCAATTGCATTTATCAGAAAAGCCTTTACTATCCTTTGGAAGTGTACATAAGGACTACAGCGAGATACTGGAAAGAAATAAGCAGAAAAATAAGCAGAATTTAAAAAAAAAAAGAAAGTAAAAAAGAAAGTGTAAGCAAATGTGACTGTCATATAAGAAGATTTTTTTTCCATTATTGTAAATTTAGAATTTTAAAGTCATTTAAATATGAATTTAAAAATAATGTTAAATGTCCCACATCAAAACCCCTTATTTAAGATCTTGCATTTAAATAGTGCTTCTCATCCCAATAATCTTAATGAATTTTAGAGTGTCCTAAAGTCACACATGTCCTTTCATCAGGAGCCTAATATAGGAGCTATAAACACAAACTAAAGAAAATAAATTGTTCTATGAATAGCAGGAAGTAATGCAAACAACAGAAGGTCAGGCTTATGATTTTTATTTTCCTAACTTTCTTTCAAATAAACATAATTCTGCTCATGTCTTTACTGGGGAACAAACACGACAAATGCATGTAACCATCTACACTAGCACTGCCTATCCTGTCAGTACACACCTCCTTCTAACAACAAAGTATGCAAGAAGAAAACCAGCATAAACTTCTGGTTCAAGTTTCTCCTCCATCCAGATACCAGTTTTCACAAAAGGAACCTGAGCAACACGACAAGCGTTCTGATTCTGTGCAGCTTGTCTAAAACTGATGTATGAATTCAGAAACCCCTACAGATCAGTGCTTCCAAGTCTCACTGCCATAAATAAAAATACATTAAAAACAAAACAAACAAAAAACAACCCACAATATAAAAGCCTAACTCACAGCAAGACTCTTATGTCATTCTCCAAAACAGAATTGATCCAGAATTAATGTACTTGCTCTTGGGGTACATCGCAAGATGGAGGATGACAGCTGTCTCAAAAGGAATGATTCCATCATAGGTGGCCTCATTCTACAGCAGACTGACAAAAAAAAATAAATCTGGGCAATGGAGCTCCTTGTCCTTCTCTCCAAATTATACCCTCCCTTTAATAACATACAGAAGGACTGTAAAAGTTTACTGTGGAAACCACGAGCACTTTCACAAACGAAAGCCGTTCAGGAATTTCTGCTTTTAAACTATCATATCCCGTTACACAGTCTTATTTTGTATTTAGGGCCCATAAATATTTATTGCAGCACTAAAAACAAGTTATAAATATAGAATTGTAACTAATTTTGATCTTACACTGTGGGATGTAGTATGCCAGCAATTCGCTATTTGATGTATTTAGTTCTTTTTGTTGCTTTTTTTCACTCTTTACTTGCTCTGTGTCGTCATCACCACTTTCTTCTTCCTCATCATTAACTATAAAGTCTTTCATGCTATCACTGTCAGTTTCACTTTCTTCTGTTGGTGTGAGGTAACAGAATGGTTCCTCTTCTATTTCTGTTTCACTATTGGTATCCTAATTAAATTAAAAAATATATTTCAAAAGCAAATCAAGAATTTTCAGTGTCTGCACTATCAAAATACTACATCTACTGGACCTTCTAATGACCACAATTGTTAACAAGAAATAACAGATTTCAAAAAATCCATCATTCTGTACTACATGACGATTACTTTCTGCTTTAAATCAGCAATCTCCGTGTACCTCTCTTCAGTCAAACAGACTGAATAGGAATTAAGGTAACATGAGATTTCTAAGGTGCTTCAACAGGCACTTTGTTTCTTGATAAGAGTAATCTGATAGCCTAAGGAAAAAGGAATATTAAAGATATTTTTTCCCTTTCTGACAACATAGAGAATATAGATATGTGCATTCTAAGCTGCTTAGTCATCAGAAAGCCTGAAAGAGCAAATGAAGGGAAATTCTTAAATCCTCAGCGATGAAAATTAAATTAGAACTAAAGGTCTTCAGCAGTCAATATTGTTATTTAGTTCACGTGACAACTGTTGAAATGTGATAGGATTACTGATTTGTCATGAATAAAAACCAAAACAAAATTTTAAAAATCCTACTGATTAATATCTATTAATTGCCATCTTCCCCTATACTTAGTGGTGGAACCGAAGCTCAAAGATAAAATTCAGACCTCACAATTTTCACTCCTACAGGATGTCCGAGATGCTCTTTGTCTTGCAAGACCTTTCAATTTGGCCAATACTTTCTGTTTCCTATTAGTAGAAACGTTTTCTGTAGGGCAGGTTTTATCAGGCTGCTGTTCTTGGGAACTCTCATCTTCATTAATTATACAATGGCGTTTGGCAAAAACTTTCCTAACAAGGATATCACTGTCCTCGCTTTCATCACTGTCGTGCAGTACCGAGCTGTTCAACCTCTTACGCTTCCCAGGCACAACGCATTCATCATCTGTTATTTCCCCACTGTGGATTTTCTCCTCCTGATCCGCAAAGCCATTCTTCAGAACAGTTTCATCTTTTTCACCCACTCCGTCTTCTGACACGGTGGATTCAGCGGACTCTTCCTCCTCTGAGGCAAACGAGGATTCGTCATCGCTGTCAAACAGTATGAGCTCCCTTTTAGTGCGTCTCCAGTCCACGCGGGATTTGGCCGACAGTTCCGCTCCTGCCGTCTTATTTCTGGTTTCGTACCTTCTCACACCTGCTCCTACCTCCATCGGGAAGCTGTGTCAACACACCACAACACGCACCGGTAAGACAACGCACCTAATACGTTATCCCAAAGAAGGAGGGACAGCTGGCATATTTTACCACGTAAAACTCCGATATTTAACGCGCCCTTCAGTGAGACACGCAGCGAACATCACCACGCCAAACTCGGGACTTCTGAGGAGGGCACGCCTTCCTCAAAACACGCTTACGAGCAGAAATACCCCCACCCGGCCTGAATAAATGGGAAAAACCTTTAAGTCCGTCACCCCCTCCCACACCGACCGCCCACTGCCGAGGCAGAGAGCTCGGGCCCGGCCACCTCAGGCCTGTCGCGGTGTCCCCCCGGGCCCTGTGCCCCCCCGGTGGGGCTGGGGCGCCCCGACGGGAGCCGGGCCGGGCCCAACGGGGCTCATCCCTCTCCCCCCGCCGCCACGGCGCAGGCCGATGGTCCCTGTCGCGCTCTGTCGCGCCATATCGCCACCTATCGCGGCGTGTCGCGCCCTGTCGCCGCCCGGCCCCGCCGTTAGTTACCGGGAGCGCTTCCCGCGCCCCAGCGCGCGCTCGAGCGGCCGAGGGCAGGTTGCCGCCCCACCCAGCGCTCCGCGCGCCGCGATTGGCTGCCGCGGCCTGTCACTCAGCCCCCGGGCTGTTTACGGAAGTGCTGACAGGTCATTGGGGAGGCGGGGGTGTCACGTGCTTTGTACGGGGTTCGCAGGTTGGCGCGCGGTGCTGGAGATCGGGAGGTCGCCGGTTCGAGTCCTGCCCCCGCCTCGGGGCACGGCTCCGCCGTCCTCCCGGCCTCCCGGTCACCGCCTGGCAGGCGGGGGTAGCGCTGGGCTGCGATGGCTTGGTTGTGATCGCTTTTCAGCCTGATACAGTTGTGTTCCTGAGGCTCTGTGGGCTTGTGAGGCATGGGGTAAGGGGGATTCTGGTGGCCACTGGAGGCTGCAGGTCGTAGAACGATTCATATAGGATCACAGCATGGCTTGGGTTGGAAGGGACCTTAAGGATTATTTAATTCCACCCCCCTGCCATGGGCAGGGACACCTCCCACCACACCAGGTTGCCCAAAGCCCCATCCAGCCTGGCCTTGAACACCTCCAGGGATGGGGCATCCACAGCTTCTCTGGGCAGCCTGTGCCAGGGCCTCACCACCCTCTGAGGGAAGGATTTCTTCTGAATATCTAATCTAAATCTTCTCTTTTCTAGTTTAAAGCCATTCCCCCTTGTCCTATCCCTGCACCCCCTGACAAAGAGTCCCTCCCCAGCTTTCCTGTAGCCCCCTTTAGGTACTGGCAGGCCGCTGTAAGGTCTCCCCGGAGCCTTCTCTTCTCCAGGCTGAACAACCCCAACTCCCTCAGCCCGTCTTGGCAAGAGAAGTGCTCCAGCCCCTTGATCATCCTCATGGCCGTCCTCAGGACTTGCTCTAGTACTTCCATGTCCTTCTCTTTTTGAACGTCATGAGGTTTGCACAGGCCCACCTCTCAGGCCTGTCCAGGTTCCTCTGGATGGCATCCCTTCCCTGCAGTGTGTTGACCCCACCACACAGCTTGGTGTTATTGGCAGGTCACCAACACCTGGCCTGAGGCTTCCCTGTGAAAGCAGCTTCCTCACAGCTGTGCACTACTGTCTGCTGTCTTGTGAGCAAACCTGGTAATTTTCACATGTTCAACCCCCAAATGTTGGGGGACATGAAAACAGAGGTTGTTGCAGCTGTAATTATGGGGAGGTTTGGGGTCACCAGACTGGGGCCCACCCGCAGCTGAAATCCCAAGGGTGCCTGTGCTTTGGAAACCCTCTGCCAGCCCACCGTCCTCTGTGGGCTGCCCTGGAAGAAAACAACACTTTGACAACTGTAAATCATATTTTGGGTATGATGCCAGCTGCTCTGTGGTTCCCTTCAGTTCCTGCCATGTCCAGGTGAAAAATCATTAGCTAGGTGACATACAGATGTCCTCCTAGAGCTGGCACTCGAGGAGAGAGCTGCCAGCTCAGTGCAGAGCTCTTTTTTATTCATAATAACAATTTAGCAGCACACACCCAACTGCTCAGCAAGGGCACTGCTGTCAGCTGGGGCTGGCCCTGTGCTGCAGGGAACCCCCAAAATGGAGGGTAGGAAATGGGGAGGTGGCCCGAATGCTGTCTTGGTCAGGGGGGAACGCAGGAGTATTGCAGCATGCAGTCTGGGGGATGGAGAGAAGAAAAAAATCATAAGGAACCAAGCTGCATTAGTTTTACTGCTCAAAGAACAAGACATTTTCTGGATCAGTATACACAAAAAAAGAAACTATTAAAATCTACAGGAATGATCTTCTGTTGTTTGTCTGCTTAAAATGTCTACCGAATGTAATGCTGGATTCTGTTCAATGCTAATACTTTTACAGATGAATTTTACTAACAAGATTTGTATCTTCGATTTGCTTCTTCATTGCTTGGTCCGCAGTAGCAAACTACTGCTGTCCTGGAACGCACTATGATGACATTATTTGTACTGCTTTGTCTTAACAAGACCTTGTAAATGCCTCCATGTATTTCTTTAAAAATAAGTGGTAATGAAAACACAAAGAGAGGAAATACCTGGAAATGAAAGACAGTTCTTTCTCATCTTATTTACATAGCACTGCTATGGATTTCATATGGCTTTCACATACACAAAGAGGTTCGGACAGGTGTTTATGTAGATGGTGGGTTGATTTCCCACTGAAATGTTTATATTGCAAGGATTAAAATGGTTATAATTCAAGGATTATATTGCATTAAGGGACCTATAGTACCGGCCTGGCATTTATTTTAATTGCTTGAAAGTCAGCAAGTGGGTTTTCAAATAAATAAGCGGAGCAGAGTTTGCACAGGGTTTAATGCTCCCTCCGAGCTGCGAAGCTGGCATTTCGGGGTGCTGGGCTCTCCCTGGTCTTCATCGCGATTCTTGCTTCCAACGTCGCCATCTAGTGATAGAAGGCGTGAAGAAAACCTTACAATTGTACCACTGTAGTACAGCACATAGGAATAAGGCAATTGCAATGAATATTTTATATGGAACTAAAGAAAATGCATGAGATATATATTTTTTACTTAAATAGTATGAAGAGTTTCAGTTATCAGTGTTGTCTTCTGAAAGACAGTTGAGCAGTTTTTCTTACACACAGTGCTAAGAGATCTTGTCTTGATTTTTCTGATAATTTTTCAGTTAAGTATGGAGTCCCAGTTCCAGGGCAGTCAGCACTGTGGGGTTCTGTTGTGTCCTCAGATTTTAGAACTGGACCTCCAGTCAGGAGACAAGTTCTCGAAAAAGTCCAGTTTACTGCACTCTAAATTTCCTAAAAAGTTCCCTAAAAAAATAGGCAAACCCATCTGTCACATAAAAAAAAAAATAATAAAAAAAAATTGCTATATTCACACTGCAGTTTCTGTAAAGTCTGAGCTCTTCTAGAATTCATATATCTGGGATTCTATGGACATCCCTCCCATTAAATGGACTGTTCCTCCG
Organism: Anser brachyrhynchus; assembly: GCF_964034855.1. Classification (NCBI taxonomy): domain Eukaryota; kingdom Metazoa; phylum Chordata; class Aves; order Anseriformes; family Anatidae; genus Anser; species Anser brachyrhynchus. The sequence continues at coordinate 199,856,013 of NC_137694.1, read as the reverse complement.
TGGGGTATTCTTTCCCTAAGGTAAACAATGGGAAGCTCAGAGCCCACATTTCCCAGGGACTGCTTCCTGCACCAGAGCAGAGTTTGCAAACCCTCTGTGACTCCCAGGCGTACTGAGCATCAGGCTGGCTCATACCCAAATAAGAGCTCTAGAAAGAAAAATAGGGAAAAACAAAACAAAACCGATGGCAGTGAACTCTCATGCTTTTGAAATAATTTTTCAGCAGGCACAAGGAGGTCTAGCATCTCAGGTCCTTAGCACGGACTGTTATTTTTGCTGCTCACTGGTTTACATCAGCAGGGACTCCCTGTCCCTTCACCAAAGGCCCTACTCAGTCCATTTAGCTCGTGCACTAAATACAGGGACAGATGTGAATTAAACAGACTATAACTGTTCTATCACCTGAACGAGCTGCTAGGACTTGTAGGGAGCCCCTCAATTAAAGCTCTGCCTGGAGCACAGAAACTAAATACAAGGTCATCTTTCTTTCTTTTGTTCTTTCTCTCATTCTTGCTTTCTGCCTGCTGAACTCAACCTCCTACAGAGTTCCTAAAGAGAATATCACAGGAGACTTGTTATCTTGCATTCCTCTGCCTCCTGTTCCTCTTCAATGGAAGACCATTTTTCTAATTTCAGGGAAAATCCCCGTAAAGGATAAAACTGCCCAAAAGCTCTGCTAGCTGCTGGCTTTTTGACACAATTCTTGTCATATTCGCTATCATGCTAGCCAGCACCAACAGAGAAATTTACTTTAATAGTTATAGTTTATTAGCAGAAAATATTTTAAAATTCATTTTCAAGGCATATCTTAAAGAATTTCCATCTCAATTAAGAAGTTTTTTGAAAATGTAAAAAGTTTTCTAGAGCATAAAGGTAATATTCAAACTTATTCTAAATGCTTTTTTTATAATTATTTTGGCATACTTTTGTTAATAATGCAACTTTTCTCAGAGGCTGCAATTCACTTCTGCACAGAAGCCTTTTTAAAGAATTAAATAGGGTTTATGAGATTCTTAATCCTGGTTCTGGCTCTTTGTGCAGGGTTGAATTTCATAGAAAGAGTGAATTTCAGACAAAGGAGACCAATGGAGTTAACATTTAATCTCTTTTTGAAGCCCTGAGAGCCTTCTGGTCTCACGACATTCTGAAATCATGTTCCATATACAAAAGTTTTCTTTGTCTGTTTTGTAGGGTGGATCACAATTACTAGGTGACTTGCATGTTTATGTTGTCTGCAGTGCCTTTGGGAGTGCTCGTTGTTCCTGCTATTTAAAAGTCCTAATAATGAATAAAATGTGTAGTCTACTTTGCCGTTTATGTGTGGAAGTTATAATATTTTGCCTTCTGTGCCTGAAGTATCTACAGTCTAATAGTAAGAGGCGTAACAGAGTTAATGTTCAATATCACTTTTATTTAAAGATCACCTGAATTGTGCTCCAATTCCATCCCAGTATAACTCAATTTATTTCATTTTCACTGCCGTAAGATTTAAGAAATATTCTGGTCTCTCACCATCAGATAGAATATGAATTACACGCTTCTGTGTTGAAGAAAAAGATGGAGGAGTAAATAGGATTTGATGTTTATCTGGTGTCAGTATGAGTGCGAGGCGTTCCTGTCCAGCCTTGGAAAGGCTTTGTTTGAACAGTGTCGAGGTTTAGATAGCATCAGCAATAATGTGACCACATTGATGTGCTGAGTTTTGAGCAAGAGTGATTCAAGGCATAACTTAAAAGCATCCGCATGAATTACGTAACGAAGGTCAGGATTTATGTGCAACGTGAGGAGTGGCATTTTATGATACTTTTAGAGTTTTTCACCTTCGTTTTGATATTTCGTTGACAATTTACTTTTAGCTTTTGGGTGGTTTATTTTCTCTTTGTCACAAACCACATATAACTGTTTGGCAGCAGTTCTCCAGCTGGAGCAGAAACTTTTGCCAGGAAGAATGTGATGAATCATGATGTGTGACCAGAATAGCTGTACTATTAAAATGGCCAGGAGTAGATGTCATTCCACCCATAAAACCGTAATTAGCTTCTCTGGTGTATTTAACCTGGGACAGTGGAGAAAAGGAATTCTTACAATAAACGGTAGTGGCAAAAGCATTTATCTGCTTGTATAAACTGCAACTACACTAACTTTTTGCTGTGATGACAATCCCAGAATCTCTATACCTGCAAAGCCTTTCAAGTATAGACAGTCTTATTTTTTTAACTGGCTTGATTAGCATCTTTTTAAAGCCTTCTTATGTGTTTTCCTGCCATATATGTAAGTAAAAAAAAGTACAAACCAAATATTTAAACTGAAATGATGCAAACACTTGACTGGTTAACCTCAGCTGCATGCAATACGCAGAGAATACCCAAGTATATGCAAATAAACTGACATCCTTCCAAATCATTTCTTATTGTACTATTATTTTTTTTATTTATTTAACTGAGGGAAAGAAGATGAAGTAATCCTGTTTGTAAGGAGGTAGAAATTTAGTTATTATAGCTCTAACAGTTAGAAATCTATTAAAATCTATTAAATCTATTTCTATTCTATAGAAATCTATTAAATATGTGCATAATAACAAAGTCAGAATAAAGTACGATCTCATTCCAGGACTAATGTTTCTTCTTCTCTAAGATGTACTATTTGACAAGTAAGAAAGAATCCTTTGTCTAAGGTTATTATTGTTTGTATTCAGGTCTTTGGCACCAGAAAAGACAGCTATCAAGACAGTTGCAGAGCAATTGAGTTTTGGCTCTTAACCTGCTGCTAACTGAGCCCACAAGAAAAGTTCAACTGGCTACAACCTCACAGAATTGTACCCTGACAGATCAATACAGAAAAATGAGATGCGTGTAGAGATGCATTAGAGAGATAATAAAGAGCAGGGTATTCTTTGGTATTCTTTGAAGTACATATAATATGTTTTAAAATACATTTGGATTAGATGAAAAAAGTAGCTGCTATGGAGAGTTCTTTCCTTTGTTAAAGGAATTAAACTAGAAAATGGATTTCCACTTTAGGTATTCAACTCTGAAATTCTTATTTTTTTCACATTACTGTGCAAGTTGCACATCTACCCTTGTTCAATATTCTTCTCCTCTCCCTTTGCATTCTCTTTTATTTGCTGACCCCTCATTCAAGAACTGGTCCGTAATGCAGCAATGCTGAATTTAGGGGGCATATTTGTACTTTAAAATCTGTGAATCTTCTAACATAATTGGAGATATATGGACAAAAATTATATGTATTATGTATCAAAGGTACCCCAAAACGAACTGTAGACAAGACAGACACAAATGCTGGTATCCAGTAAAAGATTATCTTTTTAAGCACAAGTTCCTTGTAATTTTAATAACTGATTGTTTTCTTCAACAAACATGTTCACTCAGTGTATAGGTACAGTCTTTGCAGAGGCACAGGGGAGTGGTGGGGTTTTTCCTCTCCCTCTGTATTTAAAGTTTCCCATCTGCTTTACTATAGGAAAGTTCCTGCCTGTTCCTTCCCTGCAAAAGTAGCCTTTGAGCTCACCCAAGCCCTGCTACACGATGCCAACCTTGTGGTGTGGGTTCTGGTAAGCCAACGGGAAAAAGCAAATGAAAAGGCATTACAGAAAGCTTCTGTCTTGAAATTCCAGCTTGGAATTATCAAAACCAGAGGACAGTAGGTTGAGGCCAGTACAGGATCTCTGAGATTATCCACTTCCTTTGAGATTATATAGATCAGGAACATCTTAATTTCTGCCTCCTTTCCCCATGCTCCCAAATAGCAGCTGGTGCACAATACCAGCATTTTCAGCAAGGTGAGACAGGCCTGAAAAAATGCTGCTATGTAGGTAAGCAGTTAGGGGCTGAATTGCCTCCGAACACTGGGAATGACAAAATAAACTGGTCGTGTGAGAGGGCTCCAAGACCTGTGCTCCTTTGGGGTCTAGGGCTAGATTTTTATCTTAGATTTCTTAGACTAATGTAGTTTCTAAGTTCCTTTCCCATGACTTTTCTATTTCTGATGTTATCTAAGCATATGTGGCATACTTTCCCATTCGGACGTAGGGGTGTATAGTTCATTAACTGGGGGCTTATATTTTAGCTACATGACATGCCTGAGGATTGTCATGGCTACTTTAAGCACATGGGGATATTGTGGGAGGGAAAAGAGAGTTCTTAGTTCTTGGTGGGGAGTGTGGGGAGAGTTGCTTTTATTAGATATGGACATTTGCCAGTAGCTTGGCTATAAAACTAGTTCTGACTGTAATTTTTATTGTTTGAAAGGCTTTCATATTACCCCCCCCCCTTTTCTTTTGTAATTGGGCTTACTAAAAAAGAATTATTGGAAATATAATTATACTCATACTAAACATTTATGAATTTCTTCCATGTGAATATAATGGTATCATGCAATTATATGGCCTTTTGCCTTCACGTAAGGTGCCTACTTCAATAGTAGGGTGTAACATTTTCATATTATACTTTTCTTCTTATTATTTTTTGGCTCTGCTCAAGCACATCACATTCATAGTTGGTAAAGATGGTGGGTTAAATCACATCTTCGGTTCCAAACATCACATTGGCAAAGTGCTTAATGTTGTTTGTAAGCAGAGTAGAACATGAGGACGTAACTGTAGAATTGCTGGACCTCTGCTTTGCCCATGTGCTAGGATAAGTCAAGACACAATTGTTTTGTGGGGAGGCACAGGAGAGGCATTTCAGTTTGACTTGCTGTTACTGTTTTGAATATTCATCATATCATCGCTTGTATTAGAGAACAGCTACCAGTTCAGACACAGGCCTGCAGCATTAGTTGGCTACTGCAGAAAGCTTGTCACCGGTCCTTGGAATGTACAATTTAAGGATGAGGAGACAGAGGGTGCATAAAGGAAACCAAAAAGGAGCAGAGGGACACAGCCAGATATTTATGATTGCAATGATAACCAAAAGGTCACAGAACCACAGTTTCGTAAACAGTGTGAATCAAATCTCAGATAACTTTGGAATTGGATTGGTTGTTTTGGCAGGAAAACAGCATTTCTGTAGCATTAAGTTATTAAATCAGTCCCTTCTCCCTCTGACAGTGCCAGACAAGTAGGAAACATAGGCAATGATCTCATAATTTTAGCCGGGGAGCTAAAGGAAGTGAAAGGAATTGAGTGAAGCACCTAAAAAAATAATACAGGAGACAACTCCTGTGGTTATAAAGAAGATTTCATTCAAAATAAGCTTGCTTTATATACATATTTGGGCAAACTCAACAGTGACCACTTACTCCACTTGAACATGATTAAGTGATTAGTGCTGATCATATTTCCTTCAGCTGGAGAGATTACTTGCTAAGCCAGCCATAGTTTCTGCCCCCCTTTAGACCTCTGTAGTATATTATTTAGTTTAGTCAAAATTGACAGCGCTGTTTTAGCCAAGGCGGTATTCAAGCAAACAGCAAAATTCTGCATAGCACCCTCCTCTAGATCCCTCCTCTAGATATGCACCTCTAGATATAGTTGGTCCTGCACCTGCATCATATTTTGCTAAGTTCCTTTACATGGTTTTTTTTTTTTTTTTTTTTTTTTTTGTTCCTGCTCCTTACAGTTGAGTAGGCAATAAAGGAAACTTCCTGAAGTACAGGTTCATGAGTTCTGCCTCTGATTCCCCATCTCCCCCCACCCCTGATACTCAATAACCCCAGAGCCAGTGATCTTCAGCCCTGGTACACTTCTCTGCCTCCCAATTCCCAACAAATACACACTTCTTTGTGACCCTCGGGGCTGATGACTCCAAGTTTGGGAGTGAATGTAATTAGAATATCTGCTATCTAGGAAATAGCAAAAAAGGTGGCCACGAATCTGCTCAGATATGTTATGACTACTTTCTGTCTGTGCTTCAGAACAGAATAGCTCACATTGCCAATACTTCTGCCTCCAAGATATCTGTGAATTAGTTATGTAGGAAAAATAACAATCTTCCTTTTCTTTCCGTGGAGGCAAAAGAAATAAAACCTATTGCAAACATTGTTCCTTATGAATGCTCACAAAATTTTACTTAACATCGTATTTGCCTGAGAGATGTGAATCCCAGGAATCCATGCTGAAACAACTGAACCGTGTTTCAAAAAACTCTACATTCAGTATTCATCTTCTGATAAACTAGGTGTTAAGGTCACTGGCCATTAAAGTCACATTTAGGCCCTTGATTTCCCACTGAAATCTGAGTGTATCAGGCCCCGACTCCTATGTAGGCACTTTACTGTCATAATTTCAGCTAACATTAAATGTTTTAATGCTTCTGAGATTCTCAGCTTTGCTTCTTGTTGGTGTTTCTATGTGTTTTTGAGTGAAAAGGCACCTCTGTCCATCATAAGAACAAATACTGCACAGAAATTATGCCTGACTAACCAAGTGGTAATTTGAGAGGTTCTTTGCACGGGGATGAGACCAGGGGAGCAGGAGGATCGTGGTGGCACTAGGAGCAGGAATGATGGATATTTCACAGCATAGTAAGATTGTTGTGGGGCGCAGGCCTTCTAGCACGCTACAGGAACAGGGAAGTACTACAGAATGACAAGGAAGAAAACAAAGGACGTTCCCTTGCCCGTTTATCTATGATTAGGGTGGTGTGACTGACTAGGGGCAATGTTCCTTGACTGGAAAGCAAGCTGCCAGACAGAAAGGTCCCATCCCAGCCAAGGCCTGACCACAGGCCGGGGCCGGAGCTCCCATGGGCTTCAGCTGAGGCCTGCGGCCTCCTCCCTTGCTCCATCAGCAGGCCGGCACCATCCCACCCACAGCCAGCCCCCTCCTTCACTGCTGGCGTTCAGTATTTTTAGCTTTCCCCATCTACACAGTTTTATTGCTTTCTTGTTAGAATGTGCTGCTAGGGGAAGAATTTGAATAGGGTCTTTAGCATAGGCAGTTATGCTTTGTAACAGCAGTCTGTTAAAATCGGCATTTAAAGCAGGTTTTTAATAGTGGTTTTTGAGGAAAGAAGAAAGAACCGTTACTCTAGGATAATTTGATGATAACCCTTCCTCATTAGTTGGCAGGTGCCGATTTGTCTTTATCTGGTGCACTTACTGTAGATTATGCAATGCTGATTATATTTTGGGACAGAGCTGGATTTCTGCATTTGTCAGATACAGGCTCAGGAAGTTGCTGAGTTGCTGGGCTTGCTCTTTTATTCTGTTTTGATTTAAAAAACAAACACATTGTTAATGAAGTTAAGAAGTGGAGTGGTTCGGGAACTGTTTAATAAACTTCTTTATCAAAAGAGATTTTTTTTCAAACCCAACACTTTGTGTAGAAAAGGTTTGGTTGAAACCATCTCCTCACTTTAAAGAGTGCTCAAAGTATTTTTCAAAATTCCCACTATATTCATGTAATATTTTCAAAATGGAGAAGGCCCAGTCTTATGTTCAAAATATTTTTGTTTGAAACCTGTAGGTTAATGGCAGCACATTATAAAATTTACTAGAAATGACACATTCAAAAATTACCCAAATAAAATGGTCTGCACCTTGCATCAGCTCATGCCAATTTGATTAACTTTTTGTTCAGATTGAGGGGGTACATAATATTTTATTTACATTTTGCCTTTTTCCTCGCACCTTGGAAATAAGATTTATTCACAAAAAGTTTAAAAGCTTCTGTCATTAAGTAGACCAATTCCCACTGGTCCTATTAAAATGAGCCAACACTGAAAACAAACCAGCAGAGAAGTCTGATTGTTTGTCTATAAATCTACAGCCATGGGAGATGGGTTGGAGAGAGTGGGGGTAGAGGAATGACCATATGTGTTCTCTGGATTTGATGCAACGTAAGATAAATTAATTTAAAATGTGTGGTAGTTTTGCTTTGTAGCAGATCAAAGAAGTGGAGAGGGGGCCTGAAAACCCAAACGAGCTCACAAAAGACTGCTGAATTTGCAGAATAATCTGGGTTTTTCCTCACCCAGAATGCAAGCAGCCAGTGGTGTTTCCACAGAGTCCTGAAGGGAGCTGCTTGCTTGAATCAGGGCTGTGTGCTGGGGACCGCAGCTGTATGGGCCCTGTGCTTTTTATGGGCCCTGTTCATGGATTGATACTTTCTGGTTCTGATGCAGCTGAGACAAAGCCTCTGGAAAACAGAGTTATGGAACATGAAAGAGAAGCCAGGCAGGGGCAGCCAGACCCTGGCCCAAAGCCTCGGAAATGCACATGAAGACTCCCACTGGCTGCAGTGTGCTTGCAGCTCTTATGAAGTGAACTGATTTCCTTTGGGCTTGTTTTGGTTTTGGATAGCGCCACGACTTTCAGCGATTCTTTGGGCCTTACTAGCACAATAGAGCCTATTTCAAGATGATATACATTTTTTTTCTTTACTTTTTTTTTTTTTTTAATATGCTCATGAGCACATTTTCCGCTCTGAGCTGTACCAAAATGCCATTCCAAATGCCTTTCTCTTCAGTGTTCAGAGATAACTTTGTGCAAGTATTTTTACATGCAATCTTTAACATGCTATCACAGGCAATTCTGTCCCCCAGCTCTGCAAAGCAAAACGCCCGAGCACTGCCCAGATCCTTTGCACTTCTGAAGACAAAGTGAAACGTGCTTAAAAGCTTTTCCTCAGCTTGAAGCACTGTGGGAGAAGTGCAAAGGGAGGGAGGAACAAGCCCAGGAGGTGTGCCTTGGCCTTGCCAGAACAACATTTGCCCAGTAGATGGCAGCTGATAGCCCACGCATTGCAAATTGCTCGGAGCCCAATTGTACTGCATCTCGATTTTCCTTGCTGAAGTGATTTTAGTTAACACGTACCCTATGTTTTCGTTTATTCTGGCCAAATGAGGCTTCTTTGACCTTGATTAATACAATTTATAATCATTTTGGAAATATTTGGAGCTGGAGACCGGCCAGCTGACCCCCCCCGTGCCCCTCCCAGATTGCGCAGTAATCATACGGCAAAATCTAAATTGCAAATCATACGAAGTGTATTGCATTGCACAGCTCCTCTTAGCCTCCCTTCTGCCTCCCCCCGCATAATTTATCCATTCTGGAAGTGATTTGCCAGTTTGTCAGTAAAGGGGTGAGGAAACAATAAGCCGAACTTGCCCTTTCTTGTTACTTCTCAAGGAGAGTACTAATGCAATGTACCGAAAATCACTGCTGCCACCGCACGCGGCATAATCACAAGCCTGCCCCCAGCAGTCCCTGAGCCCCGGCCCTCCCTGGGAAGCTGCAGGGCTGGGGCTGCTCCGCGGGGCGCCCCCCTGAGCCCCCCGAGCCCCCGGCCCCTGAGGGCCTGCGGGGTCCTGGGGGGCTGCGGCAGGGGCCGGCAGGGGGCCTGCTGCTGCTGCCCGGCAAACGGGAACACGGCTATTTCTTTCTTTCTTTCTTTCTTTCTTTCTTTCTTTCTTCTTTCTTTCTTTCTTTCTTTGTTCTTCTCTTTCTTTCTTTCTTTCTTTCTTTCTTTCTTTCTTTCTTTCTTTCTTTCTTTCTTTCCTTTCTTTCTTTCTTTCTTTCTTTCTTCTTTCTTCCTTTCTTCCTTTCTTCCTTTCTTCCTTTCTTCCTTTCTTCCTTTCTTCCTTTCTTCCTTTCTTCCTTTCTTCCTTTCTTCCTTTCTTCTTTCTTCCTTTCTCTTTTTCCTTTCTTCCTTCCTTTCTTCCTTCCTTCCTTCTTCCTTCCTTCCTCCTTCCTTCCTTCCTTCCTTCCTTCCTTCCTTCCTTCCTTCCTTCCTTCCTTCCCTTCCTTCCTTCCTTCCTTTCCTTCCTTCCTTCCTTCCTTCCTTCCTTCCTTCCTTCCTTCTTCTTCCTTCCTTCCTTCTTCCTTTCTTCCTTTCTTCCTTTCTTCCTTTCTTCCTTTCTTTTCTTTCTTTCTTTCTTTTCTTTTTTCTTTCTTTCTTTCTTTCTTTCTTTCTTTCTTTCTTTCTTTCTTTCTTTTTTCTCCTTTCTCCTTCCTTCCTTCCTTCCTTCCTTCCTTCCTTCCTTCCTTCCTTCCTTCCTTCCTTCCTTCCTTCTTCTTCCTTCCTTTCCTTCCTTCCTTCCTTCCTTCCTTCCTTCCTTCCTTCCTTCCTTCCTTCCTCCTCTCCTCTCCTCTCCTCTCCTCTCCTCTCCTCTCCTCTCCTCTCTCTCTCCTCTCCTCTCCTCTCCTCTCCTCTCCTCTCCTCTCCTCTCCTCTCCTCTCCTCTCCTCTCCTCTCCTCTCCTCTCCTCTCCTCTCCTCTCCTCTCCTCTCCTCTCCTCTCCTCTCTCTCCTCTCCTCTCCTCTCCTCTCCTCTCTCTCCTCTCCTCTCCTCTCCTCTCCTCTCCTCTCCTCTCCTCTCCTCTCCTCTCCTCTCCTCTCCCTCTCCTCTCCTCTCCTCTCCTCTCCTCTCCTCTCCTCTCCTCTCCATTTTTCTGAATAAAATGATATTTATTTATTTATTTACATATAATGTTGTGTGAGGCAGGGGAACAATGACAGGGCCCCTTCCTTACAAAATTTTAAATCTTCTGTTATTTACCACTGGCATGTGTTTAATACAGGATTTCAATTATTCTTTAGGAAAATTACATATCTTGGGAGTAGGTTAGCTCTATTCTTATTTCACCTGTCACGTTCTTCTATAAAAATCAGCTATCCTCTTAGCTTAATGTTTCAGTATATACTTAAAAAATGCACCTAAAGATGTGATTTGCTATTACTGCTACAGGAGGTGTTTTCTTCAGTTTTCTGCAGGGTTTTTTCTCCTGTGGCTGTGTCATTCCTGTGTTTCTGTTGGTTGCATGCATTTAATGATCATTAACTGAACTGTGAAGATCTTGACCACATTTTTAACTCTATGCAAGTAGCCCTGCTGAAATCAACATTTCTCTTCAAGCACTTTAGGTTAATCGTGATTAAATGCTTGACTCTATCTTCAGTCACTATATTACAAAGCTTACGGGGGAGCTGTGAAAACTGTTATGAGTAAATGTGAGTGCAGTGAGTCCAGGTTGGGGTCAAGTCCCACGACTCCAGAAGGAGATAACACTGTGGGGGGTCCCGCTGGGTGTGGGGTTCTGGATTCGGGATCCTACCACCAGGTCAGTGCTGATCTCAGTTGTCTGAAGGGGCTGCCGCAGTGCCTTGTAAATCCATTGCCATGCTGTATGTAGACGCTGAAGAATCTGCAGGAGGCTGTACCAGAGCCTGGATGCAAACCAGTGGCCAACTTTCAGCATGGGATTCCCTGCCTGCATACATTCCCCCTGCAGCTTTCAAATACCATCAGGCTTTGTGTAAGCTGATCTGAGTATAAGTCAACTGACATTGATTTAAAAGGATAATCTCTACAAAAGTATTGACCTCTGCATATGAAAGAGCTAAAAAGAACAGCAGGTACCGCTCTGTGTGAAGCCAGCTCACAGGCACTGCACTGCCTAAACCTAGCTCCTGCCGAACACTGAGCCCGCCCTGGGTAAAACCACCACCATTAATGTTGTATCATCGGTTTGCAAAGCAGTAGCCGAATTATGGGGTTTATATGCTCAAATCTTGGTGAGATATCAATATTAGCCTAATTTGGGGGATCACGAAAATGAAAGAAGGTATAGTATTGATAAGGCAACACAATATGCAGGGAATAACATTGTTTTACATAGGATTTTAAGCCCATAGTAATGAATACACTGTGGAGGTAAGTGGCTGGGAAAGAGCAAAAAGAATCTGCATCCTCCTGATTTAGAAGTGCAGAACATGAAGGGCCTCGACTAGATATTAGGAGCAGTGAGCTACAGTAGGGGGCAGTCCCTCCTGAGTCATTTGAAGATAGTATTCGGGCTTTAGCAATTGCAACTGTAACAGAAAATATTTCCATTATATACGTAAAATAATGTCCATCTGAATCTAATTCAGTGCAGTCAAATGGTTGGTGTGCTTGTCTGTGAGATGAAGGCTAAATCAAATAGACTTAATCCATTATCTTGGATGCTCTTAAATTTAGTCAGAGGCAAGCATCTGGTAAGCATCAACAAACGTGTTTTGTTATTGGACAGCAGTTTATTGCTTATTGTTTTCTACTGCATTAAAGTTAGCTCATATAATTAGAAACAGACTTGAGATATTTTGCTTTGTGTTTACACACTCAAAAAGAGCCTAAAATACTAAATAGCTTTAATGAAGATATTTTTAGCAAAGTGAATGAATACAGTCTTCTCATTCAAATGGCTGGCCCAGAACTCTCAAACCTCACCTTCTCCTGACTCTATTTCAATTTTGGACCTTATATAAATAAATATATATATATATTTAAAGTGCAATCAGACTTTTTTTTTTTTTTACACAACTGAGAAACTGAGAAACAGACAAACTCCTAAGGGAGTCCATTTCAATGATGCGTAAGGTGACCAGAGCCTTTTTTTCTTAATTTCATCATAGTGCAATATGTAAATTGGCCAGAACACTCTGGAGGGTTTCCTATGGGAGTTCTCCTAAATCCTGTGGTGTCTCACACTTGATTTCTTCCTGTCTGCAACTGCATCTGCAACTGCAACACAGTGCTACAGCCCCTCTCCCACTCCATGACAGGTATTTTTTAACTTAACTCCAAGCGTCTGCCCTGCAGAGATCTTTTTTTTCCTTTTCTTTTTCCCTTTTTTTTTTCCCTGAACTGATCTGCCCAGGTTCCCTTTCTAGTAGATGGAAAAAAGAAAAAGACATTTCTAGGGTGTGAGTCATCTTACTGTAATGCACACATCTAAAATCAGATAGACTGCTTTTGATTTCACAGGAAATGTGAAATGTTCCAGGTTCAAGGCATTAGGAGAAGATAAGGAAGAAATACTCTGAGAAACAGGGAAACTAAGATTTCAACATCTATTTTCATTTATTTCTGCAAAGGGCATGTGTTTTACTGCTGCTTCCTCATAGCTGTGGTGAAAATATGATTCATTAATAACTTTGAGATCTTTGGATAGTGGGGTCACACTGGCTGGGTAAGTGTGGGCATATCTAGACAGCAAAAGAGTTGAGAATGAATCATGAGGCTGCACATCAAAAAACCCACGTTCATTAATCTTGCAGCTGAAATCAAACTAATTTGTTTAGTGAACAGACGGTCTAATTTCACCAATTGTTGCCACTCTAAGTTCCTTCCCTGAGGACAGGTATAAATCCAAGACCGTGCGTCTTCCCAAGCCATGGGCAATCAGGGAGAGAAAATGCTGCTCCGAGATGCCCAGGTGCTCTGTTGTGTACACAGTACTTACTGCCTGTGTGTTCGTAAGCCAGCATTCCTGTGCTATAGCAGCATAAAATTTGTTTCCTTCACATCACTGAGGCACAAGATGAAGCATGTTTTTTGGTGGAAATACATGACCAATTGTCATGAGATCTGGGATCTCTCCCCACCACTCCCTCAAGTCTCCACAGCTTACATTTTCAGATAAAAGTGGCTGGAGTTAAATACCTAAATCTATAGGTAAAGAACAAAGATAAATGGCTGTATATTTTTAGCACTGTTGAGTCACTGAAGCTGAGCATGAAAATTAAGCCTGTAACTCGTTAATGTTTGGAACTTGTCATGAAAGCTGATGGAAGGTACCGTACAGGTACTGAGAATAATTATTCCATTAAGTGTAACTATTATGGTGTCAGGACAAGAAAAGAATATTCTGAAAGGTCTGCAGTGAAAATGCAATTTGTTTGAAAGTATGGAAGGGCATCAGTAATCACAAAATGCCTCTAAAATCTCCTTGAAGTGTTGTAAAGCCAGGAAAAGACAGCTCAGCTAAACCTGGACTGCTTCAGCCGATATGATATGCAGAAACTGACTTCCAGCAGATTCAGGTTTATTACAGCCCCCGCTAACTCATCCACTGAGAATCTCACTTTTCTGGCCCACCTGGTAAAGCTGCTGTATGTGGACCACAAAATGTCCCAGATCACATCTCAGTTGTTCTTAATGTGCATTTTGGCCGGCACGGGGGACTGTGCTAATTGGATAAGTATGTTCTAGTGTCTGGCCACCAGCTGCCAGACACAACACTGCGCAGCGCTGCCTTAATGCTGTTTGTTACAATCAGTTAATTTGTCTGGATTATGAACTCTTCTGCCATCAGGAAGAAAAAAGCACTCTAAGGCTATTTCAATCCGTCTGCTCTGCCTTCCCCTGTCAAAAGTCTAATTTGCAATTAGGAACTTCAGCAGCGCTTTCGTATGCTCAGAAAGCAGTGGAGCAAAGCTTCCAGAGAGATTTATTTCCCATAGAAGTAGAGGTATCGGCAATTCCCAAGAAGCCGATCTTTACCAGAAGTCAGTAAATTGTTAGTATTGTTGTCGTTTATGGAGCTATAAATGTGCACAGAGCCGAGCTGTCTCGCCCTGAGACCGGCGCGGTGCCCGGTGGCTTGCGTGGCTGGAGCCCGGTGGTGGGGCAGGATGCAGCTGCACTGCCCTCACATCAGGAAAGGGCTCTCTGCTGGAAACCCCCAAATTCGGGGTTGTCCTGTCCACTGTGATGCCCTTATGACATGCTGGTTAGTGTGAAATGGGGATGAAGCACACCGTTCCTATGGGGCTGACAGAGCTCTGCCTCTCCTCTTGTAGCTGTCCCTTTGCTCTTGATATTATGATCCTTACAGCTGAGTGTCCTAATTTATAAGACCCTAATTCAGGAAGGTGCTGAATTATCTCCTGGAAAAGTGCTGATTTTCTATAGTTCCCATCTATTTCTTCTGAAACCAGCAATACTTTTGGAATTATGGCCTTTCTTTATTTGCTCCGTTGTTGGTACAATGCAAGTTCCTTCCAAATGAGTGATCCCCACTTCTGACAGTGTAGTTTTACAAATAAATCCTGGGGCCAGGTTTTCTAAGGGGCTTCAATCCAATCAGTAATTACTGAAATAACCTGTAAATAAATAAGACAGGGTATCTCATGAGCACAAAGTAGGAATCATCTGCTCACGTGTGAAATCCTTGCTGTAACTGTCCCTCTCCAAATTAGCTGCCCAGAGCCCTTTTATAGTTAATGGAGGGAAATGAACACTTCTAGGGTCCAATTCCTGTCAGCCTAAAGCAGACATCTAATGGATTGGATAATTCATGCCTAATATGTCTCTTTCAGTCCAGTAGCTATAATTGGAGCCCAGGACGACTAGATCAAACATAGATGTTTACATTGTAGATATCTAAAATTAAGTGAAATGAATCTCATGGTGAATATTTTTTTGGCAGCTGCAAAGAAGTCCGGTGCTGATCCCAAAATCTTATTAACTGCAAAATGAAAGTATCACCCCCTTTTCTCTGGTGTTACACCAGCCTGTCAGGGTCCCTCTGGGCCCTGGTGTTGATAGCAGAGGAGTTGGAGGGGGTGTCAGCAGATGCCATTGTCCTGGGTTCTTCCCCAGGGGGACTCTGATGCTGGAGATCCCTTTCTCCTCTACTTTGAGGTCAATTTGGGTTTATGTTTGTCTATTTTCTTAATACAGCCTGCATTACCTGAGCTTTCTTTTCTTTAGGCATCCGGTTTTATGGTCTCTATTATATCTAAACAGGTTTAGACAGTTGTGTGCTCGCAGTGACCACTGAATGAGCACTGTGATTTGTGTTTACAGGCTGAGACCTCCAGTACCATCCTGTGCTTACATTCTTGCAAACCATATTTTATTCTAGGATCACAGGTAATTTAATCTACACAGGAAATCTACTTATCAGTATAAACTAGTGCTAACCCAAAGCAAACCTGACTGCTGGACATTTGCTACTCCAGTTAAATAAAACAAGCTAATTATCAGCTTAGGACAGGACAAACCCAAACAAATCCTGAGACCCTGTGCTGTCAGGTCAATAATAAACATGTGGCCTTTTACTAGTAACAGCAAAAAAGTCCTATCTACTGGGCTACACCAAACACCATCCAGAAGCTGTTTGGCTGTGTTTGCACAGTGCTGTGCCTCATCTGTTCTGCTCCAGAAGTTGCGTAGCTGTGTTGACACTGCTGTGCTAATACAGCCATACAATTGCTGAGCAGCATTTAGCTTGCGTATGTCCAGCTCAGCACACCGACAGAGAGAGCTTCCATCTGTCTCCATCCATCTTTAGAGGCAGGTCTGCCTGTCTCTGGTAAAAATGCAAGCAAGTAAGCAGACAAAGATTCTTAAAGTGTTCCTTACAGTGATGGTTTAGTGTTTTGGGAAGCCATCCGACTCACTTTAAATGCCTAGGTATTTGGAAACAACTGAGCATCCAATGTCCACTTTGAAAGTGGTTTCAGTCAAGTGTTGAGTAACCGATGCACCCCAGATCACTAGTCCATTAAAATAATTCCAAATATTATTTGTGCTTCTAGTTATTCATTAGCGAAAATCAAGGAGCCATTAAAAAATTAGGTGCTTGACGTGTTCTTTAGTAATTACAATTCCCAAAGTCCTGGCATGATAGTTTTTAAATGCAGTTTTAGGATTGCTGCAGTGACAAATTGGAATCTTCCTAATTGTTTAAATGACTCACCACCACCAATCAGAACAGGATACATACTCTATTATGTTGATAATTACCATATATTTCAGTATTTCACAGACCACTTAGTCTTCTGATAGAGCTCCCTGAATGATCTCCGACTCACATTTCTTCCTGTCCATCAGATTGTTTTAAGAAACACTTTAACACCAGAGCAGGAGATTAAATACCCTTTAAGGTGAATTATAAGCTCCTGGTAAGAACAGTTGACTTTCCTTTGAAGGACAAAATATGTCCAAACTCAACAACCATGGAAAAGTAGCAGCCACCTGACAGTATACAGACAGACACCTTCACTAAAGAGACTGGTAGTTTCGCCCTAATTTGCACTTGTAGGATTCAGTTGACTACATACATTTCATACAGACGTCTACATTTGAGCTGCTCAGCTAGGTTCTCTTTCATCAATGAGGAGAAATGGTGACTTCTAGAGTTAGAGTCATCGCAGTGTGAAAAGGGCTTCTGAAACAAACCAGGCAAATCTTGTTCTACATGTTCCTTTTTAATCTTCACTATCACGGGACACTAAGATGGCCACCTTAGGTATAGATCTCTACTTTACTGACATCTGAAGTAGACATCATTGAGATGTGCAGACGTGGCACTAAGCGACACAGTTTAGTGATAGGACATGTTAGGTCAGGTTGACAGTTGGACTTGATGACCTTGAAGGTCATTTCCAACCTAAATGATTCTATGAAACCTATATGCATCCTACTGGTAGTGCCTCATAGCTAGAGCTGTAAGTGATGAATATGGAAGTCTCATAAAATGCTGAACACTCATGACACTGAATCTGTGGTGTAAAGCTTCACTTCACAAGATTAAATCAGATCAAGAACACCACAGACACGTGGTGCAAGCACAGAACTGAAGCAAACCCATCCTGCCAACTCATATGTAATGCTTTTCCTTTAGAAGGGATGACTTTGTGCCAGTGGACTCTTCTAGAGCAGAAATGATCTCATATCATTCTCCTTTTACAGTGGACAGGCTATTAACTATCTTTTGCAAATAGAAAGGAGCTGATGTAAGTAACATATCATTTTTTTTTTCTTCTAAAATGACAGAAATGATCTTGTCTGACCCAGATCAAATTTCTGCTGCTGGTAATGCACATATCTGGTATCAATGAAGGTGGAACCAAGGTTGTGCTCTAAGGGCTTTTATTCCTGAACGATGACATAACGGCTGTCTGGCTCGTCTTGACTGATCTGTGCTGGCAGACCCAATCTGGAAAAGCGAATAAGCCTTATCAGGCACAGACGTATTTCTGTTCATTGATTGTAGCTACCTGCTCTACTCTCATTTGTGCTGTCTGACAGAAACTTTCACCCCAAGGAGAGCTGCCTTCAGATGATAGGTAAGGATTGGGGCTAAAACATGCTAGTGTCTTCCAGTGCTAATGCCAGTTCCATAACAGGCTTCATACTCTCAGACAGCTGCTAGTTTGAAAGCTTTATTGTCCTGATAAACATTTCTTGCTCATGTTAAATGGGCTGTGAGCTTGATCCAGATGGCCTGCTGGATAGAGCTTTGAGGTCAAATGCTGCTGACACTTTAGCCAGTAACGTGCATGCGCTACAGCATCTGGAATCAAAACCGTGATTCTCTTGTTAATCAAAACAGGACTGTGTTAGTTTGTGGTGGTTTTGCAGAATGAGCATCTGACTTGATTTACACTGACCGCAAAAGAACTACTCGTGTGCGTTAACTTGAGATAATTGATGCAGAGAAGAAAACATTTAAAAACATATTCTCCCTTCTTCTCTCATTTTCCTTTGCACTCAAAAAAGTGCCTGTGTCAACAGTGAAGCTGAAGGAGTTCCCTGTAAACGGATGGTGCTGGGGCAGATTTCCCAGAGTTACATACATTTTTAAATCAGCTAGGACATTTGTATTCAGATAGAATAATAACACAGCACACTTAAAAACAAAATAAAGAAGAATATAGAATTGGAACAGGAGACCCAATGTTTTTTTGCTGTCAGATGTAATTTGTTTTGACAGAAGGAGAGATGTCAAGCAGAGCTTTGGTGAGGACAGGAGAAATATTTTCGGTCAATAGTCAGAGTACAATTTCTTAGCAAATTCACTTTGATTGTGTTCATGCCTTTCTCCTAGCAATCTAACAAAAGAAGATGCAGATTGTAAGTAGTGTGAGACAAAGCTATGTATAAATCAAATAATGAACTTTTGCAAAGTACTTTTCTTGTTCAGAATTTTGTGGTTGCACAACAGGAAGAAATTTGGGTAGTGCATCCTTCCAGTCTGGGAGAAGCGGCTTTCCATGGGAGTAATGAGGCTACTCGGGACAGTTCGCATTTCAAATATGAAAAAAACATACTCCAATGATTTAGTCAGGGAGGTCAAATTTCCTGGGAAGATCAGGCAGTTGCCAAGACTGGACTTTTTTAGGAAGTGCTGCAAAATCTTGCTCTTTTTAAAAAAGACCTTCTATCACAGCTAAAATGTCACTTTTAACTCTGCACTCTCCATCTATGTACCAGCTTTTCCAAGAGCCATCAGCCATCCAATGCTAATCCTAAACCTTAAAAAAAACCAGCAAAGTAACCAGCCAACCAAGACACTTATGTCTCAAACAAAAATAGACAGAAGTTCTATAAAGATAACGGCACTTCTGCTGTTACTGATCCTACATAGAAAATGTTTTAAATATTGCAGTATATAGTGATAAGATAGATAAAATTAATTCACTGAATATTTTTAGCTGTATCTTTCCACTCCATTTTAGAAATTCACAGACTAGTTGGGGACAAAAAGAACAGACAAAGCACTCAAGTAAATTATTCATTGGCAACTTTTTCTTAGTTAAGAAAGCTTAACAAAGATAATCCTCCATTATTTTTGGTACTAATATCAGTCCAGATGAGGTCTTTGAAGTGTGCTTGGGTGCGCTTACATGCTATTTGTTGATACTTGTTATAAACACTGCCAGTCATAAATATTGTTCTGTATTTCTTCCCTAAAATTAGTCAAGATACCTCAGATAGCTTTTGCAATATAGATATCTGATATCAATGAACAGTATGTATAAATAGGATCTTTAATTACAAGTATTAGATATGGTGAAGGTCAATTTTAGTGCCATATCATCCCAGTTTTGTGCAAATTAATAGAGGATTGATCGTAGATTATTTTTTCGAGTGCTTTCTTTCACAGCATCACAGAATCCCAGAATGGCTGAGGTTGGAAGGCACCTCTGGGTCCACCTGGTCCAACCCCTGCTCTAGCAGGGACACCCAGAGCAGGCTGCCCAGCACCATGTCCAGGTAGCTTTTGAAGATCTGCAAGGAGGAGACTCCACAGCCTCTCTGGACAGCTTGTGCCAGGGTTCCACCAGGTGCACAGCACAGAAGTGCTGCCTGGTGGTCAGAGGGAGCCTCCTGGGTGCCAGGTTGTGCTCATTGCCTCTTGTCATGGCACTGGGCACCTCTGAGAAGTGGCTGGCCTCATCCTCTGTGCACCCTCCCTTCAGGTGCTTATAGACATGGATGAGATCCCCCTGAGCCTCCTCTTCTCCAGGCTGAGCAGTCCTAGCTCTCTCAGCCTCTCCTCACAGGAGAGTCTCTTCATCATCTTCATAGCCCTTCATTGGTCTCTCCAATATTTCCATGTCTTTCTTGGACTGGGGGGCCCAGAGCTTGACAGAGGACTCCAGATGTGGCCTCACCAGTGCTGAATAAAAGGGAAGGATCACCTCTCTTGTCCTGCTGGCACTACTTTGCCTCATGTAGCCAAGAACACCATTAGCTTTCTTAGTGGCAAGGGCACATTGTTGATTCATGTTCAATTTGGTATCCACCAGGACCCCAGGTCCTTTTCTGCAGCTGCTTCCCAACTGGGTGGCTCCCAGCATGTCCTGGTACCTGGGGTTGTTCCTCCCCACATGCGGGACTCTGCACTTTCCTTTGTTGAACTATCCTTGCCTTTTTCAAACTACTTAAGCAATAAGGCTTCCACCCTTTTCCTGTGGAAACTACTGCATAATTTAATAGATCTCTCTATTTAAAAGCCTTTTCTCACCATTTTGGCAAGACATTAATTCCACAACTAACACTATCGGCAGCAGCTTCAGGATGAAATGGAAAGATGAGATAAAATGGGAACAGTGAGAAGAGAAAATTGTTTCTTAATTTTGCTGTAGGCAATCTCTCTGCTTGTTTCTCCTCTAAGTGGAAGGGGATTAACCTATGCCCATTTCTTTTTCAGATACAGCAAAGGTAAATTGTTAAATGAACCTGTAATGATTCTCCATTTGCTTACCTACAGACATTACTGTTGCCAGATGAATATCCAACTTGTGACATAGGGAACAAAATTAAGTTGTTTTGTACTTAAAATAACAGCCTTTATCTTGGTAACCAAAGAGCATCTTCCCTACCAGCAGTGGCAGTATGGCAGAATCCTGTATTATAACTGCAGCTGGTTACAATCAGGCCTTGCAATCTTGAAATAGCTAGGGTACACTTTCAATAGCACACCTACACAATAGCTTCTGTTTTATTACACCTTTTTCCACTGGCACAAATATTTTCTTCTAACTCCTGCATATGAATAATTGCACTGAAATCAATAGCATTAGTTGCATGCTTAAGATTAATTTGTTTATAGGTGCTTCCTTAGATGGGCTACTGCCTTGCTTGATCAAGCTCTCAGGCAAATCTTGCTCTTTTTGAGGGACTTTGTTTCTATTGATCTAAACGGAAAGAGAGGTAAAAGAATGACATTTTATTTACACAAAGTGATGAACTACCTGAGTCTTCAGTGAAGTAAGACCCTATAAAAAAACTATGTTGCCAAAATTGTTGTGGGGTCTCGATGAGAAAAAAAGAAAGCATTGCTTATGTTTCAAGGACCTCAGAGGAATATCAGGAAGAAGGAGCTACAACAGATGCTATTAATTACACATCTCCCCTTCAGTACAAGCAGGAGATGTCCTCTTCAATGGGTACGATCTGTTCTTTAAACATCTTGGGGCAGTCATAAGCAACGTGGTTCTCTGTTATAGCACTGCCTTCTCTCCATGCCTCTTCCCCCCTCACACCAAATGCAACTGTCCGTCAGTTTCTTTCAGTCTTCTTCATAATCTACATAATCATAATCTGCAAGAATTTCTTCTGTCCTCTGAACTTTTTTAAAATCTCACATTTCTAACAGGTACGAGCCTCTCCAGATCAAAATATCCGGTCAGCTTTGTTCTCCTCCATCTCATCCATCCTCTTCACTGAGGTGGAGAACAGGTGCTAAGTTCTTCCCTCAGAAATCCAGAAACTCTACTGGGGTTTACATTTCCTCAATGTAAATTCTTGCACTCCTTCCTTCCTTCCTTCCTTCCTTCCTTCCTTCCTTCCTTCCTTCCTTCCTTCCTTCCTTCCTTCCTTCCTTCCTTCCTTCCTTCCTTCCTTCCTTCCTTCCTTCCTTCCTTCCTTCCTTCCTTCCTTCCTTCCTTCCTTCCTTCCTTCCTTCTTTCCTCCCTCCCTCCCTCCCTCCCTCCCTTCCTCCTTCCGTTCCTTCCTTCCTTCCTTCCTTTCTTCCTGTCTGTCTGTCTGTCTGGCTTCTCTCAGGCAGCTATCCAAATTATGCCTTTTCTGTTTTTCTGTCTTTTCTACCGAGAAAAGGAGCCTCACCTTTGTAATGATGCACTTTGTCTGTGTCATTCCCCAGAGTCATGGATTAGGACCCCAGTCAAAAATATCAATTGCCATTTGATCCTCAGAGCTTAAATAAACTACAGTCATCAGCAGTATCACCATAAGAATTCCCAGAGGTCAGATACTAAAATTAAGTCTTTTCTTAGTGTTGTGGAGACACATATCAATAACGAAAAACAATCTTTTTAACTCTTGAGCTCCTCCATCCCTAGGTAGACATTCAAACACTTTGATTCTTCAGTCCTGTCCCATTACAAAGACAATAAATACCTCCTTGGATGACATTAGAGAACCCATGGTAGTGGTTAAGAAAGGTTAAGAAAGGTTAAGTGGTTAAGAAAGTGCCCATAGAAAGGACAGTGGCCTCACTATTACACCCTGATTCGAGTGAAGTCCTCTGGAAAGAGGGAGAGCTTCCCAGCTTTCAAAGTAACTCAGCATGTTCAGAGACTGTTGAGGTGAACAAGAAACAGACACAGAGGGGATGGAAGAAAAAGACTTTTCTTAGGAGCCCTGAAGAGACCATGTCATTTATTACAACTCAGCAAGCTGGCTGGACTGAAAATGGGCCTGGAGAAAAACAATGAAATTCCTAGTTTCCCCGTAAGAGGGGACAAGGGAGAGAAGTCTGCTCTGCATCAGTACTCTGGTGCATGTTCTAACAGAGTCTGGCTGGAGAGTTTACAAACCCTTTGGGTCTCTTCTCTTTAAGGAACAGGCACAGAAAGGTACATCTTAAAGCATCATCACCGTGTGGCTTGTTGCTTCAAGCAGGAGCATGTATGTGTACGGCATGAATGCCCCAACTGATGTAAACAGGCTTAGCCCCATTTAGTCATTAAGATAACACCATGTCTGTGTCAGATGAGAACCTCTCTCAAAAACTATAGGATAACTCGATTCTGTAGCTTGGGAAAGAGATGTAATGTTCCTCACACTCCCAGTGCACTGTCAGCAACAAAGGATATTACTTCTTGTAGCACAGCTACATTAACTTCTGCTGCTTAAGGTATATTGCATGTTCTAACTTTGCTAACTGTAGAAGCTTGTGCCTGGAGAAGAGAATTGCCAGTGGAAGGAACTATTCATCTGGTAAAAAGTAAGTATTATCTTAAAACTGGAACCAGACTTATTATCTGATAGGAAACTCAACGGCTATGAAATGTGCTCTCATTTCCAGGCTGGAAAGAAAATAGGTGAAAACTGAAATTCAATGTGAATGAAGCTATCATATTGGTTTGTTTGTTTCAGATTTAATGTAGAGACTATATTTTATATGATGTGAAAACCTCTTGAAGCAGTGATTTCAGATAATACTTCGAAGTGTATATATATATATATATACACTTTCAGAACAAGAATTAGACTTTGTCAGGGAGTTCTTCCAAGATGTTTTGGCTTAAAAAAAACTAAGATTCTTGAATGGAGAAATGCCCCATTACTTTTTTGACTAAATGTAATCACTTAGATTTTTATTTCACAAGATCTGCATTTCATTAACTTCAACTTTCAAGTTCTGCATTGTTTCTTCAGAAGAAATCTTCTGCAATAGCTGTCTATTTTAGTGGGGATTTTCATCTAGATGTCATAGATACGAAACAAATGCAAAAAGTACTTCAGATGTAAAATCAACATTCATTCAATTCTTATTCACTCTTGATGGGGACACGTTTATATTTCATGGTTTCTAAATTCAAAGTGCTGTAATATCTAGATCTCGATAGTTGCTTTCAGGGGGAAATGACAAACAGCATCGTCCCTTGCAGTTAGATAGCAATACTTGAGAACAGTCCATTCAGCAACTTATCAAAAGATTTATATTAAAGAGGAAAGACATATTAATCTTGTCTAGGTTGCATCAACGTACGAAACTTATTTGAAGGAGGAAGTAGAAACAGTAACCTACAAAAGAAGGTGATTATACTTCAGCCCAGAGAAGAAACGATAACATGGTGATAGAAAAGAAAGGTAAACTGTAACTTGGAGCTATTTTTTTCTTCTGCATTGAAACAGAAAACTTGGTATCTACAGTAACTGACTAAAAGGATGAGCTTATCTGATACTGAGCATGTACACTGCTTCACGGAATAGACAGAATACATGGGAAAAGATGCATTGCAGTGTGTAAAAAGTCTTTGTCAGGGATGTAGTGCTTTCGATCTCAGTATTTTATCTTCCCTGGATTTTTGTACAGTGTGACTTTTATATATTATATATGGCATAGAATAGTGTTTCTTACTGATAGAGAAGGAAAAAATGAATATCTACTGCAGTGTGATAAATGAGGTGGAGATATTTTAATATATACAGCTATTTGTGGACTTTGTGCTTTTTTAAAGTATGCATGAGAGCAGAAGAACAAATAAAAACTGTATCTGATAGCTAGATTTTCTTTATTTTAGCTCAGCAGCAAATATGGATAGCAAGTTTATGATTATTTTCCTTAGAGGCTCCCAGGTTCAGTTAGCATAAAATATTTTCATGGACTATATCAACCAGGACTTGTGAGATTTGGGTTAAACTTCCACTTCTGCCACTGCCAGCCAGTAGGCTTCATGGGCACAAGATCTCTTATTTTTTCATGTATAAACCAGAGGAAACAACCAAAAAGCAGTAGCTGGTCAGCAATTAGTGAGCCTGCCACACATCCAAATATGGACCTCTTGAGGTCTTCTGCAGTCTTCTTTTCTGATTCCTCTTTTTCCCTGCCTCTTCAATTTAAAATGCGGTGTGTCTGGTCAGTGTCTCTTACCCTGCATATACCCAGTTCCAACAAAATGACACCCAGTGCCAGCAAGGGGCTCCCAGCACTCTTGCAGTACAAATAATAATAAAAAGAATAGTGCCTTGATATGAGTTGGTTATTACTACTCACAAGCAATACAGCAGATCTGTACAAACTATTTTTTATCTCCCAGGAAGAAGTTTTCACTGAGACAGAGGCAGAGGATTATCGCTTTGTGAATCAACTGTAGAGAGTTTGTAGATAAAAAAAGTAGAGACTGCAAAAGGCTTTCTGATCCAGGAATCAGATCACTTCTTTTGTTAAGTTGCTCTAAAGGACACTGTGTTCCTTGCCGTTGCCCCTAGAAAAAAATATATTTCCCCAGCTATGGAGAAATTTGTTTTTCAACATGGTAAAGTATAGTGGTGTTTTTAGAGCTGTTATGAATCTTGGGTAGGAAACACGGGAACTGTTCAGATATATGGCAGATGTAGTGCAACTATCGTGACGAAAACCACCCAAGGAGCTCGTGTTTTTCCCTTCTCTGCCACCGTGGTCAGAAAACCCTTCAGAGCGTATCATCAGCCTGGAGTTACAGAGCCTTAAAGCCGGACGTCAGAAGCTGCAGAGAGCATCACTGGTTCCAGCTCATCCCTCGTGTAACGCCACGGATTTGGGTGAGGTTACACCGGCAGTAAGCCGAGCCTTATGATCCTCCCTGACCCTGCTTGACTTCATGAGACTCCGCATGAGGATTTGTAATGCTAAACAGACAGTAAAGGCCAAAAGTAGTGTAAATGGAGTTGAGAAGTTAGGAAATGGGGAGAGGGAAAGAGGAAGAGAAAGTAGGAGGAGAGAAACCTGATTTCAGATGATTTTCAATTTCAGCTTTGTCTACCTCTTTTCCCTCTATCTTTCCTCTGCTTTTTTTTTTCTTTTTTTTTTTTTTTTTCTTCTTTCATTCATCTTCACTTTATTTTCATGGTTGGGTTATTTTAGTCAGTCTTTTCTCTGTGGTGCTTGTTCACTTTTTTAGTATCATAATTTCAACAGCTTTTAACAGCCACATGTATTAACCAAATTACCAAGACCCCCTGGGGGCTGTCGATTCAGCCTTTTCACAGCACTTGAGTAATCTCCTTTACTCTGATACCATGGTGTTCCTCATATGCTTCCCTAGCTACAAAAAAAAAAAGTAGCTGTGAAAAAATGGAATTTTGTAGGTCTAATGTGGAGCGAGTGGAGATTTTGGGCTGTGGATTCACTTAAAAAGTGGATCCCCCCTCCTTGAAACGTGAGGAAATTTGGGCTGGATTTGGTTTAGTGATGGTGGCTACTGTTGTGCTGTGGTGGTTATTCTTTCTCTGTTAAGCTTGTTACAGTGCCCAGAAATCACAGTTGAGGACTGCAAGCACTGGTCATAACGCAGAGCTCCTGTCTCAGGGAAGGCTCTCCTGGGTAAGGATTATCTTTTTGAGGTGGGCTTGTTGGGAAACAAAAATAATGAGTTCACAATTCTTCTCTGACTTTCTTTTATCGGCAGGTTTTGGTGACATTTTCAGGAGCAGATAGGAAAAGTCAAATTAGAAAGCAATTTGAGCTTACCAGCCTGTGCAGATACTGGATTTAAGACCTTGTCTGACTTAGAGTTATGATTTTGAAAGTAGTTTAGAGGAAATACCTTTTTTAAAGATCGCTGTTTACCACTTGAAATCATATTTTGCAAGAGTAATCTGTTCCAAGATCAAATGAGAACTTCTTGCTTCTTCAGTGAGGACTTTCAAGAGCACAGTGCAGAAGGTGAAGGATTTTTTGTATTCTGTGTTGCTTTTTTTAACCGTACGAAGTTGTTGTTGGTAGCAAAAGCCCTATTCCTAGCAGTATGACAAGCAGAAGTGATCTGTAAAAGACCCTTTCTGTTGTGAAGTCCAGAGGTTAAACACACTTGAGGAAATAATATTTAATGCTATGCAAGGAGATTTGGTACACAATTCCCATTGCAGATAAGTCTCTGTGCAGTGTTTGAGAGTTTATCTTGTTTCCTTTGGGAGGAGGCAGTTTTTGATTATGCTCCTAAGAAAACAATGAAATAGCCTGGTAATGTGGTAATGTTTGAGACTGTGGATGGCAAATGAATATGTCATTTTTACCAATTCAAACATCACCTGAATGTTTTCTGTATGAAGGGTGAGGGATACTAAAAATAATAAAAAAAAAACCTTGGTAGCATAACTGTATTGATTGAAGACATGAAGTAATCTGTTTTAGCTGATGCTTGGATTCACCATGTGTTCAGTCTTTATTCTCTCTGGCTATGTATATGCATAATACATTTTTGTTAAAATTGAAACCAAGTTATTGATCTGTCAAACTGCTTCTATGAAACTCATTCTCCATCAAGAGCTTTGCTGAGCAACACGTAGCCCAAAGTAGCCAATTTACAAATGAGAGATAATTTAGAGGTAAAGTCGTCATGACAACTTCAACTCCATCCCTGCCTTTTCTTCTATGCACGCACTATGAATGGAGGGCCGGGAGGTTGTCAGGGGAGCTTAGGCTGAGCACCCTGACTTCTGTGCATCGGGAGTTCAGCTGTTACCCTGGTTTTTATTTATTTTTAATTACTGCTTTTTATTCAGAATTGTGGTTAGTCCTGTATTTAGAGTTCCAGGATATCTGGGGATCTTATGAATGAATGGCATGTATAATACACAAGAAGAAAGAAAAAAACCCACCTACTCTAGCACTTTTGTTGAAAACTGTACAGAACTCAGGTTAAAACACTGTACTAAATGTCTCTTTCAACAATACTTCCTTTGAAGAAAAAGGTCTTTGCTATTATTATTTTAGACACAATGTCCTTGGTTTTGATTTCTTGGCTGTGTTACCCTGGGATAACACCACAGAGCTAAATGGCACTGTTTCTGACTCACAGCAACAGAATTAAAAACAAATTCAAGTGAAGAAACACAACAAACCTTCCTTCCATTTTAACTTCTGCATACAATGTAAAATAACCGTGACAGCTTTTGTTTTCCTCTCGTTCCTAGTGGGAAAATGACTGTGACCAGTCTCTAAAGGCCTAATGGCTACCCCAAGTACAGCCAGACCCATTTTGACCTGGTGCTTGGTATTTTGTACAGGTAATGCTGGTAGCAGCAGAGGTGCTGGATGCACCACTTAATTTTTGGACCAGTTTCTGATCTGGAAAAAAACATTTAAAACAACATCTTACGTAAAGAAGTAGTGGACAGATGGCTCTGTTTCTTTGCTGGTGCAAGCCACAGTTCAGCATGTTCACTAGGACTGTTTTGGAGAAATCTGGTGTTGCCTGCCATCCACAGAGGTCTGTGAGCCCAACTGCTCTGTGCATCCAGCTGACTTCTCAGGGTCCTCTCCAGCTCCCCAGAAGCCTACCTGGCAGGTCACAGCACTGCCGTTAGGACATGGGAAATCTGGCAGTCCTTTCGAAGGCATGATGTTATGGGTTGGAATTAAACTGACAAAACTGTTTCATTTCAGGGCAATGTTCAGGACTCTCCTGTGTAGGAGAGAAATCGCTGTGGTCTGTACTGATTCAGCTGGACCTCAGCTTTCAGCTTCGGGCCAGATGTTGGTAGCAGCTGATGTAAGCTGCTGGAATGCAAGAGGTTGAGCACGAGCTGCAAGCGTACCCATGACTGGCGTTAGCAAGAGCTCTTGGCTACGGATACCGAGGGTCCATCTGTGCTGGGAGAATGGTCAGCTGCTGACAACTGCCGTTAACAAGAGCGCAACAATGGCAGGAAAGTCTCCAGGGCAGGATTAAAGAGCGAGCATCAGGGGAAGCTTTCCCTGCTGTTGTCCTGAACGTACCTTTTCTGCAGATAAAGGTTTTCACTGTGGTGCCGTGCCAGGGGTCCATTTGACATATATTGCGAAAGAAAACCACGCTAAAGAATAACACAGATGGAAACTTGCACAAAACCGTTTAACAACCTAGGAGAATGTATCAGCAAGCAGAAGCGGGTCTGCATTTTGAAAATAACCCCTTGGGAAAAACTAGACAAAGCTAGACTCCTGGACAAATCTGAAAAGCTGCTGTCTGTGTCTGCAGGGACTAATGGTTGTGACAATCTGCAGAGTAAACAGCTGCTGCAGGAGCAGCGAAAGCAGCACAATCTGGAGAGCGTGAGCACAGATGACTGACATGCAGCAACTGCCAGCTGGGTGGATGGGGCTGACGGGCTATAAACCGAAGCTCCCAGACTCTTTGGGCAAACTTCTCTACCTGCTTCTGGTCTGCGGATGTTCCCGTCCCCGTGGCAGATCTCTGCTGTGTGTCCTGTGCAGCTCTCATTGACATTTGATCAGGACATCAGTCAGGAATAATGGGAGTCAGGGCTCAAAACACAACTGCTCCATGGTGCAGGCAACACACTTTATTACATGGGTCAAAAAAGGCCTGTACAGCATCACTGGCTGTGTGAAGTTGTTGGGAGATGTGTAAATAAACTTTCAGTGGTCACAAAGTTGTGCATTCTCTAGTAACTACAGGAAAGGAGGAAGACAAATATGAATATTTTTACTGTCTTAAGCACAGAAGGCCTCCCAGCGCCATGAGAAAAATATTTGAATATTTAAAATTATTAGACAACTTGCCTGAATACAGGGAGGAGTGGGAGCAAAGCCAAGAAATCTTCACTGGCTGATTTCCAAGCATATGCAACAACTAAAAATGTCTTGGAACTGCAAAATTAGAGCTGGAAATGGGGAGTTTTGGTTAGTGTGCACTCGTTCAAGATGAACAGTACTTGAACACCACAGCGATGGGTATGTACAAGAATCTAATAATGCATACATTCCAGAGAAATAAAAGTGTAGAAGTCAGCTCATGCATAGGGGGAATAAGTGAAATTCTGCTATTGCTTTTACTAGCTGTGAACACTTCACTGGAGAGGCTTCATTACCTAGCAAGAGCTGGCATGGCAACCCCTTATATTCTTGCTGGCTGTGAACATTTTCCATGCAATTGGGACTTGTAATGTCAAAGCAACAGAATTATTTTGGGCTCTTTACTCAAGAACTGTGGCCTCCAGGTCATAAATTTTATAAATTCATAGCTCACCCAGAAAATCCCATTGCCCTCTCCCCCAGCAAAGCTTGCTAGTTCAAGTGGTCCGTTTATTCTCTTTGACTAAACACCCAACACCCCTTTTCCTTTCCTGGCATGCATAGTTTGTATTGTTCATACTGGGATCTTGGACAGATCTTCACGGCATGCAGGAGAGACTTCAGTTCCCATGGTCTTTTCAGTGGTGCCCAGTGCCAGGACAGGAGGCAATGGGCACAGCCGGGCACCCAGGAGGCTCCCTCTGAGCACCAGGCAGCACTTCTGTGCTGGGCGGGTGACGGAGCCCTGGCACAGGCTGCCCAGAGAGGCTGTGGGGTCTCCTCCTTGGGATCTTCAAAACTCATGGACATGGTGCTGGGCAGCCTGCTCTGGGTGTCCCTGCTTGAGCAGGGGTTGGACCAGATAGACCCAGAGGTGCCTTCTTACCTCACCCATTCCGTGATTCTGTGGCTTGTCCTTTCAAGGCCAGCAGTTCTGACATATTCATCATGTTTGATGTCAGATAGCCCACTATCCTAGCTTCCTTTGTGGTCTTATTCTGCAAATTATTTCCTGTGACTGCCCTTGCTAACGTCAGAGGAAACAGTTTCATCAGTATGACTGTGTGTGCCTGAGTAAAAATT
The DNA here is from genome assembly GCF_964034855.1 of Anser brachyrhynchus. Classification (NCBI taxonomy): domain Eukaryota; kingdom Metazoa; phylum Chordata; class Aves; order Anseriformes; family Anatidae; genus Anser; species Anser brachyrhynchus. Next base: position 199,825,442 of record NC_137694.1, on the reverse strand, counting down.
TGGGGGAGGGGAGCCTTCCTTTGTTCTCCTTTAAAAATACCAACCATAAAGGTTAAAGCGCTTGCTTTAACCAAAGAATCAAGTATAAGTTAATATATGACATTAAATCTAAAGATCACAGAATTGGGTATGTGTACGGGAACTGGAGAAAATGCTCTGTTTGTGCTTGATGTTATACACAAATTCTCCCTCCCTTGAAATTCCTTGTATCTTTTACGGCCAAACAAAGCATGACAGTTACAGCTAATCTGGTGCCACTGTAAAGAGTTCATAAACTTGCATGGGGGATTTGTGGAGTCAAGCTGGAGGGACAGGACATGACTATTTTGTATAATCTAGCTCCTCAGCCCATTTGTCCTGTGGTTGCTTTGATGACACCTTCTGCAGCTAAGCCACCTCTGGCATCAAGTGACACTTTTATTTTCCGTGTGGCCAGGTACGCATTTACCCAGTAGCAGCTTGGATGTGATACTCTTTAAAAGCAGTTTGATGTTTTAATTTGCTTGACCTGGCATTTCTCAGGCTTACCATACTGGGACAGGCACAGAGTCCAGTACCTGCTCCAGGATGGATATATATATATAAATGCATTTATCTGACTTATTTTTATAGAAGAAACAGAAAATCCAAGATACACTATTATTTTATTTTTTTCTGATTTCAGCTAGTTTAAGCTCTATAGCCACAAACAGATGGTAGATCCCTCCAAGAAGTTCTTTCCTATTATGCTGGGGGAATGAACATTCCTTCCAAGCACTTAGCTCTGTCTGCTGTTAGACATGACAAGAACGGAGAAGATGGCTCAGGTTATGTGAGAGGAATCCCGTCCTGCCATAGGGACAGCAGCAGTGGCTATAAATCTCAGCACCTTTCCATTTTCTCCCTGGCTGAGTGGCGTGGTGTGGGCCACAGGAACCCATTTCCATCTCATGTGCGGGCAAAGAGGAGAGTGTGCAAGGCTGCAAGAGCCTTTTTCTAACACAGAGTTAAAAGCTTTTCCTTCTGAGCCAAAAAAAAAAAAAAAAAAAGGAACCTGTGAATTCCTCCTGAGGCTCCTTCCTAACGTGGCATAGCTAAATGTTACCCTCTGTCAAGAGCTGTGTCTGAGTGTCACTGTCAAGCCCTAAGGAAACAAGAAAAACCAAGAAGTATTGGCCTTTGTGCCTCCAGATTATAATGTTAATTGCCTGATTTAATGCAACACAAGTTAAGAATTTCAGCCGGAGACAGTTCTGCTGTCTCCAGTTTGTGTCTTAGATTTCTATTCTGTTTCTGAAGTAAAATATTTTATTGATTTTTTTTTTTTTCTGGATTTGTCAGATTGTTGTAGATCAAACAAAATAAGTTTTAAATGTAGGGTTTTTAATATATGCATATATCTTCGTATGCCTTATTAATATAATCAGACTGCTGAGGAAAAACATGTCAGAGATAACAAACTTGCAGAAAGTATTCTCCCCTCCTTCACAAAATGTAGGTTATGCTTTTGAAGATTAACTGCTTGCTGTGGAAACTGTAGCGATCTATTTTTATGCAGGTGAGGTAAATGTATGAACAGCAGCTGTTTATGCCCTCCAGGGCCTAATCCTGTCAGATTCAGAGCAATCTTGCCCCGTAAAGCCTGGTCCTGGTGCAGGCAGAGCCCAGGACACCAGGGAGCGAAGCCTGGTGAGGGAGCAGGTCTGGGAAGGAGTTTTGGCTGGCTGCTGCCCATGCTGGCCTGTAGGTTCATGGCACATTGTGTGGTGGACACATGGCCTTCCTGAGCTTGTCCTTGACCTCCACGTGGGCAGGATGGTTGCAAGAAAACCTGACAAATCCTACAAAGCAGCGCAAAGTCCTTCGCACTTTGGGGTGATACCCGGCGGGGAGGAGAGGGACCACATCTCCAATGCTGCATTGGCTCTTTCCTTTTTGTAACACAAACCAGGGTGGCCTAACAGTAAATAATAAACAACCGTCTGATTTTTGTTTATTATTCTATTGCATGTCTTTAATCTTTGCACAGAAGGCACTGAGACTTGACGATGCATCTTCACACCCGAGTGTGCTGAGGGCTTTCAGGATGGGGCCCATACTAAAACCTTTCCTCTCTGGTTGTGTTGCTGCATGATGTGGTTCTGTACCAGCACGGAGTCTGAGGATGTGTCTGAGTGACTGGCAGGTAAGAGGAAGAAACCTAAATGCTGCTTCAGGTCCTCTCATTACCTCTAGGATTAATCCTTGTTGGGACGGTATTTTCTGTGTGCTAACCCTGACCTGTGGTAAAAGTGTAGAAGAAACAGGGACCTGATTTCACCACTTTTGACAAGTAGTAACTTAAAATACACACACCCTAAAACTATTTCTTAATTGGGTTTTGTATAGTGAATGCCTCAGCCCTGTGTGCAGCAGGAGGTGTAAGGATAACAACTTGCAAAACTTGTTTGTGGTGATTAGTTTGTTAAATCCTACCCAAAACCAGGCTGCTCTATTTCTCAGCTGTGAGAGATCTTTAGGCAAATGTCCTAACACATTCACCACGCGAGCAGTTTGCAGGTCAGTGACTGTACATTTGAAAGTGTTTTACTCAGCGATAAAATCTTCATCGTGGTTTCATTACCATAAACACGTGGTGACGAAAGTACTTCAGAGCTTTGCACCACACGTCGGCTTTATATTAACTCTTAATTGCAATTCTCCCGGGGTTACCCACAATGACTGAAGGTCTTGCACTAATTGAACAGGAGGAAAAAAATAAAATTAATGGAATGCAAAGGTCAGCCTGTGACTTCTGACTCGTATAATAACTTATTGTAAATACATGAGAAAGGCTGCACTACGCTCCTACCTGTGCGGTCAGATGGCAGCCTATAAAGATCTGGCACCTGGGGTCTACTGCCCGTTTTCATTTTAAAAAATCCCTCATTAGTGCTCTGGGCATTCATGGTATCCTTAATTTCGCCTGCTTTTCTCCTACAACATACTGCAGTTTTTGTGATTTTTGGTCTTTATACTTCTGGTCTTGCTTAAGAAAAATATATTGTGTTTGACGAAATGTCCTTCTAGCCCAGTGCTCTGTTCCCAGTAGTGAATGCATAAAATAGAAGCAGCAGAGCAAGCATAGTGCATGTTTTCCTCCATAGCCTGTCCTGACTTCCAGTTCAAGTTTGCTAGAGGCTGTTGGAAGTGGTTTGTGTCCGGCAGTGCTCGTGGCATGGATGTTGCTGGGCTGTTCTGGATTGCAACAGCCTGGCCTTGAGCACACAAGAGCCCTGCCAGCTGTTGGTTCCCATCTCCACTGATGTGCTGCAGGATGGATGAGCCTCGTTGCAAATGCTCTGTAGAGTGGTTCTGTGCCTTAGCAGGGACCACTGTGATTTCTAGATATTGATCAAGCAAAGAAAGCCACACAGGAGAGAGAGAGACGTTATTACATGTCCCAGCTGTGGGAAAAGCATCTCTGTCTTTTTTTTTTTCTTTTTTTTTTTCCAGACCACAGTAACTCAGTTACAGGACAGAAATTGCTAGAAAACTAGATCCAGGCATTTTTGAACTGTTGTGTCATTTCCCAACAATGTTTTAAGAGCTGCTTTTGAAAAGAGTGAGCAACAAATATTAATTTCAAAGCTTAACAGGGAGACTGGCTGGGCTGTCAGACTGGCAGAAACAAAATCTGGACCTTGTACATTTCCTAGGTCTCAACTGAAATAATTTACTAATGCCAGCTGTGGTGGTGACTGTTTGTCCACTGGAATGAAACCCGTCATTAGATACTAATGCCTTCTAGTCACTAATGACCTGTTCAGGATTTGAACCAATGATTTACAGGTTAATGATCTCGTATCCTATTACCAATGTGCATGAAACTAATTGAGAATTGTGGAACAAGAGGGACCGAGTTACTTAGTAACACTCATTAAAACCATAGGAAGCATTTTTCTTAAATATGAACCGCATCTGAAATGTTTAGAAGTGATCGTACGATGTTAGGATCCTAATTCTGCCAGCAGCCTCCTGAGTACCAGGAGAATGATTTTTTTTCAAGCACCCAAGAGTATCATCTGAAGTCAGTAAATGGATGGAATTGTGATAAACTAAGCCATGCTTGTGTGAAGTCCCTAATCACAAGTTTTGGAAGTTGCTTTCAAATACCCACGGTGCCTGTGTAACCAATAATTCCAGTGTGACCGGTCTTCCTACAAAATTCCATCTGTTGGTAGAAAACTTGGACTCATATCTCTGATTTAACCCCTATTCAGCAGAGTGAGCCTTGGCTTGAATGAAAATCTTGCCTTTGTGGTGATGGATAGAGCAATATATCACAAACTCATTCCACTGTGCCTATGGCTTTGCTTGCTCTTACAATGAATGGTTTCCATGTCCTGGATCTCTGGTTCCTCTACCTGAAGGTTATGTAAGACGAGTGAAAATGTCCTGCACATTAAGCTAGACCTTCACTGCCACTTATATGTTCTTAGGTGTAGATATTTGAGAGTAAAACCCATCGGCACATACAGAGTGTGAACGAGACTGTGCATGTGTAAAGGCACTAGAATAAATGGCAAGGTAGGATTTCAAATGATGGTGTATACATTGTGAGTCAAAAGACTGAGAAAAACAAGATGAAATATAAGAAGATATTAATTAAAGCAAGGGCAAGAGGTAGGCGCATTGATGACTGAGCTCGCTACAGATGCGGAGCCACACTGGTGCAAAACAATTCATGATTCATGAATTCAGGACCTGAGCCTCCTTTGGCAAAGGAGACTGTGAGGACTACAAAGCTCATCTGTTGTCGTCATTTCTCAGGATGAATTCAGGAAGAGGACTCGTTAGCAGGTGTCTCTCACCAGTGATCTTGGACAGGGCACTTGGACACACACATCTCAGTGCTTGAAAGCACAATAATTAGTGAGATAAATTTTGGAGAATAGACATGAACGAGGGAAATCTGTCTTTGGAAATAAAAATCTACTATCCCATCTATATGGTTTTGCCTTCAGTTTTGCTATTTTGCCTGACATATAGAAATCCTTCTGCAGTACCTGCGCCTGCTGCAGTCCTTGCCTTAGCTGCTTTTACAAAATCATGTTGTTATCCCAGTCCTGGAGGCACCTGCTGATTTACTGAAGTTTATAAAGGGCGTCTGCAGCAGAGCAGAAGACTCTGACACATCCCCTAGCCAGTGGGTTGTCCTCCTCTAAAATGCTGTGAAATAGTTTGGGGATGGAATTAAGTGGGGTGATAAATGGCAAGGAGATTATTGATCCACTATTAGCAAAGTGGTAAAGTCAACTAATTTAAATCCAAGTCTAATCCTATATTGCGGAACGGTCTTGTCAAGGTGTTATGCCAGTTGAATTGCCTTATAAAATGCACCACTTTGAGCAAACTTTTGACAGTTTGTATAGACAAGAAATAAATTAAAGCTTTAGAGATAAAGCATATATACAGCTTTTTGTATTTTGTACAAATGCAGACCTAACATTATGAAAGAGACTGCTAAATTATGGTACTGAGGTTTTATGAAATGTAATTATAGGTCCAAAGATATTTTGTGTGGAAGGAAAGAGCTTACTGAACACTATTAAAGTGTTTTATGTCCAGAGATGACTGACACAATGCATTATGGGGCTAGAATAAGCATAATTGTCCAGGAAGAAATAATTGAAAATAATCCTTTAGATGTCAAAATAAAGCTATACATCATATGAGACTGTCGGCAGTTATTACATATCTTTGGTCGTATAGACAAGCTTCCTTGGGGGCTCATAATTTATGCTTCTAGGTAAACAAAAACCCCGTTAGTGATTTAGCTAGGACTTGTGTTTCAGCATGGCTGGATGGGCACCGCTGGACCGCTGGAGTTTCAAGTAGGCTCACGTTTTGCTTGGTTAACTGGGATAACTGGGTTAACTGGTTTATCTGGGCTGGGAGCTGGGACACCCCCAAGACCCCTGTTTTTTGGGTTGTCATTGCCAGACTGGGTGTAGCTCATGCTGCTTTTGGGAAAGATGTAGCAGCACGGATGGCAGCACCTGCAGCAGAGCTGGTGTGCCCAACCTCCCTGAGCTGTGCATCACGGCAAGGGCAGCATGTTCGTGCTCTGCGGTTGAGTGTGCAAGGTTACAGCCCTGGCCTGCTCCCTCGGTGGTATGCGGGGGATGTCTTGGGTCTTTCTTAGCTAGAAAGGAGTCTGTAAATGTGTGGCTACCTTGATCTTTTTAAAAGCTTAGAATAAGAACTGTCGTGCATTTTGGGTTAATTCCTTCAGTCAGCTCGGTGGTAAAATAGCGAAGTTTGTTGTGTTTGTGAACAACAAGAGCAGTGTAACACATAGGAACACTGTGGAGGTTCATTAACACTGGGAAACCAATCTGATATTCCTTGGATAAAAGCTCTGTACATGCCGGTTATCCTTGCTGCCCGGAGAGGCTGTGGTACCATGTTCTCACACAGGAGTGACCAATTTCACCAGAAAGCCCAGCAAAGCTGACGGGACCTCCTTCGGCAGCACGGGCACAAACTAACCCTGAGCTAGCACTTCCTCCTCCCGTGTTACCCGTGATTAATACATATTTAGAACAATGGTACTGCAGAAAAAAGCATGGAAGAATAAAATAAATTTAATTGAAACCTGAGTCCATGCCTGTATATGAATTATGTTATAAAATGTGTTCTACTTTAAACTGCAAACCGCATGTAAACTATATATGAGGAATGCAGCTGAGCAGTGTGTTATAGAGAGCTCTGCAGCCAGAATAACAATTACCCCTCAGTGAGGATCTTGGCTAGAGGAGGAGAAGGAGACAGAGATGGAGAAGGCAGTGGAAGGCCGGCAATGAAGAGTGTGCAGCTTGCTGGAAATGTTATTTAAGAACTGTTTCTGCATCTGCTGGTGATTTTGATAGCTGGTTCTGCTAAGTGAGGTGGAATCACACACCTTTCTATATTGGAGTGCTTACCTATATATATATATGCACACACATGCATGAGGTGCAGTGTCTAAAAATTACGTTTTATATCACAATTATACAAGCAAGAGAAAAAGGAGGTTTTGTACTACCAGGCAAGTCTGTGCTTACTTGAACGCAGAAAGCAATGACAGGATTTTTGAGAATATCTGGATGAAGGGAGTAATAAGAAAAAATATAAGGGTGCCTCACAAAGAGCTTTAAAAGAAATGATTGGAGCAAGCGGGGAAGTATGTGAAGTGTGTTTACCAGTGTGGAAAAGCACTCAAAGAGCAAGACTGGTGTTGGTGAAAGTCAGTAAGTAATAGCCTGCCGGAAAAAGCAGTCTGGATGGACACACACTACTCAGTTATGGATGTAGAAATCTGTTGAGACCAGTTTTTTATGCATTTATTTTGTTTAAAGCCGACAGCATCACTAATATAGCACGTAGCTATTTTTAGGTGTTTCTAGCTGAAGTGAGGGGAGACAAAGTCAGAAGGGATCTGGAGGAACCCCAAAATTATGACTGATAATCTTGAGGCAAGAAAGAGGAGAAAGAAGCAGTCTGAAAACCAACTTTGCAGAGGTGGAGAAAAGAGGAAGCGTAACCAGAAACTTGTGAGTGCAATAGAACTTCCTTAAGACCAAAGAGCCAAAGAATAATAGAAAAATTCACAACAAATGTTTCTGGTGATAAATGTAGGGAACACTGCAAGGCTGTAAGGTCAAAATCAGAGAACAGCATGAAATACAATACAGATAGCAAGGAGCAAAAAATAAAAAATAAAAGTATCATATCTATTAGAAAAACAATCTGGTGGGCTTTCAAGCATTTTGAAGGATGGGCTTAATCTTGCTAAAATCAGATAGGCAGTTTAAAATCACCAAGATGGAATTTAATAAAGACCAATCTAAAGACAATGTTTTAGGAAAGAAAATATACAGTGGAGGAAGAGGTTACTCAGCAGTGCTGGGCAAAAAGATCTGGAGGTGGCGTTGGATTGTGGGCTGAAGGCTGGTCAACAGCAGTGTAACGTTGGCATAAAATGTACTAAATGCATTGACAGCCGTGTCCTAGGTAAGGCATGAAGTTAACTGATTTCTTTTACTTCACATTTATAAAATCCATGTTGGACTAATGTTTTGGATTTCACATTTAAAGAAGGATGCAGACTAACTTGAAAGGGGCTGAATGGGGAGGAACGTGAGCTATGAGGAAAGCTGGGGGAATTGTGTTGTCAAGAAAAGAGAAGAAAAAATGAGAACATGACTGGAGTCTTTAAGCATGTCGAAGTTTAAGGAGGTTGGTGATCAATTGATCTCCATGTCCACAGAAGGTAGGATGAGAAGTAATCAGCTTAATTTGTAGCAGGGGAGATGTAGGTTAGATACCAGGAGAAACTTTCTGACTGTAAAGATAGTTAAGCGCTGGAACAGATTGTCTCGGGACTGGGCAGTCCCAAGCATTGTCAGTTTTCTAAGAAAGATCTAGACTGTCAGAGAGAGTCTGAGGCTGGCTGAGCTTGTCTGAAAGCTGGAGGAGCTAATGACCCCTTAAAATTTCTCCCTCTCCTGTACTGTCACATAAAATCTCTACATGTGAGTAAACTCTGTTTTGAAATGTTGATGGTTTTGCATCTTACTAGCCGTCATGTTCAGAAGAGCCTTTTAAAATCTTCCAGCCAGGACCTTCACAGCATGGGGAAAGACACACACAACCATCCTGGGAGTTTCGGGAGTTTGGGATGTGCCTGGGAAGTCGGAATCAGAAGAGCTGGCTGCGTAGTGCTGTTTTGCCAGGTTGAGTCTCTTCACTTTACCTTTGCAGAAACAAAAATGTAGTGGATGCTCCATTCATGGGACTTTCCACCTACTAATGGGTGCTTTACTGCGGTACTGTGCTTCCCAGCAGAAGCAACTAGATAGTGTCATGCACCACTGCTGGGTAATATCTTTTATTTTTCTTAAAGTAATTGCATACTGCCTGTGGGAAGCAGGGCAATAGAGCCAAAATGAATAAAAAAACTCCTGAAGTATGAACTGAAGGTGTGATTCCACAGTCTGCTGTTCGTAAGCCAGCTGTAAAGTGAAGATTTTTATTTTTTTTTGCAGGCATACATCAAGGAAGAGAGTGTATAAATTTAGACCATTTCTTCCTAGATGAAATGGAGTAAGGAATCTTGAAAGAATGAAAAAATCAGATACGTCTCCAGCTCAGTAAAGTCTTAATCAAAGATGATGTAGCTATTTTTACACTAAAAGCAGCTATAATTAGATTAAAAGCAGTCTCCTTCATGGTGGTTTTAGGAACATTTGCTCATGAAAAATCGTAGAGTAATGGAACCATATAGGCTGGGAGGCATTTCCTTTAGACCAAGCCCCTGCTCACAGCGGGGCTGGGACCTCACCTAGCCAAGCTCTGATGATCTCCAAATATACAGATCTCACAACATCTCTGGGCAGTCTGCTCTGATAAATTATCACCCTCACGATCAAAATATTTTCCTAATATCTAACTGGAATTTCCTCTCTTGCAGCTTATCACTGTTATCCTTTGTCCTTTTGCTGTCAGCCTCTGAGAAGTGTCTCTTTCTTCTCCATGCCCTCCTATTAGGTGTTTCTTTGAGGCATAATAATGTCCCCTCTGAACCTTATCTTCTCCAACCCAGACAACGACTACAGTTCCCTCACAGGACAAGTGCTCCAGCCACTTGACCATGCTTGTAGCCCTTCAATGGACTTGCTACTGCTCATGTTTTCTTGAACAATTTTTGGACATAATGCTTCAGAAATGATCTAGTGCTGAGTAGAAAGGAAGGATTATTTTCCTCGATCTGCTGGTAACACTCTTCCCAATATGATCAAGGAGGCTTTTGGACTTTTTTTTTTTTTTTTTGCTGCAAGGGCACATTGCTGGTCCACCAGGATTTCCAGGCACTTTTCTGCAAGGCTTCCAGCCAGTCTGCACCATGCCTGCATTGCTGTATAGGGTTATTGTGTCTTGGGTGCAATTGTAAAAGCAGATGCTAGATTTGAAATGTTGTGTCATGGAGTTCTGAGGCTGTGTTTATGTTAGTAAAACAAAACTAGCTTTGCTTGAACATTGAAACCTAGTTGAGTACACTGATAAATTATTAGATTAAACCCTGGAATGATTCTGGCCTTGTCTATTAGCATGATAAGGCTTGGGCATGGCCTGGTGTTTGTTGGAGCTCAGGATCCATTTCCCGTGGCCACCCTGTATCAGCTGTTAGATAACTGAATTGTCTGCACCTGATCCATGCCTTGCCTATTGGCCTCAGTACAGACACTGCTTCTTGGTTCACATCTTGTATGGGTTTAACCGCATTTTGAGAATCCCTTGTGGGTTTGGAACAAGTCTCCTTCACTTGCTGGTAGATGAATTGTGTGCCTGATGAACTTAGTGCACAGTCTGGTAGGGTTTGGGGTTCTATGGTGAATAATTATGCGACTTTTACTCTAATGGCTCTAGCTGAATGCTAATGGTCACACTGTAATTGAACACTCCTACACATATGATGTTGGGGACATATTTGAAGGTACAAATGAGTATAATTGTGGCACTCTGAGGTTTACTTGTGGGAAAAGGTGTGTGCATTGTGTCCAAGTGAGTAATTATGGGTCATCAGGGATTGTGGGGCATCAAGCTTATTAAATACTGAGTAAAAATGGAAGCAAAACTCAAAGAAAAGAATCAGAAGTGTTTAACTGTTTAGTAGCCTTTAGGATCATTCTAGATAGTCTTTGCCTAGCCCATATAAAATAGTTGAAAATAGGTAAAGAGCAGAAGCCCTTTCCTTCATCTTATGGTGTTTGTTTAAGACCCGAAGAAAGGAGAAGCAAGGATGTGCTTTGTCCTTGCTCCACACTGCACAAAAATTCCTTGTCTTCCTGGATGGGGCTAGTGAGTTGTTGCACAGCTTGGGCAACAGCAGTACAAACAGCAGTGATCCTGCCTGCACTCAGAGTGAGGTGAGTATAACAGGGAGCATATCTAGGGTTCTTGGTTGCTTCTATTTTCTTTCTCTTCACCCCAGTAACTGGAAAGGAAACACAGGCATTCTTGTTTGAAGTCTATTCCCTTCCTGAGGTATCCACGTGAAAGACTCAGGATGCTTGAAGTCAGATTTTTAATTTTGCCTTATAAGCACAACTGCAAGTTATTTATTTTTAGAAATATTAGGGACAGACGTTATGCAATATGGATATTTAGTAATTACTGAGAGAAAAAACAGAAATAATTAATCCTCTGGCTCCTTTTCTGGCTTTCTTCCAGTCACGAGAGCAGGCCTTGTAAGGTACAAGCAATAGGAACCTGCTGTGGCCAGCCTCACAGTGCTCCAGGATTAGTCCCTCTAGAGCAAATAGCTGTTTCCATTCAATCTTCTCACAGTGCCCCAGTGATAGCTGGAAGGCTGGTTTTCCTGACCACTTCTGTCCATTGGGAATGTACGAGAGTCCCACAGCTGGAGCAGCACGGGGAAAGTCCCTGCTTGCAGAGTGACTGAGGTTGGAAGGGACCTCTGGAGGACATCCAGTATGACCTCCTGCTCACGCAAGACCATCTAGAGCAGGTTGTGCAGGACCATTTCCAGATGGCTTTTAAATATCTCCAAGGAGGGTCCATATAGCCATTAGTGTTCCCTCCGGTGCGTATCCTCAAGCAGCCTCGTTAGCCTCAATCTTGGAGCATGCTTTCCATTGTGCTTTTATTGTTTCAGTGGATATATATATCAAGCAGTGCTGCTTTTGTACCTTTATCTAATATGGTAATGGCAAGTGTAATGTCCTGAACTTGGGTCAGCATAACCCTACGAAGCAATGTGGGCTGACTGTGGGCTGGATGGGAGACAGCTTTGTACAAGGATCGGAGAGCGGGCAACAGGTGGAACGAGAACCAGCAAAATACCTTTGCAGAAAAGAAGGGTGCAGAGCCACATCCTGGGCTGCATTATTAAGATCTTAGGCAGCATACTGAGCAACATCATCCTTTTTCTCTATTTGGGATCTGAGTGGCACCTGGAACACTGTGTCCAGTCTGGGGCTCCTCAGAAACCTGGTAACAAGAAACCAGGAACCAGTTGTTGCTGGCTGGAGCAGGGACTGCACCAGATGACCCCAAGAGGTCCCTTCCAGACTATATTACTCCATGACTGCATGACTGTGGATGCAGGAAAACTATGGCAAGTGCCAGAAGGAGCAAGCCATAAGTCTTGCCAGGTTTGGAGTTAGCTGCTCTGGTTTGGATGTGGATGGAGCAGATGCGTGTTGGGTATGGTGGAGATGCTTGACAAGCTACAGTATGGGACTCAAGTGTCCTTGCATTTTGGTATGGCACAAGCAGATCGCTAGCGGGAGTTAGTTCTGTGTCCCTCATCCAGGTAAGGGTCATTCCACATTCAGACTGTGGATCAGCCCTTTCCCAGCAACTCAGAACATTATCTAGCTATTCTCTCCAAGACCAGCAGCTTTACCCTACAGCTCCATTCCTCAGGTGGCTCCTTTGCTGCCTGTCACCCATGGTCTACCTCAGCTCATCACACCTGAGGCTGGGCCAGTGCTCACTGAACAGGACTTTCAAAAAGAATCGTGTATTGTAAGATTATAAATTCCACTGATTTTTTATTGGTACATCAAGCTGCAAATGCCTTTAAGCCCATTTGACAATCACATCCACACTAACAAATATCCAAGGCAGCCCTTGGGCAGAGACAAAGGTCTGCATGCTTGTGTTCTGCAGGCAGAGGAAACAAAGGCAGGGGGATTGTGCCTCATCTTCATAATTATTATCTCCATTAATAATTTTGTTCAGCTCTTGATTCACCCTGGGATTGTTGGAGCAGCTTCCCTGGTGTGCCTTGAGCCTTAAATTCACGAACACTTTCTGCACCACCAGGCCTCAAATGTAAGTTATGAGTGAATAAAGCATATAACAAACTCCTACACAAGCCATAGGTTTGGGGCTGTTTAAATTACAGCTGGGAGAGGGGAAATCGTGCTAAATCTTTGGGGGGTACTTGCTCAAAGAGCTGGAAAGATTCAGCACAGTTTCTCTCTCTCAGTTTTATAGCTTCCTCACTCAGATGTAACAATAAAAATGTTCCACTGGATTAGCTGCGTGGCTGAACTGTGATTTCTCTGTAGCACTTTTTCACACTCTGAAGGCCTAATGACAAGCAATCAAGAAAATGTTAATTGGGACGATTGGCCCCAGGGGATCACAGGGTCCTGGGAAGTTGAAGGTTTTCATTAATTCTGCAGGGCCGGCTGCAAAAAATACGGTTCCTTTTCCCCAGGAAATTACTTGCAACTGTGGTAAAATATAAATTTAAAAGTAAAGTCTCCAGACCTTTTAACTTCACCTACTAGATGGTCTTTTTTTTAGCATATTTTTGTCTCCAGGCCTTCCAGGCCGGCTGATGGTTTCCCACAGACTTACGCTGAGTGGTGAGCAGGGTTAAGAGGATAATTATGCTGCTTCTTGATGTCTACCCATCAGTTCAAGCATGCCGAAGAGGAGCTGGTAGCCAGGTCTCTTCCCTGCTTAAAGGCAGCCATGGCAGAGCCTTCATCCTGCTCTGAGACACCAGGGGTGAGAGGTGTCTCCTTGTTCTCCTCCTGGTCTGCCTAGCTATTCTGGCTGCCCCAGGAGGAGAAGGCATGCCGTGGCTCTTTGCCGTGTGAGCTGATCCAAGAGCTTGTTTCCCTGCCTTCCAACACCAGCTACACATAAGCTGGCATGATGATGTCTAGTGGGCAAAAAAGAAGCTGGACAAATGAGGCCAGCTTGTGGGCAGGACTTCTCATAAGTCCTCCCTGTACTTTTGGCTCTGGGCTGCATTGCTGAGATGATCCATGAGCAGAGAAAGCTTGGCCTTTAATGTTGCTAATTCAATTGGTTAGAAGAGAACTGAAAGGGGACAGACTGCAATTCTATGCCTTCTGGAAAAGGTCCTCAGTGTCTTCCTGAGAAGACAGCACATTTATTTGCCCTGCTCTCACCCCACAGGACACCAGTGGCCATAGCCATGCAGCGTCACTGATCCTGAGCAAGTGGCAGATGTGGTGTTGGTTTTCCTGTGGCACAGCACATCACTTACCCAGCCTCTGAGCCAGGGAGGTTATCCTGGGCAATGCAGCCACATTGCTTGCTGCTCTGTGCAGTGAGCACCGATGGCACCGATGGGACCCATCTCCCACAGCGGAGTGCTTCTGCTGGCATGGGGAGAGGTGGTTGCCTGGTCTCTTGTAAAGAACAATAAATGCATTGGCTACAATTCTTTTCTTTTTTTTCCTCTTTCTTTTTCTTTTTCTTTCTTTCTTTCTTTCTTTCTTTCTTTCTTTCTTTCTTTCTTTCTTTCTTTCTTTCTTTCTTTCTTTCTTTCTTTCTTTCTTTCTTTCTTTCTTTCTTTCTTTTCTTTCTTTCTTTCTTTCTTTCTTTCTTTCTTTCTTTCTTTCTTTCTTTCTTTCTCTTTCTTTCTTTTTCTTTCTTTCTTTCTTCCTTCCTTTCTTTCTTTCTTTCTTTCTTTCTTTTTCTTTCTTTCTTTCTTTCTTTCTTTCTTTCTTTCTTTCTTTCTTTTTGCTTGCTTGCTAGCTTTCTCATTCTCTTGATCTTTCTACCTCTCTCTTTCTTCTCTTTTCTTCTTTCCTCTTTCTTCTTTCCTCTTTCTTCTTCTTTCTTTTCTTCTTTCTTCTTTCTTCTTTCTTCTTTCTTCTTTCTTCTTTCTTCTTTCTTCTTTCTTTCTTCTTTCTTCTTTCTTCTTTCTTCTTCTTCCTTCTTCTTTCTTTTTTCCTTCTTGTTTTAACAGTCCTCATTGAAAATAATTGAGGGTCTTGTCATTTAAACTGCTGCCAATAAGCCTGATTCAAAACCCCATTCAATTGAGAACCTGATTCAGACCTGTTGAAGTTAGTGCCTGGGCTTGCTTGTCACTATCCTCCAGGGCTCTGTTTAGATGCGCATCTACACCCATGTGGAGTGGGAAGCCGTCTGCATGGGGGCATTTTGTAGAAATATCTACAAGGGCTGAAAAGCTCTGGAGAAGCAGAGCCATGGCATGTGTCTGAGTCAGTAACCATTGCCTATTTTTCTTTTGTCCTGCAGGTTTGTAAGATTAATACAGGTTTCCTTAGAGATGGGGCAGCTATTTGCTATCAGTAGAACTTAATGTACCGGGGGAATTCATAGGAAAAATGCATTTAGTTAAGAGTTCATGGCTGTTGAATCCACCCACCCATCACTCAGTGTAAGTGAATTCTGGCAACAGAGGTTTTATTATTTGCATGGCTTTGACAGATGATGATGTTTGTCTAAGTAAATGCTTTCTTTCTGAGTAGTTCATTAGCATTAGGAGAGGATTCAGGCACAGAAAAAGAAGGGATTTCTTACCCTCCCAGTGGCAGGAGGTGTAGTGGAGCCAGTGGGCCTGAAGTGACCTCTGTGGTGGTGACTGACTGAAAAAATGGGAGCAGAGGATCCCTCCTGCACCGTGCCTTGGAGGCCCACCCTCAGAAGTGCCTCTCTGGCCTGCAACAAGCCATCCTCCCTATAAACTGCACACTGAGGGCCACTAATCATCTTTTGCTACATTAAACATTATTATTTTCTGTAACTGCCTGGTAGTTTTTATGAGTATTCCAGGAAGCTCAGATACTGCAGTAGCTTCCCTGCAGTGGGGGAAGCTCGCGAAGTGTGAGCCTGCTTTGTTATCACAGTGGCTTATGCTCTTCCAGCAGATGTGCTTTGTGAAAGCGGAGCTCATTTAGCTAAAGCTCTTGGCTAATAGGATGAACACCCTCAGGCTCTGCTGCATGCTGCTGTGTGGCGCTGTGCGGCTGGAAAGTTGCCTGGCAGAAAAGGGCCTGGGGGTGCTGGTCGACAGCCGGCTGAATATGAGCCAGGGGTGTGCCCAGGTGGCCAAGAAGGCCAACGGCATCCTGGCTTGTATCGGGAATAGTGCAGCCAGCAGGGCCAGGGAGGTGATCGTTCCCCTGTACGCAGCACTGGTGAGGCCACACCTCGAGTGCTGTGTTCAGTTTTGGGCCCCTCACTACAAGAAGGACACCGAGGCCCTGGAGCATGTCCAGAGAAGGGCTACGAAGCTGGTGAAGGGCCTGGAGCACAAGTCCTGTGAGGAGCGGCTGAGGGAACTGGGGGTGTTTGGTCTGGAGAAGAGAAGGCTCAGGGGAGACCTTATCTCTCTCTATAAGTACCATAAAGGAGCTTATAGCGAGCAGGGTGTCAGTCTCTTTTCTTAGGTGACAAGTGGTGGGACATGAGGAAACAGCCTCATGAGGAAACAGCCTCAAGTTGCACCAGGGGAGATTTAAACTGGCTGTCAGGAAGAATTTCTTCATGGAAAGGGTGGTTAAGCATTAAAACAGGCTGCCTGGGGAAGCAGTGGAGTTGCCATCCCTGTAGGTATTTAAGAGATGTGTGGATGTGGAACTAAGGGACACAGTTAGTGGTGGATTTGGTAGTGTTAGGTGGATGGTTGGACTTCATGCTCTTAAGCATATTTTCCAACCTAAATGACTCCGTGATTCTATGATTCTCTGTTCCACTTCTCCTCTGGTGTGGGATGGACACCTCTCTGAAAGTCTGTGCAGAACTGAAAGATGAACCCCTGTGAACTCTGCAGGATTTGATTTCCCACTTATTACTATGTTGTGTTCTTTGGCTGTATCTTGCCTGCAGGTTTTTGTCAGTAAATACTGGAGTAAACCCCCCTGGCTGAAGATTAGCAAGCTGACACTTCACTAGGGTCACCCAAGAGTGGTGGAGCAGGGATGAGAGCTCCTGTCTAGACTTCAAAAGCTCTTCTCTCACCCCTGGGCCATTGTGTCTCTGAGCTGAGCAGAAATCAACCCTTTTATCTTGTAACACAGTTCTTCCTGAGGACTGCATTTCTAACTCCTTGTTGTTCCTTTACAACAAACCTTTTCACCCTGGTAAGACACTCTTGCTACATCCTCAGCATCTGACACTGACCAGCTCTGCATCGTCCCGTGTCATCGTCCCACTGTCGCCTTGCAGTTCTCTCCTGTCCTGAAAATCAAAAGCATAACAGGAACAGGAAATATGAAGTTATGTGTGATTCATTCTTTAAGTAAATTGCAATAAAAGAAACATAAATGAGGCAATCCGTTTATATTTCATAGATGTGAAATATATGTATGTTTTCACATGTACCTTTCTAGAGCCTTCCTGGTAAAGGCAAACCACTCAAACGTAAGAAGGACACAATCCTAAAAGAGTATGGGTATTTTGGATCCCATGTGAAACAGCAAAAAATTGAAGTTTCTACACTGTTAGAGAGCCTGCATTGACCAAGAGCTGTGATTTATTTTTGTAGCAGTATGTAACTAGTATGGGGTGAGAGCCAGCAAGATGATTAATTCCTTATCAGTGCTGATGGTCAGGAAGGGCAGCTTTTGCTGTGACCAAAATGCAGATCGGCATCAAGATCCAGACCAGCAACTTGCACATCCAGTGTTGGTATCTTGCCTTGCCAGGAGAGCACCTCAGAAAAGCCAGACAAGGGGTAAATGTTCCTCTGGGCTGTTTGCATGGACAGTGGTGCATCTCCCGAGTTATCCTGCACCTCAATACCTTCATAGATAACCATGCAGCATAGCACAGATTCAAGAGATGTAATCTTGGCAAAGGCTTTGCACTGGAACCTGGTTCATCTCTGCACTGCTGGCGGAAAGGTTTTCACAAATATTTTGTAATCATGTTTTATCTTTGAGAATCTCAAAATCCATTTTGTAGGGTGAGTTTAGGAAAAGCAGGGTTAAAAGCAACAGCAGCTGTGTTTTCTCTCCTCCCTGGCAGTTTTGTCCTCCCAGCCTGCCTCCATCCTGCCCCGATCTCCCTTTTCTCAGGCCTTTTTATGTGTCCCCCGGCCTTTGGTGCTTCTGGTTTGCACTGCCTGACCTGGCAGCGTGTAGTTCAGCACAGCTCACCAGTTGGGCTCACGTATGGTCCTGACCAGGGAGGTGCAAGTTACCGTAAGACTCAGTAACCTAATATTGTGCTGGGACAGTTCTTCATCTGGGAGGCACATGAGCTCGCTCACCGCTCTCCAGGGAACATCAGGATGCTCAGCTGGGCTGCAGGTCACTTTACAACACTATGTCTTTGTGCTTGCAGGTGCCTTATTGTCTATACTTGCATTTCAAAAAAGTCATTAACATCCTCTGTGACTCAGAAACACTTCGTAGATGAATCTGCAGCCAAGAAACAGTGCAAGCTCAGCACCTTACTGTGTGCACCTGAGCTGAGCACATCTGTGGGAACATCACACCGGGGCAGGGCTGTGGGTGCAATGGAGATGTGCAGCCAGGAAGAAGCTTCAAAGTTTTGTCTCTTCCTAAACTACAGTTTTCAGTGCTATCTTTAAACTTCACTGCCAATTTTTTTTACAATTCTCTGACACATATATTAGTGGGGATGTACTGTATCAGAGCTGCAAAACAGCCTGCAATTCCCCAGGTTCCTCTGTAGTTTTTTATGCCTGTGTACCTATAAAAGAACTCCAGCCCTTCTAAGTTTGCCCCATGAGAACAGAGTAACGCCTTTCCTCTGGAAATAATGTAATAAAACAAAGGGAATACAAAGCTCCCATTGTGAAGATCCCATGGATGGCCTTTATCATTTATCAAAAGGAAAAGGTGTTCTTGTAATACCTGTTAAAACTGTACACAGGGGAGGCTGTTTGGTGGAGCACATTAATAAAAAATCAGAAACCTGGAAGATATGTCTTTTTGCAGATTCAGAATTGTGCATTAATTTATTTTTGTAGCTTTTTCTGAATAGTCCAGTGGCTTCTGTCATGAAGCAATTTCATTAAAGCTTTGATCATAGCGGTAATATAAAGCCAAGCTTTCTGCAAAGGCTTCATTGCCCTAAAGAGTCTGTAATTGGCCAAATGTCTTCGAAAGTTTTGCTTGGTTTCTCCAGAGCACAAGTAAAAATTAATTACCCCAGTAGTAGCTGCAGTGCCATCATATAAGGGTGTCAAATGTAGGCTTTCCAAATGGCATATTCTAACAGAGCACTAGATATGAAACTTGCCATAAATGTGATTTGTGAACATCATTAATGAAGTACTAGACCTAATTGACTTCTCCTGGCTTTATGACAGCATAAAAAAAGTTCCGCACTACCGATGATATTTCTCTTAAAGTTCTCCAGTTGAATCCTTGATCCTGCAGAGCTCTCTTTAAAGCAAGGTTTCACCAATATTTATTTGAGAAAAAGGAAACTGGCTGTTAGACAACATTTCCAGTTCTTTAGAAACAATAAGGGGTTTGGGGCAGTTCTTTCCTTGCAGAATGAAATGAAGATGCTTCACAATTACCTCTGAAAACCCAAACACATTAGAGAAGATCAGCTGAGGGTACTTGCTAGTTTGATCATTTGAGAATTCAGTTATGGATGAACAGATTCAGACTTGTCTCTGTGGTGATTCAGTTCAGGGATTTGTACTTTCATCTTTTGCATTTCAGGGAAAAGCATTAACTTTTCTGATGTGATTATATGTGATTATATGTTCTTGGTATGGAAACATACCCATTATATTTGTGTCAAAAAATGATCATTCTAGCAAGATATTTTGTTTTCCAAGCATTTTCTTTTTCATCCATACTGAGCTTTGTCACAAGAAATGTCACCATTCAGACCAGTACTTACAGCAACATATTACAGTACTTTATATTGCTGTCATAATATAAAACAGCCCAGATCCAGCTTTGGCTAGTATTTTTCCAGGACATTTTGTTATTCTATTTTATATGAAGATTGTGGTTATATATCTGCACAACAGAGATATATCACAGTATCTGTTGTGCAGATATTATGAAAGAACAAAAAATAAAATGCAATCTACTGAAATTAATTGTTTTTGCATTTACCTTTACTCCTTAAATTAAAAAAAAAAAAAAAGGAGAGAGAACAGAAAAGGAAGTTTATATGCTAAATCATGTCTTATAGCTATCACCTTGCTCCAAGCTAAGCAGGTACCCTATTCAGGTGTGTTATTACAAGTGAGCAAAAAGCCTCATGGTAAAATCCGGATCAAATGAAACGGTTGACCTCCAAGTATTTGCTCAAAACATTTGAAGATTAACATTTTGCAAATTAAACTTCAATTTAGGGAGGAAGTGGCTGAAATGTCAGGTGTGCTAAGCATCCCCAACTACTGCTGTCTTGATAAACACTGAAGGAGGACCTTTGAGTTGATCCTAAACGTTAAAGTCAGTTGACTTAAACGGTTCATCTAATCCTCTGCTGATTAGTCTTGCTCCATTATGTTGGCAGTCTCAGGCAGAGCTGGAAGAGACTTTCTGCTGGTCTGCCACGTTGCAGGGCCTGTGCTCACGTTGGTCCTCTTTGGCATACACCAGGGTGTCCCCCAGCACCATGTGTGAATGCTTCCAGAAACGTATGAGTTGTTTTGACTTCCATGTCCCAATTCCTCCCTCCCAACTTTCCTCCTTCAGACCACCAGTGGCATCAGAATTTACAAGATCTGTTGTTCTTTGTTTTGTGGAGTGTGATAAATACACAGTCAGGTGAAGAACTGATTTGAGATTCAAAGGTGAGGAATTTCCCAAACATTCAGCACCTGCAATTTACTGATTTGACTGAAACCCGCAATGATTGCATTAATATTAATCGCAACTCTTTCTCTTACTCACTTCATTCACCCTCAAATAGTGCACTTAGAGATATGTAAGAGAAAGACAACGAAAGACAATTATAGGGTGGCTTTTGGGGATGTTCTCTGAATCATGAGCACCCTCCTTGCAAACAGAAGGTGGCTGCAGGCTACTGGCAGAGATGGCTCCTGCCTGAGGGGAGCTGTGTCACTGGTTCCCAAACGGGGATGTGCATCAATTGAGTAACTCCCAAACTACTGGTAAGCAGCAGGCATCCTGAAAGAGTATCCCCAGAGTCCCCCAAATTTTTGACACTCAACTGTTGACTCCAGAGGGACTAATCCCTGAATCTATGTTCAGGGACCTCTCTCCTCACTGGCTTTGTTCAGCATCTCTGGCTAGGTTGATATCAGCAATAATGTAGAGCAGCAGCATGCAGCAGTTAGAGTGGATCTATGGACTTGTTGCTGAGGTCCTGATGTTAACGCATTTTGGAGGTTTAAGGCTAGACCATCCTTGGATCACAATGCTCACCTGTGGCTGGACTGCAGCAGGTGCAGCTCCCCACTTTGCTTCATCAGTGAGGAGTCCAGCTGCAATCTGAGCCTGGAAGGTGAAGCTGATTGATTCCAAAGGGCACTTCCAACCCAGAGTAAAACACTAAGTAGAAGCAGCATTTCTGGAGGATATTTTCTGTTTTTGTACTCTTGCATGCAGGAGGTGAATTTAGTTGTAGCCATCAACTTAAATTTAAAACTTCAAAATCCTTGCAGTTTTTTTGCCGTGGTGCAGCACTTTGTCTTCTGGTTACCTCTCTGCCACGGAGTATGATTTGCGATCTGAACTTTCCTCTGTCTTCCTAATAATTTGCAGCTTGAGCATTCTGAAGGCATTATTTATGCAGCAGTTGGCGCTGAACTATGCTGTGCTGCTTCCATGGAAACCTCCGACAACATATTACTGTCAGGCATGACAGATATGCAATTCCTCATTTTCCCTTATGTCAGTCATCAGAAGAGCCCTACTATGTCAGACCAAAGGTCTATCTATCCAGTGCCTTGTCTCTAACTGTAACAAATTGCAAATGCTCAGGGAAAAGGGTAAGAACAGGGCAAGAATATAGGAATACTAGTATAAGCCCAAACTTCCAGCATTTTGGAATGTATGGAGTAAAATCTTGAATTCAAAGGCCTTGAAGATATATTTTTGGTTTTGCCATTTTTTTGGACCTGTGTAAAAACACGGTACGGGATCATAGCATAATTTAATTTATGAGAAACCTCAGGAAGTCTCTAGTCTGAATTTCTGCCCAAAGCTGGGTCAGCTATGAGACCAGAGCAGGTTGTTCAGGGCTTTAGCCAGTTGTGTCTTCACAGCCTTCAAAGAGAGAAGACAGCACATCCTCTCTGAGCAACAATTTTATTTTCTTTTATTTCTCAATCTAGGTGATTATTGTAAAAGGTCATGTAAATTTGCTGGGTAAAATGTCTAGTAAACTCCCTTTTTGCTCAAGGCCATTGAGTTAGAGCAGAGTCAGTAACTTGAAATTATCAGTACCACCCTCAGAGAAGGCAGTTTTTGGTTTTTATTTTTAAGTCCACTGAAGATACTTGATGCACAAAAACACAGTATTAATAAACTCTCCAGTTCTATACCTAGTAACTCATATTTGGTTGAAAAGACCAAGCGGGATTCCTGGAGAGCATCTGAACACCCAGTTGTCTGTTTCCCCATGAAATGCGGAGGGAGGATGACAGGTTGTAGGAGGCTGTGAAGTTTGGAAGAGACACCAGAACATCAGTCTGTCTGCCCATGGTCTGCAAGCTGGCACTGTATCTCCTTGCAGAAAGTCTCCTCAAATTAAGTCAGTTTATGTTTTGGAAACCTGAAGGAGGAGCCACATGATTAGATATAAAAGTCTGCATATGAACTTTTCTCATCTTCCCTTACAATCGGTAGAGAGAAGTAGTTCATTTTAAGCTCATATCAGTCTGAGGCACATCTCTAGAATAGATCAGATGAGTCATATGCTGAAAGTGCCTATTGCTTTTCATTGACTAGACTGGGATAGTTGGGTTGCTACCCTAGATGGCACTTTTACTCTGTAGATACCTACTGGAGTCATCTCCTACTGCCTTGCAGAGAAAAACACAAATAAAACCAGTATCTGATGGGTAAGAGAAGCCTGCAGCTTTTGTAGACTCTTTTCTGTCTTTTCTCTCTAACCACAAATGAGAATTTTTTTTTTTTGCTACTGTAATCTGTCATTTAAAAATGATCTATAAGAAACATATTCCTGTTTACATAGTAGAATAAAAGAATTTGTAGAAAGTGGCCTTTTAGGTGGCTATTCGAAAAAGTTGTAAGCTGCCCAAGATGGGAAATCTCCAGCTATGAGGGTTCAGAAGTCAGGAGCTGGGAAGATTTCAGTAGTGCTTGGAGGGGAAATATAGAGGAGGGTTGTATATATGAAGTGGCTGGTTGTAGAACATGAAGAAGTCATGAATTCAGCAATTTTAAATTTTTTTTTTTTTGAGCTGTGCTGGGTATTTGGTGGGAATCTTTCTTCTGCCTTCAGTAAATCCAAAACACAGAGATTAGGAGCTTTTCCCTGGGCGCAAAGCATGTGTGATGTAGGGTGGCTTGCAGTTTCATGATTTCTCAGTTCTGAGGGTGACATATGACAACCACCTTCTTCTGGAACCAGTTTGAGTAGGTTTTCTGTATCTCCAAGACGGCCCAAATTCTGCACTTGGGGAGAAGGAGGGGAGAAATGATGGTGACAGCTTATTTCCTTTCCACCAAGGAGCGGCGTGGCATTGAAAGCTCTAATTTTCACACACCTGGCAACCTCACCAGCTGTTTTTGTTCTTCAAGCTTTATCTTCAGCTGAATGTAGTCTCCCTCTCTGGCCTCTTCAGGCCCTTTAGAACTTCCACAGGTCACTTGCACTGGGTGGTGGAGGAGTCCATCTCATATAATCTTGTTCTTTGCTTATTAAGCTGGTGTACCTTTCAATATTAGAAGAATAATTTATTTTTCCTTTCTGAAGCTGGACATGAATTATTGAGTTTATCTTGTACCTGCCTAGGCTAGAAGGATTTTCTGAGGAGAGTAATGCACACATTTGGTTTTACTTCCTTGACTTCAGCAAAGATCAAAGATAACATTTGCATACTTCATCCTTCCGAGCTGTGTTATTCATAGGTGGCAAAAACCTTCTTTATGGAATCTTTAATTAAGGTTATTTTGACACCACTTCTTGTGTTTCCTTTCATTAAGTAATTTCTCAGTGTTGAAGTTTGAGTTGATTTTTTTTCTTCTTCCTGCTTTCACATATAAAGGGCTCTGAAACCTTTTGTTTAATGAATTAGGAGTTAGGAGATATTAACTATACCAGTATTTAATAACATTGTCAGAATAAGCAGCACCATTGGAGTACAATCTTCACAATAAGAGACTTTCACTTCAAACATGATTACATACAGCTGGATCACTCCCAGTTCATAAAAGTATTTACTAGATGGCTTTCCTTTGTGTTAAACAGAATAGTTGATGAGTACAGTTGAACATGGCTTTGTTATGATTTTTGAAGAATGTTGAATGCTAGCAGTAGAAATATTTTACTATCCATTTGTTTTCTAGCTTTATGTTACTTGTTATATCTGTTACAATGAACAGATATCAGCAAAGGCTGTGGGCGGAGATTTTGCCAGTAAATTTAGCTGTCTTTTCAACTGACTCTTCTAATTGTATCCATCAAGATAACTACTTTTCCCCCCTGCTTAGCTGGTCCATGACAAAATGTGGTAGTTCTTGGCTTTGTCTCTTTCTTTCATACTTCTGACCAGTTTAAATTTGTCAGAAAAATGTTGTATAATTAATATAGTTTTACAGGTTGCCATCCTCTTTTTTCGTGTTATGGACGTCTTCTGGCATGTATGAACTCTTGAAAAGTATTGCCACCACTGCAATACTCCCCCCTTTCCAGGGCTGGGCCTTGGCTGTTTTACAGAGGGGCAGGCTCTGAGTTGAGGTCTCTCTCTCTCTCTCTCTTTTTTTTTTTCAATTGAATTTTGAATTATTTCTAATATCTGTAGTCTCAGGAAACTCTTGTCCCTTCATGTGTTCCTGTATATACAGGGGCTTTCCAAATTCTACTGCATCATATATTAATTATTCCAAGTGTCTTTAAATGTTTTTCCAAAGTTTGTCCACAGTCTCTTCTTTAATATAATTTCAGTTAGTCACATCAGCTGTTGCTGGAAAAGTCTTGAGAGCATCACATTTCACAATCAGCTATTGACAGAAATAAAACTCCCTCTCCCCTCCCCTCCCCTCCCCTCCCCTCCCCTCCCCTCCCCTCCCCTCCCCTCCTCTCCTCTCCTCTCCTCTCCTCTCCTCTCCTCTCCTCTCCTCTCCTCCTCCTCTCCTCTCCTCTCCTCTCCCCTCCTCTCCCCTCCTCTCCTCTCCTCTCCTCTCCTCTCCTCTCCTCTCCTCTCCTCTCCTCTCCTCTCCTCTCCTCTCCTCTCCTCTCCTCTCCTCTCCTCTCCTCTCCTCTCCTCTCCTCTCCTCTCCTCTCCTCTCCTCTCCTCTCCTCTCCTCTCCTCTCCTCTCCTCTCCTCTCCTCTCCTCTCCCCTCCCCTCCCCTCCCCTCCCCTCCCCTCCCCTCCCCTCCCCTCCCCTCCCCTCCCCTCCCCTCCCCTCCCCTCCCCTCCCCTCCCCTCCCCTCCCCTCCCCTCCCCTCCCCTCCCCTCCCCTCCCCTCCCCTCCCCTCCCCTCCCCTCCCCTCCCCTCCCCTCCCCTCTCCCTCTCCTCTCCTCTCCTCTCCTCGAGTTAGCGTGCAAGTGGTCTTCAAACCTTTTCCAAGTCTTTTAACTGACGGAGATTTTAATAGCATTTTTCCTCCAATGTTTCCCATCCTCCTTCCAGAACATTTTTAATTTCTCAAGGTCAGAAAGACTGACCAAGTTTGCTTCATTTAGCATATAAGGGTCTATGATTTCTAGTAAAGGAAATACTTTACTGCTCTGCCAGGGACCTGTGCAGGAAGGCAGAAGGAGAGGCAGAGTGAAACCCAAGCAGTTGCTCTCTCTTGTGTAAGCTAAGAGTTTGTTGCTTTCATTGCCTGTGACATGAGCCAAATACCTACTGGGCTTGTGCTCATCTTTTGTCCTGACCTTGGCTGTGATCTAGTGGATAATCTCTTCAGAGGGAGTTTTTGTTTTTATGACTTTGGATTACTTTATCAAGGAAGATGTTTTTCTCTGGCCGGAGGTCTGAGCTAACTGCTCCACAGGGCAGACTCCCTGCTGGCACAGTCTCAGAAGCATGAGAGCATCATCTTCACGGAGCCCCATTGTGCCATTTACCTCTCACTGATGAGACATCATCCTGTCAGAGAGAGGACTTCAGAGATCCCAGAGGAACTATGGAAGAGGGAGACCTGTGAGGAGGGAGGGAAGGTGGAAAGGAGAGCCAGACAAATCCCCTAGGAAAGCTATTGGAGATCATACTGATTTTCAACAGGAGATGAGGGCAGATATTAGGGTCAGCCATTATTTATAATGCATGTCCACCCAGGGAAGATGGGCCAAATGTTCCCTGGGTCAAACTAGGTAACACTTGTTCCATAGAAGGGAACTCTCTAGCATGGATGTGACTTGGCACAGCTCAACTCATGCAGCCCAGCAAGTTTGCCACCAATCCATCACCCCCTAAAGGCATAGGGTCCAGCAGATCAGGGGCAAATCTGCCTGGTGGGAGCCAGTGGTGTCTTAACGAAGATGCTCTGGGCTGTGCAATATCACATTTCCAGGAGCTACAATCCTTCTCACTCTCTGAAAGAGATCACAACCTTTCTAACTCTTTGCTTGACCAACTGGCTTTTGTTTCCAAGCCGTGATGTATGCAAATGCCCAAGCGTGCAGCCAAACATACTTAGAATTTGTTAAGCTAATAGATATTTTCTCTATAGGCTCCTAACAACTTCTAGTGATGTTTAAAATATTTAAGCAAAATATCTCATTTGTTCTAGGTTAAATACATTCATATGATAATTCTTAAGGTTGCTGCTCTTCCCTTATATTTCATTATTTGGAAGAGGAACGTCTGTCTAATGCCTCATTTAAGATTCAGTGGAATCTTCCTTGCTTCAGTAATTTTCCTATTAAATTACAACTATTAACACTCGTTCTTCACCCTAAAGGAAACCAATAAAATCACCCAAACTAATGAAGTTGTTTTCAGCAGCAAGCACCTCGTTACGGGGGTACTTCTAATTACTGTTAAAATGAACTGGAACACAATGCCTCCAGAATGGGATGTCCCAGAGCTATCAACCCAAACCATAAACATCTGTGCAACTCATAATCTCTTCATTTAACCTTTGTAATAGCAACACAACCTCAACTAATTTTTAAATGCTGGTAGGCATTAAAATAAATAGATATGAAAATGTCACTGACACATTATAAATAGAATTCTAATTTATGAGCACTTCCTCCCAGAGAGGAATTTGTTTTTTGTCTTTAAAAAAATAACCGTGCCACCTGGAGTTTATCTTTTTCTTATATTGTCTAGTTTGAACTCATTTTTTTCCCTCCCTCTGACTAATTGTTATATTTAGATACCATCGCACAGAAGACTATGTTGAGGAGTGATTAGGGTATAACTTACATATCAGAATGCATGAGCTAACTAGAAAAGCAAAGCTTCAGATCAGATTTAATTAAGATAGCTTACACTGTCAGTTGAGTTTTCTGCCTAAAGCAAGGAAAAAAAATGAAGACTAACAGCTTCTTCCAGAAACGTGATACTCCTGGGATAGGAATTTAGGACTTCATAAGCAGAACAGCTTTTACTCCTGTGAGTAGTCCTGCTGAAATCAACACGACTAGTTATGTGAGTAAACGGTACTCTGCATAAATTAATAATGCACAATCTGGCCATATAGAAATCCTCGTTCTGGCACAGATTACTAACTGCCTGTGAGTCATTCAAATAATGGTTAAGAAAAATGAGGGATGTTCATATGAACAATGGCTTGCGGGATTTTCATTTTTAGTTTTCATAAATGTAAACCTAAAACTTTAATACCAAAGTAAATCAAACTGGGAATCTCTGGTTGGAGCTTGCTAAAGGGCAGTGCCTGCCACTCATATTGTTTTCACATCCTTACAAGAAGAAAGGTGATTTGTCAATACTAGCAGCTTAGTCTGTAAACAGGTTTTTGAAACTTCACGCGTAATTGTAATCTCCATCAATTCACTATTCACACTACAGGACACCTAGAGGTTTGGGAGCAACTGATATCCACTTCCACAAACAGCAGACAAGTAAATGATGTAAGTAACTGCACTGGACTATCTGTGTTAACTCTCATTCACAGATCATCCCTAGGCTTTAATATTATATATATATATATACACGTAGGAACATGAGCCAAAGTATATTTCACCCCTTTCTCCTATTGCTGGGTGGTAAATGCTGGATTCTGCACGTGGTAAAAGCAGCAGAAAGGAAGAAGGCAGAGGAGTATTTTTATAAGCACTAGAAATATTGAGGTCTGGTGTTCTTTGGATTTATATCTTTTGACTGATCAAGAGAAAGGAGATTTATAAAATGAGATCAAAAGAACTTCATCTGAACCTTCTTCCTCTTGGCTCAATTCAAGGTCTATACCCTTATGTCTGTAAGCTCCTAGACTTCCTTTTCCCTGGGGCATGAGTAAGGTCTTTTCTCTTCCTCTGGCAATCCATTTATTTTCATGAAATTTGTAGAAACCTAATTATCTTTCAGACTGATACCAAACTGTATTAAAATCAACCAATAGTTTCTAAAGATGTTGAGAAAGACATGCAGACAAACACACAGACTAAACGCCTTACTTCATTTCTACAGGAAAAATGGGCTATAATGGAGATTTTTTTTTTTTTACTGAATTATGTGGATAACAGAGTGGGAGTATTTTGAAAGTAAGGCAGAGGTAGATGTTGACAAAATTATATCTTTTTATGTAATCAGGTCTTCAGTGGTAAAAATGTGCTCTAAAGACATGGAAGCCACCTTCAGAGGTGATGGCTCACTAAGCTAGGCGCTTTTCAGATAGATGGGGCAGTTCAGTTTTCACTGAATTGCTTATGAGCTATAAAGACAGAAAAAAAAGGTTAAATACAAACAACAAAAGCATATTTTTAATGACAAATTTATATATCTATTCTCTTTTTTTTTTCTCCCTTCCCCTCTTCGAGCCTAACTATAAGGCTTGACAGAAGAATAACCGTGTCCTGATAGACTGGTACATAGGGAGTGAAAAAACATCTTCATTCATAGAGTCTTCTCAGCGAACTGCAGAAAATCAAAGATGTTCAGAAAGTTGTTTAGGAACCCCTTTGCATGGTCTGAAAGAAGATATAGAAAGCTGTGAAAGCAGCAGACGTGTGAGTGGCATCATTTGTTGCATGGAGACAACAGGGAGACAAGATAAGTGACAAGGATAACAGCAGCAACTGGTAGACTTTGTACCTTTGTCATGAGCAATTCAAAACCTACCCAGGGATATTATCCTGCCGTACTTCAACACAGAGTCTGAGATGAACTGAAGATGCTGGGGGATTTCACAAAAGCTTTATCTTTCTTGTCCTTTTTATTTGTCTGGTTGGGTTTTTTAGTGTGTATGCATGTGTGTGTGTTTTGTTTCTTGTTTTGTGTGTGTGTGTTGGTGGTTTAGTTTGTTTTAAATTACTGACATCATTAAAAACTAGTTTGTTGATGACTTGCTTTGCAGTTCATGCAAGTTGTGGGAAGCACCTCAAGTGAAAGGAAGCATTGTGGCTACACAGACATATGGGGCTGGAGAGGACTGGGGAGGTGGATGGAGCTGTCAATGTCACTTTTACCTGGAAAGGCTGCAAGGAAGAGAGACCTTGCAGCTTTCCCAGCAAGGAGTCACACTCTGGATTTGTGTCATTTTCCTTTTAAATTTCAAACATACAGGTGGCTGTACTGTGCCCCATCAGAGTTGAATCTGGCTGCTCATGCCCTATTTGACAATGGCCACTAACGATGACAGGAGCAGTTAAGAAGCCTGCAGCAGTACAGCCACTGGTGGTTTGGAAACATAAGCAACATAATTATCTTTAATAGCCCTTGCTGAATTGTTCTTCCATTATCTTGTCTGCTGGCTT
This sequence comes from Anser brachyrhynchus, assembly GCF_964034855.1. Taxonomy (NCBI): domain Eukaryota; kingdom Metazoa; phylum Chordata; class Aves; order Anseriformes; family Anatidae; genus Anser; species Anser brachyrhynchus. The sequence continues at coordinate 199,795,630 of NC_137694.1, read as the reverse complement.
TCAGAGCACTTGTATGTTGTTAAAATCCATGATGTCTTGTGTTTTAATCCTTACAACTGAAAATTGTCTGTTCCCAGCTGTTTTGCACCTTGTTTTGTGCTTTGTGGTCTGCATTGCCTAGAGCTGGACATAAATCCGGTGATTCCCAGGTCTGCATTTGCCCTTATTGATCAGATATTGATATAAGAAACACTGAAATGATCCGAACCTAAAGTCATTGATGTCATTGTCATGACAACATGCATTGAGAAAGGTGGTAGGTGTTTCCTGCAGAGATGGAATATGAGACTTATCATCGGTTTCAAATACAGTCCTCTGATTTGGACATGAGGGACCAAGGGGTCATTATGCTCAAAACCATGGCTTAGGGGAAAGGACAAAGTTTCTTACTTCTAAAAGTAAAAAAATAAAAAATCAAGGTCTGGGGTGAGATCAGCTGTTAAAGTCTGAAAAATGACACAAGTCTTTCTTCAATCCAAAATGTAAAGTGCAGTTTTCAAAGCTAAATACAGGTCCAGAAGCATGGCAACAACTGACCTGAAATGAGCCTGTGTGACTGAAAGCTTGCTTTATTGTTCCCAATCTTTTAAAAGGTCTACTAAAAGAATCCTACAAACTTTAACTCATTTTAATCCTTAGAAATCCTTAGATCATTCATTTACAAATACAGCTCTGTCACTCATCTGAATAAGTTTTAGGTACAGATGCAGGCTGGGTACAAGTTTTAGGTACAGATGTAGCCACCAGACAGGAAGAATCAGAACACGAGCCTCTTGCTATGTATTTCTGAACTCTTTCAAACAAAGTTTTAGACATGGATCTCATTTCTCAGGCTTGCTGAAGCTAGCTACAGTCAACATCATTTTTTTTCAAGTCCTGATCTCCTGGTGACTTTCTGAATGTTATCTGTGGAACTGTCTGCCTCAGTTGAAAACATGAAAAAGATGTTGATATATTTTGAGTTCAATGAAAATCAGAATGATAATATATATATATACATCATGTATTCATCATCAAGAGTTACATTTCTGGGTAGTGAAATCAAAGAGTTTGAATTATCCTTCCTTGGAAGTAGCCTCTTAATTTTTGATTTTAAGAGTTTCTATCCTTTTGTGGTCCTGAATAATTCCAGTTTGTTTAGCATTGTTGTCAAAGCATGTGTTTTGCTCTCTGTATCTTTTTGTTAGCACTGGGAGTAGTAAAGACCTTTTCTTAAAGTCATTTCAATGTAGTCCTATTGATATTTGTCAATACAATTAACATTCCCACTATTCTGTAGGGTAATTTTTTGCATTTATGCGCAATGGACTGTTACTATAGAAGGATGACTCTCTATTTCAAAATATGCTCTTTTCTCTTAGACAAAAAACATTGGGAAAAGCAAAACATCTTTTCTGTGGAATCATGTTTTTCTGTTTTTCCCAAAATTCAGAGTCAACTCATACAAATGAAAGTGTGACAGAAAGCTGTTAATTTTGTTGACAGCACTGCTTTACTGCAAAGATTAATCTTCATATATGGCTGATTTTTTCACCCTCTTATTCATCTCTGAATGATGTCTGAAATAACAGCTTGCTGAAATTTCAGAACATCTCAACAGTCTTTAAGAGATGGTGCAATATGTTAAAAGAACTTTATTTCCCCTGAAATCTCTTTAAAATATAGTAAAAGTGTTACGGCATGATATTGATAGAGAAATATAAGGCATAACACAGATAACTAGGAGGAAGTCACAAAAGCGCAAGAATATTGGGCAGTTTACTACCATGGCCCACACATGATTTTTATTAAGAATATTTATTTATGAAGTGTGTTGTTTTCTTATCAGCTCATTATTTTAGTTCCTCATTGTGGGGAGATTTAACTGAGATTAAAAGTTATAACCAGCAATGTTATGAACTAATAAGCACATCTAATTTTAATGCTGTTAGAGAATTAAATGGAATTAGTGACAGCACCATTTCATTTTATTTTGGCAAGGTTATTATCACCTACATACTCCTACAATGAAATGGGACCATAGCTACTACAGGGGCTACAATGAGAGCACACACGATATTTCTTTGCTTTTGTCTTCAGGTTGGCTGTGGCTATCGGATAATGTTCATCATTAGGAAGGCGAAAAGGGCTATCAGAAGGAGGCCTCTTCCTCTGCTGACAGGAAACCTCTGCTGCTCTTTAAGGCCTTCATGTGGAAGCACGAGGAGTGTGCACCAGGATCTACATGTTGTGGAAAATAATTTTCAGGACTATCGTGCTGGCAGTTCATGCTAGAGGAGATGGGGGGTGACATGCCCTCCATTTCACAAAATTTAAGAGAATAGATTGTGGCTCAGACCATGAAGGCCTGCCTTCCTCTCCCCACCTCCTGGTTTTTGAGCTACTTCTAATCCAGGCCAGGCAAGGCCGCAGCATCCATCAGATGGCTTCCCTTCTTAAGGTCTTCATTCACAAATTCACATCCATGCAACAATGCCCAGGACAGCACTAATGAGTTCGCTGAAGTGCTGGAAGCAGGATAGCCGCGTTTTTGTGGCACTCTGCCCAGGTTAATAAGCCCAGCTTCACAGCAGTGCTAATTAGTTGAAGCAGAGCTCTCCCTGGCTGTGAGTATATTTGTTCCGATGTGTGGTTATTTCAGGCGCTTCCATGTGGTATTACTTCGCTCTGGTAGACCTACTCTCCGCATCAAGGACACTAAAAGGGAACCCTCTCCAATAGCTCTGTAGGCTTCCTGCTCTCTCTTCCTCTTGTAAATGCAGCACAGGTCTTTGACATAAATTAGCTGAGGTTCCTTAGAGAGACACCTACGGCCTGACTGAAACACTGCCTTCTAATATAAGTAGAAATATCCTCATTGACTCAGATAGAAATCCTGACTCCAAGTGAGCAGCGTGGAGTAGACAAACTTGTCTGAAAAGCTATAACTTAAAAATCTAACAAGTGATTATGGGACACAAACCTGTTGGGTGTTGTGGTCTTCTGTCACTAGCCATCAGGGAGCAGGTAGCTTTGCTGGCAAGGGTGAGGAGTTGCTGATTTGTTCCCATTCCTTTTCACCCCTGGGGTGGCCTGGCTGGATTCTGCTGGTGTGGGTAGGGGAAGCGGGGGAAGTATGTGGTGTCCTGGAGAGTCCTTTGGAAAGCCAAAGAGCTGATCTGCACACACAGAAATTGGGAGCAAAGAAATAAAATCTTCTCAGTGTGCACTAGGGGGTCAACCCCTACTTCCTGCTTAGCAGGGCTTCTTGGGCGCACTAGGCTGGGTCCCGGCTTCTTTTCTGTAGTAGACCCTCCCCTTCCTCTTCTGGGGTAGTCAACACCATAATCACGTTTTTGAGACAACCTCCTTCCTGCACAATGTGCATGACAAACACTCTATGATGTCTACGTGACACATTCCAAGGAGTGCTGTACACCCCTGGCTTGGGAGCTGCTGTTGCAGGAGATCCCTCATTCCTTGCCTCTCCATCAGGTGCAATGGTCAGCCTGTACCTGGATCAGCATTTCTACCGCTTGCCCTGGTAGTTTTCTTCTCTCTCCCTTGCCAGGTGATCCAGAGGCTGTGGGGAGACGTCTGGAGGACCCTGTGGCATCTCAATCCCACGAGGCAAACAGATGCAAGGCCACTGCAGGGTGTCAGCCTCTTCCAAGGGATGCAGGAGGGTCTGCTCCTGTCCTGCATCCGACACTGAGCCTTTGGCTTCCAGGGACGGAGCCTGAAGAAGTGCAAGGCAGGGTGACTTCAATCCCCTTTCCATGGCCCTGGTTCTCACTGACTTCAGTTCAGCCCCAGGAGGGGACAATGCTGCACTTTACAAATTGTTGGATTTTCTCAAGCTGCATTTCCTTGCCCTGCAATTTAAATTTGACAGCTGCTGTCTAGACACAGTTTGCAGCTCGTGTTTTGCTATGAACTGTGTGGGAATGAAATAAGAACTGGAGTGAGAGCCTCTTTCTTTTTTACAAAAGAAACTGATTAACATGATCAAACCATTAATAGAAGTCAAAATTTGCAATGCCCTACTTGCAAAAGCTGACAACAATCCAAATGTCATCCTAGCAAAATCAGAGCCAAACAGCACTTCACTCAAAGTGCACTACTTCCAGGCAGAACTCTCACTCTTCTTCTGCTTCTTCTTCTCTTCTCTTTTCTTTTATTTCCTTTTTTTTTTTTTTTTTTGAAGAACATTATGCAGGCTTACTTGAATTGGAATATACTAATTGGATTATTTATGCTGCATTGGATCAAGTAATTGAAATAAATTGGAGGGCTAATGATGACTCACTGTTTCAGTGAACCCCCACAGGATAAGCAGCCATAACAGAAATTAGCCTGTTTCATTAAAACGTTTTCTGAAGTTAAGGTCTTTGATCAGCTCTCCTATGGCAAATTGACACTGCACCAATGATCATAAAATCATTGTGCAGAGGCAGAAATTGGGTTGCTGTTTCAGTGGAATGAGTGAGTGCCATGCACATTTTATCTCTCCTTCGTGACCTTTTTAAAACACATTGACAGGGCTAGAAATATCATATTTGCCCCAACTGTTTCCCTCAAATTTGGACTGTAATGTAGTCCCTTTCTACAGCTGTGGCTCATCGCTGAGGAGGGCCTTGACTTCTAGCTTCCCAGATGAACATGCTCCCTGTTTTGCTTGCTTGATGGCCCCAAGTCATCTGCTTCATCTCTGTGGAGCGCTTTGTTTGTCTCTACTCACAGCCCTCAATGCCATGTACTCCACAAGCACCTCTATTTTGGGAGCCAAAGGTCTCATCTTCCTTGCCTGCAGGGATAGTTACAAAACAGCAAATAAAAAATAAAATAAAATAAAAAAATAATAAAAACTACAAGGGCCACCTCTCCCTTCTCCCAAAGGTGTGCTATTCATTAGCACTGATGGATGCTCACCTGCGCTGCAGTGTGTGTCTAATAGCAACAGGGTGGTGCTCAGTGCTGTATATCGGAGCAGGACTGGACTCTTCCCTGCCGTGCCTGGGAGCAGCACGGTGCTAAAGGTGGCTTAAACACTCCATCTGATATGATCAGTCTGTCCTGCAAACCACAGCAAGTGTAACAATGCAGGGAAATATGCTCCGAGTGCTAAACACATACTGCAACTGCCTGCTGTAAGGATAACTGTGTTCACAGAGGTAGGGAAAAGGTATCAAAACAAACCTTTGTCTCGCAGATGATGTGATGTGTGCTGTTGCAACTAGAAGCACGGATAATCAGGAAACTATTCTACTACATCAATATACTTGACAAGCTAAAAAATAGCTACAAAATTTCATGAATATTTCTGTGTAAATTGCATTTAAATTAATCTCAGTGCTTCCCCCTTGTAGATTCTAAATTAGCAGCTATTCTTCTGCTAATGTAAATTTAACTTCTTGTTGTTGTTGTTGTTCTTTACTTTTGTACCAGCTCTATTCCAGTAGAAACTGGAGCACAAACTTCAGAAGGACGCTTCTCAAAGCGTCCAGATGGCAACAATAATTATTCATTATCTTTAGCTACCATGATTATGTTTCCCAATCTGTGACATTGTAAATCATTTTTCAGATGGCCATAGGAATTGTAGCAAGTTTACTGAAAAAAAAAATTGCTCATTATATGTTTGTTCAGAAGGATTTAGCAATCAGAGAACTGCCGCTCTTTCAACATAAGTAAATCTATATGAAAGTTGAGATCTAAAAGGGACTGTGGGTGTGTAGGGGCCAGCGTGGTGGGACACCATTTGGGTTCGCACAATGAGGAATACGTCACCCATGTGGCATGCAGTCTGGGTTTCTTTGAAATCCACACTCCCAAAGGGGGTTCAGACAAGGGCTGTGCTATTTTCTGTGTGAGCCAAAATGTAGTGTAAAATGAGACAAATCTCTGCTTTGAGCTATTTCAAAAGCATGGCATTCAGTTGCAACAGCACTGAGGTTCTGAAGTGAGGGTGCAGCCCCAGTGCAATTTTTATTTCTTTTTATTATCATTATAAGTTTTGTATAGTCTTTGTCCTCCAGAGTTTATTTTTTCCCTTAACCTAATTCTATCCAATCTGTCATATTTTTCTTAGTAATGTTCTAACCCTCCCCCCCCTTTTTTTTTTAATTTCTTGCAGAAAAATTAGCTCTAACTGTTCTATATTTGCAGGGTAATGGTGACATTGCATTGAAGGGAATGACACACAGATTTTCAGCAAGGCTTTCATAAATTGTCCCTTAGATTTATAGTATGTCATTTGATTTAAAGCACTCGTTTTTTGTGGATGCTGTTATCTGTTAACATTTCTACAATAACTCCCTTTCTCCCCCTTTCTCTCTCCCTCACTTCTTGGAGGCTAAAGTAACAATTGTACAGTTAGATTTGGTTAACTTCATAGTCATGATTGCTGACTCTTAATAAGAATAGAGGTTCTTTTCCAAGATACAGTCTCTTCTTGAGCCCCTCATGCCTTTGTTTTTCATCTTACAACTACGGTTAAAAAATGCAGTTTAAATTTTAAGGGTGATAAAACTTATTCTGACAAATAAATCTATCTTCTGGTATGCTCAGAATTGCTCCTAAGATTGATGTATTTTAGACTCCTTAGGGTCTCCAGGTTTTTCCGGAAAGATGGTCAGTGGTCAAAGGTGCCAAGTTTCTATTTTCTCAAGGCATGAAGACTGAATTTCGTTTTCCTATAATGAACCCACTATAGTGTCTTGATTGGAGGGAGTTCAAGGAATTTTCCCTCATGTATCTTCAGGCTGTGCACTTATGGCAACTAAGAGTCTATTTATGGTCCAGAGCATCATTTCTCACACCGTAGTATATGAATACTGTCCAAGCAAGTGAGTGCCTCTTCCTGCCTGTGTGCATTACCGGGGTTTGGTCTTGCTACCTTCAAGGGTATTATATTAATAGATCACATACTCCCTCCAGCTGAAGGGAAGAAAAATGATGATTCAGACAAGTGCTACAGAGGAGCACTCGCAGGAGGCCCTTTAGGCTCCACAAAGCTTCTGTTTCCCTTTTGCCCATCACTGGCTAATACTTCTCAATGGAAAACATCTCTTTCTAAACGACACCTGGCGTTACCCACCCCAGCTGATGCTGCTTGGTGGAGAAGAAATTCTCTTCCCTCTTGGGTATCCACAGTTGCTATATGCCGAGTTTTAGAGAAAGGCACACGACTGTTTTCAAAGACTGACAGGAGGAGAAATGTAGTGCTTTGTGGTTTTGCCAGATAACAGCCAATTGCTTTGTACAATAGAGAAAAGTGGAAGTACAAGCCCGGGAGGAATGTATTACGACAGTTTTAACAGTGGGGTTATTAGGTTTAGAAGCAGATATGCAGAACTAGCTGAAAACAATGATGATAGCTATTTTTATATTGAATTAACACCAAGGTAGATTCACTTTGTTTCAGCTGACAAGCTGCCAGACTGCTCACGTGCATTTGATGTGCGATACCAGTCCTTTGGCAAAATCCACAGGCTCTCGATTTCCTTCCCTGTCGGGGACCAGCCACCATGGTGGGCTTGCTTGTCTCTTTGTGGCTGAGCCATGTCCATAGCTATCTTTAATTGCTGTGTTCACAGCCATTTTCCCAGGGTGCTTAGGTTGGTCTAATGCCAGGAGAGTAACCAGCAGCCTTGGAAATATCCCTGAGCACATCCAATATTGCTTATGGCCTTCTTAGCCAAGGTTCATGTCTGTCTGCTGGACATTGCTATCTCTTTGAGTGCACTGCAATGTAACGTGGGTAACTTGCAAGGTAGTGAGCTACAAGGTGAACATCTCAGGTGACTTACTCTGTGTTTTGCTTTCCTTTTTCTTCTTTTCGTTTGAGGTCCATTAGGCTATTTTCCCATGTAATCTAAGACTGAAAACATTGTTGGTTTTTTTTTTTTACCTCTTTTTTTTTTTTTAATATCTTTCTTTACTATGAGTATATTTCCTAGCTATTCAAGATTTTTTTATTTTATTTTTTTTCTCTCCAAACTCACAAATTGCCACAACAGGCTTTTACCTCTTAATTCAGCAGGTAGCCAGGTTATTTATGCTTCCTGTGGCACAGCCTATACTTGGATGCATCTACAAGGGAAATCATAGAGGTGTGTGAAGCTGATTATAAGAAATGCCAACAATGAGGCACATGTTCTCTCTGCTCTTGCAAGGACACAGATGATTTCTGCTGTGACTTGGGAACGTGTCTGTCTTGGGCAGATTTCATACAGAGATTAAAACAAGGACTGAACAAGATGCTTCAGACAACACTGCTGAGGAAAAAGAAGAACAAATAATGTCCAAGATAAGACAAGAAAAAAGAGAAAAATATTTCCTATCTTCTTGTGACTGTTGACTAAAAGAGCTTATAGCTAAGGCCTGGCTTGTCAAGAAATATAGCAACGTGTTTTGGCAAAGCTTGCTGCAAGCCTTTGAATATAGACAGAGCAAAAAGCTTCTATCCATATGACAGCCGGACTCCATGTAGCAAATAACAAAGCTTTTTCAGACCATATGAGGCCTGTTACCAGTTGCTTTGCTGACAAGAACTGTGAAGCACGATCCAGCACAGAAATTGCCACCAAAGCTGATCATTTGTCTAACTTTATTCCTTATTCGTTGAATCTTTTGTTGGAACCTCCTTAAGCTCTGATTCAGGGAGGCAGTGATTTCTCTTGAGACTGGGACTCCCACTGTTATCCTCCACAGCTGTCCTCTTTTCTTCTTTTGCAAGGCTGGGTGAAATCATCAAAGGTGATTTTAGGAAACCACATTGTTGGCTGTGGCCTTTGCATCCCCCTTACCTGAACAATTGAGCTGTCCATGCATTGAATGGGAAGGGGAGGTGGACATCTCTAAGTCTTTTCAGCCATCCTAAGAGATAAGATGATTGACACAATCAAGGATAAGTGTTGTCTCTGTGGTGTTTTAAAAATGCTGTGCTTATTCAGTTTGCTCCAGAACTTTTCTCATTATCTTTGCATTTGAAATTAGTATTTCTAGGTGTTTCCTGAGGCAGGGGAACACAAGAATTCTGTGGTGGAAATAAAAACTAGGAGCAGGACGCACCAAATCAGTTCTGTTCTGTCTGATTGGGTACACTAATACAGAAAGTATACAAAAGATTCACTAATTTCAAAGGTTTTCCAGCTAGGGCTCAAGAGAAAGGGAAAAGAAAAAGTATTCTGAAAAAGAAATCTTTACACAATTCCCTTCCCCCCCTTCATCTGGAGAAAAGTAGCTGAGGTGCAGTAATAGCACAATCTGACACAGCTGAGAGTTGAGCTTGTGCACAGTAATCAGGGGGGAAACACAGGGACCAGGATTGTCTTTTAATTTGTCCGTCGCCTGAGGATAAAAGGAAGCTGCTGTCAGTCACAAAAAGCAAAGGAAGATATTCTAGCGTGCTCAGGACCGTAAAAGGTGGTCTGTTATCCCTCCAGTGATCTATGAGTAATTTCTGACATAAAACCTCCAAGTCACTTGCAAAGCCAATTTGAGAGAGAAAGGTAACAAACATTTCTTCTAGGAGTTCTGGGGAAAAAAAAATAAAAATCCCCTCCTGCCCTTTATTTTGCCTGGTATTATCTGCTGTACAAATGTCATTAAGTGACATTTCTCTCCTAGAGGCCATCCAGTATATATGAGGATTATTATTCCCTCCTTCTTCTCTCTCCCAGTGAAAAACAGATAAGTGGCTGACAGTTAATGAGGAAGACTCTAATCTGACAGCGCTATGAAAGCTGCTGCCGGAAAAGATCTCGATAATGGCATAAGAAATCCTTCCTATCTCAAACTACCATTAAGGTGCCTGTCTGCAGCAGAGAAGTCAGGACATTCTCCTCTAATCAAAGCTTGTTAGATCTGTATCCTCTTGTACTGCTGCAACCTGTTTGAGAGGAAAACCAAAACAGTCATAGTGCAAATAAAAGAAAATAGTGGCATTCAAAATACAAGAACCTACTGTGATTAAATGGGAGTTGGCTGCCATTGTTCTGTGCTGGACAATTAAGGCAGGTTTTGCTTTCAGTTGCCACGTTATCCCAGATTTACTTTGTGTGCACATATAAGCATACAGAAATGGAGATTTCACTGTGGGAGGTAGCGCAGAAAGGCATGTTACGTGGTGCTTTCTGAACTGGAGCACTTGCTGTCTAAATTTATACAGCAGACAACCTCCTCATGATTTCACACAGTACAAGCTGTTCCTTATTACATGCTTTGTCTCGTGTAGCACAGACAGAAGTCATCTCCTCAGCCTTAGTACTGTACCTTCATCCCAGATGACCGCTCTGTGGTCAGGGAGTGAAGCATCTCTGAGGTGACCCCAAAGTATTTCAAAGTCAAAGTTTCTTCTAAATGGTTACTCAATCAGGCTTTTTACTTCAGTGTCATAAGTCCTGCATTTTAAAGTCGTAGTCTTCTGCATACTACTGGTGCTGAGGAATGATGTTTCTGTCTGTTGAAGAGCAGAAAAAAAAGCAACATCCAGACAGACACAGCTTCTCATTGAGTTCATGCATTGGTTTAAAATTTGAGATCTTTTACTGTGCTAGAAGAAGGGGTTAATGCAGACCTAGGTTGGAGGCTATGAGAAGAGCAGTGGTGGGAAGTGCAGTAAATAAGACCAGAGAGTTTAAGAATGAGGCTTAGTTTTCAGAGAGCCCCAGCATGGAGGGATTTGAGCATCAAATTTGCTACTTGTTCGATCTTTATCGAACCCTCCAAAAGGGTTGGTCCTTATATGCGTGTTTCAGTAAAAAGAAAAACGCATCTCTTTGATGTAGGTTTCCTTTCTCCAAGCAAAAAACAAGCTATCCAGGTGCTCAACCCTTCCTAAGAGGGAAATGAATAAGGCAGGCAGTGTACCCAACCTGTCCCTTACATCTTGTAGGATTAAACCTCAGGATGACATTCTTACAGACAGCTTTGATCATTTGTGAAGAGCACACATGCTCGTGCATGTCCTCTGTATCTTTTCTCTCTGTCATATTATCTGCACACAAAAAGTTGTATTTCTGTCTTTTTTGCAGATATACCCTCTTTTTTTCGTTTTCTTTTTTCTTTTCACCTGGACATTCAATTTGACTTTGTGCACAATCTATTTCCAACCTGCTTAATGTTATTCTTTGGCCTGTAATGACAAGGGACATCGAGTGCCAGGGTCCTTATTCTATTGCAAAAGACAGCATGCAGACTTTCTTTAAATGGTACCAAATTGTCTAAAGCCCCTGTTTGGATGGTTTCAAAGGCAACCTGAGGTTATCAGAGGTTTCTGGGGGGCTTGGTAGTGTATCAGCCTCTTCTGACAGGTCAGTGTCTTTAAAAGGCCCCTCTCTGTGGTTCTTTAGCTTCATAAATATGCCTTTTTGCCTATTTCAAAGTAGGAAATACATTTTTTTAAAGTGAAATCTGTATTCAACAATGCCTTGCTTTGTCTTGGCAGGTGCAAATTCTTGCATGACCAAAAATCCAGGAAAAAAAAACAAAAACAAACAAAAAGAAATAAAACTCTACAAATGCATACAATAATTTCTTTTTTTTTCTTTTCTTTTTTTTTTCTTTTCTCCAGACTGCAACATCTTAAAAAAACCTGATGTTTTCACAATCTTGACTCTTGCTTATATCTAGAGAAGAGACTGAAGTCAAAATACTGTAGACCTTCAACTCAGGAGCATGGTTTTAATTTTGAAGCCTGTAAGTGCCTGCAACCGATGGATCAGGTATAATAAATAGCCCAGTGAATTTGGGCTACCTTTCATTCCCCCTCCTTCTGATATGGCTAGGGTACAACCCTTTGTGTAGGACAGCTTTCTGAGGTGCAGTAAATAACAGCACAGGTTTCCTTACAGCTGAGCAGACATCTGAGGTTTATGCACAGGGCTGCCCTCTGATGTCCTCATCCTGCTCACCAGTCCCCACATGGGGACAGGGCGTTTTCCAACCAAGGGACCCCTGCGCTGCTCTGGTTGGTGAGTTTGGGTGTCCTGGGGCTGGTTTCCACAGTGCAGGCTTCTCCTCTGATCTCCTGACATGCACAAGGGATTGTGCTGGCCTGGAGACAAGCTGGTGGCCAGGACTTATTTCTCCTCATCTTGGAGACATGGCTCATGAGTATGCAAAAGCCATGCTTTGGCAGTTCCTTTTGTGTCCCCAGTGCCTGTCACAATGAGACACCCACACAACTGGGCGACTGGCAGTATAAAAGAATGTCTGTGTGGTATTCCAGTGCTCGTGCCACCCTTGTACACACAAAAGGCAGGTTTTCTGGTATGGATCTCCAAATAGGTGTTTTGTTTCTTTAGATTTTAAATTGCAATTTCTGCTCATGTTCTGGTCTCTTATGGAGATATGAAATCCCACTAGGCACAAATCTGCACCTTTAGGCCCTTTAAATGTCTTTGTGGTATTGTCTTTCACTTAGACACAAGGAGACAGCACCTCAGGAGAAGCTAAAAATTCTCCACAGAAATACCTCAACCATACAGAAAAGGAATTTTTCCCCATGAAACTGTAGAGCAGTTTTATTAATTCTGCCAAAATAATTTCATAGCAAGGATCAAATTCCATGTGATGCTCAGTATGTTTACCCAGAAATTGAAAAGAAAGTTTTGCCTTTTTTTAGATGAAAAGCCTAATTGGAATGGAAGAAATGGCATTATTAAATACCAGAATGAAGATCACAAGGGAAATAATCTAGCTGCTGAAACTCTAATGTTAACTCAGTGCTTCTAAATAATCACTAATCAGAAGCTTGAATTAAACTGAGATCGACTGAGCTAAGTGCTTGGCTATTCAAAGTGAGTGCAAGAGATTTGGTAGAAAGTTCAGTGCAGTCAGGGAAAAAATTCTACTAGATTAAATATGAAGGACTAAAGAAATCATGCTTCTATTTTATTTTAAGTAAACACATTATCTTTTGATATATCTTGGTCTTTCTTCACGTATCATGAATCATGCAGCACTTCAAGCCCTGATTAATATTCTTAATTGCTCTCCCTTTTTCGTTCTTGCAGCTGGCAGATGGGATGCAGCAAATCAGACGGTGCCGTATCAGTTGTGTTTATGCTGCTTGTGAACAAATGGTGTTACAGCCTGCATGTTTATCCCTTTTGATCCATACACAATTGGAAAAAGGTGCAATAATCAAGACTTGCTCTTTTTTTTTTTTTTTTTCCTCTTTCTTTCTCGTCTCTGTGGTATTAACCCTGATGGGAATTGATGACAGGAGATGGACAGCATGAGCCAGTTTCCTCAATGCCAAACATTTTGCAGCTTTGAAGGAGGTCTGAAAATCTTGCTGCACATGACAGGGAGATGCCTGCCTTCCACCAAGTTGGACTGAACATTTCTTAGTGGGAGTGTTGATTGTTTTTGTGTTTTCCCATGCCAATGCTATTTAGGGTGGACATACAATGAATTCAGAAGAAAGAGCATCATATTATTAAGAAGATGAATGATGATATCGAATTAGCTGAAAAGTGAATTAAGGATTAATAATTCCTTTTGTTTGCTATGGGCAAACAATGACTCTTCTCTAAATGAAAGAATCCTAATTATTCTAGGTTTCAAGTTTTTCAGATCTTTCTATTTCTTGTGTTTTAGTGGTTATCTGGTCACACTACCTTACAGGAGAAAGAATGACTTTTCTCACTAGCAGCAATGCAACCCCTGTTTTGAAATGAGAAGCAAGAACCTTCTTCTCTGCCATGACAGCAAAAACAGTTAATGAATGAAGTGGAAGAGTTGGCAGTTCATTCTGTAGTGCCTACATTGGTTCTTTGATGCTAAAATTAGATGCCATATTGTATGTGGTCAGCATTGTAGTTATAATCTTTAACAGCAATGAAAATAGTTTAGCTTAAGAAAAGGCAATATGCTATGCATAATTCAGTTGTCTTTAGGACATAGGCAGGTTTGTGTATGTTTCAGTTAGATTTGTAGAAAGACACATGTTTTCTCATGCACCGTGTTGAACTTTTCAGTGCACTGTCCCATGAAGGCACCAGCACCTGACTGACAAAACATAGCAGTACAGCAGAGCCCCTGAGCTCAGATATTGTAATTGCTCATCAAGGTATTTCTCTGAAATGTTTCAGGACTTTGGCATCAAAGCACTCTGTGATTATAAGAAACTGATGTCAACTTGCAGGCATTCAAATAAGTGTGTATCGGACAACATCCGGTGAAGGTACTGGATGAGATGCTACAAGAGGTCCATTTAATTGCCAGGAATATTCTGAATGTGCTTCCATTTAGGACACATCAGCCCTATCCTGGTTTCAGCTTCAGGTGTGAAGGCAAAACAATGTGAAGTCACTTCAGTAATTCCTACACCATCCAGCAATATGATGGAAGTCTAAGCAAGTTCCCATACTGGCTTTCTTGTCTTATTTTTCTCCACACTGGCATACTTCTCTTACCTTATTTTCTTGGGTTGAAAATATTAAGTTATCATCATCACTATGAAGAGATGAAGCTGCAACTATCTGGTTACAGTTCCCTGGAAGAGATGTTCAGGTTCATGAACAGTCCCTCTTCTGGCAGTAGACAAAACAACCTCCACAGAAATCAAGACTTAGACCAGGAGGAGGTAAAATATCAGGCACCTCAAGATCCCATGGAATAGAATCACAGAATCACAAGATCATAGAATCAGTGAATCTTTTAGTTGGAAAAGACCCTTAAGATCATAAAGTCCAAATATCCACCTAACACGACCAAGTCCACCACTTGTCCCTAAGTGCTACATCCACAAGTTTCTTAAATATCTCCAGGGATGGAGACTCCACCACTTCTCTGGGCAGCCTATTCCAATGCCGAACCACCCTTTCCATGAAGAAATTCTTCCTAATATCCAATATAAACCTTCTCTGGTACAACTTGATGCCCATTTCCTTGCATCCTGTCACCCGAGAGAAGAGACCAACACCCACCTTGCTACAATCTCCTTTCAAGTCAACCTCCTTTCAGGTTTACTTTCTAGAAAGCTCTTATATAAAGCATTTAAACAGATAAAGAATTTCTTTGAAAGAAAAGCTCTTGATGAGGATTGGCTAGCAGCTATCCACTGGCTTGGGGACTGGCTGTGCTTGGAGCAGTGCTGCCTTGTCTCCTGGTCAGTCAAGTGCTTTGAATTAAGCATGCAACCTCTATAGGTTACTAGTATGTTTGCTACATGTTGTTATTCCATCTCCTTCTTCTGTGACTCCAGGCATTTCTTCTTTAATATAGTACATTTATTTCCTTGCATGGGACCAATTTTTCTTTCCCCATTATTATGGAAATTGTCACTGTTAATACCAGAAGTGTGTCATTTTTGCATGCTATTGCAATTGTTCTCAAACCTGGAAAGTTTTGTTCTTATATAGCCTGTTTTATTTATTTATTTATTATTATTATGTTTTTTATTGTTATTTTAGTTTTAAATTATTATTTCAGTGTCATAATCAGCCTTTGGTTTCTTGATTAGACAGTTTCTGCATTTGATGTTCATGCCAATGTTTCTTTGCTTTGCTGTAGCTATCACTGAATTTAGATTTTTGTTGCAGTATTTGCTACAATGCTGAATTCTCATGGCTGCTGCATAGTTGTTGTGAAATCTTTTCTGCATTGTCTGTTGGAAATTGGAAATGAAAGCATCTTGGGGTTGCTTGCTGTACAAGCACCTTTTTATTTTGAACAGAGCCATTCTTTTTTTTTTTCTTTTTCATTAACTACAACAATTATATTTTAATTAAACTGCTTAAGTTGGAATAAAATTCTGTGAACTGTTTCCTGTAGCAGTGAGGTAGAGTTGTCTGTCTTTGATTTGATTTACCACCCTGATGTACACAGGGCCCATTTCTCCCTCTGGCAATGTGTAACATTTATAATATAGTTTGCATTCCAGGCAGGTTCCAGGCTGAAAACAGGAGTATTAGAGAAATTGTTTGATACAAATTGGTCCCATTCTTGCAGGATGCCAAATCAACAAGCTTAATATCCACAAATGAAGACTTTTTCCTGCTTTCAGGCATCCCATCATTGCTGTCCTTCAGCACCTGAACTTGCAGTGAACTGTCTGTTCTAATAGGCTTCATCTTCATTACAGCATAATATAGTCTATAAGTGTAAATTGGTAATTAGATGCTAGTGCTCTTGAAGTGTGATTTATTAGGAAGAAGCTAAATTCTAGTAAAACAAGTATGCTTCTGTTTGAATCACAGAATCACAGAATCGTCTAGGTTGGAAGAGACTTCCAAGATCACCTAGTCCAACCTCTGACCTAACACTAACAAGTCCTCCACTAAACCATATCACTAAGCCCAACATCTAAACGTCTTTTAAAGACCTCCAGGGATGGTGACTCAACCACTTCCCTGGGCAGCCCATTCCAATGCCTAACGACCCTTTCAGTAAAGAAGTTCTTCCTAATATCCAACCTAAACCTCCCCTGGCGCAACTTTAGCCCATTCCCCCTCGTCCTGTCACCAGGCACGTGGGAGAACAGACCAACCCCCACCTCGCTACAGCCTCCTTTAAGGTACCTACAGAGAGCGATAAGGTCGCCCCTGAGCCTCCTCTTCTCCAGGCTGAACAATCCCAGCTCCCTCAGCCGCTCCTCATAAGACTTGTTCTCCAGACCCCTCACCAGCTTCGTTGCCCTTCTCTGGACTCTCTCGAGCACCTCCATGTCCTTCCTGTAGCGAGGGGCCCAAAACTGAACACAGTACTCGAGGTGCGGCCTCACCAGAGCCGAGTACAGGGAGACAATCACTTCCCTAGCCCTGGTGGCCACGCTGTTTCTTATGCAAGCCAGGATGCTGTTGGCCTTCTTGGCCGCCTGGGCACACTGCTGGCTCATATTCAGCCAACTATCAACCAGTATTCCCAGGTCCTTCTCTGCCAGGCAGCTTTCCAACCACTCATCTCCCAGCCTGTAGCGCTGCTTGGGGTTGTTGCGCCCCAAGTGCAGGACCCAGCACTTGGCCTTGTTGAACTTCATACAGTTGGCCTCAGCCCATTGGTCCAGCCTATCCAGATCCTCCTGCAGAGCCTTCCTTCCCTCGAGCAGATCGACACACGCACTTAGCTTGGTGTCATCTGCAAACTTACTGAGGGTGCTCTCGATCCCCTCATCCAGATCATTGATAAAGACATTAAAGAGGACTGGCCCCAGTACTGAGCCCTGGGGGACTCCACTAGTGACCGGCCTCCACCTGGATTTAACTCCATTCACCACGACTCTTTGGGCTGGCTATCCAGCCAGTTTTTAACCCAACAAAGCGTATGCCAGTTCAAGCCACGAGCAGCCAGTTTCTCAAGGAGAATGCTGTGGGAAACGGTGTCAAAAGCCTTACTGAAGTCAAGGTAGGCCACATCCACAGCCTTTCCCTCATCCACTAAGCGTGTCACTTTGTCATAGAAGGAGATCAGGTTCGTCAAGCAGGACCTGCCTTTCATAAACCCATGCTGGCTGGGCCTGATCACCTGGTTGCCCTGTAAGTGCCACGTGATGACACTCAGGATAATCTGCTCCATGAGCTTCCCTGGCACCAAGGTCAACCTAACAGGCCTACAGTTCCCCGGGTCTACCCTCCGACCCTTCTTGTAGATGGGCGTCATGTTTGCTAGCTGCCAGTCAACTGGGACCTCCCCTGATAGCCAGGACTGCCGATAAATGATGGAAAGCGGCTTGGCCAGCTCCTCCGCCAGTTCTCTCAGTACCCTTGGGTGGATCCCATCCGGCCCCATCGACTTGCGCACATCCAAGTGCTGTAGCAGGTCACCAACCATTTCCTCATGGATAGTGAGGGCCACATTCTGCTCCCCATCCCCTTCCACCAGCTCAGGGTACCGGGTATCTACAGAACAACTGGTCTTGCCGCTAAAGACTGAGGCAAAGAAGGCATTAAGCACCTCAGCCTTTTCCTCATCTCTTGTAACTAAGTTTCCCCCCGCATCCAGTAAAGGATGGAGATTCTCCTTAGTCCTCCTTTTCGTGTTAATGTATTTATAAAAGCATTTTTTTTAATCTTTAACGGCAGTAGCCAGATTGAGCTCCAGATGAGCTTTGGCCTTTCTAATTTTGTCCCTGCACAGCCTTGCAACATCCTTATGGTCCTCCTGAGTGGTCTGCCCTCTTTTCCAAAGATTATAAACCCTCTTCTTTCTCCTAAGCTGAAGCCACAACTCTCTGTTCAGCCAGGCCGGTCTAGTTCCGCGTCGGCTTGTCTTTGGGCACGTGGGGACAGACCTCTCCCGAGCCATTAAGATTTCCTTCTTGAGGAGTGCCCAGCCTTCCTGGACTCCTCTGCCCTTCAGAACCACCTCCCAAGGGACTCTGCCAACCAGTGTCCTGAACAGCTCAAAGTCAGCCCTCCGGAAGTCCAAGACAGCGGTTTTACTGATCCCCTTCCTGACTTTGCCAAGAATAGAGAACTCTAGCATTTTGTGGTCTCTGCCCAAGACAGCTCCCAATGTTGACAGAAGACAAGTAGAACCTCCGATCATTCCTCATATCTTTAAGAAGTGTCTTCCTAATGAAATCAGATACTTTAAATATCCAGATCTCTAGCTCAAGACTTATTTGACATTTCATTATCATATGAATTACATTTTTAACGTGGCAAGTTTAGACATAAAACTTGGGTACTAAGTACTGTGTGAAAAATTGGCTAGGAGAATTGTAAAGATTCTAATATCTCAGCATTTTTTTTCTTTTATTGATCACTGCTATCTCTCTGATGTGTCAGCAGTCAAAAAGCATTCTAAGTAAGTTGATATATTAAAAATGATACAACCTTTTATCTAGATTTATATTAGATGCAATCAGGTAACACACCACTGTGATCTACTTTGTGACTTTCAAAATTGGTTATGTCAAAATCAAAGGAAATTGGACTGAATAATATTCATATTTCAGTGCTAGTTGTGCTTATATATTCAGGCATTTACTGTGATATGGTCCCTAACACTCATTCTGAATGAAAACCTAGAGGTTTATAATTGCCCTAAAAATGAAGTTTTCCCCCATAAAATTATTTGCACCTAAGAGTAGTCTAAACTTAGGTAATGTAAAACTGTTGCATCACCCTACCTATCATCTTTTGTTTTTATGCAGTTTTTATTAAACTGTATCCTGAATAATATAACAGAAAGATTATCATGAACAAATCTGACACTTTTTGTTAGGAATTATTTTTAAGCTTGACTGTTTTAAATAGGATTTATCTAAAACCTGGTGTATCATGTAATAGTCTGGGTGTGGTCTTTAGTTAAACCAAAGTGAATTCATGTTGCATGATTTACATATTTTAAAAAAGACAGATATTTAGTTGTTGGAAATTATAACAACAACTACAAAACCCACCAAAAAACACACCCACAAAAGAAGCAAACAAACAAAGATTTAGGATTTCAAAGTGATGTTTAACAAGATGTGTTTTAGCATAAATCCCAGCCATATCTAGTTTAATACCCTGTCTGCTGCTAATTTTTGCATTTTCATCTATCAGAACAGAGATCTGGGGGTAATGTTTGGGGGAAGGAATAGCCATGTAGCTGCAAACCTCCTCCTTGTTTTGAACAGGATAAGTCACTGATGGGGGTAATCTATTGTGATGGGTTTGTCCTTGGGGAGAGATGAGCTCATATTTGTATTCTGACACAAACTTCCTCTGAGGTAAGCAGAGAAAACTAGTAGATCCGTATCCAAAACCATGGGTTTGTTTGCTTTTTTGGTGGGTCATAAAATCCTGAGGGTTGTTGTAGGCCTAACGAGGCTGGTGCTCTCCAATTCCCACTGTCCTAAATGGAGTTTATCAAACTTTTGTGTTTCACAGTGTATTCTGAAGTCACAGAAGACACAGTAAAGGTGAGGTTTGTTCTGGAAATGAAGATCATTGCACAGGGCAGCCCGACAGTGTCTCTCAGGGCTGTCTAGAAAACTCTGAAGAGATGAATAAGGTACAAAGGGGAGTGATGCAATTGTACACATGATGACACACGTGGATCGGTACATAAGGCAACATGAAAAAAGCCTCCAGAAAAACAGCAGGTTTCCATGCTGTGTCTCTTGCAAAATTGCCCTGTATGTGAGAGAAGATGGAGGGAAGTGGTGATAAAATAGTGAAATGACAGTCAAAGGAAAGAAGATGTAGTCTTACCTGGGACTCATTGAAGGGACCTGCATGTATGGAAAACCAGGACCCATTGGGTCCTTCTGCTTCTACCTTCTTCCTTCATCTACTGGTGATGCTGCATTTTGGGAAAAACTAAACATAAGCCTTAAGAAAGCCTGATGTGACAGGAGCATGTGCCTGCAAAGGCCCAGAAATAGATTGTTTCTTCATGCTTTTGGAGTGGATGCCACATATGCATACCTGCTCTATTACTGCTGAGATTGCTGTTCTTGCTTTGACATCCGTAGGGTTGATTTACGCCTCTGTATCTGTCTGGTCTTTTCTATCTGAAAACTTGAAGCAGCAAAGGTCGTCTTGATGTTACACTGACATTAGGTTACTTCTTGCCTTGCACCTTTACCTCTCCCAAAGCCCATTTATTTTCTACACTAGCCTCTATTCTTTTTCATTTTGACCCCAGAAAGTTCACAGAACGTGACTTTTTTTCTTTTTTAATTATTATTATTATTATTATTTCTGCTGAGCTCTCTTTCTTTCTATTGTCTTGTAACTTTGTTTTTTATCAAATACATAACCAGAAGCATACCTTTTTCCTCTTTCTGTTGTTAACTGCTTATTTCTTTGTAGGTAAGGATTGTCTCCAAGGAAAAATATCACTAGTGTAGCTGATCTGAAAATATTTTTTTTTCTGCATACATGTTATAGATCACCATTTCCAGCAATATTTCAGTGCTGTTGCCCAATCGAATTCTCTTCCTGACATCTAGCCTATCAGTTGTGCTAGTGCTTGTTACAGCAGGAACATACATCAGGTTAACCAGCTCTATTTCTCTGGTGCAGCAAGGTGGGCTTTAATCTAGAGTTTATATAAGTCCCCCTGCTCTGCCAAAAGACTTTTTTTTCTATTATCTCCAATAGCCTATAGCATCTTGCCGTGCTCCCTTGCTTTTCTTCCCCATTACCGTTTTCAGATTGAATGTCTGATCTTCAGTTGCATGATCCTGACCACAATATTGTACTGTCTTTTTTTAGCTCCCATTTCTCCTGCTTTCTCTTATGCTGCTGACACATTGCACCTCCAGAACTAAAGGAGATTTATCAGGACTGTACTACACTTCTTCCAAATTAGCCCTTCTCTGATAGCAGAACAAGTGCTGTCTTGCGTTTAACATTGCTGGCCCTTGCTCAGTTTTCAATATCTAATAGAAGGATTTTTTTATTTGAAAGTGATGCTTGTGTATTCTACCAGAATTTAAGCCCCTTTTCTGTTTAAGATAGAGATCAGGCAGTCTCCACTCAGGTATTCCTGCCATGCCTTATTTCTTGAGAAGCCACAACAAGTTGTGCAAGCCCATTTGTTCCCTGACCTTTACCAAGACAGGAATTCATTCTAGAAACAATAGAAAGTGACCATTGTCTTATTTATAACAGGCTATAAAAGCATAAAAAATATACTGTGTTGAAGGTATATAAAATCCTCAGTGGCCAATAAAGCCAGTTAATGGAGCTGAAGCCTCTGATAGTCTCTGCAAAGAGGACCTTTGGGTCAGTCCCTGCTGTGGAGGAGCTGAGTGGTTTCCATACAGAAAAAGGTACTGCTCAGGAGGAGAGGTATAAAGCTTTTATTTTTAAGTAGCCTATTTTGAAAAGAAAAGGGCAGATTGGGGTTTCTGGGAAAGCTATGCATAAAGAATGGTGCTTCAGGATTGGCTTTAAGAACATGGCCAAACCTCTAGAGAGTTAGCAGTGGGGGCTGATGCTTTCCAGATGAATGAGAAATGAAGGGAGTAGGGGTAGATGTGGAAGACCAGAATAATCTTAGAAACTATCCTTGGAAATATCTTACTTGTCATTTTCTCTTCTAGAGTGTAGGCCAATAAGAAGCCTTAGTTGCTAGTCTGAAAAACAAAATAAAACAAACCAACAACAACTAAAACCACAACAACTTTAAGTGTAGTTTTGGAAGGAAGCAGAGATTCACAAAAGGGACTAATAGTTGGAGACCAGAAACAAATACACACAACACAAAGAGAGAAACAGAGAACTGTGAATACTGCCTGGAGGCAAAGGTCTAAGTTCAGGTGAAATTAACTTCCTTAATATTTCCTGTATATTCCTAGGACTGCCTTTATACAACACTCTAGATTTATACAGTGGAATGGAGATGGTGGGAGATGCTCCTTTGTGCTACAAAATACAACTAAAACTAACTCCTACTGACACACAATGTTAGGGTCACCCTTCACATATGAAGTTTAGCCTTTGTTTTGTGTTCTTCAAAAATTCTCTATAAAGAGAGGTGAAGAAATACGATTCTGGGAGTTATCGAGAGCAGGAGATCTGTCTATCAAGGCTCCTGGAATCACGCTTCTGGCCCACTTCTGATGGGCCTACCCTGTGTAGTATTCATATTTATGGGCCTGTTGAGAAATCACTGATTTGGGATATACATATATGTTTTCTTTCAAGAGAAACAGCTTTCACATTCAGGCTGGAAATGAGATTGTTTAAGCTGTTGCTCATTTTGCACTGGAGCTGCCACATCTGCAGCTGGGACTGTGCCGAGTCTCTGATGGAAGAGTAAGCAGATGGACTTCTAACCTTTACAAAGGGTATATTACAGCAAAGCAAATGGGAATTAAATTAGTGAAGCCATTCACTCAGTCATTTTATCTGAAAATGGAAAAGTTCAGACATATCTTTGTACTGGAAACAGTTCTGTGCTCATTTTTTCTGCTTTTATTTTATTTTATTTTGGTGAGAGAGAAAGGAGGCATTCCTCTGCCCCAGAAGTATCATAGTGGAAAAGAAAACAATTGTCATTTTTTTCCATCTACAGTCATTCTTAGTGGGATTTTGAGAAAACACTAGACTGGAATGTAGTATTGAAATCACTGAAAAGAAGTCTCATAAAGCCAAAGGTAAAGACATTCATGGGAAATGGAACAGATGATATATTTTTTTCTTGTACATTATAAATGTGATTCAGATGAACAAGTACAGGTTCTGCTCTTTAAATTACACTTTTCCTTAAGGCATGATCCTTGACTTTCTCATTAGATTTGATGTCAGAGATTATTAAGTGACACTTCTTGACCTAAGATTTAAGTCTAGAGGGTGATGAATTCTGTTTTATCAGCTCATGTGTTTCACTGGGAATTTTGTTTGCAATAAAAAAAGGTTACTACCATCACTACTCAATGTCAACAACATTAAAAAATAAAATAAAATTGTAGAGTTAACTTGGAAATGGGGCAAAGAACCCAAGAGAGGAATCTGCATTAGCATCCCACCCCTAAATATTTCTTTAAGGCAGAATGTCTCTCTGCTGCTTTTGCAGTCTAGGAAAGTGCCTCCTTTTCTGGTCTCACACTGAAAATTGTAAACCCGATGAAACTGTAGGAGTGGGAGAGAAGCAGGATCACACAGATCATAACTTTTAGGGAGAGCACAAGGTAAAAAAAGATGTGAATAGATGCTACCGCCAGCAGAGAGTCTGTTAACACAAAGAATTAACTACACGTTTAGTAGAAAGTCTCCAGTCTATGTTGTCTTCAGGTTCAGTGGTGCTACTGATGTGCCTCTGGATAAACTAAAGCAAAACCTCATTAAAATGTAGCTCCTGGTGATTCTTGTAACAGATGCATTATCCAGAGCAGATGATAGCAATAACAAAAAAGCGAACACGTCCATTTCTTTGTCTGATTGGCAGCTCCATAATGAATACTACATAACATGCCAGCAATAATATGAGAGTAGGTCATGGAAACACAGCAGTCTTGATATTTCGTTGAGCTGGGTTCCAGCCAGCAATGCACATTTTAAGCATGGCCAAAGATAAAGTTAAGTTATTAAGGTTATATTGAGGATCAAATAATGACATGGTTACAAGCTGAGGGGGATATCTAGTCTCAGAGCCAGAACTCTGAACAGAATATGGGATGCTAAATATGCAGTGGCTGAAGGGAATATTTTCATTCTTAGAAGGATAAAAGCCCAGAACTGCTGATGAGAGAGAGATGATGATATCTACCTTGAATTTAGCAAGGCTTTTGACATTGTCTGTGACAGATTGCGTGTATTCAAATTGGGATGTTATGGGCTGGCTGGGCAGACTATGAAATTGGTGAAAACAACTGTCCGGGTCATGAGTTTCAGTAGTTAATGGATTGTACTCAATGCGGAGGCAGTAACGTGGACTTCCTTGGGGGCCTACCCTGTGACCTGTCCAGTTTATTATGTTTGTCAGTGAGCTAGAAGAGGAGGCAAATGACACCTGCATCTGCTTTATGGATGACAACAAACTGAGGAAAACAGTCAATGTTTGCAGGCAATATCACTGCTCAGAGGGACTTAAGCTAGAAATACGGGCTGACAAGAGTCTCCTGAAACTCTGCAAGAGGAAATGCCAAGTCCTGTCCCTGGGATGGACAAGCTCCTGCAGAAGCGGGTCCTGGGGGTCCTGCCAGGAGGCCATCACCCTGGGCTATAGGAACATGGGCAGGGTCAGGAGATCCAGGGAAACATTTATTTCATTTTGCTTGGCATTTGCTAGATCACATCTGGAATATTGTGTGTATTTTGAGGATCCCCAGTACAGAAGGATATCAGTAAACTGGAGGGGAGACTGCTGAGGTGGTGGGACTGGAACACTTAACCTGTGAGGAGAAACTAGAGGAGCTGGACTTAGCCAGAAGCCATTAAGAGATAGCTTAAGGGGGACCTAGCAGCATCCCCCAGTGCCTACAGGGAAGTCTTTGAGGAGGTGGAGTTTGTTTTTTTCACAGTGGTGAAGGGTGGGAGGATGACAATGTGCAAAAATTTGAAATGGAGAGAGACTGACTTGCCTTTTTTTTTTTTAATTTATTTTTTTTAAGCATGTTGACAGTCTGTAGACATTGTCCTTAGTATATCCTGTAGGATGTCTTTGGAGCTTTTCAAGACCCAGCAGGATCTGAGCAATCCAGTCTGAATTCAGTGTAAACCCTTCGTTTAGTGCAGATTACTCTAGAGCCATCCTGAACTATTCTCTGGTATTTTGATGCCATCTTGCTTCTAGAATTATAGTTCTGGTGTAACTATTCAAATAAAAATGTATAACTACAAGAGGATTCAAAGATTCAAAAGGAGGGATTAAAGAAACACCCAGAAAATCATGCCTCACTGTGAAACACAAATTACGGTTATTAACAAGTACACATATAAACATGAGCAAACTTGGTAATAATAGGCTCTTCATGCTGTAACAAGATTATTTGGGCTTACTTAACTCTATCTTAATGAGTACATAAATTTATATATATCTTTAAAATAGACAAGGACAATTTTGCATCTAATTACATATATCTTGTGTGTGAAGATAAGTACTGAAGATACTGACAAAGATAATCCTGGTTTGAGAGAAAGACCAACAGAAATCAGCAAATAAACCTGTACTCTAACTGATCTGGTTAGATTTGCAGTTTCTCAAGATTTTTTTTTTTTTTTTAAGAAAGATTACATGCCTGTGTATACATCACATCAAACTAGTGAGTAGCTGCAGAAAGTATCTAAGCAATCTGTGATTAGTTAATAGAGGCGGTGCGTCAAGGCTGGCACCTGAGTGCATAGCTGTTCTCCGTCACTGGAGAGCTGCAGTGAGGACTGCTGGTTTTGCAGGCATTTGCCCTAGTTCAGCTCTGACTGCAGGAATTGAAGCAAGGAAGCCCTATGACTCCTGGCACGCACCAATTTGGGTTAGGCCATCACTGTAATACCTCTGGCCATGCTGTCAGGGCCAGTGGTGGGAAGGGAGGGCACAGCTGATGTGGCTCTGAGTAGGTTAGAGGCACGGTGTTTTGGGAAAGCTTGTTCTGGTTGACTGGAAATGAGGCAATTACAATATTTTGACAACTGTGTTGACCTCCTATCTATCAGTCCTTGTCACCGAAGGAGAGGGTAAAAGCAAGGCTACTGTGGTTAATTATTACCGGGGAGATGCTTTAATTTCTTAAAGGCACCATTAAGCAATTATGTCCCCTTACCCAGTATATAAAAGGACACAGAATTTCTAAAAGCAGTCTTAGATGCTAAGCTGATGATAGGATAGCACTGAAATAACTCATTTTCACAGTTAAGCAGCACTTTACAGCTACAGTCCATCAAATTCTTTCAAAACTTGCTGCGCGCACTCCGCATTGCAAAGCAGTGCTGGATTTATTCTTCATCCACAAGCCAGTTCTGCAAAAAAATTGGAGTAGTTTCCATGGATATGCCTAGAGCTGTGAACTAAACAGTGTCAGGCCACAGGCACATGCAGGGGTGTGTGCTCAGCCTCGCTGCTGCTCGCCCAGTCCTAGCAGAGCTTTGGCTTGCTGCAGTGAGTGCTTTCCAAGAAAACGCTCAGACAGGGCTTAGGGGATGTCGCAAGCCAGGGAGAGTTCCCAGTAAAACGCCTGAATACGGGAGCTGTTTGTGAAGATAAGAGAGTTTAGCCAAAAGGATGAAAGTTGTGCTATGCCAGTTGGCCTCCAGGCTGGAGAATGGTCCCTGGCCCATTTCATTTGCTAGAACAGACATGGCCCTGGCTGCTGTGTTGACAAATCTGTCCTTAGCAAACTGGGACCCCGGTGACAGCCTCGCCTGTGGCTCAGCTGCCTCTGGCCGGTGGTACCCGAAGCTGCAGTCCTGGGAAGGGCAGGTGCTGTGCCGCACGTCCTCTTCTTTGTGTAGCTTGCTGCTGCCACGGGGTGAGAGGATATCTTGGGCTGCCTCTTGTACAAATGAAAACTTGTTCCAATTAACACTTACGGAATGAACACGGCACCAGATAATTACAGGAAGGTATTTTTGGAAGGATGAAAAAGTAGTTTTCTTTGCAAATTCGGTGTCCTCTCACCCTGCCTCTTTAACGGGTGTTCATACCTGTCACTGCAGCCTTCCCGCTGAGACCACGCAGTCCCCTCCCCAGGCCATTAGCTGTCTCTTTTCATTTGTGTTGCCGTGCCATAAAAAATGAAAACAAACACTGTGGGATCGCAAATGTGTCCATAATTCTTTATCATGCAATTTAAACCAGAAGCTAATAACAAGGAAAATGACTAATACTTGAATAGGTTCCTGCATCTACAAACAGTGCAATAATTGTCTCTCAGTCTGAACAGAAAGATAATAAAAATGTTTTACAGTGCTCCTTAATTGTACCAAAAATTGAAAATCAAGACTTTATTGCAGAAAAAGGAAGCATTAATCTATCTGAGGGCCATTTTGCAGAGAACGCTTCCTGGGGAGGTGTGGTGATAATTACTTATCTTTAATGGGTTTCTGGGTTGTGGCACCAAAATGTGGCGGTGACAGTGGTATAGGAGTTATTTATGAGACCCTAAGCTACCGCCCTCCATTATTTTCCACATCCAATGTGACTTGCAGATCTGCTTATTCAGCATGTTTGTTGGGGGCCCTTTTAGCATCCAGCTGTTGTAGGTAGCAGAGAGAGACGTGCCAGCTGAGTCATCCCAGGATGCGGCATGAATTTGCTGTTTTCCTCCATGAAACATTGTGCTGGTGGCTCACAGTAGAGAAGGGGGTCATAAAACATGGTGATGAGAATCAGGCCGTCAGGAGGGAGAGGCAGGTGCAAAGGAAGATACTGCAGAGCACCACGTCAGGGGGGTTTGTGACCAGAGTGGCAGCACAAGTGGGCAGGCAAGAGCTTGGCTTAAACATGGTCTAGTGAGGGGAGTCAGGGGAGAGTCGGTGTAAGCAGAGTACTGGAGGGGACCGAGCTCCTCTTTGAAGTGGATGGCAACATTCACATTGAACTTTAGTATCAGGAATGGATTCTTTATTTAATAGTATTTTTTGCTTGCTACAGGGTCAAGGTAATGCTTGCTCTAAGCTAATGAATAAATTATTTTTTCTTAAACCTATGCTGATAGAAGCCACCTGTTGGCATTGTGTTTTAACGGGAAAATAAAACACATGTTCCCTGCTAACTAGTGCCTAATCTAGATCCAGCATATTTTTTTTTTTTTCTCCCTAGGGTTCCCATGTGATCTTTCAAGAACTATATATTTATTTATTTATTTGCTTAGTGGATATCAGAATTCTATTTAAATATAAATGTTCAACCTTTCTGTGGTTTGTGTTCTACTTGTAATTATTCTGCGTTCTTCAGGGACACATTTATTGTAGATGTACTAACATAAACTCTAAGCTCAGCTGACAGCCCCTAGAAGGGAATGAATGGTGCTAAGCAGCTATTTTCAGTTATTGACACTTAACTCTCTGTCTCAGTGGAATTAAGTTCAGTCTGTCAATGTCAAGCAAAACTGTATAGATTATTTCTCTAAACTGAAAAAGCCTGATCTACTGAAAATGAAAAAGTTTCTAGCAGAAAAAGTCTCCAGCAATCTCGGGAGACATGGAATATTGCTCTCACTTATTTATTTATTTATTTTTACCTTCACTATTGTTGCATTGACATTTTGGGACATGAGCAGAGTTTGGGCGTAAGTTGCCATAAAATGAAGGAGCTTGGAAAATTCGGTGGGCTGAGCAACCTCTTGGACTGGTTTTGGGGGGCTGACCTTCTTGCCTTCTCTCTACACTCTCTCACTGCATCTTTTCATATTGTTCAGTTTATACTATAAATGTATTGTGTATTAGATACGGTAATGATAATATAGTAATTATTAGTGATTTTATATATTAGTATCTGCCTTCATGTTGCATACTTTAATGTGTTCCCTGACATCTGCCAGGAATAAGTCAATTACTTTGCTATGGATAACACGAACTAGTGTTGTCAATTCAGCCTTTGGGGGAGAAATTCACATATGACAAAGTACGGGTGAGCAGATGAGAAATGAATGAATACACAGATGCAACAAAGTAATAAAAGAGTTCTGTAGCATCTTCAGTGCATGAAACACTACTGATGTTAAGGAACACTCATTGAAAGGCTTGTGTCACCATGAGCAAATAGTGTTATTATATTTATGGTAATGGGAAAGTGGATGAAAGAACCATCAGGATTTATTTAGGATGCATGGTAACTGCAGTCCCTATGTCCACAGTTCAGCTCTGAGCCCTCTCTGAATCATGCTGTGATGAAAATGCAAGCTTCTATATTTGAATTACTTGGGATCAAAGCATTCTTTTTTTCTTTTTTTGCCTCTGCCTCTTAAATATTGCCATCTATCATTGTTAGAAGAAGTACTTAATGACACATTAAACATAATTTATCACTCAGTCTATAGTAAAAATCCCTAATCAGAAAGCCCAGATAGGAAGCTTGCACCTTTCAGGCTAATCTGTATAAGAGTTTAACATGAGAACATACATTAATTTCACAAATTGTGATTACTAGAGGTTTTGGGCTTGCTAAGATAGTGGTGTTGACTGGAGTAGTCAGAGGATAAGACTAAAACATAGCAGCTATTTTGTTCTATTTAATGACAACTATTCTTTGCAAAAGTCATACATATGCGAGCTAGCATGTATGCTGCACTTACTGACTGAATGTGCAGAAACCCACACTTCTCTGTGATCAACCAGCTAGCACAACTGGCTTCAGGTCTTCTACACTTCACTATTTAGAAGCAACCATGTCCAAATAATAGAAAGTCTTTACCTGAGGGTCCAGATAAATATAGAATGTCAAGAGCTAGGATGACAAACCATGGTGTGCCCTGATGGCCTTTTAACACTTCTCCTTGCTTCCTACATGACTCTGGAGACATGTGGCTTCTGTGACATAGAGGAGGAGATCCTTCATGTGGGCAGAAAGAGCTGGCAGTGGTGGGGAGCACTCTATAGAGGTGATGTGGTTCTCAAGATGGGGAGGAACATAAGGAAGCAGGACTCACTGGAGCCAACATAGAGAAGTTTGGATTAAACAACCTATAGCAGGCATCTGAAAATCATTATGGGAAGGAATAGCAGTGTTTGAACTGATATGACCTTAATGATCTGCTATGATACCAAGCATATGCTTAGTGGATGTGTTCTAGCACCATTCAGAAGATGCTTCCCAGGGCACACTCCTTGCAGGATAGCTCAGAACTGGCCAGTTGTTGTCAGCATTATGCAGCTAGGTGGCCTGGGCATGAAAGATGGAAGAGGTGTGAGACCTCCTGCAGAGAATAAAAATGAATCCCTGGGCCCCATGCTGTCAAGCTAAACAAGAAATGACATTTCATTTCACATACCTATCTGAATACCTAAATGAGATGCCTCCAATACACATTGTGATTTTCTTCCTCTCCACAATTTTTTAGCTATTTCTATCCCAGGTTACTAGATAGGTCTTTGCTAACTCACACCTGACCAAGCATCTCCATGTTTTTCCACAGAATTTAATAAGAGTAAGTCTGGGGTGTGGAGAATATAACAGATTACGAGCCTTCTATATGATCAAGTATATTCAGGAACTCCTTATACACATGAGATGGCACTTTACCTCCTAGCTGCTGTAACATGATTACTACATTACGACTCTTTAATAACACGGTGACAGTGAGATCAATGGTACCTGCAAGATTCAAACTTTATCATTGAAACTCCAAGGAATTCAGGTGTCTATCTGCCCTCTGAATAGATGGTCTCCACATGGATTTTTTTCCTGCTTGCTGTATCATTTCATTTTTAATCTAAAAATCGTTAGTGCTATAAAAGTTACATTCTTTTCCTCGTTTGTGCAAACTAGTGCAATAATGCTTTTCCTGTTTGGCTGACATTGCTCATTGTGGGAGCTAGGGGTTCTCTGTTTTGCTTAGATATGTGCTTATATGAGACCCTGTAGATCTCATGCCACTTCCCTAACTCTTGCTGAAAGCTAGTAATGCATAGTAGTGTGTAGTAATGTGCAGTACCCTGTACCTATTGCAGAGGGACTGAGCTGGACTTGCATGTGGACAACGGCAGATGGCCAGTAGCATTCAGCAGCTGTGGAGGACCCATCATGTCAGCAAGCCTTAGCTGGTCCTTGTCACCTCCTGCTTCTGCCCTGCTGCACAGAGAACTTGCACTGACTCAGTTAGTTTGCTTGCATTCATGTTGCATTCCTCTTTCTTTCTCTCCTTCTATAATTAAGTTAAAAACACTTTCAGGCAAGGATTTGACTTCCCTGTATTGTTTTATATCTGGCATGGCCTGACCTTGATCAAAACTAAGACCTTCTGTCCCTTTACAACTGCTACTACTTGTGCTACTACAAAAAAATCAATGGCATCATTAAAGCATAAGCCTCTTGTGTGTTTTAGTGCAGCTGACACCTGGCTGATACATAGCTGCATTAAGCCATAGTAATATCATACTTACATGTCCTTGTTAGTGCTGGCTGAATGATAATATGAACCTTGATTCTCAACTGCTTGTATGAATTTCCCTGGTGAAGCGAGTTTGCACTTGTTCAGAAGTCAGGATAGATTACTGGAGTTATCTATGAGTGTGTGAACTTGAACTACCTTCTTTACCTTACTGGATTCTAAACAGTGAAGTACAACAGCTACATCAAATAACAGCACTGTTGGCTAAGTAGATATTGTTGGCAAAAGACAGATAATATTCAGAGCGGAAGCATTTAGTGAATGTGTTCATTTGAACAATAACTAGTTCAGTGTATAACCACTACTAATTTTGTGAAAAAAAATGTATACTCTTTCAGATTGACTTCAAGCTTTGGATGCCCACCTTTTCTTCATTTCCCTAGTGGTTGGAATTGCATCTCATTATATTCACATCTCCACTTGTCTCAGAGGAGGTAATAATCATCTCAGGTATCCTCCTTTCCGTGTTATCCAGCCATGGATGTTTTCTGTCCTACTTAATTGCCCGTAAACAAAGCTCATTGCTATGCGTAACCTGTTCCCATCCTTTTATAACATAATTTGGTGATAAGCAGGCAGCTAAGTTGAAAGGTACACCCTTAAATAAGTGACCTGAGTCCCGAGGCCATGGAGTGCACTGGTCACTCCTTGAATTGGGTGGTCCAGTTTTTCATTCATGGCCTTCATATATATATATACACACATGCAAATATCTTTTTATTTATTTATTTATTTATTATTCTTTCTTTCTGTCAGATATTGGTAGCTATAGGCCTGTCTCAGATGTGATCCAGAAGTGAAGTTATTGCTGTAAAATCCCAATCTGAGGAAATGTTAGATACTCACTGATTTCTGAGTGGATGTTCAAGCTATAACATTTTTGCTAGCTTTCAAGGGAATTTCTGATATTTCAAGAGGCTATTTATTTATTTATTTCCGTCAGCACAACTTGCCTAAAAGGTTGTGTGTGTATCTGTAAATAAATCTATCCACATAATAAAAAACACGAATGTATCTTATACTGGCACAGCAAGGCTGATATGGATGACAGCAAGATGTTGTTCCTGCCCAACATATTTACTATTTAATTTCAGAAAAGGCAATATGAAGAGGAGATGAAAGGTTGATACAGCATCAAAGAATGAAAAGAGGTAGGTGGGCATTCTTTGAAAAGGTATTTGGGAATTGGAGTTCAAGGAGACAAAAATAAAAAGTAAAATATTCAGGAGCAGGGCTACCCAGGCTGACGAGAAGCCTTGGTGCAGGAGAGGAGGAACAGTTTGATGGAGCGTGTGGTGCTATATATACTACCACAGTTTCAAAATTGCCACTCTGTGGTACTTTATCTTAGAGATTAGAAAATCAATATTTACTTAAATATATGGTGCATTGCTAGCAAATAAAAGTAGAACAGCGTTTTTTCCCTTCTCAATAGGAAGTTACTGGTAATTAGTCATTTGGATGGAGACAGAGGTGGCAGATCTACGACCACAGCTTCTTCAGGTTGGAACTTGTGGGTCTCCATAACTAAGTGACAGATAATAACCAAGATTCGTTTCTTTGTAGCACGTGAATCCAATTAGTAAGAAGACTGTGTCATCATCAGCATTCTTCAGAGTCCAGTGCAAGGAAAACTCTGCCCTCTGGGGAAGTACTTTTTTTTTTTTTAAATATAAAACACTAATAAAATATTCCATGGTAAACGTATTTTCTTGCTCAGAGAATCTCAGGGTAGAATAATTGGTGCTTGTATGAACTTTTAAGACTGTATCCTTTTAATACTGAGTTCACAATGGTTATCATAATCTAATCATAAAAATTTAAATTAGACTTCCAACGGTGATCATTTCAACCCAAGATAGCTGGAAAATAACTCTTCTGCAGTATTCTTAATATGCTTAAATAAATTTGTCAGCATTATATATGTGCTATCCAATTACTTTATGCAATATATTATTATGACTTCCTTAATATATTATAGTGACATTAAGTATATTTTTGCACATTCATAGCTGTGCATAACACTCATAACAATCAGGAAGAAATGATGTGATAGGGCATTGCTAGTCAATGTCTATTTTCCATTTGGAGCCAAGAGACATGGTAGCATAATGGATTTTTTTTTTTTTGAGTTTAATGAGTTCCTGTGAAGTTCAAGGTAAAACAGAATGGCTGGCTCTTGGGAAGCTGGATCTTGCATGTAAGTGGTTTGGGCAAGGGAGAATTTGCTGTATATTTACAGAGGCAGTTTTTTTCTAATTCCTGCAAGCTTATCTGGAGAAAGCAACATCCCAGAGGACCTTGCACAAAACTAAGTTGACAAGGGAAAGGGTGACAGCCTATATGCATCTAAATGCTACGGGCTACATTACTCAGTTATGAATGGAGTACTCCACAGAACCCTTTTATTAGCCAAAGCAAATTCAAGGACACATCTGCAGAGGACATGTTAGTGTAAATGCAGACAGAACCAAAGTTTTGTCTGAGCATTGGGCAGATCTTAGCAGAGATGCTTTGTGTGGATACGTTTGTGATCCAAAAGCAAAAGAATAGCAGGGCTATGGACCTAGGAGCATGTAAAATATAAGGCACTGCAGAGGGTGGAAGTGCTTTGGGCACCAGTAAAGTAGACACAAGAACTGCCCTTGTGTGTCTGCCTCCAACAGTGATGTCAGGCTTTCTCTCTTTTCCCCAAAACAGTGCTTGTTTGTGTGCTCAGTGACCTTATTCCCCATGATGGGCTCAACCACCCTGCGCGGTGTGGAGGTGAGTCACTGGTCGGTAGTTCCTGCTCCCTCCAGAGTCGCTCTCCAGCCAGAAGGCTCAATGGCAGCTGGTGCGCTGCCAGTCCTCTGGCACGTGGCTGTTTGCGATGGCACATTACACTCCTTGGCCAGCACTTCTGCAATTTCGCGTTTGAGCTCCTTCAAGACTCGTGGGTGAACACCATCTGGTCCCAATGACTTGCTGAAATTTAATCCGTCTGCTTGGTCTGAGACTTCCTGTATATTCATTTCAAATTCATCTCACTCTTCTGACCAATCTGCCGCAAAGAAGGTCTCAGGTCTCAAAAGCTCCCCATCATCTGCAGCAGTGAAAAACAATGCAAAGAAATTGCAGCACTTCTCTATTTTGTTCTTATTGTCCTCACATGCCCCTTTTAGACCTTTGCCATCAGTCAGCTGTAGCAGTTCCCCGGCCTGACTCTGAATTCTAATGTACTTGAAGGAGTACAGCAGTTTAAGAAGAGTAAAGCACTGTTCAAGTTCTTTTTTAGTTCTCAGTATTTCCTCTTTACATTTGACCTGCCATGTTTTATGGCCTTTTCTGTTCTCCTTATTTAACCAACTTCTTATTTCTTAAATACCAACAAATTTGATTGTCTCCTTAGCTGTCCTATTGAGCTATGCAAGTTATTTTCTCGGACTGCTTTTCTTTTTGAATTACAACACATATTTTACCTCAATTTCTAATGCAGTACTGTTTGATACATTCCAGGACTCTCATAGTCTTTCTGCTTTTTTAGACTGCTTTTTGTCCCTGCTATGTCCTTCACCCCTTATCTGGTTTGACCTATTTTATATAGTTCTGTCTCTTAAAGCTTAATATCCGTGTGCAGCACATTATTCTTCTGCCCTCTCTGGCTACAGTGTTAAACAGAGTGACTTCTCCCCTTTGGCTAGGTACTGGGCACAACTCAAGATCAAGTCCAGAGAAAGTGCATCTTTTCTTGTCTTTTATAAGACCAGTTGTTCTACAAGCAATCATTTGTTGCATGCAAAAGAGTTATCTCTACATCACAGTGAGGTATGGCTACAGTTCATAGGTATCTCCTATAACTACCTCTCCTAAATTTACGCTTTCTCTGATCTCACATAACATTTCCTGATCATTGCTGTAATCCTGTTTGGGCTGCTGGTCATACAGTTCAGGCAGTACATGCTACTGTTAGTGAGCTGCACCTGAGCAGAGTCTATAGGACTTTGTTATTTATTATTTTTTGTCACAATACTTTTCCACTGTTACACTTAATATTATCCATCACACACTGTGCCACTCCCCTAGCTCCTACCATATTCTTCCCATATGGTTGGTTACCTGATAACATGGTATGCCTCTGGTTTTCCTCGTCCGGTGTGTCTGAGAGGCCAGTTATATCAGGCTTTTCATTTGATTGAAGCATTTTAGTTCTCCCACCTTTTTGCTTTCAGGTTTGCAGCACTGGGGTAGAAACATCTGCAAGTACTGTGTCAGCACAAGAGGTGGCACAGCCAAGGTGGATATGGTCTGATGACCCCATAGACTCCATAGAGGGACCTTTGTTCTCTATGTTGCTCCAGTTCAGCCCTCCTTACCTCAAGAGAACCTGTCAGGACAAGTTACTGCTCACACTGTATGAATAAAATTTAGGCAGGTAATCCTTGTTCACCTATGCTTTGAACAGGAAGTGTTTATTTTTGAAGCTTATATTAGTTTAGCTCTTCATTGAGGGAGTGATTAATATTGCTCTTCCTCTTATTTTAATGAAACTAGTTAGCAGTAGGTAACAAATACACAAGAACATGGAAGTAAACGACTAAAGCTTTTCCCTGGAAGTGTCCTTAGGGACAGAGGAACAGATAAGAGCTGGCAACTCTTTAAGGACACTTTTCTTAAGAGTGCAAGAACTCTCCATCCCTATGCGTAATAAATCACCCAGGGAAGGCAGGAAACCAGGATGGCTAAGCAAGTACCTGTTGGTCAAACTGAGATGCAAGAAGGAAATGCACAGGCAGTGGAAGCAGGGACATGGCCTGGGAAGAGCACAGGGATGCTGTCTGGATGTGCAGGGATGGGATCAGGAAAGCCAAGGCACAGATGGAACTGAGCTTGGCAAGGGATGCAAAGAATGATGGGAAGAGATTTTATGAGTACATTGATCAGAAAAGAAAGGCCAAGGAGAGTGTGCCCCCTCTGATACAAGAGAAAGGAGAACTGGTAACGACAGACATGCAGAAGGCTGAGGTACTCATTGAGTTCTTTGCCTCAGTCTTCGCTGCCAGTCAGGCTTCCCATGTCTCTTAAGTGCCTCTGGGCAGGGGCAGGGGGAACAAAGTCCTTCCCACTGTAAGTGAAGAGCAGGTTCAAGACCAGCTCTTTGAGATGAAACTGAACAAGTGTAAGTCCATGGGGCCTGATGACATGTGTCCTAAGGAGGTGACCTGAGACAGCCAGCAAAGCTTCACCAAGGCCCTGACCAATCTGGTAGCCTTCTGTGATGGAGTAACTGCATCAATAGAGAAGGGAAAAGCAACTGATGTCAGCTACCTGGACTTCTGTAAGGCCTTTGACACAGTCCCACATGACATTCTTGCCTCTAAATTGGAGATATATGGACTTAAAGGATGGACCATATGCTGGATAAGGATTGACTGGATGGCCACAGCCAGAGTTGCAGCCAACGTCTCTTATGTTCAGCTGGAGGCCAGTGATGAGTGGTGTCCCTCAGGAGTCTGTCCTGGGACCAGTGTTTCTTAATATCTTTATCAGTGACATAGACAGAGGGATTGAGCGCACCCTCAGCAAGTCTGCAGAAGACACCAAGCTGAGTGGTGCAGTCGATCCAACAGAGGGAAGGGATGCCATCCAGAAGACCTGGACAAGCTTGAGAAGTGGGCCCACGTGAACCCCAGGAAGTTCAACAAGGCCAAGTGCAAGGTGCTGCACCTGGGTCAGGGCAATCCCAAACATCAGTACAGAGCAGGGGATGAATGGATTGAGAGCAGCCTTGTGGAGAAGGACTTGGGGATACCAGCGGGTGAAAAATTGGACATGAGCCAGCAGTGAGTGCTTGCAGCCCAGAAAGCCAATCATATCCTGGGCTGCATCAAAAGAAGCATGGCCAGTAGGTGGAGGGAGGTGACTGTGCTTGTGAGGCTCCACTTGGAGTCCTGCATCCAGGTCTAGGGCCCCCAGCACGAGAAAGATGTAAACCTGTTCAAGCAGGTGCAGTGAAGATGAAGATGATCAGAGGGCTGGAGCACTTCTCCTATGAAGAAATGCTGAGAAAGCTTAGGTTATTTAGTCTGAAGGAGAAGAGAAGCATCTGGGGAGACCTTATTGCAGCCTTTCAAGGGGGCTTATAAAGAAGATGGAGATAGACTTTTTACAGGAGCATGTAGGAATAGGAAAACGGGTAGTGGTTTTAAACTAAAAAAAAAAAAAAGTATATTTTGATTAGATATAAGGAGGAAATTCTTTACTCAGAGGGTGGTGAGGCACTGGAACAAGTTGCCCAGAGAAGATGTGGATGCCCCATCCCTGGAGGTGTTGAAAGCCAGGTTGGATGGGGCTTTGGGCAACATGATATAGTGAGAGATATATCTGCTTGTGGCAGGAGGGTATACCCTCCTGGATAACCTTTAAAGGTCCTTTCCATCTCAAACCTTTCTATGATTCTATGATATTTAGTGGAAGAAGGGGTTAATCAGACCTATATGCTAATTGATTTTTTCTTAGTATCACCCCTGTATAATAGCAACAACACCTTCTCTTAAATCTTTTAAGACAAAGTTATTTCTCTATCAAAACTGACTTAGATTATATTTTTGTCCATTATGAAGAAGGTGTGCCTAGCCTCCAAATTTGGATTATTAATCCATACAATTTCTTTTAGCAAAACATATGAAAGTACAGTAAAAATTGGTACTATGTGAATATAGGCAAAAATGACAAGCTATAATTCAGATCAAATATAGTTTCTAAATACAGTGTGAGAAAGAAGTGTTATAATTCAGCATGTAGTTGAAACTTGATAATTTTTTATGTCAGAATTTGAAAAGAGATGAAAAAACTCCTGTTTCATTTTGGTTGTGTAAACCTTTTCAAAAACGAGCTCTTAGACACTCAAAGGTTCACCCTGAAACTATCAGGCATGTCCACTAACTCAGCCCCAGAGAGACACCAAGACAGATAAATACAGCTTGTAAAAACAGTATCAGCACGAATGGTAAAAAACCGCTTACAGTTGCCTTTTTATTATTTTTTATTTTAAGGGAAGAACAGCCATACTGGTTGGGAGACAGTAAACATGGAGCTCAAGAACAAGGAGTTAGTGATGCAGTCTAGTTGGAGACCTGTAGCTAGCAGTGTCCTCAGGGGTCAGTACTGGGTCCATCTTGTTCAATTTACTCGGTGACCTGGATGATGGAATAAAGTGCAACCTCAGCAAGTTTGCTGATGACACAAAGCTGGGAGGAGTGGCTGATACCCCAGAGGGCTGTGCTGCCATTCAGAGCACCGTGACAGGCTGGAGAGCTGGGTGAAGAGGAACCTCATGAAGTTCAACAAAGGCAAGTGCAGGGTCCTGCACCTAGGGAGGAATAGCCTCATGCACCAGTATGGGTTGGGGGCTGACCTGCTGGAAAGCAGCCCTGCAGAGAGGGACCTGGCAGTCCTGGTGGACAGCAATGTGCCCTTGTGGCCAAGAAGGCTAATGGTATCCTGAGCTGCATTTGAAAGACTGCTGCCAGCAGGTCGAGGGAGGTGATCCTGCCCCTCTACTCAGCCCTGGTGAGGCCACACCTGGAGCACTGTGTCCAGTTCTGGGCTCCCCAGTACAAGGAAGACATGGAACTACTGGAGTGAGTCCAGCAGGGAGCTAATGTGATGATTAGGGGACGACAGCATCTGTCATATGAGGACAGGCTGAGAGAGCTGGGCCTGTTTAGCTTGGAGAAAAAGACTGAGAGGGAAGCTTACCAATGCGTATAAATATCTGAAGGGAAGGTGTCAAGAGGATGGAGCCAGACTCTATTCAGTTGTGCCCAGTGACTGGACAAGAGGCAACGGGCACAAACTGAAGCACAGGAGGTTCTGGCTCAATATGAGGGGGCACTTCTTTACTGTGAGGGTGACAGAGCACTGGGACAGGGTGCCCAGAGAGGTTGTGGTGTCTCCTTCTCCGGAGGTATCCCAAACCCGCCTGGATGCCATCCTGCACAACGTGCTCTTGGTGACCCTCCTTGGGAGGAGGGTTGGAATAGATGATCTTCAGAGATCCATTCCAGCCCCAGCTACTCTGTGACTCTGTGATTCCATGAAGAGGCAACTTAAAGTAACTATTCTGTGTAATTTATGATATCAACAATCAAATTTCCCTTTCAGTGTGCAGGGCTGATAACTAGATGAAGTGCTGTGCAAGGTGTCAAACTCGTCCCCGGGAAACTTACTCTAGCATTACACCAAAGGTGAATTTGACCTGTGGGACTTTTTCAGCATACCTGTGATTACAGTGATCAGCATTTCTATTATTAGATAATTGTGTCAGAACTGGAAGTACTATGGGTAATGCAGCCACAAGGCCAAAACAAACAATAAGGAAGGAAACTTCACAATTAATGAAGAACTAATTTAATGAAGGCAGTGAAAAGAAACAGTGATGGATTTTAAAGGGCAGGGAGAAGAAGAGACTGTAAAGGGTCATTGCAGACCTCAGCTTTTCATGTTTATCTCCTCGATGACTTATTTCAGATGTACATTAACACAGATTATCTAGTCAGTT
The DNA here is from genome assembly GCF_964034855.1 of Anser brachyrhynchus. Lineage (NCBI taxonomy): Eukaryota > Metazoa > Chordata > Aves > Anseriformes > Anatidae > Anser > Anser brachyrhynchus. The sequence goes on along the minus strand of NC_137694.1, from coordinate 199,755,668 downwards.
TCTGCCTAGATTCATTCATATGTAATAGGAATATTTAATGCAAACTGATTCTTCATTTCTTGTATTGTTTCATGAGTTCAAGTTTACCTATACAGGGTTAGAATGGCATTCAGAGCTCTCTACTGTCCTGGTAGTCAAACTGAATGGCACTATCAGGAGATGTATGTGTTTCAAAGACAAGAACCTTTTGTCAGTACGTTAAGCAACAATTCTGAATCAAAGAAAGGTGTTTATAACAGCCTGAGCTTTAAAACATTGAGTATCTGTGAACATAACGTAAATTATTAAGAATTATGAAGATTTAATGTTTCTTATGATCAGAAAGCTTTTGTTTTCTAGGACACATGTAAGAAATTTCAATGTAAATATTGAGAACCATACAATGAGTACCAGAGCCCTGCCCCTGTCACACTTGTAATAGCAGAATAGATGGTTAAGCACAGAAAAGAAAGGAGACTTAGTAGGAAACTCTGGACAGCAGTTTTTCCTGGGAGAGGCTGGAGGACGAAGAACAGTTGAGGACTGACTCCTGGGGAGCAAGAAGTGTATAGGGAGCTTTTGGTTGTATGATTAGGGCTGCTCTTAAAGTGGTGGCCCAGACTTTTGGGCATGTTAGCAAGCACAGGCTGGCACAGGTGAGGTTGCTTTGAGGATTTGTTGTGCTTCTGCTATTCAAAGGAAGCTTAGGGGAGTGTAAATGGGACTTGGATGATATGGGTTTTGATCTTGATGAGGAGGCAACCCTGGCCCAGAGAAAGGCAAGTTTAAAAGACAGTGGCTAAGTGACAGAGGGAATGCAATGGGTTTTTCATAGAATCAAAGAATGGTTTAAGTTGGAAGGGACCTTAAAGATTATCCAGTTCCCACTCATCTACCATGGGCAGGGATATCTCTCACTATATCATGCTGCTCAAAGCCCCATCCAGCCTGGCCTTGAGCTCCTCCAGAGATGGGGCATCCACAGCTTCTCTGGGCAGCCTGTGCCAGGGCCTCACCACCCTCTGAGTAAAGAATTTCTTCCTTATATCTAAACTAATTTTGTCCTCTCTTAGTTTAAAACTATTACCCATTTTCCTTTAATTATCTGCCCATATAAAAAGTTACTCTCCATCTTTTTATAAGCCCCCTTTACGTACTGAAAAGCTGCAATGACATATCCCCACAACCTTCTCTTCTCCAGGCTGAACATCCCCACCTCTCTCAGCCTTTCACTGTAGGAGATGTGCTCTAGCATGTTGTGATTTAACCTGGCAGGCAGCTCAGCACCACACAGCCATTCACTCAGTGTGCCCCCTCCAGTGGGATGGAGGGGAGAATCAGGAGAAAAAAAAAGAAAAAAAAAGCATGTGGGTTTGTGGGTTGAGATAAAAACAGTTTAATTGGACAGAAAAGGAAGGTAAATAATGATAATAGTAATAATAATTATATATACAAAGCAAGTGGTGCACAATGCAATTGCTCACCATCTGCTGACCGATGCCCAGCCTGTCGCCAAGCAGCAGCTCCCTCCACCCCACCCCAGCCAGACACCCCTTATTAATTGCTGAGCATGACATCACATTGTATGGAATATCCCTTTGGCCAGTCTGGGTCAGCTGTCCTGGTTCTGTCCCCTCCCAGCTCCTCGTGCACCCCCAGCCTCCTCGCTGGCAAGGCAGAGTGATAAGCTCAAAAGTTCTTGGCTTAGTGTAAGCACTGCTCTGCAACAATTAAAACATCAGTGTATTATCAAAATTATTCTCACCCTAAATCTAAAAAACAGCACCATATCTGCTAGTGTAAGTAAAATTAACTCTGTCTGAGCCAAAACCAGGACACACCAGCATCTTCGTGGACCTCCACTGGATCTGCTCAAACAGGTTTACATCTTTCTTGTGCTGGGGGCCCTAGACCTGGATGCAGGACTCCAAGTGGAGCCTCACAAGCACAGTCACCTCCCTCCACCTACTGGCCATGCTCCTTTTGATGCAGCTCAGGATATGGTTGGCTTTCTGGGCTAAAGGCATGCACTGTTGGCTCATGTCCAACTTTTCACCCACCAGTACCCCTAAGTCCTTCTCCACAAGGCTGCTCTCAATCCATTCATCCCCTGCTCTGTACTGATGTTTGGGATTGCCCTGACCCAGGTGCAGCACCTTGCACTTGGCCTTGTTGAACTTCCTGGGGTTCACGTGGGCCCACTTCTCAAGCTTGTCCAGGTCTTCTGGATGGCATCCCTTCCTTCTGTTGGATCAACTGCACCACTCAGCTTGGTGTCTTCTGCAAACTTGCTGAGGGTGCGCTCAATCCCTCTATCTACGTCACTGATAAAGATAGAACCGGTCCTGAGACAGACTCCTGAGGGACACCACTCATCACTGGCCTCCACCTGGACATAAGAGATGTTAACTGCAACTGTCCGGCTGCAGCCAGTCAGTCAATTCCTTATCCATCTGTACTGGGTTTACATGTCAAGGAACTGGTAGCAGGGAGGCTGCAGAGGTGGTCTTTGTGAGAAGAGTCCAGCAGCTGCCCCATGTCAGGTCAGAGGCAATTTCAGTCAGCTCCAAAAGAGACCAATCAAAAGGGACTTATGTCAACCCTCGAGTCCTTTCTATCCAATTTCCTCCCCTTTCCCTTTGAAGAGGGGGAGTGAGAGAGTGGTTGTGGTGGAGTTAAGCTGTGTAGAAGGGTAAAACCTCCACACCACTGAATATTCCACCCTTCAAATCCATATATCTCTAATTTAGAGGCAAGGATGTCATGTGGGACCATGTCAAAGGCCTTACAGAAGTCCAGGTAGATGACATCAATTGTTTTCCCCTGTCCACTGATGCAGTCACTCCAGCACAGAAGGCTGCCAGATTGGTCAGGCACGATTTGCCATTGGTGAAGCTGTGCTGGCTGTGTCACATCACCTCCTTGCCTTGCATGTGCTTTGACATTGCTTCCAGGAGGCTTTGTTCCATGATCTTCCCAAGCAAATATATTCAGTATGGAAGGGATTAATGTCTCATGAGTTAGGTTATACTAAAAGTTACACTGATACTAAATTTTTCATTTGTCTGGCTAGAGAAATCAAATGACTCCTCTTTTCTGAAGACAAGCATCTAAAATGGACCAAGATTGCTGCATGTTTGCCTTTTCTTCCCATTGGCTGTGCAAAATCTGGGCCAATTCTCTCATTTTAAATACCTACCAGGCAGGCTTCTGAAGTAGAATGAGATGAATTTGCTCTCAGATGTCCAAGGGCACTGATGGGTCCCACAGCCTCTCTCCCCTCCCCAGGGGTTGGTGGCTGTGCTCAAGGTCTGCCCTGGCATGGTAATAAACTGGGGTCCAGTCATTGCCCTTGCCTGCACCATGTCACAGCCATGCCTGTGCCTGGCCATGTCCCAACCCTACCCCATCCATCCCCAGTATCAGTCAGACCTATCCAACTCTATGTCTGGTCTCAGCAGGGCTTGTCAGGCAATCGCTGACATCACAATCGTAATATCGCAATGTTTAAAAAACTCTTAATCTTTTTTTTTTTTTTTTCCCAAAGATACAAGATTTTAAGAAAAGATGAAAGATTTTACATGCCCAGTCTAGTAAAACTGAGATATGCCTGATTAGCAATGGCTGTGTTTTGTTCTTTGGAAATCTGGCTCTTGAAAATGTTTTAGAAGTTGGACATCAAAAATCAAATCAGGCTATTTCAGTTTCCTTTCTGAAAAAAAAATGGCCTAAAGATACAGAGAAAAAATTGATAACAGTTGTAAGTGGTTAATACTTCTGAAAAAAATGAACTGCTGAGGCTGATGTTTAAATATGAACTTATGTTCCTATATTTAGAAAGCGATTTTTGAAAATGTTGGCTAATATCCATATGACCCAAATAAGTGTCCTGATTTTCAGAGATTCTGACTTTTGGCTCTCATTAAAATCAATATCTTGAATAATAACTGATGCTGTTTTGCAGAATTCATTTGGATGTTGAAATATGTATTTGTCTTTAAACTCAAGGCAGATAATCATGCTTGTATGTGTGGTATTTATTCACAAGCATGTGAATGTGTATTTTGTTGACTTGAGCTCATTAAATACAGCTGACCTCAAGAACTGAATCTAAGCATAAAGACAATACAGAGAGAAACTATGTGGGACAGAACTTCATTTTCTCTCTTCTGTGTCCGAAACAATACTAAACAAATTTTGCGCATTCCTTAGAAACTTTCCTTTTGCTGTTGATTTGGATGGAAACAGGTGCTTCACTGACTCAGTCCTTAAATGAAATGGACAGACAGAGCTAAACCTTTCTTTCTCTGAAAGCTTTAGCCCACTACCTATACATATTGTTTGCAGTTAGAAGTCTGTACAGTAGTAGCTGTGTGTGTATATACAATGGAGAAAGTGGATTTAAAGAATATACATATTTTTGTAATCTAGCTTTTCTTTTCAGTTTATTATCTAAATGTAAAACAATCTAAATTTAACATTTTTTTTAAGAACAACTGAAGTTCTGATGTTGAAATGCTGAGACGCTTATTGTTACAATGCAGACATGAACAGTGACACTTCAATATTTGTAATATTCAATTTTTGCTAGATAAACACTAAAAGAAACCAGAAGACAAAAACATCTGTTACAGCCTGGGGACATACAGTGAAGCTGCTCAGTGTTACTGCTGGCACATCAACTAATCATACAGACATTGTTAAAACAAAGATTGTTTTTTAATCCTATAGAAGCATAGTATAATAAAAGCTTAAATAGCCTGCAAACATATTTGACATTGACATACAATGCCAATAAATAAGAGCTGTACAATAGACTGTAAGCTGCAGATGGATGAGCAGAATCGGAACTCATTGTAGTTTTCTATCAGCCACCTGCTATTTTTGAAGCAGGAAACAATAAAAATGACCTAGTGTTTTATTTTCTGTGGCAAAAGAAGTCTTCAGATTTTTTTTTAATATATTGTAGGGTAAAAAATGAATATTTTTTATTCCTTCTATTTGCAGCCCATGGAGCAGAGATGAATTAGAAATTATGCTTCCTCAACTTTGATTCAAAAGGTTCTGAAGCTTAGCTGTGGGTATCATCTAGTGCTGATACAGGATTAGCTGTTTTGAACAATAATGAATACCCTGTCTTTTATCATTAATTTTGATTTTGTTCACTAGTCCATGAAAAAGCGTACACTTGGTGTGTACATACTGCAACTTGTGGAGAGAAATAAGTTATTTTCATTAAATATTCATGACTAATCAAAAAAATTGTCCTCAGTGACACTGACTGTGTTAGCATACATTCATTACAAGATTTCATGTTAAGGCATCCCCATTACATTAATTTCCACAACTGGAACTTGGAAAGTTAACAATATCTACAGTAGTTTATAGGAAAGATAGGTGTTCAGTAAATGAAACATTTTTACTGGCATGAAACTGAGCAAAACCTTTTCTCAGTGATGCCACATTCTACTGATATATGCTTAAATACCAGAGGACTTCAGTTTGGGATAGTTATGATATTAGTTCATTTGGAAATGAGAGAAAAAATTTTTAAAAATTGAGAAAAGAACACTGCTCCCATATTTTCCTTGGTCCCTCACCATTAAAATATTCAAAGTTGGCTTTTTTCTACTCTACAACAAAATCAGACTTTTTTTTTTTTTTTAAGAAAGAACGGGGGAAAAAGGACTGTGTGAAAAACATTTTGCTAAACCCTGTGCTAAAGGCTGTCAGCACATATTAGCAAACCTCATAGGCCAGGTACTTTCTAGTAACTGTGATTTTTGTCTTATTTCACCTTGGGGAGGATTAGGGAATAATCAGAGTCTTGCAGGGTTTTGGATGGACACTGAAGACCTTGATTATCCCAGAGGAGCATCCCAGGTCCTGCATAAGTTTTATCCTCTGGCAGTGCAAGAATAAGCGAACAAGAATAATACCCCTTTTGCGAACCCTAGGGAAGAGGGCATTTTAAGGTTTATATGCTATGTACCGCTGTTTCTATGTTCTGACTCTGTCTGATAGCTTTCTCTGCAGGTCCCTAATCTCTTTTTTAAATCAGTGATAAGGATGTGTAAGCATGCTTAAGCTTTCCGCTGTATCACAGTGAACTACATGGGCAGAGGCATCCACGTCCTGTAGGCCCATATGTACAACTCTTAATATAGCACAAAACAGAGTGGAATCTTGTGGTACTGGTACCTATGGATTGTACTCTCTTTTTGTTTTTTTATTTTTTTTTAGTAATAGCAGTAGCAGAAAATATAAGATTGCAAGTTAATGGAGCATTAAAATAATTTTACAGAGCAAAATATGTTCTTTTTTTTGCTTTCAAAGTCAAAGATATTTAGAATGCCTTATTATGTAAACCAATGAATCAGATCGTTTGAGGTCATTGTCGGTTGTTTTATTCAGACGAATATGCTTAATGTTTAAATCATTGTAACACTAAAGGAAGTTGACTGCACATTCCTATCTTTCACTGTCAAAAACTAGAATGAAGCACACAAAAGCAATAGAGGAGGTTTATTTTCAACATCTGCTTGAGAGACTTTATATTTTGTCATTACAAGTGTTACAACTGCCTTGCAAATTTCTAAGAAGAAAAAAAAATCATGAGTCAAGGTCACATTTCCATTTTGTTGGTTTGTAAAGTGGTGAAATTGGTCATTCTGGATGGTGTTTATGTATGAATTCAGACCTGTTAAGAATTTTTGCCGCTCGTATGAGTCTAATAGAAAAGGGATTTTAAATGGAAGTACGAGGCAATACATTCAATTGGTTTCACTCTATTCTGTTAGCACAAAAGTGAGGCATCCATTTGCCTTTCTCTTTCGTGAAATTGGAGCTTAAGCATATGGATAGTAGGTCTGCTTGACTGTGAATCAGTTCCACTCTGTACTGAATTTGATCAGAATTACAGCTCATAGTCAGACTGAAGAAATACTTAGAGATTCAGTGGGACCATGAATTTGCTGGTGTCTGTCTGCTGGGTGCATGTACAAAATAAGAAGGGAAAATATACCTACTTTCTTTGTGTCCAGTGGTCAAATCTACTCCCAATTACTGCATTTTTCAAGAGTCAGGATAATTCATTTCTCATTTTTCTGTGAGTTCACATCACCTGCAAAGGGATAGGCATACAGTTAAAAGATCACTTACAAAGTGTATGCTACATGGAAGGTCCTAAAGCTTTTCTTAGTCCTCTTCAGAGGTGCAATAGATTTGCATGACTATCAGTCTTTGCTCTGAGCAATGGAGTATAGGGAAAATGGATTCATCAAAAATATTTCCAAGGCAATAGAAGCAATTATTCTTTATCTCCAAGCTCTGCTTTCCTAGCTGCAATGAAAAGCAGTCAGTATGTCAAATGTGTAGCCATTACCACTTGACCTATCTCCACTGACTACCATAACATTTCAGTGACTTAAACCAATCAGGATTTGACCCACATTTTTTTCTAGAAGTCATGTACTGTGTATGATGTTAAAAAAATGCACCCCATGTAGTTCATCATACCAGCTATTCCAAAGTGCCTTCATCTTTGCTTAAACACATAGAAACACATTTCCTGAAACAGAGCCTGTTCTCTCTTTTTAGCAAGTACACTATAAAATACGCAAAAACATTTCATAAAATGTCTTCCTTTCTCCTGAGAGTTGTTGTAACATGCATGTGATTTAATCACAGTCTGTTTGGTGAGCTAATTTACAAATAGTTCAGTCCTGCATGATGCTTAGTGAATTCAGCTCTGATGGGTTTTATATTAATGCCATTATAGTATGATATGCCACTGGATATTCTGGAAAATGATAGGTACTGTTATAAAAATGACACACAAACAAAACAACAACAAGAGAAACCACCTGTATATTGACATCCTTTTTTTTTTTTTTTTTTTTAATTGTCCTGATGCTTTTGTATCCTTGGATACATATTTGACCATGTTAAATCCATTTGTATGGCGCTCAATGTGAAGTATAAGAAGGTCCAGGAATATTTTATGGCCATTTTTTGATTTTGCAAAAAAATGTGAAATTAGATACCAATAGTTCAGGTCATTGTACTTGCATGAGTAACAGTGTGTTTTGAAGTGTAAGAAGTCTACAAGCAAAGTTGATTTTTAAAAAATCCTCCGAGTCCTGGCATGTTAAAACAAATCCTTGTGTAAGCAGTCGCTGGCAATACTTTACAGAAAAAATCTGAACATTTTGCCATCTAGATTTCTTTTTCAGACACATATGATGCAATTGATGATGATGCAACCCTATGGTTGCATTAGGTTCTTTATGTGGTATTCACCTGAGTAATTGGAGATGGCTACATCTGAACTAGGCTTCCTTTATATTCATTGCAAGGAAAAGCACTCCTGAACTCAATCCAATTCATCATTAAGTATAAAACTAATGCCTGTCAAATAAATTTTACCTTCACTGACCTAATGTAGATGTGAATTTATTTCCAGTCTACATGTACTGAAGTACATGTTCCGTCTGAAAATCTCACCCCAAATATTATGAAGATATTCTGGAGTATATCTGACCTTGATAAATCTGATCTTATTTTGAAGCTGGCTCTGCTCTAAGTAGGCAATTGGACTAAATGACCTCCTTAGGTCCCATCCAGTCTATTTTTTTCTATGATTTTAATAAGATTTATAAGAACCAGGAAATTCTGAATGAAATTTTAAAATGCAATTTGAACTCTGCTCCTGTCAGCTGACTTTACAGTGTCATCTTTCAAACTAAAGCATTTTAAAATTTATAGTCTAGGAAGTTATGAACAACTGGCAGGCTTGACTGACTGGGTTTACTTTGTAAAATATTTCTTTGGTTGAGGATGGTGAATACTGCTACAAGGGAAACCAGCTGATACCGTGTTATTCAAGCTCTATATCTGGCATACCATGATAATTATAATTAGCCTCAGTCTAAAGCTATCCCTGGGGCAAAATTCCCCTTGAAAGTAGCAAGTGTTACTGACCTTTATCCTTTGAGAGATTATATTGTCAAAATAATCTCATACTTCTGGAAACAGCCTGAACAGAGCCCATGAAGATTTTCAAAATACATGATTAATTCAACCTTACAGATGTTTGCTTTCTCATACTAGAGTGGCACACAAGCTGAGGGATTAAAAGCTGTGTATCTTTGCCTCTGTTAACATGACTAGGTAGTACAAGGGATCTGGGAACATAAATAGAAGGATTAGTGCTTGTGATGCATGCAGTTCATGCTAATCCTGGTGGTGTGCATCTGCCTGGGTTCTCCAAATGTACCTGTAGAGGACAGAGCAGGTGTTACTCATGACTTGGTCACCTTCAGGTCCTGTTGAGGCCTAAATTGAACATAATACAGCTCTATTGACCTTAAAACTCTTTCAAAATTCCTCAGTTGTAAAGCAAAAGGTGAAATCAGATAATGAAAACAACAGGGAACCATTTCTGCCTGATTTTATGACTGGAGGCTTTTTTAAAGAAATGGCTGCTGGAATCAAGAGTCTGTATAAAACATGTCTCCCTGATACAAAAAGGAGCTCAATCTCCTGAATATTAACTAAGAAATAAAGAAAAGAAATGTTTTTGAACTTCTTCTCTGAAAAGAATCTCATACTTTACTCTTCCTCTGGCTATATTCTCTATTTTCACCTAGCAGTTTTGTCACAGAGCAGCAGAGGTGGGAAGGCACCTCTGGACAACATTTACTCCAACCCACTGCTCAGAGCAAGGTCACCTACAGCTTGTTGCTCAGGGCTGTGTCCAGTCAGGTTTTGAATATCTCCAAGTACGGAGACTCTACAGGCCCTCTGGGGAACCTGCTCCAATGCCTGACCACCCCGATAGTAAGAAAGTTTACTCCTTATATTTAAAGGGAAGTTTAATGTATTTCAGATTATCTACATATTGTTTTAACACTGGGCATCACTAAGAAGTGTCTGTCTCTGTCATCTTTTCTCCCCCCACATCAGGTATTTACCACACATTGATGAGATCCTTCCTGAGCCTTCTCTTTCTCCAGGATGCACAGTCAGCCTCTCCTCATAGAAGAGTGTATTGGACTTATGTGACAACGTTTTGGTAGCAGGGGGCTGCAAAGGTGGCCTCTGTGAGCAGAGCCCAGCAGCTGCCCCAGTTCAGAGCAGAGCCAGCTCCAGAAGAGACCCGCCGCTGGCCAGAGCCGAGCCATGAGCGATGTTGGGTGGGCCTCTGGGAGAGCAGATTGAAGGAAGGGGAAATCTGCTGTGCTACAGCAGCTGGGAGAGAGGGGTGAGAGCTGAGAGAGAAGCAGCCCTGCAGCCCCCAAGGTGAATGCAGCAGGAGGGCAGGAGGTGCTCCAGGCACGCAGCACAAGTTCCCCTGCGGCCCGTGGAGAGGCCCCTGGTGGAGCAGGCTGTCCCCCTGCAGCCCACGGGTCCCACACGGAGCAGATCTCCACGCTGCAGCCCGTGGAGGAGCCCCCGGTGGAGCAGGTGGATGTGGCCTGGAGGAGGCTGCGGCCCATGGAGAGCCCCCGCAGGAGCAGGCCCCGGGCCGGAGCTGCAGCCCGTGGAGAGGAGCCCACGCAGGAGCAGGGGGCCTGGGGGGAGCTGCCGCCCGTGGGGGACCCGTGCTGGAGCAGTTTGCTCCTGGGGGATGGACCCCGCGGTACGGAGCCGTGTGGGAGCAGTTCTTGAAGAGCTGCAGCCTGTGGGCAGCCCCCGCAGGCTCAGTTCGGGAAGGATGGCATCCTGTGGGAGGGACCCCATGTTCAGCTTGTTGTCCATCAAGACCCCCCAGTGCAAAGCTTCTTTCCATCTGGTTGACCCCCAGCCTGTCCTCGTGCCTGGGGTTATTCCTCCCGAATTGCAGGACTTAACATTTCTGTTTTTTGAACTTCATGAGGTTTCTGTCAGCACATTTCTCCAGAGTGCTGAATGTCAGCACACTTATCTGATGCATCAGCCAGTCTTCCCAGTTTTGTATCATCTGCAGATTTGCTGAGGGTTCACTATTTCCCTTTGTCCAAGTCATCAATGAAGATGTTAAACTTCATTTGCCCCCGTATCAAACCCTGGGGGTACACCACTGACAAGAGCTTTGATAGTTTAGAGTGACCTCACAGAGATATCAGCCAGCTCCCTGGAGAAGCCTTTCTTGTTGCCATTCATGTCTCTCACCAGATCCAACTTCAGATGGAATTTGGTTTTCCTAATCCTTTTTCTCTGAGCTCAGACTCTGTCTCTATATTCCTTGTGTGTACCCTGGCCTTCTTCCATATCTTGTATGCTGATATCCAGAATAATTTGGCACTTTATCTTGAGAATGGTTCAAGAGATGTCTGGTGGGACAAAGGTATTCAGAATGCATTGGACTCTCTGCATAAACCCTGTGTGCTTCAGGAACCAGTATTTTTATGCTGGATTTCCTGGTGAGGGAGTAGATGCTGATGAATCACAATATTCTAGATGCTCAGAAAACTATGATAGGCTGTGGTGGTAAGATGGCTAGGTTATGATTTGGCCATCTGATGTTGAGGTTGCCTTCATAACTGGTTGATTCATAACTGTCTAACCTCAGTTATGAATGTTTTCTCTCTATACAGTTGATAATGGTAGAAAGGCTCCAACAAAGACTGATTTCCCCCTGCTTCAATAAAGCTCCTACTCCACAGTGTTATATCAAGGAACCAATTTCTTTCCATTGACTCTCTGAGGATCCATGCAACTTTGCCTAATGAAGAATCCTGTCGTTTTCCTCTTGCTGCATCCTGTTCTCCAGGTTTTCGTACCTTTTCCATCTCTGCAGTATCTTCAAATCATCCTTTAGTCCTAGTACCTTCACTGATGTGATTATCATAGAATCATAGAATCATATAGGTTGGAAAAGACCTCTGAGATCATCTAGTTCAACCTTTAACCTAGCACTGCCAAGTCTACCACTAAACCATGTCACTAAGCTCTACACCTACAAGTTTCTTGAAGACCTCCGGGGATGAATGACTCAACCACTTCCTTGGGCAGCCTATTCCAATAAACGTCAATAAATAAGGTTTCTCTGAGCCTCCTTTTCTTCAAGCTAAACAACCCAAGCTCCCTCAGCTGCTCCTCATAAGACTTGTTCTCTAGACCCTCCACCAGCTTCGCTGCCCTTCTTTGGACACACTCCAGCACCTCGATGTCCTTCTTGTAGTGAGGGGCCCAAATATTCATTAATATTAATCTCTTGAAGGATGAAAAAAAACCAACAGCAACACCACCAAAACAACAACAGCAACAACAAAAAGACACATACACAAAAAAACCACTCACCAACAACCAAATAAATATCAGCTTGGTCATTAGATTCAGAAACCTAAAGCCTCTGGATGATGTTCCACATCATGTCCTCTGGATGATACTGAAAGTTTCCTGAATGACTTGTACTGTAAGTTCTTTCATACAAGTACTGCTAAAACAGCTGCACTGCTAAAGCTGTGTTAGTTGGGGAATTTGCCAGAAGAAATAATTTTACTGAGTTTATATACTGAAGATTTTGATGTCTAAACTTGTGTTACTCACTCTAAGCTCCCTATTTCAAATCCAATTTTAGAATGGCATGAACAGCTTGAATCAATAGCTTATGTATAAGCACTTAGCACCACTTGAGGTGCAAAAGGGTCTCCTGCCAGCACACAGATCTAATGGTCTTTTGACAGCTTCCCATCATTATGTTGGTGTCCCAGACATCTTTGTACAATTCAGGTGGCATTGGACACTTATTTGTGGACAGCTAAAAGAAACTCTGTATCTTCTGCCTGACATAAAAAGAGCCAGGAATGAACAGGTCAAGTAAGGCTGTCCATCAACCAGATGCCTGAACTGGAGGTAAAAATACCCCACCGTATCTTCTGGGAGACTGGCTTAAGTAAGACCCTGATGTGAAATCTAGGCCTATTGAATCAGGATTTGTTTTAATTGATAGCATTTTGGCTATATCCTTTAAAAAATCTAAATGCTATTGATTCAAGTGGATTTAATTCATCACTGGTGCAACATAATTCTTTTTAAATGATCCCCTGCTGCTCCCTCAGGAGCCTGACAAGCCTGCTGACAGAAAATCGTTTAGTTGAGAAAGAGAATATTTAGTATTGCCTAAAGATTTAGCACGGATAATTATTTTAATACATGTTTTTAATACTGGAGGTGACAAAGGAGGTTGGAAGCAATGATGTTAGGACTGCTGAATCTGGGATGAACATGAGAAAAAGCATTTTTTGGTGACTCATCTCTGAAGGTCTTATGTGCTGATCCAGGAGACGAGATAGGAAAGTTGAATTATTGGTAATCAAACTTAAATCATTCCTTTTAAGTTCCTTAATGCAATGGCATTTTCTCCCCCTCCCTTTCCTATTTGCTGGAACTATTGTAGCTCAGCCAGTATCAAAGAGCTGAAAAATCAATGAAAGGCACAATGTCTGTGAAAGGTCAGGAGTGAAAAAGAGTTCAGCCTAATAATACTTAAAGACCTATGGAAAAGATATTTTACAAAATATTAAAAAATCAATTGAACTTTCATAAAACTTAAGTTTAGTATCAATACTGAGCGGGAGATAACTTAGCAAGGGAGGAGGAGGAGGAGATGTGAGTGGGGCTTCAGACTTGCACTGCAGTTTTCCTCAGCTTTAAGAGTTTTGTTGCCTGGAATTGACTGGGGAAGAACACTGCCTTGGAAAGCTAGAGAAATCCCAACTCCTGTCCTGACAGGAATGTCTCTTGCTGATTTATTAGTCACATGTATGCTGCAGCAATTTATAATGCTACAGTCTGCATGAGAAGGCTTCCTGCTGCCTAACCTGCTTTCAGTTCTAATGAAGTAAATCAGCTCAAGAATAAAATTTTGCACACTTCTTAATCCATTGCTTCTGTTTGGCTCCATAAAACTATCTCATATTGCTCAAAACTAATACCTTTGGTTAATGTAATCAAATGCCATTCTGATTGTTAAAAAACTAATGGCTAGAGGATCAGAAAACACTTTACTTAATTTCCAAATTAAAAAACCTAATGGCCATTGCACATCTCTTGCACGTTTTACAGTCTTTATATCATGACAGTGTTTTTTATAAACCATTCTTATCTCTCCAGTTTGGCTTTTATTTTGTTACTTTTTTTTTTTTGTCTGGTAGTAGAACAATCAAAGTAGCAGATGTTTGTTCTGAAAACCACTGCTTTTGTTTGTTAGTGCTCAATTCATGTTTTCTTGGCCTTTAGCAAAAATAAATACTTTTCCTATGCCATCTAAGCAGTGTCAGATTCATTCTTCTGAAAAGTTCTTCTGTCACTTTTTTTGCGGGGGTGAATTCTTCTTAGAAAACTTGATTTAATCAAGAACTTTACACATGGAAGCTTACAGAAATGTACCTTTGAAATGTTTGGTAGTACAAACAGGACCAAACAACTTCTTTAACTAAGCATCTGTTATAATGGACATGGCAGTCATAATAGGATTGCTGCCAATCTTAACATGATCATCCCAAATCTTTCAGTAAAATCCATGCACCAGGCTTTTATGCAGGCATTAAGTCTCTTGCAGTTTGCTTGATATGCTTTAAGCCAGCCAGAAGTCATGGCTTCCGTCTGCGAATATGATCTGCAAAACTCTCATTTAACCCTCTACATAGATACCTTGAAAACTGTAAATGTTCGTTTTTCATAAGTTCCCCAAGTGCAGAACAGAATCCACGTTGTCAGGGATGAACATCACAGTGCCTGTCTTTCATCTTAGTTCATTCAGGAACCACAGACTAGATATCATTTTGGCTAAGTAGTGCAAATGAGTCTAGTCCAGGAGGCACGCTCTGCATACCCAATAACTGACAGGAGTAACTTCAGCAGAAATCTCAGGGGTGTTGGCTGTTTTTACTAAAGAATGGGAGTGGGGGTGGTCTTGATGTTGGAAATGATTTCTCTCAGCTGGGATATTTTCTGCTCTGCTTTTGTGGATTCATACCCACATCACCTTGACAAGCTATGGGAGAAATGGCTGGAAATTTCTAACTACCCAGTATCTCTTCAGGGCAATAATAGGCTAAACAGATTTTTTAGAACAGTGCCTGTTCAGTAGGAATTTATCTGAATTAGACCTGAGTAAAAAATGAAGGATATAACCCCTCACTCTGTCTGAAGCAGAATAGTGTGTACTCTGTGAGCCCAACGTCACCCTGTCTGAGGTGCCCACATCAAATACACAGATTTGTCAGAAGGCCAAGGTTTCCTCATGCAGGAAGTCTGTAAGGTTATGGGCAACACATGGGTTGTCGATGGTGGGTATCATCAGCAACATCATGCTCACAGCTACTGTGAAGCCCATTTTTTCAGCCTAGTACAGATACAGCACTTGACCCTGTAGGATTGTTCCCAGAATATGTTGTGTTTCTGGGTGAGTCAGCTGTTGCCTTATTTGTGTTTTCTTATCATATTGATTAACAGTTACAGACACTTACTTATGACTATTTTCTAAAATTTGGCAACTTACTGATAATGTATTTCTAACTTGTTTTCTCCTAATGTGGTGGTTTTACCCTGCTGGGCAGGTAAACCTCAGCACAGTCACTCTCTCACTTCCCCTCCTCAAAGGAAGATGGGGAAAAGAAAGAAAAAGGCTCATGGGTTATAATAACAGTAGTTTAAATAAAGGGAAAAGAAAGAGGGAAAAACAATCAAAAGCCATAAAGAAGCAAAGAGAAGAGAAAAAAAAATATATTCTCTACTTCCCATAAACGAGCAAAGTCCAGCCAGGTCTTGGGAAGCAGGGCCTCAATACATGTAGTGGTTGTTCGGGAAGACAGACATCTTCATAATGAGGACTCCCCACCCTTCCCCTTTCCCACCTTTTATTGCCGAGTGTGACATCATGTGGTAGGGAATAACCCTTTGTTCTGTTTAGATCAGTTGCCCTGGTGATGTATCCTCCCCACTTCTTGCCCACTGCCAGCCCAGTGGCTTTGGAGGGGTTTGGAGTGAGTCTTGATGCTGTGCTGTACTGGGTTTACATGCCAAGGTTTTGGCAGCAGGGAGCTGTGGGGGTGGCCTCTGTGAAAAGAGTCCAGAAGCTGCCCCAGGTCAGATAAGGGCCAGTTTCAAAGGGACCTGCCACTGGCCAAAGCCAAGTCAGTAAGCGATGTTGTTTGTGCCTCTGGAAGCGAAGATTGAAGAAAAGGAAAAAAAAAGAAACTGCTGCACTACAGAAGCAGTATGAAGAGTGAGAAGCAGCCCTGTAGCCTCCAAGGTGAGTGCAGCAGGGGGGCAGGAGGTGCTCCAGGCACGCAGCACAAGTTCCCCTGCGGCCCGTGGAGAGGCCCCTGGTGGAGCAGGCTGTCCCCCTGCAGCCCACGGGTCCCACACGGAGCAGATCTCCACGCTGCAGCCCGTGGAGGAGCCCCCGGTGGAGCAGGTGGATGTGGCCTGGAGGAGGCTGCGGCCCATGGAGAGCCCCCGCAGGAGCAGGCCCCGGGCCGGAGCTGCAGCCCATGGAGAGGAGCCCACGCAGGAGCAGGGGGTCTGGGGGGAGCTGCCGCCCGTGGGGGACCCGTGCTGGAGCAGTTTGCTCCTGGGGGATGGACCCCGTGGTACGGAGCCCTGTGGGAGCAGTTCTTGAAGAGCTGCAGCCTGTGGGCAGCCCCCCAGGCTCAGTTCGGGAAGGACGGCATCCTGTGGGAGGGACCCCACGGGGAGCAGGGGCAGAGAGGGACCGAGAAGGAGCAGGGGAGACGAGGCGCCATGGACTGACCACAGCCCCCATTCCCGTTCCCCTGCGTTGCTTGTAGGGGAGGACTTGGAATAGGGTGGATGGGAGAAAGGTAGTTTAATTTGTTTTTTGTTTCTTACTGCTCTAGTCTGTTAGTAATAGACAATAAATTATATTATTTATAAATTAATTAATATAAATTAATTATATTAATTAAATTATATTAATCTCCCTATGCTGAGTCTGTTTTGCCCGTCGCAATAATCGTTGAGTGATCTTCCTGCCCTAATCTTAACCCTTGAGCTCTTTTCATCGTATTTTCTCCCCTTTTCCCTTTGAGGAGGGGGAGTGAGAGAGTGATTGTGGTGAAGCTCTGCAGCCCAGATGAGTAAAACCACCATGTGCCAGCACTGCTCAGCAGCAGACACAACACTGGTGTGATACCAATGCTGTTCTAGCTGCAAGTGCAGAGCACAGCACTATATGGGCCATTGCAGGGAAAGTTAACTCTATCCCAGCCAGACCCAGTGCACTTGAATACTCAAAGGAGGAAAAGAACAGTTAGATATTCCTAATAGTCTAATTATTCATCTGTGCTTTCTTTTATCCACTTTTTTTAGTTTATTTTTCATCTTATATAAATGTCCACAAATTGATATGCATAAAGTATTTCACATAACATAGATTAGGCAATCAGGCAGCAGTAAATGTGATTGAAATGGGATATAAATTGGGGAATTAGGTAATGGTTTAATTTAATTTATACTCTGGAGCTGTCTTTAAAGTAGAGAACAATTACAGTATTATCGAAGGAGTAAATATTTACTATATTTGGGAAACTGAGAGTACCTTTTCCATTGATATTTCTTTTTCTAAATGATAGTATTATTTCTTTATAACTTGTTACATCCTAGAAGCTGAATTAGGTGATTCCATTTCAGAGATTTAAATCCTAAAAAGCAGATCCAGGCTCAGATACAAGTGCCATTTTTGGGTTACCTTCCTGGAGGTGTTTTGGAAGAACATTCTGAAAAGATGGGATACCATAATCAGAATCAAAAATTATGGATTTGCCTTGTGGGGGGATGATTGCTGCATCTAGCCTGTAGGTGGAGGAAGCACACAGCTGCTTTCTGTGAAGTCAAGTCAATGAGACAGCTGCTGTCGTGTGCATCCTGCCTCCAGAGCTGAGCCATGTAAGAGCAGCCTGCAATGTACTGCCATGCTGTGAAACTGAATTTCACACTTTTAATTAGCTCTGGATATCAACCATCTCAAACTATGTAAGAAAAATGACAAGAAGTATGCCATTTTATGCAGACATCGATTCTGTTTCAAATTGCCCTACTTTTAGCAAAAATGCCTGAAATCTGTCTGCTGTTATGTGCAGTTGCATAACTGAGGTACCTGACTGTGCTTGTGTTCATTACCCTGGAGTGGAAAGCGAACGGAAGTCCTCTTGCAAGCATGTACCATAAACAGCAAGGACTTCATAAAGGTGGTCATCTCTCCTCACAGATATGTCCCAGGCACAGTTGTCTTGAGCTCCTTTGCATAATCAAATAAGATATTAACTTAGATAATAGCACCATCTATTGAGGATTGACAATATTATTTAGTGCAGATTTCAAAATGCAATTTGCTAAGTAACTTGCTTTAGTAGGCACCACAAATCTAAAATTGTATTAAGATCATAATTTTAACATTGCATGTGGAACGTGCTCATAATTTATTAACGATTAAGTAAGACTATCTGCCTATTAATAGTAAGAATTCCATACTGGCCAGCAGGAATTCTTTAAGGAGCTCTCTGCAGTAATTTTCAATTTCCACTCTTTTGTTGGACAAATATACCATCCCAGGAAGTTATCTTGTCATCCTTTTATAACATGTGCATCGTAACTGTAGCAACCTCTGTTTTCATAAATACATAACCTTTGGCCGTAGCCACAGCCAATGATGTGTCCTCTTTGTTTTTGAATGGTTCTTGATGTTTGCGTTAAAGATCCCATAGCTTTATAGTCAGGGTTTTCAGAAGCATGGAACACAGCAAGTGGTGCTTGTATTAAATGTTCATATTTAAAATTTCCATGAAATTCTTTATCAGACAGCATCAGAAAAATCTGTGCAAGAGAAAGACCGATACTGAGGAAAACAGTAGGGTTAAGAAGATGTGGGTAAAATCTTTTCTCTTAGACATTCTCTAAGATTTCTGAGAAGTTATTTTAGTTATAGTTATCTCTATACAATGGAGCTAGGAAGCTGGAATGACTTCTCACACTACTTGTGTTTCTGCACTGCCTAGGCTATTCAGGGCAAGGATATAGTGTTTCCCGGGTCTTCAAAATTATCCGTCCCTGAATTTGTCTGGTCTTTTGGCTGTAAATTAATAAAAGCTGTATGTTGTTTGTTTGAGTTTCCTTCTTTCAAATATGATATTTTTCTTAAACTTCAGTGGCTTTATTTTTAGAAAGTAATTTTACCTGTGATGATTGTTATGGAACAGCAAAGCAAGCTAAAATGATAATCTGCTTTCAGCATTAATTTTTCAGAAACTCCAGTCCATTCCACTACACACAGCACCCTTCCCTGCAAGCTTCCATTTATCTCAAAAGCCAGCTCTGTTTTGGGGTGAGATCAGGAGCAAGAGAGCATTCCAGGGGCTCCTCTTTAAGGAGCCCATTAAATTGGATGGAGTCTTGAACCTATTTCTCTGCTGAGCATGGAGCTTGCTCTTTCTGGATATTACTAATCTCACAGGCTAAGAAAAGACTCACTGAGATACCAAGATATCCTGAGACTCACTGAGATATTTATGAGGAGCAACATTGTTAAAGTGAATGAGACTGTAATCAGCAGCAACTTCCAAAGTTTATCCCATCCATAACGGTTTTACCTCTCCTTTCTCCTGACCTTCCTGCTGTAAAAATACTAGGAAATTGTCAACAGAGAAGTATGTTGCTCAGTGTTTTGTGCTATTTCTTGCCTATTTCCTATTACTTTTGGACAGTTTTCCCTCTCTTCTACTGAAACATATTTTATTGAAAGTCTATTAAACTGGAAAGAGTGAAACCTAGTCCCCATTGCACAACTGGAAGGCAGTTCAGAGAAGTTTTCTCAGTTATACTTATGATGGAATACGCAGCATCTGTGAGCCCCAGTATTTGTGTGTATCTAGGTGTGAAAGCCAGGTTATGAGACTTTGTTGTTGAGCCAACAAAGCTGAAGTTCCTAGCCACAGAACAAAGGAAACCAAGCTGATTTGACATTGCATCAGTACATATTTGAGGTCTTTTAAAGGCATTAGTTAAGTTTCATCTGCTTTCAGAATCTCATTTCCCGGTAACAAATAAAGCTAGTCACACGTATATGTATCAATTGTTGATGCTAATGTTTTGTTAGATTTAACATATCTACCTGCAAAGTACTTAAAATACAGAGCTGTATGGGGAGCCTAGAGACGAACTCAGCTTATGCTCACTTCCAAGGTATGTCCACTTCCAAGGTATGTATCCAAAACTCATTGTTTGCTTTCAGCATCTGTCCCTGTTCAGTAAAGTACACCAGGACATCCTTGCAGCTTCATGCATATTTAAGTCCTGGTCTAAGCAGAATGAACTGCAGGGTCTAATTCAGAGCCTGGATGAATTCGAGCCTCATGTAAATAAGAAATGGGTTTGGTGTATTACCTAACAAGGTGGATTTATCCATTGCCTTGCTCTAAGTTAATTTTGTTTTCTCCACCTCAGATCATGAATTTCATACATGGCTATTCTGCTATCTTAACTGACTTAAAAAAATTACTTGGAATTTTAACAAGGCTGGGATCCTGAAATGGAACGTCATTAAATAGTTGATCTAGCAGAACTAAGAGATTGCCCACTTCATATTGTCAGTTAATACAGTCCTTGAGGAATTGTAACTGTCTCTAGGCAATGTGTGCAGACATCTGCACGTTGTGTGTCGAAGGAGAGTCTCATGGTCAAGAGATTTTATTGGAGCCAAACACATCTGTGTCCTGTCCTTCACTTTACCAAAGACTCTCTCAATTATTCTATGTAAACTGCCTCTCTGTACCTCAGTTTATCTGTAAAGCCAAAGGAATAGGAATATAGTGAAGATGCAATGATTATTCATGGTTTCTTATAAAACAGAAATCAGGACTTAAATAAGGGTAGAAGTTTTAAAATTACACAAAGTTGAATATTACACAAGTTGAATATGAGCCAGCAGTGTGCCCTGGCGGCCAGGAGGGCCAACCGTGTCCTGGGGTGCATCAAGCACGGCATCGCTAGTAGGTCAAGGGAGGTGATTGTCCCGCTCTACTCTGCGCTGGTGCGGCCTCACCTCGAGTACTGTGTGCAGTTCTGGGCACCACAGTATAAAAAGGACATGAAACTGTTGGAGAGTGTCCAGAGGAGGGCTACGAAGATGGTGAAAGGCCTGGAGGGGAAGACGTACGAGGAACGGCTGAGGTCACTGGGCCTGTTCAGCCTGGAGAAGAGGAGGCTGAGGGGAGACCTCATCACAGTCTACAACTTCCTCGTAAGGGGGTGTCGAGAGGCAGGAGACCTTTTCTCCATTAACACCAGCGACAGGACCCGCGGGAACGGGGTTAAGCTGAGGCAGGGGAAATTTAGGCTCGACATCAGGAGGGGGTTCTTCACAGAGAGGGTGGTTGCACACTGGAACAGGCTCCCCAGGGAAGTGGTCACTGCACCGAGCCTGTCTGAATTTAAGAAGAGATTGGACTGTGCACTTAGTCACATGGTCTGAACTTTTGGGTAGACCTGTGCGGTATCAAGAGTTGGACTTGATGATCCTTAAGGGTCCCTTCCAACTCAGGATATTCTATGATTCTATGATTCTATGATTCTATGAAAAGGAAGCACTCAGTTAAGCTGTAGAAATCTTTGCCAAGGGATGTTATGAAAGCCAAACACCACATGAGTTCTAGAAGTGACTGGTTCATTAAAAGCTATTAAGCTCAGATTTGTTCACATTGCTTAAGACTTATAGACTCATAGAATATCCAAGTTGGAAGGGACCCACAAGTCCAACTCGTGGATCCCCAAAGGACCACACAAAAAATCAGACCCTGTGTCTGAGAGCATTGTCCAAACACTTCTTGAACTCCGGCAGCTCAGTGCTGTGGCCACTGCCCTGGGGAGCCTGTCCCAGCGCCTGACCACCCTGTGGGTGAAGAACCTTTTCCTGATATCCAGCCTGACCCTCCCCTGTAACAACTTCATGCTGTTCCCTTGGGTCCTGTCGCTGTCCCCAGAGAGCAGAGCTCAGCGCCTGCCCCTCCGCTCCCCTCGTGAGGGAGCTGCAGGCCGCCATGAGGCCTCCCCTCAGCCTGCTCTGCTCTGGGCTGAACAAACCAAGTGGCTTCAGCCGCTCCTCATACGTCTTCCCCTCTAGACCCTTTACCATCTTTGTTGCTCTCCTTTGGACACTCTCTAACAGTTTTATGTCTTTCTTATACTGTGGCACCCACAACTGTACCCAGTACTCGAGGTGAGGCTGCACCAGCACAGAGCAGAGCGGGACAATCACTTCCCTTGACTGACTAGCGATGCCGTGCTTGATGCACCCCAGGGTACGGTTGGCCCTCCAGGTTGCCAGGGCACACTGCTGGTTCATCTTCAGCTTGCTGTCAACTCAAACTCCCAGATCCCTTTATGCGGGGCTGCTCTCCAGCATCTCATCTCCAAGTCTATATGTGTAACCAGGGTTGCCCCTTCCCAGGTGCAGAATCTGGCACTTGCTCTTGTTAAACTTCATGTTGTTGGTGATTGCCCAGCTCTCCAATCTGTTCAGATCTCTCTGCAAGGCCTCAACACCCTCAATGGAGTCAACAACTCCACCCAATTTGGTATTGTCCACAAACTTGCTCAAAAATCCTTTAAGTCCTTCATCCAAATCATTTATGAAAACATTGAAGAGGACTGGTCCTAAAATGGAGCCCTGGGGAACTCCACTTGTGATGGGTCGCCAGCCTGATGCAACCCCATTTACTTAGTGCATTCTTTTACAACAGATTAACAGTTGCTAGGTAAAAAGAGCAGGAAAGTGATCACTGGATGTTCCCTTCCTCCTTAATTTCTTTTGCTGCTTTTTCAGCCAACGTCAAATTCAGACACTTAAGGCTCACCCACAGTGCCTGTTCTTGTGTCCCTGTGCTAATTCTTTAAGAAAAAAATTCAGGGACAGGAGTCCAGTTTTATTCCTCCCTAGTTTTTTCTATCACCCCTATTATGCTTTCAGTCTGCCAGAACTGACACTTGCCTGACTTGGCACACTATGATCAGCACTATTAAACTAGATGGGCGCCTTGTTGTGCATGGTTATCACACGCATATGCCCGGGTCAGCCTGAGACTCTAGCTGGGCAGCTAGACTGCAGCTCTTTGAAAACCAGACTGCTTTCTGTTATTTATTTTATTTTTCTCTCAGGCTCCCAGAATAGTGGAGCCTTGAGCTTGACTGGGACCTCTTGATGCTACTCTGATATCAATAATTAATGTTAATGATAACCAATAGTGGTGGGATAATTAAGTCTATTAGAGAAAATGTACTGTCACTGGGTAATAGCAACATTTTATCTCTTAGTTTTGAAAAGTTGATATCTGTATTAGCTTTTCTGATCCTTGTTTATTCGAGAAAGATTTCTTTTTCACTACAAAAATAAACCAGATTGGAGCATAGAATTGAAAGAGACCTACTAGGCACAGTGCCCTGCTATTTCAAATAAATGTTTCATTGTCTGTTTTAAAAACTGATTAAAATAGGCTGCTTCCTCCTACTATTCCTCCTTGAATATTCCTTCCTATTTCTTCCATAGCCTCCTTTTTCTGCAGTTTTTGAGTCTTCCAGAGCACACAAATACCATCTTGTTTGGTGCTAACATTGTCTCTTCACTAAAATAGTTCTTCTTTTTGAGTATTTATGTTCCTGTTAGGTTTGTGGAGAGGCCTTATTTCCCTGCTGAGGCCTTATTTTACTATGCTAAACATGTCAAACACGTCTAGTATTCATTAAAGAGATGGTATCTCTGTTTCTTGGTGAACCTTGTGTAAACCTGGTCCTATTTGAATTTATCTTTCTTGAACATTTCGCATACTTTTCCAGATGAGACTTCTTCATTCCCTCCATCACTCACCCTCCCCTAGGGAAATGTCACTGTTATGGAGAGGAAATTCTGTACTTCTGGTACTTATAGGGGCTGTATAAAAGCTTACTGGCTGTTAGAAATGCTTCACCTGACTTACACTGCTAACACGTTTGTATTTTCCAGTGTCATCAGATCATTGGTGTGCGGACATCCTGTGATGAACAGATCCAAGGATGAACCAAGGTCTTGTTCTGCCATTTACAACCGATGAGCGTCCATTATATAGCAAAGTTCAAGTGAGTAGTCCCTAAGGGAATGACCTTATTCTTGGTATTATTAGATTTCTTCTTATTACTACCATTCCAGTTCACAAGGTTACACAGTGCTTTTTCATGAGTAGCACAGTTCTGTATTGGCTGTGACTCCCAACTACCATCATCAAGTTTCATGAGCACATCTCTATCAAATTCATTGATGAAAATACTATTTAATACTTTATATAAGTATATTCTTAGCTATCATTTATTATAAATAAGTGAAACAATTCAATAGTATTTTTCCAAGACTGATCCTTGAGGAGCTATCAATTCACTTTAATCCAACATGTGGTTATGTCATTTTGTAGTTGTTTTCTATCATTCTTTGCAGTGTTTTGTTCTAACTCCTAGTTCAATTTATTCTTTTCTGTGTATCATCATTGGAAATACTTTACTCAGCTTCAGTTAGATGGGAATTATACCACTTCTTTGTCTTGATAGTCAGTTATTTTATTGAAGAAATGTAAGAAAACAGTCTTGAACTGTGTGTCTTGGACAAAAATCCGTCCTTCTATTGTTGTGTTCTTAGTTTTTTGTTCTTAGGAAAGTGTCTGAAAGCCTTGCTTGTTATTGAACCTAACTAATAGATCTCTGGGTACCCATTTCACTCACTCCCTTCCTCCACAGCCACCTTAAGTATGGACACGGCATTTATGGGGCTAGTATTAGTCGCATGAGAGAACTGCTCTTAAATATATTTTTAGAAGACCAACAACCATCTTATTGTACAAGAACAAAAAAATATAAATCAGAAATTGCTGAAGAGCATGCTAATGTTTGATCTTTTCATTACACTACACTGCATGATAAAATCGGCCCAACAACAAACGCACACACACTAAGAAGTGGCATCAGTAATTTTCATCCTATTTTACATGTGTTATCAGGTCAGTCCATCAGTGTTTAAGCCTTGCTGGAATCTGTAGTGAGCAGACTATAACATTTGGGAAAACATAAAAAACTTAGGACCTGATTAACTGAAGTGGGCTTTTTAATGTTTTGAAGAAATCAGCAGAATCTGAAAATTCATAGGGATTTAAGGAAAATTTTAGAAAGGTATGAAGCTTCTTCCTGTGTAATCAAAATAGAAGCACTTTAAGGATGCCAGAACTGGGGTAGATCCAGTGCACAGAAATCTTATTCTTAAAATCTGGAAGCCTGGCCAGTCTCAAACAGTAAGACAGCATGGAAAATATTAACTTTAAAAAGTCAATGATTGCTTCATTGCTTATGGGTGCTGTGAACCAAGATGCCAGCATTGTGGTGCAAGTAAATCCAAATTTGACAGCCATGCAGCTTGTCAGGAACACAAATTCACTTGTGAATAAATTCTGTTGAAAAGCATACAAAGAATTCCATCAAGACAAGCCAAGTTGTCAGATGTCTTCATTATTTTCAGGACACTTCTGATGTAAAAGATGAGTAAAGGATGAGTCTAAGAAATGGTGCTGTATTTGATTATATTTTTTCAGAACTTTTCAGGGATCCAGGATGAAACAGAAAGCGATAGCTGACCATTTATTAGCAATTTTTCCCATTGGTAAAAAACCTGTAGGGAAGATCATGAATGTTAACATATTCGGTACTCTGAAATAAAAATGGTCAAACCTATTCAATGTCTAAGCAGGATATCCCCACTTAGTTCTTGCCACAAGGTAGTAGCATAGCTTTTCCCTTCAGTCATTTAAGCCAGATTTAGAACAATCTATTTGTAGAAAACAGAATTTAAATTTGGTTAATTCCCTCAAATCCTTGCACTGACCACACTCATGAAAACTGGCTACCCAAAGAAATTAAACACTGACGTTCTTTAACTTCTCCCTGCATATGTTGCTGCCTCACAGAAAACTGTCAAACATCTTAAGTCATTATTTTATCCATTACAGTGAACAAAGAACTGATGATCAGAATGGCCATCTCTGCATCTATTCTGACTACCAGGTAAGCACCACAGGAACATTCTAAGGTACAGTAGCTTAAAGCAGCTATAGATGCATTTCACTTGTGTAATCAAGAACTGATGTTACAGTGAAACAGCACATAGTGAGTGTCTTTGGCATTAGATTAGTCTGTAACAATTATCAAAGGTACCATGTGGAGAACTCCAAGCTATAAATAGCATCTGGAGAATACTAAATAAATGACAGAAGTCTATATAAATGTAATTTGGGAATGAACCATCATTACCAAGGAAAGTGGTGAGTACACCCTCAGGCTGTCAACACAAGCATTGATTCCCTGACAGCAGCCTATTGCTTGTCTGGTGTAACAGCGCTATTACAAGGCTAATGGTGCTTTGAAGGAGATAAATAGGGCACTAAACTCTTCTCTAGTTCCTGACTCCCAGGACTGTTGAATACTCTACAAGCAACTACAAGGTATGAAGTATATGTAGAAAATTACTGACAGCAAGGGTTTCCCAAAGACCTAAACTTTGCATCACTTCATGACCTAATATCTAATAAATACTACTAGTACATGCCCAAATTTTTCAGCAGAAAACAAAAATGACATTAAACTCAGCAATCTGTCATCTTACTGTCAAAGAACTTACTGTTCACTCCCCTTAGATGAAAACTGGTCACCTTGCCTGAGCATCTGAGAAACTCACGGCAGAGGCAGATTTCTTTTACATTAATGGAAAAATTAGTTAAATTTTTTTCTGTACATCACAACCATGTTCTGATTGTCATTAACTTCAGACCATCAATCATAATCTTAAAGATTGTAGTGTATTCTCGTATGTTGAAGACATAAAAGGAACTCTTCAGGTTTCCCTGGGCTCTGCTGAATGGTTTGAATATTTTGGTATGAATTCATAATCTCTTGTTGACATTTGAAATGCTATACAAGAGGAAGGTATAGATCTAGAGTTAAAGAAAGAGAAAAAGAGAGATAAAGAAAAAGAAAGATAAAGAGACACTATGTTTATTAGTCTTCGGAAGTACTCCCAACTTACATCATAAAAATTGTATAAATGTAGCACGAGATCTCAAGAGGTCTTCTAATTCATCCCTGCTGAGACAGGATTCAGTACCACTCATCTGAGGCTGGTAAGTGACTGTGTAGTGTGCCCATTAAGGCTTCAGGTGAAGAGGAGTCAGAACTCACTCTTCTGATGATGAACTAACCTTGCAAGTAGAAAGCTTTTCCTATTACCTAACCTGAAGCACCATGTAAAGATTCAGAGGTTTATTTCTTGTAAAACCTACCATGGACAGAGAGAACAATTTATCACCATCTTCCTTGTAACAGCTTTTTACACATTTGAAGACTGTGACCATGTTTCAACTACACTGAACGTTTGCTGACAAAACAAAGGGCTGATTCCTTCAGTCTTTCCTTATATGTCACATTTCCTAATCATTTTAGCATTATTTCTCCCCCACTGTCTCTCATACTCCCAGGAGATGGTTTACCACATCTCCTGACTGTGTCCAGATTGTCCAGACAAAATGGGGCCCACAAGAAGACACAGTAGCAGCACTTAGTAGAATAATTACATTTATTCTTATATAGGGTGCTTTCTGAATGCTGCAGTGATTGAGACTTTTTTTTTTGCAATGACAAGCCATTGTCAACTGATTGAGTTTATAGTCATTTATGATTCTGCTGACAGATTTATTAACAATTTTTGCTGCAGAAGCTAGTTCTTTCCAAAGTGTAGACTGAAAGATTATCTTCCTCCCAGACCTTTTATTATTATTACTATTATTTTTTAATATCCTCTGAATTAATAATTTAAGGGTTTGGCCTCAACTAGATGAAGAGAAACATGACACACATTGTTATCTAGATTACTTATTTTACACATTTATTAAAGAGAAACCAACTGTGCCTGTGGAAAAGGTTTGTGTAATATATTGGTGTTTCAAAGGAACAATATTTGCGGCATTTTCAAGAGTATTGTGAGGTTAATCCATTAACTAAGAATCCATTAACTAGCATTAACTTTAATCTTTGTTCAGTACTTTCTCATATGTGATTTACTGATCATTTTATTGTTTCAAGTCTTAATGCAGTAGAGAATTTTTACCACACTCACAAATCCATGTTAAATAAGAAATGCTATACGAATGTAAACTTTTCTATTTCAAACTTTAAAGTAGTTACATATAAATATTAAACTTGCTAATAATTTCAGATATAAATTACCTAAGTGCAGGCAATGGGTAGAAAAGATTCTTGCTATAATATTGAAGTTGCTGTTACTAGCATCAGCCTTTTACAGAAGTGGAATAATTATGCCTCTTAAAATTGTCATTTTCTGTAAATTACACTGGTTACAGATAAATCCCCTGTTGTGAAAGGGCCTTGTACTTGAAATTGCCCAAAAAATGGAAGTATAACTCAGTCCATTCTGTAGGTGTTTATTAAAACAGACAAAGAAATGAAGATGGGAGGACTGTATTAGTCTAGATATAAAGGTTTATTCCTTTGATGAAAAGACGATTTTGAGATCATGTCTGCTCAGTAAAAGACGCATAGGTCTGTAAATCGTGATCAGATATTGTTGTGATAGAAATAAGGTCTAAGTCATTAACAATATAATGAAAGAATGAAAGAACAGGCTTTCCCCCCCCCCCCCCCCCCATCATCCCCTTTTGGGGCTTGTGATACAACACTGATACCATGAGATTTGGACTGAAGGGAACAACATTTATCTTTGTGACTGTTAATATTACTGTCCTGCAAGTCACCAGGACAAGGTGCTGATAACAGGTTTTCATTATCCTGAGGGAGAGGAAGGCACCCATCACCATCTTGCTCACCATGCTGGAAGTGGGAGCCTCAGTTCATAGAATTATTTAGGTTGGAAAAGACCTGTAAGATCATCAAGCCCGACCATCTATCCGGCCTACTGAGTCCCATCACTAAACCATGTCCCTTAGTGCCATGTCCATATCTCTTAAATCCCGCCAGGGATGGGGACTCCATCACTTCCCTGGGCAGTCTGTTCCAATGCTTAACCACATGCTCTGTAAATTAATTTTTCCCAATATCCAATCTAAACCTCCCCTGGTGCAACTTCAGACTGTTTCCTCGCATCCCGTGACTTTTCACTTGGGAAAAGAGACCAACACCCTTCTCACTGCAACCTCCATTCAGGTAGCTGTAGAGAGCAATAAGGTCTTCCCTCGGCCTCCTCTCCTCCAGACTAAACAACCCCAACTCTCTCAGCTGCTCCTTATATGTCTTGCTTTCTAATCCTTTCAGCAGGGCTAGTTACACACACTCAACTCAATGTCTTCCTTACAGTGAGGGTCTCAAAACTGAACACAGTATTCAAGGTGCAGTCTCGCCATATTTGAGGTGTGGTTCCTTCAGCCCTGTCTTCTTTTCCATTCTCAAAATACCTTTTCTCTCTCTTGCCCTCTGTCTTTTACTCTTGCAGTTTCAAGCAGATTTTGGCACAGCCAGGAACGTGGCAGATTATGTAATGCTGTTGTAAACAGAAAAGCAGCTACAAGCAAAACAGCCTAAGCTCACAGAAGTTTGCAGGCTTTCAGTAGGGTTGACAAGATATTGGTAGAGCAATGCTCTGCAGCAACTAAAACATCCATGTGTTATTACAGCTATTTCCATCAAAAATCTAAAACACGGCATTGTGTGAGCCTCTATGAAGAAAATTAACTGTCTCAGCCAAAAGCATGACACTAACCCACGTTATTCTTACTAATCTTTTTAAATTCTTTCCAGTTTTTCTTTCCATTTCTTTAAGAGTAAGTCCCCCATCTGAATGCAGCAGTTCATCTCATGTCTCACCCCAAACCAATAAGTGTTTCCTGTTCTTGACACTGGAAATCCCTGCTAATACTGCTTATGTATTTGTCTTGCTGCTTTTTGGGCAGCTTTTATTTATCAAGACAGTTTTCAAGACTAATCTTGTCTTTCTGATCTCTATCAGCTCACTGAGAATATGCATATGCGTTCTTCCAAGCTGTTAGTGAAAATACCAATAATGCTAACACTAATACCGACCACACTCAGTTGCCTGAGGACTCATTGAGAAACCTCACTCTTCAATTCAGTAGCATACTAGTGCTCACTAAATATAGTTTTCAATTAAATGCATGCATATCTTATTCATACCTTATTTTCTTAGTTTGTTTTTAAGATTATTTTCATAGAATCATGGAATCATAGAATGGTTTGGATGGGAAGGGAATATCCAAAGTTTTACTAAACTCCAAATATTTCAAAGCTCCCACTTCCCCCATGCCACTAGGCCACCCTTCCTCCCATTTGCCTAGCACCAACTTCAAAAAAATCAGTTGCACCTGATTTTTTTCTTGACAAATACATATTATCTGCTTTATATGTGCTGAGTGTTTATAAAGATATAGCTTAATAATTTTAATACAAAATTATTGTGAGGATCAGTGTTAGGTTAACTCACCCGTAATTCCATGGATCTTCTCCCTCCTCTCTTGTTTGCACAGATAGGTGTAGTGATACCTAATTTGCAATCCTCTGGGAGCACTCTTCTTGTGTTTTTAGAGATAATTATTAATGACTCAGAGATTACATTGGCTATATTCTTAAGTAGTCTAGGGTGAATTTCATCAATTCCTGCTGACTCATGTGCCCCTAATTTATCTTAGCGTTCATTAACCTATTCTTCCTTTGACTTGTACTACTGGCAGCTCATTAAAATGGTTTAGTTAAATGTCTGTTCATAATTAATCTTTTTTTTTTTTTTGGTGGATTAAAGATTAAAGATTAAAGACAAAAGGTCTATGTTGCTCTTTGTCATGTCCTTGTTTCTATTACTGTTATGATTTCTGTTAGATTTTCAAGTCATTAAAAGTCCCCTGAAATAGCTGATGCGGCTATAAGGTTTTTACTATATTTCTCTCTTCCCTCTAGTATAATGATTCTATTATGCTTTTTTTACAGCCTTTTTCAGAGATAAATGAAAATAATTATATTTTGAAGCTGGTCCACAAATACAGCTTTTAGACCTGTTTCCTTGCTAGAAGGCAATACTTCAGCTGTGTTTTTACTTCTTAAAAAGTTTTTTTTTTTTTTTAAAGAATTATATTTGCAATACTAAGACTGAAGTATTGCTACTGGACTTGCTAGTGTTAATAGTATATGAGATAGTGTTATGAACAACAGATACTTGGTGATCCAATCTATGCTGTGGAATGAACACAGCTCACTTGCAATTTAATGTGAATTGCAGTTTTTTGAATTTTTTTCCTATTCAAAGTTACATTTCTTCTTGTCAAAAGCTTTAATAATACAAAAAAAAATAGCAAAATAATTTGGTGATAAAATGCTACTGTGTTATCTTCTGCTCCCTGTCTCTTTGGTAGGTTGGTGTCTCTGGCTTGACTTAATCTCTTGCAATGCACCAAAAGCTCCCTCTTTAAATAGTTCCAGTTGACCATCACGTAAGTTATAGACTATGCTTACAATTATAAAAAAATGAAGAAATCAGTGAATCAAGTTACACAGAAAATTGACTCTTAGGGAAAAAAAGATATATGCTTTTAATAAAAAAAATCATTTTTCTAATTAACCGAGGGTTAGCTGGAATGCGTTAACCACCGCTAACACTGGTGCTTGTTGCTCATCTACTGACCTCCCTGTGCAGATATATAGCTGTGCTACTGGATTTACTTGTGCTACTTCTTCCCTAGAAACAAGACAGCCCTTCAGTCTGAAAAAGAAGGGGAGACAGATTTGTAGTGCTATAAATTGTGATGGTCTGTGACATCCCACTGATTGCTTATTTGATAATCTTCATTCTGACATATCAAGCAGTGCTGAAGTGGCCTTTGGAGATCTCTGGAAAGCTGCACTGGACAACACTTTACTGGAGAAGAATAACCATATCTGGTGTTATTTTCCAGCAGAATTCGTTTTGTTGAGGACACAAAACAAAAGCCTTTCTGTCACTGGGTAAGCAATACTTTCATATGACAGTGGAGGAGGGAAAGTCATAGGTGGCTGATCTTTGCCAGGGCCCATAATTTGTACCACTGTCTATCAATAAAAGAGTTCAACACTTTTATTAGACTTTCTGATGAATGGGCTTAGGATCACTGAAGGCCATACTTTGATCAATCTGACAAGTAAAACAATAGAAATTGTTGGGAATGGGAGGAGGAGGACACACATGGTCCAATGGAAGAAAATAAATGGGAAAAATATCCCTTCTTTAGTCTGAATGATACCCTGGTAAAACAGAGACATTAATTAAAATTAATCACTTTTGGTAATCATGAATGTTTCCCAGATATAGCTAATTATTTCGGATGGTTTTGGTTTACAGTAAAAGCTTCTCTTCCATACAGTTCTTCCTCCTCTCTTTCCTCTTCCATGTAATGATGTTAGAAAACTATAACCTGATATGACTGCTATTTTCATAACAGATTATTATGGCAACGTATATGGGTAAATGGGAGTTTTGACTGAATAAAAATTGCAGCAATTGGCCCTTGAGATTTCAATAAATGGAGTCAGAGAAGGGGGAACTAATTACAAAAGAAGAAAGATTTCTGTACTTTTAAACATGTATGTTGTTGGGATTTGTATCTCTATTTTAATACAAAAATCAATAGCATAGCAACAAAATGATCAAGGAAAGCAAAATACAGCCAGAGTACATGTGCAAAAAGCTATTTCAGAAATAGCCTGCCTTTGCTCAGTATGATACAAAGTGTTTCAAGCCAGTGTAAAATGTGTTTAGAAATACAGGGCCAAATTGCTTCGCCTACAGAAATATTAGTGGATATAAGTTTTATTTCTTGGAAAAAAAAAAATCTGTTTTATTTAGAAGAACAGCAGAACAGAGAGGTGTTTTTCATTGCAGCCTAGTGGTTTTAGTTGCCTCAACTTTAGTCTAAGGGGAGACTCCTTAAAGAAGTTGGTTTTCTATGGACATAGAGATAAGCTTTAATGAAAAAGCAATCCCCTTGAGGGAATGTCCAGTTTGACATCTAAAAATTGACTTTTTTTTGCTACTAAACCCTTTTTGTCACCACAGATAGTTGCATATTTTGGATCAGATCTCCATATTTTCTTTGTTTCCAGAAGGAATAGTGTCCTTTCTTGCCTCCTTCAGAGTATGGTGAGGGATTTATGATGAATGTTTTAATCCAAGAGCAATGGGCCCATACATGTAACAAAAAAGTGGCAGTTGTATAAATGGTTTCAGATTTGAACCTGTGAAAATATGTGTGTCCTTCCTTTGTATGCACGGAGACTGCCCTAAGCTATTTCAGCTTGAGTTAATGATGAGGGCATGTCACTTTGAAAGAATAAAACTAAAGAAGTAGAAAAATAAAAGTCTATTCACTCCCCACCCTTACAGAGTACCGTAAGGAGTTGTGATGTTTGGGTACATCTAGCATTGATTTTGTGTTCTCTGTCATGTTCTGTCAATTCAAAGTAATGTTTCAGTGCTGTCCGGGGAGAGCAATGACAAATACAATAGGTGCCCCAAATGCCTTGACACTGCCGAACGGTCAAACCGCAGGACCTCACCAATTACACGGCTGCTTTTCCTTGGCAGACCTGAGTGTTAATTCATGGGTATGAAACTGTCAGCACAGCTTGTGTTGCAGCACTGACACCAGATCTGTTACACAGACAGAGCTCCCCCAAAGAGCAAACATCATACTTGTGGTTTTTTTAACTGGCACCTCGCGGCATGCCCAGTGCAAGGCTCGTAGGAGAAAACCTGAAGATGGGACAGAGCTATTAAAAATGCAGACAAATGAGAGATGCCATTGAACAAATCTTTGTTCAGGGAGAGGGGAAATGAAGAATAATGTTGAGCTGAGTATGTCAGGTTGCCTTGACGTCCACCTTGTTCTTGTGATTGGTCCTAGCAGCCAGCATGATAGTATGAATGCCTTGCTAACTGTAATGCTGTAGAAATAAGTGAGAAAAAGAACAAAGGAGAGAACTAGAGAAGGCCGAGGAAACTAGAAGATGGGGGAAGAATGAAGAAGGCCTTGACTAGAGGAGATTTAGGCTGGAAAGTGCTCAGATGAGAGGGTTAGAGACACTTTGTGGTGTACTCTGTAGAGATTGTGGGTTCGTGATGTGGAATCAAAGGGAAATGAGGACAAGTCAGCATTATGCATGCAAAAAGGTGTCATTGAAACTTGACAACTGAGAAAAACTCCAAAAGAAAAAGAAAAAAAGAAAAATGAAAGGAAAGATGCAGGAGAAAGATGGGAGCAGAGAGAAAGAGAACAAGAGAATAAGAACTTAGTGTGAAAAGTGATGGAGAGTTTTGACACTTGCCTACAAGGGAAGACTGAAATCTGAGACAGACTTTTCCAAAGTCCCTGTGGAAAGAAGATATAATATTCCAAACTGTTAGGCTCTGGGAGAAATCACAGAAAATTTCACTTGAACAACCTCTGCGATACCTATTTCTGTATTCCTAGGAAATCACCTGATTCTTTCAAAGTTATGAGAGACTCCCCAACACTTCATCCTGAACTGTGAAATGTCTAGCTAGCACCAGGTCAGTCCAGTAGAGACATACTACTGAATGACTTCAGAGGGCCTCAGGAGGAGATAGCAATTATAAAAAAAATAAAAAAGTGACTAATAAAACTAATATTTTCCCCTTAATTAAAAAACTTTATTAATAATTAATATATGAAATATGCATTTAATTCTTATTTATTTCTGTTTCATTATGATTTAAAAAGTCCTAAAACTGTTTCACAAAGATGGACAAAAGGATTCATATGAGGAGACCTGGATTTCACCAGCGTCGCCTTGTGTGAGCACAAATACAGACTGCGATGATCTGCTGGCTCAGTCACACACTCAGACTTGCTGGTGGCTTGGCGAAGTGCTAGTTTCTGGACCAGAGATCCTGCTGGATGTGCATAGACCCCATTAGCAGGAATTTTTGATCCCTCTCCACGTCTGCAGAGATTCGCACATGCACACAACTACCCAAGCACCACATGGCTGGGCACAGGGGTCTCTTCAATGCTGTAAACTTCGGTGAGAAAGTCCAGGCAGTTAATCCTGAAGTGAATTCACCCCAGGTGGCAGCATGTGTTACATGACCCAGCAGTTACATGATGCAGCCAAGGCAGCAGCCTTACAGGCAGCTGTAAAAAGCCCACATGCATAACAAACACAAAGCAGTCTGTTCTTGTTCTACTACTTTGGAATCTATTTCTTCTGCTGCTTTTAGATGCTTCACCAGCACAATGCTTTCTTGTTAGGATCCATCTCAGTTTTTTAACGGTTTCATTCACCCCTCTGCACAATGCAACACCTTGTTCCCAAAATTCTTTGCATCAGAAAACAAAAACAAAACAAACAAAAAAGTGAAAGTCTTTATATGCAAAGAAGGAGCTAGCAAAGGTTTCAAATGACATACTGAGCATTCTCAAAATCTTGGCTTTTTGGTCTGACAGTCTTCCAGAGCTTTTGGAGGCAGTTTCACTACTGCCTTAAGCTGATCCAAGTCTGACTGTCACCCAGAAAGATTGTCTTGCCCTCCACATATGACAGCGTGATCTTCTAGATCTCCTCTGTGCCAGCTCCAGCTCTGGTTTAACAGGGCAATGAGCCTGTACTGAAAATTAAAATTAAAAAACCTGTCTGAAATTATTATTATTTTTTTCCTATAGTGTTATTGTTCAGCCAGATTGTCTCCTTTGCTACCAGTTTCAGGGTCTCATGGCCACCATAGATGTCTTTGAGGAAGAGGAAAGAGCATGGTATGCATATCCACCAGTGTGAAAGTATGGAAAAGTGTTAAGCCACACCTGCAGACAATGACTCCTTCTTTGAGGGATGCCAGATACTGTGAAACAAACCTTTCCAGAACATCTGCTTGTACAAATGCTCTAACCCCATTTCATCACATGCAACTTCAGGCCTTACTGAGGCACTTAAGATACAAGTGCTCTCTACAGCTAACAGAAAAAGTTTCTCCAGGGAGTCTTGCACCAGCAGTGGGCTGACAGAGGAATGCTTTCTCTCTCCTATTAACTATCTGGGAAGCCTAACATTACTATTCTTTTTAGGTACCCAATATAAGGACATATGAGAATCTCTAAAAAATAAATGAAACTTTTATTCTGCTTTAGGACTGTTGTAATTATTTTGAAAGTGACTTGCTGAAGCAGACAGGGGAGAAAGAACTGACTCTAGTTCATGATCTCAATACAGTGGTGGTCAGAGAACAAAAGATATTTTGAAGTTCACAAAGATATTTTAGGACAGTTTATTCTGCAATAGATATTCTGGACAATTTCTCTGTGTTGACAAGCCCTAAATGATACCTTTCCCTCAGTCAGAGATAAACCAAAATAGCTGGCATTCCTAGTAGGAAAATATAGGTTATATTTTCAGAAGGGAGAATAGACATAGCTGTAAGGCTCCCATTTATCAGTGGGAAACATGCATGCACTTATTGGAAAATACTCTTTAGAGAGTTTGAACACATCTTCTCTGCTGTAGTAAATTCCTGCCCTGCAAAGCTGTGTGCAACTCTGTCCCTGCCTACACACCTGCCCTTGTTTCTTATTGTAAAGCATCCATCACTATGCTCTAGCAGGGCTACCCAGGTAAACTCAACCTTGTGCCTGCAAGTCAGGCAGGGTTCTCCTTGGGTCTTGTTTTGCTGTTGGCGATAAGGATTCTGTCTTCAGCTGTACGCAACTTGTTTTCTTCATGGGAGTTACAAGGTATAACTGCAGGCAGAATCTGACTTTGTAATTGCAGCATAAATTCTGTTTATGTTGCACAAAATGGAGCAGGAATCAGAGTCATCTCTCTTAACTGCATTGGAGCAGCAGGATAACAGGAACAAAAAGCAATAAAAAAATTTTAGTTACTGAAGTAAGCAGATGACTCCAACTATATTCAGTAAGTAGAACTGTTCAGTAAGAAATTGCCATATTTGCCTGCTTGCTTTTTGAGGCAGAAACACTTAATTTTTTTCCACTTAGAAAGAGTTTCTCAAATGCCATTTAAATTGTATGGAGGGCTCCATGATGTTGAGTTGCAATAAAGAATACACAGTTTGCTATCGTCAGTCCCTAATGGGAAAAGTAATGAAACAAGTTAATTGCTTCTTCAGAGGGCTGAAAGATTTAGAATCTCTCTTTTTTTTTTTTTTTTCTTTTAATGCACATAGACATGCCATTCGCCTGTGCTGCAGCCAGCCTTTGGCCTTCCAGGTAGGTAAAAAAACACAGTATATTTATTAGTTAATATTCTTGTAAGTCAAACACAGCAGAGAGCACCTGTCTTTGAGTAGGTACACCTGGCAGTAAGCTCTTTTCTCCCCCCTGCTTTTGTCATGAATGTGATATTGCCTGAGCTGACATGGATTCTTCTGCCATGTTGGCTGCCTCTAAGGGCACACAGCATTGCAAAGGACATGTAAAAGCCCTGCAAATTAAACCAGCAGAAGCATACAAGCTTCTGACTGTTTGTGCAGTTGTATTGTCTGGTTGATAGCTGCTCAGGCTGGCAAATAGTAACAGCGTGTGCCAGCTCACTTCCATTTTCATTTCAGTTCTGTATCGATGTGTCCGTGGGCTTCAGTGGAGTTGCTGCTCATTTACACTTGCCAGAGATCAGAATTAGGACTGCCGTTCCAGACAACCTTAAAAGAGTGATGGCTTAAGCTTAAATGTCTGGCAATGAGATATAGACCCTTTCTACACTAGTTCATTTGTTTGAGTCAAAGTTGGTAATGGCAGAAAGTCACTGCCGTTTGATAGCTGTTCATTAGTTGCCTTTAAATTAGTCGACAGTTTCAGCTGTTTTCTGCCCTGTTTGAGCTGAAGAGCCGAGTCTTCTTGGGGAATGGCACTGCATTGTGAGTTGCATATTGTGAAAGCAGCAAAGTTACTAGATCAATACGAAAGAAAGGCCGAATCTTTCCTTCAGCCTCATCC
Source organism: Anser brachyrhynchus (assembly GCF_964034855.1). Taxonomy (NCBI): domain Eukaryota; kingdom Metazoa; phylum Chordata; class Aves; order Anseriformes; family Anatidae; genus Anser; species Anser brachyrhynchus. The sequence continues at coordinate 199,717,647 of NC_137694.1, read as the reverse complement.
ACGGAACGTCCCAAGTGCCAACCCCCCCTGCCAGGGTTTCCTCCAGTCCTTCTGGATGGAGGAGATAACCCCACACTATCCAGCAGTCTGTCAGGGCCATAGGACTTCAGTGCCAGTGACCCTTGACTCCTGAGCCTCTTCTTGAAACTTTTGGGTAGACAGGTGCAGGGCTGTGAGTAGCGATAGACTTGAGAAGAGTGACAAAAAAAATAATGTCTAGGCTGTCTTCTAATTCCCCAAATGCAACAGTAATCACCCTTAGGGCTACCTAATTTCCACAAGATGCAGTTCCAGGATCTCAGCATAAAGCAGGGCATCTTCTAATCATTATGTAAAAAGCAAAATCTGAAGTCTTTAGTTAAGCACTTGAATAAACTTGCTGATGCTAAAAGTACAGAGCTTTCAATTCCAGAATGTATAATGTGCTTACTGAAATCTGAAGATATTCAGCTCTCTCAGGAATGGTAAGGGTTATAAATTTATATATATATATGTATATATATATTTAATGGACTCTCCAGCTTAATGGTAAATAAATAGGAATTTAAATACCTATGCTTTTAAAGAGCATTGTGGAGTTCTTTTACTGCATTATCTGATGGCCTTCAATAGCATTACATCTGATCTTGTGAAAAGCGCTCTCTGCAAACATCATAAATAAAAGTCAGAAAACAAATGGTAAGAAAATGGATTCCAACATATAAGTAATGCAGGGATGTCAACAAAATTCATACTTTTTATTTTGGAATGGATACATATATGCATTTATACATGAATGTGCATGAATAAATGTAATATTTTGAATATATCTGAATCTATGAATTCTTATAGGTCTGTTGAAGGAATGTATGTTAGATAACTTACAACTCCACATGATATAGAGAGCTTACACGGGCTTCCAGATTATTAAAACTCCAAACAAGAACTATTATTAGGATTTTGTTGGATTTGGGGTAACACATTGGTCTTGAATTCTGTGCTCAGCTAATAGAGATCATCAGTTCTTTTGGCTTTGATATTTTATGTCACTTCAGGGTGCATTCCTTTAAGTATTTTTACAAATTTTTACAGGCTGGCAGTACTTTTTTTTTTTTTTTTGCTCTTCTGGATGTGAAGCATGAGTGTTTTATCATTCTTTTGCACATTCCTCCAACAGCAGTTGAAATAAAACAAAACAAACAGTCTTATTTGAATTTGTTAATAAATCAAATGAATAAATGCGTCTTTTTTTTTTTTTTAATGTAAAACAATAGTGCATCTGAATTCTTTACTGATCATAACCAGAAATGTTTTTTCAACAATGAGACCTGAAATATTTCTCATTCCTCAACAAAAATGGGAGAATTCCGCTCAGTATTTTATTCATTTTTCCTTAAATTTGATTTAGAGACCTTTTTTTTGAAGAATAATCTAGCAGATTTTTTGACCTGCTCATAAAGCATGTCTGATTTTAATCTGCTCATAAAGCTAACTAAAGAAGAGACGAAACAGGAATGAAACAATTCCCACCTAATCCTTAAAAAATCTGTTTAAAATCAGTATTTTGTGGGCAAAAAATACATTTTCCTTAAGCTCAAAAAGAAAAAAAGAAACATTTGGGATGGATTTTAAACTATAAAAAGAGTACTTTCTCCCCAGAATTAGCTGTCTGAAGGTGTTATTAACATATGAGGTCAGGATATTATAGCAGGCAATTTAGCATTGCTATTAGTATGAATGCTAACTACATATAATTAGAACTGATAAGATTTTTCTGACAGAAACTGCTGATAAAATAATGCCAAATTAAAAAAAAACTTGTCTAAGGAATGCAACAATTTTGTAAACATGTTCAGCAGAAAATTATTAGAACAAAATGTTTTGATGAAATCAGATGTTAAGCTTTTACTTGGCCTTCATGACAATTTTTGTAATAAAATTCATCACTTGTAATAAGAAGACGAAATCTTCTTGTAGCTTTCCTTTCTGCACTTGCAATATGCATGGTAGAAAAGTGTATGCATAGATTAAAGATATGAAGTATTTTGTGTGGATTATTTTTTAAAGAATTTTAAAAACCTACCAGTGTCACACTGTCTTCTGGCTTCAGTCTTTAGGGTTTATTTTTCCTCAATTGTTGCCCCTTAAACTGGTAAATATTTGGGTATAAAAATCTTTCTTTCAGAGCCAAATATCAAAATGATTTTTGCTCAAGGTACGTGTTTGATACAGATGAAAGTAAACCTGAAAGTAAAACAAAACTTAGATGAACTTTTCTGTCCTTTTTTTTTTTTTTTTTTTTCAGGAAACAAATTACTCTCTTATGGTTAAAACCCTTATTAAAAAAGAGAAAAAGGAGTAAAATAATTTAAAACTGTAATCCTTTTTTTTTGTGCCTGAAAAATTAATATCTTTTCAAAATGATTACAGACGATAAAATCCACTAAAATATGCTGCTGTCTTTATCACTGAATATGATGTCCATTTGTATTCAAAACAATATTAGACATTAAAAAATTAAAACCATTTATAAATTCAGTATTACTTTTATGCAAGAAAGGCGGAGAAAAATGTTATTATGCTGGGCATTAGATGTATGATATATAGATAATTCCACTCAAAGAATATATCAATAGCTTAAATGTCATCTACTATAGTCACTAGATAACAATTGAACTAAAGAGTTCATTTCAGCAGGTTTTTAGGTTTTCTTCCTAATTATCAAGCATACGTACATCTTTACTGGATAAAGTTGTCACTGGATAAAGTTGGTTCAGACTAGGCTGAAATATCCCGAGACCTTTGTTGTATGATCAGTAGGGTGTGGTGTAAGAAGACCCTTCTATTGGCCTTATTTGACAAGGTTTTGGTAGCAGGGGGCTGCAGGGGTGGCCTTTGTGAGCAGAGCCTGGGAGCTGCCCCACATCAGATCAGAGCCAGCTCCAGACGGCTCCAAAAGGGACCCACTGCTGGCCAGAGCCGAGCCATGAGCGATGCTGGGTGGGCCTCTGGGAGAGCAGATTGAAGGAAGGGGAAATCTGCTGTGCTACAGCAGCTGGGAGAGAGGGGTGAGAGCTGAGAGAGAAGCAGCCCTGCAGCCCCCAAGGTGAGTGCAGCAGGAGGGCAGGAGGTGCTCCAGGCACGCAGCACAAGTTCCCCTGCGGCCCGTGGAGAGGCCCCTGGTGGAGCAGGCTGTCCCCCTGCAGCCCACGGGTCCCACACGGAGCAGATCTCCACGCTGCAGCCCGTGGAGGAGCCCCCGGTGGAGCAGGTGGATGTGGCCTGGAGGAGGCTGCGGCCCATGGAGAGCCCCCGCAGGAGCAGGCCCCGGGCCGGAGCTGCAGCCCGTGGAGAGGAGCCCACGCAGGAGCAGGGGGTCTGGGGGGAGCTGCCGCCCGTGGGGGACCCGTGCTGGAGCAATTTGCTCCTGGGGGATGGACCCCGTGGTACTGAGCCGTGTGGGAGCAGCTCTTGAAGAGCTGCAGCCTGTGGGCAGCCCCCCAGGCTCAGTTCGGGAAGGACGGCATCCCGTGGGAGGGACCCCACGGGGAGCAGGGGCAGAGAGGGACCGTGAAGGAGCGGCGGAGACCAAGCGTCAGGGACTGACCGCAGCCCCCATTCACCTACGCTGCTTGGGGGGAGGAGGTGGAAGAGGGTGGGTAGGGGGAAGGTGTTTTTGGTTTGCTTTTAGTTTTTTACTGTTCTAGTCTGCCAGTGATAGGCAATAAAGTATATTAATCTCCATATGTTGAGTGTTTTTTGCCCGTGATGATAACTGGTGAGTGATTTTCCTGTCCTTATCTCAGTGCTTGAGCCTTTTTTCATCATATCTTCTCCCCCTGTTCCTCTGAGGAGGGGGAGTGAGGGAAAAGTTGTCCTGGAGTTGTTAGTGATCAGTGTGAAATCACCACAACCCTCCAAGGTCTCCCTCCAGCCATGTGGAGATCTAAGAATAAGCAGTGGAATGTGGTGGCCTTCTTGAACCCTTTTCTTAACATCCCACATATAGGTTAAGTGGGTTACATGTGCATTTTGGGCTGTGGTAGTCCCATGTAAGGCTCTAGCCTAAAAACTCTACTGGCCTCTGAGATAGGAGTTGTATGTTGGAATTGTCTATCCTTTGCCCTTCATCAGTCTAAACTTCTAAACTCTTAAAAGTGTTTTCAAATATACTTGTTTTTTCTCCTTGCAAGGTATAAAATGAATGTTACATAAGTTGGAGGAACACTGCCAGATTCATCTGTTTTTCTGCTCATTTTCTAAGACCCAATTTGGTAAAGTAGCTAAGATTGTTTCTGGATTTCAGCCATGTTAGGTGTCACCTAAACACTTGATTAGCCTTAGCATCTGCTTAAGTCCCGTTGACTTCAAGCTGAAATCCTAAACACATAATTAAATACTTTTCCGATTATGAATGCTTGTATGATTCTGGTCCTAAAACCAACTGGCCTGGGGCACAAGGGTTAAGATGTGCTAGATAAAGCCAGCAAAAAATGAGAGGCAGTGGATATCTGAGAAATTCAGTGCTACTCTTTAAAGGGAGAAGGGGAAGTAGCGTGCTTATTGCCAAATGACAAGCTTGTAATATAAAAACTGTGATTCCAAAAACACTCGTATTTTTTTCCTAAAAATTCTCATTCCTATTATATGTGCCTTCAGCTTCGAGCATGGTTGCAAATTCTTAGGAGGAAAAGTGCAGGCATGTGGCTCGATAACCAATAGCAATAATCAGTTATGACTACAGCTCAAAACTGGCAGCTATTGCGGTGTTAATATAATTGAGTGGGATTCTTCTTGTATAATGCTCACTGTCTAAAAACAAAACAGAACAACAACAACAACAAAAAACAAAATGGTCTTAACTGAATTTCCTATGTGAAGTCATTTTGAATTATTTCAGATGTGGAAGCTACCCTGGCTGATCTCCAGTTGTCTGTCCAGAAGGGAAGGGTTCTCCCATAGGCCTGGACAGATCTGAGCCAGAACGGAATCTCTGAACATCTAGGGACATCACAGGTTCTCCCCAGACCGCCTCTCCTCTTGCTTCTGCTGAAGATAAAATAACAGACTAGATGGATCATTTCTCTGACCGTGGTCTTTAGAGCTTATAACCTGTACGCTGCTTAGAAGCCTTTGTGGGTCAGCTGAGTTGAGCACAAGTTGTTCTGGCTAAATTCGTTTTCTAAGCTTCTTTAGAGTTAATGGAGGGTGGAGAAGAACCTCTGTTTTGGATATATCCCATAATTTTATATATTTCTTCAAAGATGGGATGATTTCTGCTCTTAAAGTGCTTATTTCATCCCACTGATTGTGATGAAACACAGCCAACTCGCTTTACCTAACTTTTAAATGGCTGAAGTTGAGTATAAGAATGCTTAATTATGGTTCTTTCTGTTTATCTGTAATAGCTGGTTATCAGGAAGCTGCTTAGAGAGTAAAAGTAGTTTCACAGATGTGTGATTTTTCAGCAAAACCTGAAGCCAGTCAAGCATCTGGAAGCACCATGTTATTCTTAGCAAACTTAGAGGGGTTAATTGAATGAAGACCTGGGCTCTATTCCTGGTTGACAAAGTGCATTACAAATGGATGTCAAATGCTAGCAGAGCAGGTATTCATTAAAGCAAGTTGAAATTTCATGTGAAATGTTTTTTCATGGAAAAAAAAATGGTTTCAAGCTATATACATTTTTATGGGAGAGAAGGTAATAGCTATGGAATTTCTTGCACTTTCATTTAGCAAGTTTTTTAGGTTATTATTTTTCAAAAGAAAGTAAATATTTTCTGTTGGGCATTCTGAGTGGAAATCAGCAAAGGAAAAAAGAAGGAAAACAGCAATTAGTATAAATCAAAATGTTATGTTAGTGAAGGTTAGGGCGGGGCCCAGATTTTTACCTCTGCACTCTTATTTTGCACATCAGTTGCAAATGTTTGTCCTACAAAGTAAAAATAAAAATCAATATAAGCAGAACCCCCATGAATTTTACAGCAATTACATAACTGAAGTTATTCATGAATCTGCAAGGAAAGTTTTGCATAAGCAAATGACAGATGCAGCTTTCTGAAGTGTTTTTTTTTTTTTTTAAGTCCTATGGTTTATTTTTGAAAATGTTCTTGGCACTGTAAAATATTTCTAAAGATCATGAAAGGGTTTAAAATAAGAGAATCAGACATATTTGCTCATATTTTCCCAGTCTAAATTCGGCATTAATCTTGTGATTGGAGCCCTATCATCTTATGTACAAACAACAGGTGGTGAGAGATAGCAAGTTCTTCAATTAGAAATAACATCTCTCTTCTCTTCCCTACAATTTCATAGATATTCTCAAGCAGTCAGTTTAGTCTGTAAGCTAAAGTAGCAGAAAAATTACACACCAGAACAGATAAATGGTCCATCTAGCCTGGCATCCTGTCTTTGACAGTGGCTCATGCCAGATGTTTCAAAGGAAGGTAGAATACCCACATAATGCACCTGATTGTGTAATATTATACCATGAGACGAAATTGTCTGTCCCCAGCTGGTGATCATCTCATGTCTGAAATAAAGGCTGTTGGCCCTATAATTTTTACCCTTGTTAGTGTAATTATAAGGCATATTCTTATTCATATAAGTGCCTAATCGGTTTTTAATCTTGCTAAACTAATTTTGCCTCTTAGATACTAGTATCTTCTTTCAAGTTCTGTCTTTTCATGCACGCAGATTTGCTGAGTGTGCTCCAAGGGACTGCAGCAGTGCTTTGCTGCTAACTCTTGCCCTGCTTCCCGGAGAGCCATTGTGCTGCACTGCGAGCAGGCAGGATACTCGCCCCAGAGTGAGCAGCGATGGAGGGACTGACACCGAAACCGCTGGAGACGTTACAACATCATTCGCACAAGCAGCCTTTCATTGGCATCTGTGTCCCACATTCTGCCCTCTCCCTTTCCTGGTACCTTAGACTTCAGGTGCGTTAAAGTAACACAGGGTTTGAAGATGCCTCTCAGCACTACACTGAGGAAGAAAATATATTTGGTGAGTCTTCTGTCTCCTAGCTCTTCTCAGGCAAGCAGAATCAAGCACACAGGGTAAAATGAGCAGCCTAACAAATTAAAAAACAAAAACAGAACTGACGATAACTGAGAGAAATTATAATTTGTTTTCATAGTTTTGTATTTTCATAGCCAGCTCATCATAGAACATCTGTATGTTTCTGAAGAAGATACTTGCTTAAAAATGGTCAGAGCCACAAAGTGAGTTTAACCCAATTTTTGTGTTGCATCACTGTTTTGCTAATAAGCCATACAGACTCAATGATCCTTGTGAGTCCCTTCCAACTCAGGATATCCTATGCTTCTGTGACTCAATGAAGCCTAAAATCTCAAAGAGGCCCTGTCCCTCAAGAGATGCTCAAGAGGCACTCCGAGGCATGGCATAAAATCCTGGACATTTCTACACATAAATTAAAGTTAAAATTTCAACTGAGTTGACTGAGCTTCATGTTCCCTCTCTCTGAATTCTGTGAACTGCCTTCAGGGGAGTCAGTTTGGTACGGAGCTAATATGGGATAAATACCACAGAATCAAAGGATAATTCCTGTTGTAAGGGACCTCAAGGAGGTCACTAGTCCAACCTCCTGCTCACATCAAGGTCAGCTCTGAGGTCAGAAAAGGTTACTCTGGGTTTTATTCAGGCAGACTTTTAAAGTTTCCAAGGCTGGAGAGTACATAACATCTCTTGGTAAACTCTTCTGCTTCTTGAGTGTCCTAATAGGGAAAAAAGTTTTCCTTATATCCTCTCTGAAATTCTCTTGTTTCATCTTATGTCTCCAGAACTCCTCTCAACAATGGAACTAGCAAATAGAATAGGGAAGCCTATGCCCGGTGCCACCCACAAGACATCTAGTCCAGGTCTGTAATCGTGGAGAAAGGTGGAAACCCTAAGATGGCAGTTTAATCTCTGCTAAGCTGTATCCAAATTAGGAGAAACAGTACTCACTGGAGATTTCTGTCCTTCACCATTATTAACAGTTAGCCTAGATTTCATTAGCCTGCCTGCAGATTTATGACAGATGATTTTTTTTTTTGGCTAGGTTGAAAAGAATCCCACCCTTACAAAGGGTTATGGATCAGATCACTCAGAATCCCCTTTAGCTGGGTTGGTGTGGATGACTACACCATTTGGACGTGAATGAGAGAAGGACAAGACTGAAGATTTACAAAATCTGTAAGGCTGTATTGATTCCTACTGCTGAGCTGCTCTAACAAAGCTGATTTTTAATCCCAGTATGAAGGTACGTTTATTGGTTTCTAAATAGAATGTTCCAGTGCTAATGAACTCATCAATATAAAATATATTGACTCTTGTTGCAATCAGTTGGTTTTATTAAGCAGGCATTTGTCTCTCCTTAAATCCATTATATCTTCTGTATATATCAGTGTGAATGGATACAGTAAATAGCAAGCTGTACAGCTTCATTGAAAGTCATATATTTTCATTGGAGCATCTATACATAATGTAATTACATGCAAGTTAGCGGAGTAAACAAACAACAGTGAAACACTGCTTTGTTTTTTTTTGTCCCCCTCCACTATTTTAGCTGTCTTTAATCAAGTCTGCTAAATCATTGATGGCTCTGAATCTGGCATACTTACTGCTTTGCCAGCGTTGCAAACAGTTGTGCAATGCAAACGTTTCTTGATTTCAGTAGAGTTTTATTACTTCATTTCTCTGACATTAGTTACAGACAAAAGCAAAAAGCTCACTTGTAATAAGTTTGAAACTTGCATGGCATCAAAGTAGATTTGACTTAAACACATGCAGGGATTGTAGATGAATAATTCAGAAGTGCCCCTAATTTGTCATTAACAGATAAAAAATGTCTATCAAATCAAGCTTCTCCTAGAGCCTGTTTAAAGCATTATATTGTAGGTCATGATGTGTCATGTCATGATGGTGATACCTCTGATTACAACGAATTCTCATGATTATCTATGGTGAACTAGGATATGAAATGCCAGTCTTAGAGATGTCTTTTCTAAAATCTGACTTTCCCCATGGGAAACTGTGCTGAAAATGAGGACTTCTTGTCAGCAGAAAATGAAGACCTTTCCTGTTGAAATACTAGAACCAACCTTTTGCTTTTGAAATTGCTATAGTTCAAAAACATAAAATTTTTTTCTGAAATTTAATTTTTACCCTGGGGTTTTCAGTTTCCCATAAGAAAAGCAATTTTATCTACAGAAACTTTTTGATGAATGTATATTTTTTCATTCAAATGTTATTCAACAGAAAAAAAATAAAAATAATCTACTAACGGAAGCTAAAATTATGACCTTCATTAAAATAACACTTCTTAAGTCAAGAAATACCACCCATTTACAATTTATCATTTTGTTTCACTTACATATTCTCATAAGGTGTTAGAAGTAATTTTTCATTCTTGCCTATAATTCAGTAATTCATTAGCTAAGCCTTGTGTAGCTTTGGTTACAAAAACAGTCATTCCATATTCTAATTTCCAATATCTTAGTATCTGATATAAAAAAAAAAAAGAAAAAAAAAAGAATGAAGTGTTTATAAATCAAGAAGTGTTAATCAGAAAATGGATCTCTTAAGTCTATAGGGTTTGTAGTTGTGGGGTGAAAGAAATGCAGCTGTCATGCTCTGATAATCAGATGTCAAACAAATGTAAATAAATTTTGAAAATATCTACTTATATATGTATTTTCCCACTTCATTGTCCCAAGGGATTAATTATAAAGTACTCACTGGAATTTTATGCACTGATTCCTGCTATATGCCAAAATATGAAACCAGACTTTGAACCAGTCTGTGTGTACTGTAGTCACAGACAGGGATAGGTAAGCCTGCGACAGTCATGGAAAATGAGAGAACTCGGTGGTGGCTCACCACCCTCTGCTGCAGAATATTTGCTGTGCTGAGCACTGGTAAAGAAGCTGTTACAGCCCTTAATCTTCGTATGGTAAGTCTTCACAATCAAAACATCTGTGTAAAGAGAGTCTCTTCAAATTAATGTTGTGATTGATTACTTATTTAGTTTGTAACCAAAAAGAGAATCCTTGCTCTAACGTTTAGTGACAACAGAGAGACTTTTTCCCTTACCCCCCCAAAAAGGAAATGTTTCCTTCTGTTTTTGGTGGAAAGAGAGATGATGTATTTCCGTCTGCTTTAATATATTTATATATTTAATCCACTATTCACAAATGTAAATCATTCCTAATGGTGAGTCTTTTGGCAAGTCAAAGATGGCATAACTCCACTGTCATCAATGGGCTAAGCTGATTTGCACTAGCTCAGAATATAGCCAAAAAGGCAAAAAATCAATAGTGAATCAGACCCTTTATTATTTGTTTTAATCTGTGGTATCACTCATGTGTTACAAGACAATGTCCAGTTATTTCTTTTCTAAGATCAAACTTCACTATGGACGTTTAGTTCAGCATCAAAAGCTGATATGGGAAGCCTTGAGGTCCTTCACCTCAACCTTTTTGAAGCACAAGTTTAATTGAAAGTTAGCAGTGCTGACCTTCTTTCATGTGCTTCATTTTACACTGCAATGCCTTGTTCTCTTTTATTGAGATGTCAAATCGAGTATATCTGGAGATTTCCCCATGTGATACTTTCAAAACCTATGATTTAAACTTACTCATTTTTCACCTGAGATAAAATGGTTTCAATTCTCCTGTCTATTGTAACTAAAATTTCCTAAAACCTGTCAAACTTCATGTGATGATCCAGGCTTCTAGAAACCACAGATTTAAATTCAAAAGGATGAACTCTGTGGTGCCACTGAAATTGAAAGATATCTTCTTTGAAGGGATGAGGCCATTCTGGACTTGAAGAAAACCATATTACACAAACCACTGCTAAATAAACCATAGGGGGAAATCTACCTTATACTGTTCTCTCTTTAGTCATCTTTCTTTTCTGTGATGTCTTTTGTCTAATTTGGAGATGGACCAGCTGTAAAGAAAGGCAGCTGTTCTCTTGGTGGTTAAAGATTCCCATAGAAAGAATGGTGCACATAAAGTGCATGAAGATACAGAGGAAATATGAAGCAAATGATTTGTGGAAATTGCATTAAAAATGGATGTAAAAAATCTTAATGATAAAGATGAGTGAGTCACTGTACTTCCTCCTCTCAGGCACTACACTGTAGCTGATGGTAACAATAAACTCATTTGGAATGTGAGCTTAGGTAATTTAGATAGCTTCATGAAATCAGAAATAAATAAAAGACTGTATCAGTTTAATGTGGCAAGGTTTTGGTAGTGGGGGAGGCTGCAGTGGTGGCCTCTGTGAGCAGAGCCCAGCAGCTGCCCCAGGTCAGATCAGAGCCAGCTCCAGACGGCTCCACAAGGGACCCGCCGCTGGCCAGAGCCGAGCCATGAGCGATGCTGGGTGGGCCTCTGGGAGAGCAGATTGAAGGAAGAGGAAACCTGCTGTGCTACAGCAGCTGGGAAAGAGGGGTGAGAGCTGAGAGAGAAGCAGCCCTGCAGCCCCCAAGGTGAGTGCAGAAGGAGGGCAGGAGGTGGGTACAGTTTCACTGAATACATAATAAAGCAAATTATAGAGAAGTGATTGGAATATCAAAGGCCAATACAAACTTATTTAATCAATTCTGTCAAGTATCGATTTAAAAAAGCACAGAGCCTGTGAATATACAATGAAGTTATGGTCTTTTGAAAATGTAAATTAATAGCAAGACTGTGAGGCTTGATTACTAGAAGAAGGCAAAAAGAGCAATTTATCCTCTCTTTGTTTTTGGAAATAGGCATGTACCGGATAGTGAATAATCTGGTCACCTGTAGTAGTACAGATATACAGCAAACAAGGGTTATGTCATGTAGGGTTCATCACCTGCATTTTGCTGGTGATGTTATACACCTGCTGAAAAGATGGGTATCTAAATAATAAGCTAGAGAAGGCTGGAGGGTTGGCTGTTCCTAATGGTTATTGAAAGTCAGTGAGAAGGAGTCCAAAGTGAACTAAAACTAGAGCTGGAAACGGCAAACATGGATTTGAAAAAAGTAAAACATATATTGTTTAGAAGCCTTTTTTTTTTTTTTTTGGTGATAGAGATGAGGAGCACCTTTGTGGGTTAACAGCTCCAAGAGTGAAGACTAGAGCATCATTTTTTAGGTCCTGTAAAATCAGGAAATTTGGCAACACCACTGCAAAAATAAAGATTAAAATATGTAACATGATGAATTTTGAAATGTAACATGCTGTGGAAACAGATTGTGAGCTGAAAAAAAAATGTTTGCGAGCCATTTAAAAATATTTCAGCATCCATGACTGAAAGATCACAAAAGTGAATTGAGGCCTATTTGTCAAGTTAGAAAAGGAAAAAAAAGGAGGGAGGGGAAATATTCTTCATGAAGCACTATTACAAACCAATGAGTTGGACACATTGGAAGAATGCAGATATAAAGATCTTAAAGGATCTCTTACAAAGACACCAAAGAACAGACTTTGTTTAGAAACAGAGCACCCTTGAAATTGAATGAGGGCTTGAGTGGGGCGACTTTTCTGCATAAGGGCTCACCAGGCAGGGATCATCCCCATGCTGGAATCTCTTTTACAGAGTCGTGGCTTAGAATCATAGAATCATTCAGGTTGGAAAAGACCTCTAAGATCATCTAGTCCAATGTTTAACCTAGCCCTGCCAAGTCCACCACTAAACCATGTCACTAAGCTCCACATCTAGATGTTTTCTGAAGACATCCAGGGATGATAACTCAACCTCTTCCCTGGGCAGCCTGTTCCAATGCTTTACAACACTTCAGTGAAGAATTTTTTCTTAATATTCAACCTAAAAGCTCTTCTGGTACAATTTAAGGTAATTTCCTGGTCTTATCACTTGGTGCTTGGGAGAAGAGCCCAATCCCCACCTCGCTATTACCTTTAAGGTAATTGCAGAGCATGATAAGGTCTCCCCTGAGCCTTCTTTTCTCCAAGCTAAACAACCCCAGCTCCCTCAGCTGCTCCTCATAAGACTTGTTCTCTAGACCCTTCACCAGCTTCATTGCCCTTCTTTGGACACACTCCAGCACCTTGATGTCCTTCCTTGTAGTGAGGGGCCCAAAACTGAACGCAGTATTCAAGGTGAAATGGAAGGCCACAGCAAAGATCTGTTTGAAATTGGTAACTTGGTGAATGGGTAGAAAAGCAGCAGTTTGAGTGCATTACACTAAGAAGTCTAAGGCACTTGATGGTGTTGCCTCAAGCTCCCAAATACCTTTAGCATCTCAGTGTAAGTCTTGACAGAGGCTGTAGCTGGGTAACCAGTCCCATGTGTCTTGGGATGACAATACAGCTCAGTAGCACGACCTGTCTCTAGTAGGTCCATGGGTTTTATTTCATGTTGGGAGAAGCACCAGTTGGTTTTAACACCTGACCACTAAACTGGCCATGAGAGGTCATCTCCGTTTGTATCACCACCTCATTTAACTTGTTTGAAGGGCCTAATCAGCAGTGTATCTGGGCTTAATTTCTCTAACCTTTGCAAATAAATAAAATGTTTGTGTTTCTGGCACTCTGTTCTTTTTTTTTTTTTCTGTAGTTTTTGCAAACACAACAGTTCTTTCCCTATCTATCTGTACAGCTTATTAATACTGTCTCAGAATATGATAAAAATGCCCCCTTCCCCCTTTTATAAATTTATATATCAAGGCAACTTTATTAGCTAGTTTTTACTGGAGCTCTTTTCACATGGTTGATTTAATAGTTCCCTGAAACAAATATTTTAGAATGCAATGCTTTGTACTTTTTCTTTCTTTCTTTCTTTTTTTTTTTTTAATGTGAACATTTTTGTTCTGAAGTTATTTGATTATGTTTAAAGCCGTTTATTTTAGCTGTATCAATGTCTGTGAAGCATTTAGGAAGAAACTGAAATCCCAATTAAAAACTCTGACTTGTTCTTTTCGAGAAACCATGGGTTCAGTTCCTGTTTCCACCACCGATTTGTTTGTGTTTAGATGGAATTGTACAATGCTTGGTACATTTCTGAAATGCACTGGGAAACGAGGATTCAGGTAATGTCACACAGTCTACTGAAATTAGATTTCATATTCTTGTACTCATATTCTTTAGTCAAACTCAGATCTACTTATAGCTAAAAGCCTGTAAACTACTTCTCTTGCTTAGCTGGAAGAGAGCGCTTAGTAGAAGCTGAGCTTCTATTTTTGCTGTAGGCTGCAGCTTCACACTAATAACTCATACAGAAAGGAAATGTCATAGTGAATGAAAGCAGAATATGCCTCTGTGATTGCTGCAGAATTGTGAGCCCAGCTGGATGAGACTCTCACCCCGAGAAAAGGAGTCCAATTACAAAAATTGTGTTTGCCTTCTGAACACTTCAAACCTGGGCACCTTTTGGTTTGATTTATCCCACTGTAAGGGAAGAAGCTCCTTGTATATAGACATTTTCCCTTTTCACGAGGGTAGGATTTATTACATCATCTCAAGTCAAAAAATGGGGACTTCGTAAGGAATCTGGGAGGACTATGTGCTCCAGGAACAGGAAGGGCATTGTTTTCATTCTGTCACTGCCACTGGATTCCTCCAAGTCCTTAGGCAACCTAAGATTATTGAAAGCCATTGTGTCTTGGCTTTGAAATGATTCTTTGATTCTCATTGGATAAAGATTCGTGCTCATCCTTTTAAGAGTTTCTTGAGTTATACTGGTGGGTTTCTGTTCTTGATTTATAACTGCTGTGCTAAATGTGTGAGGATTTTTAGATCAAAGTTTTGGATCACGTGGAACTTTAGTCAGAATATGTCACGGTTGGATACAGCAAAGGGAATATTGGTGACCTGCTGAGGAAAACCACAAATAAATAAAAGGTGCTTAACATCAGATGGGGAAGAAGGGGGATGACTGCAAACTGAGTATTTGCAAACATTTCTGCAGGCAGTTGGGTAAATCAAGTGTTCTCTTAACTTTCGTAACTGCAGATTTAGGAATCTATATGATTCCATTTGTGAAAATCTCTGCCGAGGCTTTGGTATAAAGTCAGTACCATTGATATGACTCATCAGCACGGATCACAGTGTCTTCTTGCTTTAAATACAGCATACAAACAATGGCATAAACACCCCCCTCTCAGCAAAAAACTGACACTGATGTGCAAATGAGCTATTGTGTTCATTGTATGTCCCATAATTTACACTTGTTGCAGACAGGGGGTATCTTCAAAAGCTTCCTAAATGTGTAGAAGATTGCTACTACATGCTATGCCCCCTCCCTGCTCAGCTGATGGCCAAAGGACCTCTAGGCCAGTCTCAGTGCCACAAATTTTCAAAGCCATCATGTTCACCTTGGCATGGCAGAGGAAAGGAAGAGGAAGGCAGTTAAGTCTCTGCTGCTTCTGTTTCAAAGAGCCTCTGGAGATAGATTTAAGCTGGTAGCTGTAAACTACCTGAGCTTTCATCCACCTGCTGCTCACTTTATTAATTTTTATCTATTCTCCATTGGCTCTCACAGTTGGTATCTGTTTTTTAGGGTTAAACTTTTGGTTCTTTGTTCTTTTGCCTTGTAGATTATTCGCTTTTGATAAATTCCTAGATAATGTGAGTTCACAAAGACGCATTTGCTATTAACATTTGCAAGTGCCACATGGAAAATACATTTCTGTATACTTTTGTAGCTCCTTACAGTCCTGTATGCTCGTATTTATGTGTCCTGTGTGTTGCAAAGGATCAGAGTTCAGCAAAAAAGATTTTTTTTTTTTAAGCTGTATTTTAAACCCTGAAGGGTTATCCTAATTCATTGATCAGTATGCATGAAGGATTAGGAGCCAGGGAAAGAATACCTGCATCATATTAATATTCTCTAACCTGAAAATACATAAATACGATTTAGAATCATACATTTTTCTTTCTCTGTGCTGAAGGCTGGTACTCCCAAGAGGTGCCACAGGGAGTTGATGAACATATTATAGACAGCCTATGTGCTGCTGGCTGGCAGTAGCTGATGATCAGCCATTTCTCCTGATGCATAAGTGACCTTAGTCAGTCTGCCCAGTCAGAACAAAATGCTCTTGCGAGTCCTGGGGCCTGGTGAAGTTACAAAACTTCACAAAGAACTTCAGAGTTCATCTATCTTGCCTTTTCTGTGCATTTGTTAAAAATGTGCTTATTTAAAGCGGGAATGCTATCAGGTCCATTCAGACCATTGTTTGCCTGCTTTGCGTCCAACGTCTGCTCCATTTTATCTATCTCCCATCTCTGCAGTTCATGTTTGTTTTTTTGTTTGTTTGTTTGTTTTCAGAGAATGATCATGTTCAGAAACATGCAAAGATGAGTATTTTTTGGTAAAACAACTCTTCACAAAGGTGATCCTATTTTTCCTACTCAGTTCCTGGTCTGTTTCACGGTTAAATTACCTTGTTTTTCTTAGAGCAATTTGGCTATCTTAGTAACTGTTAATTTCAAAAGGGATCTATTTAAAAATTCATAGAGACACTTGAAATACTTTAATTTTCAAGTCATCTTGTATTTCATTTTTAATATTTTGTATGTACTCTTAAAAGACTAACTCAGAGTTTAAAGCACACTCTTCATCCTTGAAATGGCCCCTCTGCCTCTAAATCCAAGGCACATCACAGCCATGAAGGAGGAGCCTTGCATTGCTCATGGCTTTGATAAGAGCAGTTTACTTTTTTTTTTTTTTTGGATAAATCAGAGGCCTTCCATTTTCAGTGCTGTCAATCTTGTACCTTTTATGGTTTTATATGTAAATTAAAAATTAAAGCAATCTTTATGCAGATGGAATAATTGCACATCCAGTAGCCTGGTAAATAAAGCAGCTGATTGGAGAAGTGATTGCCTTTGACTGTCAGATTTTTTCTCCGTTGCTGAAATTACAGACTTCAGAAAGCTTTTGAAAGGATTAAAATCCAAGTATAGCTTTTCATATTAGTTTTCTTTTCCTCGGTGTATTATTATCACGTGTAAGTCTTTGAAATCTCTTCTATGGCAGGTGTAAAGGAGGTTAGGAGAGAGACATTACTTTGGGTAAAAGAGTGGCATAATCCTAATCTAGAGGTACTGGAAACAGCACCAGTACTGCTGAATACTGATTGCTCCCATGATTGCTCCCATGGATTACTGCCATTTGTAGCCTTACTGGAGAGAGTATTGGGAGGATTGGGGTAATGGGATCCACTGTACTGTGGATAACACCACCACCTGGCTCCAAGTGTGGAGCAAAGAGTGGCTGCTTGCTTCAAGAGGATTCAGTGCTCATTTGAGCTGTAATCTTACAGGAAGCTAAAGGGAGAGTCCCTTTTTTGAGAACTGTCCTGCTGGAAATGAGTGACTTATTGTGGCGTGTTTCTCCCCTGGTGTTTAGTCTACATGCTCTTTCCTGGAGCATGGCCAGACCAGGAATGCTGGCCCTAGGTGTGTGAACTAACTGGCTGCATATCCACATTGGAGAATTACGCAGAGGAAAACACCGCAATGCTCTGCACTGCCGCTATGGAGTAAGAGGGAAATGAGGCAATTTGCTGTGAATCCATTTAATCAGAGCTTCAGCTTCAGAGTCATGGTCTCATCTGATGCTTTGGGCTCTCTAGGCTCTCACACTTTCCTGTTTACAGCTAATATATTGCTTTGTTAAGTGTTTGCTTTTCTTGAGCAGTGTTTGCATTTCAGTGACATGTGAAGTGATCTTGACAATCTGTCTTGTATATACAGGCATTTGTAATCAGAGCTACAAAGTCAGTTTCCTGGGCTCACTCAAAGTGTTACAATGTTGAATACAGCAGAAATGGTTTCCTCCACGAGGATATCTTTTCTTACATTTTGCCCTTTCAGGTACTTGATTTGAATATTCAAGGTTATAGCTTATAATATTAACTGATATAGCAATATGTCTGGTTGTGTTAAACAATCATCAGCCTCAGATCCAAGAGGCAAATGGTATTATTTTAGGATTACTACTTTTGATTGCTGCAATTGAAGGACAAACAAGAAGTTTACATCCATTGAACTAGCATTGTGAGTTTGCTCACTCCTTTATTTACCAATGAACCTTTTACCACTTTTACTTATTGGACTGCTGGAAAAAATGTCTTCAATATGAATGAGTGATCCTTGGATGGCAACAGCAGTACCCTCCAGTTTGCATAAAAAAGGCTTTTCACGTTGTCTGCTTACGAGTGTGTGTATTACGCAATAAGAAAGAGATGCCAGGACAAGATTTTTGAAACCATACTATATTAATGATTTGGTCCAAATGAAAAAAAAAATAATGTTCATTTGGATTTTTTTGGCATCTTCAGCTTGATCTGTACATGCACCACTCAGTCCTGGATTTGAGGAGCGCATGCATCTTCTGACAGCTCTGGGGATACAGTATGGGAAATAAAACTACAACATAGATGATACAAGGAATGAAAGAATCGACATCCAACACAGTAAAATAAACATCAGACAGGCTAAAATATGTTTTTAAAAAATAGTGATGCACACCTTTCTCACCTTTCTTATTAGCTTTGCAGGTCTCATTCAAGACATGTGAGAAGATCAGCAGAATAAAAAAAGCCATGCAAATCCAGCAGAGATACCCTTTGATATCAACAGAGATACCCGTTGGTAAACACCAAATAGCAACATATCTTACAGCCAAATTGTTGCTGAATCCAGAGAAATGAAATTTGGTATATCCTCAGAAAGGCTGCAGAGAGTGGTAGGTACAGACACAGGTAGGATGAGGAACTCCTTCCTTTCCTCCCAGCTTCTCATGACAGCATTGAGGTTGCTCTGATCTGCCATGGCTGCAGAACAGGAACGTGACTTCCAGTTCTGAGGGTATTTGGGGGATAAAAGGTGATATTGCTGCACCTTCACCTTGCCCTTTTCTTTTGCAGGTATGTCCAAAGGTGCCCAAATTTTTTTAGGAAGTTCTCAGACCTTTCAATAGGTTGGAGATCAATAGGCTGGGCCTGCTTTCCAAGGTGGCTGGAGCTTTGATAGGAACGTCTTCTCTCACATTCTTTCTCCAAACTGTCTCTCCTTGAGCAGTTTTCTCTCACAGAGGGTGACCCCAGTGCATTGAGAGGGTCTTCCATTCCAATCACGGGGGCACGGTACGTTTATCCATGTCAGAGCAAGGTGGCCACCATGAAGCTGCTTCTCACGCACTGATAGTTATTGTAGCCAACAATGAGCATAAGAGGGTATGGAATGACTCTTAGCAGATGTTGTAGTGTCCCTTGGGACCAGTGGCAGTCTTGGTCTTCCTCACAGATGATGCCAGTGGCAAAACAGGCGTGTTTTGGTGTTTTGGAACAGGCATGTTGAGAACTGGAATGCAAAGTGATGTTACAATCGTCAGGTAGTCAGCATAGAATTAACGGTAGGCTTCCCTTCTGCAAGAGGTGTTTTTTTTGTTTGTTTTTTTTGTTTTTTTTTCTGTTACAAAAAACCTCAAGTATAACTCTTCCTGAGCCTGGCATGAGGTAATTTTTTCCTTCCTTCACATTAATGTCTATCATCTGCCCTTTTGTCTCGGTAATTATTCTCAATCAGTCTGCTATAGCAGCTCTGGATACGCTACCTGGTCATGTCCTGGTAGGCAGTGCTGGAAGGTAACACAACGATAATATGATTCATTAGGAAAACTTCATGTAGACATACCTTAAATAGAAGATTTAAAAGCTAGACACGTTGGCCAGCCTTGTCACAAATAAAATACTGTTCTTACTCCTTTGGGACTAGACTGCAGCTTAGATTAAGTCCCTGTGCAAATTATAAGTGTGAATAAAATTTGATTTCCTTTTCTGAGTTTTAAATGTGGACATCAAGGGAAAAAAATGGCAAGGGGGAGAGATTTCTTCCCCCCACTCCAAAGAAACACCATTTTCCAAATGAACTACATCCTATGTTTAATAAGAATGTATGGAGTTGTTTTGGCATGACTGTCTATGCCAAGTCCAAACCACTTGTTCGTAGAGGTTCAGCTTTTTTTTTTCTTTTTTTCTTTTCTTTTTTTTTTTTTTCTCATTTAAATATGTATTTTTCAGAATTGGTGGGGGACACTCAGCTGTGAGGGGGGGAGCACCAATGCCCCAGCCTTCTTGCCAGGCTAGGAAGCTAAAGCACACCAGTGAAGAGGCTGGTTATTTGTTGCTGAGCTGAATGGGAAGAAAGTTATTATCCTACAAAGCAGGGGTAACTGAGGATTAATGTACCACCATTCTCTCCATAGATTGATCTTAGAGCAGTGACACCCTCAGTAGATTTGTGCTTTTAGGACATCTGACCTTTACCAACTAACGAACCACAGATGATGATAAATAAGACCTCTTAGTGCCCAATATTTAAAACTAATTCCTTCTCTCTTTTAAATATTGCAAAATCAAACTCACCCACAGCTTCATTTCCTTAATTTTTAAATTCATTTGCATATGATACATTATGAAATGACAAGTTTAGTCACCTTCTGATTTTGAGCCTGCTTTTGCATAAACACTTTTTTTTTTTTTTTTTTTTTGTGGTCTGCTTGGCTTATTTGAATTAACTTGGAAATCCGTGCAGTGTTTTAGCTTCTGAATGTTACATTATCTCTTCCTCTCATTCCTGTCAGCCTCTGCAAGCAAGGATTGGTTGCCACAGCAGTCTGTACTAAAGCCATGGTTCTGGATGATAAACCCTCTAAAGAGTGAACTTTTTCCTAATGCCACAGCAGATTCTCAAATTGTATTCTGCCTGTGACACTGGTTCCAAATGCATCTTTTTGAATAATATCTTCAGGGTATACAGCTGTTTAAAGTTCAAGAAGTGTGACAGTGCATTCAGCTTCTATCAATCACTGATGGATCTGACCTTCTTTCAGTTGACTGAAGTAACAATTCTTTTGTAAGCAATTTTCCACATCTCAAGGGATAAGGCTTCTTCCTCCCTCCAGGTCCTTTGGCTTTTGATGGGATCCAGATTCCCTCAAACCTTCTTTCAGCTTGGGTAATTCATTGCAGACACCTACTAATGGAAAGGTGCTTTTTTTTCACTGTTCTTGGAAGAAAGGCATGTCATTGTTATGGGGTTTGAGAAGTTCACATTAAGCTTTTCCTTTCACCTTGATTGCCCCTTTCCCATCTCAAATGTCAGCTGCTGGTGAAGTTATTTACTTTTTGTCTTCTGCCTTCTTCTGAAAGGAATCTTTCTCTTTCATAGAACTGGAACACACCTGTTTTTTGTTTGTTTGTTTGCTTGCTTGCTTTATTATTAAAAACCCATTTATTCATGCATAACGAGGACCTTGGAAAATATTTTATATTTTTTTCAATAGAGAAAACGTGGTTTGGAGAACAACACAAAGGTCAGGATTTAGATGGCAGGAGGATTTTGCAGGAACTCTTTTTAGAGACACTATCCAACAATCACATTATTAATAAAGCTAAAAGAAGTATAGCAACCCCCAAACTCCAAGGAAATCCCCATCTACAATACAGGCTCCAAAAGCAGTTTGCAGGACATATCTTCCATTGTACTGTAGGTTGGTATTTAAATCCCTCCAAAGTGCTTCTGAAAATTTAGTGCTCTGATATTACAAATGAAATCTTGATGCATGATGTGAGAAAAAAGAATGTGGCTCAAAGATTTTCTGCCAATCTGCAAGCTTTATGTCCATATAAATAGCTTCTTAATCTCACAAATTCTGTTGTCAATGTCCATTACACCATGATATGAGGTAGGTGGAAATGTAATGAGTGCAAGCCCTCTAGTTCTATGCTCTCTTCATTTTTCTCTGGAACTTGCAAGTATGAAAGGTCTATAAAAAAACATTAAAAGAGAAAGCGTCTGCCATGCCTATGCCCCGTACTCCCTTCCTTCATTCAAAGGAGGCTGTGTTGGATATTTCAGTTTATGATTTACTTCAGTCTTCCTCTAAATTTGCTCATGTCCAGAGTACAATTGCTGATCTCACACAGGAAGGCCAGAAGCTCAGTGGGACTGAAGCAATTCTTCTGGCCTGAAGTTTTTGGAGAAACAAATGTATAAAATGGACATCTGTCTAGACTGTGACATTCTGCAAATTTATTTCAGGTTTTCCCAAACTGTTCATCTCAATCATTTCCTTTCTCTTAGAGATATTCTGAAATCCCAAATCATTAAAACATCTTAAACACTTAACTATATTATTTTAAATAATGTTATTGTGTTTTTTCTTTCTTTTTTCCTCCTTCCACATTTTTAAGGATACTTTTTTTTTTTTTTTAAAGGCAACTGTAAAGTAAAACAAAGTACTTTAAAATGTTTGGTTTAACATTTTTGTAGGAGTACCAGTGAACTGTTACGTCAGTTATTCATGTAGCTTTTCACTGCGTTATTCCCCAATGTCATTGAACACAGTATTACCATCATTACCTTCCCCTCACCCCCCAGCAGAATTATGGGGATAGGAGTAGAGCTGGGCTGCTCAGACTGTTCTATTAGTTTCTTATTTCTTTTCCCATTATCTCTTTCTGTTCTGTAAGTCATTTGCAAATAATAAAAAGGTTTTCCTCACTTTCAGCAAAGGTGTTTTATCTAATTGAAAGCTAACAGCAGGTGGTTCATGTAAAATCTCATTAGCCTATGATTGTTTTTGACACCTCTTTGAAGGAATGCTACATTGCCTTACAATTGGAAATACACCCTGTGTCTAGGTTAATTGTCATGGATTATTACATATGGAACACTCACTTTTTAAAGATTTACTTTAAAAAATAGAGAATATTTTAACAATCTAAGGTATTTTCATGGTCTTCCTTATTCAGCGTGTTGCAACCTTGGCTCCTTGCATTGTCCTTCTGTGCCAGGAATGTGCTGTAGTCTGCTACGGGAGGATGAAAATCAAGCACAGAGATTAGGGTCCAGCCATTGTAAAGTTACTCTTGCTCTTGAGTCTCTGAGACCTAAATCATTTAGATAGCCCAAACACATTTCCCCATTGTGATATAAGCACTATATTATATATATATATTATATATTTCTAAAATTGTGTCTACATCAGAACATGAAGATAAAAATCATCCTGGTGTGTCTGATCACATGCCAGAGGGCAATATTGTTATTCCATGTGTAGGAGTCAAGAAGGAGAGAGAAAGAGAATAATATATCTACTTGGGCGCTGACATGGAGAGAGGAAATTTACCCATACTTAGTCTCTTCAGTGTCTGGCTCTGGGTTGTTTCTTGTCCTTTTTAAAGCTGTGCAAATCCTAATCTGCTGGTTTAATTCCTACCTAGGGACCCTGTGATGAGAGATCAAAAAACCTGAGCAGATTTGGTGTGACTCTGAAATTCCTCTGAGCACTCCTAAAACGTTGTCTAGGTCAGTACTGTGTCATTTGATTACATTAAGTACTATAATAGAAATTCTGAAGGAAATGTTCTCGGTCTCTCGTTTCAATGTAAACAGAGGGGGCTGTCTTGAGTCTAAATATATTGACAATAATTTTTTCATTCTTTCAGAGTGATTACTGTGGATGTGTGGCCCACAAGAGTAGTTATTCTGTGGTTTGTTTGTTTTTAAAATATATATTTATATTCTGATTTGTAATTATTGTACACCTAAAGCTTTGGAGGGATACTCTGTGCACTTACATACACAAATGCCATGTATTACACCATACATATGGTGTAATAGAAAAATATATAAACTTTTTGACATAACTTACAACTGTCAGCACAGTGTTTATATTCTGTCTTTTCCTTATACATACAAAATGAAGCAATGTGCAAGTATGCAAGGGAAGATATCTCATAGACCAAAGAGCCAGAGTAAGCACAGTTGCACTTCTCAGCTAGTGCCCAAATTGGCAGGAAAATGAAAATTCTGACAGGCAAGTCTTTCTGGTTCATGACAAAAATCTCAGTTACAAACAGTCATACAATCTCAGCATACAACACAAACGATTCCTTGTTGTCAATGGGTTTCCCATTTACTCATGGTATTTTTGTTTTCCAAAGGATTTGGCTGTATCACCTAGGGGACTAGGCACATCTTCATACTGTTGAGTTCTGCTTCTGCTCTACACTGACTCTGGTAAAAGAGATTCTGAATGAAAGATAACTAGTGGATGTATAATGTGATTTTCATAGCCTGTTATCTGTTAAGAGTGACAAAAAATTCTCCTCTCAGCATTCCCTCAAGGTCCATAATATGCTGTTGACCCTGAAATAATTTTCACAAGGTTTCCCTTCTGAAAAATATCCTCACTCCACTCTCTTCTGTTGTTAAAGAAATGGTGGATCTACTATGCTTCAGTTTCTGCTTCCTCTTTAGGTTAAGGTGAAAAATATAAAAAAAAAAAAAAAAAAAAAAAAAAAAAGGCTTCTCGTTCTGTCTTCTGTGCTTTTGAAATCTGTTCCCAACGTGGGGAAATGGAGAATTACTGTTTGGACAATGAAGACATTGGTGCAGTTAACCTGATATACTTGTAAAGTGTGTGCCTGTACAGCTGTATCACAGCTCCTGATTTGGTAAGATATTTGTGAAATAGTAATATGAGGGGTAAGTTCAAGGAGTGAAGATTTATCATCAGGGCTTTATTTGTTATTTCAAATGATTTGGCAGAAAGCAGAGCATTTGTTTACCGTAAGAGAATGATAACTACTTGTCTGCAGTGAAGACAGGCAAATGTGGCTATGATAGACATAAGTACATAACTAAAAATGAACGGGATACATAATTAGTAGTTGTTTCTGTATTTCTGCACCTATGAAAAGCTGCTGAGCACATCCCCATTTGTGGTCAATGGCTCTATATCCAGGTGGAGGCTGGTGACGAGTGGTGCCCCTCAGGGGTCTGTCTTGGGACCAGTGCTGTTTAATATCTGTCAGTGACATAGACCATGGGATCAAGTGCACCCTCAGCAAGTTTACCAATGATACCGATATGAGGGGTGCAGTTGATACAATTGAAGGAAGGGATGCCATCCAAAGGGACCTGGACAATCTTGAGAAGTGGGCCCATGTGAACCTAATGAGGTTCAGCAAAGCCAGGTGCAAGGTGTTGCACTTGGGCTGGGACAATCCCAGACATGAGTACAGGCTGGGTGGAGAACTCATTGAGAGAAGCCCTGCAGAGAAGGACTTGGGGGTTCTGGTGGATGAAAAGCTCGACATGACCCATCAGTGTGCACTTGCAGCCCAGAAGGCCAACTTCATCCTGGGCTGCATCAACAGAGGGGTGGCCAGCAAGTGGAGGGAGCTGATTGTGCCCCTCTGCTCTGTCCTTGTGAGGCCTCACTTGGAGTTCTGCATCCAGGTCTGGGGCCCCCGGCACAAGGATGTGGACCTGTTACAGCGAGTCCACGTTAAGGCCACGAGGATGATCAGAGGGCTGGGGAGCACCTCTCCTATGAAGAAAGGCTGAGGGAGCTGGGGTTGTTCACTACTGAGATGTTTTAGATAAGGTGAAAAAGGTGAAAAAGAAGCATAGTGACACAGCAGCCAGATGTTACCTAGGGTGAGGCAGAGCACTTAAGGTGCCATTGGATGAGATAGAGAGAAATGCAGACAAAAGCTTTAGGGTGTTTAGTCTTTTTTTTTTTTTTAGGGTACTTAGTTTTTTGTTTGTTTTTTTTTTTTGGTTTTGGCTTTGGCTGTACCAAGTGTCCAAGTGTCCCTGCAAACACAGCTTATACTCCTATACAGCTCCAGAGGGGTTCAAACCAGTTAAGAGAAGACACTGAAAAATGCAAGTTAAATCCCAAGAGACATAAAGGTCTTGAAGTTCAGTTTCATTGCATGTCCTTGTATTCATTCAGTACATGAACAGGGTCCTACAGCATCTTGGGTTGATCCTGTTTTTGGTAGTCAATCATCTGAAATTCTATTACAGCTCAGATGAACCTGCTTAGCTGGCAATTGTGTCTGGAGCAACAGTAGTTATACTGTAGCATTTAGCCTCAGGTTAAATCAGGTTTTGATACGGAATGTTTAAGTGATTTACTGGGACAGTCTAGTCACAGATCTCGTTACCATCTAAAAAGGGAGTAAGAGTATTCCAGACTAGTGACCTTGTCACACTGATAACTTACCCATGGTCCAGAGCTGGTGCTGTGGATATTGTGCATGTACGTTCTGTGACTGCAGAACGTAGGGCATCTGGATACGACAGATCTGATGGTGCTGAGAACCGTATCAGTTCTCATCCTTGCCACTTTTCAGCATCAGAGCTACTGGACAGAGCGTAGGATGTTAAGGATGTCCGTGACCTGAAATTAATAGCTGTTGCTGCTGATGCTGGAGTATTATAGATATCATATACGTGGGAGGAAAATATAAACACAGCTTTCACTAGCCTAATCACACTGGTAAAGACAATTCTGCCTGGGACAACGTGATGGATGAAATCAAATCAGTTTTCATAGAGAGCATTTCAGTGTTTGTCTTATATTAAGAATTCATTCAGACTAACCCAGAGCAATAGCTGACAAAATGTTTTTGAGAAATATAACCATTATACACATTAAACCCAGAGAAGTACATATTGATTTTCATTCATACAAAATTAGAAATCTCCCTCAGTTTGCTAAAGCCATTATGCAGTTAGAACTGTCAGAGCAAGCGTCAACTGGAAAACATCGTCCTTATAAAATGTTTGCTACCCTCAGATTAATAATGATTCTTATACCTCATAACTTCGTGAGTACTGAAAATGATTTTGAATAATTCCTGGAGGGTTTCATGAGGATGATATTGGCTTGAAGAAAGGTTCAAGCTGACTTAAACAATAAAAATAAGTGAATTATTTGGTACATGGAACTAAACTTGACATAAGCCCTGAAATAATCATTGCTATGTTGAAGAGAGTTTGGCAGCAACTAATTGACTTCATGTTTTGTTTCTCAATAAGCAGTATAAATAGTGGCAAAACTGTGTTTCAACCAGTGTTTGGAGCTGAATTTAAAGTATTATCACAAGTGTATGATTTGTTTCTGAAAGACATTGGGGGGTGGACCTATGAAGGCAACCATCTTGTACATAGAAGAAAAACAGGAACTGTTTTGCCTTTCTGAGTATGAGAGCTGAAGTGAACTCATTGAAGAGAATATTGTAGTCTGCTTCTTGTAAAGTGACAGACACCAATAAACACCTTGTTGGTGACTATTTACCTGCAAGAAATGAGGGCTCGCAGGACAGCCCAATCCAGTCATCAGAAGCTGCTGTTCGCTGGGATATTTTATGTGAGCAAAGCAACACAAAGTTGCCAGTGAGGGATGGGTAACTCCAATCACATTCCTATTGTGGTGGATTAACTTTAAGGTTCCTGAAAACTTATAAAAATGAGTGACAATGACAGAAACTGAATGAGAATTACCATAACATTACTGATGTGTACCATATGGTGACTCAGTTCTAACAATTCTGAGGAAACTTAGATGAAATGCCTCTCACTCTTTCTGAAAATAGAGACATTAAGGTACAATTGGTATATGTGTTTATTAGTTAGGAATGGGCAGAGAATAATGAAAGTAGGGCTAAACCAGCCCTCAGATTTTTTGTGTTATCCAGTTAGCTAGACAATGGCTAACTAGGTAGGTAAACTTGGCAGGTACTTGTCTAACCTGTTCTTAAAAACCTTCTAAGAAATAAAATTTCAAAACCATCTTCCATCTTCCAACCCACAGAAATCTGTTCCCCTAGCCAAGTTTTCCACCAAACTACCTTAAATTTTTTATGATGAATTTAAACCTATTAAACCATAAATTATTCACAGTCAATTTCTCTCATCTGTGTTTCTATGAAGTCGATGACAGTTATATAATTTGTCCCTCCACTCTTGTATTTTTCATTTGAAAAAAACCCTATTCTTTTCTTTTCTTTTTATTTTTTTCCCTATAGGTCATATTTTCTAGACTTCAGAGTGTTCTCATTGTTCTCATGCTAGCATCTTTCTCAGAGAGCAGTGTCTCAAACTAGATGGACTATTCTAGTTGCTAGTTGAACAATAAATAGATTGGAAATATGTCATGCATCTTTCAGAATATAGTTCTCATTCTTTAATACTTATCTGGTTTTGCAACGATGTAGTCCTGCTGATACCTGTTCATTAAGGGACTTACAGATTATTTTCTGTAGCTCTGACACCTAGTTTGAGCATCATCCTGTATTTGTGGATATTATTATTTTAGTTAAGCATAGGAGGTTGTAGTTGTTCACATTGAATTGCCTCTCATTTGACTTAGATCATACATCCAAAATCTCAAGATCACCATGCTTACTAATCCTGTCTGTGTGGTCCTCCCCAAACTGGTATTGTCACAGAATCACAGCACCATAGAATGTTTTGGGTTGGAAGGGACGTTAAAGACCATCTAATTCCAACCCCCATGCCATGGGCAGGGACACCTTGCCCTAGACCATATTGCCTAAAGCCCCATCCGACGTGACCTTGAAAAGTTGTCCAAGTCAAAATGAAAATATTTAATATTACTGGTCACAGTCTCCTAGTTGTCCCATTGTATTTTTCCATTTTAATGGTAAATAATTAAAAACTACACTATGACTATCATATCCAAGCAGTTTTTCATTTCCCTAGTATTTTTATTTGTCCAAATTCCCATAGTTTCCCTCAAGAACACCAATCAGAAACAGTGGCAAAAGCCTCACTAAAGAATACCAGTTCTTTGTCCCTATTCACTTGATCTGTTGTTCTATGACAGAAGGAAATATGACTGATTTTTGCGGAGTTGCTGCTCAGTACTTTATTATCTTCTTGATGCTTACAGATTTTTTTTTTCCAGTAGGAATTCAGAGTTAAGCTGTTGAGCTGTGACTATCACATCCTCTTCTTTTCTTGTTTTAAAGAGATGTTTTTCCCCTTTTCTTTCACAACTTCATTTGCTCTCCATGAGCTTTCCAGTATAATTGCTAGTGGCTCTGAAATTGCTTTTTACGCAGTTTCAAAATACCCTCTTATGCATTTCAACAGGCTTTCAAAGCTCAGTGTATTACAGGTGAAGATATTTTATAAAGATAATGAGCTTTATGAAATTTGGGGCTCAGCCTATTCATATTCTTAAATATATGCATTCATACTTCTATCTCTATCTCTAATCTATATAATCCAAATCGATGTCTGTAACTATCTGCATAGATCTATATGCATACAAAAGATGTGTTTAAAAGAAAAGCATCTTTGCATTGTCCCAGCAGTGGGCACACTTCCCTAATTATTGTAGATATGATTTTAACACAATTGTTAAGAGCTATGCCTTTCAGGATATTATTGCACTGCTCCATATGGGTGTCTGGAACATCATGGGGATGGAGGAAAAACCTCAGTTCTTTTTCTACTTCCCAACCATCCTAATCCAGTTAAAGTATGTAGAAATCAGTGATTTAAATCTGCTAATGCAGTGACATATGCTTCAAAATCTTCCCAGTAAAATGCTGCAGCAGACAAAATGTTTAGCTAAATATCTTTCAAATTCAAGGAGCTAAAACTGTTACTTAGGTGGACGATATAAGTACTAACAGAGATGGCGACACTTTAAGGTACAGTAATGAATGAATTGTAGGGTCTTCTATTTGGTGGTCTCATCCCAAGGGAATCTTTCTTAGGAAAAACAGTGAATTAGGAGCACCTTTGTCCAGTTTATATCAGAATTGTCCAAAGGGCTGGAAGCAATACCATATTCAGGAAGTAAGTATGCAAGAGGATCCTCTGTCAGACCCTCTTGTCTGCTGGAGTTACTTGCACATTGTGGGAGCCTTCATTAGCTGACTGAAGTACATGCAGATTCTTTATGGACACTGACCGTGAAGTTATAAGGGGCCTTGTCCTTGGAGATGACAGAATTAAGACAGTTAGAAAAGCCTTGCTAGATCTTCATGCATAAAATGTATTTACTCATTATCAAAAACAATAAATCTTGTGAGGAAGAGAGCCAGGCATTTGCTCCTAGCTATCGTATAATCTTTTTTCCCCAAATCAATAGCCCATTATGCAGCAATGCATCAGACAGTGGGCAGTTATATTGAGTAGTTATTAAATTAGACTCTCATCCATCCATATCTGTTTGTATTTCATTCTCTGTCCTATTTCTTATACAGGGCTAATGGTTAATGAGGCCAGGGAAGTTTCTGTTGGTATTTCCAAAGGCAACTGTAAGTGTTACTTGAGACTGTACTTGTCTTTTAGTGGGAGACAAGTAATCAGGTCTTTCAGCATGCTTTGGAAATTGCAGTCCCAGAATTTTGATTTTTTTTTCTGAGAAACATCTAACTGAAGTTTCCTCTGTTCTTCATGCTGAAAGAAAACACTAGAACTGCTTAAAAAGGCATTTTATACCAGAAGTGAATCTAGTTATCAGAAGCTTGCTCAAATATCAGTGAAATTTTTCTGAACCATCCCATTCTTCTCATGATTTAGGATGAAATTTCAAACGGATTTTTTTTTCCTTACATTTGCAGTTTAAGTTCAGGTCCAAGGAATGTTTGTACGCTCTTATTTATCTAAGAGTTATATTTTCATCCTTGGAGAGTTTTCCTCCTTGAAGGAAGATTTAGGAATATTTTTCATCTAAGGTGTCAAAAGGAAAAATGTATGAGGTTGTGTAGAAAACTTCCTGAATTTTGGATAGCAGAATTCAGGAAAATATTAAATTTCTAAGGACATAAAGAATATGAAAATAGAAAAACATTTTAAGTAAATATAACACAAGAAGAAAAACAAAAATCCAAGAGGAATAAACGAATGAAGAGAATGTCTACAGGCTGCTGAGTATCCTCAACATTTCAATATGAAACTGTAATACTCAGCACCGTTCTTTAGGTTCCCAGAATCTCTGTAGATCAGAGCTATTCTTTGGTTGGTGAATGGTAGGGAATATATACCCATGCAGCATAGGAAGTTTAATTTAAAGGTATAGAAAATACCCAAACTTTGTTCTTGAAATATTTGTGAATATTAGAAATACACGGAACACTGAGTGTAATCCATTTCAAATAAAACTGCTTGCAAAAGCAAAGAACAATCAAAAGTATACGAGGAAATGATAGATGTGAAAACAAAACAGAGATTACTCTCAGGGTCAGATCCCTGACATAAGTGCAATAGATCCACTGAGTTAAGAGAGTGGCAATGACTTACAATGACCAATGATTTGCCCTATATGTCTTGTACTCTGACCTCCACTAATGCCTAGGACCATTGATTCTCTTTTTTCTTACAGACATTGATTTCAGTGGGGAATTGTGCCCACGAGCACAGGGCAGAATATGGCCCCTTCATTTTGAGCCGCCATTCCAGACGTCGAAGTGCAGTGTATTAATCAGAACAATCAATAGTCCCCTGACCCTCAACTCAGCCTACTCAAGTGAAAAGACATCACTTCTACCTTTGCTTAATCACTGCCAACTATCCATTTCTGAAAAAAAAATAAAAAAACCAATCTGAAAAATAATTATAGCGAGAAGAGTTAGGGCCCAATTTTCAACTTTTCAGGAGAGTTTCTAGGTGAGGAAATTCTTTTGAACATCAGTGGGACTCTCAAAGCCCAGGGGAGTATTTCTGCTGTGTGCAACAACATGTGGGGCTGTTCCTTCAAGGATTTCTAACTTTTTTTTTCTTTCTTTCTTTTTTTTATTTTTATGGAGACTTTATTTGAAACAGTTCAGGAGTGAGGCAGTGGCTTCCCTTAACTGTGATGTTAAAAGAAAAAAACTGTAGCATGCTAGTGGGAGAAAGAGAGATGAGCGTGGAAAGACAAAGCTGGGTGGGCATGTTTGCCTCAAAGTTTTGAATGATGGATGTTGGCAGTGTGGAGGCTCACGCAGCAGTCAGCATTTACCAGTTATTCCCTTGTTACCCACTCAATGAATCAACTTAATGAGAGAAAGTAAAGTTCAGCATTTCAACACAGCACTTCTGAAACATGCCCTATTACCCATTTAAACTCTGGTGACTCTGGTGCAGTCATTTTCTCTCATGTACTCACAGAGAGAGAATTAAATTTTCTCCTTTTTTAAACTTACTATTTACTTTTTTGCCTGTTGATGACTTTAATGTCAGTGGACATTTTAGGTTTCCCACACCTGCCAGTGAGGATGTAAGAAACAAAAATAGAATATTTTTAGTCCTGTCGATTGCTGGGTTTAATTTTTAATACCAAATTATTCTTTTGTGTAATTTTTCTTATGAGCAATTCCGTCCATTAGGAAAGCAACAGCATATTAATACAGATGTCATCAACAATGCTGGACTGTTTGATTAATTATGATATTCAATGAAATTAAGTTTGGACAAAATGGCTATACCATTTTTTTTCCTTTTTCTTTCTTTCTCTCTTTTTTTTTTCCATTTTCATTACTGTTTTCTTTTTTATTTTCCTTTTTGTTTGTTGTTTCTTTCCTTTCTCTGCTAAAATTTTTGCAGCAGAGTAAAGCCAATGACCTAATTACTTATATAGCCTTAAAGTGTCCTCTGATAAAGTCAGAATTATTATTATTATTGAATTATTAATAATAATAATCAGCTAATGGTTGCAGGAGTTAAGAGCAGGGAGCAGAATTACAGCACGCTGTTGTAAATTGAGTCCTTTTTCTGTGAATTTCTCTCGTTCAAGTGAAGAATGTACACTTCAATCCTTGTACATCACAGTTTCTGTATTCATTTTAACTAGCTCTGCAAGGAAATGCCAGTATATTGAGATGCTCCAATTAAATTTTGTTGATGCAGTGAACTTCTTTATGGCTGAGCAATGCCACTGCTGGCAATTAGACTAACAGCATAGCATACATCACTCAGAAATAATCAGTTGACTTTTGCATGGCAATATGAGGGAGTTTCGGATGTTAGGCACTATTCCAAAAAACCCTTTTTCAATTATTCCACATCTTTTCAAGGAGCGTGTCCGTCCTCATTTATTTTACTCAAGGAAATGAAAGCCCACTATTAGAATATTTTATTATATGAAAAAGCATGTAGAAATCACGTAAGCAGATGTTATAAAAAGAATGAATATGTTTATCTAAAGAATAGAAGAAAGATATAAAAATACGCTGTTATTTCCCTTCTTCCCACCCCTGAAAAAAAAGGAGATGACATTTAAAAATTAGAATGCTTACCAAGTCATTTCCATGCATTCCATGATCATCCTAATTCTCTATCTACAAACTCTGCTGCCTTAGATAAAACTGAATGGCTGTAGGGTGATGTGCTCAAGGTGATAGGAAGATCAAGAGAGGATATGAGAATGAGAGGAAGCGGGAGATGTTTCCTTATATTTTGATAAAGTTAAATCAAAAGAATAAGCCCTGTTTGTGCTTGTCAGGCTATTCTGTGCCTGAGAGGCAAGGTTTGCCCAGCCTCTGATCTCAAGGAGTAACGATTGGGTGTCCCCCCTCCCCACTGTTCTGCACAATGTTTGTGTATGTTATTGCAATCTCTGCTGACTTTAATGTTCTTTTGAATGAGAAGGCTTTGGATGAACACCTTAATACCTTGTTTCTATACAGAGTTTTATATAAAGGCTTTTCCTCACTCCCACCTCACTTCTGCCCCAGTTAGGGCAAGAGATTACGATAAGAGATTATGACAGATGTTGGGAAAAGCTTTCTGGGAAAGTAAAGCCTCTTGGCAGAAAAATACGGCCCTCAACTTATCCTTAAATCTACAGGACCTATAGGTTAGTTAACATGCTGGTGCTTAAACAAATTGTTTTTAAATGATGTACCTACAGAAGGCACTCAAGATGGTGCACTGGCATTTTGTATGATCAACATGCGTTACTGTTCTGCTGTGGAAATGTTCCCTGTGAACCTGGGGGCTGTTCACATCAAGGCATGATGCTGGGAGGGACCAGCTATGGCCAGGGAGAGTCTAGGCAAGGACAGTGTTTCAGAGCACAGTGACTGGTGATCCTCAGCCTCAGTGGCTGGAAAACCTTAAAAGCTCAGTTACCTTTTGCTTCTATAGGCAAAGAGATTTTGCTGAGACTAGGCAAGATAAACACTGCCTAATTTCAGCTGTTTACAATGGAGGCATTCCAGAAGAAATGAGCACTGTTTGGTTATCTGCTTTGAATATTTGTTTCAGAAGAGGTGGTAGAGGACCTTATCTCTCTTCTCTGTCCATAAAGGAAATGTGGATGACTTAGGTTAGATCTCAGTGCACTACTGACTTCTGCATTTGGTTAGATGAATTGCACCCTAAATTTTTCAGAAAGTCTACTTCTTTCCAATGCACAGATATCTCAAGAAATCTAATAATCACCTCATCAATGTCTTTTTCTTCTTTTAAGAATCATCAGACTGCATTTGAATTACCTCTGAAATAGCTGTAGAGTTTAAATTGCAATATTCAGCTGACTCATCATGTTCAGAGATGTGATTCTGCTGATGAAACCTTTGTATTTAACTGAATGTATCATTAGAAGTAGAAACTATCACAGCCTCAAACTTCCTCATTCAAAGCAGACCTGAAGCAGAAAGACATGGACATTGCACTGTGCTTGAAGTATTACCAGTGCACTGGTGTTTTTTTCTGATTTTTTTTTTTCACTTTTCCTTGCTCTCAAGTCATTACTCACTTTCCCCTCAGTTGTTTACTGAATGTCTGCCAAATTCAATGCGTCCCTGGCTTTCTGTGCTGTGTTTTGAATTCTTCTTCTGCCTCATGTGAAGGTGAGAACATCACTGCCTTGCCCTAGCAGCAAGGCAGGCAAGAGCTGTCTTTTAAGGGCACATCTGTGCTTGCACCGTATGTAAGGACAGACTTACTTGACTCAGGCACATGGATTATCTTCACCTCAGGACCCTGGTGTTTTGTGGAGATCTGTTTATTCCTTTTTTTCCCCTGCTCATGCATCTAGCTGTCTCTCAGTATAAGTCTGCTTGTTTAATACTGCTCAGGTGATTTTTCATTGTATTATGTATGTAGTGTGGACTTATGTGACGGGCTTCATCTAACCCTTCTTTAACTATTTAAATGGGAAGACCTACAAACGAGCTAAAAGCAGTTGAGGAAAAATGACAACAACTTGTTTCTTTAGGAATACAGAAGGAGGCTGCCTCTTTCTGAAAGTTATGCCTTCGTGACGTCTTGCTTCATGGATGTCTACACACAGGGATATCTCTGCACGAGACATGCAATATGTCACGTGTTGCCAAGCATCTATCTCCCTTGCTACGTTTCCAGGAAGTAGAGAGATTCCTATGCGTTCCTTTGGGTTTGTCACTCTATGTGGTGACCAGCCTCTCTAGTTCCTGCTGACCTTTGCCTGTGACCTCTGTTGCCATGCTGCCTCTCAGCTGCCAGAAAGGCCATATCCAGATAAACCTCCCTCCAAAACACTGATTTCAGGAAATGTGAGCATCCTTAGATCTGTAACTGAGAGCAAGCCACAATTTCTGTGGTGGATTTTTAACTAACAAAGTTTTCCAGAACATTCCCTCCTTTAGTAACAGCATAAGTTTTCCTATTAGTATATAGGTCACTGGCAAAACTGAAGCATGAAGTCAGACAAAATCTTGCTCATTCCTTTCCATCTTCCACTGGTAAACTTGAAGGTCCTCTAAACAGTTTCTGACACACAAGTAGTTAGCAATCTCCTGGATTTTGAAATCACTAAGGCAATAAGTATGGAAGATAAGAAACTGCAAAATGATGGGGGTGAGGATAAAAATATACTTAGCAGCCATTTCAGATGGCATAGCAAAAAAATCAGCCCCGATTTACTAGGCACTAGCTCAATCACAATCTGTTTATCCACTCATGCCTGTAATGGTGCTGTGCAGAGAGGACTCCCATAGTCTTATCGTTATTCATTACTACTCGTTACAATAATAGCCTACGATGAATTCCTCTGTCCATTGGAATATGGGTACCATGCATGCTGGAACTGTAGAAGCTGAAACACTACTTAAATTACCTTGTGCTTTTCCTGTTCTGTTTTTCCTCATTGACTAGTTTTAGAGCAAATAAGAAAATTAACAGTGTAAAGTATCAATTACCCCATTTTCAATTTAAGGTTCTGAAAATTGCAAGTACATGAAAAAATAATGGTTTACTGTTAGTGTAACCAGTGCCAGAGGAAATCAGGGCTGGAAACATAGCCCACGGTGTCTTGTCTTCCCTGCTTCCTTCTCCCTCTTCCCATTCACCATCCCTAAACTCTGAAATACAGAAACCAACTTAGCTTTACTCCAGATGCAATGCTTGAATGCTCCCTGATCACTTCATATTACTCTTTTGTCATCATTCCAGGATTCAGGTAGCTCACTGCCATTAGTCAAAATCAGTTCAAAGAGATTATTTATTTTCAGATTAGTGAAATCACGTGGGCTGAGAGATGTCCTTACATCTTCAGTGAGCCAAAGCCAGTTTTTCAGGAGGTCATTTTGCATGAGAAAACTTTTTCTTTTTTTCTTTTTTTTTTTTCATGGTAACTCCTCAGATCTCAGATACTATCTGTAAAAATCAGTATTGGGTGTAGTCTACCTTTTTTTCCTTTCTCTCCTACTGTGCCTTATTCAAGAACTGAAGTATCTGGAAGCCCAAATTATCCTCCCAAGAACATAGAACAACTTAATGAACTGCTCTCTGCTTCAACTTTGCCTTTATACCAACTGGGGATATATGGTATTAAATTTCCTCATGCAGCTATTATGACTTGGCACATTAAGGCCTGAAGATGAGTTTAAAATTATGGAATAAAAAGCACACGAATGTTGTTTTGATATTACGAACATATTGGTATAACAACCCAAGTTTTTAGACTATTTGGCCTATGTACACAGTACACTCTCCACATAAGACCAGCTTCCCTTCCTTATAACAAATTACTCTCCCCACTCCTTTATGCATACCTTGAGATGGCCAGTAGAAACACACTGGGATAGACCAAATTTTACCCTATAGCACAAAAATGGAGTTGCCTCAGGGTTACTTTTCCCCAGCTGTTTTCTATTGTCAGATTATGAACTACTCCAGAGTGTGATTAATTGCAAATCTTCAGAGATTCTCCTGGGAAGGAATCTTGTGCTTTATCTAAGGTCGACAGTTCCTGGGTTGGTCTAACAAAACTGTTCTCTGAATAATAATAATATGTCCTTTATTCTCATGTGAATTCTCTAAAGGTCAGTTTAAGCAGGCTGACACAGCTATAACTAGGGAAATTTCTCAAGCTGATGGTTCATTTTCTTTGGAGAAAGGTATTTAGTCAATAGATAAGACAGTACTACAGGCTCCATAGCATATAATTGATGGTAACAAAACACTGTCAGAACTGATGTTTTCACAGGCCATACTATCTGCACTGGAGAACTGGCAATTTATGTTGAATTTTCATTTCTTTCATCCTTATAGGTTGTAATTCCACTTTCTTCTAAATTCTTAGTCCAGTTTTTCACTTATGTTTGCACAATTGTGAGCAGTTCCTATAGTATTTCTACAGATCTCAGCTGATTCATCATAACTGCTCCGATTACTGTTCTCAGCTTGCTTAGGCTGAGTGAAAGAGTTTAAACCAATTCTGCAGTGGTCAGCACAAATTAGAGCCAAAATGGGTGGTTTAAGCTAACTTTTTTACAATAAGAGAGATCTGAAATGCAAAGCAGTATTCACTTCCTACAGCATAAACAGTAATTTCTTAACATTTGTTAACATAGTTACTGTGATCATCTTTACTGTCATTATACTGCCTGAAAGAGGATGAACAAAACCTAGAAAAGTTGCATAAAATATTCTTCTGAGTATAAGAACCTTGCTTGGGATCTGTTATTTTTGATTTGTTGGTTCTTCTTTCCTTTTTTTAATGAAAGCAAAAGATATTTTTGGTATGCTGTTATTTTATTGTTGTTGTTTCTTTGCTCGTTAATTTTACTTTTTAATGAAGTCAAAAGTCTTTCCCATATATATTAAAACTAACAAAAAGCATCACCTTCCTGACTTTATTTAAAGACTGGTTTTGGCTGTACCAGAGAGCACAGTTTCACTACTTGCAGCTACACTAGAAAGTTCTTCCTGTGTTATGATTGGCAAACTTCTTTTAGGTTATACCAGACCTACATAAATAATGGGTTTGCTTCCAGTAACTTGCTTTATAACCATGTTGAAATGCATTCAAGTCTTATGGGGAAGGGGAGTCAGAAAATTTACATTTTTATAATTCCTTATCTAGTGTCTTGCTCAAAGGGAAACTTCAGATTACTTTCTTCCATCTTATTGCTGTGTTAAAGGTTTGTTTTTCTTTTTCGTGGCATATTTTGACATTCTCCTTTATAGAAAAACTCCTCAACTGAGTGATACATCATGGAAGTGAAGCCGTGCTTTGCTATTAGAGAAAGATTTGCTCTTCCAGGGCATTCTCAAATATGACTTACTGAAACAATTAAAGAAAAAAAAATTACCATCATATTTTGTTGGTCAGAAAACACATTTTCCCAGTTTTATTTTTTTTTTCTTAGGACATTTTGGGGAATTTTCCTTTTTTTTTTTAATTTTATTTATTTTTTTTTAAACATACTGACAGGATTGCAAACTATTCACAAATGTCATGACCCATATTTTAATTATTTTGAAATAATGGTTTTGGAATTGTTTGGAAATAGAAAACATGAGGAAAATGTATCTAAAAAAGAAATAAAGTTTCTGCGTTAAGCCCCGCAGGTCTGCACATTTAAATATGCTTCTAGTAGCTTAAAATTATGAGCTGTTTCAGTTAGCTTTCAATTCTTATGCTAGTGATTTCTGTTTATTTTTGTGGAGATAGAAGATTAGCTATACTTGATGCACCATCCCTACTACCAGCCCCACATCCTGCAGAGCAATCACACCCCTGCAGTCCACAAAAATCACTAGCATTAAACCCTCTTATGAAG
This sequence comes from Anser brachyrhynchus, assembly GCF_964034855.1. Taxonomy (NCBI): domain Eukaryota; kingdom Metazoa; phylum Chordata; class Aves; order Anseriformes; family Anatidae; genus Anser; species Anser brachyrhynchus. Next base: position 199,678,846 of record NC_137694.1, on the reverse strand, counting down.
TGGACCTTAGAGTTTTCTGGTCTAACTTCCACAGGACAACAATTTTGGATACAGTTTGTCTGAATTTTTGCTGATACTTAATACGGCAAGATCAATATCTCATGTAAGAGACATCAGCTACTGTCTCAGTGTCTTTTCTTTAATGTGTCAGCTCAGCAGCCCCCCACAGGGCTCAGCTGAATAAGTAAGCAAGAAGTGACCAGTGGTCCATCTGCCTCCTGCACTGACGAGGGGAGAGGCTGCACAGGAACAGCATGCAAACCCAACTGCTTCCTGTGGTCCCTTCGTATTTCCCAGCGAGCACAAGTGTTGCAGCAGGAATTTAAGTGTGTACATCCCTGCCTAGCACTTTCAGTGTCTTCTGTCCATGAATTTATCCGGTCTCTTTCTGAGCCTCCTGATACTGTCTCCTCAGCTTCCCGTGGCAGTAGGTTTTACAGATTCACTACCTGCTGTGTGTAGAAATACTTTCTTTTGGCTGTTTTAAGCTGATGTTTTTTAAACTTGTTTCAGCAAGTGCCTCCTACTCCTTGCATTGCAGGGTTTGATAAACAGCTGTTTTGCATTCAGTTTACCCACTCTCTCCGAGAGTTTGTAAAACTCAGTCATAGTCCTCCTCCCCAGGCTATAAACCTTAGCACCAGCAAGTTGAGGCAAGTCATTCCTCCCCTGTTTTTGGCACTTCTGAAATTGCATTTGTGCCCAGGTTAAGGTCTGCAGTGCAGGAAAGATGCTGATAAGCTGGAAGGAGTTCAGGAGATGGTGAAAGTCACCCAGATGGTGAGGGCTGGAGTACTTGCCCTGTGAGGAGAGGCTGGGGGAGCTGGGCTCAGTCAGCCTAATAGCTCTCTACAGATATTAATGAGACAGTTTAGAGACCTCTTCTCAGAGGTATTGAGTGAGTGATAAGGTGAGAGGCAACAAACACAATTCTGCAACAAGGGAAACATGACTGGGTGTAAGAAGAACTTATTTCACAGTGAGGGAGGTCAGAGACTGGAAAGAGGACCCAAAGAGGCTATGGCGCCTCAATCCTCAGAGGTGTTCAAATTCAGTTGGATGCAGACCTGTAAAACCCAGTGTAACTTTAAAATTGGCCCTGCTTTGTGCAGGATTGGACCAGATGGACTTGAGGTCCCTTCCAGACTCTTTTATGTGTCATCTCTTTTCTTCAGTATTTGAGTGCCACAGAAATTTGTTGAAACACTGTGAATGATGGCTTGGAGGAGTGGCTCAGGCTGGTCTGATGATAGTAGAGATACCTAGGCCAAATCCCAGGTCACTGGATTCAGAGTAGCATATGCCTGTCTCATCTCTTAGTCACTACCAACTTGACACTTGTTAGCAGTACACAACGTAGCCTGAAGGACTAAAATACAATCTGGATCTTCCATCAAAGATGTTCAGCTTTCTTCTGTCTCCAGTGGAAAAGCAAAAGCCTGCCCTAGCTGAAGGTTGGAGGTATTTTATCATGGATTAGGATTTATTCCATCATGATATTTTGCTTTGATGAGGATAACCTACATCAGGAAGGTAATCAAGAAAATCAAGAAATGAGCATTTCACCACAGGTAGGTCAGGGCTTTTGTATTTTTGCAAAACCTTCTTAGGTTCTACAGGAACTTTAATACAGGAAAAGCAAAAAATCACCAATACAGAAACATTGTCACTTTTCCTTCTTTGTTGCCCTCCAGTCAGGGTGACTTTTCTCTCTGCCTTTCCTTTTCCTGCTTTGCTGGTGACTTTCCTCCACTCAGTCCTGTGTTCAATTTCCAGCGACCTCGGTAGTGGTCTTGCTGCATTTTAGCTTGGCTGTCCGTAGCCCCAGCTGCTATGCTAATGCTTTCTGATTTGTATTCAGATTGGGTCTGGCATGTCCCCAAAGGTGTATTGTTCCAACAAATGCACAAAAGGGATAAGTCATTCTTTCCCTTCGCTCTATAGCTCAGCTTTGTTTTTCCATTTGTGAACATCACGAAGCATCGCTAAGTCTGAGGAGGCTTCAAAGAAGAAATTTCCACGTCGCTATTTACTTTGAGGCATCACCAGCAAGTCCCAGTGGAGGTCAGAAGTCCGTGGTGCTGGGGCTATGAGGGCATCTGATGGCTGCACAGAAGTTCCCCAGACAGCACCACACACACTCCCTCTGGAAACTCAAGCAGATCTGAATGAGCACTGCTGCACCTGGGCTGGAAGTTGGGTTGGGTATTGGTGAGCTGGGGGGTGCAGATTGCAGTTCAGCAGGGGCAGTGGTTTTGGCATATCAGCTAGTATTTCAAAATAGTGTGCATGCTGTAGCGTGTGGATGTACCCAACAACCCGTGTGAGCTTGAGGGTCTCTGCAGTGTGCTCCACAGGGAGATGGGGACGTGCTTACTGTCCCTGCATGACAGGCGGAGGCTGCAGGAGAAATTATTTCTGTAATATTTCCACAGTTGTTTTTGTAAGTGGGAAACAAAAGATCCAGAGAGAATGAAGGTCAGATCCTGCATCCATTTACTCCACTGCCAGATCCCTGAATTGACTTCAGGCCTGAGGGACTTGAAGGAATTTTCAATGTGATTGAACCCCTGCAGTCAGGGGATGCTCAGAGCAGTGTTTTATTCATGTGGTATCCTCTCCTTCTCATCATCAAGGAGTTCAGAAGAAGGCTGCCATCGAGCCTTGAGGTATTTGTCTCTTTAAATAAATATATAAGGTGAAAATTCACAGTTTTAAAATATACATTCATAAGCAATGACTTATGCTTAAAACAATCACAGAGAGAAAATCACAGTTGTGTAATCTTTGCTACAGAAAGGACTAAGCCACTAACCATTTCATAATAAAACTTGCTTCCAAGTTTGCTGATATGCAGCCATGTAGAAGGTGCTCAAACACCTCTCACAGCCCGATTAGCCTAAGGCTTGTGACAAGACGACTTTTTTTTTTTTTTTTTTGTGCTTTCAAGGTGAAGAGATGAAACACAGTGAAAGCTAAACACCTTCCCCCACAACTTTGCATTTCTCTGGCTCTCCAGTGAGAGCTTCTGGCAGACTACTTTCTCCTCAAGGAAAAAGAATAAATCACTCAAGTAGGGTAAGGATAGAAAGAACAGCACAGTGTGCAGGATGATTTTGAATCCAGAGAAAGTGAGAAAATTTTCAGGCACAGCATTTGTTTGCTTGCCTGAACTGGTTTCGCTGAGAACTGCCTGCTGAACACATTTGTGTTTACTGCGCCTAATTGATAATCAAACAACATAACATCTATTCCAGGCTGCTGTCTGAAGTGTCACACTAGTTTGTTGTGTTTCTTTGACCTTAATTTTAATTAAATGTAATTGTTTTGGCTGCTGCTTAAATATAACTGGTATGTTCCAATAAATCACTTTTAGATATTTCATTAGCGGTGAGTACTGAAAATCAAATTGAGCTCACGATGAAAATGCAGCTTGACTCTTTTAGCTTGTGTTTACTTAGCTAGAATGAGTTACAGTGTAGGAAAATATTTAAGTGAGTATTTTATTTTCAAGCAACTGACTCCCCCTCCACAGAAACCATGACACAGATGTGTGGAAATAACACTGTAGGTGGAGATAGGCCCCACTGGGGGTAACTGTGAATGTGCAACCTTTTGACTATAGCTAGATATGTTCTAAACAGAAGCTCTAGCCAGCTATTCAGATGAAGATCTCCTGAACTGTTGGTGTCTGGGGTCCTTCCAATAATCAGTCTTGAATAAAGTATTTAATATGAAGGCACCTTTATCAGTAAAAGGGAGAGGTGAAAACACCCTGACTTGTTGGAAAGCTAATGACAGTGTCTTCTCCCAGAGGTTTGCTCCAAAGCCTGCTGAAGTTAATGGATGTGTCTACGTGATGCGGAACTTGTTCCTTCTTGGTGTTCCTTAATGTAATGTGTTCAAAGTCTCTGTATCTGGTAAGAGGGTAAGTGAGGCTATAACTTTGTGGAGGATTTTTGTTATAACCCCTTGACACTCACTGGCCACACAGATTGTCCTGTTTTGTGACCGTAATCTTTTTTTTTTTTCTTTCAGCAGAATCTTACGTGGCCCAGATCATACTCAAAAGTTACTTGATACAGTCCTGAGAGTCCATTTTCTCTAAGGATGAGTGATGCCTATAGTCAGTCTTTTGACTTTTTAACTTTTGTTATATGATTGACAACTGAAGGACTACCCCATGCTTTATCTGCAGAGAGGACTTTTTTTTTTTGTGGGCTTTTTTTGTTTCCAGTCTATTACTGCATAGTCATTATTAAATTTGACATATATTAACTTGAGGGTCTTTCTCCTTTGACTTCTACTGATGTGATGCGTTAGATCATGCTCTCAGATGTTAATCTGGGAAGAGCAGAGTGCTGCATCAGCCTTACCTCTCTCTTCAGGATGGATGTTGGACCTGGTCTTAGTCCTGCTTCCTCTTCATGCTTTCACCTAAACTACTCAGAACTTCAGAAATTCAACTGAGGAGATCATGAGAGGGAAAGGTCGTCTAATTTGCCTGTGACTATATATTTTCCTTTGAGACCTGTGATTTAACTGCCTTACTGACTTTTCTGTTATCACCGTTTCCAGCTCCACTTTCCCGCTTCTGAATTCCTCTGTTGTCACTCATCCTACTTGATCTTCCCTGCATACACTCTACCAGAGCTTCAACCACCTTCTTCATCCCACACTCATTATGTTTGCTACCCACATTGTTTTCTAACTATAAACAAAAGCTTCCTTTATTCTTTCAGGCTCCAGTTTTAAAAAAGCTTCGTGTTGAAAAAGACACTCACAAATAAAATAGCTGTATCTTTGTATGTGATCAGAAAGCATAGGGAAAGGGACCATTCATTTCCAAAACTAACTAGAAACAGAAAATTCATTCTTTACTTAAAATCAAACTCCACTTTTAGACCTACCAGTCAGACTTGAAGGATAGATTAGGGCTGTGAATTAAAGCCTATTTGTAAACTTTTGTTTGTTTAAACTTGGGGCCAAATATATGTAGTCTTCCTGATGCAGTCATTTAAGCTGATTTCAAGGGGGTTGTTCAGTGGGTTGGATTTGTCCTCTCTAAGACTGATGTCAGAAAAGGACAAAGTGGTACTGCTGTGATAGAGACATTAACCTTCACTATGTTCACATGTGTATGCAACTCAAAGCTCTTTGGGAAAATGATAATTTTCTATGCATTTCTGCAGCATGCAGCACAGTAGCTTTAAACTTTTTGGTTAATAGATGTTACTAAGAAAAACATTTTATATCAAAATAAATGTCATAATACATATTTATAGACATCTTTAGTCAACAGCAGATTACCATTAAGTGAATAAATTACTTCTGAGTATAAAGTAGGGTAGCTGAAATAGGTAATGTTCTAGTCATTGGCTAGAGTGATTGCATTGTTTTATGTGAATTAAGTTTAAATTGATGTCCAGAAGAGACATACTTCCTGTCTTGGTAAAAGTGTTCTGAAAAACTTTAGGCTAATAAGGCAAAAGCTAAAATCACAGTGAGAAGTAAGATCCGTCAACCCAGTAACCAAGGTGATATTAATAACATAAGTTAAAGGAACTGCACATGAGGTGGTTTTGTAAAACCCACTATATTCCTTTCTTTATTCAAAACAGAGGTTTAATTGGTTACAGTGTAACTGAATTGAGCCAATAAAAGATATAATTGATTATAATCCCTATATAGCACTAATAGCAGCCATTTTTTATTGTATTGGCATCCAAAATTGCATTTCCTCTCTGTCTCAGGTCACTTACCATCCAAATGAGCATTTGTTAATGGAACCAGATCATTAGTCGCTGTTTTACTGATTTCCATGTCACTGCTTGAGTGCACATTTAAATGTACACGAAATGTTCAGGCTTGGTTTCCTTTGCCACCTGAATATGAAGTTCTCTGCATTTTGACAAATTGCTCATTTTGCAGTTTGCAGAAGAACTGAAAAGAAAATGCTGACCACTAACTAGGTTAGTCCAATTACCCTGACAGGAAATTTGGATCAGTGTTACAGAAATGAAACTGAGGAAACTGTGAGTAGCTCAAGAAAATAGAACAAGTCTGTACTTATTTTTCTGGGGAAGGAACCATGTTTGAAACAGAACATTTTATTATTATTATTATTATTATTATTATTATTATTATTATTATTCATGTTGAGCATTTCTATGTGGTGAAAGTATCTGTATTCTGGGAAGATTCCACATTTCATCTGTACCCAAATACACGTATGACAGAGCTGTGTAATAGTGAAATTTTATTTTTTGTCTATAGTGATGAGCAGCAGTTCAGGATGTACTAGGTCCACTGTCAGGAATGCAGCTCACTACAGACAGCCTTACTGCTACCCTGAGCCTGGTGTTTCCCATGGGCTTGCTGTGACGTCCCAGCAGGGAACACGGGACAGATGGGTGAACGGATGTGGGTGAAATTTAGGGCATTTGGATAGGGAAGAAGGGGATGGTCTCCATCCTCAGATGAGTCCACTTGAAGCACATGTCCATTTAGCAGATGAATGACTAGGGTACAGAGGAATTGCTTGGCTTGCCAGAAATCACAAAGACCATGGAAATATCTGGCATTTCAATGTGCCTCTTGGATGACAGTCCAGCAGCACAGTCCCAAGATCTGTTTTTCCTTTCTGTACTTGCAGTCAGGCAGCAAGTTTGTGACTGGCACAGAGATTATTTTGTATCAACTCGTTATGATGTGATAGATTACCCAGCATATGCCCCGGCACTAAACCATTGTGCCGAGACCCCTGGTGCAGCAACAAAGCTATATGGGAAATGCAACATTTTAGGAATAAACTAATTCACTTTGTACACCACAGAAGATATCAAGTTTTTTTGAAGCACAGGGGATTAAATCACCGCATGGCAAGTGATGACCCAGTATCAGTGTCTTGCTCTGATGAAAGCTTGGTTCTTCATCTTAAGCAAGCAACTCAGGACGTATTTCACCTCTCCTTCACTGTGCCATCTCGGCCAAATTTGCAAGTGACTTCTTCGCATTCCTTTCCTTCCAGAGATAATTCACAATGAAAATAAACAACCCATTTCTTTTTTCTCCTCCAAATGCTGAAATATTTCATGTTTTAATAGTTCTGCATAATGAATTAGACTGTAGGAGAAATGGCACAGCATGTTTCCTACTGACACCAAATCTATAAAATCCTGTCTAGAGGAAAAATAAAAACCTCTCCTTTTTTTTTTTTTTTTTTAAATGAGATTCCACAAAATCTCAGTAGCATTTTTTTTTCCTCTAGGTTCTATCTCACTCTCTCTTACACCATTAGCTCCAAATCTCCCGCTTATCTCCAGTGCTGCCAAGAACTGAGTTGGGTTTGTTGGAGGAAACAAGATGGGAGACTTTTAGCCCAGAGTAAATCCACAGAGCTTAGGCTGGAGGCAAAAAGACTTCAGAAAATTCTTAAGCAACTCACAAGGGATTCTGCCTCACTTTCCCTGCTGTAACAATATATATGATTATGACGTTTTTAGTATCTTTCATGTTACACATAGTTTTATTTCATTGTAAGAGAAATAGATAATAAATAGGTAGTGCTTTACCTTTCCTTTGTAAGATATCTATTCTATAATTATTTACTGATAGCAGCTCTCTACTGAAGGGTTAAAATGTGTTTAAAATAGGGCAGGATTTCTGCTTCTTTACAGCCTGACTGTGTGAAATTCCAGACAGGTGTAGCTTCTAGGGCCTTTGAATTTTTCATGCAATTTTCATTTCTATTCATGCTTTTCTACTAGGAAAGAGGGTTTGAAATGTGGCTCTCTCCCTGAAACTATTTTATCTGTTCACCTTTCTTTATTGATTAATATCTCGTAAAAATATGGAGCCATTACACAAAAATTGTCAGAGTGGAGTATCCTGAATATGCTCAGGATGTTTTAATGTGCAACATGCATTTAAATTATTTTTTTATGGATAACAGGTACTTTTTAAAAAGTCATTAATAAACCAAAGAATATGGAAAATGTCACCAGAGATTTTCTTTTCACAGAACATTTATTATCTGCAAATATATGAGGGATATGCACAAATGGAAATGAAACTTGAGGCCATTTCCTCCTGTGAATTACCCTAAGCCCTCCCAGAATTGTACCATTTGCACCTTTCCTTGTCTGCAGACAGCCCCAAGTTGTGCAGAGATTTATGTGGAGCAGTGTGGTGTCTGTTGGAAGCGATACTCATAGTGCTGGTGAGGTGAGGACCTCTGGGTGAAAGAGTGTAATGCAGGTACTGTTAAATGATTTAACTTTCTGCTTCATTGCTCATGTCAGTTGTGTGCAGATGAACTCTAGCTGCCCCAGAACAACGTTTCTTTTCTTTTTCTTTTCTTTTTATTTTTATTTTTATTTTTTTAATCTATCACTTTGTATATTTTTGGCCTATTCAATACCATGCTGAGAAGAGTAAAATCATATTGCCTTTTGTTTTCCTTTTTAATGTACCCTAAAGAAAAGATTTCTACCTGATAAAACAGTAATCTTCTCTGTAGTTTCCTGTTCTGTTTCATGGAAATGGAATATGATTTAATTCTTCTGAGGTATACAGGCTACAAGGTGTGTTGTATAAACCAGGGACCCTTCTGAGATTCAAGACACCACTTACTTTTATATAATAAACTTATATAAAATGCTATTATTCTCTTTCTGCTTTGGCCTTAGATTTTTATTTTATTGTATTTTATTTTACTTATTCTATTTTATTTATTTATTTACTTACACAGATTAGTAGAACATGATAATTTATGGTACTTCATATGCAAAGTTTTCTTTCTGTTTCATGCTTGCAGTTAAAAAAAAAAAAAAAAAAAAGATTTCCCATTTACGGTCATGTTGAGTATATCCAGAGTTTGTATACCTAGGACAGGAAAACATGTTAAAGGCTGTTTTATCATAGCATTTTATCAAATGCTGTGGAAATGAAACCACGTCTTTAAAAATTATATATTAGATTCTTATCTATTGAAGAAAGGGCTCATATGAGCACATGTTCTGGCACTTCAGAGAGCACATGCCTTTCTGTAAAAACAACTTGTGCCGGACAGTTCAGAGACAGAATAAAGGACTAGTGGGTTTTAGGTCTCATCTTTTCTTTCCTTCCTTCCCTTCTTGCTCCTTTCCTCCTTTTCCCTGCTATCCTACCAGCTTTCCTGCCTCTCTACTTTCTCCTCATTTATCCCTCTTCCTCTCTCATTCTCTCCCCTCTTTTCTTCCCTCTTTCAGATGATAGGACAAGGTCACATATGTTTGTGAATGCACATATTTTAAAATAAATTTTATATATAGTGTTCCAGTGAGGTCGGACGGGGCTTTGAGTAACCTGATGTAGTAGAAGGTGTTCCTGTGCTTGGTAGGGCAGGTGGATGAGATGACCTTTAGAGGTCCCTTCCAACCCAACCCATTCTATGTATGTATATATTTGTACGTACATGTCTTTGACTAAGAATGGGTGTGTATATATGGATATATATAAACACTATTCAACTAATTAGGCTGAACCAACTCTTTGAGCAAAGACTCGAAGGAAGCTAACCGTTTAAGCAGCAATCTGAGATGACACTTGGGTAACATAGAGAAGTGGGTTAAACATCACCCTGGTTGCTGTCAGGGGTAGACAGCAGTGTCAGTGCACTGGAGCTCAGACCTGAGGCTTTGCCAGGCTCTGTGGTGGCTCCTCCACCTGCTTTCATAATTTCTGGCTGCCCTTTGCCCCTGCCCTCACTCTTTAGTCAGAAGGAATGCCCTGCTTTTGCTTAATGCTGGGGTCCAGCACTGGTACATAACTGTTTCATTGCTGAGGAGAAGTGGCTTTCTGAAATAAACCAAGAGGACAACGAAACAAACCAACAATTACAGCAGGCGGACAGGAAGAAGGAAAAATGAAAGTCATAATTATCCTGATGGGTCAATTACACTCCCCAGAAACATTATAAATGTGCGTAATAATAGCAATAGCATTTTTTTACCTGGCATGTTAAAATGGCAGCTATTTATAAATTTGTCAATAACACAGAGTCCCTTAGAATATGTGAGTAGCCTTCAGATAGTAAGTGAAATGTATTTTACAGTGACCACCTCTGTTTTCAACATCAATATTTTATGACTCTAGAATTTATCCTTATCACTATTAAATAGGTGAACCAAATGTCAGCATTTGGCAATATATATATGTATGTAAGTGGTATATTTTGTCTCCACAGAAGTCCTAAAAAAATTATTTAAATCTATTTTTAAACTAACTGCCCCCAAAGTGCCATACACCGTTAAAAGAGATTGGTAGCTTTCTGCTGTATTTAGGTTAAGGCGGACTATTAGAGTGGCATGTTAAGGAAAGAAACAAAAACTTCTCAAATGCACTTTACTGTACATGTTATACCCTTTGCCCTTACGTGTGATGTCTTCAATAAGTCTTTGACAGAGATGGTGTTGGCCTCTGGTGTTAGGGCTTCCAACCTCTGAGATGACTGCTCTCGCCACTGGGCTCTGGAGGCAGCTTCCCTCCCTATCTATGTGTCTCTGTGTTTCTGTCTCTCTCACATAATGAATATTTAATTATATATATATAGGTTGGGATGGCTTTAACAGAGGGAAAGAGTATCCTCCTGGAGCTAAGAAACCTCTCCCAGTGAAATTTAATCAGAGCTTGATATATTCCTGTGCCAAATGTTGCTTTTGAAGAATCAGCACTTCCTTCTCACTTCTGATGTGACTTGACCAACTGGAGGTGTTATATAAAACTTCTTCCTTCTGCCTCATGAAATGTAAATGAATTTCCAAAGAAATAGTATCAAAAAGTAATGATAATTCTGCCCCAGTGAAAAGAAAGTGACTATAGATTCTTCTGCCTTATCAAGATGTCAGATTGATGTCTGGTGACAATTCTGTAACTTCACAAAGGAGGCTTGGAAAGACAGATGTAGTACTTCTTCCTGAGACTGTTCTCCTGAATCTGTTGTTGCATCTTTATTACATTAATGCTGCTTAACATCCCACAGATGGCCCGGTGCTGAGCTGTGCTGGGTACCAAGAGCTGCTCAGTGCACCCCAGCCACTGCCCTTGTGCAGCTCTCGGGGGGCTGGTGTTTGACAGGGACCTTCATGGGGGTGTTGGTGACAGTGGGGTGACATGGAACAGATGGAAGGTCATGAATGGCTCATCGGTTACAAGAGAAAACTTATATTTTAACTCTCCAATTCCTGTTTTAAAACATTGCTGCACTTAAAACCCCAAATCTCAACCAATATCCTATATTAGCTAAAGAAAAAGAATATGAAAATTAAAAAAAACAAACTCCAATGGTAAAATGCTCATGGAAGCCCTCTTCAGATCAGGATTCCCCTCCAAGGAGCACAACAGTGAGCAGGAACACATCCCCCAGCCTTGGGCATCATGGACAAGATAGTTCAGAATAAATAGGAAGCTATTCAGGGTACAATATAATTTCCTTATATTAACATATAGCTGAGTTTGCAAGGCTGGGATAGACAAGGCTTTGAAATATAATAGTTTACATGCAATTGCTGCATTGATTTGACAGGGTATGAATCAGCAAAGTATTTAGGTCCCAGCACTGAGACATCAAAGCAAGTATGTATTTAGAAATGGTATGCAGGAGACTAAATATTTGTTTATGAAATGCTAAGAAAAAAAAAAAGAGAAAAAAAAAGAAAAAAAAAGCAACAACATTTTCTTACTATAAAAAGTAATTCTCTTTTGGGGATAAAACTCCACAGGAGTATTTTTTTTTTTTCTAATAAAAAAGACCCAGCTGTTTTCATCCACTAACCCATTTACTTCTCTGAAATGTAAGAACTTTCAATATAGAATTATTAAAGGAAAATGCAAGGCCCACTCAGCATAATAACAATTTCAACAGTTTTGAAATGTATTTTAATTTTTTTTTTCTTGAGGAGCTTACTGTGATAGATCAGTATGTAGCTGTCATTAGTGTCCCAGCTGCTGTTTCTGACAGATCTCATGTTTGACAGCTTGAGAATACATAATGCTTGACTGAAATAAATGCTCTGCCTGGGGTGGCCTTTATTGCTAATGTCAGTAGATACCAAAATTTATTGTTCATAGGATGTTCTGACTAAGAAATAACAGTGAAATTCATGGTTAAAGTAAATTATGCTTTGTTCATAGTAATAGCTGACATTTCCTTTTGTTCCCCTTTTTTGTTGTAAGGGAATTGACATTTTTAAATAGAAAAAAATAAAGGATAAAAAATCTAAATAATTTCCAATTTCTTGTCTTCTCTGACAAGCCTGCTTTCGCTTTTCACCAAAGTGGTTGTTTAGCTATGTTACCGACACAGAATAGCATACAAATGAACTGTTGTTTATTATATGACAGAAAGAAATAAAATGTGAGGTAGATTCATGAGTGAATTATTGCCTGTAACATGAAAAGCCTTATGCTACTGAATTATCAACTAAAGAGTTCCCATGTGAATGGGCTTAAAAACCCAAAGCAGAGCATACAAAGTTATATTCTGCTTCTCTGGCAGTTGGGATGTTAATAATAATGATCTTGATTCATCAAGAGATGCCAAAGTGGGCCAGCTGATATTGCTAACTTCTTTAGAAAGCAGAAGCTAAGGAAAGCATATGGATTTTATCTGGGAAAGAATAAAAAGCACTTTAACGTTGCTGTTGATTATTCTGAACCAGCACAAGAAAAGAAATACTACTTCAAGCATGCATTCATTGCAAGGAGAGGAAACTTGATTTCATCTAATATCTCCAACCACATACATCAAGCTCCGAGGCCAAACACCTTGCCAGACATGTGAGGGCACAAGGGGAACATTAACCACCACAAAGAGGAAAGAGGTTATGCCATGTGCTGTCGCGCAGCTGAAGGGACGCTGGATCAAGCAGTGGCAGGGAAATTTCAGCTTGCCATGGTAATAAGTCCTGTGTCACCTGGAAGATGTAAAGAATAACAGAATATAAGAAAAAAAAAATAAAAATCTGACCTGAAACTGCTCTATGGACAAGCACACAGGAAGGAAGAAAGAAAATATTTCCAGTAATATAAGGAATGACCATTCTTTACTCTAACTAAAATGTCTTTTGCTCAAAAATTTATGCCAAAATCTTTCTTTTGTCTAGTGCACTCTCCACATTTAGCAAGCATAATGTTACTTTAACTGCTTGTTAAACTGTCAGAAATCAATGTACTTGCCCTGGAGTTACACTGACTTACAGCTCCTGGGACTCGGCCTTATGATGGGTGCTGGAAGGGGCTTGATGGATCGTGTGATGGGAGCACTGGGAGCACAAGGTTTGCTTTTCTCTGGAATTTCGGCCATGGGGCAGGAGCTGGCAAATCTTCTGGGAGACCTTGGCTTTCATAGAACCATCCTTATGACATGAAATATCTGAGACTCCAGGTGAAAAACAGTTCCCATGGATGTAGTTGACAAACAGTAATTTTCATGTCTGTGGAAACAAGATAATTTTAACATTTTCCCTACTATCTTTAATGCAGTCACTCAGAAGAGTTGTATTTGACAGAGACTGAAAGCAGCAGTGGTACTGGTGCTGAGTACAGCCCTGGCAGCGTTGTGCAGTGCTGCAGACCACCCTGAGCACTTAGTTCACATATCCTGAGGGAAACCTGAGAGATGTCCTCAGGGGAGGTGGCAGCATGGCAGCTCTCAAGGCAAAACTTTCCATTTGCTTGCAGAAAATGGGTACTTACATTGCTTTCCCAGGGTGCCCTGATCACCAAGTGGAGGGACTTCATTTTTAGAAAAGTCTATCGAGTAGCTTGCTCTTCATATCTTGTGCAGCTTTTCGCCTCAGCTACTCAGATTCAGAATTCTTTTCCCTCAACTGCAGCCATCAGAAGGGAAGAATAGCCCAACAGAGTCAGTGGAGGCAATAATGAGAGAGAGGCTGAGAGAGAGGCAGGGGTACCTTTATATGAGATTTGGGTGGCATTTTAGTAGGTAGCATGAATCACCACCTGACATGAAAGTCACTGACGTGCAAATTACTCCCCAAGCATGGGCAGCCGCCTAACTTAGATACCTAACTTTTTGATAGCAAAAGTTAAACTCAACAAATCCCTGTGCATGCTGAGGTGCAGGGACATGGGAAGTGCTGCTTCCCTGTGGCCTCTTGCTCACAAATGTGAAACTACCAGCACTTTTGTGTAGGCCACAAAGCAACAAATGACTTTTATACTCGGAATGCTTTGGAAATTGCCTGAGCAGTGACTGATAGATCAGTGTGTTGCTTCGCTAATACTTCCCCACTCGGTTTTAAATCAGTAGAAATATAAATGGCTTCATTCTGTGTTTTTTATTTTCCCTTATTGAAAAAGTCTTAGAAGGCTTCATGGTCTTTTGATGTGCTTGGGAAATAGTTATTAGTCATCTTCTTCCCCTCATGCTAGGCAGCAGGCTGTTTAATGTTAAATCTCCCTGTGAGCTCCAGAGGGCTGCAAATTAGCACTCTGTAGAAAGCAATGAGGGAAGTGATGGGCATTGGTATATGTCCCATATAAGTACCAGTTCAGCATATATGTTTTCACAGTAATCTTATTAAAATACTGTAAATCAATAAACAAAAACTCTAAAACCGTAAATGTTCAAACACTGTGTGATTAAATTGAGTGAATCAAAATCCCAGATGCTATTTTGGGCCTGTGCCGTGCTGAGATTTTGTTATTGTTACTGACACCACAACATCTGCAAGGATAATTTTTACGTTCATTATATTTACTGTGTTGCTGAGAGAATTAGAAGCCCCTGAAGTACATCCTAAAAGGTTTTATTGCACTATAAAAGACTCTGTCACTTTAAACTCCATTAGCCGAGCTCTTCAGGTTAGTAATGAGATTCTTTGGAAGAGGCCAAGACAATAGAGCGAGAGGGTCTTATCCCAGCTCCTCGCAAACAGTGCAGCATGTCATGCGATGACCCAAGAGAAAACAATTTTTGTAAATGGCTCGTTGAATTCATGGCCTTGGAGCTGAGGTATGGATTTGGCAGGGCTTCTATCTGCTGCTTTGTTTAGAGCTGTGCCATCTGCCTGCCCCCAGTGCTGGGCTGGCAGGCAAGATGTGTGATGGTGCAGGAGATCTTGGGGATACCCAACTCACTTCACTCCTATTCATTTTACTCCTATTCTTTCAGAAATGTTGATGTATTTCACATCTAAAAGTGTATTTTGCTGAGTGTATGTAATGGAGAGCTCAGCAGTGTCTGGAGGACTTGCCCATACCCGGGCAGTTTTGGGGCAGGTGGTATGGCCACAGTTTCTTCCCAATAGCTGCTGCCCTTCTGAGAGTAGGCTATGATCCCGGGGCTGAGATTTTTGGTACCGACAGCCTTCAAGTGAATCTTTGCATAGTAAAGTAACCAAAGCATGTTAATATTTTTAGATGTTTTTCAATGGTTACCGTATCGGACACAGGAATAGATAGGGGGATGAGTGGCTGGAGAGCAGCTCAGCAGAAAAGGACCTGGGGGTGCTGGCTGAGAGCAGGCTCAACATGAGCCAGCAGTGTGCCCTGGCAACCAAGAGGGCAAACTGTATTTCGGGGTGCATTGAACACAGCATGGCCAGGCAGTCAGAAGAGGTGATTCTCCTGCTCTATTTAGCATTGGTGCAGCCTCATCTTGAATATCGTATGCAGTTCTGGGTTCCACAATATAAAAAGGATATTAAGGCCCTTGAAAGCATCCATAGGAGGGCAACAAAGCTAGTAAAAGGGCAGGAAGGCATGTGCTTTGAGGGGAGGCTGAGGACCCTTGGGGTGCCCAGTCTGGAGAAGAGGAGGCTGTGAGGTGGCCTCACTGCTCCCTGCAGCTCTCTGGGACCAATGGTAGAACACAAGGGAATGGCACAGGTCTGCGCCAGGAGAGGGTCAGCCTCGGCATGAGGGAAAATTCCTGTACCATGAGGGTGGTCAGACACTGGGACAGGCTTCCTAGTGAGGTGATTGGTGCCCCACACCTGTCAGTGCTCAAGGGGCATTTGGATAATGCCCTCATTGACAGCCTTTAGCTTTTGGTTAGCCCTGAAGAGGTCAGGCAGTTGGACTTGTTGACCTTCGCAGGTCCCTTCCGACTGAACTATGTTACCGTATTTTATTACTGTATTGAACAAAAACCAAGATCAATTAACAAAAGTTTCCATAATGTAGTTTTCTGAAGTTTTCTAAATTTTCTGGATCAGAGACTTGAAATTATCCATTCATTAATGTTAAGAATCACCTTGGTATAGCTGAACCTGTTCTTTGCTTCAGCTTCCATAGAGAGGTAAGCGGCTCTGCTGGGTAATGCGGCCTTTCATAAAGAAGCTCTTGCGGATGGTGAGATTCATGTCCCCATGTGTCTCTTGCTATTGATTACAGTGACCCCAGAGACCATTGGGGTGATCCTAGAAAATGACTTTAGACTTTGAGATATCTAACATGAGATAAAACGAACTCTGTTCTTACTCTATTAATCACTATCTTTTGTACATGAGTTTATACTATGGTCTGCAGGGGCAGCATTGTAGGACCATTTTTCAGAGACACTGTAAGCGACAGGGAGTTGGTTATTTCAGGAGGTTGCTGCTTATTTACATGAACACTATCAGCTGGCCTGTAGGCTTACTTTTCCCATTTCAAGAACAAAAATAGATTGTGTTTGTTGCAAGTATCTGTTTAGGACCAAACGGGAAAGCTCTCATGTTCCTCTTTCACCCTATCAAAAAATGAACAAAAAACTTCCAAATGGATACAAAGACAATACCTATCCTTCCATCTGCATCAGAAATAAAATATAGATCTGACTTCCACTGGGTTCTTCTAATAAAAATATTTTCGATAATTGGGGAAACTATTGGGTAATTCAAAATTACAGGATTGCTAGGAAGTTATTATGTTTACTCATAAAAACTCAGAACAACATACAGCATTACAGAGAATCTATCTTTTTTTTTTCTGAATACTTTGTATTTGCTTCTTTATTCCAAACAAAATTTGCATCTTTTTTTTTTTTTCTGAAATTGTTATTGCTGAGACATGGGTATTATCAAAACAAATCAAGGAACGTGACTGAGTGACTGAAGATTTCTGTATGGCCTAAGAGAGTTACACAAAAGTATGTGTATACGTAGATTCCAGAACCACCTATGTACAGCCCCCAAAACAGCATGTAATGAGGTCAGCGTATCTCAGTATGAACTGCATTGGCTGTAAACCTTCATAGTCCTGATGTAGATGTCATAGTCTACATGCTGCCGGTCTCCAGACAGAAGACAAACAGCTTTCAGATGCCAATCACTAGTTTATTGGCAAAAGCAGCTTTTTTCATGACAGCCAGTTTCTGCTTTGTTTGAATTTTGTATCGCTTTTCCCATATTGAAAACAACTCCAGAAGCATGTAGTACAGATTTAGATCCTACTACCCTAATAAACAGGAGCAATCTGGTAGAATTTCTTCCCCAGATATTAGTTTCCTTATATAGCTAAGAACTGTAGGATTGGGACCAAATTAACATCCTGAATGAGACAAAACATGGCTCATCTATAGAAAGCCTCACCGTCTGTGTTTGGATCCATAGCACTACCAATTCAGTGATGTGATAATTTTGTATCCATTTTTTGGATCAGCTTGGGGTTTTGATTTGACAGGATTTCTCATGCCATTTTCCCATCAGTTCTTAGATAATGAAATTATCCCCTTTTGCCAGACAGTTAATGAAGCCATATCATCCCCAACAAATCTCCCAGACAATCTCTGAAGATATCTCTGACTGCTCCTTTCCAGACATCAGCTCAGAACTAGAGAAACTCAGAATGATTTGCACCTGTCTCTATAAAACCCCCACAGTCTGGTGTAGCTTTGAGCCCCCTGAGTTTGTGCCATAAGCATACCAGAAAAGAAGGCAATAGGGATGTTTTGGGAAGTAGCAAGTAAGTTGGCAGAAGGAGCTTACAAAGTTGTATGGTTTTATTTCTTGTAGGTATTTCTGGAACTGGCATTAAAGGGCCCATCACAGTCCCCTGAAGCTCTTAAGTTTGCTAGATCTCTCCTAGGAGACAGAGAAAGAGCAGGACTTCCCTGACAAGCCGTGTTAGTCTTTTTTGTGAATGGAAAATTTGCCACTGATTTTATTGGGTATAGCAAAGGTGCTAACATAATAACGGGGAGTGCACAGGATGGGGATTTGGGTAAGAACATTCCGGGTTAGCGTAATTTGAATGCCTTTCTTGTTGAATTGCTTGTAGACTTCACAGAAGAAACTCAATTTAAAATCACAGGTTCTATGCTTTTTTCCTGGCAACAGTTCATACCTGCAACAGGGAGAGAATGATTTTTTTTTTTTTTGATACGAGTTATTTTAAGTTTTCAGAGCAGTCAGTAAAAAAGAGCTGGAGACTCCTTTGTGCCTCTCCAGTTTTACTGCAGTGTAACTCCACCGACTCTCACAGAGCTGCAGGGGTTGTCAAGCTGAAGCGTTATGGCAGAGAACTGAGAGAAAGGAAATGTGATTCCCACCCCAATGTGAACAGAAAATCTGTTGACTATAAATTTTTGTTAACCTGTGTTTCTGTTCTTATTTAATGTAGCTGTCTGATTATAAAGTTCCTATTTTTTTATTTTTTTTTTGCTTCAGACTGATGAAGGAAGACCATAAAGAGTCCAAATTTGGAGTGTGTTTGTTTCATTTTGGCAGAGACAAAGCTGGCCAATACTTCACTTTGCCTGAGGGACTAGTGAAAGGTCAATAAGCCCATCTACAAAAGTGCTTCAGGACTTTGCATTAGAATAATATTTAGCATGCAGTTTTTGCAGCTTCACCCATGGAGGCTGGCCTGCCACCTCTCCTGATCTCTTTGCTGCTGCCTGCACTGCCCAGGATTTTCTGGTTGCCTCCCCCTCTCTTTCATGCAAAAGACAAAACAAAGGCAGCTCTTTAGAACAAGTACACCATTTCCTTCATCTGTTCCCACCATTTCTGAGCATGTTTATTTTAAGTAATTGTAGAGAATGTATTTTTAAAAAGCCTTTACTTGAATAATATTTGGAAGTTCAACCTTTGATATTTCTATTTGTGTTCTTGATTATTCTTTTAACTGCTTTTCTGTTTATTATTTTATACCTATTTATTCCAACTTGAACACAGGATTTTATTTATTTATTTTTTTCCAACAGCCTTCGCTTTAGTTTATAAAAAGCCACACTTTACAGCTCTAAACAATAGTAATGCATAATGCACTTTCATCTGTTTTGATATCAGCAAGATTAAATTCACTGCACTCATTCTGTTTGTTCCTTAATTAAAGGCTTCTCTCTGGTTTCTAAACAGTTTCTGAAACACATTTTATCCCAAACCAAAGTAGAAATCATTTCACTATTTCTGCTTGTTGACTTATTTGATTTCATCATATTATAAATTCTCAGAGTGTATCTATGTTCTAGAAAAATGTAAAAAATAACTACAGAAAGTATTTAATTTGGTTTTGTTGTGCAAAACATTGTACAAAGACAATCTTCACTGTAATAGGTCATTCTGATTCTAAAATTCCACATTTTCTACATTTTATTGATAAAGATTTACTGTGTCAAACAATGGCAAATGGCAAAAATTCTGAGCCATGAACCATGGGGCAGTAGTTGTTCTGTTTTCTGTTTTTTTGGGGGTAATGTAGTTACCCTTTGTGTGCATCAAGAACAAAATGATGTTATAAAGACATGGATGCAAAGGAATATTTTCAAGATAGATGCTTCATAAATATTGTGTTATGTAGTAAAATGAGCCCACAAATTATTCCAGAACTTCCATATTTGAGAAAAAGTAAGATTCTAACAGCAGCAGAGCTAACCAACAGCTGTGCAGTTAGGCAACCCTCCTGATGCCTTCATACACACTGCAATTAAATCAAAGGAGCCTCCCAAAAAGTGGAGTCACCTCTCCGTAGTCCATTTGAAAAGCACTCCCATGTGCCCCTGTGTTTGCTCATTCATCGCTGTATCAGGATGTTACAGTGGGTCTTACTAAAGTTAAACTGTAAGATGGAGAAAAGCCAGAAGGATTTGTTTCCCTACCACAACCCTCTGCTATTCCAAGCTGCAGTGAGACAGTGCAAATCGGGATGGGTAGTAAGGAAGGCAAGAGGATTATGCTTTTCAGATTGGGACCACAGCCACATGCTGAGTTACATCCCGCTGCTTAGTTCCAGGACATTATGTGTTAACAGGAGAGTTGTTAGAGGAGGGAATCATTCCTGAGTCTGTATGACTGATGGAGAGATTGAAAAGAAACTTCAAGGGCCAGTGAGTCTAAGGTTTCCAGTGGTGGGTTAATGCAATTATTAATTTTCTTTTTATAGTCTTGTTTCAAAAATATAACAGCTATGTGTTTGTCTTTACACTTGCTAGAATGAATAAGACTTGGCATTTCCCTTTTAACTTTGTGTGAACTCCATGCTGAGCTGACTGTACAAAGTTAGGCAGCCGACGTGCTGCACTGTGGGACCTTGGGACATGTGCCAGCTCCCAGGTACAGCTGCACATATTCACCTCCAGCTGTACCCAGCCTCCGTGCCAAGGTGAGACTCGAGCAAAAGCCATGTCTCCCTTTAGTGCTCTTCTCCTTGGGAAGAAAAATGGGATGTGTGGGTGGAAAGGAGTCATACTGCACTTCTGCCACATTCTGATCTGAATATCTGAAAGTGGGGACTTGGATTTGCTGCAAAGTGCATGTATATCCCTAGAGGTCTGAATGGTCTGGGCTCCCGGGTGCACCAACACAAAAATTAAACTGTAATTTAACACTGGGACTGAGTTTAGCACAACTAGGAGTTTACACCCTGTTGCTGGGGCCACTTTCAGGGGCTGGTGATGCCACATCCACTTCTCTGGAAAACAATAACTAGTCCTTTTGGTGCAGAGATGCAGTGACTGAGTAAAAATGTGCTTTAACCCTAAAAACCCATTGTCTCTTTGCAAATGCTTTCACATGTGATGTTGCAACAAACAACCCCCAGAGACACCTGCTTGAGCAAAGAGGAGAGGAGCAGCAGGCTCTTGTCTGTGCAGTACAATGCAGCGTTGCTTGAAGCGTGAGCAATCATGGCACAGATTTGTGGTATCAGGAAATACTTATTTGGATCCAGAAGCTTTCTGGCTGCATTTGTTTAGTGATGTGCCAAGATGAACAGTCTGATTTTGAACGTGAGCTACATCCCTGCCCATGGCAGGGAGGTTGGCCCAAACCATTCGGTGGTTCTATGATTCTATGATATAACCAAGAGCTTGTGTGGGGCTCTCTGTACCTCTTTGTCTGGGCTCCAGTAAGGCTGGTTTGGCAATGTTGTGAGCAAGTCTTTAAGGCTGCCTTATACACCTTGGGACTTTTTTCTTTGGAACATTCACCTTTTGGGCCAGAAGTGGTTTAATATTATGTTTGTCTGTGTAAATTCAGTATGTGGCCAGGAAGCATGCTGGGAACAGTGTCTGTACAGTAGTCTTTTGAGACTTCTCAGTCACTTTCAGACTTCCAAGGAACTTGGAAGCACAAGCCAGTGCTGGAGAAAGTCACTCTGAGGCTGGACATCATGTGTGAGACAAAGGTAAACTGCAGACACCCAAAATTTAGTAGAAAAGTCTTGCTTTTGGCCAAATATGCTTACTTTGGCCACTGTAGAAGGTCACGTTTTAGACCAGCTAATGAACCTGAAGGTGCACAAGTCCATGGGACCTGATGAGAAGAATCCACAGGTCCTGAGGGAACTGACGGATGTAGTTGCTAAACCACTGTCCATCACATTTGAGAAGCTGTAGCAGTCCAGTGAAGTTCCCACTGACTGAAAGAGGGAAAACATAATCCCCATTTACAAAAAGGGGAAAAAAGAACACCCAGGGAACTACAGGACAGTCAGTCTCGTCTCTGTACCTGGCCAGATCATGGAGCAGATCTTCCTGGAAACACTGCTAAGGCACATGGAAAATAAAGAGGTGAATGGTGACAGCCAGCATGGCTTCACTAAGGGCAGATCATGCCTGACAAACCTGGTGGCCTCCAATGATAGGGTTACAGCACTGGTGGACAGGGGAAGAGAAACTGACATCATCTACCTGGGCTTGGGCAAAGCATTTGATATCGTTGTCTCTAAATTCCCCTATGATATTGTCCTGGTTTCAGCTATGATAGAGTTAATTTTCCTCCTAGTAGCTGGTAGGGTGCTATGTTTTGGATTAGGATGAGAAGAGCGCTGATAACATGCCGATGTTTTAATTGTTGCAGAGCAGTGTTTACACCAGGCCAAGGACTTTTCAGCTTCTCACTCTGTCCTGCCAGCGGGCAGGCTGGGGGTGCAGCAGGAGCTGGGAGGGGACAGACCCAGGACAGCTGACCCAAACTGGCCAAAGGGGTATTCCATACCATCTGATGTCATGCTAAACAATGGTGGCCCATTCGGGCCACTTGTCTCTAAATTGGACAGACGTGGATTTGATGGATGGACCACTTGGTGGATAAGGAATTGGCTGGATGGTCACACTCAAAGAGTTGCAGTCAACAACTCGATGTCCAGGTGGAGATCAGTAATGAGTGGTGTTCCTCAGGGGTCAATATAGGGACCAGCGCTATTTAACATCTTTGTTGGTGACATGGACAGTGAAGCTGAGAGCACTCTCAGCACGTTTGCCAATGACACCAAGCTGAATGGTGCAGTCGACACGCTGCAGGGAAGGGATGCCATCCAGAGGGACCTGGACAGGCCTGAGAGGTGGGCCTGTGCAAACCTCATGATGTTCAACAAGGCCAAGTGCAAGGTTCTGCAGCTGGGTCAGGGCAATATCAAGCACAAATACAGGCTGGACAGAGAATGGATTGAGAGCAGCTCTGAGAAGGACTGGGGGTGTTGGTGAATGAGAAGCTCGACATGGGCTGACAATGTATGCTTGCAGCCCAGAAAGCCAGCTGTATTCTGGGCTGCACCAAAAGCAGCGTGGCCAGCAGGGTGAGGGAGGGGATTGTCCCCCCTCTGCTCTGCTCTCCTGAGACCCCACCTGGAGCCCTGCGTTCAGCTCTGGGCTCCCCTGCACAAGAAGGACATGGATGTGTTAGAACGAGTCCAGAGGAGGCCACAAAGATGATCAGAGGGCTGGAGCACCTCTCCTGTGAAGACAGGCTGAGGGAGTTGGGGTTGTTCAGCCTGGAGAAGAGAAGGCTCTAGGGAGACCTTACAGTGGCCTGCCAGTACCTAAAGGGGACTACAGGAAAGCTGGGGAGGGATTTTTTACGTGGGCCTGTAGTAATAGGATGAGGGGTAATGGTTTTAAACTGAAAGAGGGTAGATTTAGAATAGACATGAGGAAGAAATTCTTTATTCAGAGCGTGGTGAGGCACTGGAACTGGTTGTCCTGAGAAGCTGTTGGTGCCTCATTCTTGGAAGTGTTCAAGGCCAGGCTGGATGGGGCTTTGAGCAACCTGGTCTGGTGGTAGATGTCCCTGCCAATGGCAGGGGGTTGGAACTGGATGATCTTTCCAAACCGTTCTATGATCCTGGATGATCAATCCAAACCATTGTATGATAACCATTCTATGATTCTATGAAATACAGGTTGGCCTGTACTTGTAGAGCATTACTACCCTTTCTTCTTCTACTGCCATCTCACCATTCAGCCTTTAAAAACTGCTCCAGCTGGTACAAGAAACACGTTGAACAGGATTCATCTGACTGTACATAATCATGGACAAGGCTGGTATTTATAGTTGAAAAACTCACCTACAGTGGAGGAGTTACATTTAGGGTGCAGTTAATACCATCCTAAATGAGATGTTGAAAATCAGACCTGAAAGTGGCTGGGAAAAGTAGCCACGTATCTCCTTTATAGGCACCTAGTGTTAAATGAGGTTAATTCTACCTGATTTTACATGTATAGAAATGCTCATGGACCTACTTCTAGTAGAACTTGAAAATTAACACAGGGAAAAGGTGACACTGCAGAAATACTTTTGCTGATGGCGAGAGAGAAGGGAAATGTTTGTAGATACCTTGGTGATTTTGCAGTGAGTGTTGACTGGGAAAGGATCAGCTTCCAAATATGTTTAATATAGTGGCAGATCTCACACTGCTTTATTCATTTCCTGTGATTCAGACAAAGTTTTGCCTTTCACCATCCCAGCCATACAGGATGCTTCAGTAGAAAACATTTCCCAAGACTTTACTAATAGCACAGTTCTCCTTAATTCCCTCATATTTGTTATAAGCAATTCATGTGTGATTAATTATGAGTAATACCTTCTAACAAGCTTATATTATTCCCAGTATCATTTTATTGCCTAACTGTCAAAGCTCACCTTACTTGATCTCCTGCTTTAAAATCCATTGAGGATCCTTTGGGCAGTCAGTTACATTTCTGAGGGACTGCAGACTTACCCTTAGACTCACAGAAGCAGAGGATAATTCAGGTTCGAAGGGACCTCAGGAGGGTAAGGTCAAAACAGGGTCAGCTATGAGGTCTGACCAGTTTGCTCCAGGCAAGCCATTTAAGTCTTGAATACATCCAAGGCCAGAGAGTGCACATCCTCTCTGACCACCCTGTGACACTGCCTGACTGTTCTCATAGGGAGAAAGTTTCTCCTTACGTCCAGTCTCAACTGTTTCTGCTTGTACCCACTGTCTCTCACCTCCCTGCTCTGCGCTGTGAAGAGCCTAGCTCTGCCACCTTGATGACCTCTCCATAGGCACCGGGGGCTGGTGTGCATGCTGAATTTCTTCAGGTTCCTGCTGGCCCACTCCTCCAGCCTGCTCTGGTACATCTGGATATCAGCCTTGCCCTTCAGCATATTGATTGGTTCCCTGCAGTTTTGTGTCTTCTGCAGACTTGATGAGAGTACACTCTGTCACCCCCTCCAAGTCACTGATGAAGATGTTAAGCAGGTTGCAGGACTGACCCCTGTGGTATTCTACTCATTACCAGCTCTGAGACAGGGAATGATCAATTAACCATCACCCTCTGAGCACAAACATGCAACCAAGATCGAACACCTCTGGTTGATCTGCCTATCGAAACTATCACGTCCCAACTTGGATACAACAATATTGGGGGAAACGTGTTGCAAGCCCTGCTGAAGATGAGACTAATGACATGAACTGGTCTTCCCTCATCCAGAAATCGAGTCTTTGAAAGCAATCAGGTTGGTTTTGGTTTAACATTTGTAAATTTGTGCTGACTGTTTCCTACCACCTTATTCTCCACGTGTGCAGAAATACAGTCCATTGGGACTCTCTCCATGAATTTGTCTGAGACTGAAGTGATGTTGTTCAATATTAAGTTCCTTGGATCTTTTTCTTGGCCTTTTTTAAAGTGTGTGCAACCTTTCATCATCTGTCAGGGACCAACCCTGACCTCCACAACTTTTCAAAAATGATAATCTGGGTAGAATACCAAGCAACTATTGTCTTCTGAAAGCAGTGACTAAAACAGGACTGGCCAAATGGCTTCTGAATTTGGTACAGTGACCTGAACAACAATGTATATTTCCCAGCATCTGCTTTCACTTTGCATAGACACCATTCCAAATGTGTCTGTATTTCACTGTTCACAGCCAGCTGAAATTGATGCATTACTGTCTAACTTTTTATTAGCATGAATCTATTACTTAGGCAGTATAAGGTCATATTGCATTTATCTTATTAGTATTCGAGCTTTGTGATTGGTATTTTGGGACATTAACAACAGGAAAGAGACGAAGGATTAACTTTGTCTCTGTTTCATAGTCATAATACAATGCTAAGAGGAAAGGAAAAACAAAACCAAAAAACTGTATTGAGAAAATGAAACTTTTCATTATTATGTACATTAACATAGAAGGTGATTTATTTATTTGCAGACCATCTACTACTCATGCTAAACATCTTGAATATAAACCAGTCATTAGAGGCTTATTAATGACATAGTAATTAATGGTAAGATAATTACTAGCACTCAAACAAACAGCCTCTCAGATTCAGAATCAGATTTATCAATCAAGTGTTAAAAACAGGCATCAATGTGGTCTGTCAGCTCACGTCCTTCAAGTGATCACCTTAGTTGGATATATTTAGTAACGCTATTGTCATCCAGTAGTGATGTACTAAATTCAGATGATAGAAAATCCATTGTGTTCATCATTAAATTGTTACACTGGATACTTATTGTCATTCAGAGATTGACACCTTATTTATTCCCCCTAGTTTGTCTAGGTTCAGCTTTCAGATAACTGATTTCTATATACTTTATCTACTGCCAGGCTTCCTCTGCTCTTTGAAATCTTTTTCTGTCTACTACATGTAGGCTGTGATGAAGTGAAGGTGTAACCTAATCTATGTTTTGAGAAATTAAGAAATGAAGTGTCATTACTTTCTTATACTTAAATGCTGCTTTGAAACTATAGTTCATTATTCTGTATTTTTTCAAAAAAACTTTCCATTTTTTTTTTCTGTCTCTTTTTACAAAGTATAAACATCAGCAAAGGTTTCCAGACAAAGTCTCATTAATTCTATATGCCGTAGTAATAATCTTTCTTTACTTCACTGTACCCCGCTGCTTATGTGCCAAAGATTGCACCTGCTTTCATAGTTGCAGTATCAGGCAGAAAGATATAGATGGCTATTCTTGCCCTGCAACATAAGATTTGCATAAAGAGCCAGGGGCTGAGATCTTCACATAATTTAGGCAAAATAACAGTGACAGCAGTTAAATATGCATTGTGGAAAAATACCAAGGACATATTTTGTCTAGATCTTATGCAAGGTGGGAAGAAGGGTGTTCGCAGCTTCCCTCATGTGAAATCCTCAGATCTGGTTAACCCTCTTTGTGCCACCTTGTTTGAATTGAGAGTTGTGTAGCAACGGAAGCTTGGGTTTTGGTGCCAGCTTCCAAGACTGCTTTTAGCTTTCATAGAACCACTGAATCACAGAGTAGCTGAGCTGAGAAGGTACCTTTGGTGATCACCTAATCTAATCCCTGCTCAAAACATGGTCAACAGGGTTAAATGGTTCTGGGGACTAGGTGGGTTGGGCTGTTGTCCACAAACAAAGGTATGATCTGTCCATTAGCATGATTTGATGAATAACAGCAGAAAAAATGTTTCAGGACACCCAATTCATTACTGAGATGGCACCTTCACCTGAGGCTACTGAGTAGTCAGTGTAACATGAGCCTGGTCACATTAACCCCCTCCAGGGAAATCAGTGTTTAGTAACAGCAAAATTGGGGGGAATCATATCCTTTTAAGTCAATGGCACTTGTTACTTCTAGTATTGCTAATCTGCTAAAGTCCACCTACTCCCTTTTTAAGGAAAAGACATTTCTAAAGGAATTAATCATATTCTTCTGGACAGATTAGAGAAGGAAAAACAAACAAAGAAACCAACCCCAAACACTTCATTTTGGTTCATTATTGCAAAACTGAAATTCAGCTGCCTGGCTAGTTCTCCTCAGAGATGAAGAGCATGATCTCTCCTCAGCCTCCCATGTTTTCGCCAGCCCTTGAGTTCCTTGTTTTCTATTCCTGTTGGTCTACAGAAGTGGTGGTTGTGAGACCTTTCAGGAAAGAGAAAATAGTTTACTGGCAGCTTTCCAAAGCCCAGGCAGGTTATGAAAAGCAGTTCTGTTTTAATCCCAACAGAGACCTCCTAGTGGGGTCTGTCAAGTTGGGCTTAATATTTTGACTCTTGGTCCAGTTGGGGCTAGTTGCACAAAATCTTGTGAACTAAATAGGAATTATCAAAATCTTTCAAAATCAACGCCTATGAACCAATCTTTCTCTGTAGGTATGTGAATAAACATGAAAGGAGACAATTTCCATAAGAGAGAAAGTAGAATACGGCAGTTTCCCTGTTATATTTTTTGTAAATGAATACTGTGCAGTAACTTTTCCTGTCAGTTTGGCAGGATATATTTTTTTACCAATTTTAGTCCTGTGCTGAATTATTTTAGTAGTGTTTATAAATGACAACCCTCTGTATTGGCTTTTCTCCATGTATTGTATATGGCACTTGCCTTCTCATTAATAGTACTACCTGTCTCCCTTTCATTCTTAATGACACTCATTTTCCAGAATAGACTGAATGAACAAGTTCCATAAAAAGCAAAATGTATTTGCAGGCATTCTCCTTGTGAAACAACAGGTCAGCCATTATTTATAGGAACATTTCCCAGTGAACAAAGCTCACATTAACAGGGTGAGTGGGGTCATCATTCTACCAGGGCCCACAGAATAAACTGATCCAGACTTCCCAGGCCTAAATATCATCTGAGTAGGTTTACTCTGTACTCCCTTATTGACTAGGGAGTATTGTAGGCCTGGAGACAACTAATGGGAAGGTGAAGCACTGGGACTTCAACTGAATTTAGGCTGGGTGAAACTGAGCCCTGAATATCACACAAGTGGGTTGCAATGGTTAAAGTGAAACAGGAAATGGTACCATCTTAAGGAAAATCCTGATTTCAATTCCTTATAAACATTAAATCACTAGCTATTGAAGTTGAAGCCTTGGTCCCAGGCTTGGTCTCTGGTAAGAAGTGAATTCAAAGCAAACAATACAGCTGTGCATAAAGCCTGTAAACAATAAATCCATAATATTTTCCCCATGATAAATTGCAGTCCCACAGCTTTGCAGTAGAATTACACTAAAGTCAGTTCATGCCTTCGTCCGAAGTCACAGGGACCTTTTCTCTTATAAGAGCTTCCAGAACTCTAGCAGTCTCCAAGGTGACCACTCCAAAACAGCTGCTCTCACACTGGGGGGTACTTTGTATCAGGCATATTGAGGTTAATTGGATGTGGCATTTCTTAAAATAAAAGATAAGTGTTATCTTTTGATAAGTTCTCTGCCATTTCTCTTTGAATATCCTAAACTGCAAAACATATTTAGACTCCTATATATATTATTTTTCTTTTCTCCTGAGAAGAAGCATGGTAGTACAGTTTTTGAGGCTAATTACCCATCATGACAGTCTAGGAGATTTTCTCTCTCTACATGCTGCTTGGTTTAGACTGGTGTGCCATGGCTTCTTATTTTCAGTCTTTTGTCAGTGTTTGATTCACACTTGAAGTTACGTTTATTTTTTTCCATGTTCCAATAGAAATTAAAACACCATTATTATCACCTGAGATGGACTCAGAATTGAGTTTTATTTTACATCCCAATAAAATACCTCATATCTAAATAATAAACTGTAAAATCTTTCACTCCATGAGTTTCAATAGAGTTTGATTCAGGTTTCAGATCCTTTTTGACTGCAGTTGCAAATATTTGATGTGTGAAACAGGAATATATTTTTCCCTCTCTGTGAAAGCTAGAGGTAAAGCGGCAAATCTTTTGGATCGTGCTATGTTGCATTTTTTGGAATTACATTGTAATAGAAGAGTCTTGTGGACGAAGTAACATTTTTATGCCTTCACTTGAGTAATGAAACAGTACAGTCATAACTGCAGGGAATAAATTAAAATTACTCCAAGAACAGAAGCACATTTAGTTTGTGGTTAGGGCTTTGGTTTGAACCTGAAGAAGCCAAGATTCAATCCCTGCTATGTTGAAAATGTGTCCTGGTAATTTAAGTCTCTACTTGCCTCAGATATTTTTGAGGATAATGTGAATACATTAGTGTGTAAGCCTTGGAGGCTTATCTTATGGATATACAGTACACAAAGAGAAATCTTTACAGTTTTTTGTGTGACTATAGGTAACACAATCTTATGATCACAGATTGATCACACAATGAGACCTTCTCATTAATGAAACTCCCACTAGCATAAGCCACTAAGCTGAAAGGTAACAACATCTATGGGTGTGGGAACATCACAAAAATAGTGACCGAAGCCCTAATAAATAAATATCAGGGTCCTCAGCGCAGCAGTACACCTCACCTTGGGACTCCCTCCACCCCTCCATGGGCCCAGGAACCCCATTTTAGCTCATCCTGGGGCTGTCAGTCCCTATCCCAGCAATGCTATTGGAGTCCTGGTCTTCAGCCCTGTCTCCAGCTTCATGCCCTGGATTAATCCCTTGGACCCATGCTGTAATTTTGTCTCCAGCCCTGTCTCCTTTTGCTCCTATTGGGGCTCCCTGCAGAGACATTGACCCTAGTTCACTGCTTACCATGTCAGTGGTTGTCAATGGACCCTGTTACTGAGACCTGGCTCTATGTACCACATTTGCAACCTGCAGGATGTCACCCCATGGGGAATGGCGTGGCTGCAAGCTCCCTTCCCTTCAGGAACAGCCACCCCTTGCAGCACCCTGACAGCAAGGTATTTTTTGGTGTTGAAGACTGATTTTGCTGCTCACTGAAAAAGTTTTCCTGCCACGGTAAGTGACCATTTTCCAGGTTATTTATTCAAGTCCTCAAAAGGGCTACCTAGCTAGTTGCTTTCCAGTTATGGGAAGCCTGTAAATTATGTCACTGAAAGGGTTAGGTATGGAATTATTCAGGGAAGTCTCCATAGGAAGACTTTTTTTTTTTTTTTTCTCCCTGCTCTGATAATGACTGAGATAGAGTACTTGGCATTACATACCAACGTAGGTGCTCCCCAGATACTGACATGATCACTGTGGCATTCTTTAAAAACTGTAGGTAAGGATTATGGTCCAATAAATGGGGTTCCAAAGAGCAAAACATCAAGTTCCTGTGGGCTAAAATTTTAGAAAAAAGTACAGCCTTAAAGCTGAACTACCGTCATACTACCATCCACCACAGGACATCATCTCCTTACGTTCCATGTAAACTCAGAGACAAGAAGAGCATACTACCAAATAGAAAGATAATCACACACTATTGTAGAAAATGACCAGTCAATGTCCCTTTCAGCCTTATTTCTATGATTGTGTGTGCATAAATTCCCAATCACGCCTTTTCTCACTAAAAATTATTTGGGATAAAATTCTGTTTTAGATTTGGTCAATTTCCTTTTTGGTTGTGGAAGGGGAAGTGAGCACTGGGATTTTTTTTCTTGCTAAAAATTGTGTTTGTGGAAATGCCTTTCCTGATGGGAAATGTTCTGTAACAGTTGCTAGAGCAAGGCACACCAGATATGTTTCATTTCCATTCAAAGCTTGTCATGTGGCTGGGCTAGCTGGCCCTCATATAATTCATTATGGGCATTCAGATCTGCCTTATTTCCTGGGGAGCGCAAATATTGCAGTGACTCTAATATATGAATTTCATCTTTAATGTAATTGGGCTTGATTTTTAGTTGTTTTGAAGATTAAAGACATAGTCTTTGACATTGGAAACAAATGACGCATAGCTGGTCCTGAAGAGAAACCTGTTTTGTTCCTCAGAAAGGATGGGTAGCCACATCCACAATCAGAATCCTGTTTACTTGGTCTCTAATATACTGAATTGCACTATGACTACCACAAATACATAAAGGCAGGGGGGATAGAGTACAGCAAGGTATAGGTTAACAAGTGCATTTTTTATTGGTCTACTAAGGAAGACTCTATCTGGAGTTTCAATACCATTTTAACAAGTGGAAATCCTGGTGGACAGTTTATTGACTCATATTTCTATTAAGACATATTAAACAATCTTCTTAGGTTTCTGAAAATTTGCTCTCCCACTGTGGTAACCTTTGGTTACCAAATTTGGTATCTCTTCCTGCTCTAGAAGTTCAAGCATCTTGGTCATGATGAATGGTGGCATCAGCTAAGAAACACATTCTGTAGGAGAATCCCCTTGCCTCCAAACACATCCCTGCTTTACTAGCTTGCTTGCAAGAAAACCATTTTGTTTTTAAATTTGAGGTTTAGTTTTTGAAATCTACTTTATCAGATCTGGTTTATATTCTACTGTAATTTATGGGTATAAATCATTTTAAATAATTCATAGTGTTATGCAATATATTCTGTCACTATAATAGGGATCTTAAATCTGTGTTTAGATAGATGGATTAAAACCACCTCTGTTCCAGTATCGCTGAGTGGCTATTGCATGTTCCAAATACACATTTTGATGAATACTGCACAAGCCATTCATTGCCTCTATCTTGCTGCAGAGAAGAAAAAATCTGCTATGGAGAAAAAAATATTGCCAGGGGCAAGAACAGAAGAAATTCTTGTAATGCCTAAGTCTTGGAAGAAGAAAGAACATTCGCTCAACAAAATAAAAGTCCTCTGTAGGAAAGGACGGAACTGATTAACTGTAAATAGAAAGTATAAAGGATCGCTAGGATCAATGTACCCACCTCAGCTTTCTGTTATTTTTAATAGTTTACCTAATGCTATTGAGAGTTGAATTTTCAGCTGTGGATATGATACTAATGCAGGAAATACAGCAAATAATGAAGAACAATGAAGCTCAGCTCAGAGGGTTTAAATCATTTAAATGCCTTTTTCTAAGAGACAATGTAGAATAGCAAAGAAGCCAATGAGGTAACAAATAGAATGTCACTGCAGTGTGTTACTAGGAGTTTGAAATAAATTTGGGGAGTTATTGTGGAGATATTCCCCATGGCCTTCAACCCACTGTGCTTCTGTATAGGAGAAGGCAAACAGAATTGCTAGAAATACAATATAAATCAGAGAAGATAGTATTATTGTATATAAAGTAGTTAGACTGCACCTAGAGCACTATAAACAACACTGAACATCACACCTAAGAAAAGATATAAGTGCCAATGAGTGTGCAATAGGGAGCAGACAGATTTGGTCTCAGAGGCATTTGCCCGAGGAACCAGGGTGCATTTTTAGTGGCTGAGGGAAGATTTTGTGCTGATATAGCAGAGATTCTCAAACTGTGAAAGGTATTAATGGAAAAGTCTCAGGCAAATCTGCCAAGTATGCATCAGCTAAATAGAGACTGCCTGAAGCACTATGGGGATTTTGGCAAGCATCCAGTGGGTTACTTTTGTCCATCTTTACAGCTCCTAGCTGCTTCAGGAACTCCCTGCAGCAGATGGCTGCGCTGAGTCACCGAGTTGTGAAATAGTTAGCAAATTCACTCACTGGTCAGTATTTGCTGGAGGAGGGTGGTTGACTGAAGTGTGCTGTGCAATTCCCTGAGCCTGTGGTAGTCCACCAGCCTTTTCTTAGCAGGAACATCCCAGCGATGTCTAGCCCATTGGGTAGCAACGGCATCCAGGATGGACATTTTAATACAGCTTATCTACCAGGGTGCCTTTAAAGCTGGTCAATAGTAGTTTTGTTCATTCTCCTGGGATAAAAAGAAGGTTTGGGGTACCATGGAGATGGACAATGTTTCTCTACATCCAGTTTTCACCACCTCTATCACATAACACTAACATCAGGCAGACAGGATGGCCCAAGACTTTTCTGGGACATTAGATTCACCTATCAGAAGGGTTGAGAAGGTTGATAGGCGCCATAAAGTTCAGGTGGGACCTTATCTCTTGTCAAGGGAAAAATAAATGTGAGGTCAAGCCTTGGAGGCATCAGAGTGCTCTTAGGATTATGCAGGGCATAAAAATGTGAATGACATCTATATATTTTAAGTAGAATTGTGTAGAGAGGAGATGGAGTTCAACACAAGTAATTTAGGTAAGAATAATCACAGAATCACAGAATCATCTAGGTTGGAAGAGACCTCCAAGATCACCTAGTCCAACCTCTGACCTAACACTAACAAGTCCTACACTAAACCATATCACTAAGGGCTACATCTAAACATCTTTTAAAGACCTCCAGGGATGGTGACTCAACCACTTCCCTGGGCAGCCCATTCCAATGCCTAACAACCCTTTCCGTAAAGAAGTTCTTCCTAATATCCAACCTAAACCTCCTCTGGCACAACTTTAGCCCATTCCTCCTCATCCTGTCACCAGGCACGTGGGAGAATAGACCAACCCCCACCTCGCTACAGCCTCCTTTAAGGTACCTACAGAGAGCGATAAGGTCGCCCCTGAGCCTCCTCTTCTCCAGGCTGAACAAGCCCAGCTCCCTCAGCCGCTCCTCGTAAGACTTGTTCTCCAGACCCCTCACAAGCTTGGTCGCCCTTCTCTGGACTTGCTCGAGCACCTCCATGTCCTTCTTGTAGTGAGGGGCCCAAAACTGAACACAGTACTTGAGGTGCGGCCTCACCAGAGCCGAGTACAGGGGCACAATCACTTCCCTAGCCCTGCTGGCCACACTGCTTCTTATGCAAGCCAGGATGCTGTTGGCCTTCTTGGCCACCTGAGCACACTGCTGGCTCATATTCAGCCGGCTGTCAACCAATACTCCCAGGCCCTTCTCTGCCAGGCAGCTTTCCAGCCACTCATCTCCCAGCCTGTAGCTCTGCTTGGGGTTGTTGTGCCCCAGGTGCAGGACCCGGCACTTGGCCTTGTTGAACTTCATACAGTTGGCCTCAGCCCATCGCTCCAGCCTATGCAGATCCTCCTGCAGAGCCTTCCTTCCCTCGAGCAGATCGACACATTCACCTAACTTGGTGTCGTTTGCAAACATACTGAGGGTGCACTCAATCCCCTCATCCAGATCATCAATTAAGACATTAAAGAGGACTGGCCCCAGTACTGAGCCCTGGGGGACTCCACTAGTGACCGGCCTCCAACTGGATTTAACTCCATTAACCACGATTCTTTGGGTATCCAGCCAGTTTCTAACCCAATGAAGCTTACGCCAATCCAAGCCAAGAGCAGCCAGTTTCTCAAGGAGAATGTTGTGGGAAACGGTGTCAAAAGCCTTACTGAAGTCAAGGTAGGCCACATCCACAGCCTTTCCCTCATCCACTAAGCGTGTCACTTTGTCATAGAAGGAGATCAGGTTAGTCATAATAAAGTTGTGAAATGTAGATATAGGAATTAATCTGCAGCTTCTTGATGTTAACATTTTTTTGTGTGTTTCAGTTGTGCAGCAGGAGCAGATAGAACTGCAAGGACAGTGATACTTCTGTGCAGTTGTGTTGTGATAAATAACATCAGCTTGGCAGAGGCATTGAATGTCCCAAACCTGGGTGAAATGCTGAGATCCAAGCCTTTTCCAAAGAATGCCCCTGCCAGGTGTGTAGCTACTAGGTGTGTATCCCTGCAACCCACCTAGTAGGTATTTGCATTCTTAAAATTAATTCAATTTTTACTGTTTTCTGCAGTTCTTTGTGCAGGAAGAGATGATCTTAACTTCTTTAATTCAAATTTGTCTTGCGAGTCCAATGGCTGCTGTGGCTTTGTGCCAGACTTTTGTGTCTAAATTATGTAAGCACATGAATTGACTATCTACACTCTTTTGTGCCTATCTGCACAAGAGTGCGCTTTTTTGAAATCTCCCTGCACTCACCTCATGCATCTCAAATACACAGAGAGCTGCAGAGTGGCTGCATAGGGTCACCTGAAGCCTTTGGCCTTCCAGCAACAAGGACACCTCATTCAGCTGGCTGAAGGAGCTCATCATGTGAGGGATTTGCACATCGTACTGCCTGTGATTTCAAAAGAAAACCAGACTTGATGATCCTCTCAGTTCTTGATGCCACCTTTTCTCTCCCCAGGATTACTGCTTGGGGAACTGTAACAGGGTTTGCAAAATGGTCATGTAGAAAGATCCTGTTTGGCAGGAGTGCAATGAAAAATGAAAATTTGGTATGGAGAACAGTTGTTTTGACTGGATAAGGGGAGGTTGCAGTCACAGTTGTTCTCAGAAAACAGATCATAATGATGGATATTTATACTGGGTCTTTCCAACAACAATGTAAAACACTGGGTTTTGAAAGTATCAAAATAAGTCACTAAAAATATTGCTTTCTGAGTCTTCACAAGTTTATAACTGTACCCTCTGACGTAGGTAGAAATGATAGCCTCTGCTGCACGGATGACACACAACGTCTCCTCGGTGAGAGATGACTTAGTGCATGCACTGCCACTTAGGGCGTGGAAGTTCTTAATCCCCAGTATATCTATTGCTTACGGGAGTTTCATCTCACAGCTACAGAGGAAATTACTATGCAGCAGAGAAACATCCAGACTTGCTTTAAATTAGAGATGCAGGAGCTGGCAGCAGGCCAAAGCATAGGTTAAATCGTGCTGAGAGGTACCTTGTGTTGAAAGAGGCTGCCGCTGGTTCCTGAGATAGCTCATTAAAAACTGGTCTCTGCTAGTTTCACACTGCTTTGCTGGAGAAGATATCCCTTTAGGGCTAAGCTCTGACTGACTTGCACAGTGGGAGAAGGGAAAAGTTTGGAGTTCCTTGGTCTTGGGTACGACCAGGCCAGGATTACAACCTTATATTCAGAAATGATTCCTCAGCAGAATATCAGCATCTCAAAGGAAAAGGAAAGTGAAGTCTGACAGTGAGCTTGAGAACTGAAGCTGTGGCTCCTACTCCTTCCCTGGCTGGTGGATTGGGTTGGTGGCACAGATGAACGTATCATGCCCCTCCACTGTAGAGTCACCAGTGTCTTTGCTTTCCTCAATACGATCCTGGCTGCAAGGCACATTGGTGCTCTTACTCTGAGTCTCTTCTTGCAGCCATTGGAGTGAGTTTATGTGGCAAGGTTTTGGTAGCAGGGGGCTATAGGGGTGGCTTCTGTGAGAAGAATCTAGAAGCTGCCCCATGTTAGGCAACGGCCCCCGCTGCTGACCAGAGCCGAGCCAATAAGCGATGTTGTTTGTGCCTCTGTGAGAGCATATTTAAGACAGGTGAAAAAAAAAATGCTGCGCCACACAGCAGCTAAGAGAGGGAGAGGAGTGACAAACAGCCTTGAATGCACCAAGGTCAGTGAAGAAGGAGGGGGAGAGGTGCTCCAGGTGCTGGAGCAGAAGTCCCCTGCGGCCTG
This sequence comes from Anser brachyrhynchus, assembly GCF_964034855.1. NCBI lineage: Eukaryota > Metazoa > Chordata > Aves > Anseriformes > Anatidae > Anser > Anser brachyrhynchus. The sequence goes on along the minus strand of NC_137694.1, from coordinate 199,642,083 downwards.
TGGTGAGGACCACGGTGAAGCAGGCTGTCCCCCTGCAGCCCATGGAGTACCACGGTGGAGCAGGGTTTCAGGCTGCAGCCCGTGGAGGAGACCATGGTGGAGCAGGTGGACCTGCACTGACAGAGGCTGTGGCCTGTGGAAGACCCCTGCCGGAGCAGATTCCGGGCCGGACCTGTAGCCCGTGGAGAGGAGCCCACGCAGGAGCAGGTGACCTGGCAGGAGCTGCTGCCCGTGCGGGACCCAGGTTGGAGCAGTTTGCTCCTGAGGGACGGACCTTGTGGTACGGACCCATATCTGGAGCAGTTCTTGAAGAGCTGCAGCCTGTGGGCAGCCCCCGCAGGCTCAGTTCGGGAAGGATGGCATCCCGTGGGAGGGACCCCACGGGGAGCGGGGGCAGAGAGTGACTGATAAGGAGCGGTGGAGAAGAAGCGCTATAGACTGACCACAACCCCCATTCCCCCATTCCCCTGCACCACTCGGGGGGAGGAGGTGGAAGAAGGTGGATGGGGAGACGGTGTTTTTGGTTTCTTTCCTTTGTTTCTCACTTCTCTAGCTTGTTAGTAATAGGCAATAAATCTTACTATCCCCCTATTCTGAGTCTGTTTTGCCCATCGCGATAATTGTTGAGAGATCTCCCCGTCCTTACCTTGAGCCATTTGCATCGCATTTTTTTCTCCCCCTTTCCCTTTGAGGAGGGGGAGTGAGAGAGTGGCCATGGTGGAACTCGGCTGCCCACCGGAGTAAAACCACCACAGCATGTTAAATGTAACTGATGTCAGGAAAATATACTGTTCCTAAAATTAAGGGATCAGATCATCAGGGATATGTTCTCTCTCCCTCTCTCTTTTATCTATCTATCTATCTATCTATCTATCTATCTATCTATCTATCTATCTATCTATCTATTTATTTTTGTATGGGATCTCTGTATTTTTCAGGAACAAATGCTTTTTATTAGCTCTGTAGGTGAATGGTTGGATATGGAAAAACTTTGCCTTACTTCAGTAAAAAAAAAAGTCCAGAACTGAAAAGAAACATTATTTTAAAAGTACAAGAAAGAAATAGAAAGTGGAGCACCTGATCAACACAAGCCTTGGGCTTCTCTATTTCTATGTGATAGACAGTCGCTAAAAATAATCCGATATCTGTCTCTCTCTCTCTTTTTTTTTTTTTTTAATATAAAAACCCCAACACTATACAACATGTGAGCAAATGTTTAACGTATATCAGAAAAATGAGTTACATAAATCTGTACACAATAGGATTGCCTGGCAGGTAATTTGTAACTTAATTCATAAAAGACTAATAAAAATAAAAGACAGATATAGAGCTACATTTTAAAACTGTCAGGCAAAGATTAGATAACATAAGGTAATTGGTGTTTGTGTTCTAGTAAAGGTTGCTAAAACACTATTTTTTTTCTAAAAAATACTGTCATGCTTTGAACAATGTGTCATCACTGATTTGTGCATTGACAAAAGTTTTCAGGTTTATTAGAACTACAGTCTCATCCAAAATTAAAGCGTTTATTTGATATTTGATGGTCAGAGAATTTGGAGTAGAAGAGGTTGGTACTTCAGTGTAGTCAGATATGAGTTTTTTTATGGGATAAACAATCCTATTATTTTACTGTACTACTTTTACCCTTAAAGCAGAACAACATACATAAAGAAAAATAAGCAGAAAATCATAGGCCGTAACGTTCTTTATATTATTACTAGGTATGGAGGAAATGTGAGATTATTAAGATGATTGTGAGTATACATAATGTATATGTCAAGATCTCAAAAAGAGACAAAGTTCTTGGCGTGCATTAGCTGCCAAAGTCAGGTTTGTGAAGATCTGGGAGTTTTTTTGGACTTCTGAACTTAGATGGTCAGTGCCAGACAAAGGGTTGATGGAAGGAATAGAAAGGGTCGGTGGTGGAATGGATGAACAGAGAAGAAAAATATTGATCACGTTAGGTTAAGTTTAAGGACACAAATCAACTGCAGGACAAGGCTGACACTGCCCAATATCATAGTCAGCATGACTTATCTCTCATTATTCCAGTAGCCTCAGCTTCTGCTCGTATGGCTTGAGACAGTCCACAGATGTCATATAATTCCAAAAATGTATCCACATGAAACCACAAAAAAACTGTTCCTTCATTCACCTACAAAAGACTACTGTGCTTTCTTGAGCTATGAGAGATATTTAGAAGTCGTCATATGTGTGAAAGCTAAAAGTCTGCTACCGCTTGACAGAGAACAGAGAGAAGGACTGCCAGGAGCAGAGCACAGGTGGGAGATGACAATGGTAATTAACTCCTCCTGCATCTGCCTTGAAGGACAGATGCAGCTGTATGCTGGGGGAACATAGCCAAATTGATCCCCAGTTGATCTACTTCCTCCTGTTGCTGATGGTGTGGGACTGTTCTTCAGCCCCTTTACCAGCACAAGTCTTCTGCTACCCCTCTTATGGTCCAAAAGAAAGGTAAGTTGCTCTTCAACGTGTGGAAGGATGTATGCAGCCAGGGACTTATAAGATGGCATTGAAGATCAGTATGAAAGTTATGCTATATTTCCAGTAGTTTGCATTTATAAGAACATGAATTGTTCAGATATTTTAAACCTAACCTCTAAACTTCAAATGGAGTTCTACTAAATATGATAAACTACTGTAGAGTTACTGCTGAAATGACTTCAATATCTGGAGCAAAATGTTTTGGGAGCTTATTAAATTGGACTGGAAACGCAGTTTAATATATTCATGAAGGTTGTATTGATTGTGGGATGTTTGTCTTAGAATCAAATGGTCATAGCTTCAAAATGCAAGATGTTTTGAGTACATTTAATATTTCATTTATCTTTACTCTGACTGCTCTGGAAATTTGAGTTTATGGATTCTTCTTTTAAGTTAAAATTGTTCAGAATTTAGTTTCTTGAACTAATATTCTTTTAATGCTATTTGTACATTATTTTTTCCAAAATGTAATATGCAAGACACTGGAGAAATGAAATTGATTTAAAAATGGATATGGTTTCTGAAATGAACAAAATAACATACACTAAAGTGTACCCCAATGACATCAGAATGGGTCTTTGATTGTAGCTCTTTCATACAGTCTGATTCACATCTCACTGAACTCAGCTGGTCTGTCTGTAGGATTAAGGTACTTCTAAGAGTCAGTGAAGTGAATCATAAGTGTAAAAGTTAGTTAGATATGTTCCTACATGAATTATCACCGAATAAAGCCCAGGGTTTCTTAAAATTACTCAGTGACATTCTCTAGATACTCATCTTATTCCCTACATTTTTCTTAAGTTGCTATATAGGATATTGCAAAAAAGATGAATTCTGTGCTATGGACTGTACAGAATGCTAATTAATTATGATTAATTGATTTTTATTTTTGTGCAGGCTAAAACTTCATTCCACTTAGGGTGAATGTGTGCAGTTTTACCACTGGCATTAAAGAGGGCTGCTTCTGATGTGCCAATTTTAAAGAGACTGTACCTATACAGCAATTAGATTTCAGTGACTGTATGGCTCCACACATTTCTCCCTTGTCCTTCCTTGGGGACGCTTAATACTCTGTAGGAAGAGAATCTTAGCTGCTGTGTTACTCTTATTAAGGTATTTTGACAGAACTTTAAGGCTACATTTACAGCATCTTAAAATCCCACAGTGTTGTCAGATAAATGTAAAATAGGGTGCTGCGAACTACAGTGCTAAAACTGCACTTGTGAATATAGTGGATTATTACCTCCATTTTTACAAAAGGGAAACTAGATACAGAAAAGCAAAAGCAAAGTGATTTTTGCTCTATCTCTAGGCAGATACCGAACAAAATATAGAATGACTACCCTAGAGTTTAGTGTGCTTTTTCTTATGCCATGCTGCCTTTTCAGCAAAAGTTGAGCTTTTTCTGTTGAAGTGTTCTGTAACCCACATCTATATACAAGCAATGAAGAATATTTCAATACTAGTATTGGATGCTTGAGAAAATTAACAATTTTCAACAAAAATTGGAAAAAAAAAGTTTTTGCAGCTATTCTGCAAGCAGAAAACCAGTAGGTTTTATCATCTTGGGTACCCCCTTCAACGTTCTTTGTTTACCTAAAAGAAAATTTGTTATTCTGATTATATACGTTATAAATGCAAGTGCCTTGGATGAAGGGATATCTTATTCATCAGTGAAGTGTCAGGCATGAGAAAAACTGGGACCGCCCAACGCTGTCTGGAGGAAAGATTTGAGCAATCAAATCTCGATCTGTTTTGACAACTATGTTGACCAAGAAAAGTGGGGGAAATGGTCTCTGTGATCCCAGGATTAACAAAGGGAGGAAGTGTTAGCAGGCTTTCAGCATTAAACTATCAGAAATATTGTTGAAGGAAGCCATGACATAGGCCCAGAACAGGGCTATGATAATTCAAAGCAACTTAGGTGAAAATCAGAGAGCTTTCAGAGGCTTATTGGGTTCGGAATTTCAAATCTGAAAAGGGGAGGAGATTAAAATTCTGTGCTTATTTACTTTTGATTTGTGTAATGTTTGTTCCTAACTTCAGAATAAATAAATAAATTAATAAAAACAGTAGGCAGTAAGAGAAATGCATGCAGTTGGGGGAACGTATTAGCTGGCTATAAGTTAGCAAATACTATAATTAGTTTTCTACACATTTTGTTTATCTTGGAATATGATTAATATAATACCAAAGATTAGATGTAATAACCCATACTTAGTGGTTTGTGCATGGATGTGTACTGATAAGCAATGAGTACTTGTAAAGTGCAGGGTGGAATTCCTACATGACTCTTGCAGCTTGTAGAATGGCGTTATTGGAGAATATCATGACCATTAAAATACACATATATAATATGTGTCTGTGGATGCACACATGCTTCTTATTTTTATTTTTGCTTTGAGCAAGAGTTGATGACTAAAGAGAAATCTCACTCCAAATTTTTTGTTACTGGGAACTTCTGCTGCTGGAGCTGAGCTTCCTTTTCAACAAAGCACATGAAAAATGATTTATCCCCATAGCCGTCTTTATCTTGATTAACATCAAGAGCATGCACTGCAATAATTAGGGTAGATTCTCAGCCAGTTTGAATTGTCATAGCAGCACTTCAGCTAATATGTTTATGACAGAACACATCATCTGAGAATCTTTACATATCTTCAGGATCGAAAAAAAAAATCAGGTTACTAATTACAATTTGAAAACATGAAAGAGGAAATTTCAGAAATAGTCTGAAACCACTTGGCACAGTGGCAAAATGAAGTAGAAGAAAGTGATTGTGCTGGAAAGGACCTTTAGGTAATTTTGCAATAGAAAAAAGGCCAGAGTGATTCAGTGTTTCATGTTCAAAGGTGGCATGTTTCAGAGCATTGTAGTTATATTTCTTCTTTCTATCACAGTGGTATAACCTCAACCAGCACATTGTGTTCACTCCTGAACACATAACTGCCAGATAGATACTGACAAATTGGGGCTCGATCTTAGATGAAGAGCAAAAGGAAAAAAATTTGTTTTTTAAAAAACACAACTAAAAGGATTTTTACAAAACATTAAAGGACCCAAGCACTTCAGCTAATAACTGAAGACTTTTCCAGGCTGCAAATTGGGCAAGTATAAATCAGAAGGACTGGCAGTAAGTGTTGGTGTTATGAAGAGTAGATAGGCAGGTCAACAGATGAAAGAAAGCCTAATGAGATATACAAACCTTAACAGGGCAAAGTGCTAAGGTCTAAGTCAATAAAATTGCTGAGACCTCCATACCTCACTGAATTTATATCTCTCACCTAAATACCTTCATGGTTCCTCAATGAGGCTTGCCAAGCCAAGCAACAGCTGATGTATTTGCAGTGTTTTGTCACTTATACTTACCCAGAGCTGCAGCATGGGTTGACGAGTTGGAGCCTGTGAAGACTGACAGCATGCTGTCGTGGATCATTCTAGGAGCAGTTTTTGGCAGTGTAAAAGGTCAAAACTGGCAGGGCAGGTGGTAGGATCAGTGATCAGCAGCTTGTTTGTTGTCAGTGATGACACTGCCTTCTGCTATATAAGGTATTATGTTGTTCTTGGTTTGGTATGATGAAATACATTTTTTTTTTCTTCTCATCTGCAAGTTGAATGTAATTCTCTAATGCAATTGCAATGGATTATCTCTTAGAGAATGGACTCCTCATGCTAAGTCTGAATCTGTGGTTGGTTAATTAGCTATGACAATAAATATGGATCCAGTGTTCCTGAGAAGGATCTTGTGTAAAAAATAATTGTATATTAATTTCTCCATGTAGTAAACAACTCTAAAGAAGTAATTCTGAAGCTGATGATGTTGAGAAGGGTTGCACACGTGTTCAGAAGGGATGTAATGTTGAGGAGAGGAGTTAATAGAAAGCTGCGATTAATTATTTAATTTGCTGTTAATTTTGCTTAGATTTTCCTGAAAAATAAGTGTAGAATCTTGCATTCCCATGCTACAAGCAGGATGTGGTTTTCTCTTTTAGATGTTGCTCCTCACAGTACAGTAAAGTTGTGGAGCACTGGCACATTACAGAAATATCTGTAATATTTCTAATGTACAGAATATCTGTTGGCAGCAGAAGATCACTAAGAAGAATGATTTGTATCACTGATTTAATTGATTGAACATGTCACTTACAGCAGTTTTCAGCTACACTGGCTGTTAAAAGGGTATGTTGGTAAAATAGTTGGAAATACTGAAACTTGGATACTGATTGAGGTCATTAGTATCTGCTAAGAGGATCAGACATAATCCTTCATCTGCTCAAAATATGAAAATGACTGGACAGGTATTTCCAAGTCATGATTTCTACTCCTTACTATTTTCTTATCATTAATTTATATTCTGCTGGTAACAGCCAGTCAAGGACCACCTCCTTTTCCAACAGCAACTCTGAAGAACTTGAGAAGAAACGGGGATGATACTAGCATCTGGTTAACAATTCTTTCTCCCATTGGCTTATTTGATAGCTTGTCTTCTGACTATTAGCTATTATTACTTTTCTTTAGCAAACATTTTAGAAAAACACCATGGACTTCTTTCTCTCCTTTTTCACCACTGGTTTTGGTGCTAGTCCTCTCTGCTGTATCTCCCACCTTCTGTCAAAAGTTTTTTTTTTTTCTTTTTTTCCAGATGAGACGCTCTAGTGATGGAAATTGGAGGAAACTATGGTGCCTTTGTCTGCATGTCATTTCCAAATGCTCTTCTTCTGCTATTCTGCTCCTTGCCACTGGCCAATGTGATATATATTGGAAATAAAGAAAAGAGGATATATGTATGAAGGTATTTGTTAGTATAATTTAAACCATAGGCTGCTGTCTAGCAAGCAGCTACAATGAAAAGGTTTGTTTCCAGTAATTTCTAATGTAGAATTGAGTGATGAACCAAGCAAAACCCACAAGACGGACATATAGAATAATTCCAGGTAACATTTCTTATACAGTCCCTTACTCTACCATTATCTTTTGTCCTTAGGCTTTAGTAGGCACTTAAAAGGGTTATAGCATCCACAATGCAAAATCTTAATCATGCTTCTTTTACATGCATAGACTTTTCATGAGGCCTTAAAATAACTGTACAGGAAATCTAAAACATACTGTATAGTAAATACATTGTTAAAAGGGGAAATAAACATCTGATATTTCATTATGGACACATATGATGCTGGGGTCAGTAGAAGTGGCCCTGCAGTGAGATATGTAATACACTTTCCATATAAGTTTAAAATATATTAAAAAAAAAAAAAAGACAAAACATGGAAACCATTACATTGTCCTGTGGGGTAATGTAGTTTGGTTACTGAAGATCTAGTGCATAATTATAGATGGAGATCATTCTCCCAGTGCTGTTTATGCTACCAGTGTTGCAGGAAAAACGTGCAACCACCCCTGCAATAGGCCCTTAAAAAATGAGGTCATCTATATTTTAAAGTTATTTGGTTTTTATTAATGAATAAGATGGTAACCGATCTCTCTCTCTCAGCAAAGCCAAATTGCTACTGTAGTCCTTCACCACCTTTGTTGTATTAAGTGCACAAGCTTAAAGCAAACCTACATGGGCCTGATTCTGGGAAACATTTGTCTTGTTTATTTTGTGAAGCCCCTGGAGCTACACAGAGCTAAATGTACTAAGCACATTGTAGGAGTCCTTGAGGCTCTTTTTTATTATTTCCAAAAGAGGTCAGAACTGCCAGAGAAGCATCCTGGAAATTCAAGTGGAAAGGTTGATGGTTTGAGAGGTAGATGTCCACAAGATAAGCCTGTGAAGATGAGAGAAGTCTGTGAAGACAAACACCCCCTCACCTGGCAGGTGTTTAAGAAGTTTCTGCCTATGTGGTGACCCCTTGGGTCCTTGCACAGGGGAGTCATTTGTCTTCACCAGCAGAGAGCCAGTGCAGAGCTGAGCCCAGCAGAGCTCACTGCAGATGCAGGGTCAGGTGCTCATTCTGCAGACTCACTACGCAGGGATGGAAATGATATTGCAAGTGAAAAATCCCCGCTCCTGCACAGGTAAAATATAAAGACAGTGCTGAGAAATTGCTGCTTGGTTGGGTGATTTACAGTATCATTTGCACAGGAACAGGCAACAAACCATCATGCACCGAAGTTTCAGACAAACAGATCACAGTAAATTGTTCTTTATAAGGATGGGACTAATATTCCCTGTGTGTTTGATTTATATACCAGTAACTAGAACTTTATTCAGGGAAATACTGATGAAAAAGGAGGAGGAAGAATTAATCCTTGCAGAATACCAGCCAAAGCATTCATGATTCAGTTGTCTCCAAGGGATGGAGTGGCTTTGCAGAGAGGTAACAAAAAGGTTTGTGCTTTGGGAAGCATTTTTCAGTTATTTTCTGGTCCCAGCCACCTATACTGGGTGCTGCAGAGAAAAGACAAGACCAAAACCCTGTCTCTTCCCTACACTACTTCCTCCCTTTCTGGCCTACTCCTGGAGAAACCTGGACAGCCCCTGCTCTTCCTGGAGCTCATGTATTTTGTGCACAACTCTTTGACTAGGTGGCTCTCCACATGCCTCCTTCTCACGGCCTCCCTGCATTCAATCTGTTCCTCAGCACAGCAAATGCTGTTGAGGGCATCCAGCCAGTAAGACTCAGCAGCTGTATTTGGGTCCAAATCACAGCCCTTCAAGTATATGGTGTTTCTGTGGTCCTTTCCCATCCTTGTTTCTGTTCCTTCTGATATACTGAGAATCTGGGTTTGGGTCAATAGGGAACACACTGTATATGTATGGAGCAAAGAATTTACTGTTAGTGTAAGAAATATTATATGTAAATAATCAAAATTCAGCAGACATTTTTAGATACAGATACTCATGGTTCATGGTGATATGGAAAAAAAGACTCAAACACTAAAAATCTTTGGAGAAAAACCCTCTACTAATACATCTGCCCCTTTTATCTGGTGTCAGGTTTATCCTTCAAGGTTTCCCTTGCTCTCAAGACTCATAGAATCATAGAATCATTAAGGCTGGAAAAGACCTTCAAGACCATCTGGTCCAACCAACACCTTACTACCAATGTCACCCACTAAACCACGTCCCTAACCACCAGGTCCAACCTTTCCTTGAACACCCCCAGGGACAGTCATGCCACCACCTCCCTGGACAACCCGTCCCATTGCCTGACTGCTTTTTCTGAGAAGAACTGTCTCCTAATTTCCAACCTAATCTTCCCCTGGCACAACTTGAAGCCATTCCCTCTAGTCCTATCACTGGTTACCTGTGAGAAGAGGCTGACCCCCAGCTGCCCACAGCTTCCTTTCAGGTAGTTGTAGAGAGCAATAAGGTCTCCCCTGAGCCTCCTCTTTTCCAGACTAAACACCCCCAGTTCCCTCAGCCGCTCCTCACAGGACTTGTGCTCCAGGCCCTTCACCAGCTTCGACAGGTTGTGCCTTCCTCAAGCAGGATGGGAGAGAGCATGGGGTTGTTTACAGCAAGTTATCCAAGTCCTGGTGAATACCTCAGGAGGCATTTGATGTTCATGGTAGGGATCCCTTCCTCTAGCCCACTGGATCTCCACTTGGGCTTGCCTTTATGAATTTCCAGTCTCAGGTATGCCATAGATTCAAGATGTCCCATACCTTTATTGTTTGATATATTGTGTTGTAAGTCATTAATGCAAAAAGTCTAAATACCTTCTGAACAACAAAAAAAAGGAGGGGGGGGGGCAGGAGGATTGTGTCTCTTTGTCGAAGTCCAGTTACAAAAAATAACTGTATGCTGTGCATTGTGCAGAACTTCTGTGCTAACTTAACCTGCATAGGTAATATTTTTGGACCAGTCCTTCCCTAGGTGTTGTTTTGTATCCAGTAAAAATCTGTCAAATAAATTGTGCAGATACTATGGAAGTCCCATGGAAGAAATTCAGTATTCTAGCAGGAAGCCTAAAACACACAAAACCAGTTCTTAGCTAGACCTATCTTACATGAATATATAATTGGACTGAGGAACTGTGCTTGTGACTATTGGAGGTGAAGGTAGCTTTGCTGAGCACACCTGACTTCAGACCTGCCCGTTAATGTTCAGCCAACAAGTCCAAGCCTTTGCACTCCCTTGGAAAGCACAGAAGAAATTACAGTGGACATTTGTTCCTGGTGACCTTCAGCTGTAATCACACCTTTGTATAAAACTATGGTAACTGTATCATGTTTTGCTCCAAGTACATCTTGAATAATATGAAATGTCCATAACACAGAGGTTTTAGTTGTGCTTCTACTCCACAAGTGCTTTGACTTGAAAGCTGAGGATTTATTACAGTTTAAGGTAATGATCCGTCTGTTATGGATCACAGTCAATCATTATAATTTTGAAGTGAAAAATGAAGTGCAATTCAAAAGATTTGTTTTTCTTTCCAACTCATTTGTACCTCTCCTATTCAGATTATAGAATTTCAATAGCAAGCTGGAAAATATGTTTCTGCAGATACAGTGTCACATTGAAATAGTGTCCCCTTGACAAGTTTTATTTCCTCACTACTAAGTGTTCAGTGTTCTTTTTTCTTCTTTTCTTCTTTCTACTTCCTTATTTATTTATTTATTAAATAAAATCAGAAGGGGAACAGTAAGTGTGTCTTCAATATCATGGACATGCTTGAACTTTACAGTGAGTGCCATGGATAAAACATTCCTTATATCACCTCCTTGCTGTGGGAACCATTTACACATGTCACCCTTCATCCCTTTATTACATTACTACAACATAAATTCTTCACAATTATTGCTGTCTTTAACAATGTCCAGTCCATGTCTTGCCTGTTACCATTCCCAGTTATCATCCTTATCTCAGATTCCTCATGCTCCACCTTGTGCACCAAAAATGACTGTGGTGCATCCACGCTGACAGACAGCTAAGCTCCACCATGTCGTTGTCTCGCTTCCCCTCCTCAAAACAACAGGGGAAGAAAATATGATGAAAGAAGTCTCATGGGTTGAGATAAGGAGCAGTTTAATTAAAAGAATAGAAAAACAATCAAAGGCCCTTCAGAAGCAAAAGGAGAAAACAATTATTCTCTACTTTGCATCAGCAAGTGATGTTCAGCCACATCTTTGTAAGCAGGGCCTCAGTTGTTGGGGAAGACAGATGTTTTCATAAGGAGAAAGATCCCCCTCCCACCCTCCTTTCCCACCATTTATTGCTGAGTGTGACACCACATGGTGTATCTCTTTGGACAGTTTAGGTCAGCTGCCCTGGGGATGTCCCCTCCTCACCTCTTGCCCACCCCCAGCCCACTGGCTTTTGGAGGGGGGTTGAAAAGAGTCTTGATGCTGTACCAACACTGCTCAGCAATAGCCAAAATATTTATGTGATAACACTGCTGTTCTAGCTACAAGTTCAAAGCACAGCACTAAATGGGCTGTTGTGAGGAAGGTTAACTCCATCCCAGCCAAATCCAGTACAGATTTCCTGCTCTGATCATGGGGCACCTGCTGGGATTTGCCTCCAGATGAAGGCACCTCAGTTTAGGGACTTCATGTGGTTTCTGCAGTGCCTTAGATATCCCTCTGTGGCTGGTGGATAAGACTCAGGTTCTATGGGACACTCCGCGTTGAGTGTGAGCTGGAACCATGAGGGATCCCCCAAAGACTCCAAGAAGGCAGGAGGCACATGATGGTTGGTGCCTTTGTGGAGAAAGCTGCCTCCATCCAGCATTATTCTTGCTGCTTCAGAGAGGCTGACTGCACACTGGTGGCACAGGTAGGCTGGGATTCTCCAGAAGTAGACCTTCAACAGACCAGAGGTGTTGGCTAAAGAGAAATATAGCAGTTGTGCTGGTATGATTCTTCTGCATCTTCTCCTGGCTGCCTTTCACATGTACTGCCCAGCTTGCCCAAAAGCAAGAAAACATTAAAGAGATGTTAGTGTACTGAAAATATAGGTTCTAATGTAAAAAGATTTTAATAAACACCATTTATTAATGGGTAGGACAGACTCTGAGAGAATAATCAATATAGATTCATTGATTTCAGTGGATTAAGAGTAGCTATTATGTGTTGGAAATGATTTACAAACTTCGTTTTTAAAAACATAAAACTTTTTGTTTTGTTTTGTTCCCTCTTGGTATTGATAGGAGTCTTCTCAGCAGAGGAGAAATTGATTTAATAAATGACTACACACAAAGTGCTGTCAAATGCACAATGTAACAAACTGCAGGAAATAGAGGACATTTTTCTTTCACCTATAGTAATTTTAGGAGTTGCTTGTAACTATAACAGGCACTAGATTTTCAGGGAGAAATGCAATTTTCATTTTCATGGTGCCTCTTCAATTTCTAGACCTAAGCTTTTAATATTTTTTTCCCAGCATTTGTTTTAAATATAGAACATTTAATGACAGATTGAAAAATTGTATTTGCTTTTATATGATTTATTTGTGAATTATTTGTTAGTTTACACAAAAAAGACAGTGTATACTTTTATTACCTGTATTAAGTATGCTCAGAGTATACTAAGCAAATCATAAAATATACAATACATCTTATATGACTGCAGGAATTCACAAAGCCATTGCAAGTTTCCCAGAACTGCGAGGGTACGGGAAAACCAGATTGTCTTGAGCAAACTCAATAAATAGGATGTTCAAAGTGATGAGTGTAAATAAGGTAGAGGTTTAAATTCAGAGAGAAAATATGATGGAATGTTCTGACAGTTTGTTAAGCATGTTTTTAATAAACCTTTCACCTCACTTTCTTATTTTCAGTACTTTTTTATATGTCTGATTTCAACTAGCTCTAACACATGCCCTCCTAGTGCCATTGATGAGGTTGAACTGGCAGAGGGAGAAGCAGAGCTGAATCCAAATACTTTATGAGTTGAGCTTTTTTCCCATTTCGAAGTAGGAAATATACTAGTTTAAAATGATCTTGTAAACTTTGTCTCATAAAAAAATGCAAAACTGAGAACTGTGCTCTTGGACTCCAGTTCCCCACCTTTATTTCTGTGACTGAGTACTTGCAGGTGACACTAGCTTTCATGAGATCTATTGGTCTCCAGCATTTCTAACAGCTATTTCTCATCCTTCAGCATATTCCCTGGGGCTGGCTGTCAACATGTCAACATGGTCATTTTAGTTTCAGAACATCCCAGACTTTTTTTTCCCCTTGTGCAGAACTTAATTAGATCCCACAGCTTCCTCACCAAGTGATTATCATTAGGACAGAGAAAACCATGTAGACACCAACATCCCATAAACTGTTAATGCTAAAGCATGACCCTAGTGTTCATCTTGTATAAGCAATATCTGCTCTTCTGTTGTGAAAAGAAATTTCCTTCCATGAAAACCTGTCTCACCAGCTGCACAGAGATGGTTATTGCTGCAGGAATTGCATCACTGCAGAGGTGCTCCTGGCTCTTTCCCTTTTGGCTCTTGGCTCTGTCTGAAGTCTGCTTCCATGATGAAGTATATTTCACTGTTTTTCATGATCAGCACACACCAAGGAGTTAAATGGTCTTTTTTGTAATAGTTAAAGAAAGGTGAGGCCTCCATAATGAGCAGCCACCACTAAGCAGTTAGAGATTCTGCATCTTTTCTCTGAAAGTCTAAATTCTTAGTCCTGATATTCTAATAACTTGACCATTTTAAGAACTGGGTAAAATTAGCAGGAAGCAGCTAGAGAAACTGACTTTGAGACAGGTATTTCTTTTCTAACCACAACTGCCCTAACAGCATGTCAGATAACGGTATAGACCATAGCTCTGTGGAGAAACAGCAGATAGATGGCAGAATACTGGATAATTTGAAGAACACAAATGTTTGCCATTCTTGTCTTGGGTGCACAAAACTGCCCACAACCTTGAAGGAATCGTCATGGGCAGTATATCCATCATGATTTAGAGCATCCAAAACATCAAGGTCAGGACAACAAGAAAGCATCACATTTCAGCAAGCCTCAAAGTTCATAGATTGCTTAATTATCTCAGTCCTGGGATGAATAAAAACCAAGACTGTTCCCAGGAGATGCTCCGTAGAAGCCAGGCTGACAAAGGTTTAGTCAAGTATGGCAAACTAGCAGAGATCTGATAAGATCGGTGTGTTAGGGGAGGGAAAAAAAAAAAGAAAAAAGGCAGTAACAAAATCCTAATGACTACAAAGCCTCTCTGCTATGTCCTTAGATACACTGTGTTTGACAGGTACTTAGCAATAGAATGAGATAGAAGTCTTTATGAAATGGCATCATTGGTAACTCATCAAATCTGAAGAAAAATGGCTAGTGCCTCTGACAGTTGTTTCTCACATGTATCCAGCAGCTGGGCTGGACTGATTACATTCAAGCCTCAAACATAAAAAATTAGATGCTGGAATGAATTTTTTTTAATAGGCAGCAGAGATTATGGTGAATTGATGCCATCCAGGGAAGAGGTTTCTCAATTAATCATACAGAACGTAAAGAGAGGGGAAAAAATTCAATGCCAACTAACTCTCAGAACAGAAAGTGGTATTAAATATGCAACTGCTGGAGTCACTTCATTAAGGAGGAGAACATTTTCTCAGAATCCTGACTTAGATTGTGTGCATTGAACCTGAAAGTAATGTTTGCAGACAGGTTATTCTTTTTAATTTGCTCCTTTGCAGACAGTGACAAAAATGAGGGTGATAGGAAATAATTTCTCCCAACACTCTGTCAAATTGTTTTCCTTTTGGACCATGGTACCTTCTTATAACTGCACTTACACTCCTCTAATTTATACCATGATTAGGACAGCTGAATTGTGAAAACTTTGGAAATGCTGATAGTTTTAAGAGTAATATTTTTCCCTTACTATTTTATGTGCTGAGGGGAGAGAGGGGACAGAAATCCTGCCCACAGTTTCTTGTTAGCACTTCTGTGTTTTAAACGGTAACGGGTCATACATGTCTAGCCCTGTATGTTAGGAAGTGTTTGGATTGTCTTGAGATTAATAATGGTGATGACAGGGTTGAATGTTTATGTGTAAGAGTTAGGGGGAAGGCCAATGAGACAGATGTCTTGGGGGGGGGGGGGGGGATGATGTCTGTTACTGACCGCCTAAACAGGCTGAAGAGGCACAAAAAATATCCTACAAACAGCTGGGAGAAGTCTCACAATCGCTATCTCTTGTTCTCATGGGGGACTTCAACTTACCAGATGTCTGCTGGAAATGCAACACAGCAGAGAGGAAACAGGCTAGGAGCTTTCTAGTGTGTGTGGAAGATAAGTTCCTGACACAGATGGTGAATAAACCAACTAGGGATGGTGCCCTGCTGGACATTTTGCTTGTAAATAGGGAAGAACTTGTGGGTGATGTGAAGGTTGAAGGTTGTTTTGGGCACAGCTATCATGAATTAATACAGTTTTGATTTTTGGAAAAGTAGAGTTAGCAGAACTGCCTCCCTGGACTTCCAGAGGGCAGACTTCGTCCTATTAAGGAGACTGGTTGGCAGAGTCCCCTGGGAGGCATTCCTGAAGGGAAAAGGAGTCCAGGAAGGCTGGACACTCTTCAGGAAAGAAATCCTAAAGGTACAGGTGCAGGCCATCCCCACATGCCGAAAGATGAACCAACGTGGAAGAAGACCGGCCTGGCTGAACAGAGAGCTGTGGCTAGATCTCAGGAATAAAAAGATTATTTATGACCAATATAATTGGTGTGATGACATGAGCGTGGGTGCAGGCATTAATGACTCAAGTCCTGTATCTCTAGATTGCAGGACTGCTTCAGCATCATGATGGAAGGAGATCATCTATCAGAAGACCATAGCCTGCTGAAAGAAAATATATTCTGAATGGTTAGTATTCAGAGTCAGTGTTTTCTTGTATGTTTTGGAGATGCAGTGGCAGAGCTGAGTTCAAGCTTTACTTTAGCCTTGTATTGACTCGGTCCCTTTACAGTCGATAGAGCTGTAAGCATGTCCCTGGTCATTTGGGCAGAACAAAAAAGGACAACCTAAGGGGTTCTGTCATTTTCACATGCTGCTATTGGACTGGTGCCAGGAGCTGCCCTAACCTTGGTAGCCTCATGTGCACCTAACCTTGTCTTTGACCTCTCTTTGGCTGGGAGAGAACTCTTTGCTGATGCCTGAAGCATTAAAATCTCAGCATGCTCCCCGAGTGTAGGACCTATAAAGAAAGGTGAAGCAGGGGTAAAGGGTCACAATTTACTCAGGGTCTCTTGCCAGAAGGGAACTGGCTTATTTCAAATGTCATTTGTCACAGTAGAGAAACACTTGTAGGATGGGCTGGGGATGAAAATTGTACACAAAACTCTCCTTGTTACCCTCTTCCCTTTCCCCAACATAGGCAGAACATTCTCAGGTTGTCTGTGGAGAGCAGAGTTTATTGGTATAATTTTAATACACATTGTTTGCTATCTAACTTACAGCAAAGTCCTCAGTAACTTATCAGAGGAGAAGGTGATCAGGGGAGGAAGCACTACTGAGCATATGGCTCTGTGCTTTATATAAGATGATACTGAGGCCATGATACTCCTAAGCCTCCTCTTCCCCTCCTCAGGATATCACTGAATGTACTAATTTATAGTAATTCAGCTCTAAATTGCAGAACTCTACTAAATAACCTTAATTAAATCTAATTTACTTTCTTTGGACATTTAACTTATGAAAAATAAGTATAAATCCCATGTGATTATAAAAACAGGTGTGTGATGGATGACTACAAACAACTTTTTCTTGCAAAGTGAAATAAGCTTTAGTAGAGATGCTATTTGCTATGTCTGTGTTGTAATGTTTGTTTCCGTATTAAGGTTGGGGATATCAGTGCTTCTTATTTCTCTACTCAGAAAGCTAAAGTTGGCAAGCTTCCCAGCGTGGGCAAATTCTGATAGCATGGAACTTTCTGTTGATAGTACTGTGTGGCCATTTGTTGTTCCTGGGAGAGTTGTCTATGAAGATCTGTACCTTTGGAAGAAAAGATTAGTAAAGCCAGAGATTAAAAGACTAATAAATTAAAAAAAGCCAGATTAATAAAACTAAAGCTAGATACATTCATCCATAAACCTATTAATACTTTTCCCCCTTGGGATCAGCAAGAAAAAAAACAGATGAACATGATATGTTTGAACTAGGATTCAATTTACATGTATGTGTAACTGAGTCTCTGTATGGTATGACACTATGTCTGTGAGTTAGGTGCAATCTCATTTGCAACCTGGGAGTAAATTGTGCTTTCAGATGTCTGTCTTTCACAGCACAGACTGTTCATTGCTGCTGAGGTGCCACAGAAGATGCCATGGGAGATTTGTTCCAGGTTCCTGCCTTGTTCATGTGTCTGTAGCCATGAGTTAACTATCAATTCACTGGAGTTAAAGCAAGGCTACTAAGAAAAGTGACCTACTAAAACACACAATGGATGGCATACATACACTCTGCTGAACAAGTGAAATAAAAAAGACTTATTTTCAGAGATAGCCATGCCATCTTACAGATCATGCTGCACTTGACAAAGTGGTGTTTCTGGAAGTAGTGCACTGCTGGGATTGTGGAGATACACAGCCATAAAAGCACTAGCTTTTTCCTGGAAACCCTTTGGTTATGTGGGGTTCCTGTAGCCTTGAGCTGTACCCTCAGCAAATATCTGTCTTCTACTGATGACCTTACATCAGGATCTGGAGTCTCTGTTTAGGGTTTGGAAATCCATCCCCATCCTTCAGGGCTGATCCACTCTACCTAATATGCTCCCAGCAGAGCATATTAGAGCATATTTGTCTGTGTTGGTTTTAATATCATTTTGCAGTCTCCCTGGCAATCTTGTTCTGTGTTCATCAAGCTTTAAGCGATGGCTTGCTTTCTTGAACACATCTGAGAAGTAACTGGAAACAGTGCCATTCTTACCATCAAGCTTAGGTATCTTTGTGTAGGGACTCCAATAAATAAAAAAATAAATAAAATCACACGTTAAACATGGGAAGTTGGAATAATCCTCAGTCTGGTGTTAATCTACATTACAAGTTGGTACTTATCTCACATTTCCATTCCCTGCTTTATCTGCTCTCTAGTGTATGAAGACAGCCTTGGTGATGTTTTACCTCAGGAATATTGGAAAGGACAAGCTTGGGCTTGTGAGGTTTCTCTAGAGCTTCTGTATGACCATTTGGAGTTGTCATCTCAAGCTATGTATGTTCCCGTCTCCTGAGATATTTAAAGTCTTTTTAAAAAAAAACGAAAAACAAGAAACTTTTTTTTTCTATAGTGTGCTCTTGGTTAGAAAAACTTTGTACAAATCAAAAATGTTTTAAACAGAAAGACTGAAAAGTATTTCGATCTATCTTAATCATGTGTCAATGCTCTGGAGCCTCTGTCTTTTTTTTTTTTTGCCATCTGAATTCCAGTAGTTTTCAAATGAAACAGTTTTCTGAAATGCGTATCAACAACTGTGTATACGTATGCACACGACTACATCCTTATATGTGTAAATTGCTGCCAATAACTATTCTTTTCAAGGAAATATGATGTTAAATTAGTTCTCCACAGCAGTGAAAGAGAAAAGCTAGTTTTACCTTAGCTCAGCCATTTTCAGCAACTACAACAAAGCTTTCAGTATTTCATAGTAATCATTTTAGATTTATATTGGGGGTGAAGGTAGCAAACAAATGAGACTGTAATGGATTAAGCATCAGAGAAGTCTGGAAAATACAAATAAAGATACATTTTTTTTATGTTCTGTTTTTTTACCTCTACATAGCTATTTCTATGATGAAGCCACCTGTTTCGTAACACTGAGTTATCTCTGGAACTTTACCAACTTTTAAAATAAGTAATTGAATAAATTTTTAAATTTTGACCTGGCTTAAGACTATTTCAACTTTACAGAATAAATCTTCAAATAATCAGGGTTTCCAGATGAAGCAGAACAACATTCTTTTCTGGAGGGGGAAAATCTTATGATCCAGCTTTGCAATATTCTAAATGTTTTATGACAGACAATAACTGTAGCTATCTCTGAATGACTCATGCACCAGGTACAAGTAATATATACCTGGATGTGCATTCATCAGTCAACACTTTGAACAGATAAGAGCTGTGGATTTTTATTTTTATGTTTTTATATTTTTGGTACTACTTAGTTGCTTTGATTCTGCAGTGAAGTTGTATCCATTGTAGAGGTGCTCTATACTAAACTCAGTACCTTTAGGAGAATTTTTGAAAAGGGCACATTACCAGAGAAAAGAAAAACAATATAGCATAAACAGCCATAAGACTACTGGCTTGGGAATGGAGGATGTCAAAAGGATGGGAGAGGCTGAAACTCTCCTAAAGAATGGCTGGTGCAATGGGCTCTCAACTGAAGAAATTTTTCAGCTGTGGACTACTTTGGGGAACACTGGGATAAAGAAATTATCAAGGTTTCTAAGTGTTATCTTAGATTTTTTTTTTTTCCTGTGCCTCCTTGGTAGGATCTTCAGCTGCACTGCAGTCCCTAGCAGACTTCAGAACTATAGAAAAACAGTATTCTTTCATGTTGACAAAGAACAGGCATAAAAGAAAAAAGGATATTTTAATCCATTTTCTTTATGATGAATGAAGATGTCTAAAAATTATACTTCAAATTCTTCCTGTTTTGATTTTCTGCGTCAGAAATGTATTTGATATTCACATTTGCTTTTTTTTTAAAGGCTCTTGGAATGATTGAAAACCAGACATAAAAAGTAGGTAGGTGATTAACATCTGTCTGACTGGAACAGTTGGTAGAAAAGCTTGCTTTGTCAAATATTCACAATCCTCTCTTTTTAACTGTGGCTAAGAAAAATGTCTGACACATGTAAAAATAGAAGAAATAGATTTGAAAAGAAAACATGTAAGTAGCCACTGAAGGCACAAAAACAATGGCCAGTGTCTGACTTGATTATTTTCAAGGGAAAAATTACCAAAATAAAGATCAAGCCTTTACACATTAAACAGAAACATGAATGAACCCCCAAACATTATTATGTTCTGATTTAATGTTCTACTTTGAAACTGCTTTAAGAATAGGCAATCATCTGAACTTTTTCAAATGATTACCCAAGTGATCAGCTCTGGGGTGGGCGTATTCCACAGCGGGGTGATGTGGCCTACAGGGGGGTTTCCTGTGCCGGGGCAGCCCCAGGGGTGTGCAGAGACCTGCTGGGGGCCAGCAGCTCTCACAAGAATCACAGAATCATAGGATCATTAAGGCTGGAAAAGACCTTCAAGATCATCTGGTCCAACCATCACCCTACTACCAATGTCACCCACTAAACCATGTACCTAAGCAGCAGGTCTAACCTTTCCTTGAACACTCCCAGGGATGGTGATGCCACCACCTCCCTGGACAACCCATCCCATTGCCTGACTGTTCCTTCTGAGAAGAAATGTCTCCTAATTTCCAACCTAATCTTCCCCTGGCACAACTTGAAGCCATTCCCTCTAGTCCTATCACTGGTTACCTGTGAGAAGAGGACCACCCCCAGCTCCCCACAACTTCCTTTCAGGTAGTTGTGGAGAGCAATGAGGTCTCCCCTGAGCCTCCTCTTCTCCAGAGTAAACAACCCCAGTTCCCTCAGCTGCTCCTCATAGGAGTGGCTGACAAGGCATGTGCGGGGCCAGCAGTCTCATGGTGGCCACCCCACACTCCTCCACAGGCAGCCCCTAGGGAGCACGAGCACACAGGATTGGGGCAAACAGGGTGAGGAGGGCACAGGGAGTGCACCCTGTGAGGCAGGGCCTTTCCACAGGCTGCATGGAGGCACTGAGAACAGCTTAACGCTGTGGTCAGGCTCTGTTCCATGACCATCTGCACAGGCCATGGGCGCTCAGCCTACCTGGTCCTCAAGGTAGAATGGTGGGCACTCATCTCAGGGCAAAGGCTATGGCTCTGGTGGCGTGGTCTGCACTGTCTACCCCAGCAGTGGCTGATGCCTCCACCCAGACCCAGCTACTGAGGGGTGAGGCTGCAGTGCAGACTTCTGACTGCTGGAAGAGCCTAAATCTTTCACCCAGGGCACGGACGTGTGGCAGAACTGCCTGCAAAAGGTAGGAGGGCCTCCTGAACCAGGTGGCTGAGCTGCAGGAGGCAGTGAGAAGGCTGTGTAGCATCAGGGAGGCTAAGGAGGAGTTAGACAGCTGGATCCTAGCACAATCTATAGGGGACCTACATCCTGTGGCCAAACAGCTAAAAACTCCCTCACCAGCACTCACAGAAGGGAGGAGGTTCAGTAACACTGGAGGTTGGAAGCTGGAGACATGAAGGACCAGCAGGAGGAAGAGTCTTTCCCTGAATGCTGAGGTGCCCTTACAGAACTGCTTCACCCCTCTGCGGACTGAAAAGGCAAGACCCCTTGCAGGGACGGGAGAGCTCAGTAAGGCAGCTTGATCTGTTCCCTGTGTAACGATGAGTGCAACTAAGAAGAGGCAACGGGTAATAGTGGTAGGTGATTCTCTTTAGAAAAGAGAGGCAGAGGCACACATTGGCTGACCTAATTCACTCTTGAGAGAAGTCTGCTGCTTACCTGGGTCTCATATCAAGGATATCACCAAGAGACTACCAAGTTTCATACAGTCTAATGACTGTTATCTACTGCTGTTTCATGGGAGCACCAGTGATGCAGCCAGGAGCATTCTGAGGAGTATCAAGAGGGATTGCAGAGCCCTGGGAACAGCAGGAAAGGATCTGGGAGAAGAGGTAGTTTATTTCATCAGTCCTGCCGGTCAAAGGGAGGGGAATTGAAAGGGCCAGTCAAATCTGGCAAATCAACAGGTGGTTGCAGGACTGGTGCCATAGTCAGGTCTTTGGCTACTTAGACCATGGGACTCACTTTGAGAAACCTGGTCTGCTGGGGGCTAATGGGGCCCACCTGTCACAGAAGGGGAAGAGAAAGGGTCATAAGCTTGTAAAGCTGGTGAAGAGGTCTTTAAAGTAAAGTTGGTAGGGGAGGTGATACTTAATCCATTCCACTCCTCGCAGTTTGATGCCAGTGTCAGTGATAGATGCCGAGTCTGGAGAAGGGTCATAGTTCAGCAGGAGAGCGTCTGAAGAGCAGCACAAAGGAATTCCAGCCACTCCAGTCATTAAATCAGCTTCATCAGGGGCCCAACTCAAATGTCTCTATGCTAATGCACGTAGCATGGGGAAGAAACAAGAGGAGTTAGAGATATGCATGTGCCTGCAGGCCTATGACCTCACTGGCATTATGGAGTCATGGTGGGATGGCTCTTGTGACTGGAGTGTTGGAGTGGAAGGATACAGGCTGTTCAGGAAGGACAGGCTGGGGAAACGAGGTGGGGGCATTGCCGTCTATGTCAATGAGCAGCTGGAGTGCTTGGAGCTCTGCCTGGGGATGGGTGAGGAGCTGACAGAGCTTAAGGCAAAGATTAAAAGGAGAAGAGGGACAGGCAACATTGTAGTGGGTGTCTGTTACAGGCCACCTGATCAGGAAGACGAAGCAGATGAGGCCCTCTATAGACATATGGAAGCAGCCTCACATTCACAAGCCCTGGTCCTCATGGGGGACTTCAATAACCATGGTATATGTTGGAGGGACAGCACAGCAGGCATAGGCAGTCCATGAGGTTCCTGGAATACATTGATGATAACTTCCTTCTCCAAGTGATAGCGGAGCCAATGAGGAGACGTGCTATGCTGGACCAACAAGGAGGGGTGGAATTGATCCTGAGTGCAGTGAGAAGGGAGCTCAGGAAACTCGCTACTTCAGGAGAGCAGACTTTGGCTCTCCCTGAAGATGTTTAAAATGGGAAAATAGGAAGACTTGGGGCCAGTCAGTCTTGCCTCTGTGCCCAACAATGTCATGGAGCAGATCTTCCTGGAAACTGTGCTAAGACACATGGAAAACAAGGAGGTGATAGGTGACAGCCAACATGGCTTCACTAAGAGCAGATTATGCCTGACAAATCTGGTGGCCTTCTACAATGGGTTTACAGCATTGGTGGACAAGGGAAGGCCAATGGACATCATCTACTGGGGTTTGTGCAAAGTATTTGACACTGTCCCACATGACATACATTTCTCTAAATTAGAGAGACATAGATTTGATGGATGGACCACTCAGTGGGTAAGGCTTTGAGCATTATATGAAATGATGCTTGAGTTAGTGAACAGGTAAAAGTACTTGAGACAATATGTTAGCATGCAATAAATTTTACAGCTAAGAAGCAAACTGGTATCTTGCAAGTGGGTAAATTAACCAAACATTTTCCAGGGGATTTTTTGTTAATTAAAAATAATACATTTCTGACACAATAATCATAGAATCATTGATTGGGTTGGGTTGGAAGGGACTTTAAAGATCATCTGGTTCCAACCCCTCTGCCAAGGCGGAGGAACACCTCCCATCAGACCAGGTTGCTCAAAGCTCCATCCAGCCTGGCCTTGAATACCTCCAGGGATGGGGCATCCACAGCTTCTCTGGGCAACCTGGTCCAGTGTCTCACCACCCTCACAGTAAAGAACTTCTTCCTAAAGTATAAACTAAATCTACCCATTTTTGATTTAAAGCCATTACCCTTTGCCCTATCATTATACTGCCTGACAAAGAGTCTATCTCCAGCTTTCCTGTATATTTGCTGGTTAATGACACGGTTAGTTATCCACTCTAGTATCTTCCCCTTTTAGTTTTGCTCCTGATTTTGTTGTACTGTTCAGATTCTCTGATACTGTTTCCTTGCTGTGCAATGTCCCAGGATTTCATTCTGCTTCAGACGCTTTCCTGCTGAGATGCTGTGACACACAACAGGCTTTTTAAATAATGCTGGTGTTTTCTGTGAGGTCAGTGAAGAGTCTTATTCAAGACACTCTTTATGGCAGACAGAAGAACAATATGTATAGTCATATTTTTTTTTGGCATCCTAGTGGGATATTTTCTCTGATTATGAAACTGTCTTTTTTGCTGAAAGATTCTCCTGAGAAAGGATTGTCAGCCTTGGTTTAGATAGTGGCAGTAGGTCACTTGCTGGTGGTAACTACATAGGCGTGGGGAGGAGGTATGCTGAGAGGTCTGTAGTCCCCTCTTATCACTGCCTACTATAATGTTCCTTACCCTGTGATGCAGCTGTAAGACTGTGCAGCCTCCATCTCCTCCTTCATTCCTTTTCTAACTGGGATTTTTTTCTTCTTTGACTTTATGAACACTTTATTCACTGGGCAGAGCACCTATTGCCTTTTGTTTTGCATTTTTATTTTAGGACACCATTGCATAATGGAATTGCTATCTATCCGGTGCACACTTATGTGACATTCCCTTTGAACATTGCTTCTAAATTAGGAAGGCTGCTGCTTTAACAGCGTTGCTCACAAGAGCTTCCATTGCATTTTGATGTTTCTTTTCATTAAGGGAATCTAAACAAAGAAATTGTTAATAAGGCTTTTGTTAGCACCGTGTCTGTAAGAATGGTGTCAACAGCATTGGCCACAGCACACAGTGCTTTCACTCCCTTGTAGTAACAGTGGAAGTCATCCAGGCTGGGCTGTCTCCTGTCAGCAGTAAGAGGCAGCCTCCCAGTGTGCTGGCATCCTTTCAGCAAGTCGGGGCTGGTAGTGCTGAGATCTGACACAGTGTGGGGTTGCTTGTGGAAATAGTCTCTTTCTTCCCGGTCTAAGGGCTGTATTTTCTCTGGGACCAAACTGCCACTTCCAAAGCTAAGTTTGGAAAGAAGGGATTCTGCATCCCTGAGCAGCTGGCTGGAGATATGTACTTAGGTGTTCAATCTCCAAAGACACCTTTCTCTCTAATTTGACACTCCTAAGGTATGCCAACTGGTGAAGCACAGGCATAATTTTACCTCTACCTCTCTCCACAGTACTCCCCTTCTACCATTTCTTACAGCAGTATACCCAGGAGGGGAAGAGGTTTCTCTTTCTCACTTCTTCCTCTTTCCCATTGCCTGTCCCTGAACTGGTGCAGAAGAACAAAGTTTTCATAACCTAGCATAAAATAATGTGAATGGTCATCCTTCTTTGGAATAAATGTTTATTTAGCTCAGTAGCCTGCCTTTAAAGTATGTGTGGGGAGAATAAGAACCAGACAAGCATTCTTCCCCTTATTTGTTCCTAGCTTCCAGTTATATTTGTCTTCCAGGATTTCACAACTAAGCCTGCTGTATTTGATCTAGTAGCACCCAACAAAACACTCTTCCAAGAACTTCTACAAGTTTTTTGTATTCATGACATCCTTTGTCAAGGGGTACCACTAATCAGTTTTAACACATTGCATGAAAAGATGTCTTTACATTCATTTTTAACCATCTGCTGTTAGCATCATTTTATGGCCCCTAGTTCTTGTACTGAAGGAGACGGTGAAGCTCCAGTCCTTGTCTGCTCTTTTGGAAACCCTCTGAGCATTTGGAAACCTCAGTTGTATTGCACAGCAGGACATCTCCTTGCCAGCTGAAGAGTCTAAGCTGTTCTTTGGATGAAAGTGCTTCTGTACCTTGAATTATCCTTGCTGCCTTTCTCTGATCCTTTTATAGTACTACATTTTTTTTTGTACATTTGTTTGTTTTTCAGGCATTGGAACCAAAAATATCAAGATGTGGGTGTGATCTGGCATGATATTTTCTATTTTTATTCTCTGTTCCTTTTCTTGCAATTTCTAACACTGATTTCCTCTTGCTGCCTGAGCTGCCTTCTGTGCTGAGCTGGTGCTTTTGTGGAACTGTTGATCACAGCCCCAGTTCTGACTGACCTTTGCTAACTTACTGTAGCTCTTTTGGCTGAAACAGCCCCCAAATTCTTGTGTGTGAAAGCTCCGTACATGATACGCTGTCTCTGTGGATCAGTCTGTATATACTTCTACTGTTCCAAGTTCATGTCTCTACACTTGGACAGCTATATGGCAAAGCCTGTAACCAAGACAAAAGTCTGTTTTATTTTCCCCACAAAAGCTCTGAGACTAAACAAATATGCATATCAAGTTCTCAGGCACTAAGGAAATATGGCATAGGACTTTCTGAAGCATGTGTAGAAGTAAACTCGAGGCCACCTGAGTAAACAGGGATGAAAGGATGTGGGTGGGTGCTGGGTCCTGAAGATAGCCAAAGGGTGGGCTATCATAGGAGAAGAAGCAGTCTGGAGGTGGGGACATTACCCACCACATCTTCTGCACAGCACCACAGAAAGCAGCCTTCTGCTTACTTTCACAAAGAAACTGAAGAAGTCCCAAGCCATAAATTTTTTTATGCTGAGGAAGGATTCTGGGAAATTATCAGTCTGTAGCTACCCTGTTCTTATATTCTTCCCTAGCTATCTATTTTTCAGCCCCATTGGAGTCAGGAGGTCTTTCATTTTTCTGTTTATGTTCTTTGGCTGCAATGCAGCAGAGTGTATCCTCAGTAAACCATCTCCACTTTGCTGTCACTATAATGGGGGAGAGAGGGAAGGAGAGGAAGATATATGTACTTTCTTGCCAGCTTTCTGCTCTAGCTGTCTCAGATCTGGCTGATTGTACTGTAAGAGCAGCTTTATCATGGTCTGTCGCTTGTGCTTTGGTTCTAACTATAAATAGGGAATGCATCAGTATCTACGAATGCACTTCTTTTCTAAGTGACTTTCAAGCTCCAGGAAAGACCAAAGTTTCCTGCTAAAGTTTGAGTCTTCCTTCTCATCCCAAATTTTCTGCATGTTGTAAATACCCTGTCAACCAGTTGTCAGGTGCAACTGCTTTGTGAGGCCCTTTTGACTGTTACTTCGTGATTATATATATGGTAGTTATCTCCTTTGTCCTTGCACTGTCTGTTGCATCCACATTATTTGAGAAAGGGTATATTTTAGCTGTGGGAAACACAGGAAATTTTGTACAGACATTGCAGAGAAGTTGTAACTCAACTACCCTCTAATCTTTTTTTTTTTTTTTTCTATAATGCAATAAAACACCCTTCTTTTTTATTTAGCATTAGATTCAGGTAGAAACTTTTTTGGATTTCTTTGGTACTTTTGTGAGGTTAGAAATAAAGTAACTGAAAGAAATTCCGTGAAACAAAAATTGATACACAAATACAGAGATAACTGCTCCAAATTTTAAGCCTGTCACTCTAAAAAGTTACAAAATGCATACTTGAAAATAAGTAATTTGCATTGAGTCCCAGTACAATATATTAGAGCAAAACCACACCCATTGCTAAACCGTAAATGGTTGAATTGCATCCTCCTGTGATTCTTTTTGTTCATGGCCTTGGGTAATATTCTTTTATTTAGTTATTTATTTTCCCAAATGCAGAGGAATGTGAATAACATCACATTTAATTTCACTAACACTTAAACTTGGACATATTTCCATAGACTTGGTGTAACTGTTGTAGCAACTGTCAGTAATTACTGGAAATGGGACTAGCGTCCTCAGAAGTAATATACATCAATTTCAGTTTTGCCTGTCTACACATCTTGCAATCAAACCCTGAATCCCCAAGCATGGCTGCAACAATTTTTGGAGGGTGGTGGGAGGAGGAAGCTTTTAATACTTGGAAGAAGTGATCTGTGAGTTTTCTGTAACATACAGGGAGTTCAGTGTTGGCAAGAAAGTCTTGTGAAAAAAGGAAAACAATAATAAAAACAATAACATTTTTAACGGTGCTCTGTCTGATTACTGAGCAGATCATGCCCTGAGGAGGGTTATGTTTTTTGCTATGTAGCTGGAGAAGTCGGTGCTGGGGCTGGAGCACTGAACCCTGCATAGCCATGCTTCGTGGAGGACGCTATGCTGATTCCAAAAGCCAATGCACACACCGCTTCTTTGGGGAGAACTGATGGGCTTTCAGCAAAATTGTGCTTTGTCTGCTATATACACATCTTTAGGTCTCCTTGTGCTCCTGTTACGTTGAAGAATGATGGAGGCAAGGCACTGCAGAACATCTGGGGGCTTGCTATTCCTTGTCTGGATGAAAAGACTACTTACCTGGAGTAAAAGAGACCACCAATGATTTGCTAATGCCTAGATCCTTCAAGGGCATTTTATTTTAATTTTTTTATTTTTATTTTTTTTTCCAAAAAGTGACAAAACTGACCAGAGGATTGACCATTATATAATGTTTAAAAAGAAAGAAGAAAGGAAGGTTCAAGCAGAGGATGCCAGAGACTTGTGTTCTGTGCAGAACCATGACTGATCACAGCATCCAGAATTTCTCTGTCAGCAGTATTTATCTTAAGGGCAAAAAAATATGTTGTTTCAATACTTATTGAGAAACTAAAGGGGGAAGTAAAAGAAGCAAATTAAACAAACAAACAAACAAACAAAAACGATGAACAACCATACACATATATCCTTTAAAAGGAAACAGTTTATCCCTAAGTATGTTTTCTGCTTACTCATCTGAAATGCTTCTATTCTCCAGGATAAATGTTACTGCTCAAACACAGAACTGCAGTCTTAAGCAACAGCCTGTCTCAAAGTCTCCACAGTAGAGAAGCAAAAAGTTAGCTGCCAAGGGGAATACTTGATGAAAATTAACTCTATCCCAACTGAAACCCTGACACAACTATTTTCTTTTTAACTAATGCTAATAAAATCTAAAAGGAAAAAAAAAAGAAAAAAAAGAAAAAAAAAAGAATTTCACAAAATGTCTTCCTGATTTGATTTTTTGATAACTTTGATTACAGATGGAAGAGGCATAATGCCTCTTTTTGTTAAGGTAAGCATATACAGAAATACTGCACGATCAAGATGAGTCTGCATTTTAGATGTCTTCCTGACAATAGTCATTAACAAGCAATAAGGAAATAGCTCATTAAGCAAATAACATATAAATTATGGGGTAATTTAAAAATGCTTCCAACTCATTACAATAGACTGATTAAAAAGCAGATTTATTTAATAATATCTCTATTTATCCATAATGACATTGAACCTGACTTTCATTCTTCTCTCCTGGAGCCCAAAATGTGGCAACTTTACACTTTGTTTTCTCCAGTTTATGTAACGGACCTGGGATGGGTAGATGCTTCTTGACATCTCTTCTATTCTACTGATATGGGATGTTAAAGAACATAAATCCATACAGTGGCAGACATACACACTGATCTGGAAATGGACTCATAGTCTGTGTTGATGGGCTTCAGCACCTGTGTAGGAAAGTTCCCAGGGCTTTCTAGAAGTTCTTTTGCAGAAACCTACCCTGAAAAGTCCCCTTGGGCAGGCCAAGGGATTGCCCCCACATTATGCTATTGAGAATCTGCAACGTTTAGTTAATTTTCTGTTTGGACTCAGAGCTTTGTCTTAGAAAGGTGGCTTCACATTTTCATTCTTTAAGTAGTGAAAAGCTGCCAGATTGAGGAGAAGTACATCCTCCTCCTCCGAGGAGAAGTACATCCTCCTCCTCCTCTGACCTTGGTGTTCACTCTGCTGTTTCTCATTTTTTGGCCAACCTCTTTTCAGTGGTTTGTGGGGACAGGACAAGGGGCAGTGGCCACAAAATGGAGCACAGGAAGTTCCGCACCAACATGCGAAAGAACTTCTTCATGGTGAGGATGACGGAGCACTGGAACAGGCTGCCCAGGGAGGTTGTGGGGTCTCCTTCTCTGGAGATATTCAAGGTCCGTCTGGACGCCTACCTGGGCAGCCTGCTCTAAGGAACCTGCTTTGGCAGGGGGGTTGGACCTGATGATCTTTTGAGGTCCCTTCCAACCCCTACAATTCTGTGATCCTGTGATTCTGTTATCCCATTATTCCATTTCTCCCTCTCATCCTCTGCCTGTATGAAGTTTTCTGTTATACTGTGTGATATATACACTGGAATGTCCTTGAGGCACAAACTGTGTTTTGTTCTGAGATAATACTTTCCTTAGCACAAAAAAAGTCCTGTTAGATGACTAGTTTTAATAGTGTGATAAAACTGATGATCTGATTAATTTTGTATTTAGATTCCCTAAGTTGCTTATGCTAAACTTTATATTATTTTATAATATTAAGAATGTTACTGATAAAAACTAACATACCTTTCTCTGTAACAAAGCAAAGCAGTGCACTTATGATGCGAATAAAAGGATGCTGATGAAGTCTGAAGGTGCAGAAGAAGGAAACACTTGGTTAAAGAAAAAATATTTCATATATTAGCATCCAAAACAAAAAGAGAACAGATAAATGACTTTATCTCTTTAAAAGGAGTCATAAAATGCTTCACCAGCATCCTTCTAAGCATCTAGGCCTCCATCCAACAAAACACATAACCATCTGCTTGGCTTCAGTCAACCGTTATATCATTGAAATCTGTGTACAAGTCAATCCATGGAGTTAAGCATGTGCTTAAGTGTTTTACTTGAAAGGTTACAGGGTCTTATTCAAATATGGAAGGAAATGACATCATCCAGGTATTGCAGAATGTAAGTGTGAGTCACTGACCTGCTGGATTATAAATCAGATTTATTCATGTAGTGCTAGTGGTCTTGTCTCACCAGCATTCAGGAGTGTATTTAAACTAAATCTCAGTGTAGCAGTGATTACTTAGCTGAAGACAGGTGCTTCGCACTTTCAGAGTTCAGTTCTTGAGCTTGTTCTCCATGAATGGCCATGAAGTACATTTACTCATATAATCATTCCAAGTAGCTTTCAAACTGCTGATCTTTGCAAGCGAGATTATACCTGATTTGAAAAACTAAAAAGCCCATTGTTTTGCCTTAGGCCATTAATGCTCTAATTGACCATTACCTAACCAGAAACATATATCCATTACTGCTGTTATAAGTCTTATAAGTCTTTTTTTTTTGTCTTTTCCCTTTTTAACTGAACTATATAGAAATGAGAAAAAATCTATCTGAAAATGTCTACTTGTGATTTTTATTTTTTTTTTCATTTCTAAATGGCTTGGTGCCCTTTTTAGTGGTTAGTTTTCCTTGGGTACTTAAAGAACTACTTACTTTTAGATTTGAATTGTTTGCATCAGGACTGCTGAGTTAGCTGTGCTAAGAAAGGACTGGATTGGAGTAGGTGTTCAAATTTCTGTACGTTGTTGTGAGCAGTCAGTCATTAAAGATGGTGTGATAGCCAAACCCAAAACTCAGAATCTGGAAACATTTGGATTTTATCATCTTGTCTAAGGAGGAGGATGTGTGACAGAGAGATTGATGCCAATGAAAACAATGAATCTCTGGCAAGAGAGCTATTCAAAAAAATAGTTTCCTTGGAAACTGCTTTATACTTCATACATGCTATCTTTGAGATAACAGCCTTTTCTTATCAAAACGCCCACATGGCAGCATGTACCTGTTTGTATTTTCCCCCTCTGTTTCAGAGGGAGAGAAAGGTTACAAAAAATTGATTAGTCCTGAATATTTTCCCTTTCTTCTGACATGTTCCTTCCTACTACAATAATTTTCCCTCCCAAAAGAAAAGGCATGAAGGTTTATGTATGTCGGTTATGCTGCTTAACTCATGGTACTGGTTAGAGTTAACGTTTAAAGGCTGAGAAGTGATTTAATGTCCCTGAAAGACTTTTTCATGATTGGGAAATGTCACATAACTTGTTTCCAGTGCTTGATAGAGTCTTCCGTATTTAAAACAAAGATTGATGTGATAATTATGTCCCAAAGGCTAATACAAGTTTTATTTTCTGATGTTGACAGCTGATACCAACTTTGTTTACCTAAAGCTTGCTCATACTAAGATGAAGATACATTGCCTTTGACTTCAAGAAATATACAAATGAAGTTTAATGAATTGCAAATCCTGAAAAACAAATATTTCTAAAGAAAACAGAGGTGGAAACAAATAAACATTTTTTTTTTTCTACAATGCAGTTACTTCACTGTGCTATTATTTCTATGGAGTCTTGAACACGTGCTTGCTTTAGCAGTTTGGCATACAAAGTTACTATTATGACCTAAAATTTTAAAAGCAAACACTATTCTATGACATCCTGTAAAGTGCTTACCCCCAATTCTGTGCAAATTCAAAGGACTCATTTGATCTATGATGCAGTATGAATTCAAGAAATGTCTTCCAAAGAGAGCTATTGCAGATTCCTGAACTAGAAGTTAGCTCTACATATGGGCTGGAATCCTTACCAGCATCCAGCATTTTGGGATGGACTTTTGAGATCTGTGTATTTATATAATTTAATATCTGACTGACTGTCTTTAGCATATTTCTTCTCATAATACTCTATTTTCTCATATAAACGTAGCAGTTTAAGTTTATGGTGGTATATATCATACCTAACTTCAGCTATCTAAATGCAAAATGTTTTGTCTGCAATGTCTATACACTTTGCACAGTAAACAGCATGAGTCAACTATCTCCAGAGAATACTTCTTGACACCCTACAATATCTGTATAGAATAGTCTTAATAAAAAACTCTCAGAAATGCCTCTTTCTTTCGATTGACTAGGGTGGGAGGCTTGATGATTAAGTTGGACTGAATAGAGTTTGAGGCCTGAAGTATATATGTTGCACAGAATGTGGACCAGGGGACAAGAAGATGACTTTGAGCTCTCACATCTCTTTGTAGAGACCCTGCTTTTAGAAGAATAACTTGGTCCCAAAGAAAAAGCAAATAAACAAATAAAGACACTTCTTTTAACCACATACCCAGATTTTTTTTTTTTTTTTTTTAACATGGAATCCAAATATTCAGTTTTAAAATATGCAACTTTGGAAAACAGAGTTTGTTTTAGTTTAGTGATAATGTCTGGTCACAAAGATTTTAAGCCGATTATTTCTCCATCTCCTACTCACAGTAATTCCTGATAATCTAGTTATTGATATTCTTCTGGGTGTCTACAAAAAGAAAAGCTTCTAAATGAGTGAAAATTAAGCCAGTCAATACATGGAAACCAAATGATGATTTACTCTTTTGAAACAGATGTATTTTTACTACTGCTCTTTTGGTTAGTGAACCACTGGGTGGTGAGTATAAAATAATTTGACCAATTACAATTATAGTATAGAGCTGTATTGCAGTCTTTATTGGGAGTAAAAATATCTGCTGATTTGTGTTAGTGGGAAAGCATCTGTAATCTTGCTGAGAAGTAGAGATGACAGTATTTTGGCTTAATTGTCCTTTATCACTGATTTCTGTTTACAACCACAAAATTTCAGATGGTGACTTTTATATCTCTATATCTGTGTTTTCTTAGCCTTATTTCAGATAGGGAAAAAAACAAAAAACAAAAACCACCCCCCCCAAAACCCACCCACCCGCAAAAAAAAAATAAAAGAAATTAAAACACCCACAAACCATTGGTGAAACTCTGAGTCACGCAGGTATAAAAGACATCTCGGTAGCCTACTGTTATTGTTGAAGAATTCAGAGAAACTTGGTAGAACTGGAAAAAATGATTATGCAAATACTAGTGACTCATGCTGACCCATCTTTTCTTTGGCTTTACAGCTTTGCAACTGCTTGCTTTTGCCTTAGTAAAGATAATCAATTAGTTCAGTCTGGATTATAGGATTTTAACACAAGCAATTTCACTGGATATGAAGTTTGTTGACTTAACTATAAACTTCATAGGCTATATGGAAAGTTGTACAAAACTGGATTTGCCAGAGGGAGTCAAAGCATGCAATGTTTTTGGAAACAGTACTCTTTTTCTTGTTGTTTATCTCAAGTTCTGTAGTTTCTGGTGATATAAGTTAGTATTAATTGCCTCTGCATGCTTTGTTATTAATTGCCTCTGCATGCTTTGTTGATCTTTCTATGGCACATTAGAAGCATAATCCCCTATCTACTGTAGTCAGTGGAAGATTTTTCCACTTAGGTCTTCAGGAACAAAATCAAGTCTTAACTAAAACATTGTGGTCTTTCAATTTACCTTGTGAATGACCTAGGGGAAAATATAATTCTGTTTTTAATTTGTTTTAATGCTTATCCATTTTTTGTTTGATTGTTTTGTTTTGTGTGTGTGTGGTCCTTTTTATTTTTTATTTCTTTTTATTTTTATTTATCATTATTATTATTATTTGTTTATTATTATTTATAATATTATTTAATATTGTTTATTTTATTTTTTACAATATTATTATTTTTATTATTATTTTCAGCCTGGAGAAGAGGAGGCTCAGGGGCAACCTTATCACTCTCTATAGGTATCTTGAAGGAGGCTGTAGTGGGGTGGGGGTTGGTCTATTCTCCCACGTGCCTAGTGACAGGACGAGGGGGAATGGGCTAAAGTTGCGCCAGGGGAGGTTTAGGTTGGATATTAGGAAAAACTTTACCGAAAGGGTTGTTAGGCATTGGAATGGGCTGCCCAGGGAAGTGGTTGAGTCACCATCCCTGGAGGTCTTTAAAAGACGTTTAGATATTGAGCTTAGTGATATGGTTTAGTGAAGGACTTGTTAGTGTTAGGTCAGAGGTTGGACTAGGTGATCTTGGAGGTCTCTTCCAACCTAGACGATTCTGTGATTCTGTGACTTTAGATTTAGGCCTGGGCTTATCCTTCTTGAATGTGGGTACTTCACAGAAGTGGCTGAATTAGACTTCAGTCAAACCAAGCATCCTCAGCTCCCTTCAGAGACACCTTCATGAGATGCTTCAAATCTTAAGTTCAAAGGACTGTCTGTTGGTGTCTTCACTTACTGTAGAGTGAACACTCACCCCTAAATGTGTGAGGTTGGATCTTAGATTTGTTATTAAATGTTGCTGTAGCCATATTCTGTGTGTCAAGCATGGGACAAATCTTTCTCTGTACCAATTTGGAAAAAAACATTTAAAAATTTATACATTACTGATGAAATCTCTGTAAGCTGCAGAAATCTCAGCCTCTATTATTTGGAAACTCCAATTCCCTTGATTTCGATAAGGAGAAATGGGAGTAAAAGGATATTTTCTTTCCTTTTGTTCTCAGAAACATTCCAGACTTAACATCTCTCATGATAATTTAGGAAAGCATTTATACACAGGTCCATATTCCCTTAGCTTCAGCATGACAGAAGTCCAAATTGGGTTTTAAGTATTTAAATATGTTCATGAATGTGGTCCGTACTTCTGCATTTATACCTTTAGACGGAGTTATAAAGCTTGAAGAATGGTGGTAGACACAAATAGTCCAAAAGTAAGTCTTTAAGCCTTGTGAAATACATGAGGGTTTACACCCGTATTTTAATTCTTTCCAGAATGTAAAGAAAGCGTTAAAACATAGTTCAAAAAATAGGAAGGAAACTAACTCCAGCGCTTAAACCCTTGTGAGTGTTTCTGCATTGCCTATATTTTTCCAGCCTTCCTGTTAGTTACTGCACTGTTTATGCAAATTAAGAGTGCTCCAGCCAGGGAACGTGAGAAGAGCTAGCTTTATAGTCTGGAGATTAAGGCACTCAGATGAGCTCTGGGTAATCCTCTTTCAGGCTCTTGCTGGCAGTACTCTGCTATCCCTCTTCATTTTGACCATTAATTTCATCTTCACGGGGATTTATTTTTTTTAAAAAGAAAATTATTTAGTAAAAATAGTAGCTTAGTTAATGTTCATTTTGTGTTTGAAAAAAATGCAAGCAAGTTCCCAAGTGTAAAGAAAGGTAGTCAAGAGAAGCAACCGATATTACTTGATAGTCTAAGCTTTCTATAATGTTCTGGAAAGTTTGATCTTCCTTCAGTATAGTGCTGTGTGTACTTTGACAAGAGGTATCATTTCAGTGCATAGCTGGAGTATTAAATCCTCATAGCCTTTAGCACACAAGTTAAAAACAAAAACAAAACAAAACAAAACCCACACCATAGTAACAATTGGAAAATGTCTAGCACAGCTGCATTATTGGCTATAAAATTTGGAATGTAACAAACTCATATCCAGGGTAAATGAGATAAATAAACCCACACAGTGTGGCCTCCAAAATGATTTTAACTCATCATCAATAATGAGAAAAGTGTCTAAATAGCTTAAAGGGACATTTGAAATTTATGTGGTTTGACACTTAAAAATTTCAGAAATATCCAAAGTAGTATGAAAATAACAGGTCTCAGGGTTAACAAAAAATGCAGAGCAATCTGCAGTATAATTCTCAGCCAGTCAAGATTTATTTTGAAAGGAAAAGTTCAAACAAAATGCCAATTTAAGAAAGGCAACAATTTCATTTTAGCATATAAACAAAATCAACAACCGGGGAAAAAAAAGTCAGGAGGAGAGGGAAATTTCATTGTGTTAGAGGCTTAAAATGTCAGCCTCTGCTCCGTCACCTCCCAATCATAGTTCAAGATTCAAATAGCAAGCAAATGTGCTTTGCAGCCTGCAGTTGCTAAGAACTTCACTGTATGCTATATTTGTGTAGGCTATAACAATTTAATTTGAATTTGTTTCCAAAGATTTATTTCT